>NC_139460.1:309386666-310817500 GCF_057233095.1 Heloderma suspectum | reverse complement strand
GCGGAACTTTCGTACATCCCTACGCCGTAGCCACCATTTGCGTACATGTCCCCCCCCGGAAGGATGCCCAGTGGCCAGATTTCCGGCTGTGAACGGCCTGGCGGCTCCACGGAATCTCCGCAGAGCAGAGCCAGCTGGATCAGGATTTCGGGGGGAGGTGCGGAGCGCCTCCCCCCCACCGCGAATCGCCCCGTCGAAAAGGTAAGTGACTTTCGTACATCCGTATCACTGTTAGAGAGAAACTGTTGAAGAATTTCTTCTCCCCCCTGGAGAAATTCAGTGACATCACCCTGCCACACACACAATTGCTCTGCTCACAAATAGGGCAGAGAATTTCAAGATAACATTTGTGCACACCTGTAATGTGAACTGCCCCCTTTATAGTTTCTGAATGGTGTCTGTCTTGAAGACAGATGCTTAGGGTGCAGTCCTATGTATGCTTAGACAGAAACAAAGACCTACAAGTCCCAGCATTCCCCAGTCAGCATGGCTGTCTGGGGAATGCGGGGACTCATAGAACGTTTTTCTGCCTAAATATGCATAGGATTGTATCCTGTGCCCTTTTACACAGGTTCCAACAGCAAGACAAAGCCTAGGTGGCTGACAAGGGAAGGGTCTATCATCCATTTAAAGTGCATTGATTAAATTACAGCCTCACGCGTGTACATGAACACTTATTAAAACTGGAAATGAAAGCCAAGGTTAATGACATTAATTAGCTTTTATTAAAAGCTAATTTTATTAGAAGCTCATTTCTATAGATGCCCAAAGGTGTGATACTTTGCCAAGCTTTGTAATCTTTGAGATAACCTATCAGTAGGGATGGCGGAGAATTTCACCACGGACTCCAGTGAGGCCGGATTTCTTTAGAATCCGGCCACTCAGAATCCATGGAGGATCGGCCTCCTGCTCCCCGCCCCCCCCTGTAGAATCCCCCCGGGACGGAACATACCTGGGGTGGATGTGGCGGCAGATGCGGTGGCAGCAGCTCCGGTGGCGGTGGCTGGTCTCCTAGCCGGCCACGGCCAGGCGGCCGCAGCCAGGCTGCTGCGGTCGCCATTTGCATCCTTGCAGCTGTGATAGGCTATGTACGTATTTACGTAGCCTATCACGGCTGGGCAAAAAACCCCCCCAAAAACAAAAGCAGCATACGCAAATGGCGGCGGCTACGGCAGCTGCCATTTGCGTTCCCTATTTTTTGCCGTTTTATCTTACGTAAATATTTACGTAGGCTATTACGGTGAAACAAAGGGTAATGCAAATAGCATAGTGGGCGCCATTTGCGTTCCTTTTTTTCCACCATAATAGCCTACGTAAATATTTATGTAAGATAAAACGGCGAAAAATAGGGAACGCAAATGGCGGCTGCCATAGCCGCCGCCATTTGCGTACGCTGGTTTGTTGTTGTTTTTTTGCCCAGCTGTGGTAGGCTACGTAAATACTTATGTAGCCTATCACAGCAGCATGGCTGGACGTAAATGCATCCGCAGCAGCCTGTCCGTGGCCGGAGTTACGGCCGCGGACGGCCCTGGCCAGCTGCTCCGCAGAGCTGCCGCGGAGCAGAGCCGGCCGGGCAGGATTCTGGGGAAGAGGAATGGATCTCCTCCCCCCCGTCGAGGATTCCAGGGGGAGGGATGGAGCGCCTCCTCCCCACCGCAAATCAATTCCGCGAAAAGGTAAGTGACTTTTGAACACCCCTACCTATCAGGTATTACTGAGGGCAACACATATTCAAGAAGGCGGCCTGGGGAAGCAAAGGGTGCTGTTTCTTCATGGCTAGCTAACTCACGAGGTTCTAAAGGCAAGGACCCATGTCATCAAACATCTGAAGTGGATTGAGTAGGTAGCAGGTTGAGGGTCAATGGAAGAGAAACCAGCTGGATACCAATGATAACAAGAATGTAATGTACTAATTGTAAAAAGGTAAAGGTGTCCCCAACCAGTCGTGTCCGACTCTAGGGTGCGGTGCTCATCCCTGTTTCTAAGCCGAAGAGCCAGCGCTGTCCGAAGACACTTCCGTGGTCATGTGGCCGGCATGACTGAACACCGAGGTGCACGGAACGCTGTTACCTTCCCCGCTGAGGCGGTACCTATTTATCTACTTGCAGTTTCTTGCTTTCGAACTGCTAGGTTGGCAGAAGCTGGGACTGAAGACGGGAGCTCACTCCGTCACGCAGCACTGGGGTCTCGAACTGCTGACCTGCCGACCTTCCAGTCTGCAGTTCAGCGTCTTAACCACTAAGCCACCGCGGCCCCTCAATTGTAATTGATTGTACTAATCAATTGTACAATTGTACTAATTGTAAGAAAACATAAATACTCCATCTGTACCGGTCATAATCTCATAATCTATGACTAGCCTCCTCCTCCTCCTCCTCCTTCTTCTTCCTTCTCCTCCTCCTCCTCCCCCTGCCCCGATCTGTTCCAACTGATACCACAAGCAAGTTGTGGATCCCATTCTCCATCCAAAGTAAACCACTCCACTTTGGATCTATTTTGTGCTATAGTTAGGGATGGCGGAGAATTTCTCCCCGAAACTTCGGGGGGCCAAGCGCCAACGTGTTTGGCCCCCCAAACAAGTTTCGGGGAGAAATCCTCCGCATCCCCCCACCCCTGCACACACCCCCGGGACGGGACTTACCTTCGCCGAATGTCCCTCCCAGCGGCGGGTCCGGCCGGCGGTTCGTCGGGTGTTCGTGCGGGGCGAAAGCGGCAGCCGGTCTTTCGACTGGCTGCCGCCGCCGCCATTCCAATGAAAGAAAAAAAAAAACGCCCCCTGATAGGCTACGTGATGATTAACCTAGCCTATCATGGCTAGATTTGCAAAGTCAGCCGTGATAGGCTACGTCAATCGTCACGTAGCCTATCACGGGTGACTTTAAAAAAAAAAGCGCGTACGCTAATGGTGGCCCCCATAGGGAGCCGCCATTCGCATTCCTTATTTGGGCCAGGGTAGTCTACGTAAAGATTTACGTAGACTACGGCGAAAATAAGGGCAACGCTATTTGCGTTGCCCTTATTTTCGCCGTAGTCTACGTAAACCTTTACGTAGACTACAGCGACCAAATAAGGAATGGGAATGGCGGCTCCCTATGGGGGCCGCCATTAGCGTACGCGCTTTTTTTTTTTAAGTCACCCGTGATAGGCTACGTGACGATTGACGTAGCCTATCACGGCTGACTTTGCAAATCTAGCCGTGATAGGCTAGGTTAATCGTCACGTAGCCTATCAGGGGCGTTTTGTTTTTGTTTTTTTTTAACTTTCAAGTTCGCGGCTGGGCGAGGCGGGAAGCCTTCCCCCGGCCTGAATTTCGGCCGGGGCAAGGCGGGAAACCTCCCCCCTGGCCTGAACTTCGCGGGGGGAGCAGCAAAGCGCCCCCCCCCACCGCGAACAACCTTCGAGGACAGGTAAGGGACGTTCGTCCACCCCTAGCTATAGTCAATCCCTCTTAAAAGAGGAATCCAAAATAAATGTTGCATTCATGTCTCCTTACACCCTAGCTGCTGGGATTTGTTGTTGAGATTCCTCTCATCATTGGCACCCAACTTGTAAATTCAGTTTCAATTCTGCCACGCCCTCAGTATAATGAACCTCACTGCTCTGTATCATCAATCCCGTTCATCCCTCTGATGAAATAGACCCTTGCCCATGCATATTCTGGAGTACATCCACAGCGTGAATACAAGCGTGCATACAGTCAGTGCGCATACAAGCATAGGCACTTTGCAGTAATGCAGTGCAGAGCATGATGCAGGGCAGGTGATAGAGACTACTGTCACAATCCCACCCCATTCATTGAATGTATAATGCTTCTCCTGAACATCTGAAAGGGTCAATTGTTTGTTTATTTTTTCTTTCACTTAATAGCTGTGATCCTGCTGCAATTAGGGATAATGTAACCTTCTAGATTCATAAACTGGCCTTGCTGCTTGGTGGGTGGGGGAAGAGGAAGTAGAGGATATATCTCTGTAGTTTTGTAAAATGTGGCAAAAACATCTCTGGGCATCTTTCCCAGAGGCAGAATGTCTATTTTATTCTTGCACAAAGTTAGAAGAGGAAGAGGAAGCTTGAAATAGGGTGTCAATGCCGTGCTTTATATAATCCAAGATGGGCTCTTCTCTGCATGGTAGAGGAGCAGATGGGCACCTTGCCACTCTACTACATCCCTATAGGAATCTGTGATGTGCATGCTCAGTGTGTAAGGATGGATGGATCTGTCAATCTTGGTGTCACTGGGAATGTCATTTTTTTGAAGTCATTCTGTCCCATTTCCCCATGAGCTTGCGGTGCTGCTGATTTTTAAAAAGCTGTATGGAAATGTGCACTTTTTCATGCACATTTTTCCTAATGTATGCATTAATGCTGGGATGGGCAGAATTCCTGACCATCGGTCATGCTGGCAGGGGCTTATCGGTGTCAAAGTCCAAAACATCTGAGATATACCTTCTGCCTATCCCTGCATTAATGTATGCATTTACAGATGCATTTTTTCAATGCTTATTGAAAGGGTTTGAAAGGGGATAAATATTAGTTTAGAAAAGGAGTGGGCAATTTTGGGGGGATCTCGGGAGGATTTTTGCTCTTTGACCCTACAGAGTGCAGCACACCCTGTGAGGTGGCAAAGGAAAAAAAACAAACACAGTTGTTTGCTGCCAAAATTCAGCAGCAAACCTCTACAGTGTGCTATGTACACTCCATAGCACCAAAACTGCTGTTTTCTTTCCTGCCACCACCAAATTCCACAACATGGGGCATATGCAGCCCACGAAGCAAATGTGGCCCATTCCTGGTTTAGAAGATGTTCTACATCATATGTCTCTAAATGACATGATGGCAGATTAAAAACAAAGAAAGGATGATCCAAGCCATGTAGGTCTGCAGTGGGATTTAAAATCGTCCAGGAAGAAACACTGGAAAACCAAATGCCCATGAAAACTAAAAGGGTTGCTCTATTGCAAATGTCATCAGTATTGTGATTCAGTTTAGCTACTGAATGTGTGTTCTATCCAACTCTTTCATTCCACCAGGAGAGAAAGGGTTCAGGTTGTTATTTCACCTCTGCACCCAAGCCAAACACAAATGAAAGTTGGGTTGAGATGGGGAGCTATCAGGGCCAGATCTACATGGAAACACATGCAGAAGCATTTTCAGCTTTTATCCAGATTATCATGAAATCGTCTTTGGTCCATCAATGGTACACAAAGCAAGAAAAGTGGCGTATACACCGCCTAAAAACCCGCTTTCACAAGTCACACACGAGCACTGTAAACTAGGGATGTACGGTGTAAAATCTGCTCCGTCTGTGTTTTGTGGATTGTCAGGTGCCTTTTGTTCCATCGTCCGCCCACAGACGGATACAAATATTTTTTTTCGTTATGTGGAAAAATATGTAAATAATTACGTAAGTATTTCCATAAGTATTTCTATAATTTACCCTAGTACATAACATTTAGCATGTTGTCCCCCATTCCATTCAACATTGCCTCAGCAGAAACTTACTATTTTCCTACGAATTTATATGAGTAAATTTTGGGAAAGTAAAAAAAAATCATCCAAAAGCCCACGGATTCCATGCGGCCTGAGGAGGTCACTCTGCAGAGGATTCCTCAGGTCAGATTCTTAGAAATCCGAGCTCATTGTAGCCCATCTCGAATTTCTCCAGCATCCCTACTTTAAACCACCTTACTTTGGGGTTGGGTGGAATCCTGCCAGTTGAAGTGACTGTCATCTACTGCAGACATGCTGCTCAGTAAATGAGAGAGGCTTGTTTCCCGCCCTGTCCATGCTCCTGCCACTAGCCACCCCCTCTTCTTCCCCTCTATGCCTTCTTTAGTTTTCAGTGCATCACGGTAACGATACTGCAAAATGCCACTGCTGCAGGCTCCTGCTACTGGCTGCCCCTTCCCCTTCCGCTCTCTGAATGAAACTGCCCTATTGTGAATAGGAAAAAGGGGCTAGATAGGTAGTGCACTGCTGTGAAGGCTTGAAAAAGTGTGGTTCCAATTTTCTCAATAGGAAAAAGGGGAAGTATGCTATTCTAAATCGTCCTGTGCCAAAAATTTCTCCCAGATTTTTTTTTTTTTTTTACCATTCTCATTCCATTTGATAGAAGAAAATTTGCTTTCAAAAAGAAATTCAATGGTGAAGAAATTTCAGAGAAATTCTCATGGGTTGGGTTTGGGTTTCTTGGGCTTACCTTACTTAGGAATGAGCATAAGTGCCCTGTTTTTTAATTGTATGAGCATCTCTCTGTAGTATCCTCAGCTTCCCACACTTCAATTATAGCCCAGTGAGGTAATCATGAGGTAATTTCTCCCATGGGGCTTTTTCAGATTGAATCAAAAAGAAATTCAATTCTGAAGAAATTTTGGAGAAATTCTCAGGGGTTGGGTTTGGGTTTCTTGGGCACCTTACTTAGGAGGTGGCCGAGAGTGAGCGCAAGTGTCCTGTCTTTCATTGTACAATCATCTCTCTGGCAGCCTGTAGCCTCCTCAGCTCCTTACACTTCAGCTGAAGTGAAGTGCTGTTCAACATCTATATGAAGCCACTAGGTGAGGTCATTAGAAGTTTTGGGGTGGGGTGTCACCAGTACACTGATGATGCTCAGCTCTACTTCTCCTTGTCATTGGAGTCAGTCAGCTGAGGTGGTGAAGGTACTGGACCAATGCCTGGAGGCTGTAATGGGCTGGATGAGGACCAATAAACTGAAGCTGAATCCTGACAAGAGGGAAGCTCTGTGGATTGGTGGTTCCCGAGTCCAGGAATCGAGTAAGCAACCTATCCTGGATGGGGTTGCACTCCCCCTGAAAGAGCAGGTGCATAGCTTGGGAGTACTCCTAGATCCATCCCTGTCACTGGAGTCCCAGGTGGACTCTGTGGCCCGGAGTACTTGGGGCCACCTTTGACTGATCCACCAGTTACAGCCTTTCCTGGACAGGGATAGCCTAGCCACAGTAATGCAAGCACTAGTAACTTCCTGGTTAGACTACTGCAATGCACTTTATGTGGGGCTGGAAATTGCAGCTAGTGCAAAATGCAGCAGCTAGGCTGTTGACTGGAACATTTATTTATTTATTTATTTATTGCATTTATACCCCACCTTTTTTCCTCTTGCAAGGAACCCAAGGCGGCTTACATTATCCTCCTCCTCTCCATTTTATCCTCACGACAACAACCCTGTGAGGTGGGTTGGGCTGAGAGTCTGTGACTGGCCCAAAGTCACCCAGTGAGCTTCCATGGCCGAGTGGGGACTAGAACCTGGATCTCCCAGCTCCTAGTCCAACACTCTTGCCACTACACCACACTGATCACATAACACCGGTCTTAAAGGAATTGGACTGGCTGCCAATATGTTTCCCATTGGAATTCAAGGTGCTAGTGATGGCATTTAAAGCCCTAAGCAGCTTGGGACCTTGATATTTTGAGGGACTGCCTCCCCCTATATATGCCTGCATGAGGATTGAGATCTGTTGGAGGAGCCCTCCTCTGTGTCCCAGCAGTGCAAGACATACACTATGGTGGGACATGGGAGAGGGCCTTCTCTGCTGTGGCACCCTGGTTATGGAATGTTTTCCCCTTGGAGGCCCAATTGGCACAGACACTGGTTTCATTTCAGCGCAAGTAAAAACATGGCTTTTTTTTTTACCAAAGCTTTTGAGGGCTAATTGGATTCCCTGAGTTTGCACACTGTCTTAACAGTTTTATTGTTTTAGATTTTACATTGGTATTAGCTACCTTAATGATTTAACACGTTTTAGCTATTTAAATTATTTATTGTTTTACATGTTAAAACTGATTTTATCTCTATGCTGCCCTGAGATCCTAATGATATAGAGCGGGATACAAATGTTTTAAATAAAAATAAATAAATAAATTGAAACCCAGTGGAAGGCATCGTGACCTAATTCCTCCCTTAGGGCTTTTTCAGATCAGGAAATGCAGGCAGCCTAGGGGGCTAGCTGTGATTACGTGAGCTCGAAAACACCACCCAAAGAAATTTAACATAAATTACAGACTGTCCTGAGAATGAAGCAGAACAGTGGAAGCCCCTTTCATGGGGGAAGAAAACTTCCAGGAAATTGGAGGACAGATTTTGGCAGAGACGAACTTCAACTCATCCCTGGAACTAGATACAACACTGCCCCCCACACACACACCTGCATTGTGGTGGATGCAAAATGGTGCCAGCCTGCCAACACAGTTGATGCTGTTGTTGCATGAATCCCCCAAAACCTCTTACCCAAAACAAAAGCAGCTGTGCTACAAACCCTGCCAGTGGGGAGCCCTACCTGTGAGAAACAGTTGAGAATTTATCTTTCCCCTGGAGAAAATTGGTGAAATTATCTCCCAAATTTCTCTGCCCACAAATTAGGGATGTCAGAGAATTCTGCCACGAATTCCAGTGAGCGGAACTCCATGGCGGAATGGCCTCCTGCCCCCGCCCCCCCGCGGAATCCCCCAGGACGGAACTTACCTGGGGCAGTTGTGGTGGCAGCAGCTCCGGCAGTGGCTCTGGCAGCGGCTCCGGTTGGTCTCCCAGCCAGCCGCAGCCGGGCTGCTGCGGCCGCCATTTACATTCTTGAAACCGTGATAGGCTACGTAAGTATTTACGTAGCCTATCACAGTAAAAGCAGCCATGCAAATGGAGTAGCGGCCGCCATTTGCGTCCCTGCTCTTTGCCGTGATAGGCTACGTAAATACTTACATAGCCTATCACAGCTGCTTGCAAGGACGCAAATGGTGGCTGCTATGACGGCTGCCATTTGTGTCCTTGCTCTTTGCCGTGATAGGCTACGTAAATACTTACGTAGCCTATCACGGCTGCTTGCAAGGACGCAAATGGTGGCTGCTACGACGGTGGAGAGGCCATCTGCGCACAGCTCTAATTCTGAATAGGAATGGCAGAGAATTCCACCACGGATTTCAGTGAGCATTCGGCCCCCCAAAACCCGTGGCGGAACGGCTTCCCACCCCCACCCCCCCACGGAATCCCCCCCAGGACGAAGCTTACCTGGGGTGGATGTTCTGGTGGCGGCAGCTCCAGCGGCGGCTCCGGCAGCGGCTGGTCTCTCAGCCGGCTGCTGCGGCTACAAATGGCGGCCGCTGTAGCGGCCGACATTTGCATCCTGCCAGGCTGCCATGATAGGCTACGTAAGTATTTAGGTTACGTATCCTATCACAGCAAATATTTAGGCTATGTAGGCTATCATGGCAGCCTGGCAGGACATAAATGGCGGCCGCTATGGCGGCTGCCATTTGCGGCTGCAGCAGCCGGCTGTGGCTGGAACTCCGGCTGTGGACGGCCCTGGCTGGCGACTCTGTGGAGCTGCTGTAGAGCAGAGCCGGCCCAGGGAGGATTCCGGGGAGAGGGACGGAGTGCCCCCCCCCACCGTGAATCAAAGCTGCGAAAAGGTAAGTCACTTTCGTACATCCCTAATTCTGAAGGCTTGAAACAGTGTGGCTCCAATTTTCTCAATGGGAAAAAAAGATGCTACAGATTCTCAGTGGGTAAATGTTTGCGAATGGGAAGTAGTGCTATGCGGGAAGAAGCTTGTGTCCAAAAAGAGGGAATGGGGGTGGGGGGAAAGGGCAGCCCCACCCCTTGACCAGGTCACTGCCATGTCAAAGCAATAGGCATGCCCAGGATTTAATGTGGAGCATAGGGCACAACCTCAGCGGAATTGCTCTGGAGCCGTGTATAAGAAAAACAATGCACTAGGGAAGTTAGAGAATTCCGCCACGGACTCCAGTGAGGCCGGATTCTAAAGAATCCGGACTCCACCAGAGTCCGTGGAGGAATGGAGCAATCCCCCCAGCTACCCCGTCAAATGGAGCAATCCTACCTTTGTCAGCCGTCCGCTGCCCCGCGAATGGCTGCCCCGGTCTGCGGCCGCCATTTCCTCCTCTCTACTTTAGCCGTGATAGGCTACGTAAGTATTTATGCCATTTCCTCCTCTCTGCTTTAGCCGCTACGCCATTTGCGTCCCTGCCTTTTGCTGTGATAGGCTACATAAATATATATGTAGCCTATCACGGCTACCACAGGGACGCAAATGGCGGCCACAGCCCATTTGCGGCCACATACTACAGCCCATTTGCGGCCACAGCCCAGCAGTGGACGGAAGTCCAGCTGCGGGCAGCTCTGGCCGGCAGCTCTGCAGGCTCCCCATGGAGCGGAGCTGGCCAGGGAGGATTCCTGGGGGGAGGGACGGATGGCCCCAGCGGATGGCCCCAGAGGAATGGGGTAAGTAATCTGTACACCCTACAATGCACTATAACAACTTTCCAAAAATGCATCTTTTCCAGAGGGAAGCTGCGGGGTGGCTGTGGATTGGCGACAGTGTCATCTGTCGCCAATGTCCCTGATGTGCTCTACCTCTACGCATTAAATCGGCCATGTAGATTGGTTCCAGGGAGCTTGCAACTTTTTTCTCCCCCCCCCCCAGGAAACTACCGACTGTTATTAGAAGGCCTGCCTCACATTTGAGAAGCACAGTCAACTGATCAGAATGAGACAGGCTCTGCAGCAAGAAATACATTCTAAAAGTATAAAGCCAACAAACTTGGGTGCAAGTATTTTACAATGCTACCTATATTGTGGGTTAATGCTCTGTCTTTTTCTACTTATGTGGGACTGCTCCGAAGACCACTGGAATTATGCTGCCATTCCTTCACCAGATTGCCTTATATTTCTTCAACTCTTCCCCATCTATTTTCAAAGCAAGGCAAACCCTGGGGAATGTAGCCATTCGGTTCTTCAGTTGATAGCCTAGCAGTTTTGCCATCTCTCTCAGGAGACCTTGTTAGTGATAATACATATACGGAGAGATTTAAGTAATAGTTCCCAAGTCCCGAGAAAGGCAAGAATGATTATTGTTTCATTTCAATGGGAAGCCATCTCCTTGGTTTTGACAGCCAATCATTTTCTCTACTGCAGCAAAGGTTTCTTCTCCTTGTTTAACTAGTGCCTTTAATTTAGGAGGACAGTTTTATTTATTCTGCAGCAGGCACCTGAAATGCCTATCATAAAAAAGCAATAGAAATGTTTGAACAGGTATTTCTTAATACAAAAGGAAGGAAGGAAAATCTCTCCAATACCAATGGCTTGGGGTGGGGGAACACGAAGGTTCTGATAAGTGTGAAACTTCCAGCAACCTAAAGCCTAGCACGCTTCCATATAAAATGTCAATTTTTTATTTTTTACAGCTCCTTCTCAAGAGTTAGGTCACTGTCTTTCGAACTTCAAAAAATGGCATACTCACCACTTCTGAGAGGAGCCTTCCCCAGCCTGGAACCCTCCATATGTTCTGGACTACAATTCCCATTATTCATGAACACTGGCCATGCTGGCTGGGGCTGCTGGGTATTATAGTCCAAAACATCTCGAGGGCACTTAGAGCTGTCCTAGAGCATAAGAGCACATTCCCAGGAGGAGAGCCTGATGGGCGGGAAGGGATACGGAGAGGAAGAAAAGCAGGTGGCATAAAAAGCAGGTGGCTTTGGACTTGCCCATCTCTGGTGTCAGCCCCACCCACTGTCAGCATGCAGCACCTGACAGTTTACCAAGGAGAAAATGCAGCCCTCAGTAGAAAAAAGGTTGGCCATGCTGACAGGGGCTTCTGGGAGCTAAAGTCCAAAATATCTCGAGATCTACCTTCTGCCCACCCCTGCTTGAGATAGCCAGGCCCTAAGGATTGTACTATAAGTCTTTGAAAGCATTATTATACTGTTGACCTCTTCTTTTTTTAAGGGGGAGCAACAAAACCTATAGAATTTTCTGAATCAAAGTTAGTTTATTTCTTTATTATTTATATTCTGCTTTATCTGCTAAAAAGCCACCAAGGTGTTGTACAACAATTTAAAACAATAAAACCTGGCAACAATAAAAAAGTACATTAAAAACATTAAAACATGGGGAGCGCAATCCTCTGGCCACTAGACATTGTCTAGGTGGCCATAGGATTTTTCAGTTTCTGGAAACTGAGATCGGTTTCTGGAAACTGAGATCATCCAACCTCGGTAACCGCTCTCCACAACCCCTCCCCTGCCCCTTCGTAGCTGGCGCGGCGCGGTTCTTTCTGCGCCACTGCCAGCTCTGTGCTTGTAATGGACTGTGGAGAGGGCAAAAATGGACGTGGTCCTGGGGGTGGGGAGAGAACCGCCGAAGCTGCTTTAGACAGCTTCCCATTGGGCCTCCGGGCCCCTTCCCTCCCCCTCCCTGAAAATGTGTATATCTAGCCACAAATAGGGTGGCTGGAGCATGGAGGAGAGGACCCCTCTGAGTTCAGAGGCTGGCATCTATCTTGATAGGATTGCACTTTTAAACATTTAAAGCTGCACATTTTAAAAGGCTAAAAATCTCCACCATTTCTAAAGGCCAAGAGAGCAAGGCTAGTGATGTACGAAAGGCACTTACCTGGTCCCGCAGCTTGCTTCGCGGTGGGGGGGAGGCACTTCGGTTCTCCCCCCGAAGTTCAGGTCGGGGAGGGGAGGCACCCTGCCTCGTCCAGCCGAAATTCAGGTCGGGGGGGAAGCGCCCCGCCCTGCCTCGCCCGGCCGAAATTCAGGCCGGGGAGAAGCGCCCCGTCTCCCCGGCCGCAAAATAAAAAGTGAATGGGAAAAAGAAAAAGAAAACACCCGTGATAGGCTACGTAACGATTAACGTAGCCTATCAAGGCTAGATTTCCAAAGTCAGCCGTGATAGGCTACGTTAATTGTTATGTAGCCTATCACGGGTGTTGTTTTTTTTTTAACTTTATTTTGTAATGGCGGTGGCGGCGGCAGCCGGTCAGAAGACTGGCCGCCGCCCCTGCCCCCAACGAAACGCCGACGAAACGCTGCCGGGACCTGCCGCCGAGAGGGACATTCGCATAAGGTAAGTCCCATCCCGGGGGGGGGGGGTGGAGAGGGCAGAGAATTTCACCAACAATTTCGGGGGGCCGAATGCGTTGGCATTCAGCCTACCCGAGATTTGTGGAGAAATTCACGGCCATCCCTAAGCGAGGCCCAATCATAATTCTTGAGGGAGCACATTCCATAGTTTGGGGGCAACACAGGAGAAAGCCCTTTCACATGTGCCTGACAAACGGGCCTCTGTGGGAATTGGTGTCCTCAACAGGGCCTCTCCTGCAGATCTTAATGCTTCAGCAGGTTCATGGCAAGACAGGCAGTCCATTACTAGAACCTTCTTCTTCCTATGTGGGTGCATAACCCTCACAATTTTATACCATTTACTTTCCCTCTCCAGAACATTCAAGCGACGCACGTTGCGCCTTCAGTACATAAAACAACAGCAGGCAGGTTTTACCATTCCCCAAAAAGTAATTGTATAATTACATGAAGAAATAAAATTAGCTCAAGAAAGGGAAATTGTTCTCTTAGAGATGTGGGTTACATACATACACAATGGCTCACCCACTTTTAAAAGGAAAGAAGAAGAAGAGGAAGAGGAAGAGGAAATGCCTGCTTCATAATAAGAGAGCTCATTTTGCAACCTGACAAAATGTTCCCAAAGATAGCATTCTGAAGAAGATAAAATAAACAAGGCCTATTTGAAGTAGCTGTAAATGTTATTGGCAAACCCAAGAAATAATGCACGTGCACTTGTGTGTGTGGGAGAGAGGGAGGGAGATTTGCAGGGAATGGTATTTCACATACATCACCTACTAATTCAACCTTTCACAACCTGGTGCCCTCCAGATGTTTTGGACTTTGATCCCCATCAATCAGCCTGAGCCCACACATGGGTCAGGACTGCTGGGAGCTGTAGTCTAAAACATCTGGAGGGCACCAGGTTGGGGAAGGCTATAGTATCTGACTCTTTCTTTTTTTTTTCTTTTTTCTTTTTAACGGGAGAGGTTAGGGATGGAACCTGGGAATGCCTGCATGCAACGTATGGGTTCTGCGTTTAGGCTGTGGTCTCATCTCCAGAGGCTGTTGAATTTTGCAACCTAAGTCAGAGAAGAAAGGACATTTTGGAGATTGCTTGCATGGAGAAACAGAAATAAAAAAAATGTGTGTGAACTGTATTAATATGGTTTTATTGATGATCTTTACATTTTAATGTATTTTTTTGTTTTATTTAATTTGTTGTACCTCACCTTGGTGACTCTTGACCAAAGGCAATATAGAAATATTTTAAATAAATAGAATCCTAACCCCCAGGGCTAGCTCACCAGAGGACATTAGGATTAAGTGGAGGAGGTGGGGGCTCTGTGTACGTGGGGGGGGGCTCTGTTAACCATTCTGCCTACTGAAAGCTCCCCAGGTGGAAAACTACTGCCCTAACACACCGCGCTGGATCCAAACCCCCCACAGATTCCCTGAGGGGGGCCATGATAGGGGCCTCTCAGCTACACCAGCCCAGAGCTTCCATACCAAACCCCCTCCCATTGCTTATGGGTAAAAACAACAACAACAACAACAACAACAACCATTCACCACTGTGGGTGGGGGAGAAAAAGAAACCATGTTCCTCAAAGCCAGCAGGGCTTGGCATGAGGCACTGTATCCGCCATACGTCTCCTCCCCAACCATGCTTCGGACTAGATGTTTCCGGGTACCTAATATATGGGAGAAAACGGGGCACTGCTCAACCTGTTTTCTCCCAAATATTGTGTTTTTGGAAACTTTTGAAGTATCATTATATTATATTATATTATATTATATTACAGACCTCCCTTTAGAACAGGCATGGGCAACTTCTGGGGATGCAGGGGCAATCCCCACCCCCCAGAACCCCCACAGTTTACACTCGTGCCACATCATCAAACTGAAGCCCTTAGGGAGAGAAGAGAGACCTTTAAGTTGGCACCTACATATATGAGTCTAAAAGCACTTCTTCATGAACTATGCAGAGCTGGCATGGTGTTGGACTACAAAACAAGGGGATCCATATGGGAACTAGGGATGGGTGAGAAATTCCGTTCGGTTCATTTTTACTAAGAGTTTACTAAAATTTGGCAAATTTCTTCATATTTGGGATAGAAAGAACTTGACATTAAAAAAAATTAAAAGAATGTCAGCAAAAGCAAAAGTGACAGATTTGTCCATCCAGAGGGCTTTGATTGAATCATAGAATCATAGAACAGTAGGGTTGGAAAGGGCCTATAAGACCATCGAGTCCAACCCCCCTAAGATTGCTTAGCTCTCAGAAGTCTGGGTTTGGATCCCTGTATATTCTACCATGTTAGTGCTGAATTAGAGTCGCCACCTCTTTTTTTCTGACAAGCTCCCTATCTCTCACAGCTACCTGGCAGGCAGCTACAACATGGACCTCTCCATGCTGGGAATAGTGGTTTCTATTAAACTTGGTGTGTGCAGACGAATGAAAATTTAAGTTCAGTTCAGATAAGAATGTACTAAAATTCACAACATTCTTCATATTCGGGACAGAAAGAGCTTTACTTAATTTGAATGTGGGAGAAAGTGAAACTGACTGACTTGTCCATCCCTAGTTAAAATGCCCACTCGGCCCTGAAGCTGATCCCGGGTTAGTCACTCATGGCCGGGATTACCTGCCCCACAGGGTCATTCTGAAGATAAGAGGGTATTTGAATAAAACGTGCTATTGTGCGCTATTGGAGCAAGGGTAGCATCTGCACTTTAAAATGCACAAATTACAAAGTGGATGCTAGAGATCAAATAGCTATTTGTTTATTAAAAGTGGAGGCACAGATGGAGATAACAGAACCAACCTACCCTGCACTGAGCACGATAAATGTCTAGCTGGCTTTGTCACTGTTGTTGTTCTATCTGGAAAATAATATATTCAATATTTATTCTGTCCTCTCACAGGTTTTAACAGATCTCTTCTAATGCAAATTGTTCTTTTTAAATTTCAATTATGTGCCTCCACTAGTAGCCAAATCTATAGATATAGTAAGTGTAGATATACAGTGAATGAATAGAAATAAATTAGGTCAATGTTTCTTACTTGTGTTTTTCTTTTCTCTCCCTAAGAATAAGTTGGTACCAGTCCAATTAACTGTATAAAAATAAAAGCAGGTGCAAAATATTTGGTTCACTGGAGATGAGTTTTCCTTTCTTGATGCATGGAGAAGTAAAGTAATTAAATGCTCGTAGTAGGGTAGCATGAAATTTTTGCTTTAAGCACCGTTTACCTTTTTTTTTTTTTTAAGGATCTCAGTGGAGCAAATCATAGTCCCGTTGAAATTCATGGGAGTTCTGCCATTAAGTCATGAACAAAATGTTAAGAATTGTGCCTTAACAAAATCCCAGAGAAAAGCTGGCTGTCTTGCATCAAAGCCATCTAATCCTATCACATTTACTATGGAAGTATTATTCCTGTTGAAATGTACGCACCACGTTCTCTGCCACACCAAATGTTTTATACAACGATCTAAAACAACAGTGTCAGTTGTGAGAAAAACTCAGGTTTAGGCCAGCAACCTACATTTAAAATCCAATCCATAAAAACACAAACCACATACACACCACCGCCCTCCACACCAGCCAGCCAGCCCTCTCTCCCCCTTTCCTTCCTTTTCTTTAACCTAGCAGTGGAACATAGGAACTTAGGAAGCTGCCTTATACTGAGTCAGGGCATGGGTCCATCTAAGCCCAGTATTGCCAACACTGACTGGCAGCAGCTGTCCAGGGTTTCAGGCAGGAGTTTTTTTCCAGCCCTACCTGGAGATGTCAGGGATCCAACCTGGGACCTTGGGCATCCAAAGCAGGTGCCCTACCACTGAGCTACAGACATGCAGCTGGCCAGTGGAGCTTGCAAGCCCCATGTTGTTTGGATTTTAAAACAAAACCATTTTTTAAGTTATGTTTTCAGTAGCAGCCATCTGAACCAATCAGATGCTGCCTTGGTGGTGGTGGGGACACGGTCAATGAGGGTGCAGGAGCAGCAAAGGGGCAGTCTCTTCACCACTCCTGTGTCCTCACTGGCCCTCCTTCCCCAAAGGCAGAATCTGAGTGATTCAGATCACTGCTACTCAATGTTCAAGTTAAAAAAAAAGGCTATTTTAAAATGGCGCACCTCTGGCCTTTCAGGTTTGTCTAGCCAGCTGCTGCAGCACTTCCTTTCACCAGCAGGGCCGGCCAGCAAGCAGACACCAGTGCAGTAGTCTGACCTTGGTAGCAGTTGCAACAGGGTCAAGGCAGGGATGGCGCTTTTGAACACACACACACACCCTTTCCATAGCTGCTGCATCTCCCCACAATGCCGCCTTCAGGCAAGTTTTTCCACAATTGGGCTTATTTCCAGTTGGCTGGAGAGAAAGCGAGGGGTGGAGGTAGGTTAACCACCTTTTCCCCAGCTGTTGGTTACCCCCAGCAAATCCCCTTCCTGCACTGGAATTATTACCTGGCTGACACAGGTCTGGGAACCCTGCATTTGTAGCATGACATGTAGTTCTGGCCCAGAGCGTAACCCTTGCTTTTATTTAAATTATTTATTTAAAACATTTCTTGGCCACCTTTCAGGGCAGAAACCCTCCCAAGGCGCTTACAGCAATACAAATTTTTAAGATTTTCTACTTGCCAAGTACGGATGGACGAATCCATCAAGTATGATTTCACTAATTTTCTTCCGCCCCCCAAAAAAAAGTTAAGTACGTTCCGTTCTGTGTTTTGGCATCAGTATGTGATTTTTTAAAAGTCCACATGAAAATGCATGCGTATTTTCATGCACATTTGCCCAAATGTACACATTTAAGTCTTCAGCAAAGGAGATCGTTACCTTGTCGTGGTGCTGGAGCTTGAGCACCTCAATGATGTCATTAGAGATGTCAGAGAATTTTGCCACGAATCTCGGGGAGGCCGAATGCCAGCGCATTCGGCCCCCCGAAATTGGTGGTGAAACGGTCTGCCCCCCCCCCGGGATGGGACTTACCTTGGACGAGTCCTCCTGGCGGCAGCGGCTCCGGCGGCGGTGGCAGCGGCCGGTCTTCCAACCGGCTGCCACCGCCACCATTTCCAGTAAAAAAAAAAAAAAAAGTGATAGGCTACGTAAAGATTTACATAGCCTATCACAGCTAGATTTTTAAAAAATACCGTGATAGGCTACGTAAATGTTTATGTAGCCAATCACGGCTGATTTAAAGGGGAAAAAAATGCGCATACGCAAATGGCAGCGCCCATGGGCGCTGCCATTTGCGTTCCTTATTTTGACACATCTTAATCTACGTAAACATTTATGTAGACTAAGACGGCGAAAATAAGGGGAATGCAAATAGTGTAGACGCTACGCTATTTGCGTTCTCCTTATTTTTGCCGTAGTCTACGTAAATGTTTACGTAGACTAAGACATGTCAAAATAAGGAACGCAAATGGCGGTGCCCATGGGCGCCGCCATTTGCATACGCACTTTTTTTTTCTTTTAAATCAGCCGTGATAGGCTACGTAAACATTTACGTAGCCTATCACGGCCGACTGCAGGGACGCAAATGGTGGCGGCTACAGCCACCGCCATTTGCGCATCCGGCTGGCCAGGATTTGGGGGGGGAGGGATGGAGTGCCTCCCCCCTGGCCTGAATTTCGGGGGGGGGAGGGATGGAGCTCCTCCCCCCCACCAGAATTTCAGGGGGGAGGGACGGAGCGCCTCCCCCCCACCTTGAATCAAATTTCGTTAAAGGTAAGTCACTTTTGTACATCCCTAGATGTCATGAGCTAAACCGTGAAGGGACACCCAAGACGGGAAGGTCATTGCAGAGAGGTCAGACTAAATACGATCCCTGGGGAAGGAAACAGCAACCCACCCCAGTATTCTTGCCATGAAAACTAAATGGATCAGTACAACCAGAGATATGTCAGTATACCATCAGAAAATGGGACTCCCAGGTCGGAAGATGGTCAAAATGCTACTGGGGAAAAACAGAGGATAAGTTCAACTAGCCCCAGATGTGATGACGCAGCTAGCTCAAAGCTGAAAGGATGGCTAGCAGCCAATGGTGCTGGTGGTGAACGACGAATCCGATGTTCCAAAAATCAACACACCATAGGAACCTGGAATATAAGATCTATGAGCCAGGGCAAATTGGATGTGGTTATTGGGGAAATGTCAAGATTAAATATAGACATTTTGGGTGTCAGTGAACTGAAATGGACTGGAATGGGCCACTTCACATCAAATGACCACCAGATCTACTACTGTGGACAAGAGGACCACAGAAGAAATGGAGTAGCCTTCATAATTAATAATAAAGTGGCTAAAGCAGTGCTTGGATACAATCCAAAAAATGACAGAATGATCTCAATTCAAATTCAGGGTAAGCCATTTAACATCACAGTGATCCAAATATACGCCCCAACCACAGATGCTGAAGAAGCAGAAGTAGATCAGTTCTATGAGGATCTGCAGCACCTACTGGATAGTACGCCAGAAAAAATTGTTATTTTCATTACAGGAGACTGGAATAAGGCGGGCAGTCAAACGACACCTGGATGCATGGTCTGGGAGAACAAAATGAAGAAGGACATAGGCTGATAGAATTTTGCTAAGACAACTCACTGTGCATAACAAACACTCTCTTCCAACAACCTAAGAGACAACTTTATACATGGACTTCACCAGATGGTCAACACCGAAATCAGATTGACTACATCCTTTGTAGCCAAAGGTGGCGGACATCTATGCCGTTGGTAAAAACAAGACCTGGAGCTGATTGTAGTTCAGATCACGAACTTCTTATTGCACAATTTAGAATCAGACTAAAGAGAATAGGGAAGACCCACAGATCAGTTAGATATGAGCTCACGAATATTCCTCATGAATATGCAGTAGAGGTGAAGAATAGATTTAAGGGACTAGATTTAGTAGATAGGGTCCCAGAAGAACTATGGACAGAAGTTCGCAACATTGTTCAGGAGGCGGCAACAAAAAACGTCCCAAAGAAAAAGAAAACCAAGAAGGCAAGATGGCTGTCTGCTGAGACACTGGAAGCAGCCCAAGAAAGAAGGAAACCAAAAGGCAACAGTGATAGGGGGAGATATGCCCAATGAAATGCAAAATTCCAGAGGTTAGCCAGAAGATATAAGGAATTATTTTTAAACAAGCAATGAGCGGAAACGGAAGAAGATAATAGAATAGGACAAGAGACCTCTTCCAGAAAATTAGAAACATGGGAGGTAAATTCCAGGCAAAAATGGGTATGATCAAAAACAAAGATGGCAAGGACCTAACAGAAGCAGAAGAGATCAAGAAAAGGTGGCAAGAATATACGGAAGATCTGTATAGGAAGGATAATAGTATCGGGGATAGATTTGACGGTATGGTCAGTGAGCTAGAGCCAGACATCCTGAAGAGTGAGGTTGAATGGGCCTTAAGAAGCATTGCTAATAACAAGGTAGCAGGAGATGATGGTATCCCAGTTGAGCTGTTTAAAATCTTGCAAGATGATGCGGTCAAGGTGATGCATGCCGTATGCCAGCAAATTTGGAAAACACAAGAATGGCCATTAGATTGGAAAAAATCAACTTATATCCCCATACCAAAAAAGGGAAGCGCCAAAGAATGTTCAAACTATCGAACAGTGGCACTTATTTCACATGCCAGTAAGGTAATGCTCAAGATCTTGCAAGGTAGACTCCAGCAATTCATGGAACGAGAATTGCCAGATGTACAAGCTGGGTTTAGAAAAGGCAGAGGAACTAGAGACCAAATTGCCGATATCCGCTGGATAATGGAGAAAGCCAGGGAGGTTCAGAAAAACATCTATTTCTGTTTTATTGACTATTCTAAAGCCTTTGACTCTGTGGATTATAACAAATTTGGCAAGTTCTTGGTGGTATGGGGATACCAAGTCATCTTGTCTGCCTCCTGAGGAATCTGTATAACGACCAACTAGCAATGGTAAGAACAGACCACGGAACAACGGACTGGTTTAAGACTGGGAAAGGAGTACGGCAGGGCTGTATACTCTCACCCTACCTATTCAACCTGTACACAGAACACATCATGCGACATGCTGGGCTTGATGAAGCCAAGGCTGGAGTTAAAATCGCTGGAAGAAACATTAACAATCTCAGATATGCAGATGATACCACTTTGATGGCTGAAAGAGAGAAGGAGCTGAGGAACCTCATGATGAAGGTGACAGAAGAAAGTGCAAAAGCTGGTTTGCTGTTAAACCTCAAAAAAACCAAGATTATGGCAACCAGCTTGATTGATAACTGGCAAATAGAGGGAGAAAACATGGAGGCAGTGACAGACTTTGTCTTTCTAGGTGCAAAGATTACTGCAGACGCTGACTGCAGCCAGGAAATCAGAAGATGTTTACTTCTTGGGAGGACAGCAATGACAAATCTTGATAAAATAGCGAAGAGCAGAGACATCACACTGACAACATAGGTCCGCATAGTTAAAGCAATGGTATTCCCCGTAGTAACTTATGGCTGCGAGAGCTGGACCATAAGGAAGGCTGAGCGAAGGAAGATAGATGCTTTTGAACTGTGGTGCTGGAGGAAAATTCTGAGTGCCATGGACTGCAAGAAGATCAAACTAGGGACAACAGAGAATTTCTCCCCGAATCTTCGGGGGGCTGAGCACCAACGCATTCGGCCCCCCGAAATCAGCGGTGAAATTCTCCACCACCACCCCCGGGATGGGACTTACCGTAGCTGGATGTCCCTCCCAGCGGCGGGTCCCGGCGGCAGTTTGGCAGGCTTTCGGCAGGGGCGGGGGCAGCAGCCGGTCTTTCGACCGGCTGCTGCTGCCGCCATTACAGCTGAAGTAAAAAGAAACAACAACCCCGTGATAGGCTACGTAACGATTAACGTAGCCTATCACGGCTAGATCTCCAAAGTCAGCCGTCGTGATAGGCTACGTTAATCGTTACGTAGCCTATTACGGGTGACTTTGAAAAAAAAAAAGTGCGTACGCAAATGGCGGCCCCCATGGGGCGCCACCATTTGCGTTCCTTATTTGGTCCCGGTAGTCTACGTAAAGATTTACGTAGACTACGGCGTAGTCTACGTAAATCTTTACGTAGACTACCGGGACCAAATAAGGAACGCAAATGGCGGTGCCCATAGGCCGCCGCCATTTGCGTACGTGCTTTTTTTTTTTCAAAGTCACCCGTGATAGGCTACGTAACGATTAACGTAGCCTATCATGGCTGACTTTGCAGATCTAGCCGTGATAGGCTACGTTAATCATTACGTAGCCTATCACGGGAGGGGGGTTGTTTTTTTTTTTTACACTTTCGCGGCCGGGGAGACGGGGCGCTTCTCCGCGGCCTGAATTTCGGCTGGGCGAGGTGGGAAGCCTCCCCCCCCGGCCTGAATTTCGGCCGGGCGAGGCAGGATGGCTCCCCCCCCTTGCCTGAACTTCGGGGGGAGAAGCGAAGCACCTCCCCCCCACCGCGAAGCACCCCTGTGAAAAGGTAAGTGACTTTCGTACATCCCTAGATCAAACCAGTCCATACTCCAGGAAATAAAGCCAGACTGCTCACTTAAGGGAATGATATTAAAGGCAAAACCGAAGTACTTTGGCCACATAATGAGAAGACAGGAGACCCTGGAGAAGATGCTGATGCTAGGGAAAGTGGAGGGCAAAAGGAAGAGGGGCCGACCAAGGGCAAGATAGATGGATGATATTCTGGAGGTGATGGACTCGACCTTGGGGGAGCTGGGGGTGGCGACGGCCGCCAGGAAGCTCTGGCATTGGCTGGTCCATGAAGTCACGAAGAGTCGGAAGCAACTGACCGAATAAACAACAACAACAACAACAACACATTGAAGTATGTATCACTTTCTTTATGTGTAAACTTTGATTACAAACTTCAGAAAAGCGTGGATATCAAGTTTTAACTGCATTCTAGTTCATGTATGGGTTCAGGCAGTGTGAATTTGGTAGCTTCACATAAAAAGGTAAGTACACTAATTTCTCCTGCATCCCTATTGACAACATAATTTTAATTAATCCGTGGAGCATAACAGAATTTGGCATATCTCTTTCTTGGAAACAGATGCCTTACATTATGTAACAAAGAGAATCACTAAACTCTCTCTCTCTTTCCGTCTCTTTCTCTGCAAGTGTGTATAAAACAACTTTATGAGGATTATGGATCACAAGATGACAGTGTAGAAAAAATATATTTCCACTTTTCAAACAGCAAAGGATCTCTGGGGTTTCTTTGCTCCCAAAGAAATGCATCCACCTGTGATAGCCAGCTGGAAATAAACTCTGGCAAAAATGCAAAGGAATGAAAACAACAACAACCCCACACTCTTCAAGAAACCCTGCCAAAGAAACTTTTTAAAAGGCACAACCCTGGAGGGAAAAAAGTTTATTTTGATTTTTTAAAAAAACACAAAACTTTCATGCCTGTTTTATGTGGCACCAGCACCTCTTCCCTGTGGGAGCAACAACAGGAGGCAAAAATTAAGATTTGGTTGATCTATTTCTTTTCTTTTTTTGAAGTGTGATTTTTAAAGCTGCCAAATATTATCTTTTTCCTGCACAGCCACAAAATATTTGTAAGATTTTCTTTATTACCCTAGTCATAAAAAATTGATGGAATACACATTCAAGGAGAAAGACGTCCGCGACATTATATATTGAAGGGAGTATGTCTTGGTGCTATGTCACTATGGGGTTCATCACACGGAGCTAATTTTATCCTGCTACTGAGATGGCTCTCTCACAGAAGTTTGTGGGCTCTTTAGATGACGCCGTTACCCTCCAGGGTGTCTCCCGCAATTTCCGCCAGCCTATCCTATGTTTTCCCCAAATGCAATGTGGTATTTTTTCCACCCCACGGAACAGGAGCAGCATGACCTCCCCATGAAATTCTCCAGTAGTGGAAGAAACCGCACTATCTGCCTGCTGTGAGCGTTTCTTTTAAGTTGCAGGGGGCACGCACGGTCAGGATGATGAAGGTATTGAGGATGGGAGTGGGCATGCAGGAGCGGATTTGACAGGTGCGAGGGCAAGAATCACCTGTTGATTGTAACTCCTGTCTCCACTCACACCTTGTTGAGGAAGGACTCTCCTCGATTCCCAGATGTCTGCCATGTAAATGCTTGAGCACATTTCTAAGTTGGAGGGAGAAGAGGGTAAAATGCCTCCCTGCAACCAAGGGAGATACATCTGATCCCCTACCCCACCAAGCTCAGAAACAACATCCTCTGTTGATTCAGAGCACCCCATTAAGTTCAAAGGGGCTTACTCCCAAATAAGCGTGCCAAGGGTTGCAGACTTACAGGGTGATCTTAGGTCTACTCAGAAGTAAGTCCCATTGCGTTCAATGGGGTTTACTCCCATGTAAGCATGCCAAGGGTTGCAGACTTACGGCACAATCTTACATTTTATGTCTACTCAGAAGTAAGTCAGAGGTTTCCTGGGGGCTGCGAGAAAAGATGTTAAGCTACGGAAACCAGAACCACCACCCCTACACTCCACCCCACCCACCCCGCTCCTTTGCACACATGCCAGGGAAGGAGGAAGACGCTCCCTCATTTCAAACCACATGTCTGCCATGTAAAGGAGCCCTTCTGTCCGGGTGGAAACTGAGCCTATAGAGCCCCAGAGCAGTTCTGATTCTGAGGAGGAACAGCAATCCGTGGGAGAGGAGCTCACTCATCTCTCACAAGCGCAGCAGCTGGAAGAGATTCCTCCTGCCAGCATTCCTGGGATAGATAGTGACCCTGGCAGTGAGAGAGCGCTGGAGGGGGGCTTGCTGGATGCTTGGCGCAGACGCAGGGAGCGACGACAGATGGAAGGTGCGGAAAGGAGGCGTAGCACTCGTTTGGCGCACAAACAACGGTCGCGTCCCGAGGACCCAAGGGAAAGAGGGAGCATCTCTCCCTAGCCCATAAGTTCAGGGTCTTCCCATGGTTCTCCTTCAAACGGGGACCAACTGCCTTACCTGGAGCTTAGGCTACTCTGCTATCTTTCCCCAGTGCTGTTCCTTGCTTTGTCGTTAGTGATTAGTATCTGAAAGAGTCATAAAGGAATAAAGTCTCAGAAAGAATTGCTTGTCATCTGTGTCCTGAGTTGGCTATTGGTGGGGACTGCAAGAGGCAGCTAGGGCGCTCCTGACACCTTCCTAATCCTGGAAAGAAACCAAAAGCAGAAAGCTCCAGAAAGGATGTGGATTTTTTTTTGTGTGTGTGGGGGGAATGCTTAATGTAGAAACACCCTTAGAGTAGGAGATCTGGTTTTCTGCACTGGACTGGGAGAGAATGATCTGTGGGTAGGGGAGCTAATGGGGACTCCATTGGTATGGGCAGATCATTATCTGACCAGTTTTGACCTCAGGCTACCTGTAACCTCTGCAGGGGTGGGAGACCAAGTTTGATGGTCCACCCCCAGAGGCTGATGAATATTAGTACTCAGGATATTACTACTCAGATCCACTTCATACCTGGGCTGAGAATCGTCTTTGTGTGGAGGAGGAATAAGCATGTACCCTCTTTTTAACATACATATGAAGTATCTTCTCATTTAAGGGCTTCACACAGATAGCTGTATGAATAAAGGCCCAATTCAGGCAGACTTCCCCACCCTGTTTTCAAGGGGAAAGAATCATGCTAACTGGGCCTTTGGCTAAATATGTGGAGCCCTTCTAAACTTTACCATACTGCATATTGTGGCAGTATATATGTGACAATTCCTCCGCCACACAAATACAATTCACAGTCAAGGTTGGTTTACCAACCAGGCCTTAGTCAGTCATAACCTATCTATGATTTTGTACCACACTAGTACTGTACACAAGAAAAACCACCAGGATCTACGCCTGGTTAATCGTTTACAATTCCTTCCAACTCATGAAGGACTGATCACAGATGAGAAATAACGGTGCAGGATGACTGCATGACAGCCCTGAAGGCCATAGATCTCTCTCTCTTTTTGCTGCTGTCCATTAGCAGGCATTCAGTAGCATACTGGCTCTAAACATGGAAATTCCCTATAGCCATCCTGACTAGTAGCCGTTGATAGTCCTATCCTTCATGAACCAACTTGTCAAACTACATCTAATTTGTGACCATCATGATGACACAAAACAGAAGAAAAATATTCTCAGGTGCCTGAAAAAAAACTTTTATTATTATGCCCAACATATTTCAGAAAGGACTCTCCTTCCTCAGGGGCTGCTTACCTTTCTCCAAATATGTCGCACACCTAAGTGCCTTTCTCTCTTGCCGTTTCCTTGACACTTACAATGAGACTATTCTTTTTGAAAAATCACTTTTCGATAATTCATATTCTACTTAGTTGTATAATTGCTATAAGACGCTGTGAACTGATTCAGGTAGATTCGTCACCATAAATTACACATGCAAGGATGTTAGTATGCAGCCATTATACATTTTGTGAACATTTGAAGACATGGCTGACTTTCAGAAGTTAACATTTGTCCCATTTTTGCTGCTTCTTTGTAATCTGCTCTGACATCTAAAATGCCCCACACAGTTTTTAAGTACTTGGGGCTAAGTAAATTTTACAGTATAAGCAAGACATTACCAGTCACCAAATTACACTCAGGTTCTCCTCTGTGGTAGTTCAGTATTTTCAGTTTACTCTTTTAGGAAAGAAATTGACGACGTGACATTTGAAAGGCACTCATTAACAATTCAGCTCTATCACTTTAGCCAGAATTATCCCAAATCTACTAAAAATGACTGTAATACAAGGAAATAAGAGCATTTGGATGACTGATAATTGGATTTAAAAGCTTTTTGTTGGGTCAGTTCATTCTGGCCTAGGCCAATAATGAAGTTATCTGGTTATTACTGACTCATTACACTGTCTGATTATTAGTTTTACATGTAAAGTAAATCGCTGGCCTCATGTACCCAGATTGCAACAACAACAACAAAATACAAATAGTAATAATTCCTTACCTTTGTTTGGCAGACTACAGTGGTTGGGTAGCATGCTGAGGCTTAAATGACTGATCATTATCACTTGAGTATTAGCAGCTAAATGTGTGAACTGTCTCCTATGTTTACAGTGGTAAACATACTGGTGATATGAAAGGTCTGTCTGTGGTACATTTGTGATATTGATGAAGTTACCCAAAGAAAGAACATAAGGTGGACAGTTAGGACTGGTTCTCAGACATGCATGTCCATTGTGAAATGTTGTCTTGAATGTGTGAATGAGCCATCACAGACCTAACATCACAGACAGAACTCTCTGTCTCTATCACCGAGCGTCAACTCCACCATAACGTGCTTCAGTGGAAGCAGTGCACACTCAACTGCTAGTCATTAGGTATAGCCCTTTGCTCTAGGATCTGCGCACGTTCTGCCTGGGGAGTAGAACTGCATCTCCTAGCTCTGGCTTTCCTGTCATACTGTCTCCACTTGTAAATTGGTAAATAACAGATTTGCACTAAGGTACTACACGTGTTCCGTTAAAGGACAACAAGCAACGCCAAAACCGCATGTGCAAAGATTTATCAACACTTAAGAATGGAAAACTGAAACAGAGGTTCTTATATGTGAGATTCTTAACCCAGTACTGCATTTGCCAAGAAAAGTACAAAAGACAAGAGTTAACAGTTTCAGTATTCTTTGTACCAGCTCTGCAAAACAGTCTGCCATAAAGTATTCCTTCTCTAGGGATGGGAGAATCGGGGATGCTCGTCTCACCAAAATTCTCAGAACCTCACTTCAAAGCTTGGTTCTGCTTGCTCCAATTCTCGTTTCTGACCTGTTTTTTTCCCTTTCATTCACAGGGGAAAAGTGCACATTTTTCAAAGGCGCACACTTTCCCCCCATTGACTAAAGCGTGGAAATTCAATGTTTTTAAGTGTGCATTTTTTAAAGTGTGCTTTTCTAAGAAGTGTTCAGTTCTTAAAGTGCGCATTTGTTAAATGCAAATGCAGGTTTGAGAATTTGCAAACATTTTCGGAGAGCATGCACTCCCGCCCATGACTGAGGTTCTACACAGGGCATTTTTGAGTGATTTGCAAACAGAAATGAAATTCTTGTACCTCCCTATTCCAGAACTGGACTGACATCAGTCTAATGAATGGCACAGATACCATCTATAAATTGGTTGCTGTTAATTCACATAAACCTTCTATACTGAAGTAACCAAGGTAATCTTGTAATAGAATTATTCAAAGCACCCCATAATTTACATGAGATTCACAGCAGAAAGTATACACTCTCAGAGGAACATGTATTTACACCCCAAAGGCCTTTTAATTAAGCTTGGCAAAATGGACCAAAGATTCACCTTAGCTTCACTGCTGGGTCTCAGGTTAATTCCAGCTGGGTTCAAATGCAATTTGAAAATGTTATAAAGTTTTTATTGCTTCCTCACAGCTGAACAACAAAATGAGCTCATGCATGGATATTTAAAACAGGAAAGTAAAACTAAATCCCACCTTTGCTAGGACTCTCTCCTTCCTCACAACATTGTTTAACCAATTGGCATCCCCAGTTCTTGTTTATTTCGGGCCACTCACTATACTAGTTCCCTAAAATTAATTATCCCTCTAGAGCCGGGTGGGGTCAGGGAGATGTTAGATCAGGATCTACTGGCAGATTTCCAGGTGATCTGTATCCCAATCCTTTAACAATAATAATAACAAAAGGCCTGTTTCTAATCTAGTTGATTTGGCTTAGATTAACCACTGCCCTGACAGCATAAAAGCATCACTCTATATCTAAAATGGTTGAGCATGCATGCGATAGGAATATGAAAGGTTTGTCAAATGCAAAATAGCTAGAGAGACATGTTGCTCAGGAATCACGCTCATAATTCTTTTCCCCGCTGAAATATGTCAGTTCTACCTCAATTCGTTCTTCCCCCGGAGGAAAGGCTGCAGCTTCATGGAATTGCATATGCCTTGCATGCAGGGAGTCCCAAGTTCAATGTCCGGATAGGGCTGGGAAAGTCCCCTATCTAAGACCCCTGGAGAGCTACTGCATGTAGATGATACTGAGCTAGATGGACCAATGGTCTGACTCAGTATGAGGCATCCCTTCTGTGAACCTATCATGACCATAAGGATGAAGTAGGATGATCAAGGTACCTGGTTCCTAGCCCTTACGTTGGTTTAATAATTTGTGCAGTGTGGAAGGGGTGTGATGAGCCACATCTGGGACTCCTCAAAGTCCCAAGAGGTTCCTGCATCTTCTGCTTGACACCACATTACATAATGCTTTATCCCTCAAAACGATGATCTGCATGATCATTGGGTACTTCCAAGTCCATCAGTCTATGTACTTAAATCCTACTTTGCAGCATCCCTAATCTGATTTTTATGGGCGAGATCTTCCACTCCCAACGCTTCTCATTTGCATGCTTGTATGAACCAGCTATCTCCCACACGTAAGATTTCACTTAAACCTGAACACAAACTCCCTCAACTCTGGGCAATGCTGAGACAGGCAAATCTGCAGGGATTAACAGCTGTTTCCTCTTGCTTCCTACCGTAGCATGTGGTTGGGTCTTTACTTTAAGCAGAATATGGGGATTTTTTTCCCCAGAAGGACATGAAAGAGACCACCAGTACATACGCTTTCGTTCTGATATCTGTTCCCAGATTCCTTTCATGCACACACACTACTTCACACAACAAAACTTGTCAGGTGTCTAACTATTTTAAGCCTAGAACAGACTGAAGAACATTCTAGGTCTAAAGCAGCCTTCCCCAATCTGGTAGCCTCCAGATATTGTGGACTACAACTCCCAGCATTCCTGAACATTGACCATACTGGCCAAGGCTGATGGGAGTTGAAGTCTGAAACATCTGGAGGACTCCAAATTAGGGAAGGCTGGTCTAGGGGCATTCCATCTTTTCTAACAGCAGGGTCATGCAACTACATGGTTTCTTTTAGGTTTTCTGAACTATTTTGCATCACTATTTTGGGACCCACTTCAGAGAAGTGGGAACTCCAGTTTCAAGCCTGTGTAGCCCTTCAACTGGCGGCTGAGGACCCACAAGTGTGTCACACTGTAACTAAGCTGGGACATACCAGTAGCACTACCACCACTACCTGTTGTTGTTTAGAATATATTATTTGAAGAAAAAGAAAAAAGTTAAAAATGAAAAGTGGGTCCCATGTTTCAGGTTGAAGGAGAGTTCCAGGTTAAAGACCAGATAGGCAGAGTGTGCAGAAGGTAGGTTTGGGTCTACTGGTAGATCTCTGACAGATAATTAGGGAGAGGTATTCAAAACAAAAAGGTTCCATAAGGGGTGCCCAGCTGATGCTTTAACATGCTGATCCATCTTGAGATGAGGATGCGTCAGAATTGGACCACCTTCCCCACCCAGTGTTTAGACTGGCCAATTGGAAGGTACTCTTGTGGGCTGCTCAACTAGGGTGGAGACTTGTCAGCCAAGAAGGCATTTGCATGTATCTTATCTAATGTATTATTTGTATCCCACCTTTTTCCCTCTTGCAAGGAACTCAAGGCAGCTTACATGGTCTTCCTCCTCTCCAGTTTATTCTCACAACAACTCTGTGGGATTAGGCTGCAACTCAGTGACTAGCCCAAAGTCACCCAGTGAGCTTCATGGTTGAGAGGGGAGTAGAACCTAGATCTCCTGAGTCCTAGTCCAACAGTCTAACCACAACACCAGCTTTGCATACTGTGGGAGGGCAACTCCTCTTGGATTAAGTTACATCCAAGGACACACCAGCCAATCAACTTCAGTGACAATAAAGGCTGCTAGCCTATCATTCTACCATAGGTATCCTCTTGATTCTAGCTGCCGTGAGACCCTCATCCATGCAGCTTTTCCCAGAACAACAAAAGTCATATTGGACAAGGTGCGAGATGCCCACACAAATACAAAATACGTGTACAAAAGCCATCATGGCTGAGCTTCTGAGTAATAAATCCTAGGCTGGAATCTGATACAGACTTACTTGGGAGTAAGCCCCATGGAACACAGGGGGCTTGTTTCTGAGTAAACATACAATGGATTGTGCTGTCAGTCCAAATTCCTTCAATACAGAATTTTAGCTGCCAGAATGGCCAAGTTTAGTTGGTTGGATGGTTGGTTGGTTGAATTTACTAAATTTGTATGGCCTTCCCATAACACAAGTTCTCTGAGTGGCTCACAAAACAAATACAACAATTAAAATGCAATATAAAATGATGAATAATGATGAAAAACTAACAATACAATTAAAACACAGACTATGTCAGTCAGGAATTTACTTCCAGATATGATTGCTTAGGAGAACAACCAAACATACATATTGTCACTTGAATTATATTTCAGCCAGGATCACTGCCATAAGCCTGTAGAGTTTCATTACATTTGTGTGGTATCTAAAGAGAGAGAGAGAGAGAGAATACCCTATATTATCCTAGAGGATTAATGTATAGCCTTCTAATATTGTCATGCTGAGCTGTGAATTACCATGCAATCAGGAAAAATTAATTCACCCCTCTTTTGAATTAATATGCAATGCTAAAGGATTACATTATGGTTCCTTTTAATTACGTGTGATGCTCTACAGGAAAATAAACAGCTACTACTTTTGAGAAAAATATTGTGTTGCCTTATGGGTCCTTTTAAGGTGCTGCATTGTGGCATCTTTTGAATTGCAGCTTATCGCTTTTTTAAAAAATGAACCCATCACTTTAGAATTGTTTTATTCAAATTCTCCAAAGTAGCAGCCTGTGATTGTATCCCTGTTTAGAACAAGAGCAACCATTTACTGTTTCCACACCAATTCTCCTGAAAATAATTACGTGTGTGTGTTATATTCATGGTTTGCACTGCTGTCATCAGGACCTAGTATTTGCATTCCTTGTATTTTTAATTCTCACCTTATCTTGATTTCTCCAGTATAGCAGGGATGGGGAAACTGTGGCCCACCACATAATGTTGGACTACAAGCCTCATCATTCCTGACCATTGATCATGCTGGCTGGAGGTAATGGGAATTAGAGTCCAACCATATCTGGAGAGCCACCAGTTCCCCACTTCTGCTCTAGATGAGCAACTAGTGACCTCTGAGCTGGATCCAACTTCTACTCTGATTCTTTCTAATACTTGTAATACTGTCTGGGCCAAATGTAAGGCATGAGGGTACTGTTTCTGACATGGCAGATACCTCTTTCAGCTCTGAAGGAGAGGATGGCCTATAGCCCTGCTGATGGTGGATGGACATTCTCCAAAAATGCCGGCATAAAGCGATAGGGATGGAGCCAGGGAAGACTGAGTTGTCAGGTGCTCCTAGAGAAGACGCTGAAAGGTTTAAACTACCTGGCTGTGTTGGATTGTGTTCTTTCAACAGAAGGGAAGCATTATTACAGAAGTCTGCTGGAGCCGACCCACACCTGCAACTTCATTTGTGCCAGGTTGTGGCCTAGATGATTTCTAGTGCACACCACTAAAGTCATAAAAACTTATAAACTTCAACATGTCTTTGCACATGAGAACAACTGTGACAGAAATAATTAGGGCTTCAACTCTCTCTGTTTGGTTGCTTCCTCCAAATCTTCCTGTCCCCCACTGCAACTAAGTGCCATCACACTCTGGTATTTTATGTTTAACCTTCTTGGGCATTATTGAATGCAAGGATGACTAAAGGCAATAACAATGTGCTGATCAGCTAAAGAAGTGCTATCAATTTCTCCTTCCCAACTAACACCTCTAAAAACATCTAGCATTGTAGCAGTGTTCACAACACTGGCTGAACAAGAATAGATTCAGTTGCCCTGTTTCAGTTCACTTGCCACACATGTGGGAGATAACTTATTGGCCCGATAAAGTTGGAATGAACCCCAAGAGGTCATCTAGACTGACCCCCTAGGTTCTACATTTTTTTAAAAAATAAAGCTGACTACTTTTGTTTGTTCTTAGTGTTGCTTTTCTGTTTTTGTTGGTGGTTGAGGTTGTTACTGTGTGCAAGCCTTCCCCAACCTGGTACCCTTCAGAGGTTTCAGACTACAATTCCCATAATTTCCAGACACAGTAATCCTTTTCACATGATCACTGAACATGGAAGCAGAGAGGAAGTAAATAAACAAGTGTTCACAGTAGATTTCTACCTAGTGCTGCTATGGGTGCTTATTAAGAATGGAGGCTTGGAACAACACTACAGTGCTGCACTAAGGTTTCAGATTACACGGCACCTCATGGTGTATGAGGGCTGGTCATCTGGAGCTTAAAAGAGGCACTGATGAAGCAAGCAGGCAGAATGGGATGGGTGGGTGTTCTAAGAGCAGCTTGAATTCTACCCAAAGAATGAGTTCCTTAGCCAGAGGAATCAGGCCAGAGTCAGATGCTTTACCATTAGCCTCTTGTCTTAGCAAGTTTCCAAGTACGCAGAGTTCCCTACTTGTGGATAAGACACCAAGAACTCCTACCTACAAGCCGTTGCATTACAAACGTGGTGTATGAGTAGTGGTTGACAGGGTGCCTTCAGTTTGATCTCAAAGATCACGACTGGACATGGGGGAGAAAGTGGACAGTTGAGAGCAGCCTCAAGTCTTCTGAGACTGTGGTGGGAGTCAGTACAGAAGACAATCTTAGGGAGTTAGGTCCCTGAGCGTTTAGAGCTACACAAGTCAAAACCAAACAGGCTATGAGCTTAGGTAACATTCAATATTGAAATGTACATCAAATGTCAAATCAGCTGTACTAATAGATATTTCAATGTTCTTTAGGTAGACTTTTTGGACATGTTTTGCTGGTGGACCGCAAGGTAAACTTGGAGCTCTATGAGAAAAATGATCCATTTTAGAGAATAAATGTGAGCCCCAAAGTGAGCACCTCACAGGCAAATCTTACATTTATCACTGTAACTGAAACGTGGCAGTCACTTCATAACAATTTTTTTCTGTTTCTTTCAAAATTCAGTTTTGTTCAAGAGGCAATTCTGTAGACATACAGGATACAACAACACTAATTTTATTATCTCCTTTCCCCCTCCGTCTCCATGCTTTCTGCCATTGAACACGGGAAGTTGCATCATATCTGTCAGACTGTTGGTCCTGTCATGTTCTCCAGCTTTGATCCCCCCACATGCTCAAAGGGCAGGGGGGGAAGAGAGGCTCTATCTTGTAACCCATCATCTGCAATTCTGGGACTTTCCAGGCCAGAGGATGTGGCTTTACCAGACTTCTCAGACACAGAAGGAACCCCTCCAATGCAGTTCTCACTGTCTCCCACAACATAGCAGCCAGCAGCTGCAGAATCAGGCCATCACCCTTTAAGAAGCAGACAGGTCCTCAAAGGGAATGGAATTAACTATAGGTCCAGACCTGCCAGGCATCAGAAGGCTTCAGAAGACCTTTGCATGTTGCTGAGACAACTGTTCTTTTTGGGTGAGTTTCAACCAGAGATCTGTCCAAGGTCCTGATAGGCCTCATCTCTTTGGACCTGACCTTGCTATGGCAGACATGATCCAGCCTTTCCAGGCACCACCACCACTGCAACCCAGTCTCCCCTGAGAGCCCTATGCCGAACGAGGACCAGACAGGTCCATCTAACTCAGTATTGTCTACACTGACTGGCAGCAGCTCTCCAGAGTTTGAGGCAGGAGCTTTTTCTAGCCCTACCTGGAGATGTTGAGGATTGAACCTGGGCCCTTCTGCACCTTTTCAGAAAGGAGTCCTTCGGAGAGGATATTTCACCTGAAACCTTTTGCATGCAGCACGTGTACCCTACCGCTGAACCATGGCTCCGTCCTATGCCTGGAACAGCCTCCCTCTCTTTATCAAGCTGCCTTACCTTCCTTTTTTTTTTTTTTTTAAAGCAAAGCCTTCCCTGACCCTGTGTATCTTGGATCTCACCGTCCTATTTTTCTAATAACACCTCCTTGTTGTGAGGTATCTGCAGTCAGCTGCAGAGCTGACTATACATGTGCACAAGGATGTATGGATTGTGCAAAATCCACTTCATCTGTGTTTCACAGATTGTCAGGCACCTTTTGTTCTGTCAACCATTCACAGATGGATTCAAGTTTTTTTTTTGCCATGCAGAAAAATATGCAAATAATTCCATAAGAGGGTTTGCAACTATTTACAGAATTTACCTTATGTACATAACATTTAGAGTATTGCCCCCATTCCATTCATCTTTTCCCTATGTAGATTTACCAGAAATGTGCGTAATATCCTGCGAATAAATATGTGTACATTTCAGGAACATAAAGAAAAAGATCCAGAAGTCCACGGACTACACGCGACCTGAAGAGGTCGCTCCGCAGTTGATTCCACAGGTTGGGTTCTTAGTAACCCAACCTCATCTTGAATTTCTCCAGCATCCCTGCATGTGCAGAGCGGCCACTGGTGACATCCAAGACATCCAGTATGGCCACTGGCGACATCCAAGACATCCAGTATGGCCACTGGTGACACCCAAGGTGGTAGCACTATTAAGACTCTTCCAGCTTTTTTGTTTTACATGCATGGCTGACGTGCACCACTGACAGAAATCAAGTGGCGGTAGGCCTGCCGGAGAATTCTCTTCATCTTGTCAGTCAGCACTTTTATAAGGGTAAGGTGGACAGGATTGCCAGTGGATTATGGTCAGAACCGGAGTCAGATCGGACAGGAATTCAATTACGGCCGCAATAGGATTCCTCAGCCTTGACAACATGGACATGTTTTGAGATGTATAGGGGTCCTGACAAGATGCCCTTTGGATTATACACATAGCTTTCAATTTCGCAATTTTGCTTGAGCAGTGTGTACGTATCCTACAGCCCTTTCACATTGCTTTGGTCACATTTTCCATACCACGAATGAAGACGTTAAACTGTATGCATGGCTGTCATGTATGTATTTTGGGGATGCTGCATTTTCAAAGACACACAGGGAACATACATGGCACATCCCATCTCGTGTGCTGTTTTCTGTGCAAGGGATTCTCTCTTACTATCAAGGGAACCCTCTTTCAGATACTCATTTCAAGCTACCAAAAAGCCTTTTCTGTAGTCCTTTCTAGCTATTAACACTTTATTTGGAGGCCATAATTGGCTGTTAAAATCAAACCGTTGCTGTAAAAACATTTAAAATGTGTTTTATGAGTTATTAAAAATTATACTTGAACAAGCATTTGAAAATGAACATTGACAAAGATCAAATGAGCAAATCTAAACATGCAGCAATTGCAGCACAACTTATATCTTGTCAGAGGGATTCCAAACACAGTTTTGCTCACAAGCAAAATCCCACTTCTCTCAATGGAAGTTCCTCCAAAGCAAGCAGACTTCAGATCATAGCATATGACTTCACTGCTTTGCTCACACTACAAAATCTTTTTCTCCCCTTTGCTAATGGCTCATACACATGGGCATCACTAGGAAGGAGATAATGATAATTACGATGTCTAACATCACAATGGGGAAACCATGTTAGGCTGCTGTAGCAAAAACAACTTACTTCTACATTTATATCCTGACTTTCCTGCAAGACACTCAAGGCTCAGATATATGGTTCTTCGCCCTTCTATTTTAACCTCACAGCATCCCTGTGAGGTAGGTTAGGCCAAGTGGTAGTGACTAACTTCAAGGCTGTGTAGGGATTTGAACCTGGGATTTCGCAATCCTAGTCAGACATTCTAACCACCATGCCAGACTACTGTAGCACCTTAAAGACTAACAAATGTAGTGTGTCATGGCCTTTTGTGGACTAGAGTTGATGACTTTAAGGTGCATCAGATGCACCTGATAAAGCAGACTTTCTAGTCCACAAAACCTTATTATGCCATAATAAACTAATTTTGTCTATTAGGGCAAAATTCTATCGAGATAGGCGGCCACCTCCGAACTTGGAGGTGACCACCTATCCAAAGCAGGGCTGGAGAAGCACAGAGGGGATGGTTCCCTCCACACCTCTCCTGCCCTGCATTTCTGTCTAGACAACCGATTTTGGCTGTCTAGCCGCGGGAGCACAGAGCAGGAAAGGAGGCTACTGTACAACACATAGGATGTACAGGAAGTTACACCCTCCCTGCCCCGGAACGCCCCCAGCCACGCCCCTTTTCAGCCACTCTGCGCTCCTCTTGCAAGCGCGGAGGATGGAGCTGTTCCATGCTGCCTCCGAGGCAGTGTGGAAGTTGGGGGAGGTTGGTTCTCTGGGAACTGACCTCAGAGTGCGGGCTCCGAGGTCAGTTCCCAGAAAACAACATATCCTATGGTCATATAGCCACTGTCTAGCAGCCAGAGGATTGCTCCCTAAGTGTCAGGGTGGGAACTGAGCCCATAGAGTCCTAGAGCAGTTCCGATTCTGAGGAAGAGCAACAACCCGTGGGAGAGGAGCTCGCTCATCGCTCACAGGCACAGTGGCAGGGAGAGATTCCTCCTGCCTGCATTCCTGAGAGAGGTGATGACCCTGGCAGCGAGACAGCGGGGGATGGGGCCTTGCTGGACGCTCAGTGCAGATGCAGGGAGCGGCGCCAAATGGAGGGTGCCGAGAGGAGGCGCTCTGCCCGCTTGGCGCTAAAACAATGGTCGCGTCCCAAGGACCCAAGGGTAAGAAGGAGGACCTCTCCATAGCCCATAAATTCAGAGTTTTCCCGCCCTTCTCCTTCAAACGGGGACCAACTGCCTTACCTGGAACTTAGGCTACTCTGCTAACTACCCCAGTGCAGTTCCTTGCTTAGTCATTGGTGATTAGCATCTGAAAGAGTCATTAAGTGGTAAAAGGAATAAAGCCTTGGAAACAATCCTTTTCAACTGTGTTTTGAGTTGGCTGTTGGAGGGCACTGTAAGAGGCAGCTAGGGTACTCCTGAGTCCTGACACTAAGAGGCTACAAGTGTCTTCATTGTTTTTGCTAACATTTATAGGCACTGGCCAAAAATTAAACAACACAGGCCCTGCCCACAGGCTTACAATCCAACTGATACAATAAAAAGAGAAAGGGTATGGAGAGGAACAAAGATAATTCAAGAGAACCCAGATATGAATTCTCACATGAATATCTTTCTTACATAAATCCATATATAGCTCCTGCAGTAATTCCCAAAACAATTATCCACCTGTTAAGAAATAAATCACATATTGTTGGTATTTTTCTGCTAACATCAATGGCTTTAGGCTCTTCAGAAATTTTAAAATGATAAAATTATGACTATTAAATTAAAGGTATAGCCTGCCCTTCCCCAAAATATGGATGTCACAATAGCCATGGTTTTCTGATCCATGTATTACAAAGGTTAAGGCTTCAGTATATTTTTGTCATATTGATGAAGGAGAGCACCTTAATTCTTCAAAGTGTTGTGCAGTTAAGGGCACTGGCCATGCAATGATTCAGTGTCCATTATACAGCTTTAAAAGTATGTGCTTTTGAACACAGGATGATGCTCAGTTAAGCTAAATGACCATGTGTTACATAACCATCATTTGGAAATTTCCCCATACAAAAAAACGGAGAGGAACACACACAGGTTGGGCCATCTCATGTGCAGGTTGTCATGTGGAACACCAACATCAAATGCTACTTTGGAGTGGGTGGTGGTGGTGGTGAGGGATGTGTGGTGTGCTCACTCCTCCACCAGGCGACTGGTGGCACAATAAAATAGACATTTATGTCTCGCACATGCAATTTTCAGGAAGATGGGTGAAACCCTTTTGATTTTATTAAGGTTATAATTACCCCCCCCACCCCAGTGATTTTCATTTAACATGGCAGAATCCTTTTCTGACTGGTCGCCTTATCTATTGGAGGCACAACTGTGCCTCCAATAGTTAAAGGCTCCTTTCCTTTCCTTTATATCCCAACTTTCTTCTATCATGGTACTCGAGATGGCATACTTGGGCTTCCCATGTGTCCCATACAGGCACTGACAAACCCTAGGCCTCCTTAGCTTCACTCGTGCCTTCAGACCATGCCCTGGCTTGCAGAACGAACTTAAAGGAATGTGCGTATGTGTGAATGAAGTAGCGGATGATCTGCATCTTCCAAAGACACGTTGGCTCATGCTAGCCAGGGCAGGGGTTGTGGGATGGGTTTTGCCACAGGGCAGTCTGGCAAATTGGGGTTTTCCACCCAATTTCCCACCTTCCTCCCATTGGTTTCAATGGGGAGGAAGTTACCTACACTAACCCCAAGTTGGCACAGGTTGGGCAACAAGAGGCTTTGGATCCAGCAGGCCTACTGCTGGTGGAAAGTCTTGTTTCAGGCCTACTGCTAGCGGAAACACCACTGGTGACAAATCGACACCTGGGGAAGGTCATGTCTGCCCCACACTAACACTTTCCAGCCAACAGTTATAGGGGTTGCTGTATTTATTTTGGTTCCTGATTTTTCTTCATGACATGGTACTGCCCACTCTAAGAATGACTATAATGAGTGGAGTAACCTGTAGCTATAACAAAACCACATTACTTGCAAATGCAAATCAATATTACCATTTGCACCTTTCAGTTACCAAATCAGGGGTTTCCTTACTTCACAACAAAAATGCATTAAAATGCACCCCCCCCCGAAAAATGGATATCACCCATTTAAAATTTAAATCCAGCATTATCATTTCAAGCACAGCAGCTGCTACAGACCCCCCCCCCAACTCTGCATGGGTTAATCAAGTGTTTCTTCTGAGTGTGTGTGTGTGTGTGTGTGTGTGTGTTTCTTTTTAGTAAAATAATTTTCCTACATTTGGCTGCTAAAAGCAAAGACAAAAATGAATACGCTCCCTTTTGCACATATAACTTTCTATCGGCTGCAATCCTATACACACTTGCCTCATAGTAAGCCCCACTGAACATAGTGGAACTTACTTCCAAAGGAACGTGCAAAAAAGTTACATTGTTAGTATCCCACGTATTCTGTTTCCTTTAATTATTATTTCACCCGATACCAAGATTGTTATGCATTCTGTTATTTTCAATTTGTTTTTCTTCACAAAGAAAGGAGCTGCTTTGTTGACAATAGAGAGGCACTCTGGTAAACTCTCAGTTGGATTATTGCAATGCATTCTATATGTAAGGTTGCCTGTGAAAAGTGTTCGGAATCTGCTATTGGTCCAGAGCACAGAGAGCAGATTTCTGGCATACATTGCTTCTTCAGGAGCTGTGCTGATTGTTAATTAGTTTCTAAGCTCAATTCAAAGTGCTCGTCCCTAAATCAGGGGTGGGCAACTTGTGACCCTCCAGATGTTTTGGCCTTCAACTCCCTTCATCTCACAAAATTGGCTATGCTGGGAGTTGTCTCCCTTCATCCCACAAGTTGCCCACCCCTGCCCTAAATGGTCTGGCCCCATTAATATCAAAACAATAGCCCTCTATGGTACCTTGAGGTCATCAGGAGAGTCACTACTCAAGGCCTCCCATATCTGCATTTGGGCAATTGGGTTGTCTAGGATCTTCTCTTCCTAGTCAGGTCACTTCAACATTAGAGAAATCATAATTGTCACCTTTATAAGCCAGGTTATCGGAAGGATCATCTCCTCCCATATGTACCTGCCCTAAGATCATCTTCAGCAGTCCTTCCCCGGGAACCCCTGCCAAAGGAAGGGAGGTGGATGGCTACCGAGAACGCCTTTTCTGCTGTGGCACCCCAGTTGCAGAGCAAGCCTCCCCAAGAGGTTCACCTGGCACCTACGTTGTGCTCTTTCCGGTGCCGGGTGAAGGCCTTTTATTTTCCCAGGCATTTTAGTCTTTTATCTCTGTGGTTTTAAATCTGTTACTGTATTTTAAATCTCTGCAATGCTGCTAGGTTTTAATTTGGTTTGTACTTTTTTACTGTAGTTTTAAACTTTTATATTTTATATTGTATTTTATTATGTATTTTGTAGCTTTAATTGTTGTGAACCGCCCAAAGATCTTTGGCTATTGGGCAGTATAGAAATTTAGTAATAAACAAACAAATAACAGAGCAATCCTGTCATTCCAGGCAGGGCAAAAGGTCCACAGGGTGCCACCTCACAGAATCATAGAATAGTAGGGTTAGAAGGGGCCGAGAAGGCCATTGAGTCCAACCCCCTAACCTCCAGGGCTAGTATACTCCCTTGCCCCCCGTCGCCCAGTTCTGACAGCAGGTCAGGGTCTGTCCTGTTTTTGCCATTACTGTCAGGAGAGGTTGCTGTGCCTGCAATGGGAAGACTTGCAAAGACAGACGTCCTTCTCTTCCCATGGACCTTCGTCTCCACAGGTGGAGGGGGAGCTTAGATAAATCCTATGGCCCCTGGGATGCCCTTCCAAGGACTACAGGAATGCAGCCTTAGAAGAATTCTTCATGGTTCATCCAGCACTGTCTGTGTTTCTTGGAGCCGGCCTGAGTCTCTTCTGTCATGCTGTGGCCATTTTATTTTATGGGTTTTTTAATTTATGGATTACATTGGTATTTTTATTTTATGGGTTACATTGGTTTCTAACATTTGCAAGTCACCTTGGGAACTAGTCTGGCTGAAAGGCAGTAAGCATATAATAAATAAATAATAATTATGAAATAATCTATTTTTTTCTTTTCTGATCAAAGAGGTTTTTAATACAGCTTGCCCATCTACATTTTTATGGGGCATACAATGTACAGAACATTTTTTTCTATAGAAAAATGCACCGTAAAAGGATTACCAATAATCAAATTTGAAGAACCTGAATATTACACATTCAGGAATATAAAAGACTGCAATGTGATTTATTTTAACAAACAGCTGCTGCTTGCAATATTCCATAAATAAAACCTCTATTGCTTCAAAATAGGAAAAAAAACACCCGTTATGAAATATTATCATCTTTTGGGTAACATTTTTGCTACAAGAGCTGTCACTCTAAAGTCATTACCGACAATATTGCTTTTCTTTGGTTGATCCCGGAAGAGTCTAGGCCCAGGGAAAGCAGGAGAAAGTCTTCGCAGCAGTCCCAAAATGGTTAATTAGGTAGTAAACAAAAGGTCAGAGACAAAGAACTTACCCAGGTCAAATTTACAAGGTCCAGAACCATCAAAAGCTATTTCCCAATGTCCACCGGAGAAATCTGAAAGTGAAAGTAACAAAGACAGTTTGTGACAAAGCTGACATGCAGTCCTCCAAAAGGAGCAAAATCAATTGTGACATTTTTCATTTATTTGTAAATGCCTCTTTGGCAGGACGCTCACTCAGAACGACAGTTGCCTCTTACGGAATCGAGGAGGTGATGGCAAAATAGAGGAACTCTGGCAGTTGCTTTAATGAGATTCTGCGTTAAGACCACTCTAACACTTTTTTCTCCTCTGCTCATTCACTGTTAGCCTCCCAGCCACCCCTAATTTGGGGGGGGGGGAAGCAACTGATGTACAGAGCCCCCCACCTTGCCCTCTGTCAATTTCCTAGTCCATTGCGCCCTACTCCTGGCTCATCTTGTCTTCCTCTAATAATACTTTAAGAAAACCACAAAGTAGTATTTGTACATTAGTAATGTAAATAGTACAGAACACTGATTATCTTCTGGCACAATTCCACCCATTTTGCCGGTATGTGAGTTATCTTACTCAGTAAGTCATTCTGTTAAAGAAAATGAGATTGCTGGTCTGCAAGGAATGTACAAGCACACCTTGCAGAATAATCAGTGTCTGTGCCTTGTTCTCTCTCTCACTCTCCACTTTGGGTGTTGTCATGATTTTTTTAAGTGCCTGCCAAAACAACTCAGTTATGATTTAGTATGTGTGTTTTCAGTGTTCTGGATTGTTACTGGGGATATTACATTTCCCTTATGGAATTTCCTTTATGAGTGAGTACAGAGCACAAATCCACACAACAAAAATCACATTCAACAAACTGTGATTCCAGTGGTCGATACTTCATCATACACACACACAAATGCTGGTCACTGTGTGGTCAGGTGAATATTCTGTATTATATGTCAGAGTCCTTGCAAGACTAGTGTGGCATGCTTACTATGATGAAGGATCTTGGATTTGCCAGGCAACGAACCTTTGTTGTTGTTTTTGAGATGTGGAAACAGTTCCTTTTAAAAGCAAGCGTATATGAACTTGGAATCTTAGCTCAGAATAATGGAGCTGAGTCAAAACCTTTCATCCCATTCACAAAGGCCTCCCTTTTGAGAATGGGTGGCATGCAGTAGGGCTGAAAATACTTGCCCATTGTGTGGGGCAAGGATCCCAAGTCCTGCAGTGCATTTCTGCACCATACATTAAACTGCCCTCACAGTGCAGGATGGGGACATGGCAACTATCACTCTGTTACCATAGCAGCAAAGGGACACATTTCTCCTCCACCTCCTTGGGTGATGGGCCAGCAATGCTGTTTCATTGCTCAGTGAGAACCAGTTAAGGCTGGTGGCTCTGATTTCTGCAGGACTGTAATTCCCTTGTGGGTTTTAGTCTGAACCAGCCAGAACTCTAAAGGAGCTATCCAAGGTGCTGAACCCATTTTGGGGATAGGGTTCAGCACCTTTGATAGCTCCTTCAGAGTTCTGGCTGGTTCCAACTAAAACCCAGAATGGAATTACAGCCCCACTGAAATTAGAATCACCAGCCTCCACTGGTGAGAACCCTGTATAACCACATCTCATAGAACCATAGAATCATAGATTTGGAAGGGGCCTGCAAGACTATTGAGTCCAACCCCCTGCTCAGTGCAGGAAGCCTGATTCCCAGGCGGTCTCCCATCCAAGTACTAACCAGGGCTGACCCTGGTTAGCTTCCAATACCAGACAAGATCAGGCACATCCAGCCCTTGATCAGCTACGTACCATCATGATGCCATGTCACCCACTATGTGATCTCTGACATGGTAGGATCACACAATGAGTGAGCAAGAAATGTCAGAGAGAAAGAGCAGAAAGGGGAAAACAGACAGGCATGAAAAAGAGTCAGAAAAGAGTGAGGTACATCAAGGGAAAATTCCTTTTTGACCCCAAATGTTTGCAGACAATAGTTCTGTTGGATCAAAACCACATTGCCTTTTATACCAGCATCTTAATTTCAGGGATAATGGTAGAAGTGCACAAAAGCTTATTGCAACAAGGTACATCACCCACAGAATTTGACTTTATACTGCGCCTGCCATCTGGCCTGGATTAAAATATACATATATATATATGTGAAACCATGAACATTTGATATTCCATTATATATGTAGAGTTTTAGCATTGTTACAACCCTGAGTTTTCAGTGGTTTTCAAGCTGTGTTCCTAGGAACCCTGGAGTTCCCCAGAAGCTTATCAAAGCAAAGCTTTTCTCTGAGAGAAAATCAATGTCATGAAACAGCAAACCTTACTATTACTTATTTTTATGTCCGCTTCCCTGAATGACCCAACTTCCCCTCCAATGCCCAGCCACAAGAGTGCATTGGGGATGGTATAATGAATATTCTCACACTGTGCAGAGCAGTGGTGAGGTTTTGCTGTACTGAGAATGCATCTTAGAACATCTCACAGAGCATTCTAAAACATGCCGGGCATTCTCAGCAGATGCACTGGTGGTGGAAAGCTCTCCTGTGAAGACAGGAAGTTTTTAAACCACTGCATATGAAGTTCAAATGTTCAGTCACAATGCTGACTTCCAGCTTGGCTTTAATTACAAGAGTCTTAGACACCAGGTTCCTTCCAAGGACTTTATTTTACACTCCTCAAATAACATTGTTGCTAAAAATGCTGGATACTCCATCCAAAATCACTTGAAACATACAAAGACTATATTCTTCTGATATCATAGGACAGATTCGTTCTCCAAGCAGTTAAATGCTGTTTTATTCACCTTTTTTTATTCTAATAAATCAGTGATAATGCTTCCATGGGTTGCCTTAACATTCCTTTTTTTTCTGCAATAAATTCATAAGCCATCAATCTGAGGCAAGAAGGATGGGTTTTAAATTCTCATTTATTATTACTTTAACTGGTCCACAATTGGTCTTGACTAAGTATTGCACCTACAGGCCACTTATTAACTCAACTTATTTTAAAGGGGTTGGCTTTTGAAAGGAAAAAAAAGCTTTACTTTTGCAGTAACGAGGCCCCATTATAATGGCACTTTGATGTTTTTGTTCTCCCACTACACCCAGGACTATGGCTTGGTCCAAATGTAATGCCAACCCAAGGTTTAATGCTACTGGAATGAGCCCTGTTTCAAACTGGTCTACAAACGTGATTTGGAGAGCAAGTGCAAACCACTGTTTCTTAGTTTGGATGCAACAGCAAACTATGGTTTGCACTGCTGCAAAAAAAAAAAAGTATACTAGGACAGCCTGTGAGAAATAATAAATGCTAGCTACAGCTTAACAATCAATTTTCTTTTAACAGTCTTAAAGCTGGTTATTATAATTGCACATTACAGGGTTTTTTCCCCATGTTTCCTTGCAAGGACTTGCTACCAAATGACAAAGCTGTGTCTTGATTCATGGAAAGGTTGCCTCCAACTCTGAAAGGAGGACCTTGTATATTGCTCAGTAATCAACTGCCATTTGCTTGTATTAAGTTTAGAATTGTTATTTTCTTTAGGAAATCATTTCAAAAAGGAGCAGTTAAAAAAAAAAGACAAACCATGAAATTGAGCAGGCATATAATCAAAGTTTAGACAAGATACACATAATAATAACTTCCCCAAGGGATACAAATGACCTGGTAATTCAAGACTGGCAAAGTCAAAAGCAAGGTATATACTTGCGCTTCTTCCCCACCTCCCTTCTTTTTCTCTTGGCCGGGATAAATATAATTTCTCACGGCAGTGTATGTCTCTCTCTCTTAAGCCTCAGGTGGTTTAACTTAATGAGATTAGTTCCAGCAGGGAGTGAAATCCCATGAGATAGGATTAGTATTTTATCAGTTTTTGCCTCTTCCAGCAAGTTTACTGTAGTCAATCTTGATGATGTTCGGTTATGGTTGGTATTTGGACCTTGTTTGCAAATGTAACACCATCTCCTAACTCTGCCATCAAAAGCTCTGGTGGAATGTAAAGAGCTCGCTTAAAAATGTCTCAGGAGGGAAAGCCAGGACTCTATTATCCTTCCTTCGAAACTGATGATTCCATATTTCTGTACCCGAAAGCTATCCTTAGTGTAAACATCATAAAGCAAAGCAGGCAGGATGCAATGGAATACAAAATATATTGCCTTTCATGTCTGCAAGAATTCCACCCAACCACATTATGGTACTGAGTGCTAAAATACAGTACAAATGCTGGTGGATAACTTTACAAATTAAGACAGCCTTCAAAAATAGTAAAGCTGGTGTCTTTCATGGACTAATGTGATCCAATGATGCTGATGATGACAATTATGGTGATGATGATAATGCATTTACGTAGTGCTTTAGAGTGTTCATGTACTCTCCCTGTTATCCTTACACCACCCCTATAGAGTCGTTTACTGTTCTTATCAGGGCCGGCCCTACCATTAGGTCGCCTCAGGAGGCAGATACTGGGAGGTGGCAGAAAGGTGTTGGAGGAGACAGCTATGTGCCATGCAGCCCGCCCTGTGCCCCAAAGCTAGCCTGCTGCCTTCAGGTGCAGTGGAGTACACTCCCCCTACCACAGTACTGAAGTAAGATTCAACTGCCGGTCCAGTCAGCTTTGTACATGGAATTGGAGGGGGTGCCATCTTGTTCTTCACCTCAGGCAGAAAAATGTCTTGGGCCAGCCCTGCTTATTATCCCTATACTAGCTGATATACCCAGCATTGCCCAGGATGTAATTTTGTCATAGGCACAATTTGTTAGAAACACATTAAGGTAGGTTTACGCTTCTCGGAAAGGCTCCATAAGATAGGTGAAAAGTTGAATCCACCAGACTTGATTAAAAAAGCACAACAATTATAATGAGCAGATTGAATAAAAAATGCTACTAAAAATGCAAGAGACTGAATCTGTAAGCGCTACTACAGTATAATCCACACTGAATCTCATACCACTATTAAAATGTTCAGCAGAGGCTTCCTTGGTGGATAGTGCAGGAACAGGGGAGAGAAACTAAATGCTCTTCACAGTCAGAAAAGAAACCATGAGTAAAGGGGAGGAAACAAACAGCGGCCAGCCAATCCAAAGTGAAGGAAGTCAGAGTGAATGGGAGAGAGATCAATAGAATGAAAGATGGCCAATGGGATGACTGGTAGCTGAAATCAGAAACCTGGCCTGTACCATGATTGAGAGGGTGTACTTGTTAGTAAGGGAAAGTATAAACAAAGTAATAATGTAACCCAGTGACTCCTGTCATACACTCTGGCAAGTGAGAATGTGAAGGAAAAGGGGCAGCAACTGTAGGGCCCAAATGGCAGGCTCAGTGGCCCCTGCAGTGCGATTACACCCAAGGCAGCTCCCCCTTATTCCCTGCATTACAGACGGCCTGCAGCTAGGGGTGGACGAAAGTCACTTACCTGTCGTCGAAGCTTGTTCGCGGTGGGGGGGAGGTGCTTTGTTGCTCCCCCCGCGAAGTTCAGGCCGGGGGGGAGGCTTCCCGCCTCGCCCCGGCCGAAATTCAGGCTGGGGGGAGGCTTCCCGCCTCGCCCCGGCCAAAATTCAGGCTGGGGAGGAGGCTTCCCGCCTTGCCCGGCCGCGAACTCGAAAGTTTAAAAAAAAAAAACAACGCCCCCGTGATAGGCTACGTGACGTTTAACGTAGCCTATCACGGCTAGATCTACAAAGTCAGCCGTGATAGGCTACGTTAATCATCACGTAGCCTATCACGGGCGACTTAAAAAAAAAAAAAAAAAGCGCGTACGCTAATGGCGGCCCCCATAGGGAGCCGCCATTCGCGTTCCTTATTTGGTCGCTGTAGTCTACGTAAATCTTTACGTAGACTACGGCGAAAATAAGGGCAACACAAATAGCGTTGTTTTTATTTTATTATAAAATTTATTTATAATAAAATTTATTATTTTAAATAATAGCGTTGTTATTTACAACGCAAATAGCGTTGTTTTTATTTTATTATAAAACAATAAATTATTTTATTGTGTGCTGTTTGGTTTTAATTTTAATTTTAAAATTAAAACCAAACAGCACACAATAAAATAATTTAAAATATATAGAACATTAAAACCACAATATAACAATACAACCACAATAAAACCTAGTAGCAGTGCAGGAGTTTAAAATACAGATTTAAAACAGCAAAGCTAAAAGTTTAGAAAGCTAAAATGCTAAAATGTCTGGGAAAATAAAAAGGTCTTCACCTCGCGCCGAAAGGAATACAATGTAGGTGCCAGGCAAACCTCACTAGGGAGCTCGTTCCACAGCCGGGGTGCCACAGCAGAAAAAGCCCTCCTCCTAGTAGCCACCCACCTCACTTCCTTTGGCAGGAGCTCACGGAGAAGGACCGCTGACGATGATCTTAAGGTCTGGGCAGGCATATATGGGAGGAGGCGATCCTTCAGGTAACCTGGCCCCAAGCCGTTAAGGGCTTTAAATGTTAATACCAGCACTTTGAATCGGGCCCAGAAATGGACTGGCAGCCAGTGCAGCTGGAAAACTACCGGCGTAATATGAGCTCATTGGCCAGTCCCTGTTAACAATCTTGCTGCCCTATTTTGGACCAGCTGAAGTTTCCGGACCATTTTCAAAGGCATCCCCACGTATAACACATTGCAGTAATCCAGATGAGAAGTTATCAGAGCATGGATAACTGTACCTAGGCTATCTCTGTCCAGATAAGGGCATAGTTGGTATACTAGCCTAAGCTGATAAAAAGTGCTCCATGCCACTGAGTTCACCTGTGCCTCAAGTGATAGTTCTGGGTCCAAGAGCACCCCCAAACTATGAACCTGATCCTTTAGGGGGAGTGCAACCCCCTCCAGAACAGGTTGAATATCACCGAGCTAGGCAGACGAACCACCCACTAATAGTACCTCCATCTTCTCTGGATTGAGTTTCAGTTTATTGGCCCTCATCCAATCCATTACAGTGCCCAGGCCCTGATTCAGAACAGCCACTGCCTCACCTAGGTTTGATGAGAAAGAGAGGTAGAGCTGGGTGTCATCTGCGTATTGATGGCACCTCAGCCCACACCTCCGGATAAACTCCCCCAGTGGTTTCATGTAGACGTTAAACAGCATGGGGGATAAAATAGAGCCCTGTGGAACCCCATGGCACAATTGCCATGTCACAGAGCAATAATCCCCCAGCACCACCTTCTGGAGTCGGCCATCCAAGTAGGACTGGAACCACTGCAGTGCAGTGCCTCCAACTCCCAACCCAGACAACCTATCCAGAAGGATACCATGGTCGATGGTATCGAAAGCCACTGAAAGGTCCAGGAGAATCAACAGGGCCACACTCCCCCTGTCCCTCTCCCTGCAGAGGTCATCCCACAGGGCGACCAAGGCAGTTTCCATTCCAAAACCAGGCCTGAAGCCTGAATGAAATGGATCTAGATAATCCATTTCATTCAACAGTGCCTGGAGCTGTCCCACAACCAGCCACTCAAGCTACACGTTGTTGTTGTTGTTTATTCCGTCAGTCCCTTCCAACTCTTCGTGACTTCATGGACCAGCCCACACCAGAGCTTCCTGTCAGCCGTCACCACCCCCAGCTCCCCCAAGGTCGAGTCCATCACCTCCAGAATATCATCCATCCATCTTGCCCTTGGTCGGCCCCTCTTCCTTTTGCCTTCCACTTTCCCTAGCAGCAGCATCTTCTCCAGGGCATCCTGTCTTCTCATGATGTGGCCAAAGTACTTCAGTTTTGCCTTTAATATCATTCCCTCAAGTGAGCAGTCTGGCTTTATTTCCTGGAGTATGGACTGGTTTGATCTTCTTGCAGTCCAAGGCACTCTCACAATTTTCCTCCAGCACCACAGTTCAAAAGCATCTATCTTCCTTCACTCAGCCTTCCTTATGGTCCAGCTCTCTCAGCAATAGGTTACTATGGGGAATACCATTGCTTTAACTATGCAGACCTTTGTTGTCAGTGTGATGTCTCTGCTCTTAACTATTTTATCAAGATTTGTCATTGCTGTCCTCCCAAGAAGTAAACATCTTCTGATTTCCTGGCTGCAGTCAGCATCTGCAGTAATCTTTGCGCCTAGAAAGACAAAGTCTGTCACTGCCTCCACATTTTCTCCCTCTATTTGCCAGTTATCAATCAAGCTGGTTGCCATAATCTTGGTTTTTTTGAGGTTTAACAGCAACCCAGCTTTTGCACTTTCTTCTTTCACCTTCGTCATGAGGTTCTTCAGCTCCTCCTCACTTTCAGCCATCAAAGTGGTATCATCTGCATATCTGAAATTGTTAATGTTTCTTCCAGCGATTTTAACTCCAGCCTTGGCTTCATCAAGCCCAGCACATCACATGATGTGTTCTGCATACAGGTTGAATAGGTAGGGTGAGAGTATACAGCCCTGCCGTACTCCTTTCCCAATCTTAAACCAGTCCGTTGTTCCATGGTCTGTTCTTACCGTTGCTACTTGGTCGTTATACAGATTCCTCAGGAGGCAGACAAGATGACTTGGTATCCCCATACCACCAAGAACTTGCCACAATTTGTTATGATCCACACAGTCAAAGGCTTTAGAATAGTCAATAAAACAGAAATAGATGTTTTTCTGAACCTCCCTGGCTTTCTCCATTATCCAGCGGATACTGGCAATTTGGTCTCTAGTTCCTCTGCCTTTTCTAAACCCAGCTTGTACATCTGGCAATTCTCATTCCATGAATTGCTGGAGTCTACCTTGAAAGATCTTGATCATTACCTTACTGGCATGTGAAATAAGTGCCACTGTTCAATAGTTTAGCTCATGTCGTCACTGAGGTGCTCAAGGTCCAGCACCACGACAAGGTAACGATCTCCTTTGCTGAAGTCAAGCTACACGTAAAACTCCGCTATTTTGCCCTTCATTTTGCAATTGCCTTCCCAATTCCCCCCAGTTCACTCTTTTATGAATAAAGCCCCAAGTCTCCACTCCACTGTGTCATCCCAGCCCCCCCGACAGGCGAGCACACACTGCACCACATTTCACATTAGTGTTAATCACACCCTACTAACAGATACATCTGGCATTGAAAGGGGTAAAGATATTTAACACTACCTTGCTTGCTCACTGGATATTGCAGGAAGAGGGGAGAGAAACTAAATACTCTGCACAGTCAGAAAAGAAACCATGAGTAAAGGGGAGGGAACAAATGGCGGCCAGCCAATCCAAAGTGAAGGAAGTCAGAGTGAATGGGAGAGAGATCAATAGAATGAAAGATGGCCAATGGGATGACTGGTAGCTGAAATCAGAAACCTGGCCTGTACCATGATTGAGAGGGTGTACTTGTTAGTAAGGGAAAGTATAAACAAAGTAATAATGTAACCCAGTGACTCCTGTCATACACTCTGGCAAGTGAGAATGTGAAGTAAAAGGGGCAGCAACTGTAGGGCCCAAATGGCAGGCTCAGTGGCCCCTGCAGTGCGATTACACCCAGGGCAGCTCGCCCCTATTCCCTGCATTACAGACGGCCCTGCAGCCAGCCACAAACACACAAACCCACACACAATTTTTGACTTTTATATATATAGAAGATTACAGAGGTGTTCAACCTCTTTACTGCCCAGGGGCTGAATTCCATTTCCATGAAGGCGCATTCTGGGGCTGCGTTCCAGTGGTGGGTGGACCAAAGACAAAAGGCACAGGGCCAATATATCAGCAAATTATAGCTTAACACTCTTCCTGCTGGTAACGAAGCCTTAGGAGAGGCATTTCAACCTGTTAGAATAGGGGGGAAAACTGCACAAATGCCCGGAAACCACCAAATGACCCGTTCTCAGGGGAAAGGGGGTGGGGCCAGGGGAAGGAGGATGGCCATCTGAGGAATGCCTGATGTCCAGGTTGGGAACCCAGGAGGGCCATTTTTGCCCCCTGGGCCTGAGGGTCTGCACCCCTGCTATACTGAAAGGGGTCTGGGGATGGGGTGATCACTGGCACTGAGGGAATGGTGCCTTGCCAAAGACTTAATTAATCTGATTTTATGGCAGAGAATTAAGCACCCCTACCCATGTTAGACCAGGGGCTACCACTGACCACCTGGGCTTGCAAACCAATTGGACATATCAGAAAATCATTTCAGCTACCAAGCCTGGAGAAGGTGCTTTCCACCACTTTTGTTTCCACAAATCTGTTGCTTGATGTCCCATTTTCTATTGGACCAGAGTGTTAATTTTGCCATTCCACTGGACTCAGCCCTCTAGATTAGGGAAGTCCAGGAGTCCATCAGGCGTCCCCCCCACCTGCACCCCAAGACCATGCCCACTAAGTCCCTGGCCTTGCTTGCCCCCACTCATGCCCTCCAGGATGCTCCCTGCACTCACCTGGAACCATCTGCGAGCACCCACCATTTTGCTAAGTTTTTTTTAAACAATAAAGTAGCCAATTCAAAATGTGCATATTTAAATACACACACATTTGGGCTGGGAAAGTTTGATCTACCAATTTTAGAGGCATAATGCCTCTAATATTGTGTGGATCAAGCCTTCCCAGCCCAAATGTGCACATATTTAAATATTTGCATTTGAATTAGCTCCCTTTTCCATCAAAAAACCCTCGGCAAAATGGTGGACACTTGCGGATGGGACCCAGGGTGACTGCAGGCAGCTTGCTGAGCTCGTGAGGGCTCAAGCGCAGGTCGGGGGGGGGCTCGAGTGGGGACGGTACTTCACCAGGCACCTGCCAATACCAGGTGGGAGTGGATTTGCACATCCCTACTCTAGACAAGCAATAATATTGGCTTTAATCAAAGCATACTGTACATGCAGAACTGTTAAACTTCAGGGTAACATAACATTCCAAAAGTTATTTGGAAATATTAATTAATTCCTCACATTGTAGCATAGCAGCAACTTAGTATATTTGCATGTTAATAAATAGTAATTGCAGACTTCTGAACAAAGAGCAATTTCATTTAATTGTTAGGAAAGTCATTTTAAGTCATCAATACCCACAAAGAAGACAATGGTAACCATCCCTTCTTCCAAAGACTGCAGAGAGGGGTGCTGAAATTAGTACTTCCTTTATGTAATGTCTTTTGTCTTGGAGGCGAGGCACATGCACAGGAATGGAGATAAAAACCACAAGAGACAAAATCAGGCCAGTCTACATCTTAGTTCTGAATTCCCAAACCTGCTTAGGGGAAGAAGAACAACTCTGGGGATTTGAATAGTTTCAGCCTGTTTAGCTTCTGCACACAAACCCAATACTTGAAAATAAAGTAGCAGCACTGGGGAAATTGGTGGTAATGTCATGGCACAAGAAAGACCAGAGACATTACGGAGGGACAGCAAGGAACACTGAAGTATACAGAGGGGTTGGGTTGGGATCCGAATCAGCACTTACAGGGTGTGGACAAGTGGACCTCCCTTCTCAGTGTTAGAATAGGGGATGGCAAGGGGATGGCACTGGATAAAGGTGCAAGCCAGGAGTTAATGTGTTCCTGGAGTTTTAGGGAGCAATCCTATCGGGATAGGCGGCATCCTCAGAACTTGGAGGCAACCACCTATCCAATGCAGAGCAGGAGAAGTGCAGAGGGGATCATCCCCTCCACTCTTCAGCCACCCTGTATTTGCAGCTAGACAGCTGATTTCTTCTGCTCTTTCTAGTGGTGGGAAGGTGGAACAGGGGGGGCAGATGCCAGCCAATGCATAGGAAGTATCGAAACGGCACTTCTGCTCTCCCCACCCTGGCATGCTCCCAGGAACACCCCATTTTCGCTGCTCCGCGCTCCTCTTCCGAGCGTGGAGCGCGGGGCCATTCCGCGCTGCCTACAAGGCAGCACGGGAGGCAGGGGGAGGTTGGTTCTCCGGGAACTGACCTTGGAGTGTGGGCTCCAAGATCAGTTCCCGGGAACCAACCTATCCTATGGCCGTCTAGTAGCCGCTGACTAGCGGCCATAGGATTGCACGCTTAAAACCATTTTTTTATTATTATTATTATTATTATTATTATTATTATTATTATTATTATTATTATTATTATTTACAACATTTATATACCGCTCCACATCTGAACAGATTCTGGAGCAGTGAACAATAAAAGATAGTTATTAAACTGATTAACACCATTATTTAGTAACCAAGATTACAATGGCTTCTCACAGCGTCCAAGCTGCATGGTGAAGGAGGAAGAGGTAGTGTTAAAAATCTTCTTCTTTCTTGGAATAGAACTAGGGCTAGATACAGTCCTGCTCAGTATATCTTGATGAAAGAACTTCACTGTTGTGGGTAAGAAAGTCTTAAGGGCTTTTAGCTGGTGGGTTGCTCCTTTTGTTGTAAGGGATTTATTTTTTATTCTTTATTGTGGTGTGACAACCTGGGAATTTTTACCAGGCGTTTTGCCTTGTTATGTCTTAGGTACACGAGGAAATGTTTAGACTCCCTTATCCAGCAGACGTACGTACATACCACTTGGTGAGAAGCCAACAATCTTAGTAGTTTAATAACTGTTGGTAAACATACCTTTTATTATCCTTTAGTTATCTTTGAGCTATTTTACTAATTGTGTCAGTGTTAATGCTTTGGATATATTTAAACTTGCTTATTTTTGTTTTACAAGTTTTATGTAGAATCTTTGCCGTTATGAGACAGTATTTGTAATTGGTGATGATATGGGCTGGAACTTGTGTTTATTTCCCCACTGATGAAGACTGTTTAGGCCGAAACGCGTATGGGACGGGGTACTGTAAAATTTGTATAGCCCAGATATAGATACGAATTATTTGAGTACGTATGTAGGGAATATTCGAGGACTGTTTGTAGATCTTTTTAACCTGGTTTGTAATATTTTATTAAAATCTTGTTTTTAATTGTTTATTAGAATTGGCAGTTTCTTATAACCTATATTATTTGGTGGCTTCATATAGATGTTGAACACCATTGGGAACAAGATGGTACCATGAGGAACCCCACAGAGTAATTGCCAAGGGGCTGAGGAATAATCACCCAATGTTACTCTCTAAAACTGACCTGCAGGTTTAAGACTGGAACCCCTGTAACACGGTGCCTCAAATGCCCAACCCATCGAGTTGATCCAGGAAAATACCCTGCTTGATGACATCAAAAGCCAACAAGAGATTGAGCAGAATTAACAGGGTCACACACGCACACACACACACACACACACACCCTTGATAGAGGTCATCCATCAGGGCAACCAAGGCTGATTTGGTCCCAAAACCCATATTGGAATGGGTCTAGATAATCAATATCCTCCGAGAGTACCTGTAGTTGCTCTGCCATAATCCTCTCAAGTACCTTCTCTAAGGGGGTATTCACCATTCAGTCCAGAGTGGGGTTCTTCAGGAGTGGCTCTACTATTGCCCCCTTAAGGGCAGCAGGAACCACCTCTTCACACAAGGATGCATTTTCCATTCCCTGGGCCCACCCTCAGCTAGATTTTATTAGCCAGGAAGGGAAAGGATCAAAAGGGCATGTGGTCAGTTGCATTGCTGCAACCACCTTGTCCTTGTCATCAGGCTGCAGCAATTGAAACTGATCCCACAAAACTGGGCAGATGGTGGCATCAGCCATCTCATCCAGAGCTGCACTGTCTAACAACAGCATCAAGTTCACTGCAGAGCCAAGCCATGTGGTCCTCTAAGTGTGATGCAAAAAGGTCACAGCGAGTCCTTGAAGTGTCCAGGGCTCCATTTAGGGATGGCGGAGAAATCCGCCACGGACTCCAATGAGGCCAGATTCTTTAGAATTCTTTAGAATTCGGGCCCCCGGGGTCCATGGTGGAATGGACTACTCCCCCCTAGGGATGGACGAAAGTCCCTTACCTGTTCTCGAAGCTTGCTTCACGGTGGGGGGGAGGCGCTTTGGTTCTCCCCCCGAAGTTCAGGCGAGGGGGGGGAGGCGCCCCGCCACGCCCGGCCGAAATTCAGGCCGGCGGGGAGGCGCCTCATCCCTCACCGGCGAAATTCAGGCCTGGTAGAAGCGCCCCGTCTACCTGGCCGCGAAAAAAAAAGTAAACACACACACACACCCGTGATAGGCTACGTGTAGGGATGGGGGAGAATTTCTCCCCGAAACTTCGGGGGGCCGAGTGCCAATGCATTCGGCCCCCCGAAATTGGTGGTGAAATTCTCTGCCCCCCCCCCCCGGGATGGGACTTACCTTTCACAAATGTCCCTCCCGGCGGCGGGTCCCGGTGGCGGTTCGTCGGGTCTTTGTCAGGGGCGGGGGCAACAGCCGGTCCTTTGACCGGCTGCCGCCACTGCCATTACAAGGAAAGTAAAAAACAAAACAAAACCCCGTGATAGGCTACGTAACGATTAACGTAGCCTATCACGGCTAGATCTCCAAAGTCAGCTGTGATAGGCTACGTTAATCGTCACGTAGCCTATCACGGGTGACTTTGAAAAAAAAAAGCGTACGCAAATGGCAGCCCCCATAGGGAGCCGCCATTTGCGTTCCTTATTTGGTCCCTGTAGTCTACGTAAAGATTTACATAGACTACAGCGAAAATAAGGGAACGCTATTTGCGTTGCCCTTATTTTCACCGTAGTCTACGTAAATCTTTACGTAGACTACAGGGACCAAATAAGGAACGCAAATGGCGGCTCCCTATGGGGGCCGCCATTTGCGTAGGTGCTTTTTTTTCCCCAAAGTCACCCGTGATAGGCTACGTGACGATTTACGTAGCCTATCACGGCTGATTTTGGAAATCTAGCCATGATAGGCTACGTTAATCGTTACGTAGCCTATCACGGGGGTGGTTTTTTGTTGTTGTTTTTTTCGCGGCCGGGTAGACGGGGTGCTTCTACCCGGCCTAAATTTCGCCGGCGAGGGATGGGGCGCCTCCCCCCCCTCGCATGAACTTCGGGGGGAGAAGCGAAGCGCCTCCCCCCCACTGCGAAGCAAGCTTCGAGGACAGGTAAGGGACTTTCGTCCATCCCTAGCTACGTGACGATTTACATAGCCTATCACGGCTGACTTTGGAAATCTAGCCGTGATAAGCTACGTAAATCGTTACGTAGCCTATCACAGTTGTGTTTGGGTTTTTTTATTTTACTTTTTTTTTGCAGTGGCGGTAGCCGGTCGGAAGACCAGCTGCTGCCCCCGCCCCTGACGAAACGCCGCGAAACGCCGCCGGGACCCGCCGCCGAGAGGGACATTCGGCCACGGTAAGTCCCATCCCGGGGGGGGGGGCCGGCGGAGAATTTCCCCACCAATTTCGGGGGGCTGAATGTGTTGGCATTCGGCCTCCCGAAGATTCGGGGAGAAATTCTCCGCCATCCCTACTCCCCCCCCCGCCACCCCGCAAAGTTCTGTCAGGATGGATCCTACCTGCCGCTGGCTGGGTCCAGGTCCATCCTCTTCAGTCCGCAGCCGTCCGCTGCTGTGCTGCGGACACAACTGGCATCCGGCGTAGCAGACACCATTTGCGTCCCTGCTTTTGCTGTGATAGGCTATGTAAATATTTACGTAGCCTATCACAAAAAGAGCAGGGATGCAAATGGTGTCCGCCACACCGGACGCAATTTGTATCTGCAGCCTGGCAGCGGATGGAAGTCTGGTTGCGTACGGGCCCGGCTGGTGGCTCTGCGGACTCGCCGCAGAGCGGAGCTAGACAGGGAGGATTCCAGGGGGGAGGGATGGATTGCCTCCCCCCCCCCCCCGCGGACGCCCTGAACCGGACCAGCAAGTAGGGTTCGTACACTCCTAGCTCCATTCACTGTAGAGAGTGTTAGAAACCCCCGGACCACTCAAAAGCGTTCCACTGGATGGCTACTTAAGGACACAATGGAGGCAGCAAAGTAGGCCGTCTTTGCTGCACGCACCACCATGCAATAGGCGTGACTATGTGCTCTAGAGTGTGCTCAGTTGTCTTCCCTGCATATCCTCCCATTCCATTCCTTCACTGTTTCTTGGTTTTGCTCTGCCCACATGTATCATATGTAAGTGTGTTTCACTCTCTCAACAACCCACCCCTATATTGCCATAGCCTAAAATGAGAACACAGCTAATAAAAATAAAAGCTGTGACCCAGCTAATAAATAGCTGTTGTCTGTTCTGCCATCTCATAATATGATATATGCCAGGGGTACAGAACTATATTAGGGTGGGGGTCAAATGGTCCCCCATGCCTTTCTCTGGCCTAGGAAAAGATACTCGGTTGACACTGGAGGAATTGTGGCCCCTCCCAGTGCCAGCTGATACCCTGGCTTCTTAGGGTGCAATCCTAGGCAATATTGTCGACACTGACCAGCAGCAGCTCTCCGGGCTTTCAGGCAAGTTACCTTCCTGGCCCTACCTGGAGGTTCCTGGGACTGAGCCTGGAACCTTCTGCATGCAAGGCAGGTGTTCTCCCACTGAGATATGGCCCTTCCCCGCATGGGCCCTCAAGGCAGCTGGCCGCATCAACAATAATAAATCCACCAATACAACCACTAAAAACAAATTATGAACCACCCAAACTAAGCAGCGCAGAATCATGAGAGTGCAATCCTATGCACGTTTAGACAGAAAAAAGGCCTACAGCTCACAGCATGCCCCAGCCAGGTATGCTGGCTGGGACATGCTGGGAGCTGTAGGCCTTTTTTCTGTCTAAATGTGCATAGGATTACAGCCCTACAGATCTTTATCATTAAACTAGACTTAGACTGGACAGCCCATCAAACAGTCAATGCCTTCAAATAGAGGATTGTCCTCTCCTTCAAAAAGAGGACTGTTCTCTGTAATGTGGCTCTATGTAGCCACCATAGTCTAAATCCATATTTCTGTCCACTGCATCACCTTGGCCCTCAAGCACAGTTTGCACAATGCCATGAGTTAAGAACACTGTCCATGTGGGCGAGTGATTATGTCATGGCCTCACTCCCATACTTGAAGACTTGTTTGGCCCCACAGCAGGCTAGTGAAACCTCTTATACACAGAAAGAATGCAAGTTTAACATAATCAATTGTTTTACTTCAAAAATGGGACTGAGCCCATTTATCTTAACAAAGGACACATCTAAGATTCTGACATGCCCATCCACAAGCTATCTCAGAGGAAAAAGTCATGCTTGTATCTGATTTAACTTACACAGCTGACTTTAGCAAAATAAAAATCTGGGTGTTCTTTTCTTCTATTGGTTTTGCATTCATGAATATGCTTAACCTTTTTTCCCTTGACACCATATATTATTCTCTCCTATTAATTCTCACTTCTTCACTCTCTGAAGACTTTTCTGCATCTTAGTCTCAGCGTGCAGTAGCTGAGGGCTCACTGGATGATGTGTTTGATAGACCACAAAGGGAAGAACTTGTTTTGCAGCAGCCTTCACGGAAAACCACCAGAAAGTGAAATTGCCAGAATGTAACCTGTTTGTCAAAAGACTTAGTCTTAGGTGTTCTTGTTATTGTTGTTTTCCTTCTTGGCAAGTGATCCCAAATTTCTCAACCAGTGGGCAAGGAAATTCTTCTATCCATTGACATAAATGGATCTTTGCTGCAGAACATGAGCTGAGAATGCCATTATGTCTAGTAAGCACAAATTAGGGATGTACAAAATGACTCACCTGTTTCGTTTCGTGACATCCGCGGTGGGGGGGAGGCACTCCATCCCTCCCCCTGAAATCCTTGCTGGCCGGCTCCGCTCCGCAGCAACTCCACGGAGCCACCGGCCAGGGCTGCCTGCAGAGACATCTGGCCGCTGCTGGGCTGCGCAGGGACGCAAATGGCGGCTGCCGTAGCTGCCGCCATTTGCGTTCCCTTTTTTTGCTGTGATAAGCTATGTAAATATTTACTTAGCCTATCACGGCCTCTGCAGGGTCGCAAATGGCGTCCCTGTGTTAGCCGTGATAGGCTATGTATTTACGTAGCCTATCACGGCGAAAAATCATGAAGCGAATGGCGGCTGCAGATGCCATTTGCAAAGCAGCGTGAACGGCACCAGGTAGGTGCTCCGTTTCGCACACCTTTCGTGGGGTGGTGGGGCAGGGGGACTTCATTCCGCCATCGATTTCGGGGGGCCAAATGCACTGGCATTCGGCCTCACTGAGATCCGTGGTGGAATTCTCCACCATCCCTAGCACAAATGCCAGTGCTGTCCCTTGCAAGAGCAGATCTTGGAACCTTCACTTTCGAGGGCAAAACCTTTCATCCACTAGACACCTCGGAAGGGCTAGTAAGTGTTGAACGTCGTGATCTTTCCTTACTTGTGCAGGTTCTCACAGGCCTACGTTAGCTAGGTGCCCTTCAGAGTCAGTTCAATCAACCTTGCATGTTTGGGGGCAACGTTCCCCAATCTAGTGCCCTCCACATGTTTTGGACTAAAACTACCACTATCCCAGACCACTAGCTATGCTGGCTGTGACTGATCGGAGTTGTAGTCCAAAACATCTGGAAAGTACCAGGTTAAGAAAGGCTATTTTGGGTAGGGGTGTACGGATTGTACTCACCCTTGTCCGCCTGTGGGTCTGGGGGGGGGAGGCGATCCGGTCCTCCCCCCGGAATCCTCCCTGGCCAGCTCTGCTCTGCAGCGAGTCCACGGAGCTGCCGGCCAGCTCCGGCCACTGCTGGACTTCCAGCTGCGGCCGATCTGCGGCCACAAATGGTATCCGGCGTAGCGGACGCCATTTGCGTCCCTGCCTTTTGCCTTGATAGGCTATGTAAAGATTTACGTAGCCTGTCATGGCAAAGAGCAGGGACACAAATGGCTGGAGCCAGCTGGCACCAGACGGCCGGCGGTAGGTAGGATCCGGCCGGCACGGGTTCCCCCGGGTGGCGGAGGTGAGTCTTTCGTTCCGCGGCAGACTCCGAGGGGCTAGATTCTTAGAATCCGGCCTCATTGGAGTCCGTGGCAGAATTCTCCGCCATCCCTGATTTTGGGGTAACATATGCCCAGTGCTATGCCGAAAATGTCTCCCACATTTTTTCGACCATTCTCATACAATTTGATAGAAGAGAAATTCCATTCAAAAAGAAATTCAATGGGGAAGACATTTCAGAGAAATTCTCCTGGTTTGGGTTTGGGGTTCTTGGACTCACCTTACTTCAGAGGTGGCCAAGGAGTGAGCACAAGTGTCCTGTTTTTCATTGTACAATCAACTCTCTGGCCGCCTGTGGCCTCCTCAGCTTCCTACCCTTCAATTATAGCCCAGTTTAAGGCACCATGAGGTAATTCCTCCCATAGGGCTTTTTCAGATCAAGAAGTGCAGGCAGCCTGGGAGACTTGCTGTGATTAGGTAAGCTCAAAAACACCACAAAAATACATTATAAAACATCCTGAATGAGGAAGACAAGGGAAGCCTCTTTCATGGGGGGAGAAAGCATTCAGGAAATTGGAGGCCAGATTTTGCCAAAGCATTAACTCCACCGCATCCCTGGATCCAGACACAACATGGCCCCCGCCTGCATGGCAGTGGATGCAAACTGGGGGCCAAGACTGTTGATGCTATTGCAGCACAAAACCCCCAAACCCCTGACTAAAAAAGAAAGAAGCTGTGCTACAAGCCCTGCCAATGGGGAGCCCTCCTTGGGAGAAATGGTAGAGAATTTCTCCTCCCCCCTGGAGAAATTTGGTGAAATTGTCTCCCAAATTTCTCTGCCCACAAGTAAGGTGGAGAATTTCAAGAGGCCATTTGCACACAGCCATACCAGAAATCCAGACCTCATGGAGCTGAGAACAGCCAAAGGCAGATCACAGTCTGGACTACTGGGTTTATGCTGCCCTAGAACTGTCTTCCTTAATCTGGGGTATTAGCCCCAGTCAGGGGGAGGATGGAGAGGTAGGGCCTACCTGTGCACAGCCACTGTGAATTTCTATGATGAAAAACCCAAGATGGCAGAAGATTGCCGCGTGCCATTTTCTCTAATTCAATTACAGAAAACGTGTGGGGTTTTTTTAATGTCATGTGTGTGGCTGTCCATTCATGTTCAACATTTTATCCATAGTCCAAGTGGGAGCCTGAGACTTCAGGACTCACTCCCATGGTCCACTGAACATTTAATTTACAGAGTCAACCCCATGTAAACAAGCCTGCAGGAAGACGGGCTTTCTCAGTATTAGAGAAAAGGTGAAGGAGAAGTAGAGATGTACAAATCAGCAAAACTCGAGCTTGCCAAAATTCTTCGAGGTTCATCTCGACGCTCATTCGGACTTAAATCTGTATCAGATTGCGAGATTTGTTTTGTTATTTTCGCATGAAAATCTGTGTGTATTTTTGTGCATGTCTTTCTAAATGTACGCATCAATTGTGCGCCTCTTTGAAATGTACACATTCTTCTCCCATTGATTAAAGGGTATTTGTGTGCATTTTCAAAAGTACAATTTTTTTCATGTGTGTTTTTCATAGGGATGGGTTACTCACCCAAGTCCGCCTTGCGCACCGCTCGCCAGACCCCTGCCAACCGCCTGCCTCTGCTCACCAGGTGCAGCAAGCGGGTGCCCGGCCAGTGGCATGCAGCTGCCTGATCCCTCAGCGAGCTGCCATTTTGCATAAAAATCGCAGCTTGTTCTTTTACGTAAAGGGCCTTTTACGGAAATGGTGGATGTAAAGCAGCAATTCCCTCAAGACTGTAGGTGTAAATGGTCCATTTTCACCTGTAATCTTGCATAAATGGCTACTTTATAGCCACCATTTGCATGAAAGGCCCGTTATGTAAAAGAATGACCTGCCATTTTTACACAAAATAGTAGTTTGGCAGACCAGTGGGGACCGCCATGCTTGCCCAATTCGGCACGTGGACTGGAGTCTGGGAGGCTGAGCAGTGGGGAGTCCATCCGACTCCACCCCCTTCTCAGACTCCCATGACATCCCTAGGTTTTCAAATGTATGCATGCTGTCGTATGCCATGTTTTGGCGTCTGCAAATCACATTTCAAGCTGGGAAATGTATGCATCTGAGTTCAGTCTGTTAGATGCAAGATGGATAAATCCTCATCAAAAATGAACTGAAACAAATTTCTCATGCATCCCTCTAAGGAGAGGTTCAGGATAACACTATGCAGCAAGTATGAGGACTTGATAAACAATCCAGAGTTCAGTTACGAGAGGAAAATCAAAAGAGTACTGACAGGACAGGAAATGAAGTGAGGTTGAACTCTCATATTGTCTTGCCCATTCAGCCTTCCCCCAGTGCCTTGCTGAGTCAGTAGAGATGTGGTCCCATTCTTCCACAAGGGCACAGCTGATTAACCTGGCAAACTAGCAAGGACCATCTTTGGCAAGGAAGAAAGCTGCTGGCATCAAGATGATCTAATGAGCGCAGACAAGTTTTACAAATCTGAAGAATGTAGAAACTTTTAAACTTTTAAGAGACTTTTTTCATCCAAGACAGACAAGGAAAAGATAAAGAGACAAGGAAATGAAATGGACAGAAGTTGTCAAGAGACTATTCTCTATTCCCAATTTTACATACACTTTAATAGATATTGATTGATACATTCACGGTTGCATTGCAGTGCGCATTAGATTAGGGCTGCTGAACTGACTTGATATGCTGTATTATATGACAGCTTGGAAAATTAAAAGCCCTCAAGCTGCGATCTCATCAGATCTCAAAGCCAAACAACCCAAAGCATGTTAGCAATGGAGTGGGAAAGTTACTTTCAGGCTCAAGTGCTACATAAAAGAGAAAGAGCTGGGAGTTCTTCTATGCGCTTCAAACTAGCCATTCAAGTACAAGGTCTACTTGTGATTGTACATATAAGGTGGCATAAGAACACAGAAACTGCCTTATATTGGATCAGACTACAGGTCCAAGTCAGTCCACAGTCCATCTAGCCCAGCACTGTTGATACTGCCTGGCACTGGCTCTCCAGGGTTTCAGACAGGATACTTTCCTAGCCCTACCTGGAGATGCCAAGGATTAAATCTTCACCTTCAGGATGCAAAGCAGGTGCCACTAACCTATGGCATCATATGAAGTGACTCTTCTACCTCTGATCAAATGCATTTCTGAAACTAAGCAGGTACAGGCTTGACCCATACCTGGCTGGAAGACCACCTAGATGCTCCCTGGAGCTGTTTGGAGGAAGAGCTGTATGCACATGCAACCTGAAAATAGGTTCTACCGATAGGCCGTGGTTGTGATTAAGGCCTACTATTATTGTGATTTTAAAAGATACATTTATTATTAAGCAACCACTCTAGCATTTGGAATATTCATGGCCAACACAGTTTATTGGCCATGAATATTGAGATAGGCCCACAGCCCAGTGGGCCTAAATCCAGCTCTCCAAATCTCCAAACTTTTATTTGGTGCCAATAAATCCCAAAGCTGAGCAAGGAGTTCTTCCGCTACTGCTGCTGCTAAAAGGACTTTTAATAACAAAGCAAAACCAAAAACGCCTCTCTCAGCTTTCAGGCACTCAGCAGGCAGCCGCACTAGAAAGCCCCAAGGGAGGAAGTCCTGCCAAAGTCTTCTAGGGGGCTTTCCAAGAAGCTCAAGCAGCCGGAGAGGCTGCAAGGACAGAATGGGGGGAAATGGTGCAAGAAAGAGCACGTGCACACCTTACAGTAAGGTAAGCACTGAAGCACTGCATCCCAAGAAATTTCTCAAAAATCCTCAGCAACCCAATGAAAGAGGTAGAGAAAGAGGTAGAGACATTCTATCCATTCTATCCATATGAAAGAGGTAGAGACATTCTATCCATATGAAAGAGGTAGAGACATTCTATCCATAGTCCAAGTGGGAGCCTGAGACTTCAAGACTCACTCCCATGGTCCTGTCTGTTTTGCAGGAAAACAGAGGCTGCGAAAGGGCAGGTGGGGTTTCAGCACAGCACTAAAACAAAAGACATGGAGAAGGTCCCAGGTTAAGCTGTGTTTTATTGTTGGATTTTTTTAAAAAAAATGTGTTCAGTTCAAAGTTGTTTCTAGTTGTCTGTTGCTTGTCCGTATCTTTTAATGTAAATGGTTTTTAAACCTTGTATATTGTATTTTAATGTTTTAATTTTTGCAAACCGCCCAGAGAGCTTCGGCTATGGGGCGGTATAGAAATGTAATAAATCATCACCATCATCATCATCATCCCTGGAATCTTCAGGAAGGGCTGGGAAAGTCACCTGCCTGAAACCATGCAGAGCTGCTGCCGCTTCATGTAAACAATACTGACCTAGATGGATCAACAGTATGACTTCATATAAGGCACCCACCCATCTTCCTATTGCCAACCCAACCTGTATTTATAAGAAGGGAGTGCAAGTATTTTTCCTCTCTTCAAATCCTACTGTTTACATGGTGCTTTTAGCTCAGCCCCTGAATCCTTAAGTCCTCATCACATATACAGTGAAGCACATGGAATCACTTTTCCTCACATTGGTCCTTTGTTAAAAACAAAACAAAAACACTGCCCATCCCTTCCATTGTTCTTTTGTCTTTCTCCACCTTCCCCATCAAAATTGAGATGGTAAGTTCATTGAGGCAGGTATACTGATGGCAGGTATACTTAGAATCTAAGGCCCTCCTCCAAGTGCCTCCTCCAAGGGAAGCTCGGAAGGCAGCAATGAGGGAGAGGGCCTTCTCAGTGGTGGCCCCCCATCTGTGGAACAAGCTCCCCAATGAGGTCCACCTGGCTCCAACATTATTATCTTTTCGGCACCAGGTTAAGACCTACCTCTTTTCCCAGGCATTTGGCGGCATTTCATGAGTTTTAATCGGTCCTGGATGTGTCTTTAGCTATGTCTGATAGTTCAATGTTGTTTTTAATTATATGTTGTTTGTGTACATTGTTTGTGTGCTTTTTTGTAAATGGCTTTTAAACTTTTTATATTGTATTTAATGTTTTAACTTTTGTAAACTGCCCAGAGAGCTTCAGCTATGGGGCGGTATAGAAATGGAAATAATAATAACAATAACAACAACAACAATAATAATATACCAATAACAATGGACTGGATCCACAAAATCACAAGTAGAACTCTATTCATGCAATGGGGTTTTCATGCCTCCCTGTCTCCCTCTGCAACCCGTCTCCCCTCTCCCAAAAATGCTCCAGAGAGTTTTTCAGGGCCTTCTAGAACAGCAGGCAATGTAGTGAAGAATAACTGCATCAGGAGATGGAAATTGCTGGGAATTGCTGCTTGTGCAAACAGAAGTGTTTTCTTCTTGTGGAAGAGACCCTCTAGATTCTAGCCCACAAATATAACCAGTTTTGCAATATCATGCAGCTGGCTTTTTTCTCATCAAAGACGCTATCAAAATGAAAAGGGGGCCAGTCTGGTAAAGGATATGGTTTAGATATCACAACAAAAGTACACATCCAAATACAATAGTAAATGGAAACAACACATATAGTTTTATTAGCATTCAGTAGAGGAAAATGTCCTCCTGACAAATTTGGCTTGGATATTTCAATAGTCTGTCGCTGTGCGTTAATCTGCAACTAGATTATCACTGTAATCTACCAGTTTGAGTCCCATGCATACAGTTGGGGCTTCTCCATTTCCAGATATGGAATGGCAGTTTAGTTATTTGTTCATTTATTTATTCAAGGCGTTTATACCCCGCCTTCATAGAATTCCCAGGGTAGCTGGGGATTCTCCATGTAATCATGGAAGTTCTCCAAGCAAGGATGGAACTCTTGTCTTCCAGTGCCAACAACAGTTGCTATATGTACCCATAAGGGTCTGACTATGCCCTGTGTTCAACTAACCCTGTTCCCAGAGGAACACATAAAAGCTTCAAGTAAAGCAACAAAAAGCAGCTAAGATAACCCCCTGCTCAAACCTGGCCACATAAATTTGACCAAATAAAGAAGATGTGTTGCCTCCGGAAGAAAATTGGGCTTGGGCTTTCTAAAAAAGGGAAATTCCAAATCTTGGGAGAGACCATCCCAAACCTGCCCAGAACATTGGAGGCTACTACAAAAGACTGGCCTTAGTGACTCTAAGACAGTGAGGAATGAGATCTCCAAGACACACTGAGTCAATGCAAGTTTATAGGCTCATTGCAAGGGTGGGCAACGTGTGGCCCTCAGATGTTTTGGCCTACAATACCCATCAGTCCTAGCCAGGATAGCCAATGGTGGGAGTTCATGGAAGTGACAAGCCAAAATACCTGGGAGAGCCACAAATTGCCTAACCCTGGTTTATAGGGTAAATTAAGCACAATGCATTGTACCTAGAGAATACTGTTGATAGGAAGTGTTGGAGCACTCAAGCTAGCAACAGCCTACTGGTCAACTGGATCATCGCTTTCAGCAGTGGCTGAAGAAGTTGTACTTTCTAAACTAAGCTGTCAGGTATATATTATCTGATGTCCATTGTGAAGGTGAAATATTGCTTTAGAAGACATAATTCAGATATTTCCCTTCTCTCGTTCTCCTTCCCCTCCCGTTCAGATTTTATGTTCCATTGACTTTATCATTACCGTAAAGAATAGCACAGACTTTCCACTTCATTGCTATGAAAAGGATTCTTCTGCCCACTTTTAAGCAAATAAAGCTGGAAGCATCGCTTATTTTAGACATCAGATAACCTTGAGTATTAAAAACTTACCTGCCACTTCTTTGCTCTGGACTTTCCATGGCAAAAATAAATAAAAATAAACACCTATATGTGACCTTGGACAAAAAACAACGCTAAATTGGCCAGCAATTTTTTAGGAGGCATTGCTGTTATTAACTTGCAATTTTTTCATTTCAGCCTGCCACTGATGCTTAGCAGGTTAAAATTTTTCATTTTCACACTCGGATGGAGCTCATTGAAGTAGAGATTATGGAGATAGCGATGGTGAATTTGTACCGAGGGATCTTTCCACCTTTTCATTCTGTCACATCAGGATAAAAATACAGAACAGTTTCTCTTTAAGGAATGGTTCATGAGCTGGGTATTTCAGTATGAAGACTAGAAAACTTAACTGCCCTTTGTGCATTGCTGTAGTAAATGGACTGCTGCAGGTTTCATCCCAAACCTCAAACATCAAGAATGCAGGTAGCGTCCACCAGCTGTCATTCATTCATCAGACAGAAGCAAGCCTCTGAGTAAGATTTTGTGTTGGTTTTCATTAGATTTGAGATTATGGCTGCACATTTACTGGGGGAGTAAGTCCCAGTGAATTCATTGGCAAATATTACTGAGGGCTCTAAACAACACAATATGTTAAATATGTGATTACATTTACTGTGCCTGGATGTTGCTGGCGTGTGTGTGAGTGCTTTGCACCTGGGATAGCTTCTTTAGAGTTCTGTCTGTTTCTGACTGAAACCCAGAGCAGATTCACTGCCCCACTGACATCGGAGCCACCAGCCTCCACTGGTGCATGTGTTGTCCTCCCCCCATCCCCCTCCTTTCCCAAACTTCTATTTGCTGCAGGAGCAATGCTGCTATTGCCTCTTAGTAAGTGCCCTTTCATGGCAAACAGAAGCTTTGACATGGCTTTCATTGGGATCGCAGCATTGCTAGAAAGGGTTAACCTATCCTCCCTGTAGCCCTGATCTTGTTCATGCCCCTCACTCAGCATGGCTATATAGCAAAAAATAAAATAAAATAGCAACAATATCAGGCACATTAAATGCAATCAGGAAATCCCCACCTTGATGCCTTTTTGCAGATTTTATTTATTCATTCATTTCATTTCTATACCGCCCAATAGCCAAAGCTCTCTGATAAGGCAGTATATATAAATGTTAACAAATAAATGAAATTTATCATGTAGTTCGGCCCTTGGTAACAAACTATTCACAGGATCGTGCTGTGATCTACTTGCAATCTTTCACTAATATTCCAGGCAGTGCCCTTTCCTCCTTGCAACAGTGTTGGCTTCTTTATTTACATTCCCCACAGTCGCCACCAGCGATATCACTGAGTAGTCAAATCTTGCTGGCTACGTACTGTTGTGATCCCATTCACCCCATGGACTATGACTGGGTGGAATCACCCATGTCAGTAATTCACAAAGGAACGTGGCCAGATTAAACCACAGGCTAAGGGGGCTGCGGCCCCCAGTGCACCATTTCAGGAGACCCACTAAGCGAGCATAGATTCCCACCTTTCAAATAAAAAACAAAGCGAGTCTGTACTGTAGCCCTTGCAGAACCTGAGATACAAAGCAAAATGTTCAGATGCTATTCTGTCTAATTGCTCCCTAGCCTGCTGCCATAAGTGCAGACTGTTAGGGTATCATGTCAGAAGGAGTCAGTGAGCCAGTCTGTGAACACCTCTACACCAGCCTAAAATCCTGCATTTAAAATGGGGCTTCCTGCTTCCATTTTAAATGCAGGATCATGACAAATGCCCTTTACACGCGCTTACTCCCCCCCTTTCCCTTCCTTTTCCCCCTTATCTGAGTCTTCCATATGTTCCATTATACAGCCGCTAGATGGAGCTGTGGTCTAGCTCCTCTTATTGTGGGTTTTCCTCTTTTCATGAGGGAACTCAAGCAGAACTCAAGCACGGTAATTTGATAGCTCATTATCTCTGATCTTTTAAAAAATGGAATAAAGGTCATTTAGTGCGGGAGACTAACCTGGAGGTTGACGGCAGCATGGAAAGGACCCACAAACTTCTGTGAGTAACCAATCTCAGTAGCAGGATAAAAGTGCCGTGTGAAGAAGCCCTGTATCTCCTTCTGTAGCGTGTGCTAGTGTGTTTCTGAGAGAGTTTCTATGCGTGTTTATGTTTCCTGTGTCTGCGTGATGAAGCTCACCAAAGTCGAGATGATAAGTGGGACCTGCAACAAAAACCTATAGTGTTCAGAGGTGCTGTTCTGGATGTCAGACATTCCATTCTATTCCTCCTGCCAGCCAATCAGCACTCTCTGACCACCAAGTATGCTCAGTCCTGATTGGACTGATTTTGAAATCCCAACCCCTCCCCCTAAATATCATTTGTACTTCCTCTACGCCTGCTGAAACCTCCTCTTTTGGTGTGGGGTGGTGCTGTTTTGGCTATGTAAGCGACGGTACTCAAAGCCTGAACATCAGAAAGATAGTGATTGCAATTTTTTATGGGGGGGGGGGGTTCGTTCCACCTTTCATTTCTGTCACATGAGGATAAACTGCTTATTTCTCACCAATTGTCCCTATTCTAATTAACCTTCTGTCCTCTTCCACACTTTCGCTAAGGCTCTCCAAGAGAAAAACGTATATTCCTCCTTTGTCCCCAATAGTTGCTAAATACCCCATGATGATGCTGTCATTCTGCTGTAAGAGTAACAATTTTCCCACAGGCATGACCTGTAAGCCCCAGCCTGAGAGTAGAGATCCCATGGCACGCTGTGCGGGAGAGGGCTTCATCACTCCACCCCTATCTCTTTAAAACTAGGAGCACATCCATCCGGACTGGATGGATTCCCATTGGTCACTGGGAATAGGCGGAAGGGAATATTTTGTAGGGATGGCGGAGAATTTCTCCACGAATCTCGGGCATTTGGCCCGCCGAAATTGGCGGTGAAATTCTCCGCCACCCCCACCCGGGATGGGACTTACCTCATGCGAATGTCCCTCTCGGCGGCGTTTCGGCGGCGTTTTGGCGGGGGCGGTGGCCGGTCTTCCGACCGGCTGCCGCTGCCGCCATTACAAAGTAAATGTAAAAAAAAACACACACATGTGATAGGCTACGTAACGATTTATGTAGCCTATCACGGCTAGATTTCCAAAGTCATTTCCAAAGTCTGTAGCGTTGCCCTTATTTTCGCCGTAGTCTACATAAATCTTTACGTAGACTGCCCGGGCCCAAATAAGGAACGCAAATGGCGGCGCCCATGGGTGCCGCCATTTGCGTACACGCTTTTTTTTTCCCAAAGTCACCCGTGATAGGCTACGTAACGATTTACGTAGCCTATCACGGCTGACTTTGGAAATCTAGCCGTGAAAGGCTACGTAAATCGTTACGTAGCCTATCACGTGTGTGTGTGTGTGTTTTTTACATTTACTTTTTTATTTCGCGGCCGGGGAGATGGGGTGCTCCTCCCCGGCCTGAATTTCGGCGGCGAGGGATGGGGCGCCTCCCCCCTGGCCTGAATTTTGGCGGGGCGGGGCGCATCCCCCCCCGGTCCGAACTTCAGGGGGAGAACCGAAGCGCCTCCCCCCCACCGCGAAGCAAGCTGTGGGACCAGGTAAGGGACTTTTGTCCATCCTTAATATTTTGTAGAAACAACAGCCAAGGAATACACAGTAACAAAGAACAGAACGCTTGATGATCAACACCTGTCTTTTCACAATGCTTTAGAACGACAGAGGCAAACACCCACCAAGAATCTTCGCTTCGCTCCAGTAACTGTGGCGGGAAGGACAAACCACTTCACACAGCTACCTGAAAAAGGGGGGCTTACTAGGAAAAAGAAGACCATGCCTCAAAAGGACTCCTACACATCCTCTTCTATCTCTTCAAGCTCACCGGGAAATGGGTGTGCAGAACAGCCAAACATCCACAGTGATAGAACGATATGCACCCGCTTCAGTTAGGACTAGGAGTCCTGGCTAAACAGCCCTCCTTCACTCAACAGGAGCCACTGAATAACCCCCTGGAGGTGCCACAGCTCAGTGGTAGTAAAGCACCTGCTGTGCATGCATTAGACTGACGTTTCAGTCTCTGTCATTTCCAGGTAGGGCTGGGAAAACCTCCTGTCTGAAACCCTGAAAAGCTGCTGCTCGTCAGTGCAGTCAAAACTGAGCTAGATGGACCAATAATCGGTCTCAGTGTAAGGCAACAGCTTCCTGTGCAACAGGTTGCAGCAGTTTCCCCCACAGCTGTCCTCCGATTTGTTACTCTCCTTGAGGGATCAGGATCTACATATCTAAACGATACCTGCAGCAATCCTAGCCCCGTTCCCATTTTTTAAATTATTATTATTCACTTATACCCCACTTTTCAACCTCATTTGCATGTATAAATATAAATCGGTGTTTGCCAATTTTATGCACAGGAACATAGGAAGCTGCCTTATACTGAGTCAAACCATTTGTCTATCTAGGCCAATATTGTCGACACCGACCAGCAGCAGCTCTCCAGGCTTTCAGGCAAGTTACCTTCCTGGCCCTACCTGGAGGTGCCTGGGACTGAGCCTGGAACCTTCTGCATGCAAGGTAGGTGCTCTCCTACAGAGATACGGCCCTTCCCTGCATGGGCCCTCAAGGCAGCTGGCCACATCAACAATAATAAATCCACCAATACAATCACTAAAAACAAAATACGAACCACCCAAACTAAGCAGCACAGAATCATAAGCATAAGAGTGCAATCTTATGCACGTTTAGATAGAAAAATGTCCTATGACTCCTGGCTGGGGAATGCTGGGAGTTGTAGGACTTTTTTTCTCTCTAAACGTGCATAGGATTGCATCCTAAAACTTAAAGCTACACCCCAGGAGAATGAACCTGGTGGTATACAGAAGCTTTGACTTGCTTCGAAGCCAACATGGATTTGTCAAAAACAAGTCCTGCCAGACGAATCTGATCTCATTTTTTGATCAAGTCACCTCCCTTGTGGACCGTGGGAATGCTGTAGACATCATATACCTCAACTTCAGCAAAGCTTTCGACAAAGTGCCCCATGATATCCTGAAGAGCAAACTAGCTCAAAGTGGGCTAGATGAAACAACGATCCGGTGGATCCACAGTTGGCTACAGAATCGTACTCAAAGAGAGCTTATCAATGGGACCTTCTCACACTGGGGAGAGGTAACGAGCGGGGTACCGCAGGGCTCAGTCCTGGGCCCAGTGCTCTTCAACATTTTTATTAATGACTTGGAGGAGGAAGTGCAGAGAATGCTGATCAAATTTGCAGATGACACAAAATTGGGCGGGATAGCTAATACTTTGGAAGACAGAAACAAAATTCAAAGTGATCTGGATAGACTGGAGCACTGCGCAGAAAACAACAGAATGACATTTAACAGGGATAAATGCCAAGTTCTGCACCTAGGAAAAGGAAACCAAATGCACAGTTACAAGATGGGGGATACATGGCTCAACAGCGCTACAAGCGAGAAAGATCTTGGAATTGTTGTCGATCACAAGCTGAATATGAGCCAACAATGTGATGTGGCTGCAAAAAAGGCAAATGCTCTTTTGGGCTGCATTCATAGAAGCATAGCTTCCAAATCCCGAGAAGTACTAGTTCCCCTCTACTCAGCACTGGTTAGGCCTCATCTGGAGTACTGTGTCCAGTTCTGGGCACCACACTTTAAGAAGGATGCAGACAAACTGGAGGGGGTTCAGAGGAGGGCAACAAAGATGATCAGGGGACTGGAAACAAAGCCCTATGAAGAGAGACTGAAAGAACTGGGCATGTTTAGCCTTGAGAAGAGAAGACTGAGGGGAGATATGATAGCACTCTTCAAGTACTTGAAAGGTTGTCACAGAGAAGAAGGCCAGGATCTCTTCTTGATCATCCCAGAGTGCAGGACACGGAATAATGGGCTCAAGTTACAGGAAGCCAGATTCTGGCTGAACATCAGGAAAAACTTCCTGACTGTGTTAGAGCAATACGACAATGACACCAATTACCTGGGGAGGTGGTGGGCTCTCCCACACTGGAAGCGTTCAAGACAAGGCTGGACAGCCATCTGTCAGGGATGCTCTGACTTGGATTCCTGGATTGAGCAGGGGGTTGGACTCGATGGCCTTGTAGGCCCCTTCCAACCCTACTATTCTATGATTCTATGATTGTAAGCCAGCAAGGACCCAGCTGGTCCTTCCTGATCCCTTCATTCCAGGGAGGGGGTACTGGAAAGGTCAAAAGAGCAAAATACATGATAATGTGTACAGGCAGAGCAGTCATAATATCATAACCAGTTTACCTTTAAAGGTAGAGTTGGCATGCCTGATGTTGGGCCTTGTATTCTTCAGGTTATAAACCAACCCTCTGCCTCTGTGCTCTCAGTCAGGTGTTTGTAGAAGAAAACATTCATTGTTTCACCCCCTCGGGGGTTTATTTCATTGCCTGGCTAGATAACACTCCTACATCTTATCCTTTCTCAGCAGCTGAACCCTAAATCCAGCTCTCCAAATCTCCAAAATTTTATTTGGTGCCAATAAATCCCGAAGCAAGAACGCGGGAGACAACTTTCACTGCACTAAACAAAAGACGTGCATGACAGAGGGGACTCATTTTTTGATATTCCCAGCATGAACCAAGTGTTATAAAACTGTTAGGATTCTCCAGGGTCTGTTTAAAACTTTGGCATCCATGTTCAGATCAATGAAACCTTTTTTATTATTATTTTTTTAGAGCTAATTGGAAATTATTATGTATGCATGAAATTATCACCAATTCTCCTAGGGAATTCACTTCAGAGGCCAACCTCCCTAGGAAGATTGCTGGCAATGAAATTAGATACAGGGCTCCTTCACGTGGAGCTTTTATCCTGCTACTGTGAGTGGAAGTTTGTGGGCCCTTTAGATGTCGCCGTTAACCTCCAGGGCATCTCCCACACTAAATGTCCTTTATTCTGTTTTTCAGTAATCAAAGATAATGAGCTATCAAATTACCCCACTTGTGTTCTGCTTGAGTTTCCTCCAAGAAAAAGGAAAAGCTGCAAGAAGAGGAGCGAGATCAATGAAACATATGGAAAACTCAGATAAGGGGGAGAAGGAGGGAGAAAGGGGAGGGGGGAAAGGAAGCATTTGTAAAGGTGTCTGTTGTGATCCTGCATTTAAAACGGAAGCAGAAAGCCCCGTTTTAAATGCGGGATTTTAAGGTGGTGTAGAGATGCTCACAGAGCCCGCAATCCAAAACACAACGCCACCGTATTGTTAATAGCATAGGCCAAACTATCAATGGAGAGCAACATTTCTATAGTACTCCTTAGCTCCTAATTTACTAGTCCCAAGTCAACAGGCAAGGAACAAACACCCCCTTTCCCCCCCTCTGCGTTGATCAAGAGGGCAAAACATGTGTGGGGGGGAATGTGGGAACCGTCCATAGAACTTTGCCTAGTTTATCAAAACTTCCTTTGCTTCCCTTGTTAACATGCTGGAGATTTCAGCTGAGCAGGAGTAACATTTGCTTTGCAATAGGGATGGATGAATTAGCCAATTTCTGGTCTGTGTCAATATTCAATTATAAGTTTATTCTGTCCAATTTTCACATCCATCCACATTAAAAAAAAGGCACAAAAATACTTTCATACATAATGTTCCCTAACAACACATTTTGGACACAAATTTCCCTAATATACACATTTTTGTACGTGACGTTTGAGCCAAGGGCTGCACCATAACATTTTGAGAAGTGAGCAGTCCAAAGGATACTTGTGTTCCAAGCCGCATATTAGTCCTGGAAATCTAAATCAGACCAGTTCATTTAAAAATGCAGAGCAAACAAAATTCTCCCCTATCTCTCTTTTGGAAAAGTGTTGTGTTCAGGCACAGTGAATTTAGCGTGCGCTGTCATCCCAACCTGACTTCCAGACTACCCTCTTTGTTTAGATTTAGAGGAGCCCTGCCAGAGGGTTCTATATAACCTAATAAATAAATCAGTGAAGTTACCAACACCTCTGTGGGACCTGATTTTTTTGTTCCTAGTCTTAATAAAACTTTGTTTTCTTTTTTTGCTTCTTGTGAAATTCCACGCCCCCATTTGACTTCCTCATCCAGGCAAGCACTTCCAAATTTGCCTCAAAACTTTGCCTTAAGCAAAATTCTGCGCCAACTCTAAAATAATAATAATTTAAAAGGCATGGCATCCTTCAAGTAAGATGCTGGGAACTCATGAAAATGTGTTCTGAGCAGACCTGGGCAAGGAACTGAACGTTGCCTCAGTGCTTGAAAACAAACCAAACTCGCCTGCAAGACTGTGTAGCCTTTTTTTTAGCAAAAGGCCAGAGTGGCACCCAGGAAGCCAGCATGGCCAGAGGTCAGCGTGGCTGTGGCCACTGCACTTTCTCTCACACACGCCCTTCCTAGCCCCTCTCCTCAGTTGATCTCAAAATGCTGAATCAGCTCCTTCCTCACTTTCAGTTGAGCAATTTTTCAACTGAAGTGAGTTGTGTTCATGCCTAGACCAAAGGCCTCTCAAAACATAGAGACGGGGGAGAAATTTGTTTTGTTCACATTTTCATATGAGCCAACCAAATTTGCACTTCTGAAACTAATTCATGAACTGGAACACAATTGTTCTTTGTTTTTTGCACTTCTCTGAATTTTGCAACGCAGTTCTCTAATTCAGAAATGTGTCCCCAAACGCATACATTAGGAGAAATAGCATATTTTTAAAAAGCATGTATTAGGTAAAATATATGAGAACCCACAGTTTTTATTTATTATTACATTTATATCCTGCCTTTTTACCTCTTGCAAGGAACCCAAGGCAGCTTACATTATCCTCCTCCTCTCCATTTTATCCTCACAACAACCCTGTGAGGTAAGTTAGGCGGAGAGTCAGAAGAGGTAGGTTAGGCTGAGAGGCACGCATCCTCCATCTGCCTCTTTTTAATTCAACTGCTTCATTTGTAGCATTGTGTCCTTCTGTTTTGTCATCTCTCCAGCCTTCAATTTTCCATGTGGTCTTTCAAAATCAGGAGGCTTCCAACTCAACTCTCATCATTACAAAACAGCATGCAGTGCAGATGTGTAGAACTACATAATGGTCATGGTGGCTGAGTTGTAGTCCAACACATCTGGAGGAAACCAGGCAGCTAAAATGATCAGGGGGCTGGAGCAACTCCCTTATGAGGGAAGGTTGCACCTAGGGTGCTGGAGAAATTCGAGACCAACCAGAATGAGCTCAGATTTCTGAGGATCCGACCTGTGGAATCCATTGCAGAGCGACCCCCTCAGGCCATGCAGAGTCTGTGGACTTTCAGCTGTTTGGTGTTTTTTGTTTTTTGTTTTTACTTTCCTGAATTTTTTCACACATTTATTCATAGAAAAATGCAAATTTCTGCTGAGGAAAAGTTGAATGGAATGGGGGACAATACGCTGACTGGTACATACTAAGGTAAATTATGTAAATTGTTACAAAACCTCTTACATAATTATTTGCATATTTTTCCGCATGACCAAAGAAAACAATTCACATCCGTCTGTGAGGGGATGACAACAAATGGCGCCTGACAATCCATAAAAGTGGATTTTATACAGTCCACACATCCAGCATTCTGTTCACACAGTGGCCAACCAGCTGTCAACCAGGAACCCACAAGCAGGGCATGAGTGCAACAGCACCCTCCCGCGAATGTTCCCCAGCAACTAGCATACATAGGCTCACTGCCTCTGGTTCTGAAGGTAGCACATAGCCATCAGGACTAGTAGCCATTGATAGCCTTCTCCTCCAGGAATTTGTCTAACCCCCTTTTAAAGCCATCCAAGTTGGTGACCATCACTACATCCTGTAGTAGTGAGTTCCATAGTTTAACTATGTGCTGTGTGAAGAAGTCCTTCCTTTTATCTGCCCTGAATCTCCCACCAATCAGCTTCCTGGGATGACCCCAGGTTCTAGTATTATGAGAGAGGAAGAAAAATGTCTTCCTATCCACCTTCTCCACACCATGCATGATTTCGTAGACCTCTATCATGTCTCCCTTACCCTCCTGTTTTCCAAGCTAAACAAACTATTACAGGTTAAAGCTCTTATGTAACTAAGCCTTAGGGGAAGTAGGTGAACCTTGAAAATTTGGGGTGGGGGGCAACTGCACAAAAGCTGGGAAAGTACCAACCAATTTGTGGTTGGAGGAAAGAGGGTGTGGCCAAGGGAAGGGAGAAATCTAGGAGGGCAAGATTTTACCCCGAACTGGAGGTTCCACATCCCTGCTTTAAGATATGCATACAGGAACTTTTCAAAACATGAACTTTTTTTTCTATCAGGGTATTCAATATAACAGCTAGATCTTGATAGGGGTGTCAGAGAATTTCTCGCCAAAACTTTGGGGGGGCCGAGTGCCAACGTATTCGGCCCCCCGAAGTAGTTTCGGAGAGAAATTCTCCGCCCCCCCGCACCCCGCACACCCCCCCGGGATGGGACTTACCTTTCCCGAATGTCGCTCCCGGTGGCGGGTCGCGGCGGTGGTTCGGCAGGACTTCGACAGGGGCGGGGGTGGCAGCTGGTCTTTCGACCGGCTGCCGCCGCCGCCATTCCAAGAAAAGTAAAAAAAAAAAATGCCCCCGTGATAGGCTACGTGACGATTTACGTAGCCTATCACGGCTGACTTTGCAGATCTAGCCATTATAGGCTACGTAAATCGTTACGTAGCCTATCACGGGGTGTTGTTGTTTTTTTTACTTTCCTGTTGAAGTTCGCGGCCGGGGAGACGGGGCGCTTCTCCCTGGCCTGAATTTCGGCCGGGGGCGAGGCGGGAAGCCTCCCCCCCGGCCTGACTTTCAGCCGGGCGAGGAGGGAAGACACCCCCCGCTCGCATGAACTTCGGGGGGAGAAGCGAAGCGCCTCCCCCCCACCGCGAAAAAAGCTGCGGGACAAGGTAAGTCCCTTTCGTACATCCCTAGATCTTGATCATGGTAAATGGAACACATATGGGTTATTTATTCAAGTTCTCTCTATAAACACATTTTGAAATCTCTGAAATACAAAAACACCAGCTGTATATCATTCGGAGGGAGGGGGGGTTGACCAAACAAAGAGAAAATAACTTTTTTTAAAACGCAATATATAAGACAATGCTTTGTTTTGCCCTTAAAATCAAATATGCATGTGCACTCTTAATTTAAAACTTTGCATTCCCATGAATGTCTGCTCAGAGATAAACCCCACTTATGCCCAGGGAAATGAGTGTAGGACTTACCATCCTTTCACAGCAACTTTTAAAAAGGGAAATGAGAATATGAGGAGAGAGCCAGTGTGGAGCAGTGGTGAGAGTGCTGGACTGGGAGTCAGGAGATCCGGGTCCTAGTCCCCACTCCGCCATGGAAGCTCACTGGGTGACTTTGGGCCAGCTGCAGACTCTCAACCCAATCTACCTCACAGGGTTGTTGGGAGGATAAAATGGAGGAGGAGGAGGATTATGTACACCACCTTAAGGGTTCCTTAAGGAGGAAAAAAGATATGATATAAATGTACTAGATAATCAATAAATCAAAAAAATAATACTGTGTATAGAAAGTTATCAACGCCCTCCACAGCTCTTGCATCCTTAGGGTTCTAAGGTTGTTACAACCTGTGCCGAACCCTAAGATCATCTTCACCTTCTCCAGGAGCCCCAGCTAAAGAGAGGCAGTGGCTGCCAGGAAGAGGACCTTTTCTGCTGTGGCACCCCAGCTGTGGAATGAGCTCCCTAGAGAGGTTTGCCTGGCACCTACATTGTACTCCTTTCGGTTCCAGGTGAAGACCTTTTTTATTTTCCCAGCATTTTAGCATTCTAGTCTTTTAGCTCTGCTGTTTTAAATCTGTATTCTAAATCTCTGCATTGCTGCTAGGTTTTTTATTCTGGTTATACTTTTATACTGTAGCTTTAAGCTTTTGTATTTTATAGTGTTGTATGTTGTACTTTGTGGTTTTGATTTTTGTGAACCGCCCAGACAGCTTCTGTTTTTGGGTAGTATAAAAATACATACATACATACATACATACATGCATAAATAAATAAACAAACAAACAAACACAACCATCGATTTTCCGTTATGTAAAGTTCATTACCCCCTTCATGGATCACTGCCTTGTTGTGGCGAAGGGGCTTGCGTAACTCAGTGAAGCCATAAGCTATGCCGTGCAGGGCCACCCAAGACGGACAGGTCATGGCAGAGAGTTCTGACAAAATGTGGTCCACTGGAGAAGGAAATGGCAACCCACTCCAGTATTCTTGCCAAGAAAACCCCATGGAACGTATCACAAGGCTAAAAGAGATGACGCCGGAAGATGAGCCCCTCAGGTCGGAAGGTGTCCAATATGCTACTGGGGAAGAGCAGAGGGTATTTCCAAGTAGCGCCAGAAAGAGTGAAGCGGCTGGGCCAAACCCGAAAGGACACTCAGCTGTGGATGTGTCTGGTGGTGAAAAGAAAATCCGATGCTGTAAAGAACAATATTGTTTAGGAACCTGGAATGTCAGATCAATGAATCAAGGTAAGCTGGAGGTGGTCAAACATGAGATGGCAAGATTGAACATCGACATATTGGGAATCAGCGAACTAAAATGGACAGGCATGGGCGAATTTAATTCAGGTGACCATCATATCTACTATTGTGGGCAAGAATCCCTTAGAAGAAATGGAGTAGCGCTCATAGTCAACAAAGGGGTGGGAAAAGCAGTACTGGGGTACAATCTTAAAAATGATAGAATGATCTCAGTACGAACCCAAGGCAAACCATTCAACATCACAGTAATTCAAGTCTATGCCCCAACCACTGAGGCCGAAGAAGCTGAGGTTGATCGGTTCTATGAAGACCTACAACACCTTCTAGAACTAACACCAAAAAAAGATGCCCTCTTCATCATAGGGGATTGGAATGCTAAAGTAGGAAGTCAAGAAATCATCGGGATAACAGGCAGGCATGGCCTTGGTGTACAAAATGAAGCAGGACAAAAGCTAATAGAGTTTTGCCAAGAGAACATGCTGATCATAGCAAACACTCTTTTCCAACAGCACAAGAGGCGACTCTACACATGGACGTCACCAGATGGTCAATATCGAAATCAGACTGATTATGTCCTTTGCAGCCAAAGATGGAGAAGCTCCATACAGTCAGTAAAAACAAGACCTGGAGCTGACTGTGGCTCAGATCATGAGCTGCTTCTTGCAAAATTTCGGCTTAAATTGAAGCATGTAGGGAAAACCACTAAACCGTTCAGGTATGACCTAAATCATATCCCTGATGAATATACAGTGGAGGTGAGGAATAGATTTCAGGGATTAGACCTGATAGACAGAGTGCCTGAGGAACTATGGACGGAGGTCCGTAACATTGTTCAGGAGGCAGCAACTCAATCCATCCCAAAGAAAAAGAAATGCAAGAAAGCCAAGTGGCTGTCTGATGAGGCTTTACAAGTAGCTGAGGAAAGAAGGGAAGTGAAAAGCAAGGGAGAAAGGGGAAGATATACCCAACTGAATGCAGAGTTCCAGAGAATAGCAAGGAGAGACAAGAAGGCCTTCTTAAATGAACAATGCAAAGAAATCGAGGAAAACAACAGAATGGGAAAGACTAGAGATCTCTTCAAGAAAATTGGAGATCTCAAGGGAACGTTTTGTGCAAAGATGGGCATGATAAAGGACAAAGAAGGCAGGGACCTAACAGAAGCAGATGAGATTAAGAAGAGGTGGCAAGAATACACAGAAGAACTATACAGGAAAGATCTGAATGTCCCTGATAGCCATGATAGTGCGGTCACTGAACTTGAGCCGGACATCCTCGAGAGTGAAGTCAAGTGGGCCTTAGGAAGCATTAGTAACAACAAAGCTAGCGGAGATGACAGTATTCCAGCCGAGCTATTTAAAATCCTAAAAGATGATGCTGTTAAAGTGCTGCATTCAATATGCCAACAAATCTGGAACACTCAACAGTGGCCACAAGACTGGAAAAGGTCAGTTTACATTCCAATTCCAAAGAAGGGCAACGCCAAAGAGTGTTCAAACTACCGCACAATTGCGCTCATTTCACATGCCAGCAAGGTGATGCTCAAAATCCTACAAGCTAGGCTCCAGCAGCATGTGAACCGAGAACTACCGGAAGTACAAGCTGGGTTTAGAAGAGGCAGAGGAACTAGAGATCAAATCACCAACATTCGCTGCATCATGGAGAAAGCAAGAGAATTCCAGAAAAACGTCTATTTCTGCTTCATTGACTATGCTAAAGCCTTTGATTGTGTGGATCACAACAAACTGTGGCAAATTCTTAAAGTGATGGGAGTACCAGACCACCTTACCTGTCTCCTGAGAAACCTGTACGAGGGTCAAGAAGCAACAGTAAGAACCAGACATGGAACAACTGATTGGTTCAAAATTGGGAAAGGAGTACGACAAGGCTGCATATTGTCACCCTGCTTATTTAACTTATATGCAGAGTACATCATGAGAAATGCCAGGTTGGATGAATCAGAGGTCGGAATTAAGATTGCCAAGAGAATTATCAACAACCTCCGATATGCAGACGATACCACCCTAATGGCAGAAAGCGAAGAGGATCTAAAGAGCCTCTTGTTGAGGGTGAAAGAGGAGAGTGCAAAAGCTGGTTTGAAACTCAACATTAAAAAAACTAAGATCATGGCATCTGGCCCCATCACTTCCTGGCATATAGAAGGGGAAGAAATGGAAGCAGTGACAGATTTTACTTTCTTGGGCTACAAGATCACCGCAGACGGTGACTGTAGCCATGAAATTAAAAGACGCTTGCTCCTTGGGAGGAAAGCTATGGCCAACCTAGACAGCATAGTAAGAAGCAGAGACATCACCTTGCTGACAAAGGTCCGTCTAATCAAAGCTATGGTTTTCCCAGTAGTAATGTATGGCTGTGAGAGCTGGACTATAAGGAAGGCTGAGCGCCGAAGAATTGATGCTTTCGAACTGTGGTGCTGGAGAAGACTCTTACGAGTCCCCTGGACTGCAAGGAGGTCAAATCAGTCCATCCTAAAGGAAATCAACCCTGACTGCTCATTGGAAGGACAGATACTGAAGCTGAAGCTCCAATATTTTGGCCACCTAATGCGAAGAGAAAACTCCCTGGAAAAGACCCTGATGCTGGGAAAGACTGAAGGCAAAAGGAGAAGGGGATGGCAGAGGATGAGATGGCTAGATAGCATCACCGATGCAATGAATATGAACTTGAGCACGCTCCGGGAGAGAGCGCAGGTCAGGAAGGCCTGGCGTGCTATGGTCCATGGGGTCACGAAGAGTCGGACACGACTGAACGACTGAACAACAACAACAAAAGTTCATTACACTGTGAGAGCCAGTGTAGTGTAGTGGTGACAGTGATGGACTGGGAGCCGGGAGATCCGGGTTCTAGTCCCCGCTTGGCCATGGAAGCTCACTGGGTGACTTTGGGCCCAGCACAGACTCTCAGCCCAACCTACCTCACAGGGTTGTTGTTGTGAGGATAAAACGGAGAGGAGGAGGATAATGTAAGGCACCTTGGGTTTCTTGCAAGAGGAAAAAGGACAGGCTGTAAATGCAATAAATAAATAAATAAATAAATATTTGTGCAAATAAAATAAAAATCCGCTGAAATTAAAGGAAGACTCCCTTATTTCCAGCTGAAAGAATGACTTACTTTACAGGGAAATTTAACTCTGAGGATCTACGTATCTTGACAATTTGCTGTTTTTTAGTCAAGCAATTTGACTGTCTCTCTCAAATTGACTTAGAAAAAAGTATGCCAATGCTACAAAATTTGCAGGGAAACACTAGCCCCCAAATACAGCACACCCTTTGGCACTGTGAAGAATCAGAATTGTTACACACTTCCCACTTCCCTAGACACTGAGAAGTTCCAGCGGTGATGTTTATTACCAGGGCTTGGTTGCCTCTAGAAAGAGAGCACACTGGAGGCTTGTGGTGTTTTTGCAATATTTGGGTTTATTTGCAAATATTCCAGTTGAGCAGAGGTGGAAGCAAGCAGCTTAGGCACTCCTACAAGCAGCAAATCCACTGCCCCCACATCAGAACCTAAGAGAAGCAACCCAGCATCACCCTGAGATGCTAGTGCTCTTTAGATCTTGTGCTGCTGCTGGCGTAAACATTGGTTTTAACCCATTTCAAATGTTTAGATTTTTACAGTATGTTATTTACAGAGGCTTAGGGGGCAGCAACAAGGGAGAGGGCCTTGCTGGTGGTGGCCCCCCATTTATGGAATGATCTTCCTGATGAGGCCCACCTGGCACCAACTTTGTCATCTTTTTGGCACCAGGTTAAAGCTGCCCTCTTCTCTCAGGAATTTGGCCACATATAAGGAGTCTTTTGCTCAGGTCCTAGATTGTCTCTGACTGTATTAAATTGTTTTAGATATATGTAAGGATGTACGAAAATTCCGCCATGGATCTTGGGGAGGCCGAATGCCAGCACATTCGGCCCCCCGAAATCGGTGGTGGAACGGCCCGCCCCCCCTGCCCCCCCCCGGGACGAGACTTACCTTGGGCGGATCTTCCTGGTGGCGGCGGCTCCGGCGGCGGCTCCGGTGGTGGTTCGGCGGCGGCCGGTCTTCCGACCGGCTGCCGCTGCCACCATTTCCAGGTTAAAAAAAAAAAATGTGATAGGCTACGTAAAGATTTACGTAGCCTATCACGGCTAGGTTTTTTAAAAAAAAACGGGATAGACTACGTAAATGTTTACGTAGCCTATCACGGCTGACTTTAAAAAAAAACAAAAACGCGCGTACATTTACGTAGACTAAGACGGCAAAAATAAGGGGAATGCAAATAGCGTAGCGTCCACTCTATTTGCGTTCCCCTTATTTTCGCTGTCTTAGTCTACGTAAATGTTTACGTAGACTAAGATGTGCCAAAATAAGGAACGCAAATGGCGGCGGCCATGGCCGCTGCCATTTGCGTACGCGCAGTTTTTTGTTTTGTTTAAGTCAGCCGTGATAGGCTACGTAAACATTTACGTAGCCTATCACGGCTGACTGCAGGGACACAAATGGCGGCGGCTACAGCCGCCGCCATTTGCGTCTCTGCTAGCCAGCGGCTGGATGTCCAGCTGCTGGTGGAGCCGGCCAGCGGCTCCGCAGAATCGCTGCGGAGCACAGCCGGCCAGCCAGGATTCCGGGGGGGGGGGAGGAATGGAGCGCCTCCCCCCCGGTGAGGATTCCAGGGGGAGGGACGGAATGCCTCCCCCCCAACCATAAACATAATCTGCAAAAGGTATATCCTTAGATATATGTTGTTTGTGCTATCTGTTTTATATCCCAACATGAATGATTTTATAATAGATTTTAATGGTTTTTAATTTTTTTGAACCGCCCAGACAGCTTTGGCTATGGGGCGGTATAGAAATATAATAAATGAAATTAAATGAAATTTTATGTTTTTATATTGTGTGGTTTTCGGTTTTATTTTGTGAACTGTCCAGGGAGCTTTGGCTATTGGGTGGCATGGAAATGGAAGAAATAAACATACTTGCTAATATTTGAGTATTTATTTATCACTTCACTCACATGGCTGGTGTCAGACCTGGGTTCTATTAAACAAGAGTAGGTATCCTAGCCAAGAAGCTTTTATATGGTTAGGGGGATGTCACCTAACCTACTTTGGTCTCTTGCTGAAAGGAAGATTCCTTGAGTGGTGAAATTAATCACCCTGAAGTTCCCTCCTCTGACTGGAGCTGAGGGGTAGTGCGATTGTTGGATAATAGGAACAACTCCACATGCTTCCAGGCAGTAGGGGGCAATAAAGAATGTCCTATAGCTTGATCATTTCCTATTTTCTGCTCCCTCCCCTTCCGCTTCCTTCTCCCTCCTTTTTCCTCTTGCCTGTCAGGTTTCCCAGTCCCTCCACTGCATACACTCAAGCAATCTGACAACGGACACCCCAATCAATGAGGTTTCTTTATTGCAGGAAATCGAATGGCAAAAGCGTAATGGTTACACTCTTCAGAAATCATATAGCTGATGGTCAGTAGCTATAGGCTGTATGTAATTCCAGAACAGTCCAAAGCTAAACACTACTACCGTGACTGAGATCCCCATCAATGTGGTTTCCCCGTTGCCATTTCCACAGTTCTGAACACAAGAGAAGGGACTTGGGATTCCTGGTGTATCTAACCCAGGCAATCCATACATGGGATTCCAACCTGAGAAAGGAATGGGAATGATAACTGGCATGAACCCATCAGGCAATCAGGGGATAAATTCCTGAAAGCCCTAAACAAAACCACACCCATAAAGAGTCCAACTGTGAAACTTTTGTTGATAACTCCAGGCTACATGGTTGAGGCCTATCAAGATCAAGGGAACAGTAAACCCAGACACGCACGGAGTTCCGTGCCACAGCTTTCACATTGGTAACTCCACACTGCATGTGTCCAGGCAGAGGAAAGTCCAAAAGTCCTAGATCAAACCCAGCCTGCCAGTACGCCGAGATGACAACAAACAAAGACACACAATCCACAACAAACGAGAGTTGAAGTCTATGAAAAGCCTCACAGTACTTTTCATAGCAAGTCTTTAGCAATCCAAAGTTCCAATTAAGGGAGAGTCCATGTGCACAGTGCCTCCAAAAGCCCAGACGATGATGGATCCAAACAGAGAAGGCTTCAGGCAAAGAAGACGAGATGTTCCTAGCAAAGGCTCTTCCCCTTTGCATCAGCTTAAAAAGGACGGCGTAACTGTAAGACACCCCCTCCGGATCTCTTGAGAGACAAGGGCCTGTAGCCTTTCAACAAGACCCCTGTCTAAATAGGGCAGCACTGCTCAGCCCTCCAGCAGTGACGCTTCAATCTGGGCGACCCTTCTGCAAACCCCATCCCTCCTCTTTCAGGTTCTCACGGACAGCTTCCAGCCTCCTTGCCTGCCAAGGCCAGACCAGCAGGCGGACAGGGAGTTGGGTGACTCCCCGTGGCTCTGCTGTGAGATCACTGACAGAGATAAGCTCACACAGGCTCTGACATTCCAGAAACTGAATAGGCCCAAGCCCTTCCAGGCTACTTGTAATCCAAACCTGGCTATATCCTACAAGGCCTGCTGCAGTGCTTAAGCTGGGTCCTGACACTGCCTCTCCAACAAGCAGCACCATGCCGCTCTCTTTCTGAAGGAAGCAAGTAACCATACCTCATGCTTTCGCTCACTTACACTCACACACCCAGATTTAGGCAGCGCTTGTAGTTAAACAGTGTTAGACAGCCTTTTCTGATGATGTGCATAAAAGCACTAATAAAGTAACTTGATTTGAACTTCTTTTAAACTGGCTCTAGCCTGCGTTTATTGCCTCCAACACTAAATGCTGTGTTGCCACGCTTTCTCTGTATGAAGCAACTCTCTTGTAAGTCACACCAGGCTTTCCAACATTGACTCTTCCCTGAAATCTTGCAAATCTGGCTCTAGCCTGCGTTTATTGCCTCCAACACTAAATGCTGTGTTGCCACGCTTTCTCTGTATGAAGCAACTCTCTTGTAAGTCACACCAGGCTTTCCAACATTGACTCTTCCCTGAAATCTTGCAAATCAGCAGTTTAAGACTCATTCTACTTTTAAGTCCTGGCAGTCATCCACAACAACAGCACAGTTGTGCATTTAGAATGACTGCATGTACTCAAAGCTATATGGGAAAATAAAATAGGAATGTCAAGTAGTCAGACACACAAATCATATGGGGGGGACCCCAGAGCCAAAGGGTTTTTTACTCTGATGCTCTGATCCAAAAGCTAAATTTATCCACTGCACACAACACAGACTTGTTCAATGCACTGACGGTTACACATATACAATGAGGATACATGCAAAGGGCTGTCTCTGAGGTTGAAATAAACGGTAATGCCCTTTTTGCACAGACATTGTACTTTCAGGTTTGCATAGCCAATTTCCATCCATTTCCCATTTCCCATTTGTGCATTTGTTTTTTTTTTCTTTCATGTGTATCACATTGACTAGAGATAGTGGCTGAATCTACACATAGCAGTTATGCCATTATCATCCCGTTAATCATAACTACTGGTACACATGACACCAATGGGCACTAATAGTTATGAAAGCGGTATGATTACAGTATATCTGTTATGTGTAGATTCAGCCTGCATTGAATGGAATAAGAGCTATGGATCAAAAAGTTTTGTTACTTCAAGGTTTGCTACTTCAGCCCCTCATATTGATTTAATAGTACTGATCTTCCTCAGAGTTGTTGTCAATATTTATTTAATTAATTTAAAATTATTTCTAGGCCACCTTTAAGGAGAGAGCCCTTAACAGAGAAACTGTAGATGAAGGGCCTTGAACATTTACAGATGTTACATAGGTGGCTGTCATGCCCTACCTGGAGGAGGATTCGTCTGAGGAAGAGGAGGGGGAGAGCCAGCACAATGGGCCCCAGCCAGAGCTAAGCAAGGAACAGGAGGCCTTGGCTGACAGTCCTCCCCTGGAAACATTACAAGAGCATCCTGGCTCCTCTCGAACAGTTCCTGAATTCCCTGAAATGCTGGAAGCAGAGCCTGAGATAATCCATCCCTCTGAACGGCGTAGAATCAGACGCGAGCAGCAAAAGAACAAAAGGAAGTCACAGCGCAGGGCCTCCCTTAAAAAATGCTGACCTAATTAGCCAGCTGTGTTGATTAATGACCAGCTATGAATCAGCCCCGCTGATGCCAGTTCTCTGCTGCGAACAACAGCGCCCTAACCTTGGCACTGGATTTCAAGACACTAGACCTTGACAGGCTCCTAGACCCTCGGCTACCCACCTGCACGACACATTCAGACACCCCCAGACCAGGCTTGACGCTTGATAAAGCTGACACTTGTGAACTGACCTTTGGAGTGCTGTGACCTCATCTCTGCCTGTGCCTTCAAAAACCTCCTTGGAATTCCTGTGCATGACCCTGGACTGAACTGGTTGCCCTGTCGCTGCTACTCCTGGGACTCTCTGCGCCTTGCCCAAGGTGCTTGCCAGCACTGAAACAGGACAGTGGCATTATTAACACTGTACATTCAGGCTTGTTGAATGTCATTCTGTTATTATCCTCTGTTTACTCTGATTATTTCTCATTGTAAGTCTTAAATGGCAATATCCAACCGCACTGAATCTGGCAGTGGGTTGTATCCAATGTCAGTCCTACTTAGAGTTGACCCATTGAAATGAATGAGACATAAGCTAGACTAACGCTGAATGCATGGTGACTCCTGTTGAACACCATTGGATACAACTTTCCAATCTTTTATTGGTCCATTTATTATTATGCCTTTGCATATGGCCTTTGCAACTGCATTACAGTGGAACAGGTTGTCATACAGTTGTGTAATCTAGGACACATTTCTCAAGCTTTATTTATTTTATTGCATTTTTGTACTCCCCAATATCGAGAGCTCTCTGGTCTCATAACCAGTTCACAAAACCTAAAACCATAATTACAATAATATAATAAAACATAACACAAAACGCTTTATATGTATAAAACAGAATAAAAACAAAGTAAAAAACAAAGTAAAAAGACGTATAAGTTAGCATTAGTGTAAGATCTAAAAATACATTAAAAATAAAAACTGAAGGATTAAAAGGCCTGGGAAAATAAAAAGGTCTTTGCCTGGTGCTCAAAAGACCACAGTGTACAATGAGAGGTGGGCCTCTCTGCAGAGGGCATCCCACCACTGAAAAGACCCTCTCCTTAGTAGCTACCTGTCTCACCTCATTTGGCAGGGGCATCCAGAGGGCAGCCTCTGCAGGAGGGCATCTTAGGGTCTGGGCACATATATCGGAGAATGTGATATTTCAGGTTACCTCATGCAGCCCCCTCTGTTGGAGAGGCTGTGGGGCAATAGGCACATACTTTCATTTATGGTGGGAATGCCCACAAATACCGGGACTCTGGATGCCGGTACATAGAGAAATAATGGCTATTAGCAGAGAAACGATTGTATACAAACCAGAACTGTTTTTTTTATTATCACTGTATGAAGGATCTAACGGAAGTATTAAATGTAAAGATTTACTATCATTCTTGTTAATTGCCGCTCGCCAGATAATCACAGAGCAGCAGAAAAAATGGATAACCTGAATTTACCCGTATGGTATCGAAAGACATGGTCGGCGATATAAAAACAAACAAACATATGACTTACTTTTGATTCGGGGAAAGACAGAACCACTTGCATTTTATGCTGTATGGTGGAGTTTTATTCAACAGACATCACAACCAGATTTACAACAATATATGCCCGCTTCTGCTCTGAGCATTTAGAAATTGTAACAACTAAATGGAGATTTTACAGCACACTTATAATTAATTTTTTCTCTTTTTCATTGTATTATTTTAGTTTCTTGTAATAGCCCATTGTGACCCAGTTGTTAGGGGACTGTTCCCAGGGGTCTTTACTGTTACGTTGCTTTTGATTTTTTAAAATTTTCCTGATATATAATAAAAAATTGACAAAACCTTTCAGGTTACTTCTTACCAGGAAAGTAAGGATCTCATCAGCTTTCTTACAAGGTAAGTAGGGGTTAAATTAGGCTAAAGGCCTTGCCAAACTTCAGGTATATTATTTAGACTGCCTTCCCCTTGTCTACAAACCTTGGCAATATCCCATGAGTGGCTACGTACGTGATTCCATTGTGCAAGCAGCGCCTACCACTTGCACAATGGAGATTTAGTGCTTCCAGGGGCAACCCGAAATGCGCAAAAATGCTTGTTCCTGGAACAAGGCGGGTTGGCTCTCTCGCAGATGGGTGGCTTTGAATACTGCCTCTTGTTATATCATCAAAGAAGAAAACTAGATAAGGTATCCCTTGATTTCTGAGCATCGAGAGGATTTCTACTTAGAATCATAGAATAGTAAATCATAGAATAGTAGGGTTGGAAGGGGCCTACAAGACCATCGAGTCTGGGGATGTTGGAGAATTCCACCACGGACTCCAGTGAGTTCTAAAGAATCCGGCCCCCTGGAGTCCATGGCACAACGGCCTCCCTCCCCGCCACCCCACCCCACCCCAGAATGGACCTACCTGGTGGCGGATGTGGCCACGGCGGATGCGGCGGCAGATGCGGCAGCAGCTCCGGCTCATCTTCCGGCCGCTGCCGGGGTGCTGCGGCCGCAAATGGTGGCTGTCGTAGTGGCCACCATTTGCGTGCCTGCATTAGGCTGTGATAGGCTACATAAATACTTATGTAGCCTATAACGGCAAAGAGCAGGGGTGCAAATGGTGGCCGCTACGCCATTTGCACCCCCGCTCTTTGCCGTAATAGGCTACGTAAGTAGCGGCCGCCATTTGCGTCCCTGCCTTTTGCCGTGATAGGCTATGTAAATACTTATGTAGCCTATCACGGCCTAATGCAAGGATGCAAATGGAGGCCGCTACGACGGCCGCCATGTGCGGCCACAGCAGCCCGGCATCAGCTGGAAGTCTGGCTGCAGCCAGCCCCGGCCGGCGGCTCCACGGCCTTGCCACAAAGTGGAGCGGAGCTGGCTGGGGAGGATTCCGGCGGGAGGGACGGATCGCCTCCCCTCCACTGCAGATGCCCTGGACCAGAAGAAGGTAAGGGATTCGTACATCCCTAATCGAGTCCAACCTCCACTTACTGCTGTTCTTGCCACTATAAACTCAGCAGAGCACAATAAAGCCATGTTAATTAGGAAGCCAAATCATTTGCCCATATAGTGGCACATTTGGATGTCATAATGAATTATGAAAACCACCCTAGGTGAGTATCGGGCTCACCACCATCACCATTAGATCAGAAGCTTTTGCTTCTAATTTCATTTGTCCACAGTTTAGTATTATGCATTTAGCATTAATTTTAACCAAAGTTAGTTGAAACAAGCCACCTTCATAACCCATGGTTTCAAGGTGGCTTGTTTCAAACAAAGTATAGTTAAGGTAACCACAGTTTGTCAGTTAACTGCAAGCTGCAGTTAATCAAAAACAGAGGCTTCCGAAGTTCTCCTTTAGAAGAAGCAGGGAGTATGTGCGCCTGACTCTTGCCGAGGCACATGATAAACCATTATCATGGTTTATCATGTTATCATGGTTATCATGGTTATCATGGTTATCATGGTTATCATGATAACCATTGTTTATCATGAAGCCCAAATGCAGCCAATCACTCAATAGTAATTTGTACCTCAAGATAAAGAAAACTGAATTAGCAAAGGTGCTTGTCTGAAATGATTCCATAACCTCAAAATATAGATTCTGTTTCAGTTGGAATGATTGCTTACTATTTTAGGTTGGAATGACTAATTACTGAATTAATACCATCTTTTTCTGCTAACATTCATTTCTACTCAACGTTTTCTTAAATCTATCTTAGGAGCATTAGAAGTGCAAAGGGTGTATTAGAAACATGTCTTTTAAAAACCAGCCCCATGTAATATGCATGTGCAAAATTGCTAAGTTTAAATATTCATAACTTCAAAGCTAATGGCCAATTTAATTCAAATTTATATATTTAAAATCTCCATGTAGGACCACAAAGCAAGGCCAAAGTGAAGTGCTTACTTTCCACATTTTTTGAGTTATACAAGCATCTAGATATTACAGAATAGTAGTGGATGCTCTTCAATATTTACAAGGAGCACAAAACTCATTTAAAATACATTTACTCATAAAAATGATTTAAGAAGGAGCATAACAATTTAGAAACAGAAATCCTCAGCCAACATTCTCATGTTTTACAAATGTATCTCCCCCCGCTTTGAGGGACACCAACAAAGAACAGTCAACCAGATTTGTTGTTGAAAAAGTAATGAAAAAATAAAGAACTGTGTCCTAAACAAAGCTGCAGTTCATCTCAAGCAATCAGAGGCAAAGCACTAAAATCTTAATGACGCAGGGCCTCGTTTCTTTGTTGACTTACAAGAATGCTCACATGTACAGCATCTAGTGATGGCGGAGAATTTCTCCCCGAAACTTCGGGGGGCCGAGCGCCAATGTGTTCGGCCCCCCGAAGAAGTTTCGGGGAGAAATTCTCCGCACCCCCCACCCCCCGCACCCCCCCCAGGACGGGACTTACCTTTCCCGAATGTCCCTCCCGGCGGCGGGTCCAGCTGGCGGTTCATCGGGTCCTCGTCAGGGGCGGGAGCGGCAGCCGGTCTTTCGACCGGCTGCCACCGCCGCCATTCCAATAAAAGAAAAAAAAAATGCCCCCGTGATAGGCTACGTGACGATTAACGTAGCCTATCACGGCTAGATTTGCAAAGTCAGCCGTGATAGGCTACGTAAATCGTCACATAGCCTATCACAGGGGCATTTTTTTTTTAACTTTTTATTTCGCGGCCGGGCGAGGCGAGGCGCCTCCTCCCCGGCCTGAATTTCGGCTGGGCGAGGCGGGAAGCCTCCCCCCCCAGCCTGAACTTCGCGGGGAGAGCAGCGAAGCGCCTCCCCCCCACCGCAAAAAGCTGCGAGACCAGGTAAGTGACTTTCGTGCACCCCTAACAGCATCCCTTCAGAGTAACTATCACATGCTCTTTTCCACAGCACAGTGAGTACAAATGTAAATCGTCCCAGTTATGGAGATGACTGTTGAGAACAGGAGAAAGAACAGGACAAAGAATTTAAGCCTGTGGCAAATGTACCAGTACATTTGACCCATCTCAGGGCTTCATATAGATTTCTTCTGTTTCTACCAGAAGAGGTTCCGTAACATGGTCTCCATGCACCATAAGAAACCCTTTCATCTCCCCTACTTGGGTAGAAGACTACACTGTTTCAAGCTGATCCTCTGGTTCTCCGTACCCTGGCAACCAGGGAAATTGCCCCTAATATAAGAACACCAACAACCATTGTTGTCTTAGCACAACAGACATGGCCTGCTCTCAATTTCAGCCTGATAAGCGTTGCAGCAGTGTTCGCTTACCTATGGAAAACGCTTTTTACATACGTGCATGCACATGGCGATTACATTTACATCAACAAAACTGGCAGTGGATTGGCAGACATCAGGAACACCGGGGGGGGGGGTGAGGGGAGGGAGGCAGGAGTTGGGGAAGTGCCACCCAGACAACCAGGCTCCTAAGCTTACCTAGAGTCCTATCCCAGCAGACCAGACACAAATGTCTATGCCTATAAAAGCTCTCTGCCAGTAGCAACCTAGTTCAGACCCATTTGCTCAGCCAGCCTGTACGTGGTGGCCTACTGCTAAGATTGTGGTCCTTCTGGACACAGTTCTCTTTGACAAATCAGTTATTTGAACCAGCCATCAGATCACCATTTGGAGCGAGAGGGAAACACACTTAGCGGAGCATATTAAATATCAGAAGTCGGCTAATTCTAAGAATTTTCAGTGTGGGGTGTTACATTTCAAGATGAGGTGGCATGGGACTCTTCCTTTCTTCTGGTAGTTCCAGTCCTTCCTGGACGCGCAGTCTCGGGTGGTGCTGGCGGACTTCTGTTCCAATCTGTGGCTATTGGCCTATGGCATGCCACAAGGTTCCATCTTGTCCCCCGTGTCCTGGAGGCACCTGAGGCCTAGGGCTTTGTGAGAAATTAAAATGCCAGCTCAAACTACTGACTACTATCAGGTAGGTGTGAGGGCTTGCCCAGCAACGTAACAAGATACCCGCCATAGGACATTTTGCCCAGGGCCCCCTCAAACCTGGAGCTGGCCATGTGCTCAGCAGTTACAAGAACTGGTCCCATTAGCTGGGCCAATTCAAAAAGTGAGAACGAAATAGCCACATGCAGGCATTTGGCCTGCAGATGTGAGGGTTAAAAGGGGGCTGAGGGCACTTGGAGCCTCCAAAGACCTTTGCATGTTTAGCACTAAAGTCTACAGGAAGCACTTGCATTTCCAGATTGTAGGGAAGCTTATAAGCTCTTTCAACTGAACGCGTTCACAAACTACCTACAGAATACAGACCGGTCTGCTCATCATGCTAAGAGCTACAGAGGAGCCAGTGTGTGGAAATGCGGAGGGCGGAGTTTCTGCGAGTGCGCTCCTCCCCATCACGCTTTTAACCCTCACATGTGCAGGCTGGTTGCCTGCATAGGGCTAATGTTAAGACTCTTTTATGAAGGTTGTGGTGTTTTATGGTTGGTGGGCAACCACTTATTTTCTTAGGTAGAGAGCTAGTTAATGGGCAACGGTGGTTGGTTGATGTCTTCTCAATGGGAGCTAATGGTACCGGTAGGAGAAAACTGGGAATCTCTATGTGTGTTCCAGTCAGATACCCCTCGGAGCTTGGGAACGGAAACAAGACCCCATCTCAGCTAAGGGGAGAGGGCAGTGTGTTTATGCCTGTTCAGGCATTATGCCTCAAGAGGGATCAAGCAATGCAAGCACCCTGGGGCAACACACATTTGTCCCTAGTCCCACCCACTCAGACCCCAAGATTCTCATGTTCAGGGGGAATGTCTGAAGTGGACTTCTCACCTTCACTTGAAGGTGAGCAGAAGCCTCCATGCAATTGAGCACTGTGTGTTTTCAGGGCTCCTGATCTACTTGCATTCAAGGAAATGTACACAGAAGCCCCCTTTGGACTCCCTCATTGACACGGAACGGAGAAGGTGGGGGCAGTGCTCACAGAGATGTTGGGTGCAGGGCCGGTGTTCATGCCCACACATAGGGATGTTGGAGAAATCCTCAATGGAATCAAATGAGTTCAGATTTCTATGTATCCAACTCGTGGATTCCGCAGCAGACCCCCTTTTTCCAAGTCGCACAGATGCCTCAGAGTCGCAGACCATTTTTGTTTGTTTGTTTTGTTTTACTTTCCAGAAGTCTGTGCAAAAGTAGTTGTTGAAAACTACATAAAATAAACACCGGCTGAAAATGTGCATTTACCCCATAGGCTCAAGCATGAAAATCTGCATTTGGGGGGGGGGATTGGCACATTTTGGGGGGATCTCTGTAGTACCTGTAGCCTCCTCGGTTTCCCACACTTCAGTTAAAGCCATCATGAGGCAGACACATCATGAGGCAATTCCTCCCACTGGAGTTTTTCAGTTCAGAAAGTGCAGGTGGCCTGGGAGGCTGCAGAGCAATGGAGAAATGTGGAATAGAGAGAGAAAACACACACAGCATTCTCGACCACCTCGCAGTGATTAGGTAAGCTCAAAAATGCCACCAAAAGAAATTCAAAATTCTGCCTCAGAAGAGTGGAAGCCTAAACACGGTTGATTCTGTTGCCACCTACAGAAGCAGTGCAATAAAGCAAAAACCCTTAGGGAAAAGAAAGAACCTTTGCTACATCCTCTGCCAATAGTGAGCCCTATCTGTGAGAAACCATTGGAGAATTTCTCCCCCCCTTTCTCTGCCCACAAATAGGCTGGAGAATTTTGAGAGGCCATTTGTGCACAGCTCTACAAAATACCATAACTCTCCAGTGTTCTCTCATAAAAAGGACTCCAAACACAGACAGTGCTGTCTTGGAACTTCTCACCTCTGGAGGAAGTGGGGAGCACACAGCAATCAGTCATTTAAAAAGATGAACAACTCTCCTAATAAATGCATCAAAAAACCCCAGCAATTCTGACTTTTAACCACAGCATCCATACTGAAATCTCGGTAGCTATTTGCTGAGGGAAAAGGAAAATTTTGAAGAAGGAACAGAAGAGAAACGAGAGAGAAAAAACAACTCAAACAACCCCGAAAGCCAGCATTACAAACCAAGAACATACGTCTCCCATAAAGAAAGGGGAATTCAGGCCGATAATTGCAAACACACATCTGTCATTTATGATATAGAAGCATCACTGTTTCCACTTCCAGCAGAATGATGCAACTTTGCCAACCTACAAACGTTGAAGACTTCTCTACAAGCACCATCTGCTCTCGCTCTCTCCCTCAAATAATATATAAACAGTATATCTTTGGGGGGGGTGTGAAATAATACTCCTCCAGCCTCCTTCTCATCCTGTTTCTAGTGCAACCTTCCCCAACCTGGTGCCTCCATCCATACGTGTTCGACTACAACTCCCAGAATCCCCCAGCCAGGTATGCTGGAGGGTACCAGGTAGAGACGGGTGTTCTAGTGGAAGAGAATTATACACTTTACACAGAATACTGTGAAGACAGAAATATATGGTCAAATAAACTTTCCCTTCCTCCATGGTTAGCAAGCTAGCACACCTTTAAACAAGACCAGCAAGAGGCAGAGAAAATACACTTGACTCCACATGAGAACTGCTAAATACACGTGTGGTTTTTCCTCAAGCCGAAATCCCATTCCTCACTAATTATATTATGTAGATACCTAGTTAGAGTTTTGTCAAAGTAATCCTTTCCGAACCACTAACTATTCTGCAGGGGTTTAAAAATTCATCTTTATAATAGATGCCTTCCACAGCTCCTTTTGCAGTAGGAGAGAGCAAACTTCATCCTAACAGCTAGAATTTTCCCTGCTTTTGATATTATTGCATTACAATATATTATAAGATGCTGATGCTCACTGATTCACTCAAGGGGGTCCTGAAAATGGTAGGGAACATCCCGCTGAACTAGATACCTGAAAACAGGTAAATATATATAACACACAGCAACCTGCATATTAGACAAATCTGAAAATGGGACATTAGCACACCTCTCCCTCAGAAATGAGGGACTCAGGTGCCCCCCAACATAGCAGAGGTGCTTCCAAACCGCCAAAAAGAAGAAGAGTGCTGAAATTTGACACACAATCAAGTCTGAATGAAAAGTCTGAATGGGAGACAAATTTTATCTTTTCTGAGAAATACAGGGCCAGACATATCAAGAGACTGAAAACTTATTTGATTTGATTTGTTATCCTGCCTTTCTATCAAGAAAAATTGCACTCAAGATGGCCAAAATGAGACATGCTCACACCTAATAGTCAAGACTCAAGCAACAAAGTTTGCCTCATAAGCTCAGCTAGGGTTGGAGAATTGGTCTATGTACCAGCTTTTTTTTTTTTTAAGAAACATTATCCTTATTAACAAAATATCCAATACAAAAGGCAAGAAATACAATTGTAAGAAAGAAAATTAGATATTCAGCCATAAGAGACAATCCTTTAGATACTCTGGTCCCAAGCTGTTTAGGGCTCAAAAGTCAATGCTAATACCTTGAATCCAGAGGCCAGATAAATTTGTTCACAAGGTCTTATTTCCCAATGCACTTAGCATCCCTATTCTTTCAGCATAAATTCTTTTCACCTTACTTTTTGAACATTTTGTACCAACTAGCTCTTGCCAGACACATTTGAATAGTCATTCTCTTTGCTCTGTTGGCCATCTTCTGCATAATGTTCCTGTACAATCAGCCCTCTTCAATCACTGCCTGGTAATCTTAAGAGCTCAGAACACAAAAATGTCAGCATCACTTAGCAATCTGGGATGACCCAGGCACATTTCATTTATCTCAATGACCTTCTCCTTCTGCTTTTACTATGGCTGCTAAAGATCCTCTCCAGAGAGAAGGCGAGGAATTCATACGAGACACCTAACAGCTTATCTGACTTCACCTTTCAACTTGATTTCTGCTCCGCTTGTCAAACTTATATGTCAAGAAGCGGTTTGGTGATTCTTATTCATAGCTCTTTCATTTCTCCCTAATGCTGCTTGCATTTCCACCAAGTCAAAGACATTTCTAGTCATCTGCTAGACATATAAAAATGGATAGAGGTGAAAACAGAAGTACATTCCAATAGCTTATTTGCTAAAGTACTGAAAGTGCCTGATTCCATTCGATTTCTGAAGCACTAACAAGTCTGAGCCCTACCTATCACTGGAGTAAAGAATGCCTAGCTCTGGTCATAAGAACACAGGAATCTGGCTTATACCAAGTCAGATTATTTGCCCAGGTTTCACGAACCTTTTTGGACTCATGGATGCATTTGGGATTTGAGATACTGCTGTGGGCACCACCACAAAATGCCTAAACAGGGGATTGCTGCTTTGGCATCTACCTTTCACATCTATGGATCTTAAGCTGTGTCTTATTCAGCAAAAACTTTTGCTTCATGACTGTTGGACACCACAATGTCTCTTTCATAAGGGATTGTGTAATTCAGCTAATTGCTGGCAGTGCAATACAGCGAATGCTTCTTTTAAACATACGTTTTGACAATTCCGGTAGCTGCTTCTTTGGGGGAGGAGGTTATTACACAGATAAATATAACTTTAACTTTAATATTCACTGATGTACAGTCCTGGTCACCACACCTAAAAGATATTGTAGAGCTGGAAAAAGTGCAGAATAGAAAGGGCAACTCAAATGATCAAGGGGCTGGAGCATCTCCCCTGTGAGAGAAGGTTACAACAGCTGGGCTTGTTTACCTTGGAAAAAAAGGGTAAGGGGACACATGATAGAGGTCCACAAAATTTTGCATGGTGTGGAGAATGTGGATAGGGAGACATTTTTCTCCCTCTCTCAAAATACTAGAACCCATGGTCATCTTATGAAGCTGATTGGTGGGAGATTTGGGACAGAGAAAAGGAAGGACTTGTTCACACAGCGCATAGTTAAAACTATGGAATTCGCTACCATGGGATGTAGTGATGGCCACCAATTTGGATGGCTTTAAAAGGGGGTTGGAGATGGCAGCAGTACAGTTCTCTCTGCCCTGGCTATGATGGGGAGGGGAGGAGGTGGCGAGCACAGTTTCCCAGCTACAAGCTCGTAGTTCTATGAGCTCATAGCTGGGAAACCGAAAAATCCTATCTCCCCCAGATGCTGTCTAGGGGACACAGAATTGCTCTCTTAGATACCCAGGATGAACCTATCTGTACACTATGATCAACCTCTTAGGCCCTCCTCTGAGGACCTCCTCCAAGGGAGATTTGAAGGATGGCAACAAGGGAGAGGGCCTTCTCAGAAGTCCCTTCCCGCCCCCGATTGTGGAATGATCTCCCCAGTGAGGTCTGCCTGGTAGCAACATGGTCATTTTTCCATGCCAGTTTAAGACTTTCCTCTACTCCCAGGTGTTTGAAAGCATGATGATGGGGAGCTTTAATGTTAGTTGTTTAATCGGGTCCTGGGAGTTTATTGTTAATAGTTTTTAGCTGTCTTCACATTGCTTTTAATTTATGTATATTAAAGGTTTAATATTTTGATTTATTATGCTGTATTTTAGGGCTTCCTTTTTTGTGAACCATCCATAGAGTTTTGACTACCAGGCAGTACAGAAATGGAATAAATCAATAAATGAAGTGAATGATATAGAACTTCTCCAAGCCCCACCACTTTTAGAAGTGAGGTGGTAACTGGAGTGAGTGTCATTTCAGCGAGGTGCTCTGGCTCTGGAACTTCAGCTTGAGAGATGTCAACCTGTTATCAAGTTTGTTGTCTCATTGGTGTCAAGTGGGGAAACTCTCCCTGCCCCTCCACCCAACCCGACCTTAGACTTCTAGTCTTAATTTGGATTTTATCAAGCCAGGTTGTCATTACATTTTATTAGTGTGGTGAATTTGAAGTTGTATTGTTTGTTCTCTGTACTGGAATCCACTCTGAGGATGTTTTTAATTAAGAACAGAGTATAAACATCTAAATAAACAAATCAAAATAATGGGGATCTTTGGGATCAAAGGCTATACTGGGGATATAACACAAAGGCCAGATCTGGCCTCTGGGCCTCAAATACCTAACCGTACTCCTGGAAACACCATATACAATGTGATGTCCCAAGCTTCTTGAAGGAAAATAAAAAGAATGAGATACACTATTTGCTTGATCTTCCAGTATTGCCAAATACCTACATTGAAATCGATGCTTTGAAACCATTTCCCCTTTCTGTCATGTCTGCTTCTTGATCCAGAGTTACCCAGAACTAATTGTGGAGAACAGGGGTGCAGTGGTGGGGGGTCTCACCAGGATGGAACCTAGGACTTTTTTTGGAGCTGGGTCTCAGCCAGGTCCCTCCCACGCCCAGCCTACCGCTGTGGGGCAGGTGGCTGGAAGAGCATGAGATGCTGTTGCAAGCAGGAGCTGCTGCGAAAGCAGCTGGAGCAGCTCCCTGTGGCCGTGGGCACCAGGTTAGCAGAAGGCTACGAGGCAAGGGAGCCGGGAGCCGTCGGCACTGGGGAAAGGAGGAAGGGAGTTGGGGACTTGCATGGTATGTTTCCCTCCTTCGTCTTGGCTGTCTGCATGGAGAGCGTGCCCAACTTTGTACACTCCCCTTCCTCCATTTCCTTCCTTCCCCTCCTCTTGATCCTGCCTTTCTGAAGAAGCGGGGGGGAGAGGAGGAGGAGTCTCAGAAAGTTCCTGCAGCCTTTCTGTGTTTTTCCTTCTGCATTTTTTCCTGTGTGCTTAGTGGGAGGGAAACTGGGGAAGGTGGGATCTGTGTTGTGCCACTGCACAGTACATGGTCTTGAGGAGGTTTGGGGGCTGCATTAATAGAAGCATAGCTTCCAAATCCCGAGAAGTACTAGTTCCCCTCTACTCAGCACTGGTTTGGCCTCATCTGGAGTGTCCGGTTTTGTGTCCAGGTCTGGGTACCACACCTTAAGGTTGCAGACAAGCTGGAGAGGGTTCAGAGGAGAGCAATGATGATGATCAGGGGACTGGAAACAAAGCCCTATGAGGAGAAACTGAAAGAACTGGTCATGTTTAGCCTTGAGAAGACCGAGGGGAGATAGGATAGCGCTCTTCAAGTACTTGAAAGGTTGCCACACAGAGGAAGGCCAGGATCTCGATCATCCCAGAATGCAGGACACAGAATAATGGGCTCAAGTTACAGGAAACCAGATTCCGGCTGAACATAAGGAAAATCTTCCTGTTAGAGCAATACGACAATGGAACCATTTACCTAGGGAGGTGGTAGGCTCTCCCATGCTGGAGGCATTCAACATGAAGCTGGACAGCCATTTGTCAGGGATGCTTTGACTTAGATGTCTGCACTGAGCAGGGGGTTGGACTCGATGGTCTTATAGGCCCCTTCCAACCCTACTATTTTATGATTCTATGATCCTAGGTTACATTTTTTTTTTAAAAAAAAAAAAAGGCAGGTGCAGGCCCCTAGAAGTTAATGGGGTATAAACACTCATGGATTCCTTACAGGCCACCTTGATTTCTTTATAATAACAAAACAGCCTGTTTGGCTGTTGCAGCTGAAAGAGGCAGACTCAGGTTATGTCTCGTGTGTGTGTGTGTGTATGTGTGTGTGTGTATGAGAGTGCATCAATATGTGTTTATGTTTTCGGTGTCTGTGCACTGTATTTTGTAAAAGGAGAAGCTTGTGTCTGTATCTGAGTTTTCTACCATGGAAGAGATATAAGTCTTTGGCTTCCAGGAAAGCATGGAAGATGATTTCCACTGAAGTATGTAGTGAAAAATGGTTTTGCATTATTATTGTATATTGTTGACTCTGTGTGTGTGTGTGTGTTGTGTGTGAGTTCAGTACTGGGGACAGAGTAGGAGGCTCACTAGGGACAGCTACTCTGGGGCCCACCATGGTGTTGAGTTGGCCCTTGCTGTGTGGCTTTGAGGATATCATCATTAGCAGTGGCAGTAGCCGTTGTTTCTCAAACACAAGAACGTGGGTCCAGAGGAGTGCTTTTGTGTACTATGATTTCCCCAAGCTTGAGACATTGCTTAGAAGGCCACATAAAGGGTTGGATTCAGACTTAGTCTTGCTTGGAGTAAACTCACTGAAATCAGTGGGAAAAGTTAGTCACGACTTATGACTATCCTAAGGTTGTCTGATTTCAGTGAGTCTACTCTAAGCATGACTAAGTCTGGATCCAACTAAAACACCATAAGAGATGACTGAACTATGGATTATGGACTCATGAAAAAAAAAAATCCTATGAAGTCAGTGGTCGCAGAGGCCACTGAAAGAAACCAAAACAGTGATCAACAATCCAGACTGCTGCTCTAGGTAGAATATAACAAGATGTGTTTCTGGCACTGTGGGTGATCAATTGGAACTTCTGGAAGCTATTATTGCCGTCTCCTTGCTGAATCTCTCATCCTGCATGCATCACTCAACAGAACTCCAAAATGAGTGAAAGCTCATTTTTATTGTATAATCTTACAAAGTAGTATAATCTTGGAAGGGGGCGTATCTGCGACTATCATGAAGGGACCCTGCACTTCTGAATTGCCATGACACTACTGGTGGTAAAAGTTCCCATGACCCTTGCTTGTATCAGTCTTTCTATGAATACTGTGTGGGCAGCTACAGCCAAGATGGCAGTGGCCAAAGTTCATAGAGCCACCAACATCCTGGACAAGACTCGAGGACTGTAGTAATTTGCATCAAGTTGCAATGAACAATCTTACAATAGATTCAGGACAATTCTGTGATAATTTGTATTAGACAAAGTAGTCTCAGTGACATGACCTATTCAGGAGATTTCTGCAAGTTTTTACTACTGCTTCGAGTGACCAACGCATGTCAAGATCCCAACCTGCCTTATCTTGGTTCAAACTCACAATATGAAGTTTTTCCAAGATCTGGTGATGTTCTCAATATACATCTTCAAATTCACAAGATCAACTCACCATACCAAAAAGCTGCCACATATCAATGTCACCCTGTAAAATGGGTCACATGAATCAGCACCCATGTGGTCCACGAATGCCACTGTCTTTTCATGGTGTATTAAAATGCTCATCAGTACCTTTAAGGACTTCTAGATTTTATGGGGACTGTTGAACCTCTTGCTAGGTTTTTGTCAACCTCACACAAGGTTGGCTGGCCAATTCTGAGTACTAATTACACCCACAACAATTGCTAAAGTTCAATACATGATCTTGGTTCCTTCTTTTTTAATATCTTTTTCCCCCCTGGGTTCCATCTGGACTGATAGCCAGTGCTCTTTTTTCTCTTATGGGGATCGTATCTGTTTCTTGCCAGTGTTAATTCCTTCATGTCCTATGGCCATGCCTGTCCATCTGTCAGTTCCATAAGAAAACCAGCTCCCTGCTGGCTTGTTTGAAGTTACCTTCTGTGTCTTCCTTTATCTATTGTAATCATTCTGTTTTATCAGGATCTGCAAATGTTGTATTTTAGACAAAGCTCCCCACAGTTCCCTTATTTCTGTCAGCTTCAGTTCATTCTGTTTCAGGCAATAGCTGGCCATTTTCAATATGAGGAAGTTTAATAAGTAATGTCCTCAACACAGCAACATGGATTAGGAGCTGGGAGATCCGGGTTCTAGTCCCCACTCGGCCATGGAAGCTCACTGGGTGACTTTGGGCCAGTCACAGACTCTCAGCCCAACCCACCTCACAGGGTTGTTGTTGTGAGGATAAAATGGAGAGGAGGAGGATAATGTAAGCCGCCTTGGGTTCCTTGCAAGAGGAAAAAAGGTGGGGTATAAATGCAATAAATAAAATAAAAAATAAATTAAAGGAAGACTGAGGAAGAAGGGTAGGAAGGGAAGGGGGAACAAGACTAGCTAACTCCAAATCCAACTCCCAACTGCCTGCACTTCCTGAAGGAATACCTGTTTTAAAAACTAATTGAATAAGTTGGTTGTTTTGTCCATAAACAAGGGGGATCAAAGAGAATCTGGGTGCAAAACAGCATGGGGGCTACAGGCTGCAAATAATGTTGTGCATAAATATTGGCATATAGGTTCCTGTCCTTAATGGCTGTTAACAACTCCCAATGGGGCTATCGATGGTGGTAGCACTTCGTGAATGGAGCACTTTACCTGCCAGGGTTCTGGATTGACCAATTCAGTATGAACTGTGAGTAGCTTGACTTAAGTCAGCAATCAGAAAGACATTTACAAGTTCCAAAGTCCCCATTCCAGCAAGCACAAGTAGTAGTTCTTGTGCCCTCGCTGATCTTAAACCCTCACTTAGCCAGCCTTCCAAGACAAAATTGAGATTTGTAGGGTCAAAGTGCATGCCCAAATAAAAAGGCAACTGGACTTCTTGGTAACATTACGAAGAACCTCTTGACAGTAAAAGCTGTTTGACAATGGAACTGACTGTCCTGGAAGGTGGTTGACTCTTCTTCATTAGAGGTTTTAAAGAAGAGGCTGGATGGCTACCAATCAAGGATGCTAAACTAGAATTTTTTTCCTGCATTGGACCATTGATGTCCCTTCCAACTCTGCTTCTAAGGACCACTTCTTAAATATCTACATTTATTCATAATGCAAGAATACAGCTGCGATCCCATGCATACTTACTTGGGAGTAAGTCCCAACTTCCAAGTGAACATGCATAGGATAGTGCTTCAACACTCTCTCTCTCTCTCTCTCTCTCTATATATATATATATATATATATTTAAAAAAAAAATACCAGAGGTTGCATAATGCAATTTGTTTTAATGAAGAGAGCACCAAATATTGCAGTTGAGTGCCCAGATTCCTGTAAGTGGAAGACATTTACAAGGGCAAAAGATACACAATCTGTCTTGATGCAAGTTAAAGTCTCAATGTAAGATTTTGGTGTTTCTAAAGACCTGTTCCAGTAGACAAGAAGTTACGGGGGGGGGGGCATTTCTTAGGCATTCTGGATAGTATCATGTCTATTAAGGGTGCAATCTTGTGCATGTTTAGACAGAAAAAAAGTCCTACAACTCCCAACATTCACCACCCTAAATCATAAAAAAATAAGTACTAATGATGCTTATGAAATTACACTATGCTCTGTAAACAGCTGAAATCCTATATACACCAACAACAATGGGACTTCTTGGATGAAGCGTATAGTATTTATTATTTATTCTTAGGCCAAACCTAGGCATTCTTAGTCAGAAGTAAAGCCTTGTTTGGGCTTTCAAATAACTGGTGATGAGAACGGAGGAGCACCACATAGCCCCCACTGCCAACATGACCCCTCCAGCTTGTGTCCGTGCACACAGCATGGACGTCTGCAGAGAGAAGGCCTCCACATCAACAGCTGTACCCGTGAAGGTCTCCATGTGAGCTGGTACCCTGCTCTGGAAGTTATGGTCCAGCACATCTGGAGGGCATGGGGTTTCGGAAGGCTGCTTTCAGAAGATGAAAGCCCACTATGAGCAAACAAGATGAAACAGCGGCTGTGAACATCCAAGATGTCCTTTGTAAATGTCACGTGGCTAAGAGCTGAGTCACACAAGCACGCATGTGACCTGATTTCTCTCCGGTACACCTGATGACTGGCATCCAATTAACTAACTCCACCCAAAACACTGTGTTCATGAGAATATAGAAACTGCTTGGAGTGCTGGGTCAGGAAAAAATAATAATTTTTCAGAAGTGGGTCTCTGCCAGAGCCCGGCAGCTGCCCACAGATGCCTGGTGCTGAAGCCAACCCTGATGTTATTAAGGGGCCATGCTCCCTCTGCTACTTTGCAGCTCCCTGGATAAGAAGCCTCAGTATGTTACAAGTACTATATTGGACAAGAGTTGAGAAAGTATTCATAGTTAGCATTGTTCACCTCCTGGAAAGGTCCTCATAAAATGTGATTGGGTTGTTGTTTGGTGGGGGTTGTGGCACGTTACCGAAGACTAAATAAAATCTTAAAAGACAATCATGCTTAAGTGGTGGAAATGTCATAATGATCATTCAGAAGTTTACCCATAAAGCTGCTGCTGCCCTAGTATATAAACACATTAGAATCTAGTAGTTAGAGTAATATTCTAAATAAAAAGGCTGTGGTTAACACTGGCACATGAAAATCCTATTGAACTCACTACTTCTGACTAGACATGCATAGGATTGTGCTGTTACTTTTGCTTTGGGATGTTTGTGATGATGACCATCAAAGAGTTATGAATTTATTATTGCAAATTCTTTTGGCTGCGGCAAAGATTGTCTGGGCTCACAGCCCTGGAAAACAGCATCTACTCCAGCAATTGGGAGTGGTTAATCAGGGTTTGGGAAAAGGCTGAAATGGAAAAACTGACAGATAAAATGCACTGTAGCAATGCTTTGTTTATCCCAGCAAATTTAGCTGAAAATAATATATACTGGAATTGCTATTCTACACATGAGAGCCTGGACATACATTTTTGGTAAGCCATAATTCATATATATTATATATAAAAGGAGTAGAACAAGCCAGACTGACCTCCCTCCCTAACTAAGGATCCTATCTAGGTCTGTGTAGGAAAGCCAGTCTCTGACTGCTCCAAATGTCTAGCTGGATGGATTGTTTTTAAGGGGGCGGGGGTGAATGTTGGGGATATGATTCTGAGCATTACTTTTTTTCCCCTGTAAAACTTCACAGTACATCCCTCCCTGTATACTAATGTCTCTAGGAAATAATTCACATCTGCACTTCTTAGTTCCTTATTAGTATACAGACTAGATGGCTGCAACCAATGATTTGTCTGGTTGTATTTCAAATCAGGCTGTGTACTTAAACTCACGCTGTGAACTCCACCATTCCTCATCTCATCTCACACCATTCCCAGTGTGGGCTGAAGGTAGATCAGGATCTACTGGGAGATCTCTGGGTGATTTTGGAGTATATCAGCAAAGATTTCATTGTTTAATAATAGCAGCAACAAAATTGCTGCCATGTTAAATTATACTCCTAAAATGAAGAACAGTTGGGGTAACCAAGAATGGATTTTTGTAGAGAAGAAGTGTGGGCTCCATTCAGTTCTGGTACTCAAGACAAATTCCTTGGCTCAGAATTCTTTAATTCTAAGTGTACGTCTTACTGCACCGGCCTCTGGTTAGTGGATCTTGGGGTTCCAATAATTAAAAAAGCCAATCCTGCAAGCCTCAAGTTCCCCCATCCTCTACGTACACCACTCCTTCATATTCATTCATTCTTCCATTTCTCCTCCTCCTGGGTTTCTTCTCATTCCTCTGGAATACTCCTTGATCCAATCCATCTTTCCTAGCATTCTCCTTTGCTTTCCTAATTCTGTAATCCTATACATACTTACCTGGGAGTACATCTAAATGAACCTCTGATTTACTTCTGAGTAGACATGCATAGGCTTGCACTGTAAGCTTGCTGCCGTCTTAGGTGCCTGCCTCCTACTTTCCCAGGCTCAAGGTTGATCCATTCCTCTGTCCTCAAGCTCTTCTGCCTACTCTGCCCTCTTATAGGATCTTGGCCATTCACTGCCACAGGCATCACCACCACCAGTAAGACAAAGAAACAAAAAACCTTAGTGCATTACAGTGTAGATGGTCATTATGTTCCCTGTGCCACTAGGATAGGGTGGACTATTAAAGCTGACTGGCGGAAAACAGTGGACAATTTAATTTGTCCACATTCACAGAAAAACTTTCAATTCAAAAAGGCTATATTATCTATTCACCATTAATTGCACATGCATTTAAAAACTACATCCCTGACATGCTGAAAACAAATAATTAAATACCTTTCTGAATGAATAACTGAAGGTGATGAGGTTAAAAAATAAAGCAAAAATCCCTGTGACAATGCCACCAATCATACCAACGTGGAGCCTATTTGCAGATTTCCAGCTACGCTGCAACCATTTAATGAATTCAGGACGGCATTTAAGATCCAGTGAAAAATAAGGAAATCATGCCGAGTTAAAAATAATATGACTTTGTGTAGGATGAATCACCTTTTATTTGCATTATGCAGATAAAAATGTCAGAACAATTAATTTCCAGTTTTATCTGAATCAAATATACCATGCAACAGTGAGAACCAGACAAGCAGTGTGCTGAGTTGGTATAATTGGCAAACAAATTTAGCAGTAAATCGAATCCTGACATGGAAGCTACAAGCAATTATGGGCATGATCCAGACACTTGTAAGGCTGCAATCTTATGCACACCTACTAAGGGGGAATTCCCACTGAACTCAGTCATGCATAGTTACCTTTCTGAGTAAACATGCACAAGATTGGAAAGCTTGCTATTCCTTTTATTTCTTACAAATAGCCAAATTCAACCATCTTTTCAGAGCGTTGCCAAGGCCAACCCCGCTGGGGCCAATCCAAAGACCTCATAAACCCATCCAATCAGTAGCAATACTGGGCAGTTTGTACAGTGGACAGGAATTTAATCAACACAAGCGTATGGTCCGTACTTCATGGGATTTCTTCATTCACAGGGAATAATTGCAATCCTCAAACCCCATCAAAAATGGGGATCAACAAGTTTCCTGTACCAATCAGCACGGAGAGGGGTGTGTGCCTGAATTACATCCCAATCCTGTGCATGTTTACATGGTCTGTCAGGGATGCTTTGATGTGGATTCTTGCATAGAGCAGGGGTTGGACTCAATGGTCTTATAGGCCCCTTCCATCCCTACTAGTCTATGATTCTATGAAACTAAATCCCCTTGATTCCAATGGGTCTCAGTCCTACAGAAGGATGCACTACTGAGTTCAATGGGACTTACATCTTAGTAAGGCTGCAATCCTTTGTACGCTTACTTGGGGGGGGGGCAGTGAGCTCTATAGGCCTTACTTGAGCAACATGCATAGGATCCATCTAGATGCATCCACCGAATTGCACCCTACAATTGCCCAAGCCTCTGCAAATTTGCTCAGAAGTAAGTTCCACCGAGTTCACTGTACTTAGACCCAGAGCGAGAATTACAGTAGCCTTCTCCAACTTGGCACCGCCTCAGATGTGCTGGACCACAACTCCCATCATCGCAGGCAGCTTGGGATGATGGGACTTGTAATCCCACCCTTCTGGAAGGCTGGATACAGCCTCCATCGTTTGTTCATTTTTCTTGGAAAGTTTCTTTCCTGAGGCTGGGAGCCACTGCTCTGCGTCTGTCGCGTTTAAACCTGGAAAACGAACACATATAACCCAAGTCAAAAGATCGCGCTCAGAGAGGGCAATTTGGCGGTGCCAGAAAACTTTGCTCTCTCTTCCCTTTTTTCCCACCACCGGAGGCTGGCGGTTCCGATGTCGGTGGGGCTGCATTATCCGCTCTGGGATTCAGTCAGAACGCTAAGGAAGCTATCCAAGGTGCGGAACCCAATCCCCAGAACAGATTCAGCACCTTGGATGGCACCTTTAGGGTTCTGGCTGGCTACGACTGAAACCCAGAGCGGATTCACAACCCCACTGACATCGGAGCCACCAGCCTCCACTGCCTTCTTCTTCTTCTCCTCCTCCTCCTCCCCACCCCCCGCCCCCGTTATTTCTCTAGCTCTGCCCTACGGTCGCGGCTTGTCTGGAAAGGGAACCCAACTGGCTGAAATCCAAACAGAACTCAGCCGATCCGGCCGTGTGTGCCCTGGACTGGGTTAGAGATGACACAACTGCACACGGCTTGCCAAGAGCTGGGGGGGGGAGAGAAACCGAATGACCGCTCTGGGCTCTGCAGAGGCGCCTTCGAGAGCGCGGCTGGAGAAAGACGCGGCGTGAGCGAGCAGATCTTCCGGAGGGGCAGCCTGGCGACCCTGATATGTGTGTGTCGGGGGGGGGGGACCCCCGCTTCGCCCTTCCTTCGCCCCCGGAGCTCACCGGGGCGCGGCTCCTCGCCGGCTTGGCACTTGCCAACCCGCACCCCACCCACCCAGCCCCACACCTGAAGCCGCTCGGAGCCGCCCTCTCCGCCGCCGCCCCCGCCGCCCGCTCCCAACTTCTTCAGAGCTTCAGCCTCTGCCTCCCCTTGTTGCTTGGAGCAGCCAGGCCGGCCCGTTGGAGACGCTGGGGGACGGGGCGGGAGTGAGGAAGAAGGGAGGCGAAGACCGGGAGAGCGAGGGGAAGCGTTCCCGGGGAGGGAGCGGGGGAGCTCTCCGCGGCGAGCGCGGCAGCTGCGTTGGGACAGCTGCAGGAGCGGCGGCGTTGCGCGCCCGCGCGCGCTCTCCCCTGCCGGGCCGCCGCCTCGGAGGCCGCCGGCGCGCGCCTCGCCTGGAGCCCGCCAGCTTTCCCCCCGCCCGCTCCGCTCCTCCTTTCCCCCCTCCTCACCCTTTGCGGAGAATCCATTTACCTTGGAGAGGAGGGAGAGCCGGGGCGCTGTACGGCGGCGTTGAGCGCTCTCGCGCTCGCTCGCTCTCTCTCTCTCGCGCTCTCTCGGGGGTTTTCAGCAGCCGTAAAGCGGAGAGAAGCGCCGGCCAATTTCTCCTCTCTCTCTCCCCACCCCCGTGTAGCTGTTTGGGGGCTTATTGGAAGGGATCAACTGCCCCGTTGGGCGCTAGGAGGCCAGCCCGGGGGCGCGCGAGGGAGAGCAGGCGTGGGGCGAGATGGCGTCCTCCTTGTCCCGACGGAGCAGGAGCTGTCGAGCCACAGAGGAGGGGGGGAAGCCTGGGAGAGAGGGAGCTAGGAAGGGAACGAGGTTGACCAAAGGCAAGGAATGGGGGGGGGCAGCTAGAAAGCTGGGGGGCTTGGAAAAATGGGGCGGGGAAGAGAGAGGGGAGGAAGGACAAATCGAAGTTTGGTTTGGGTTGCTACTCCGGAGTCTGTAACACAAAGTAGTCAGCTTACCCTGACACAGTGGAGGCTGGGGGCTCCAATACAGTTGTGGCTGGTTCTGACTGAAACCCAGAATGGATCCACAGCCCCACTGAAATCGGAGCCACCAGCCTCCACTGCCCTGACATTATCCTCATAATAACCTTGCAAGGTAGGCTAGGCTTGGACAGTGACTGGCCCAAAGTCTCCCGGTGAACCCCGTCCAGCCAAACCCCAGCCGCCACACCACCCTTTGCCGACTCGCTGTTCTACGACCATCAGCTGACCCTGAGACATTAGGTGGGATCCTCTGTACTGATGCTTGTGGGTGGGGTGAAATAGAGAGGATCAACACAGCTGCCTGCACTTTTGAACTTGTGGGTGGTGGGGGTAGTTATGGACTCTCCTTGGGGCAGAGGGGGCTGTCATGCAGAGCTCCTGCACTACAAAATGTACCGTTGGCTTTCAGCTATGCGGAGATGCAATGATGGGGAAAGTTCCACCAGCTGGACTTGTACTTGCATGCAGTTTATTTATTTATTATATTTACAGCACTTCTTCCCTCCAAGGAAGTTTACAGGGTGGCCCAAGAGGTATATAGTTGTATATAGTTGTTTAGAGTGTTGATGGGAGGGGGGAGAATTTTCAGTCTTCCAGTACTGCTTTAGAATCCACTTTCTTTGTTCTTGACTCAAGTTCGCTGCCATCATTCACAATATCAGTAAAAAAAACAAAAAAAACTAAACAACTACTGTATATCTACTTAAGGACCTCACTCCCCTCACTCTCTACACTTAACTGATTTAACTCACTCCCTGTCACTCACACTTCCCAACTGTCATTCTGACTCCACCCACACATCTTCTACTCACACACTCTCCCCCTCCCATCAACATTCTAAACAACTGTATACCTACTTTTCAGGAAGGCCTGGCGTGCTATGGTCCATGGGGTCACGAAGAGTCAGACACGACTTAACGACTGAACAACAACATACCTACTTTTGGGCCACTGTATATCCAGCTTCAAGATGAAGCTGGACAGTATGCTTTGACTTAGATTCCTGCATTGAGCAGGGGGTTAGACTCGATGGTCCTATAGCTAGGGATGGACGAAAGTCACTTACCTGTCCTCAAAGTTTTTCGCAGTGGGGGGGAGGCGCTTCGCTGCTCCCCCCACGAAGTTCAGGCCGGGGGGGGAGGCTTCCCGCCTCGCCCGGCCGAAATTCAGGCCGGGGAGGAGGCGCCTCGCCCGGCCGCGAACTAAAAAGTTTTTTTTAAAAAAAAAAAACGCCCCCGTGATAGGCTACGTGACGATTAACGTAGCCTATCACGGCTAGATCTGCAAAGTCAGCCGTGATAGGCTACGTTAATCGTCACGTAGCCTATCACGGGTGACTTAAAAAACAACAACAAAAAAAGTGCGTACGCAAATGGCGGCCCCCATAGGGAGCTGCCATTCGCATTCCTTATTTGGTCGCTGTAGTCTACGTAAACCTTTACGTAGACTACGGCGAAAATAAGGGCAACGCAAATAGCGTTGCCCTTATTTTCGCTGTAGTCTATGTAAATCTTTACGTAGACTACAGCAACCAAATAAGGAACGGGAATGGCGGCTCCCTATGCGGGCCGCCATTATCCGTACGCGCTTTTTTTTTAAGTCACCCGTGATAGGCTACGTGACGATTTACGTAGCCTATCACAGCTGACTTTGCAAATCTAGCCGTGATAGGCTACGTAAATCGTCACGTAGCCTATCACGGGGGCGTTTTTTGTTTTTTTTTTCTTTTCTTGGAATGGCGGAGGCAGCAGCTGGTCAAAAGACCGGCCGCTCCCGCCCCGGACGAACACCCGCCGAACTGCCAGCCGGACCCGCCGCCGGGAGGGACATTCGCCAAAGGTAAGTCCCGTCCCGGGGGGGGGGGTGCGGAGAATTTCTCCCCGAAACTTGTTTGGGGGGCCGAACACGTTGGCGCTCAGCCCCCCAAAGTTTCGGGGAGAAATTCTCCTCCAACCCTACCTATAGCCCCCTTCCAACCCTACTATTCTATGATTCTGTGAATCTATGATTCTATATAGTTTTCTGTCCCTTTTATCCTTACCTGTGAGGTAGGTTAGGCAGAGAGATGGGTGACTGGCCCCAGGTCACTGTTGAGCTTATTGGGAAACCTTTGTCTCCCCAGTCTAGTCTAACTGCCACACCTGTTCCTGTTAAAGAAAATTGATCCTTGCCAGAAAAACACACAGACAAAAGATGACAACTCTGCATAAAGCTGAAACAGCATACAACAAAGTCACATTTCTGTTTCTCACTTCCCCCACCCCACTACTACTATGCATTTTTTCACCTCCCTTTCTTTCTTTCTTTCTTTCTTTCTTTCTTTCTTTCTTTCTTTCTACACTTACCAACTGCTACCACCTACACACTCCAAGCTGTTTCTCCTTTAAAGTCTTCCCTTCTTGCACATAATTGTTCAGATTCTGAAGAAAATGTATAATAAAAGGTTGGAAGGCAGCCATCCATAAGGCTTTGAGGCTGCAATCCTTAGCACACTTACTGGCGAGTAAATTTCTTTGAACACAGTGATACTTACTTCTGAGTAAACATGCATAAGATTAGTCTGCAAGTCAGTGGTGATTTATTTTTTAAAAATAAAATTGGGGCTCACTGCTTAATTTACTGGCTCTTACATAGGAAGACGCATCCAACCTGAATTTTTCATTCGGGTCAATGGCTGCCACATTTCTGTTGCTACAATTTGCCAATTTTGGCATTATTCTTATTAAGGGCACCATCCTATGCATGGTTGGACAGAAAAATTACTGTTTAGACTGGCTAGGGAATGCTGAGAGTTGTAGCACCTTTTTCTGTCTGAGCGTGCATAGGGTTGCATCTTAAATAAAGGAACCAGGTCGCTTACAGTCCGATCCTAATACTCCCAAGTAAGTGTATGTACGGTTGCAGTCTTAGGCTGCAGTCCTATGCACACTTACTTAAGAAGCTGCATTGAACACACTGGGAATTCTCAGAAAACGTGCATAGCATTGCACTGTTAAGTTAATACCGAAGGACATTCAGAGTAGATAAGGCAAGCTAAGAGCCATATGCTTGACATAACTAGAACTTATTCTTACTAGTTTGTGTTTTAAAAATACTTTTACTCGTTTCCTCTTTCCTCAAACATTAAGAACGGGGGGGCAAACTTTTTGGACCCGTGAGCACATTTGGGCATTTGAGAAACTGCTGTGGGCACCACCACAAAATGCCTAATCAGCGGACCACTGCTTTGGCACCTACCTGTCCCTTCTATGGATCTTAGGCTCTGTCTTATTCAGCAAATACTTTTGCTTCATGTCTATTGGACACTGCAACATCTCTTTCATAAGGAAATGTTCAATTTGGCTAATTGCTGGTGGTGCAATACCACTAATGCTTCTTTTAAACATATGTTTTGGCAATGTCTGGTAGTTGCTTCTTTTGGGGAGAAGGTTATTACATAGATAAATTTTGTACTGGAACAGTCTTTAATATTCACTGTTGTACACGCTCTTTTCAATTATTTACCTGCTTCATGGAAATTAACAAATGGTCAGCATAAATGGATTCTCCACACCCTGTTGATAGGGGTGCACGAAAGTCACTTACCTGGTCTTGCAGCTTTTCGCGGTGGGGGGGAGGCACTTCGCTGCTCCCCCCGGGAAGTTCAGGCCGGGGGGGGAGGCTTCCCGCCTCGCCCGGCCGAAATTCAGGCCGGGGGGGAGGCGCCTCGCCCGGCCGCGAACTAAAAAGTTTTTTTAAAAAAAAAAACGCCCCCGTGATAGGCTACGTGACGATTAACGTAGCCTATCACGGCTAGATCTGCAAAGTCAGCCGTGATAGGCTACGTTAATCGTCACGTAGCCTATCACGGGTGACTTAAAAAAAAAAAAAAGTGCGTACGCAAATGGCGGCCCCCATAGGGAGCTGCCATTCGCGTTCCTTATTTGGTCGCTGTAGTCTACGTAAACCTTTACGTAGACTACGGCGACCAAATAAGGAACGGGAATGGCGGCTCCCTATGTGGGCCGCCATTATCCGTACGCGCTTTTTTTTTTTTTTAAGTCACCCGTGATAGGCTACGTGACGATTTACGTAGCCTATCACGGCTGACTTTGCAAATCTAGCCGTGATAGGCTACGTAAATCGTCACGTAGCCTATCACGGGGGCGGTTTTTTTTTTTTTTTCTTTTCTTGGAATGGCGGAGGCAGCAGCTGGTCAAAAGACCGGCCGCTCCCGCCCCGGACGAACACCCGCCGAACTGCCAGCCGGACCCACCGCCGGGAGGGACATTCGCCAAAGGTAAGTCCCGTCCCGGGGGGGGGGTGCGGGGGGGTGCGGAGAATTTCTCCCCGAAACTTGTTTGGGGGGCCGAACATGTTGGCGCTCGGCCCCCCAAAGTTTCGGGGAGAAATTCTCCTCCAACCCTACCTATAGCCCCCTTCCAACCCTACTATTCTATGATTCTGTGAATCTATGATCCATAGACTCATAGAATAGTAGGGTTGGAAGGGGCCTACAAGGCCATCGAGTCCAACCCCCTGCTCAATGCAGGACTCCAAGTCAGAGCATCCCTGACAGGTGGCTGTCCAGCCTCGTCTTGAAGGCCTCCAGTGTGGGAGAGCCCACCACCTCCCCAGGTAATTGGTTCCATGGTTGTATTGCTCTAACAGTCAGGAAGTTTTTCCTGATGTTCAGCCGGAATCTGGCTTCCTGTCACTTGAGCCCATGATTCCGTGTCCTGCACTCTGGGATGATCGAGAAGAGATCCTGGCCTTCCTCTCTGTGACAACCTTTCAAGTAGAATCATAGAATCGTAGAATCATAGAATAGTAGGGTTGGAAGGGGCCTACAAGGCCATCGAGTCCAACCCCCTGCTCAATGCAGGAATCCAAGTCAGAGCATCCCTGACAAATGGCTGTCCAGCCTCGTCTTAAAGGCCTCCAGTGTGGGAGAGCCCACCACCTCCCCAGGTAATTGGTTCCATTGCCGTATTGCTCTGACACTCAGGAAGTTTTTCCTGATGTTCAACCGGAATCTGGCTTCCTGTAACTTGAGCCCATTATTCCGTGTCCTGCACTCTGGGATGATCAAGAAGAGATCCTGGCCTTCTTCTCTGTGAACTATCCTATATAGTTTTCTGTCCCTTTTATCCTTACCTGTGAGGTAGGTTAGGCAGAGAGATGGGTGACTGGCCCCAGGTCACTGTTGAGCTTATTGGGAAACCTTTGTCTCCCCAGTCTAGTCTAACTGCCACACCTGTTCCTGTTAAAGAAAATTGATCCTTGCCAGAAAAACACACAGACAAAAGATGACAACTCTGCATAAAGCTGAAACAGCATACAACAAAGTCACATTTCTGTTTCTCACTTCCCCCACCCCACTACTACTATGCATTTTTCACCTCCCTTCCTTCCTTCCTTCCTTCCTTTCTTTCTTTCTTTCTTTCTTTCTTTCTACACTTACCAACTGCTACCACCTACACACTCCAAGCTGTTTCTCCTTTAAAGTCTTCCCTTCTTGCACATAATTGTTCAGATTCTGAAGAAAATGTATAATAAAAGGTTGGAAGGCAGCCATCCATAAGGCTTTGAGGCTGCAATCCTTAGCACACTTACTGGCGAGTAAATTTCTTTGAACACAGTGATACTTACTTCTGAGTAAACATGCATAAGATTAGTCTGCAAGTCAGTGGTGATTTATTTTTTAAAAATAAAATTGGGGCTCACTGCTTAATTTACTGGCTCTTACATAGGAAGACGCATCCAACCTGAATTTTTCATTCGGGTCAATGGCTGCCACATTTCTGTTGCTACAATTTGCCAATTTTGGCATTATTCTTATTAAGGGCACCATCCTATGCATGGTTGGACAGAAAAATTACTGTTTAGACTGGCTAGGGAATGCTGAGAGTTGTAGCACCTTTTTCTGTCTGAGCGTGCATAGGGTTGCATCTTAAATAAAGGAACCAGGTCACTTACAGTCCGATCCTAATACTCCCAAGTAAGTGTATGTACGGTTGCAGTCTTAGGCTGCAGTCCTATGCACACTTACTTAAGAAGCTGCATTGAACACATTGGGAATTCTCAGAAAACGTGCATAGCATTGCACTGTTAAGTTAATACCGAAGGACATTCAGAGTAGATAGGGCAAGCTAAGAGCCATATGCTTGACATAACTAGAACTTATTCTTACTAGTTTGTGTTTTAAAAATACTTTTACTTGTTTCCTCTTTCCTCAAACATTAAGAACGGGGGAGCAAACTTTTTGGACCCGTGAGCACATTTGGGCATTTGAGAAACTGCTGTGGGCACCACCACAAAATGCCTAATCAGCGGACCACTGCTTTGGCACCTACCTGTCCCTTCTATGGATCTTAGGCTCTGTCTTCTTCAGCAAAAACTTTTGCTTCATGTCTATTGGACACTGCAACATCTCTTTCATAAGGAAATGTTCAATTTGGCTAATTGCTGGTGGTGCAATACCACTAATGCTTCTTTTAAACATATGTTTTGGCAATGTCTGGTAGTTGCTTCTTTTGGGGAGAAGGTTATTACATAGATAAATTTTGTACTGGAACAGTCTTTAATATTCACTGTTGTACACGCTCTTTTCAATTATTTACCTGCTTCATGGAAATTAACAAATGGTCAGCATAAATGGATTCTCCACACCCTGTTGATAGGGGTGCACGAAAGTCACTTACCTGGTCTTGCAGCTTTTCGCGGTGGGGGGGAGGCGCTTCGCTGCTCCCCCCGGGAAGTTCAGGCCGGGGGGGGAGGCTTCCCGCCTCGCCCGGCCGAAATTCAGGCCGGGGGGGAGGCGCCTCGCCTCGCCCGGCCACAAAATTAAAAGTAAAAAAAAAAAAAAAACCGTGATAGGCTACGTGATGATTAACGTAGCCTATCACGGCTAGATCTGCAAAGTCAGCCGTGATAGGCTACATAAATCGTCACGTAGCCTATCACGGGGGCGTTTTTTGTTTTTCTTTTATTGGAATAGCGGCGGCGGCAGCCGGTTGAAAGACCGGCTGCCGCTCCCGCCCCGGACGAAAACCCGACGAACCGCCAGCCGGACCCGCCGCCGGGAGGGACATTCGCCAAAGGTAAGTCCCATCCCGGGGGGGGGGAGAATTTCTCCCCGAAACTTGTTTGGGGGGCCGAACACGTTGGCGCTCGGCCCCCCGAAGTTTCGGGGAGAAATTCTACGCCATCCCTACCTGTTGACAGCTAGAAGACCGATATTACAACACTGGAAGATTAAAGACTCACCTCCTATAATGCAATGGATTGAAGACATTGCAACACTCTCAATATTTGAAAGGATGGCATATAGACATCACCTTCAAATGGATACTAGGGATGTACGAAACTTACTTACCTTTTCGCGGATTGATTCACAGTGGGGGGGAGGCACTCCGTCCCTCCCCCCGGAATCCTCGACGGGGGAGGAGGCGATCCGGTCCTTTCCCCTGGAATCCTGCCCGGCCGGCTCCGCTCTGTGGCGGCTCCGCAGAGCAGCTGGCCAGGGCCATCCGCAGCTGGATTTCCGGCCGCGGACGGGCTGGTGCAGACACAAATGGCGGCCGCCATAGCAGCCGCCATTTGCGTCCAGCCAGGCTGCCGTGATATGTTATGTAAGTATTTACGCAGCCTATCATGGCTAACCCCCCCCCAAAAAAAAACCCCAGCGTACACAACGTAAATATTTACATAGGGTATTACAGCGAAAAAAAGGGGGAATGCAAATAGCACCCACTATGCTATTTGCGTTCCCCTTTTTTTCGCCATTCTAGCCTACGTAAATACTTACGTAGGTTAGAACGGCGAAAAATAGGGAACGCAAATGGCAGCCGCTGTAGCCGCCGCCATTTGCTTACACCATTTTGTTTTTTGTTTTTTGATTGGCTTGCCATGATAGGCTACGTAAGTAAATACTTACGTAGCCTATTATGGCAAAGACCAGGACGACAGTGGCGGCCGCAGCAGCCGGTCAAAACACCAGCCGCCGCCGGACCCACCACCATCCAGAACATTGGCCCCAAGTAAGCCTCGTCCCGGGGGGAATCCGCGGGGGGGGCAGACCATTCCGCCATGGATTTCGGGGGGCTGAATGCCAGTGCATGAAATCCATGACAGAATTCTCCGCCATCCCTAATGGATACTCATTTGGATATTTGGTCTGCTTTTGTTGAAATCTGTGTATAACTGCTAGACAGTTGTATGCATTCATTACTATGGATATATACAAATGAATATATGTACAATAAAAAAAACAAAAATAAAATAATGTTATTTCTGGGTGTCTGCAAGTGCTGGATTGGGGAACCCTTTGGTATTGTAAACAATACCAAACTAGATGAACCAATGGTCTAACTCAGAATAAACCAGCTTTCTCTGTAGTATATCTTGCCCACCACCCTAGCTTCTGCCCCCACCTGGCTCTTAAAATAGTCCCTCTTCTCCACATCCCTGTAGAGGGGATGCTTATCGCATTTGCAGATGACATCGAGGTAGGGATGGCGGAGAATTCCTCCACGGATTCCAGTAAGGCCAGATTCTTTAGAATCCAGCCCCCTGAAATCCGTGGCGGAATGGCCTCCTGCCCCCCGCCCCCCGCGGAATCTCCCCGGGACAGCACTTACCTGGGGTGGATTCGGCGGCGGCAGTTGGTCTCCTGGCTGGCCGTGGCAGGGCTGCTGCTGCCGCCATTGCTGTCCTCGCACCGTGATAGGCTACATAAGAATTTATGTAGCCTATCACGGCTAATGTAAAGAAAAATAGCGTAGTGGACACTATTTGCATTCCCCTTTTTTTCGCCATTTTATCTTACGTCAATATTGATGTAAGATAAGTCAGCGAAAAATAGGCCACACAAAATGGTGGCCGCTGTAGCCACCGCCATTTGCGTACGCTGCGTGTTTGTTAGTGGTTTTTTTACGTTTGTTGCGATAGGCTACGTAAATTCTTACGTAGCCTATCACGAGTGTCTAGCTGGAAGCAAATGGCGGCCGCTACAGCGGCCGCCATTTGCATCCGCACCAGGCCGTCCACAGCCAGAAATCCGGCTGCAGACAGCCCTGGCCAGCTGCTCTGCAGCCTGGCCGTCAAGGATTCCGGGTGGGAGGACCGGATTGCCTCCCCCCCCCCGTCGAGGATTCCGCGAGGAGGGACGGAGCAAAGGTAAGTGAGTTTTGTACATCCCTACATCAAGGTGGGATGGATAGCTAACACTATAGAAGACAAAATGAAGGTTCAAAACCAGCTTGACAGGCTGTAAGACTGCATTGAAACCAGCAATACGAAATTTTGAGATAAATGTAAAATCCTGCATTTAGGTACAATTTTTTTTTTAAAAAAATCAAAGAATAGGACTGGGAAGACCTGTCTTGGAAAAGATCTTGGTGTCTTAGGGAATAGGCCTGTGCATGTTTAGACAGGAAAAAAATAATCCTACAACTCCTAGCATTCCCCTGCTAGGCTGCAATCTTAGGCTGCATTTACAGAAGCATCCACATCACAGGAGGAAAGAGTTCCATTCAATCCTGCTCTGGTCAGGCCACATCTGGAGTACTGTGTCCACTTCTGGATGCCACATCAAAGAAGGATGTTGACAGAAAAGCATGCTCGGAGAACACCCAAGATGCCGGTGGGCTCTGGAAACCTACTGCTTTGAGGAATAGTTGAAAGAGCTGGGAGAAGAGAAAATGAAGGCAAGACATGGTAGCAGTCTTCATATATCTTAAGGGCTGTCATGCAGAAGCTGCAGTAGACTTGCTTTTTGCTCCAGAGAGCAGGACGAGAACTAGTGGGTGGAAATTGCAGGAATGGAATATTGCAAGCTGGATGGTTCTGGCAGCAGGATCAGCTTCTTCAGGCAGTACCACTGCTCACACGGGCTGTGGAGAATGGGTCCACTTGCCCAGCTATTGTTCAGTCGTTCAGTCGTGTCCGACTCTTCGTGACCCCATGGACCATAGCACGCCAGGCCTTCCTGTATTGGACACCTTCCGACCTGAGGGGATCATCTTCCGGCGTCATATCTTTTAGCCTTGTGATACGTTCCATGGGGTTTTCTTGGCAAGAATACTGGAGTGGGTTGCCATTTCCTTCTCCAGTGGACCACATTTTGACAGAACTCTCTGCCATGACCTGTCCGTCTTGGGTGGCCCTGCATGGCATAGCTTATGGCTTCACTGAGTTAAGCAAGCCCCTTCGCCACAACAAGGCAGTGATCCATGAACGGGCTGCCCAGCTATACCTCTGGTTTTATTAACCTTGAATTTACTTGACGGCATACAGTCTGTGGAACCAAATAGAGCTCCCAGCTAGGGATGTATGGATTTTGTTAAATCTGTGATTCTCAGGTTGTCAGGCACCTTTCGTTCCATCATCCGCTCATTGACAGCTTCAGATTTTTGTGACCAGGATTTCATTCTACTTGCACTAATTCACCTTAGTGCTAATTTGCATTAACTAATGTGCATTTGTGGACATGTGCATTAGCACTAATGAAAACTAGCACGAATCCCCCCCAGTGAAAAACTGGTCCACAGAATCCACATGACTCAGAAAAAGCCAGTCCACTGTGGAATCTGGATGTTGGATTCATATAAATCCAAACTCATTTGCATCTGTTGTGGATTTCTCCACCAGCCCTACTACCAGGCCATGTGAGTGTAACTGGCTGGTGCCACTGTGTTAATGATGCTTGCTTGTACATGTGTGCACTCTGCAGGCCGAGAGCTTCACTCAGTGCCACCACCACCAAACTGAGCTAGGGATGTACAATAACCTCATGTCTGTTTGCCCCCTTCACACCCCCAAACACAAGCACATTTTGCAGGTTTCCAAGCTTATGATTTCTCTGTGATGGCCCCCACTCTGTGGAACTCCCTCCCTAGGGAACTCTGCCATGCCCCCTCTTTAATGAGTTTCTGCCATGCATTAAAAATGTGGTTGTTCAGGCAGGCATTTGGGGTGGGTTAGGGTATTTTTAGAAATATGATGTTTTAATGTGGAATTTTATTGTTTTTAACTGTTGTATTATTGTCCATCGCCCAGAGTGGCTGGGTGACCGGCCAGATGGGCGATTAAGAAATTTAATAAATAAATAAATAAATAAGCAAGCAAGCTTGTCGGCAGAATGCATACTTTTAGAAAAAAATGCATTTTCACACTTTAGTCAATGTGGGAAGAGTATGCACCGAGGTGTACAATTTTTAATAATATGTACCCAAGTGTGTGCTTAAGAACATAATTGAGCCATGGTGGATCAGACCAAGGCTCCATCTAGTCCAGCATTGTGTTCACATAGTGGCCCACAGGAAACCCACAAGCAGGACATGAGTGCAACAGCTCCTTCTCCCATGTTCCCCAGCAACTGGTGTACATAGCCATACTGCCCCTGATACAGGAGTATGTGTATAGTCATCAGGACTAGTAGCCATTGATAGACTTCTCCAGGAATTTGTTTAACCCCCTTTTAAAGCCATCCAAATTGGTGGCCATCACTACATCTTGTGATAGCAAATTCCATAGTTTAACCATGCACTGTGTGGAGAAGTACTTCCTTTTATCTGTCCCAAAACTGCTTCATGGGATCAGAAAAATGTCTCTTCCCATACTTTTCCCATTTGAACAGGGGTGAGGGAAGCCTAGGAATGGAAACGAGGCAGATGGAGCTTCTAGGAACTCTGGGAACCTTGACCAGTGCGAGCTTTGCTCATTCTGTTGTTAAGCTGAACCACAGAGGTGAGATGCAATGAATAATGGGCTGCAGACAGAAATATGTGAACGAACAAATGCAGATGTAGGGATAAATCAAGGCTTATTTACTCCAATTGTCTATGTCTCTATTAAAAATATGCTTTAAAAAACTTTTTAAAATGTAATGATTCTTAAAAAAGAGAAAAAGCAGCCTTTAGTTTTTGAAACAGGTACTCAGCCTTTTCTTTTTCACCGTAAACATTGCATCAGCCTCCTAAGCAATAAAAGTAGGGATGTACGAAAGTCACTTACCTTTTCGCAGCTTGGATTCGCGGTGGGGGGGAGGCGCTCCGTCCTCCCCCCCGGAATCCTCCCTGGGCCAGCTCTGCTCCGCGGCAGCTCTGCAGAGCCGCCGGCCAGGGCCGTCCGCAGCCAGAATTCCGGCCGTGGACGAGCTGCTGAGGACACAAATGGTGGCCGCCGTAGCGGCCGCCATTTGCATCTAGCGAAGTTGCCGTGATAGGCTACGTAAGTATTTACGTAGCCTATCACGGCAGGCCAAAAAAAACCCAACAACAGCGTACGCAAATGGCGGCGGCTACGGCAGCTGCCATTTGCATTCCCTATTTTTTGCCATTTTAGCCTACGTAAATATTTACGTAGGCTATTATGGCGAAAAAAAGGGAATGCAAATAGGTTAGTGGGCGCTATTTGCGTTCCTTTTTTCCCCCACCGTAATAGCTTACATAAATATTTACGTCGGCTAAAACGGCGAAAAATAGGGAATGCAAATGGCGGCCGCTGTAGCCGCCGCCATTTGCGTATGCTTTTTTTTGTTAGTTTTTTTGGTTTGCCGTGATAGGCTACGTAAATACTTACGTAGCCTATCATGGCTATGATGAAGAAGCAGGGCGGCCGCCATTCGCAAGTCAGTGCAGATGGCAGCAGGTAAGTTCTCCATTTCGCGTGCCTTTCTTGGGTTGGGGGGGCGGGGGCTTCGTTCTGCCATGGATTTTGGGGGGCCGAATGCACTGGCATTCGGCCTCACCGAGATCCGTGGTGGAATTCTCTGACATCCTTAAATAAAAGCAATCTCTGAAATAATCAAATGAAATATTGTCCCACTGGAGAATCGGAGGATAATGTTTAGCTGAGCCAGGTTTTGCTTGGTACTTGACAAAATGACCCATTCTTAGGCAATCATTAAAATCACAGGCTTCAAGCATCTGTCCTCCCAAGTAAATTACATGCTGCAGACTGTGCAGGTCGTCGTCTTTTTAACACACCAAATGGTGCCTTGGTCATCCGGACATTCTAGTCTTTTCCTTAGCACGTCATGCGGTCTTAAAAATAAAATGTTCCCAGGAACAAGATAAAATATATATTTTTAAAAGATACCCAGTTCAGTAGCAAGTCCTTGGACAGCTAGCTTTAGAAGCTATTTCACCTTTGATGCTGGGACTGATGATGACTAGGGCAGGGACCCCCTAGTCCAACTCGGAAATCACTTCATGGCTTCAGAGGTGGGCCTGATTTGGCTCGGGCTGATTCGGGGGCCTCCCGACTCTGCTTGGCCCTGAACCCGAAGCAGGATATGACCATCTGAATCCTACTTCACATGCACCCCCGGACGCCCCTGTGCAAACCCCCAGCTCCTTACAGGGGCCTCCTCCTCCTCCTCCACCACCACCACCACCATTGCTGCCACTGTCATCGCCACCTGCCGCCATCAGCTCCTGAACCCTGGACGCGCATCAGCTCTTGTAGGGAGTCGCCATTTTTAAAATGGTGGTGGTGGTGGTGACAGTGGCAGCAAGAACTCCTGTGAGTCACCTCAGGTAAGGAGCTGGAGGTGCCAGCACAGCTGGGCCAGGGTGCCAAAGCTCCAAAGCACTCCAAGTTCTTCGGAGAGCCCCTGACCCGCTTTGGATCACTTTTTGCCCATGCCACTTCACTTCAGAAGGGGCCCAAAATGGCCCGAAGTAGCCTGCTTTGACTCGGGGTTCAGGCCTTGTGCCGAAGCAGTGCGCAGCCCTAATGACGACCTGCTTTATAGGACCAAGATGACAAATCTTAGCATCAGGACTAGGCAGCCCGAAGACAGATAAAAGCAAAGAACACCAGTTCAGCCTGGGTACATGAATTCAGGACATTCCCAGGGCAGTAAAGAGCTCCTGGTAGGGATGGGCGAGACATTTGGTTCACCTTTGAGTGCAAACATACCAAATTTGCACTTCCCAAACCTGAACATGAGCCAGAACACCTTTTGACATCAAAATCCATATTTTTCTGAAGTACATTCAAAAAAGTGCGCACAAAAAAGTGTACATTTGAAACAGTGTATACAAAAATGCATATATTTGGGGAAATGTGCACAAAATCACTTTATTCAATGGAAAAATCACTTTGCAAAAATGTGCATTTGAACAGGTGCGGACAAAAAGTATTTTTGAAAAAATATGTACAAAACTATGTACGGATTTTTGTGCAAACTAAAAAAAACACTTGCAATGCAATGTGGAAACAGGATGGAATAAACTTCATGGAGAAATGAGAAATTGAGTGAATCAAGCCTGACAGAGTTGCCTGACCCTAGTTCTTGGCCTTTAGAGTAACTCTGCTTCTGGCTCCCCCTGACCAGGAAGTCTTCTGTGTCAGGGTTGTGTTGTGATGCCAGTATTTATTGTGTCTGGCTCTTTGACTTCTGATTGTTGGCTTCCTGTGCCTGTTGATTCATGTTTGCCCATGGGCCATGGTGACAGAGGCCCAGGGAAAGGCTCACAGAGGGGCAGAGACCAGCTAAAAGGCACAGCTAGCCAGCAGTCTCTGAGGGTCCTCTTTCTGAACTTGAGTTACCAGTGTCTTCTTTCTGAACCTGACAGGCAAAGGGTTAGCAGCTGAAGTCTTTCCTGCCATGGAGATAAAGAGCTATGGCTCTCCTTCAGCTGCTTCATTTCAATGTGTCAGGCTGAAGTAAAAAGCATGGGAATGGAACAAATAAGAAACTGGCAACTCTAGAAGTTGTCATAGAAACTTTAGAAGCTGTCTTATACCGAGTCAGAACATTGGTCCATCTAGGCCAATACTGTCGACACTGACTGGCAGTAGCTCTTCAGGGTTTCAGACAGGTAACTCTCCTAACCCTAGCTGGAGATGTTGGAGGATTGAACCTGGGACCTTCTACATGCAAAGCAGATGCTCTACCACTGAGCTACAGCCCCTTCCCTGAATTGCTATGAAATAACCTTAGTGTGAGTAGATGCAGAGGAGGGACAGTGTTCTTTAAGAGTTTCATGTCCGAGATGGTATTTCAGTAGGTGCAGCTTCTTCAGCAGGTGCATGGTAAGCAGAACCTACTACTAGGCAATCATCCAATTATTGACTAGGCTCCTAATGAGTCCTTTCCTCTTCCAGGGGTTGCCACCCAGGGCAGCCACAAAGTTTCATTTCAGGTTGGGTCCACACAGCTCAATTATGACCCAAATGAAATGCAGCACATTGACCACGTGTGGCAGTCCTCCATGGACTCAACAAACCTCCTGTCTTTTCTTGGTGTCCATGGTGTTAGGATGTTTAGCTCAGGGGTAGACCAGAGGCTCAATGGCCTGGGATTATGGGAGTTGCCATCCAAAATATCTGGAGGGCACCAGTTTGCTCTAAACAAATCCACCATTTTCCTGACACCTGCAGTGGGAGACAGAACCTTGATTCTGGGCGAGTCCTCAATGGTTCTCTAAGCCCTGACACCCACACTAACAACTCTTGATGAAACAAAGGAATTATGTAGCCTCCATTTGTACGTTTGCAGTATTTATCTGTTCTTGTTCCAAAACAGCTGGAGAGAAGGCTCCAGCTGCAGAATAGCTAAGTTGAGTTAAGAAATGTTACAACCCCTTTCCCTCCAATAGCTTTGAATGCCTACTGAAAAGGCAATGTTTGTATCTTCATCTGGAACCAATCACCCATCTAATTGTCAATGGGAATAGACATTAAAACAAAAACAAAACCTAGTAATGCTAACAAAGTGAAAGCTACGCTGCCTAATAAGATTATTAGCTGTTAAGATGGATCCTCCAAGATGTCAGTTGATCACTTGCAGTCCAGTTGGTTTTAAATTTTCTTCCTTAGGGTGGAAGATGATGTTGTACTTAAATATTTTATATGAAGAAATACAGGAAACAGTATGTGATGGATTCTCTCTTGTACCCTGATGCAGCAACAGCAATCCCCATGTGCATCAGCTGAGGCTCTGAGGAAAATGGGGAGAAAGTGAGATACTCTTTCAGAGCAAGCAGAGGACACCATGTAGCAAGTGGGATCTACATGTTTGTTCTTCTGTCTTCTACCTATAATAATAAAATAGGATGTGTGTCTGTCTGCACCATAGCTCCAAGGTCATGACGCATAGACGCGTGAAATGCACCATGCATACCAAGGAAACCCTAGGGGTGTGCATCTCTGGGTTATTTGGTTTTTAAAAACTGCATTAATTAATTTTAATGTCTCTGTGTGTTTGAATCCTGTGGTACCATCTTCAGTCACTAGATGACAGACTTCCCTAACCAGCACCTAACTTTGCAGTCAACACAGTTTGAAGACAGTGGGAGGTGGGGAGTAGTCCCAGAAACATGTGACTCTCGCACCTGCTGTGGGGCAGACCCCCTCAGGGGAATGGAGTGGTCAGATCCCTCCCTCTGGGGCCTACAGGTCGCACCATGACAGCAGCCAAACCTAGGCATGCCAGCTGGCCTGGATTCATTCAGATGGGGCAGCACAATGTGTAAAACACTGACAGCTGTGTAACTTTGCTTGAAACCTTCACTATATCAAGCTAAGGGCTAATCCAACCTGTGTGAAGTTAGATACCTTCACTAGTTTACAATAAAGTTAATGGAGGGATGTGATTTGCCCATGGGAGAAGCCAGAAAACAGACCATAGAGACTGTTGAAGGGTTCTTCTGGATCCTACTTCTCACCTGTTTGTAACTTTAAGAACTGGTGTCTGAGAGCTTGTTTTTCTTTCTTCTGCGCTCTCCATCCATTTTTCTTTCTGTATCATGTCATTTAGATTGTAAGCCTGAGTGCAGGGATTGTCTTGCTACTGGTCTTTGTAAGCTGCTCTGGGTGGCTTTTCGACTAAAGAGTGGTGTTAAAAAAAGAAACTTTAAATGAAATAAATAAATAAATGACCTTCAGCTATTGGGCAAATTGAAATGTAAATAAAGTCAAGTCTGAATTTGCTAGAATGCGCATTCACTTTACAAATGTTTCTCTTCCACATTCATTTGCATTAAGATGGATCAAGCAATTCCATACATAGCGGAGAAGAAGCATGTGGAATACTCCATAAGAGCCTTTGTCAGATGAGGTCTCTACAGTAGAGAGGGGGAGAGTTTCCTTTCCTAACCTTTGGCGTGGGGTGGAATAGGGCAGGGAGTTGCTAAGGAGAGGCAGTCATACAGGCGAAGCTTCCGAGGTTCCTGGTTTTAGACTGTCACTTCTCTTGCTAGTTCTCTTGAGTTAAACAATCCTCGCCTAACCATCACTTGAGGCAACAAAATTAAACTGAGCTTTATTTCTCTTTCTTATGGACTGCTGAACTCTGTAGCTAGCATGTTCAATTCAATGACTGGAATGGAGAACAAATTGCAGACTCAGGACAGAGTGAATGACAAAATGCTTTCAAGTAGAACTAAGTCATTAATCTGCCTTGAGGAAATGCTTTTCATACAAGTGGACTGTATTATAATGGAGCTCATTGGATTCAAGATCAAATTTTACGTACTGACATTAAGGGAGTTCTGGCTAAGCAATAAAAATCCAGCTTTCCATAGCATTATAAAGGCATACATAATCCATACAGCCGTGGGTGGCTGGCCAGTCTTATTGTTGACTTAATTAATTACTATTGGTGCATACTAAATTTAAGAGTTTTCAGGAGTTCTTGTGTAGTTGCAGGAACTAGATATGCATATACAGTTGAGGACATCCACAAGAGTGCAGAATTCACTGACAAGGTGTCCAGGCACATAAGGCATCCATCCCATTACATGATATATCAGCAGTCTAAAACCTGGCTCATAATTGATCAGTTCTCCACTTACATCATGAATGCAGGCAGACTGATACTGATTCCCCCATCCAAATTTGTCCCAGAAATAAAATATGGCGGTGGGGGGGGGGATCAAATCTATCAATGTTGACTGTTGACAAATTAATTGTTGTTGTTCAGTCGTGTCCGACTCTTCGTGACCCCATGGACCATAGCACGCCAGGTATTCCTGTCCTGCGCTCTTTCCCGGAGCGTACTCAAGTCCATATTCATTGCATCAGTGATGCTATCTAGCCATCTCATCCTCTGCCATCCCCTTCTCCTTTTGCCTTCAGTCTTTCCCAGCATCAGGGTCTTTTCCAGAGAGTTTTCTCTTCGCATCAGGTGGCCAAAATGTTTGAGCTTCAGCTTCAGTATCTGTCCTTCCAAGGAGCACTCAGGGTTGATTTCCTTTAGGATGGACTGATTTGACCTCCTTGCAGTCCAGGGGACTCGTAAGAGTCTTCTCCAGCACCACAGTTCGAAAGCATCAGTTCTTCGGCGCTCAGCCTTCCTTATAGTCCAGCTCTCACAGCCATGCGTTACTACTGGGAAAACCATAGCTTTGATTAGATGGACCTTTGTCGACAAGGTGATGTCTCTGCTTCTTACTATGCTGTCTAGGTTTGCCATAGCTTTCCTCCCAAGGAGCAAGCATCTTTTAATTTCATGGCTACAGTCACCGTCTGCGGTGATCTTGGAGCCCAAGAAAATAAAATCTGTCACTGCTTCCATTTCTTCCCCTTCCATATGCCAGGAAGTGATGGCGCCAGATGCCATGATCTTCGTTTTTTTAATGTTGAGTTTCAAACCAGCTTTTGCACTCTCCTCTTTCACCCTTAACAAGAGGCTCTTGAGATCCTCTTCGCTTTCTGCCATTAGGGTGGTATCATCTGCGTATCTGAGGTTGTTGATAATTCTTCCAGCAATCTTAATTCCGATCTGTCTGTGATTCATCCAACCCGGCGTTTCTCATGATGTACTCTGCATATAAGTTAAATAAGCAGGGCGACAATATGCAGCCTTGTCGTACTCCTTTCCCAATTTTGAACCAATCGGTTGTTCCATGTCCGGTTCTTACTGTTGCTTCTTGACCCTCGTACAGGTTTCTCAGGAGACAGGTAAGGTGGTCTGGTACCCCCATCTCTTTCAGAATTTGCCACAGTTTGTTGTGATCCACGCAATCAAAGGCTTTAGCATAGTCAATGAAGCAGAAATAGAGGTTTTTCTGGAATTCTCTTGCTTTCTCCATGATCCACAGAAAGTTGGAGATTTGATCTCTAGTTCCTCTGCCTCTTCGAAACCCAGCTTGTGTTTCCGGTAGTTCTCGGTTCGCATACTTCTGAAGCCTACCATGTAGGATTTTGAGCATAACTTTGCTGGCATGTGAAATGAGCGCAATTGTAGGGATGTCAGAGAATTCCGCCACGGATCTCGGTGTGGCGCAACAGCCTGCGTATGCGTTTTGTTTTGTTTTTTGACCCAGATGTGATAGGCTACGTAAGTCTTTACGTAGCCTATCATGGCTGAATACAGGGACGCAAACAGCGGCGGCTATGGCCGCTGCCATTTGCATCCCTGCTAGCCAGCGCCTCCCCCCCCAGCGGAACCCGGCGGAGCCAGGTAAGGGGGGTTTCGTACATCCCTACACAATTGTGCGGTAGTTTAAACACTCTTTGGCATTGCCCTTCTTTGGAATTGGAATGTAAACTGATCTTTTCCAGTCTTGTGGCCACTGTTGAGTGTTCCAAATTTGTTGGCATATTGAGTGCAGCACTTTAACAGCATCATCTTTTAGGATTTTAAATAGCTCAGCTGGAATACTGTCATCTCTGCTAGCTTTGTTGTTCCTAATGCTTCCTAAGGCCCACTTGATTTCACTCTCTAGGATGTCTGGCTCAAGTTCAGTAACCGCACTATCATGGCTATCAGGGACATTAAGATCTTTCCTGTATAGTTCTTCTGTGTATTCTTTCCACCCCTTCTTAATCTCATCTGCTTCTGTTAGGTTCCTGCCTTCTTTGTCCTTTATCACACCCGTCTTTGCACAAAACGTTCCCTTGATATCTTCCATTTTCTTGAAGAGATCTCTAGTCTTTCCCATTCAGTTGTTTTCCTTGATTTCTTTGCATTGTTCGTTTAAGAAGGCCTTCTTGTCTCTCCTTGCTATTCTTTGGAACTCTGCATTCAGTTGGATATATCTTCCCCTTTCTCCCTTGCTTTTCGCTTCCCTTCTTTCCTCAGCTGCTTGTAAAGCCTCATCAGACAGCCACTTTGCTTTCTTGCATTTCTTTGGGATGGGTTGAGTTGCTGCCTCCTGAACAATGTTACGGATAGGGATGTATGAAAGTTCCTCCATGGATCTTGGGGAGGCCGAATACCAGTGCATTCGGCCCCCCAAAATCGGTGGCGGAACGGCCCCCCCACCCCCCCGGGACGGGACTTACCCGGGGCGGATCTTCCTGGCGGCGGCGGCCCTGGCGGCAGTGCGGCGGCCAGTCTTCCGACCGGCTGTCACCACCACCATTTCCAAGTGTTTTTTTTTTAAAAAAAAGTGATAGATTTTAAAAAACACCGTGATAGGCTACGGAAATGTTTACGTAGACTATCACGGCTGAGTAAAAAAAAAACACGCGCGTACGCAAATGGCAGCGCCCATGGGCAGCGCCATTTGCATTCCTTATTTTGGCACGTCTTAGTCTACGTAAACATTTACGTAGACTACGGCGAAAATAAGGGGAACGCAAATAGCATAGACGCCACGCTATTTGCATTCCCCTTATTTTCGCCGTAGTCTACGTAAATGTTTACGTAGTCTAAGATGTGCCAAAATAAGGAACGCAAATGGCGGCGCCCATGGGTGCCGCCACTTGCGTACGAGCATTTTGTTTTTTGTTTTTACCCAGCCGTGATAGGCTACGTAAACATTTACGTAGCCTATCACAGCTGACTGCAGGGATGCGAACGGCGGCAGCTATGGCTGCTGCAATTTGCAACCCTGCTAGCCAGCGGCCAGATGTCTGGCCGCTGGTGGAGCCGGCCGGCAGCTCCGCAGAATCTCTGCGGAGCGGAGCTGGCCGGCCAGGATTCGGGGGGGGGGGGAGGGACGGAGCGCCTCCCCTCCCCGGCCAGAATTTCGGGGGGAGGGACGGGGCGCCTCCCCCCCAGCATCAGCATAAGCCGCGAACAGGTAAGTGACTTTCGTACATCCCTAGTTACGGACCTCCGTCCATAGTTCCTCAGGCACTCTGCCTATCAGGTCTAATCCCTTAAATCTATTCCTCACCTCCACTGTATATTCATAAGGGATATGATTTAGGTCATACCTGAATGGTTTAGTGGTTTTCCCTACGTTCTTCAATTTAAGCCGAAATTTTGCAACAAGAAGCTCATGATCTGAGCCACAGTCAGCTCCAGGTCTTGTTTTTAATGACAGTATAGAGCTTCTCCATCTTTGGCTGCAAAGTACATAATCAATCTGGTTTCGATATTGACCATCTGGTGATGTCCATGTGTAGAGTTGCCTCTTGTGCTGTTGGAAAAGAGTGTTTGCTATGATCAGCGTGTTCTCTTGGCAAAACTCTATTAGCCTTTGTCCTGCTTCATTTTGTACACCAAGGCCATGCTTGCCTGTTATCCCGGTGATTTCTTGACTTCCTACTTTAGCATTCCAATCCCCTAGGATGAAGAGGACATCTTTTTTTGGTGTTAGTTCTAGAAGGTGTGGTAGGTCTTCATAGAACCGATCAACCTCAGCTTCTTCAGCCTCAGTGGTTGGGGCATAGACTTGAATTACTGTGATGTTGAATGGTTTGCCTTGGATTCGTACTGAGATCATTCTATGATTTTTAAGATTGTACCCCAGTACTGCTTTTCCCACCCTTTTGTTGGCTATGAGTGCTACTGCATTTCTTCTAAGGGATTCTTGCCCACAGTAGTAGATATGATGGTCACCTGAATTAAATTCGCCCATGCTTGTCCATTTTAGTTCGCTGATTCCCAAGATGTCGATGTTCAATCTTGCCATCTCATGTTTGACCACCTCCAGCTTACCTTGATTCATTGATCTTACATTCCAGGTTCCTAAACAATATTGTTCTTTACAGCATCGGATTTTCTTTTCCCCACCAGACACATCCACAGCTGAGTGTCCTTTCGGCTTTGGCCCAGCTGCTTCAGTCTTTCTGGCGCTACTTGGAAATACCCTCTGCTCTTCCCCAGTAGTATATTGGACACCTTCCGACCTGAGGGGATCATCTTCCGGCGTCATATCTTTCAACCTTGTGATACATTCCACGGGGTTTCCTTGGCAAGAATACTGGAGTGGGTTGCCATTTCCTTCTCCAGTGGACCACATTTTGTCAGAACTCTCCGCCATGACCTGTCCGTCTTGGGTGGCCCTGCACGGCATAGCTTATGGCTTCACTGAGTTACGCAAGCCCCTTCGCCACAACAAGGCAGTGATCCATGAAGGGGGACAAATTAATTACATAATAATAAATAAATTATTATTACATATAGGTCAATTTTCCAAATACATTATCACCCCATACTTCCTAAGGTCTTTGGGTAGCTAACTATTAATTCAATAATAAAAAAACCTGCTGGTTTAAAGACCAGATGGTAAGACTATCTCACATTGGCCCAACTCCACAAAGTCAGGAAATGGGAAGCTAAGGCTGATGCCTTATCTGACATGCCCCGTTATCAGTCATGATGTTGTGCAATGTCACAAGTTGTGCTTGCTTACTCTCCATGCACCCACACGTTTCCTGAGTCTTTCAGTCCCAAATCCAGATTTGGAGGATGGAGTGCCTGGGTCCAGCAAAAATGAAGTCTGTGAATCCCTGGCCCACACAGAAGGAGAAAACTGAGGCACAAAACATGCAAAGGGTCGGGGGGGGGGGATCACATAACCACACAAAAGTACTCCTTTGCATCCACATTCTCCTGTTCTAGCAGTGACCCCCATTTCACAGAGCCAGGTGACTTTAAGATGATGAATGGGAGCAGAGAGTCCACACAGCCATAATAACAATGATAATAATTAAAATAAGATGTGATACTTTCAGACCCACATAGAAAAGCAGCCTTTGGAACATAGGAACAAGTTCTGAAAGCCTCCCAACATCCATGCTTTTGTTCAGAAAGCATCCAAAAATCCATTACAAAGCATCCCCAGAGCAGGCCTACTCAGAAGCAGCACAGCACAAATTTATTTATTGATAAATTTATTTATTTATTTCTGTATCCCCCAACAGCCAAAGCTCTCCAGATTATGCATATCTTACTTGTACGAAGTAAGGATTGGACTGCTCAGGAGAAAGTATAGGCATCATCCCTTTGTATATAATGATGAGAATGATTATATCCCTTGTAAGCCAGCAGGAACCCTTTGCAATTGCAACCTTCCTCACTTTCACACATACACAAAAACACCCCAAACTATAACGTCACTGATAATGATCATAATTAAAATAACGTGATGTTCTCAGAATCACACAGAAAAATAGCTTTTGGAATACAGGAACAAGTTCACACTCCCGCCTCACCAATCCATGGTGTACAATTGTTTGCCAACCCTGATTAAAAAATAATAGTATTCTGAGGATGTGTAGTTTTATACTTTAAATTCACTTACATTATATCACAACTATGCGTGCAGGAATAAAACAGAGCTTTCTTCTGCTGTCCTGATGCTGAACACATTTACTTCAGAATCAGCACCATTTTCTTGTAGAAAAAGATAATCTGTTTCAAAAATAAAATGTTCATTTAAAAAAAACCTGTCCATTTATATACTTTTGTATTGCTTATCCTGTAAATTCTACCCTTCAAGGCAGCCTAAAATTTCCATTCCAGCAGGCTGTGTTGAGGGAGATGAGAGTGAGAAGCAGCACCATTCCTACTGAAAGTCTGGCTGGGGGATGCTGGGAGTTGTAGAACTGATTTCTGCCTAAATGTGCCTAGGATTGCATCCTATTTTCCCCCTCATCTCTCCCTATTTTTTCCTTGTGTGTCATGTCTTTTTAGATTGTAAGCCTGCAGGCAGGAATTGTCTTCACTTACTGTTATTTGAGTTCAGTGTTCATGTGGCTTGTTGGGTTGTCAACTTGACTTGTCCAAAGCCTTTATCGCATGTTTGATTTGATGATCTTCCTTTTGCATTGTATGCACCATGGCATGTGTAATGAGAAACAGCTACGCCACATGCCTTCTCCATCTTGGCTCTGTGTTTCCTCCTCCCTCCCAATCCTCTTTCCTTTTGTGTTTTGTCTTTTAGAATGTAAGCCTGTGGACAGGGGCTGTCTTATTTCCTATCTTTGTAAGTCACCTTGGGAGACTTTTGAGCTAAAAGGAAGAATAAAATGCAATAAATAGATAGATAAATAGGATTGCATACAATTTCAATCTATATTTCTCACTCAAAAGTGGTTTTGAAAAAGTGTCTGACAGTGCTTCTGTGATAAAAATTAATGAAAATTTCTGAGTGCATGATACGGCATACTTCTGAATCTGATTATGTTGTACAAAGAATCCTGTGTAACTAGGAAGTTTGCACTTTTTGTTTTGAGTCTGCAGAAATTGCCCTGAGAAGATGTGAAATTACTGTCCTTATACAGTATTTGCCTAACTTGACCCAGAAAGTCATGAAGCGGCGGGGGAGGGGGACACTTTAAGAGTATGCTGAAACATCAGTGCCTTGTAGCATTTTCCCATCCCCTCAGCCAAGTCGATTCCTTTCCTAAATACCTTGGAATACATGGAATGTGGCTTTTTTCATGGCAGCTGCACAGTGGTTGACATTGTCACTGAAGTGTCAGCCATAAGCCCAAGATCTCTGTCTTGGTCAGTCACTAGCATACAAGTGAAGCTGGGATTCCCCCCGCCCCCAATGTGCATCACTTTACACTTGCATACATAGAACTGCATTTGCCATTTTGATGTCCATTTTCCCACTATGGAGTGATCCTTTTGGAGCTCTTCACAATCCCTCTTTGTTTTAACTGCCCTAAATAATTTGGTGTAATCAGCAAACTTGGTCATCTTGCTGCTTAGTCCTAGTTCCAGATCATTTATTATTATTACTATTATTATTACTACTACTACTATTATTACATTTGTTATTATTACATTTATATCCTGCCCTTTTCCCTCTTGCAAGTAACCCAAGGCAGCTTCCATGGGCATTCTCCTCCTCACAGCTACCGTGTGAAGTACCTTAGGCTCAGAGTCAGTGAGTGGCCCAAAGCCACCCTGTGAGCTCCATGGCTGAATGGGGACTAGAACCCATATCTCCCAGGTTCCAGTCCAACACTCTAACCACTACACCACACTGTCTTTATGAACAAGTTGAAAAGCATTGGTCCCAATACAGATCCCTGCTATCTAAAAAGCTATCTAAAAGTTCAGTATGTTTGAAGATAGATTTTAAAACTTAAGCAGGAAAACTGTGAATACCCTTTTAAGTTGTTAAACAAATGAAATCATGCCACACAAGAAGTCTTAAGATACAAATGGTGTATAAAGAAAATTAAATGCAGAAGAATATCATATACAGAAGTAAAATGTGAAACATCATGCAATGATTACAAAGAAAATACATGTGTACACTATGCAAAATACACAACAGTGTAACTCTTGCTAAGGCCTTTTTAAAAAAAAAAAAAAAAACAATGTTAGTAGGCCCAGTGTTATTAGGCTCAAAACAGTGTTAGTAGGCCCAAGTAAGCCCAGCAACAGTTTCAGTTATACTTAGTTGTACTTAAACTTCCACCAATCCAAACTAGTTAAATGCAGTGTTTGAAGCTTTCAGCTATATATAGCACTATGGTCCAAACTTAGAGAAAAAGGAAGAGAGTAAGGGACGGGGGAGGGGGGGATTAAAAGGAATGTATAGCTACCCCTGTAGATCCCAAGCAGAAATCTGAAGACCAGGCTTTCGTGGACCCAGATGAAGGTTGAAAGAGACCTCTCCTGGAATCCAGAGTGTAGAACTCAGCAAAGTCCAGGTATGGAAAATTAATCCAGGTAGAGAGTGAAGACAATATTTTAAATTGAAAAGTGTTGTGAAATTCCATTCCACCAACTACAATAGAAAGGGAATAGGAAAACTAGGGATGTCAGAGAATTTTGCCATGAATCTGGGGGAGGCCGAATGCCAGCGCATTCGGCCCCCCAAAATTGGTGGCGAAACGGTCTGCCCCCCCGCCCCCCTGGGACTTTCCTTGGGCGAATCCTCCTGGCGGCGGCGGCTCCAGCGGCGGTATGGCAGCAGTGTGGTGGCGGCGGCAGCAGCAGCCGGTCTTCCGACTGGCTGCTGCTGCCGCCATTTCCAGTAAAAAAAAAAAAAAATGATAGGCTACGTAAAGATTTACGTAGCCTATCACGGCTAGATTTTTAAAAAATACCGTGATAGGCTACGTAAATGTTTACGTAGCCTATCACGGCTGAGTAAAACAAAAACAAAAAAACCGCGCATACGCAAATGGCGGTGCCCATGGGCGCCGCCATTTGCGTTCATTATTTTGGCACGTGTAGTCTACGTAAACATTTATGTAGACTACAGCGAAAATAAGGGGAACGCAAATAGCGTAGCGTCTACGCTATTTGCGTTCCCCTTATTTTCGCCGTAGTCTACGTAAATGTTTACATAGACTACATGTGCCAAAATAAGGAACGCAAATGGCGGCGCCCATGGGCGCCGCCATTTGCGTACGTGCGGGGTTTTTTTGTACTCAGCCGTGATAGGCTATATAAACATTTACGTAGCCTATCTCTGCTGACTGCAGGGACACAAACGGCGGCGGCTACAGCCACCGCCATTTGCGGCCCAGCCGGCCAGAATTCAGGGGTGGAGGGATGGAGCGCCTCCGCCCCAGCCAGAATTTCAGGGGGAGGGACGGAGCGCCTCCCCCCAACCGCGAATCAAATTTCGTTCAAGTTAAGTGACTTTCGTACATCCCTAGAAATTAGCTGCCATCTCGGTGAAGCTCAGCTCCAGGCCTCAAAGTAGTTTTCATTTCACGACTATGGGAAGGCGTCTCCCAGAGGCTTGAAGCATGCATACACACACACACAACACACACACACACACACACACACACACAGGGCTTAGAATCATAGAATAGTAGGGTTGGAAGGGGCCTACAAGGCCATCGAGTCCAACCCCCTGCTCAATGCAGGAATCCAAGTCAGAGCATCCCTGACAAATGGCTGTCCAGCCTCGTCTTGAAAACACAAAGCTTACCAGAGTTTTGTCTTCTGGAGTCTTCGTGGGTGTAACCATCAGCAAAATACATGTGATCCCCCCATCTTGTTTTTGCCAGTTCCCTCCCATATGTTCCATTGATACTGCCAGCAGATGGTGCAGTTTTGCCACATGATTTAGGTTTATTAAGGTGACTTTTAAAATGGCGGATTATCCCTTGAAAACAACGTGAGAGGTATCGGAGGTTTACGACATCATGAGAAGGACCCGTGAACTTCCATGAGTAGGGTTGTTACAGAATTCTGCCACGGACTCCAATGAGGCCAGATTCTTTTGAATCCGACCTCCAGAGTCCATGGCAGAATGGCCCCACCTACCTCCGCCTCCCTCCGGACCCGCGTGGAGCCGGATCCTCCTTGCCGGCCAGCTCCATAGCGCCAGCAATACGGCTGCCATTGCTGTATCGCTGGCTGGGTGATTGACTCCGGATGCAAATGGCGTCCGCTATGCCATTTGCGGCTGGAAAGCAATTAGATTAAGCTAAATGCAGCCATTTATGACTGCATTTAGGCTAATCTACCAGCTTTATGGCCACAAGTGGCGCCCACTACACCACTTGCGTCCAGAGACTTACTTAGGACAGCGATACAGCACGGCAATGGCTGCCAGCCGTATCGACATTAGCCCGTGATGCGGAGCAGGTGGCCGGCTCTGCAGGATCAATGCAGAGACGGATCTGACCCGGACGGATTCCAGGGGGAGGCAGAGGCGGTGAGTGCTCCGTTCCGCCATGGGCCCCAATGGGGCCGGATTCTTGGATCCGGCCTCATTGGGGTCCGTGGCGGATTTCTCCCCCATCCCTAAACTATACACAAAATAGCACCATGAATCGCCCATATATGCAAGATTACAGGTATAAATGGGCTGTTTACGCCTGTAATCTTGTGTATACGGGCGATTCACAGTGCCATTTTGTATGTAGCTCTATGTGCGCATATTCACAATCGACAAGTTTTTCTTCGCAAAATGGCGATCACAATGCCAGAGGATGGGGCCCGGGTGAGTGTGGGTGGTTTGGCGAGCACGGCAGGGGGGTCAAGTGGGGGCAGGGGCTTGGCGAGAATGGTTCGGGGGGGGAGTCCGCTGGACTCCCAGACTGAATTGGGTGCCCGCACCATCCTTAAATGCGCGTTGACTATTGTAGCCTAAAGAAGGCATATATAACTGGATTTTGCTTGGTTCTATTCCAGTGGACCCTAGCCAATCCAGGATGGTGTAAACGATGCTGAAAATGAATTTGGGGGTTCCTGCATGGGTGAACCATCTTAGTAGTTTCAAGAAGTGTCTGCATGATAAGACTGGTGGGACTTCCATTGAGGGGGGAACGTTGTTGCTCTGAGGGCCTCTGCCAATACCAGACTCTCCCTGTGGAAAAGGAGAGGAGAAAGTGTTTTTTTCAATTCACCCATGTCCCCCTTCCAAAACTCAATCAAGCATTACACTTAAAATTCAGTGTGAGAACCAGTGTGGCATAATGGTTAGAGGGCTGGACTGGAACCTGGGAGACTCAAGTTCAAGTCCCCACTTGGCACTGGAGCACTGGGTGACTTTGGGACAGTCACTGACTCTCAGCTTAACCAACCTCACAGGGTTGTTGTGAGGATAAAATGGAGAGGAGGCGGATTATGCAAACCTTGGGTTCCTTGTAGGGAAAAAGTCAGGATACAAATGTAATTAATTAATTAATTAATTGATTATAATTAATATAATAAAAGTGAAGAGGATCTAAAGAGCCTCTTGTTGAGGGTGAAAGTGGAGAGTGCAAAAGCTGGTCTGAAACTCAACATTAAAAAAACGAAGATCATGGCATCTGGCCCCATCACTTCTTGGCATATGGAAGGGGAAGAAATGGAAGCAGTGACAGATTTTATTTTCTTGGGCGCCAAGATCACCTCAGATGGTGACTGGAGCCATGTATTTATTTATTTATTTATTTATTTATTGCATTTATATCCCGCCTTTTTTCATCTTGCAAGGAACCCAAGGCGGCTTACATTATCCTCCTCCTCTTCATTTTATCCTCACAACAACAACCCTGTGAGGTGGGTTGGGCTGAGAGTCTGTGACTGGCCCAAAGTCACCCAGTGAGCTTCCATGGCCGAGTGGGGACTAGAACCCGGATTTCCCAGCTCCTAGTCCAACACTCTTGCCACTACACCACACTGGCTCTTTTAATGAAAATGAAATTTTTAATTTGCTCCTTGGGAGGAAAACTATGGCAAACTAGACAGCATAGTAAGAAGCAGAGATATCACCTTGCCGACAAAGGTCCGTCTAATCAAAGCTATGGTTTTCCCAGTAGTAATGTATGGCTGTGAGAGCTGGACTATAAGAAAGGCTGAGCACCGAAGAATTGATGCTTTCGAACTGTGGTGCTGGAGAAGACTCTTACGAGTCCCCTGGACTGCAAGGAGGTCAAATCAGTCCATCCTAAAGGAAATCAACCCTGAGTGCTCATTGGAAGGACAGATACTGAAGCTGAAGCTCAAACATTTTGGCCACCTAATGCGAAGAGAAAACTCACTGGAAAAGACCCTGATGCTGGGAAAGACTGAAGGCAAAAGGAGAAGGGGATGGCAGAGGATGAGATGGCTAGATAGCATCACCGATGCAATGAATATGAACTTGAGCACACTCTGGGAGAGAGTGGAGGACAGGAAGGCCTGGTATGCTATGGTTCATGGGGTCATGAAGAGTCGGACACGACTTAACGACGGAACAACAACAAAAGTTAAAATTCCAGGTTCACCTGGACAAGGGCCCAACTATTTGTGTAGAAAAAAAATGTAATCATAAGAACATAAGAAGAGCCTTGCTGGATCATACTAAGGGTCCATCCAGTCCAGTATTCCGTTCACACAGTGGCCAACCAGCTGTCAACCAGGAAACCACTAGCAGGACATGAGTGCATCGGCACCTTCCTACCCATCTTCCCCAGCAACTGGTGTACATAGGCGTACCGCCTCAGGTACTGGAGGTACCACATAGCCATCAGGACTAATAGGCTTCTCTGGTCCATCAACTGAACCCTTCTGATTTTGAATGGCCACATGGAAAACTGAAGGCTGGAGAGAGGGCAAAACTTGGAAGAACACAACTCTACAAATGAATCAGTTGAATTAAAAAGAGGCAGAGGGAGGATGCGTGCCTTGGTGAGGGGTTATGCTTTTGGTAACCTCACTGCCAATTGCAAACTGAACCATGTGCAGGAGCAGAGATAATTAAAGAATATCTATAGAATTAAAATGTTCCAGTCCTTCAGGAGCTTAGACCATGTGGGCTGTGTAAACATAATCACAGAAAGCACAGCATTTAATCCCCTTCCATTTCATCCCAGCTGCAATAGAAACTCACTCTTCTGTATTTGTCTAGATTTGTATCTTTTTTTATTGTATTAAAATGTAAGCCCGCAGGTTCCAGTTATTCATGATGGAATAGTTTTCCTCTGCCCCCTCCCCTCTCACACGTGCACTCACACATCCCACACACTTTAACAATAGATATAACAATGGATGCTGAAATTTGCTAATTACTTTGGTTGGATCCAGACTTAGTAATACTTGAAGTCCATGGGAAGTTAGTCATGGCCAACATAAGTCCCACTGATTTCAATGGGTCTACTCTAAGCATGACTAAGTCTGAGCCCAACGCATTGTCTATATTATCCTGATAAACTTGTGGTTGGTTCACACACAGTAACCAGCAAAATCACAGGCTTAGAAGTAAAGATACATTGTTTTTTAAGTGGGATTTACTTCCAAGAAAGTCTCGTTAATAAGATTGGGGTCAGGCTAAATGATCTCTTTCGGTCCCTTCCAACTCTGTGTTTGTAAGAAGAGGCTGCTAAAATGGTCAGACTCGTTGGACAAGTTTAGCCTGGCAGATTCTCTTACATTATAGAGAGTCACCGATGGCTGACCTTATGGCCAGCAAATATTTGAATGGGATGCCTCTTTTCCCCATGCCCTAAGGACTGTGATAATTCATTGTCTGCATAAATGTAAGCAGCTTGAGTCAGTCCAAGGAAATGTCAGAAGCAGGGGGTTGCTTTGGAGCTCTGAAGGTGCTGGGTGTCCCCCTAGAAATCTCATGGGGGAGCATTGTTTGCTGTAGTGGGTTTAAACTGTAAGCCCCCACCTTTGATCAACCTGTATATTTGTAAATATAAAATAAAAATGCAAATGTTGCAAAATGCCTGTATGTCTCCTGTGACCTAATTCAATGGAAATCAAAGCTAGGGTAAGCACTAAACCCCTAAAACCATACCACTCAGAGAATGTGAGTTTTGATTGCAGCTTTAAATATAAGTGATCCTGGGACTGGTTTTGTCTACATAACATTTGCAATGCCTACTCCGAAATGGAATCTCAACTTTGATTTAATCCTGTCGTTATTCCTTTGCAGCTGTAATGCATGAACAGACCTCTTTATTCCCCAAGTGTGAGTTCTCTGATCCTGTCAGTAGCCATTATGATTTTATTTGGGATACAACAAAATCCTCTTTACTGACTAAAGGGTTCAGACACAGATTTTGCATCATACCTAAGTGGATTTTGCCCACTTCTATGTATGTCCTTCTCTTGCAGCAATGAGGAGAAGAAGAGAGGACAGTCCTTATGGAACCACTCAAAGTGGAGATAAGAAGCTACCAGCTAAAAACAGCATGCTACAATTCTTTTGCATGTGGGGGGTGTGAGGCAGGAGGGCCACAAAGAAATATCTACTTTGTCTACAAGACACCAACCCTCTTGGCTTAGTCTTTTGGTGTGTCTGGGACCAGGAATGTACAAGAATTTCATTTTGATTCATTTTTAACTTGCATTTTTTCCCCTTTTGCAACCCCAAATGTGAATGGGAGCACAATTTTCAGAGAAACTTCATGCATTCCAGAGCTTGCGTTTATGTTTACAAAATGCGCACTTTAGAAAAATGCACTTTTTTAAAAAAAAAAGAGAGAGAGAGCTGTTTCACACTTTAGTCTGTAGGGGGGAAGGGCACATTTGAGTGTGCGCTTAAAAAAAAAAGTGTACCAAAATGCACACCATTCTCGTTTGCATCACGTGAAAAAAACAGGTCGTAATTGAAAATGGGAGCAAGGTGAACTGTGTTTCAAGGTGGAGCTTGGAGAATCTCGACAAGCTTGAATGTCAATGATTTCCTCATCCCTATCTGGGACCATTTTTGCATTGCTGCAAGCTATAATTGGGATATTTGTCTGCTTTCAAAGTTGTCATTCATAAGCCAACTGGTTCTGACATCATGTAGCGTGAAGCAAGCAAGCAAGCATCCATTTTGAGTAGAAACATAAAACGCCTGTCCACCCAGGAAACCTTTAGCCAAAGCAGACAATGTGAGATATGCACAATTGGCTTTCACACATCTTGGTTTTAAAAGAAAGAAAGAGCAGGTAGGGGAGCAATCAGGATCAGGAACATAGTGACTGGGTTCAGACAACATGATAACCCACACTCAAGGTTTGAGTGTTGGTTGTCATTGAATTGTGGGTTGCTGTCGAAACGTGGGTTATCATGTTGTCTGAACCCAGCCACACTAACAAACCATGGTTTGTTAACCATGAACAACCCATGAAGAGAACCCATGGTTTGTTGCTGGGTTGTGAACTGTGAGTTGTTCATGCTTAACAAACCATAGTTTGTTATCATGGCTGGGTTCAGACAACACGATAACCCACGTTTCAACAATAACCCACATTTCAATGACAACCCACACTCAATCCTAACTCAAACCTGGAGTGTGGGTTATTATGTTGTCTGAACCCAGCCAGTATACAGGAACCCCATCCCCCACCCCCACATGCACTTTATACATCATCCTCTTCCTCCCACTTGCCAATTTCTCTCAGATAGTGTTCTTCAAGTATCCAGAGGACTGTCACACAGAAGTTGGAACAGGGTTGTTCTCTGTTGCTTGAGAGGACACGACTAGAAACAATAGGTGGAATTTGTAGGGATGCAGATTTCAGCCAAATGTTAGGAGAAACTCCCTAATGGTAAAAATCCTTCCCAGCTCCATGATACTATGATTATAATAACTAGAGGTGAAGGCAGAGAGGATACTTGTGCTCATTCCTCGGCCACCTCCTAAGTAAGGTAAGCCCAAGAAACCCAAACCTAACCCTTGAGAATTTCTCCGAAATGTATACAGTATTGAATTTCTTTTCAGAAGCAATTCCTCTTCTATCAAATTGAATGAGAATGGCTGAAAAAAATGTGGGATAAATTTTTGGTACAGCACTAATATAAACATAATAACAAGGGCTGGCCCTACCATAAGACGGAGTGAGGTGGGCGTCTCAGAAGGCATATGCTGGAGACTCCCCTTGGCTGTTTCCACCTGTTAGATAACAGCGCTGTATGCAGCCTACTCTCAGCCTCCCAAAGTATCCTGTTATCCCCAGGTGTGTGGAGGATGCACTCCCATTGCTAGTATTTGAGTAATATTCAACTCCTAGTCCAATTGGCTTCCATACATGTAATGAGTGGGAGGTAACTTCTAGACTTTCACCTCAGGGAGCAAAAGTTCACTGCCCAGCTCTGATAATAACCAATAATAAAAACTCACTTGTTTTAAATCTGAATCTCCATTAGGGATGTACAGACTGTGTTAAATCTGCTCCGGCTGTGTTTTGCGGATTGTCAGGTGACTTTTGTCCCATCGTCCAGTCCACACACAGACAGATGCAATTTTTTTTTTCATCATGCGGAAAAATGCACAAATAATTACGTAAGTATTTACATATTTACATAATTTACCTTAGTACATAACATTTAGTGTATTGTCCCCCACTCCATTCAATGTTTCCTCAACAGAAACTTACATATTTTCCTATGAATATGCGTAAACTTCAGGAAAGTAAAAAAAATCATCTGAAAGTCCACGGATTCCGTGCTGCCTGAGGGGGTCACTTCGCAGCAGGTTCCTCAGGTCAGATTCTTAGAAATGCAAGTTTATTTTAGTCCATCTCGAATTTCTCCAGCATCCCTAATCTCCATTAACTTCTCCGCTTAGAATGGATAGTGGATCAGGTTCTCCATGAAAGATTCCATTGCAATTTTTCAACAACACCCTAGCCTGAATCAGGCAGAGCTCAGTGGGATCAAAAGATGTTTTTTCAGCTAGAGCCATATTGCCTTGGACTATTTTTGAAAACCATGGACAAGGATACATATTCCTGATAGACAATAGACAGGTTTGATATGAGGATTCCTGTGCCCTCCCCCACCCCCACTTTCTGCAGTTTTCCAGGCTCAAGGTCTTTGTCTTTTGTTCTACCACTCCATTCAGAATAATTTACATGAAACCAACTGCATCATAAGCATTTACAAATTCCTTGGGGGTAAATTGATTGGTTCAACTCACTCTTTTTAAACATCAGCCAGAGATATTTGCATGCATCGGGGAACAAATATTGGCACTTGCATCGTTTATACGGCATGCATAATCACTTCCAGGGAAGGCCTAAGAGGCCAACCTGGTGGAAGTGACTCTAATTCTGTCAACTTTATTAGAGTTGCATCTGTTCGTGTCAGGTCTCAATTTGCTCCCTTCTTTCATCCCCCACCAACACCACCTTCTTTCTCCAGCCAAAATTAAACGGCAGCTTAGCCAGTTTAATCTGTTGGGGTTTTCTTTTCCCTGAACAGTCCTGAGTGTGACTCATTCATCCTAATGCAGTCTAAAGCAATTGAGCTATTATTAAAGCCTTATAATTTCAAACACACTTCTGTGATTGCTATTTAGATGAGAATGCTTGAGTCTGAATCCCTCATGATTTCTTTAGTGCTGGTCTTGGCAGAAAACATACTTTAAAAACCATCAAGATAAATAAATTACTTCCAAAGCTGATGATGAGCTAGAAGAAATGTCTGTTTTTAAGGCGAAGCCCTCTTCGATCTCCTCACCTCCTTTCTTCCCCCCCCCCACTCCAAAATGGTGGTCTTAAATGAGGAATTCTGGGGTTGGTAACTGGACACGTGCTGTGTTTCCAGATGGTGTGAACGAAATTTGAAAATGAGCTGAGATAAACAGAGAAGCAGGAGGTTTTCAAGACAGACCCGTAGGGAGTTAATCTCTTCTCCAAGTCTGATATTGGTTGGTAATGAGGATCATTTAGCAATTTCCAACATCCTCAATTCATTTTGGTTATAGTATTATTTCCTGTGGCTAAGAATACTCCAAAGGTGAACAGGCGAATGAATAGCATTACCACTATACATTAAGAACTGACTCCTTGGTTCCAACAAAAGGTATTTGTAGCTTAATTCATACCTACAGGAAGTCTTTGTGTACTGAAGAGCTTATTAAATTGTTTGATTTATTTACATAATGGGTGAGAGTGCATGCTACAAGATAACTATTATGGAATTAGCTGGTTTTGAAAAGTGGGAGACATATAGTAAGTACATGGAGAATGACGGGAGAACTTTTGATGGATTTCTGAAAATAACTGATGGATTTTAAGATGCATGCACATATCCTTGCAAATATCCAGTTTTCTAAGGCTGCAGTGCTAAAAGTTATGGGAAATAAGCCCCATTGAACACAGTGGGACTTTATTCAGAAGTAAATCCCACTGTGTTCAACATGCATAGAATTGCATTGCAACAGCCTAATCCTGTAGGGGCCGCGGTGGCTTAGTGGTTAAGACACTGAACTGCAGACTGGAAGGTCGGCAGGTCAGCAGTTCGAGACCTGAGTGCTGCGTGAGGGAGTGAGCTCCCGTCTTCAGTCCCAGCTTCTGCCAGCCTAGCAGTTCGAAAGCAAGAAATTGCAAGTAGGTAAATAGGTACCGCCTCGGCGGAAAAGGTAACAGCGTTCCGTGCACCTTGGTGTTCAGTCATGCCAGCCACATGACCATGGAAGCGTCTTCGGACAGCGCTGGCTCTTCGGCTTAGAAACGGGGATGAGCACCGCACCCTAGAGTCGGACATGACTGGTTGGGGACACCTTTACCTTTACTCCTGTATATCTTGAGTTCAATGGGACTTACTTCTGAGGAATCATTAATAGTATTGGGCTGCACAACTGAATCTCCATTAGGCATCCCAGGCAAGCTCCATTGAACATGGAGGGATTTACTTCTCGGTTAACATGTATATACTCAGTCTGCAGTTCTCTGACAACAAAGGAAAAATGAAAGAAATATCAGCTAATCAATCTTTTAACATGACAAAACAGTTCCCTTGTCCTATATTAATTTACAATGTCTGTCAGGGTGGACACTGAGCCCATAGAATCCCAGAGTAGTTCTGATTCTGAGGAAGAGCAGTCGCTCCTGGGAGAGGAGTGCGCTCCTCTTTCCCAGGACCAACAGCTGACGGAGATTCCTCCCACCAGCATTCCTAGTTTAGCTAGCAGTCCAGGGAGTGACCAAGCACAGATAGCAGACTTAGTGGATGCGCGACGCAGACGCAGAGAGTGGCGCCAGATGGAGGGCGCGGAAAGGAGGCGAAGTGCCAGGTTGGCGCGCAAACAACGGCTGCGCCCAGAGGCTTCAAGGGAAAAGGGGAGGAACTCTCCCTAGTCCTTAAGTTCAGGGGTCTGCCAGTAATTCCCTTTCAAACAGGGACCAACTGTTCCAACTTAGGGCATAGGTACTGTGCTGCTCAGATCTAGTTGCAATCGGTATAGTTATTAAGTCGTAAAAGAAGAATAAAGCTTTGAAAAGAATTCCTTTGTCTGTGTCTGGACTTGGCTACTGGTTTAGACTGAGAGAGACCTCCAAGGAGCCCTCGACAATGTATATTCTAGTATTGACTAAAGGGTGCCCATTATTCAAATAAAAAGTTTGTTTTCTGTCTTCCTTAACTGCACATAGTTTGTCAATTTAGACATAATCGCTGTGTCCCATAATTTGATTTACTATTGTTGTAAAGAAGGTATTTTATCTTGCTTCCAGTACAGATTTTTGAGAGAGGCACCAGTTTTCTACTAAGGGATGTGCAAAACCTTTGCTGTAATTTTTACCTGTAGTAGACATTTATCTGCAAGAATGAAGGTGGGATCTTGGAGAAGGCAGGATTTCCAATGTGTTAACTTGCATCCTAACATTGGTTGTTCCCCTTAGGGATGTCAGAGAATTCCGCCACAGACTCCAGTGAGGCTGGATTCCTTAGAATCCGCTCCCCCCCCCCGGAATCCGTGATGGAACGGCCTCCCCCCTCGCCACCCCGCGGAATCCCTCCAGGATGGAACTTACCTTGCAGCGGATGTGGTGGCGGCTTTGGCAGTGGCGGCAGCAGCAGCAGCAGCTCCGGCTGGTCTTCCGGCTACTGCCGGGTTGCTGCAGCCGCAAATGGCGGCCATTGTAGTGGCCGCCATTTGCGTGGCTTCCTTTTGCCGTGATAGGCTATGTAAATACTTATGTAGCCTATCACAGCAAAGAGCAGGGGCGCAAATGGCGGCCGCTACACCATTTGCGCCCCTGCTCTTTTCCGTAATAGGCTACGTAAGTATCTACATAGCATATCACAGCAAAAGGAAGCCAAGCAAATGATGTAGCGGCTGCCATTTGCATGGCTGCCTTTTGCCGTGATAGGCTATGTAAATACTCACGTAGCCTATCACGGCTTGACAGCCACGCAAATGGCAGCCAGCATAGCGGCCGCCATTTGCAGCAGCCCGGCCGTGGACGGAATTCCGGCTACAGACGGGGAGGATTCCATGGGGAGGGACGGAGCACTTCCTCCCCACCACTGATGCCCTGGAACAGATTGGTGAGTGGGATTCGTACATCCCTAGTTCCCCTACCCGCTTCATTTAAAGGCTCATAAAACCTTCTTTATTTCTTATATTCTTGGTTTATTTATTTTACAGAAATCCACATTCATGTGTGCATATTCTTTCCTTGGTAAAGGGGGGGGGGGTTAAACTAGATATGATATTAATTGTGTGAATGCAACTAACATGCACATTTTAAACAATGTAGATAGTAGTTGCTCAGGGCTGGGCGACTGAATGAGTAACATCAGGACCATGGTAGTGAAGAGGGAGAATTTATCTCTCCCCCAGCTGGGGTCCCCCAGCTGCCTGTTGAAAATCACCCCTGGATGCTGTTATGCATTAGGAAGTGTTGGTACCAAAATAGCAAATAGCAGCTTCAGGGGTGCTGGGACCACACCAGCAAGAGAAAGTGTTAAACTTTTCCACCCCATCTATGGCAGCCCTGATGCTGCTTGTGGGGGGCATCTGCTAATTACATTTTTAAAAACATGACTGTTAATTGCATTCACACAATTAGGGCACAATCCTATGCAGGTTAAGAAAGAAAAATGTCCTACAACTCCCAGCATTCCCCAGCCAGCAAAGCTGGCTGGGGAGTGCTGAGAGTTGTAGGATGTTTTTCTGTCTAAACCTGCATAGGATTGTGCCCTTAATGTCATATTGGCTTTGGCCAAAAAATGTCCTGTATTGTGAACAGAAAAGAGGAATGGCTTAATTATGCATAGTTCACTATTTAAAGTGCTGGCTGGCTTATGAGTGCTTATCTCATTCCTCGTTCTATACTCCAGTTGAATTGCTGATGCTCATGCATGACTGCATTCCAAATAGGGGGCAAGTGTCCTACTTTACAGAGAATAGCCCTCTGTTGTGGAGAGCTGGCAGAGAACAGTCCTCTTGTTTGAAGGTGACCTCTATTTGAAGAAGTGTCCAGTCCAAGTCTGGTTTAAAGTCAAGCAACAATAAGAAGGGAGAGCAAAAGGTCCTTGAAGACTAGGTACCAGCAAGCTGATTTATGAGAAAAATGCAAAGTAGTGGGTTTTAAGCAATACCAGTGCCATTAAAGTGAATGGGAAGAAACTGGCTCATCCCACAAAAATGACTTACTCAGAAACAATGTCTAATGAGATCCGTTTTGCTGTCCCAGGAAAGGAAGAAAAAATGTACTTTGTAGAACCAACCTGTACACTTGTGACCTACCAAATGAAACAGAGCCTCTCAGTCAGATATTGTGACCTATGAGATGCTTGTCGCACACCTCTCTACATTTGCAGAACCAGATGGGCACAACAGCAGCAGCAACAACAAAAAACAGGAGGGTTATTGAATCACAAGAGCTGCCCTACATGGTTGGTAGGCTGTTTGTCCTAGTGGATCCAAGAAAACAGAAGGAGGTGAGCGTCCAAAGTAAATCGCAAAGAAGAGAAACAGGTTCCCAGAATGCAAAAAACCAAAAACAAACATCATTGTAGGAAGCCCAATGCGTTTCGGCCTTTTTCATATTTTTAGGCCTTCTTCGGGGGGTAGAGAAAAAAGTCTGCAGAATCTTTTCAGCAAAAGATTGTTTTCTGTCTCAATCTACTAGCGACTGCTTGCCAATAGATTGACACAGGAGACAATCTTTGAAAAAATTCTGCAGACTTTTTTCTCTACCCCCCAAAGAAGGCCTAAAAAATAAAAAGGCCCAAACATGTTGGGCTTCCTACTATATATATATATATATATATATATATATGCATCCTGAGAACCTGTTTCTCTTCTTTGTGATGTCCTAGTGGATCGATCCCACATTGCTAGGGTGGCCACTTATGCATCGCCAAAAAAGAGGACACCGAGAGGTGTATCCGATGTCTTACTTGGAGATTACTCTAAGTAGGACTAACATTGGATACAATCCCAATTTGCAATGCATTTGCGTATGAAAAATTGTATGCATACATACAAATTTAGAATCAATAACTCTAATTTAAATAGAAATACAATACATCTCACCATAAAAGAGAAAACTGGCTTGGTGACCTGTGTGCCCGCTCAGACTACTGTGTCCCAGTGCTAACTGTTGATGATCGACTTGAAGGCCCCTGCTCTCCCTCTTTATGGTTCTTTGACTTTAAACCAGACTTGGACTGGGCAGCTCATCAAATACAGGACACCTTCAAATGGAGAACTGTCTTCTGACAGCTCTTCAAAATAGAGGACTGCCTTCTGTAAAGTAAAACATCTGGTCACCCAAGCAGGTCGACTTTTCATCATGGATGTGAAATTACCAAGGGCAAAGAAAGTCAAGTGGTAACATTTGGACTCATGAGAGCGTCATTTGAGATTTGCCTGGAGGGTAGCCCCAGCAGGCAAGATGTTTGTACTTGGTTTAATAGCATCCACAGCAGGGATAAGGAGACCTAATCGCTTCATTAAAATAACAAAATCATTAGAGGAAGATTTGGGAATGAAGGGAATATTTTTAGAAGAATTCCCTTGGATAACATGATGGCAGCCATCAAGATGAGGAGCAAACCAAAGTTGCAAAGGGCACAACTGTACAAAGCAGGAAAGTTGGCAGAAGGAAGGGAAGTTTTGCAGTACAATTCAGACTGGTATCTGAAGCACAAAGAAAAAAAATATTCCCATTAATATAGGGTGTGTGTGTGCATGTTTAAAAAATAACTTTAGAGGGGGTCCTAATTAGTGCTGATTTGGTTGCACTGAAACATAGCATCTCTTTGAAATGTAAATAGGGTATCAACATAATCTAACCACCAATTGGAGGCCTTACTGAAAAGTAAGTATGTGCTTGGGTTTTGGGGTTTTGTTTTTAGCTTTGTCTGCTGTACTTTTTCCCATGAAAAAAGTTGGGCCAGTAAAAACCCTATTAAATACAGAGCCCGTGGAGATGAGATCTGGTGAAGTAAATGCATATCCAGGTAGAAATGCTGCAAATATAAGCTATTTACAGATTTCTTTGGGAATACCATATATCTGCTTTCATAGATAAATATTTTGGATATATGGCAGCCTCAAGAATATTGTCGTAGTAACTGCAAGGAAAAGGAGAGAAAAAAACAATAATTGCACCTGCAGTTTCATGTGGAACGGAGGGAAACAGTAGTAATAGACTCCTTCCCAAGTGCTCCAGACTCTAAATTTCAAATCATAACATGTGCACTGCATATAGATGGCATTATCCAGTGGGAAACATGATGCACCTTTAAGCCAGTAACATGAACCTATGTTGACAACATGTAGAGATGTGCTACATGGTAGGAAATGTGATGGACATTTAAGCCAATTTCAGCTCAAAATGTGCATCTTATACTGGTAGGTGAGCTTCCCAATGGGAAAAATGATGATAAATCCATGCCTATGTGCTTGTGCATCTAGTTGCTCCTTTAAAATACACACATACACACCACAATTATTTCAATATGCCCTCACAATTCTGATGATTAGGCTGACCATGGAGGTTCAAAGCATCAGACAGCTGTCCAAGGCTAGCATGCAGAATGACTAAAAAATCTACAGAAATAAATACAGTCATCTACAAAAATCAATAAAGTGCAACAGTGCAGCACTTATTGGCATGAAACAGTGTCATCACTGCAGCATCCTTTGCCAAGCCAAAAAATAAAATAAAAATCATGTTATTTGTTTAGTTGATTTACATCCAGCTCTTCTTCACAAAGAGCCCAGATGCCTATATAAAACACAGGGTCTACTTGTGAGGAGAATGACCCAGCTATAGCCAATGAAGAAGTAAATCCAACTGCAAGTGGTGATTCAGGGACAGCAAGTATATAACTCCTCAGTCTTCTCCCAGGATTTTACCGGGTTAACACAGCTTTCACTGAGTTCTCTGCTTCTGCTACTTTGCTCCAGCTGCACTCTTCAAATATTTGAAGAGCTGTCACATAGTTGATGGAGCACATTTGACCCAAACCAATGAGTTGAAATTATAAGAATAGCTTTTTAAAACACACACACACACACACACACACACACTAAACATTAGGAAGAACTTCCTGATAGTACAAGCTGTTGGGCAGTGGAAGGGACTACCTCGAAAGAGAGTGGACTCTTCTTCATTAGAGGATTTCAATAAGAGGCTGGATGGCCACTTATCAAAGGTGCTGTCATAGTGGGTTTCCTGCATTAGCAGTGAGTTGGACACTTGGACTAGACAGCCTTTGAGGTTGTTCCAACTCTATGCTTCTATGTTTAAAGTGCCTGTCAGAGCTTTTAATATATAACATCATGGCAACTTAGACAAAGCTGGCTTAGGGCCAGGAGAGCTTTGGGAGAAAAAGACTGCTCTGTGTGGGCTGAAATTTATCATTAATCTAATCCCTTTCAGTCCATCACTGCAAATCAGCAAGTGTTGTCAGGAGATCACGACCAGCACTGTGCCGTTGAAGCAGTTCAGAAGAAGATGGCAGTGGACAAATGGACAGACAGACCTGTGGGCGAGTGGTACATTATTCTATAGGAACTGTAAGATTGGAGAGCTTGCTCAGGATTTGGGGCTCTCATAAATAGTACCAGCTTTCCAAAGAACTCCACTCAGTTTCAATTTTTCCTCTGCTGAACCTTGAGGGAGTGTATGAAGACAAAGGGAGCATAGAGTTTATGGCGGTATCTACCTGTTGCTTATCCTTGTTCTTCCCTGTGTAATGGGGAATGAAAGCACACATCCCCTCTCTACCAATCCAACATGCCTGCCCTTCCTCCAGCATCCGAACAAGACTCTCCCGTGGTGGTGACCTGCAAGGTGTGTGCAATGTTTGTTTTCTTGCCTGACAACAACATGGCCTACACGTGCAACAAGTGCAAGTTGATCACGCTGCTGGAAGAAAACGTAAGAGGACTGGAGCGGCGACTGTCGACCCTCCAGGGAGTAAGAGAACACAAAGAGTTCTTGGACAGAACGGTGGAACTACAGCAGCAAAGGGAAGACCAGAAGCTTGAAGAGCAACAGCAAGCTGAGGCAGAAGTGGGAAATGCTGAGGTGAGGAAAAATGCAGTAGAGCATACTCCTTGGAACCCCTTCATGGATCACTGCCTTGTTGTGGTGATGGGGCTTGTGTAACTCAGTGAAGCCATAAGATATGCTGTGCAGAGCCACCCAAGACGGACGGGTCATGGCGGAGAGTTCTGACAAAATGTGGTCCACTGGAGAAGGAAATGGCAGCCCACTCCAGTATTCTTGCCAAGAAAACTCCATGGAACGTATCACAAGGCTAAAAGAGATGATGCCGGATGATGAGCCTCTCAGGTCGGAAGGTGTCCAATATACTACTGGGGAAGAGCAGAAGAAATTTCCAAGTAGCGCCAGAAAGAGTGAAGCGGCTGAGCCAAACCCGAAAGGACACTCAGCTGTGGATGTGTCTGGTGGTGAAAAGAAAGTCTGATGCTGTAAAGAACAATATTGTTTAGGAACCTGGAATGTAAGATCAATGAATCAAGGTAAGCTGGAGGTGGTCAAACATGAGATGGCAAGATTGAACATCGACGTCTTGGGAATCAGCGAACTAAAATGGACAAGCATGGGTGAATTTAATTCAGGTGACCATTATATCTACTACTGTGGGCAAGAATCCTTAGAAGAAATGGAATAGCACTCATCGTCAATAAAAGGGTGGGAAAAGCAGTACTGGGGTACAATCTCAAAAACAATAGAAAGATCTCAGTACGAATCCAAGGCAAACCGTTCAACATCACAGTAATTCAAGTCTATGCCCCAACCACTGAGGCTGAAGAAGCTGAGATTGATCGGTTCTATGAAGACCTACAACACCTTCTAGAACTAACACCAAAAAAAAAAATGACTTTTTCATCCTAGGGGATTGGAATGCTAAAGTAGGAAGTCAAGAAATCACCGGGATAACAGGCAAGCATGGCCTTGGTGTACAAAATGAAGCAGGGCAAAGGCTAATAGAGTTTTGCCAAGAGAACACGCTGATCATAGCAAACACTCTTTTCCAACAGCACAAGAGGTGACTCTACACATGGACATCACCAGATGGTTATTATCGAAACCAGATTGATTATGTACTTTGCAGCCAAAGATGGAGAAGCTCTATACAGTCAGTAAAAACAAGCCATGGAGCTGACTGTGGTTCAGATCATGAGCTTCTTATTGCAAAATTTCAGCTTAAATTGAAGAATGTAGGGAAAACCACTAAATCATTCAGGTATGACCTAAATCATATCTAGGGATGTACGAAAATCACTTACCTTTCGCGGATTATGCTGATGGTGGGGGGGAGGCACTCCGTCCCTCCCCCCGGAATCCTGGCCGGCCGGCTGTGCTCCGCAGGGATTCTGTGGAGCCGCCAGCCGGCTCTGCCAGCAGCCGGACATCTGGCCGCTGGCTAGCAGGGACGCAAATGGCAGCGGCCTTAGCCGCCGCCATTTGCGTCGCTGCAGTCAGCCATGATAGGCTACGTAAATGTTTACGTAGCCTAAAACAACAACAACGCGCGTACGCAAATGGCGGTGGCCATGGCCGCCGCCATTTGCGTTCCTTATTTTGGCACGTGTTAGTCTACGTCAAGATTTATGTAGACTAAGTAGGGATGGACGAAAGGGTCTTACCTTGTCCTGCAGCTTGCTTCGCGGTGGGGGGGAGGCGCTTCGGTTCTCCCGCCGAAGTTCAGGAGAGGGGGGGGAGGCGCCCTGCCTCGCCCGGCTGAAATTCAGGCCAGGGGGGAGGCGCCCCATCCCTCGCTGGTGAAATTCAGGCCAGGTAGGAGCGCCCCATCTACCCGGCCGCGAAAAAAAAGTAAAAAACACACACACACAGACACCCATGATAGGCTACGTAACGATTTACGTAGCCTATCATGGCTAGATTTCCAAAGTCAGCCGTGATAGGCTATGTAAATCATCACGTAGCCTATCATGGGTGACTTTGAAGAAAGAAAAAAAAAAGCGCGTACGGAAATGGCGGCTCCCATGGGGACCGTCATTTGCGTTCCTTATTTTGGCACATCTAGTCTACGTAAAGATTTACGTAGACTACAGCGAAAATAAGGGCAACGCAAATAGCGTTCCCTTATTTTCACCGTAGTCTACGTAAATCTTTACGTAGACTAGATGTGCCAAAATAAGGAACACAAATGGTGCCGCCCAATGGGCGCCGCCATTTGCGTATGCATTTTTTTTCCAAAGTCACCCGTGATAGGCTACGTGACGATTTACATAGCCTATCCTGGCTGACTTTGGAAATCTACCTGTGATAGGCTATGTAAATCGTTATGTAGCCTATCACGGGTGTGTGGTTTTTTTTTACTTTACTTTTTTTTTTTTGCAATGGCGCTGGCGGCAGCCGGTCGGGAGACTGGCCGCTGCCCCCGCCCCCGACGAACCGCCGCCGAACCGCCGCCGGGACCCGCCGCTGAGAGGGACATTCGCCAAAGGTAAGTCCCACCCCGGGGGGGGGGCGGGGGGCCGGCGGAGAATTTCCCCAACACTTTCGGAGGGCGAATGCATCGGCGCTCGGCCTCCTGAAGATTCGTGGAGAAATTCTCCGCCATCCCTAAGACTAATACGGCGAAAATAAGGGGAACGCAAATAGCGTAGCGTCCGCTACGCTATTTGCGTTCCCCTTATTTTCGCCATCTTTGTCTACGTAAATGTTTACATAGACTAACACGAGCCAAAACAAGGAACACACGTACGCGTGTTTTTTTTGTTTTTGTTTTTTAAAGTCAGCCGTGCTAGGCTACGTAAACATTTACGTAGCCTATCACGGGTTTTTTTTTAAAACCTAGCCATGATAGGCTACGTAAATCTTTACGTAGCCTATCACATTTTTTTTTTAAAAAAACTGGAAATGGCGGTGGCGGCGGCCGGTCAGGAGACCGGCCACCGCCGCCACCGAACCACCACCAGAGCCACCGCCGCCACCAGGAAGATCCGCCCAAGGTAAGTCTCGCCCCGGAGGGGGCGGGGGGCAAGCCGTTCCGCCACCAATTTCGGGGGGCCGAATGCACTGGCATTCGGCCTCCCTGAGATCCATGGCAGAATTTTCGTACTTTCCTAGCAGTATGTGAACCAAGAACTACCAGAAGTATAAGCTGGGTTTCAAAGAGGCAGAGGAACTAGAGATCAAATCTCCAACTTTCTCTGGATCATGGAGAAAGCAAGAGAATTCCAGAAAAACGTCTATTTCTGCTTCATTGACTATGCTAAAGCCTTTGATTGCGTGGATCACAACAAACTGTGGCAAATTCTGAAAGAGATGGGGGTACCAGACCACCTTACCTGTCTCCTGAGAAACCTGTACGAGGGTCAAGAAGCAACAGTAAGAACCGGACATGGAACAACCGATTGGTTCAAAATTGGGAAAGGAGTACGACAAGGCTGCATATTGTCGCCCTGCTTATTTAACTTATATGCAGAGTACATCATGAGAAACGCCGGGTTGGATGAATCACAGACAGATCGGAATTAAGATTGCCGGGAGAATTATCAACTACCTCAGATACACGATACCACCCTAATGACGATACCACCCTAATGGCAGAAAGTGAAGAGGATCTCAAGAGCCTCTTGTTGAGAGTGAAAGCGGAGAGTGCAAAAGCTGGTTTGAAACTCAACATTAAAAAAACGAAGATCATGGCATCTGGCCCCATCACTTCCTGGCATATAGAAAGGGAAGAAATGGAAGCAGTGACAGATTTTATTTTCTTGGGCGCCAAGATCACCGCAGACGGTGACTGTAGCCAAGAAATTAAAAGACGCTTGCTCCTTGGGAGGAAAGCTATGACAAACCTAGACAGCATAGTAAGAAGCAGAGACATCACCTTGCCGACAAAGGTTCGTATAATCAAAGCTATGGTTTTCCCAATAGCAACATATGGCTGTGAGAGCTGGACTATAAGGAAGGCTGAGCGCCAAAGAATTGATGCTTTCAAACTGTGGTGCTGGAGAAGACTCTTACGAGTCCCCTGGACTGCAAGGAGGTCAAATCAGTCCATCCTAAAGGAAATCAACCCTGAGGGCTCATTGGAAGGACAGATACTGAAGCTGAAGCTCAAATATTTTGGCCACCTAATGCGAAGAGAAAACTCACTGGAAAAGACCCTGATGCTGGGAAAGATTGAAGGCAAAAGGAGAAGGGGACGGCAGAGGATGAGATGGCTAGATAGCATCACCGGTGCAATGAATACGGACTTGAGCACACTCCAGGAGAAAGCGCAGGACAGGAAGGCCTGGCGTGCTATGGTCCATGGGGTCCCGAAGAGTCAGACGCGACTGAACAACTGAACAACAAATACTCCTTGGAAAAGGGTGACAGTTAAGAGCAGAAGAACTAGAAGCCACTCTGCACCAGTGGAAGCAGTGCAGCTATGGAACCAATTCTAGGTACTTGAGGATGAGACTGGAGAACAGCCTGCAAAAGAAGAAATACAGGGGAACCTGCATGAGATCTTTTCAAGAAAATCAGAGATATCAAGGGAACGTTTTGTGCAAAGACGGGCATGATAAAGGACAAAGAAGGCAGGTCCTAACAGAAGCAGATGAGATTAAGAAGAGGTGGAAAGAATTAGGGATGTACAAAAGTCACTTACCTTTTCACAGATTCTGTTCATGGTGGGGGGGAGGCGTTCCACCCCTCCCCCCAGAATCCTCAACGGGGGGGAGGCAATCTGGTCCTCCCCCTTGGAATCCTCGACGGCCGGCTGTGCTCCGCGGCGGCTCCACGGAGCAGCTGGCCAGGCCCAGGCCAGGGCCGTCCGCAGCCAGATTTCTGGCCGCGGACGGCTCTGGGTTAAAAAAAAAAAGTGTATGCAAATGGCGGTGGCTGCGGCCACTGCCATTTGCTTTCCTTATTTTTCACTGTCTTAGTCTACGTAAATATTTACATAGACTAAGATGAAGAAAAGAAAGGGGAACGCAAATAGTGTACTGGGCGTTATTTGCGTTCCCCTTTCTTTTCTTCTTCTTAGACAGTGAAAAATAAGGAACGCAAATGGCGGTGGCCGTAGCCGCTGCCATTTGCGTACGCGTTTTTTTTTTTTTTTTACCCAGATGTGATAGGCTACGTAAGTCTCTACATAGCCTATCACATGTATGGGGGGGGGGAGAAAAAAACACAGACTGCAAATGGCAGCGGCGGCAGCCGGTCGGAAGACCAGCCACTGCCGCCGCCACCGCTGAAGCCGCTGCTGGAGCCACCGCCATCCGAAACATCTGCCCCAGGTAAGTCTCGTCCCGGGGGGGGGGATCCACAGTGGGCGGGGGGGTGGCAGGCCGCTCTGCGATGGATTTCCGTGGGCCAAATGCACTGGCATTTGGCCTCACCGAGAGCTGTCGCGGAATTCTCTGACATACTTCTCTGACATACTCCACCTAATTCTCTGACATACTCCACCTAATGCAAAGAGAAAACTTACTGGAAAAGACCCTGATGCTGGGAAAGATTGAAGGCAAAAGGAGAGGGGGACGGCAGAGGATGAGATGGCTAGATAGCATCACCGATGCAATAAATATGAACTTGAGCACACTCCGGGAGAGAGCGAAGGACAGGAAGGCCTGGCGTGCTATGGTCCATGGGGTCACGAAGAGTCGGACACGACTGAACGACTGAACAACAAATACTCCTTGGAAAAGGGTGACAGTTAGGAGCAGAAGTGGAAGCAATGCAGCTATGGAACCGATTCCAGGTACTTGAGAATGAGACTGGAGGACATCCTGCAAAAGAAGAATTACAGGGGAACCTGCATTACAGAGAGCAAGAGGCTGAAGGTCAGTCAAGCAGAGGCAATGAAACCAAGGCCTACAACAATAAGAGGAGGAGGAGTCTTGGGAGACTCCTTGCTGCATGGGATCGAAACCCAAGTATGTCACGAAGACCCGTGGACTCGCCAGGTATGTTGTCTCCCAGGAGGATGGATTAGAGACATGACTGAAGGGTTGCCTGCACTCATACAGCCCACTGACAGGTATCCCTTTCTTCTCATCCATGTGGGAGCAAATGATACTGCTAAGCGGAGCTACGAAGAAATCACGTCACGTCAGACTTAGGGATGGCGGAGAATTTCTCCACGAATCTTTGGGAGGCCGAGTGCCGACGCATTCGGCCCCCCAAAAGTGTTGGGGAAATTCTCCGCCGGTCCCCCGCCCCCCCTGAGATGGGACTTACCTTTGGCGAATGTCCCTCTCGGCGGCGGGTCCCGGCGGCGGGTCCCGGCGGCGGTTCGGCGGGGGCGGCGGCCGGTCTCCCGCCCAGCTGCCGCCGCCATTACAAAATAAAAAAGTACAGTAAAAAAAACAACACACACCTGTGATAGGCTATGTGACGATTTACGTAGCCTATCACAGCTAGATTTCCAAAGTCAGCCGTGATAGCCTACGTAAATCATCACATAGCCTATCATGGGTGACTTTGGGGGAAAAAAAAAACGTGTATGCAAATGGCGGCGCCCCATGGGCGCCGCCATTTGCGTTCCTTATTTGGATAGGGGAAGTCTACGTAAAGATTTACGTAGACTACGGTGAAAATAAGGGAACGCTATTTGCATTGCCCTTATTTTCGCCGTAGTCTACGTAAATCTTTACATAGACTAGACGTGCCAAAATAAAGAACGCAAATGGCGGCGCCCATGGGGCGCCGCCATTTGCGTATGCGCTTTTTTTCCCCAAAAAGTCACCCGTGATAGGCTACGTGATGATTTACGTAGCCTATCACGGCTTACTTTGGAAATCTAGCCGTGATAGGCTACGCAAATTGTTACGTAGCTAGGAGTGCACGAAAGCCACTTACCTGGTCTCGCAGCTTGCTTCGCGGTGGGGGGGAGGCGCTTCGCTGCTCCCCCCGAAGTTCAGACCAGGGGGAGAGGCTCCCCACCTCGCCCGGCCGAAATTCAGGCCGGGGGGGAGGCGCCTCGCCTCGCCCGGCCGTGAAATAAAAAGTTTAAAAAACAAAACAAAACTCCCCCGTGATAGGCTACGTGACGATTAACGTAGCCTATCACGGCTAGATCTACAAAGTCAGCCGTGATAGGCTACGTTAATCATCACGTAGCCTATCACGGGTGACTTAAAAAAAAAAAGCGCGTACGCAAATGGCGGCCCCCATAGGGAGCCGCCATTTGCGTTCCTTATTTGGTCGCTGTAGTCAACGTAAATCTTTACGTAGACTACGGCAAAAATAAGGGCAACGCAAATAGCGTTGCCCTTATTTTCGCCGTAGTCTACATAATCTTTACGTAGACTACAGCGACCAAATAAGGAACATGAATGCCGGCTCCCTATGGGGATCGCCATTAGCCGTATGCACTTTTTTTTTTTAAAGTCACCCGTGATAGGCTACGTGATGATTTACGTAGCCTATCACGGCTGACTTTGCAAATCTAGCCGTGATAGGCTACGTTAATCGTCACGTAGCCTATCACAGGGGTTTTTTTTTTTTTTTTTTTTTTACTTTTATTGGAATGGGGGCGGTGGCAGCCGGTTGAAAGACCGGCTGCCACCCCCGCCCCTGACAAAGACCTGATGAACCGCCGCCGGGACCTGCCGCCGGGTGGGACATTCGGGAAAGGTAAGTCCCGTCCCGGGGGGGTGAGGGGTGTGTGGAGAATTTCTCCCCGAAACTACTTCGGGGGGCCGAACATGTTGGCACTTGGCCCCCCGAAGTTTCAGGGAGAAATTCTCCCCCATCCCTATACGTAGCCTATCACGGGTGTGTGGGGTTTTTTTACTTTTTTTTTCGCGGCCAGGGAGATGGGGCGCTCCTTCCCAGCCTGAATTTCGCCGGCGAGGGATGTGGCGCCTCCCCCCCGGCCTGAACTTCGGGGCGAGAACCTAAGCGCCTCCCCCCCCACCGCGAAGCAAGCTGCGGGACAAGGTAAGTCCCTTTCGTCCATCCCTAGTCAGACTTCGAAGCTTTGGGAAGGAAACTCAAGAACTTTGGGGCCCAGGTAGTTTTCTCATCCATCCTTCCAGTAGTTAGAAGAGGGATAGAAAGGGAAAGAAAAATACTCTGGGTGAATGACTGGCTATGAATGAAGGTGGTGCCGAAAAGAGAGATATGGATTCTGGGACCACAGGCTATACTTCCTGGAAGATGGACTGCTGGCGGCTCTGTGGAATTGCCATGGAGCGGAGCCGGCCAAAGAGGATTCCGGGGGGAGGAACGGATCGCCTCCCCTCAAGGGTGGATTCCTGACCAGACCAGCAGGTAGGGAATCTGCCCATCCCTAGTTAAAATAAATGGAGCAAAGAATAAAAGGAACATGGTGGTCAGAGTCTACTACCGGACACCCAATCAAGGAGAAGATGAGGATGAAACTTTTGAAAAGCAAATAGCCAATGTTTCAAGGAAGCATGATGTAGTAGTAATGGGGGACTTCAATTTCCCTGATATTTGTTGGGAAACACAATCTGCAAAACATGGCCCCTCCAGGAAATCCCTGATGTGCGTGGCGGATAACTTCCTCCGACAAAAAGTAGAAGAAGGAACTAGAGGATCGACTATCGTTGACTTGATCCTATCCAACAGCGATGACTTAGTGGATAAAGTAGCAGTTACGGGAACTCTGGGGGAAAGCGACCATGTTATACTTGAGTTCTTGGTTCTAAAGGAAGCAAAAGCCGAGTGTAGCCAAATGCGTACCCTGGATTTTAGGGAAGCCAATTTTAATAAATTCAGAACAATGATAAGTAAGGTCCCATGGCAAGCGACTCTGACAAGAAAAGGGGTCCAAGATGGGTGGGAGTTTTTAAAAAAGGGAATTCTCAAAGCACAATTACAAACAATTCCAACAAGAAAAAAAGGTGGAAGACAACAGAAGAAGCCAATGTGGCTTCACAAAAAGCTTAGAGATGACCTGAAAACAAAAAAGCACACATATATGAAGTGGAAGGAAGGCCAAGCTACAAAGGAAGAGTACAGGTAGCACAGAATTGCAGGGATGGTGTCAGGAAGTCTAAAGCTGAGAACGAGCTGAGGTTAGCGAGGGATGCTAAAAGCAACAAAAAAGCTTTCTTCAGCTATGTGCATAGTAAAAGTCAGAGGAAAGAAGTGGTGGTTCAGCCATTAAATAAGGATGGCAAAATGATAACAGATGACAAGGAAAAGGTAGAAATGCTCAATTCCTACTTTGGCTCAGTCTTCTCCCAAAACAGAGTCCATGACGCCCCTGACAAAGGCAAAGTACAGGCTGAAGGGGCAGGATTACAGCTTGAGATTGATAGGCATATGGTCAAGGAACACCTAATTACTTTGAATGAGTTCAAATCTCCAGGGCCAGATGAACTGCATCCTAGAATAATAAAGGAACTGGCAGAAGAACTCTCAGAATCATTGTCTATTCTCGTTGAGAAATCATGGAGGACAGGTGAAGTGCCAGATGACTGGAGGAGAGCTAATGTTGTCTAATGTAAAAAGGAGGAGCCTGGGAAATTCAGACCAGTCAGTCTGACATCAATCCCTGGGAAAATTCTGGAGCAGATGATAAAGCAATCCATCTGTAAGCACCTTGAAAACAATGCAGTGATTACGCAAAGCCAACATGGATTTGTCAAGAACAAATCCTGCCGGACGGACGGATGTCTAAATGCAGTCAATCTGATCTCATTTTTTGATCAAGTAATCTCTTTGTGGACTGTGGGAATTCTGTGGACATAATATACCTTGACTTCAGCAAAGCTTTCTACAAAGTGCCCCATGAAATCCTGATGAGCAAACTAGCTCAAAGAACAGTTATCCTCTGGTCCATCCCCTTGATAGCAATCCACTTTCCTTTCAAGGAAACTGATCCTGCAAAGGCTAACTTGGCAGCGTCAGAGGGGGAGGTGAGATAGGAGGCCCCCTCCATCAGCTTGTTTCAGGGAGAGATGAGACTAGAGGCCCCCTCCATCAGCTTGTTTCAGGGAGAGATGAGACCAGAGGCCCCCTCCATCAGCTTGTTTCAGGGAGAGATGAGACCAGAGGCCCCCTCCATCGACTTGTCCCAGGGAGAGGAGACCAGAGGCCCCCTCCATCAGCTTGTTTCAGGGAAAGATGAGACCAGAGGCCCCCTCCATCGACTTATCCCAGGGAGAGTTGAAACCAGAGGCCCCCTCCATTGGCTTGTCTCAGATGCTGCCATTTAGTTCCTCCTCTCCTAAAACCTAACCAGGAGTGATTCAATCTGGGTGCTTTGAAAGGAGTGGCTCACCTGGGAACACCTGCCATTTGGCTCCTGCTCCTGCCAGAACAATCTCATTCAGTGGCCATGGCACCTGAATTTGCTTATTCTCCTCATTCCTCTCTACCCTTTCCCCCTTTTGTAATGTGTCCGTTAAACTCTATGCCATTATTTTAAACTGTGAACTGCATTGGCACAACCATGATGTCTAAATGCAATCAATCAACAAACCAACCCACAAATTTGAATTGTCCACTGCTGCTTGGGAAAGTGGCAAGTGAGGGTGTGGAGAGACATAGGGTCATTTTCCATATCTGAAAACTGAATGTGAACTCTATAATGGAGCAAAGCCAATTGGGTTTGTTTTATTTAATTTAATTTCCTAACTTCACTCTGAAATCTGTTAAAAGAGAGAGGATGTAATCCAGAATACTTTCTTGGCTAAATCAGAATTATTTGAGGAAGCACTGAATATACAACAAGCCTGGCCTTGCTATAATTTACAGCTGAGGCATTTGTTTACATGTTGATGTTTCTTCTGCTCAGTGAATTTTGCTCTCTGATGTCTTCAAGTAATTTCTCACCATACTGCAAATTATGTTGTTATTTTTGCAGTTAACAATGGCTCACATACACACACAGAGTGGGGAACCAATGCCAGGTTAGTGAGCAAGTAATACAATCATGATGATTTTGCTCCAGTCATCTATGTGGTGGTGGGAGTGGTATTATTTGATCAGCTCTACTAGAATAATATAGATGTCTTTTTGCCTTCTCTGCCTGGTCAATTTCTGTAAAATAAACCCACCTTCCTCCTGATTTTTGCACATGACAGTACTGTTCCAAAGATATTCGTCCAATCTTCTTAATTCTCTTTTTATTCAATGATTCTGTCCTGAAATCCACAGGCAGGCAACATAGCCACATAGGCCTCTGCTGTGTGACATTTCCAAGATGTCTTCATTCTCTTCTGTCACACTGACTGAAAAATGAAAAGAGGGAAATCTAGCCCTTGAATGCAGTAACCATACTTAGCCTCACCCATTTATTATTTATTCGTTTCATTTCTAAACCACCCAATAGCCGAAGTTCTCTGGGTGGCTCACAACAATTAAAACCACAAAATACACCAGAAAATACAATATAAAATTTAAAATCTTAAAACTATAATATAAAAGTACGAACCACAATAAAACTGAGCAGCAATGCAGAGATTTAAAATACAATAACAAATTTAAAACAACAGAGCTAAAAGACTGAAATGCCTGGGAAAAGAATAGTGCAGAAGTAAGGTTCTTGGCACCAGAACCAAATGGCTGACATAATTGCAACAAATTGGCTACTGCCTGTCCCATCTCCCATCCTCCCCACGGGGGAGGGGCTGTGTCCCAGTGGCAGAGCACATGCTTTGCATGCAGGAGATCCCAGGTTCAATCCTGAGCATCTCCAGGTAGGGATGGGAAAGACATGTGATTGAGAACCACTTGACAGTCAGTGCAAACAATACTGAGCTAGATGGACCAATGGCCCAACTTGGTATAAGGCAGTTTCCTACCCTTGGACAACCACCCTTGAGATATCCCTTTGTATCCCACAACTGTGCACAGGATTGCTGGCAAAGCAGCAACATTTCTGCATTAAGTGTAGAAGGGCTTCTCTACATTAAGCAAATATCCCACATCCTTACCAACCTTTCTTCTTCCAGAGTCTTTCTGAGCTGAACATGTGATTTGGAATTGAAAACTTCCCTTCTTAGCAATGTTCTATATGTTCAATGAAACTGCACCATCTACTGTAGGGATGTACGAAAGTCACTTACCTTGAACGAACTTTGATTCGTGGTGGGGGGGAGGCGCTCCGTCCCTCCCCCCGAAATTCTGGCGTGGGGGAGGCGCTCCGTCCCTCCACCCCCGAATCCTGGCCAGCCGGGCCGCAAATGGCGGCGGCCGTAGCTGCCGCCGTTTGCGTCCCTGCAGTCAGCCGTGATAGGCTACATAAATGTTTACACAGCCTATCACGGCTAAGTAAAAAAAAAAACCCACGCGTACGCAAATGGCGGTGCCCATGGCACCGCCATTTGCATTCCTTATTTTGGCACGTCTAGTCTATGTAAACATTTACGTAGACTATGGCGAAAATAAGGGGAATGCAAATAGCGTAGACGCTACGCTATTTGCATTCCCCTTATTTTTGCCGTAGTCTACGTAAATGTTTATGTAGACTAGACGTGCCAAAATAAGGAACGCAAATGGCGGCGCCCATGGGCGCCACCATTTGTGTATGCGCAGTTTTTTTTTTTTTACTCAGCCGTGATAGGCTACGTAAACATTTACGTAGCCTATCACGGTATTTTTTTAAAATCTAGCCATGATAGGCTATGTAAATCTTTACGTAGCCTTAGGGATGTTGGAGAATTTCTCCATGAATCTCCGGGAGGCCGAATGCCAATGCATTCGGCCCCCCAAAATTGGTGGGGAAATTCTCCGCCTCCCGCCCCCCCGGGACGGGACTTACCTCTGTCAAATGTCCCTCTCGGCGGCGGGTCCCGGCAGTGTTTTGGCGGCATTTCAGCAGTGGCAGGGGCGGCGGCCGGTCTTCCGACCGGCTGCCGCCGCCGCCATTTCCCAGTAAAGTAAAAAAAAAAAAAAAGTGATAGGCTACGTAACGATTTACGTAGCCTATCATGGCTAGATTTCAAAGTCAGCCGTGATAGGCTACGTAAATCTTTATGTAGCCTATCATGGCTGACTTTGAAAAAAAAAAAAAAAAAAGCATGTACACAAATGGCGGTGCCCATGGGCACCGCCATTTGCGTTCCTTATTTGGGCACAGGTAGTCTACGTCAAGATTTACATAGACTACGGCAAAAATAAGGGCAATGCTATTTGCGTTGCCCTTATTTTCACTGTAGTCTTCGTAAATCTTTACATAGACTACCCGTGCCCAAATAAGGAATGCACATGGTGGCGCCCATGGGCGCCGCCATATGCGTACGCGCTTTTTTTCCCCAAAGTCAGCCATGATAGGCTACGTAAAGATTTACGTAGCCTATCACGGCTGACTTTGAAAATCTAGCCATGATAGGCTACATAAATTGTTACGTAGCCTATCACTTTTTTTTTTTTTACAATTTACTTTTTTATTTCGTGGCCGGGGAGATGGGGCGCTACCCCCCAGGCCAGAATTTCGGCGGGGAAGGATGGGGCGCCTCCCTCCCAGCCTGAATTTTGGCCGGGAGGGGCGGGGCACCTCCCCCCCACCAAGAATTTCGGGGGGAGAAACGGAGCACTTCCCCCCCACACCGAAAACAGCTGAGGGACCAGGTAAGGGACTTTTGTCCATCCTTACATAGCCTATCACTTTTTTTGAGTTTTTTTTTTCCACTGGAAATGGCGGCGGCAGCAGCCGGTCAGAAGACCGGCCGCCGCAGCCGCTGCCGCTAAACCACCGCCGAACTGCCGCCGAACCGCCGCCGGAGCCGCCACCGCCAGGAGGATTTGCCCAAGGTAAGTCCTGTCCCAGGGGGGCAGAGGGGCAGACCGTTTCGCCACCAATTTCGGGGGGCCAAATGTGCTGGCATTCGGCCTCCCTGAGATTCGTGGCAAAATTCTCTGACATCCCTACCATCTAGTGGCTGAATTATAGTGCTATACCGGCATTACACACTGCCAATATCACGCCATTACCTTTTATTACAACTCATCTCCAATTTTTTTGAAAGCAGGATAAAGGAGGAAAAGTGTGGGAAACATCCTGGAGGTTGAGGTCATGTAAAGGATCCACACACTTCTGTGAGTGACCAATCATGAGTGTGCAATAAATCAGTTGTGTAGAGAACCTCAGAGTCTCTGTTCCCTTTGACCACAGGATAACCCAACAAGATGTTCCCTGATCCTTTGCCTTTTAAAACAAAATAAAAATAAGAAATGGCTTTGCTAAACAACCAGGAAAGTTCAATGTATGCTTATATATGCTGAGAATCTGAATTATTTTGTGCAACTTACCAAATTTTCCATATTACACGATTTATTGAGCTGGCATTACATGAATGGATGCTGGCAGAGAGTTCCCTCCATCTCCATCAGATGGGATGGAACAAGGCCACTTGTTCAGGAGAGCTGTGGCCCGATTCCATATATCATTATGGGCAGCTTTCGATGCTGGTCAAGCTAACAATTTGTTAGGTAATAAAATAAATTTTAATAAAATAAAATAGTATATAAAGCTAACATGGATCACTGTACACACCATTGCATTGTTTTCTACCCTCATAGCATAAAAGAGTTTTAACTCTTTTAACCTGGAGTTTTACTATTTTATCTTGTTGTTCACCATTCCAAAATCTTCTGATGTAGACTGGTATATAAATATTGTAATTAATTAATTAATTCATTCATTAATGTCTGTTTGCAGTTGTGGAACCTGATCCACTAAGATGATGCTAGTTCAGAATGCTGCTTCTGGAGGTGTGGTTCGTTCTTGCTTTACTAGACTAGAAATACACAAATAAATCAGTAAACTACATAAAAAAGCAGCATAACAAGCAAAGCCCAGTTAGAAGAAACAAATTAAAATGTCTGAGAATTAACATTTTTAAAAGTCTTTGCGTTGTGGCACCAAAAATGCATCAAGGCAGGTGCCAGATGAGCCTGTGTGGGGAGACCTTTCCAGAGCCAGGATGCCACCACTGAAAAGGCCCTTCCCCAGTAGCCATTTGCTACACCTCATCTGGTTGGGACACACAGAGAAGGGCCTCAGAAGGAGATCTTAATGTGAGTTGCAAATAAATAAATAACATTCTGCCATTCTAGGCCTCAAAATTCTATTGCTAATAAGAATGACAGCTGTTGAGCTAATAGCTCTAGCTGATGAGGTCTACAATTGTGCAAAATTTCATTTATAATGCCTTTATACCTGGAGTCTACAGTTTGGTGCCTATGGACACCTCTATTAAGAAATCTATTTCTTAAGATATTTATTGTTGTTGTTATTATTATTAAAAGTTGGAGGCTGGCATGCTGCAAAATGAAGTGCTGCCCTCCAACACCATATTTATTTTTGTTCAAAAGAGTGTTCTTGTCTTTTGATGGTCAGACCACTGCCTTGTACTTAGGTTCTTGGCCAAGTTCCTTTTTATTTAGTTAGTTATTTACAATATTTATATACCACTCCACATCAAAGATCTTGGAGTGGCAAATAACAATATAAAACAATAAAACTTTTCTTTCTGTTCTTTTCTTACAGTCTCAACAGTTTCCTTCCTCAGAAATTTGTGATTTTATGAGTGGCCTGTATGCCCTGGCCGTGGGCTGCCAAGATTTAGTGGTGCCAAGAAAGTGATGAGGCAGATCCAGGTTTACTTACAAGGAGACTTTATTGACTACTTACAGCACACACAGCTTACTGATTGGATCAGACAGCTTCTCTGAACCCAGAGCTGTAGTGCACAATGGGTTTTATATCACACATGAGGCAGTATGACAGGAGTAGGAGTTAATTAGGGTTCATCTACAACTTTCCCAGCATAGGCTAACATTGCTTAGTAAAACAAATTTGGCAGAAGCAAAACTATCAGGATTTTCCCTGCACAGACACCTGTAGCTTAGAATAAACATAACTTCACTTCTGAGGCACATCCAAGACTCTGATAAGATAAATGGTACCAGAGCCCGTGAGGTTGATCGGTTCTATGAAGACCTACAAAGCCTTCTAGAACTAACACCAAAAAAAGATGTCCTTTTCATCATAGGGGATTGGAATGCCAAAGTAGGAAGTCAAGAAATAACTGGGATAACAGGAAAGCATGGCCTTGGTGTACAAAATGAAGCAGGACAAAGGCTAATAGAGTTTCGCCAAGAGAACACGCTGATCATAGCAAACACTCTTTTCCAACAGCACAAGAGACGACTCTACACATGGACATCACCAGATGGTCAATATCGAAATCAGATTGATTATGTCATTTGCAGCCAAAGATGGAGAAGCTCTATACAGTCAGTCAAAACAAGACCTGGAGCTGACTGTGGCTCAGATCATGAGCTTCTTGTTGCAAAATTTCGGCTTAAATTGAAGAACATAGGGAAAACCACTAAACCAATCAGGTATGACCTAAATCATATCTCTTATGAATATACAGTGGAGGTGAGGAATAGATTTCAGGGATTAGACCTGATAGTTCCTGCCTGAGGAACTATGGACGGAGGTCCGTAACATTGTTCAGGAGGCAGCAACGAAATCCATCCCAAAGAAAAAGAAATGCAAGAAAGCAAAGTGGCTGTCTGATGAGGCTTTACAAGTAGCTGAGGAAAAAAGGGAAGCGAAAAGCAAGAGAAAAAGGGGAAGATATATCCAACTGAATGCAGATTAGCAAGGAGAGACAAGAAGGCCTTCTTAAATGAACAATGCAAAGAAATTGAGGAAAACAACAGAATGGGAAAGACTAGAGATCTCTTCAAGAAAATTGTAGATCTCAAGGGAACGTTTTGTGCAAAGACGGGCATGATAAAGCACAAAGAAGGCAGGGACCTAACAGAAGCAGATGAGATTAAGAAGAGGTGGCAAGAATACACAGAAGAACTATACAGGAAAGATCTTAATGTCCCTGATAGCCATGATAGTGTGGTCACTGAACATTAGCCGGACATCCTAGAGAGTGAAGTCAACTGGACATTAGGAAGCATTACTAACAACAAAGCTAGCGGAGATGACAGTATTCCAGCTGAGCTATTTAACATCCTAAAAGATGATGCTGTTAAAGTGCTGCAGTCAATATGCCAACAAATTTGGAACACTCAACAGTGGCCACAAGACTGGAAAAGGTCAGTTTACATTCCAATTCCAAAGAAGGGCAATGCCAAAGAGTGTTTAAACTACCGCACAATTGTGTAGGGATGTACGAAACCCCCCTTACCTGGCTCCGCCGGGTTCCGCTGGGGGGGGAGGCGCTGGCTAGCAGGGATGCAAATGGCAGCGGCCATAGCTGCCGCTGTTTGCGTCCCTGTATTCAGCCGTGATAGGCTATGTGATAGGCTACTCAACAGTGGCCACAAGACTGGAAAAGGTCAGTTTTAGGGATGGGGGAGAATTTCTCCCTGAAACTTCAGGGGGCCGAGTGCCGACGCATTCGGTCCTCCGAAGATTGTTCGGGGAGAAATAGCGTTGCCCTTATTTTCGCCGTAGTCTACGTAAATCTTTACATAGACTACAGGGACCAAATAAGGAACGCGAATGGCGGCTCCCTATGGGGGCTGCCATTTGCGTACGTGGGTTTTTTTTTTTCCAAAGTCACCTGTGATAGGCTACGTGACAATTAACGTAGCCTATCATGGCTGACTTTGCAGATCTAGCCGTGATAGGCTACGTAAATCATTATGTAGCCTATCACGGGGGCGTTTTGTTTTTTTTTACTTTTCTTTTGAAGTTCGCGGCCGGGGAGAAGGGGCGCTTCTCCCCGGCCTGATTTTCGGCCGGGCGAGGCAGGAAGCCTCCCCCCCCGGCCTGAACTTCGGGGGGGAGAAGCGAAGCGCCTCCCCCCCACCGCGAAGCAAGCTGCGAGACCAGATAAGTGACTTTCGTACATCCCTAGTCAGTTTACATTCCAATTCCAAAGAAGGGCAATGCCAAAGAGTGTTCAAACTACCGCACAATTGTGTAGGGATGTATGAAACCCCCCTTACCTGGCTCCGCTGGGTTCCGCTGCGGGGGAGGCGCTGGCTAGCAGGGATGCAAATGGCGGCGGCCATAGCCCTCGCTGTTTGCATCCCTGTATTCAGCTGTGATAGGCTTTACGTGATACGTAAAGACTTACGTAGCCTATCACGTCTGGGTTAAAAAAAAAAGCGTACACAAATGGCGGTGGCTATGGCTGCTGCCATTTGCATTCCCTATTTTTGGTTGTCTTAGTCTATGTAAATATTTACGTAGATTAAGACGGTGAAACTAAGGAGGAATGCAAATAGCATAGCGGCCGCTGGAGCCGCTGCCGTCCGGAACATCCACCCCAGGTAAGTCTCGTCCCGGGGGGGAATCCATGGTGGGGGCAGGCCGTTCCGCCACAGGGTTCGGGGGGCCAAATGCACTGGCATTCGGCCTCACCGAGATCCGTGGCGGAATTCTCTGACATCCCTACAATTGCGCTCATTTCACATGCCAGCAAGGTTATGTTCAAAATCCTAAAAGCTAGGCTTCAGCAGCATGTGAACCGAGAACTACTGGAAGTACAAGCTGGGTTTCGAAGAGGCAGAGGAACTAGAGATCAAATCGCCAACATTCGCTGCATCATGGAGAAAGCAAGAGAATTCCAGAAAAACATCTATTTCTGCTTCATTGACTGCGCTAAAGCCTTTGACTGTGTGGATCACAACAAACTGTGGCAAATTCTGAAAGAGATGGGGGTACCAGACCACCTTACCTGTCTCCTGAGAAACCTGTACGAGGGTCAAGAAGCAACAGTAAGAACAGGACATGGAACAACCGATTGGTTCAAAATTGGGGAAGGAGTACGACAAGGCTGTAGTCGCCCTGCTTATTTAACTTATATGCGGAGTACATCATGAGAAACGCCGTGTTGGATGAATCACAGGTCGGAATTAAGATTGCTGGGAGAATTATCACCAACCTCAGATATGCAGACAATACCACCCTAATGGCAGAAAGCAAAGAGGATCTCAAGAGCCTCATGGCATCTGGCCCCATCACTTCCTGGCATATAGAAGGAGAAGAAATGGAAGCAGTGACAGATATTATTTTCTTGGGCTCCAAGATCATGGCAGATGGTGACTGTAGCCATGAAATGAAAAGACGCTTGCTCCTTGGGAGGAAAGCGATAGCAAACCTAGACAGCATAGTAAGAAGCAGAGACATCACCTTGCCAACAAAGTTCCGTATAATCTAGGGATGTCAGAGAATTCTGCGACAGATCTCAGTGAGGCCGAATGCCAGTGCATTCGGCCCCCCAAAATCCATCGCGGAATGAAGCCCCTGCCCCCCTAACCCACAAAAGGCGTGCGGGATGAAGTCCCCACCACCCTCACCCCATGAAAGGCGTGCAAAATGGAGCACTGACCTGCTCCTGTCTGTGCTGCTTTGTGAATGGCAGCCGTCCTGGCCGCCATTTCCTTCCTCCTCTTCCTAGCCATGATAGGCTACATAAATACTTACATAGCCTATCACAGCTAACACAGGGATGCCATTTGCGTCCCTGCGGAGGCTGTGATAGGCTACGTAAGTATTTATGTAGCCTATCATGGCGGGGGAGGGGGAAACCCCAGTGTATGCAAATGGCGGCGGCTACCGCCATTTGCGTACGCTGGGTTTTTTCCCCCCTGCCTTGATTGATTGTACGAATCTCTTACCTGGCTCCGTGCAGGGGCATCCGCGGTGGGGGGAGGCGCTCCATCCCTCCCCCCGGAATCCTTGATGGGGGGGGAGGCACTCCGTATCTCCCCCCGGAATCCAGCCTGGCCAGCTCCGCTCTGCAGCCAAGCCGGGGAGCCGCCGGCCGGCTCCAGCCAGACATCCGGCCACTGGGCAGCCCTGCAGGGACGCAAATGGCGGCTGTCATAGCCGCCGCCATTTGTGTCTCTGTACTGAGCCATGGTAGGGTACGTAAATATTTACGTAGCCTATCACGGCAGGGGGAAAAACCCCAGCGTACACAAATGGCAGCAGCTACGACAGCCGCCATTTGTGTCCCTGCAGGGCTGTCCAGCGGCCAGATGTCCGGCTGTGGGCGGCCGGAGCCAGCTGGTGGCAACCCGGCTTGGCTGTGGAGCGGAGCTGGCTGGGCAGGATTCCGGGGGGAGGGACGGAGTGTCTCCCCCCCATCAAGGATTCTGGGGGGAGGAATGGAGCGCCTCCCCCCCACCGCGGATGCTCCTGCATGGAGCCAGGTAAGGGATTCGTACATCCCTAGTATAATCAAAGCTATGGTTTTCCCAGTAGTAATGTATGGCTGTGAGAGCTGGACTATAAGGAAGGCTGAGCGCCGAATAATTGATGCTTTCGAACTGTGGTGCTGGAGAAGACTCTTACGAGTCCCCTGGACTGCGAGGAGGTCAAATCAGTCAATCCTAAAGGAAATCAACCCTGAGTGCTCATTGGAAGGACAGATACTGAAGCTGAAGCTCAAATATTTTGGCCACCTAATGCGAAGAGAAAACTGCCTGGAAAAGACCCTGATGCTGGGAAAGACTGAAGGCAAAAGGAGACAGGGACGGCAGAGGATGAGATGGCTAGATAGCATCACTGATGAATAGGGATGGACAAAAGGGACTTACCTTGTCCCGCAGCTTGCTTCACGGTGGGGGGGAGGCACTTCAGTTCTCCCCCCAAAGTTCAGGAGAGGGGGGAGGTGCCCCGCCTTGCCCAGCCGAAATTCAGGCCGGGGGGGGAGGCGCCCCATCCCTTGCCGGCGAAATTCAGGCCTGGGAGGAGTGCCCCGTCTCCCTGGCCGCGAAAAAAAAAGTAAGAACAAAACAAAAAACACACAACCGTGATAAGCTACGTAACAATTTGCGTAGCCTATCACAGCTAGATTTCCAAAGTCAGCCGTGATAGGCTACGTAAATCGTCACGTAGCCTATCACGGGTGACTTTGGGGGAAAAAAAAGCGTGTTTTTCCTTATTTTGGCACGTCTAGTCTACGTAAAGATTTACGTAGACTACGGTGAAAATAAGGGCAACGCAAATAGCGTTCCCTTATTTTAGCCGTAGTCTACGTAAATCTTTACGTAGACTACCCCTGTCCAAATAAGGAACGCAAATTGCGCCCATGGGGCGCCGCCATTTACGTACGCGCTTTTTTTTTCTTTTCCCAAAGTCACCCGTGATAGGCTACGTGACGATTTACGTAGCCTATCACGGCTGACTTTAGAAATCTAGCCGTGATAGGCTACGCAAATCGTTACGTAGCCTATCACGGGTGTGTGTGTGTGTGTGTGTTTTACTGTACTTTTTTATTTTGTAATGGTGGTGGTGGCAGCTGGTCGGGAGACCGGCCGCCACCCCCGCCCCCGCCGAACCGCCGCCGGGACCCGCCGCCAAGAGGGACATTCGCCGAAGTTAAGTCCCATTCTGGGGGGGGGGCGGGGGGCCGGCGGAGAATTTCCCCAACACTTTCGGGGGGCCGAATGCATCGGCACTCGGCCTCCCGAAGATTCGTGGAGAAATTCTCCACCATCCCTACTGATGAAATGAATATGAACTTGAGCACACTCCGGGAGAGAGCGGAGGACAGGAAGGCCTGGCGTGCTATGGTCCATGGGGTCACGAAGAGTCAGACACGAGTTAACGACTGAAAAACAACAACAACCGGACCCCGTTAGCATGGAATGTGCTGAGGCGGCCATATCGACCTTTGACTCCTCTTACAAGCCAAGAGGCCCACCTGCAAGAAATCTGCAACTAATAATGAACCAAAGCAGAAAGCATTATGGATCTCTTAGCCTTTCTAAACTACTATTTGCCTGCTTACAGGCCTGGGGCCTTACATGGCCATGCCTACTGTGGCAGCAATTTTATGAATGGGCAAACCCCCTCCCCTGGGACCCATTTTCTGAGTGTGGCCATAGTGGTCTCTCAAAATTCCAAATATGCCCACTAACCCCCAAAATTGGGGAGTCGAGCTTTATATCCGTGGTGCAATCACCATAGAATACTTTGTACAGTTCTGGTTGCTGAATCACAAAAAGGATATGGTTGAGTTGGGAAAGGGCAGCCAAAATGGCCACAGAGGAGGGAGAGGTCCATCCCTCCTCTGTCACCCATTGGGAATTAGGGGCTCTCAAGTACTGTTCGGAACCTTGAACACTCCCCACCCCCATCTGAAGGATTTCAGAGTTTGATTGGAATGATCAAGGAGGCCAATAGCCCGCAGAATCATCTGCAATATGCAGAGTTCCATAACAGACAAGTCCACGTGGGAAGTGTTCCATGATGTTAGAATGTTTGAAAACCACTGTCTTTTTGTGCCATAGTCATCCCAATAATGAGTTTATAACCAAAATCATTACCTTGACGGTGGGGTTATACAGCTGTACAGTGGTGTATGCTGGGGAAATTCAGGATGGGGGAGTAAATAAAAGAGAGAGAGAATGAGAGAGAGAGAGAGCACATAATTTCTTCACCCCAGGAACAAAATTGAAGATCACATGTTTGATGAAGTGAATAATACTTCATCAAAAGAGGCAATTTTCAACCAACCTCTACCCCCTGCAGCAGTTAAAATAAAAGTTAGGTATCTGTTTTGTGAAATGGCTTTGCCCACTCTCACTTGAGCTCTCTGAAAGGCAAATGTAAAGATTTTTTTTTTGCAATTTCCTGTACTCACCAGAAAGTTGCCTATTTTTAGCAAAAGCTATTGTTCCCTCCAAAATAGGCAGCTGACTGATTAATTATCTCCATTGTACGTGCAAAGGGAATGTTCTTTGCTAGGTGAAAATGAAAGGCAGAAATGAGAAAGGAAAGTTATGAAAAATTAGTTGCCGTGCCAAGAAATAGCCAGAGATATTAAGCAGGAGAAAGATACATTTGGGAGAGGGGAGGCCAAAAAAGTTTTTCTTTTAATGATCTGTCATCTGCCTACGTCTTGAGGAATGTCAGTAGAGAATGTTTGGTCAGTAGACACTTGCCTGAGCATCATATATGTACAGTGGCACAGAAAGCTGCTCTCATCCAAAGCTGCTCCTAAACTGACCAGAGGCAAAGGAGAAAAGGCTCCTGTAAGTTTAATAATTGAGAAAAAAATGGGAATTGATTTATTTATTAAATTTATTAATCCCCCATCTAGCTGGTCACCCAGCCACTCTGGGCGATGTACAATGTGTATAATACAACAGTTTAAAACAATAAAATTCTACAGTAAAAACACCATATTTCTAAAAATACCCCAACCCACCCCAAATGCCTGCCTGAACAACCACGTTTTTAATGTGTGGCGGAAGCTCATTAAAGAGGGGGCATGGCGTTCCACAGGGAGAGGGAGTTCCACAGAGTGGGGGCCACCACAGAGAAGGCCCTCTCCATCGTCCCCACCCGTCTAGCTGTCCTGGCTGATGGGACAGAGAGAAGGAAAAAAATGGGAATTCCAGGAATGGGGCATTTTTCACCTTTTCTTTCCATTGGGCACCTCCTCTTTCCCCAGGGCATCCTTCTGACACCTCTCTGTACCAGTGGAGGCTGGTGGCTCCAATGTCAGTGGGGCGGTGAATTCGTTCCAGGTTTCAGTCAGAACCAGTCAGAACTCTAAAGGAGCTACCTAAGGTGTGAATCACTGCCAAGCGCATTGGATAGCTCCTTTAAAGCTGTGACTGGTTCTGCGTGAAAGCCGGAGCAGATTCACTGCCCCACTGACATCAGAGCCACCAGGCTCCACTGCCCTGCAGGTCTTCATTGTTGGGTTGGTTCCTGTTTGTTTTATTTGTTTGTTTGTTTGTTTATTTACTTACAATATTTGTATACCACTCCATATCTGGAACAGATTTTGGAGTGGTGAACACAAGAGATAAAACAATAAAATGATAAAAAGATTAAAACACCATATTAAAATTATGCTGTTTAAAAAAACAGAATACCAGTAGAAACCGTGAGTGGTCAATTAAGGAATACCTCCTGGAACAGCTGTTTTCAGGAGGCTCTGGAAACAGCACGGTGTTGGCGCCTGCCTGACCTCCTGTCACGTTTCTCTCAGGCCCCCCTTTCTTTATGCGCTCACACAAAGAAATAGAGAGGCTTCAGTCTCACGCTTTTAATTCATTATCAACAGGTTCATTATAGATGCAAATCCTCGAAGACTCTCAGGCTGCAAAGGAATGCCTCCAGGGGATTCGAATGGGAACACTGACATTGCCTGCAGTATGAAGTGAGGTTTGCTGGCTACGCTAACTTAGGGAGGGATGTCCCGCCCTTCCAGTCATGCTTCCCTACGTCGCCTCTCATGCATCGCTCACCAGGTCGACCATCTGAGCTCCGCCCCGATGTTTCCCTCTTAGCTCTGCGCCGCAGTCTAGCATCTCTTAGGTCACAGCCCCCACTCTCCTCCTCCTCCTCTTCCTCCTCGCGGCTTCTCACAGAGGGGGGCAAGGGCGGGGGGCTTCAAGCCCAGCCATCTGGGAGTTAGTAACCTGAGAAACATGCTTACCCATATCTGAACTGGCTTGGGAAAATGTATCCCCCGGTTCTGGCTGTTCTTTTTCTGAATCTGAGCTGCTATCTCCCTGTGCTCAGAATCAATCCTGACACCTCCAGGGGCAGGGAATTCCAAGGAATGGGGGCCACCACACTGAAGGCTCTTCTCCTGGTGGACTCCAATTGGGCCATAGGTCCTGTGGAACCACCAGGGGCAAGCCCTCCAATGACCTCAGTGACCGGGCAGTTTAGTAAGGGGGAAGGCGTAGGGATGTACGAATTGTGTACTTTCCATGCTGCTTGACTTCAGCAGTTTGTGGCCAGTGCTCCATACCGTCGTTCACAAGCCCCCAGAATTCTCCTCTTTTTTTTCCGCTCCAAGAATTACGAAGATGAATCCGTACCGGCAGCCGTAATTCTGCATTACTTCCGTAAGAAAGGCTATTTTTCATAGATATTTATGTATTTTTTCCCCTGCCCTGAGATGTGCAGTAATTACTTTCAGCCAAAACACTTCCTCCTCCTCGGGCTTCCCAAAACAAGGCTGCCCTAGGTGTGCCTGAGCGATGCACTCTTTGTTTAAAGCAATGCTGTTTGAAAGAAAGAAAGAAAGAAAGAAAGAAAGAAAGAAAGAAAGAAAGAAAGAAAGAAAGAAACAAAAAACCTTTTAAAATGACCATGCCGGTCTGGAGCCCTGCACGAGGTATTATTCCCCCTGCTAGGCTTTCTGTTTCCACATCCAGCCTTGTTGGTGACGTTGTGAGGCTAAAATGGAGAGGAGAACCAACTCTGTGGATGTCTACTCAGAAGTAAGTCTTATTGAGTTCAATGCGACTTACTCCTGCGCATGTCAGCACCCCACTTCCCCCAGCTCAGCTTTGTATTTCCACATCCAGCTCATTAGCAAACCTGTTAGTTATTTCACTGGGTGACTTTGGGCTGGACTCTAACCACTACATCACACTTCTGTTATATGAAACTCATGAAGAAAAAGAGACAGTATAATGGAAAGTTCTTTCTGAAGCAGTCACACTTGTACAAATGCAGCATGAAGGGAAAGATCAGCAACCTTCTCTTTGTTTGAATAAAAAGCACACTCTGCACATGCTCAGGGAATGGACAAACTGAGGAATAAACATACCAGGGAATATGAAGAACTATATTCTTCCATTATGTGCGTGTGTGTGTGTGTGTGGGGGGGAATCTCCCTCCATCCAGCTGTTCCCTGGGAAAAAAAACCCATTCACCCAAGGGTCTTCTGAGATAACTAACAGGAGGTTTGATAATGAACTGGATGTGGAAATACAAAGCTGAGCAGAGAGGAGAACCAACCCTGTGCATGTCTACTCAGAAGTAAGTCTTACTGAGTTCAGTGCAACTTACTCCTGCGCATGTCAGCACCCCACTTCCCCTAGCTCAGCTTTGTATTTCCACATCCAGCTCATTAGCAAACCTCCTGTTAGTTATCTCACTGGGTGACTTTGGGCTGGACTCTAACCACTACATCACACTTCTGTTATATGAAACTCATGAAGAAAAAGAGACAGTATAATGGAAAGTTCTTTCTGAAGCAGTCACACTTGTACAAATGCAGCATGAAGGGAAAGATCAGCAACCTTCTCTTTGTTTGAATAAAAAGCACACTCTGCACATGCTCAGGGAATGGACAAAATGAGGAATAAACATACCAGGGAATATGAAGAATTATATTCTTCTAGTGTGTGTGTGTGTGTGTGTGTGTATAATCTCCCTCCATCCAGCTGTTCCCTGGAAACCCCCCCCCCCATTCACCCAAGGGTCTTCTGAGATAACTAACAGGAGGTTTGATCATGAGCTGGATGTGGAAATACAAAGCTGAGCTGGGGGCAAGTGGGGTGCTGACATGAGCAGGAGTAAGTTGCATTGAACTCAGTAAGACTTACTTCTGAGTAGACATGCACAGAGTTGGTTCTCCTCTCTGCTCAGCTTTGTATTTCCACATCCAGTTCATTATCAGACCTCCTGTTAGTTATTTCAGAAGACCCTTGGGTGAATGGGGGGGGGGTGTTTTCCAGGGAACAGCTGGATTGAGGGAGATTCCTCCCCCACACACACACACATAATGGAAGAATATAGTTCTTCATATTCCCTGGTATGTTTATTCCTCATTTTGTCCATTCCCTGAGCATGTGCAGAGTGTGCTTTTTATTCAAACAAAGAGAAAGTTGCTGATCTTTCCCTTCATGCTGCATTTGTACAAGTGAAGTGTGACTGCTTCAGAAAGAACTTTCCATTATACTGTCTCTTTTTCTTCATGAGTTTCATAACAGAAGTGTGGTGCAGTGGTGAGAGTCCAGCCCAAAGTCACCCAGTGAGATAACTAACGGGAGGTTTGCTAATGAGCTGGATGTGGAAATACAACACTGAGCTAGGGGACGTGGGGTGCTGACATGCGCAGGAGTAAGTTGCACTGAACTCAGTAAGACTTACTTCTGAGCAGACATGCACAGAGTTGGTTCTCCTCTCCATTTTAGCCTCACAATGTCACCAACAAGGCTGGATGTGGAAACAGAATGCCTAGCAGGGGGAATAATACTCGTGCAGGGCTCTAGACCGGCATGGTCATTTTAAAAGGTTCTTTCTTTCTTTCTTTCTTTCTTTCTTTCTTTCTTTCTTTCTTTCTTTCTTTCAAACAGCGTTGCTTTAAACAAAGAGTGCATCGCTCAGGCACACCTAGGGCAGCCTTGTTTTGGGAAGCCCGGAGGAGGAGGAAGTGTTTTGGCTGAAAGTAAACAGAGACAGAGGATTTCAATTGAAAAAGAACACCCACAAACAAGGCAGTGAGCACAATTCATTAAAAAAAAAAAACACTTACATATTTATTATCGAAATATACTACCTTACGTTTTTATTTATGAAAATTTCGCGACTCTGTGCGGATGACCAAAAAAAAGCCACATGACTGCTGGCTCTGCAGGACCTCATGGTGCCGTTCCGCAGATTCCATCCCATTTCAGTCCGTGGCGGAATTCTCTGACATCCCTAGGAAGGCGCTGTCTCGGGTATCCTGGTCTCAAGTTGTTTAGGGCTTTGCACACTAGTACTAAAACCTTAAAACTGGCCTGGTAGCAAAGAAGGAGCCAATGCAGTTCCCTTAGCAAAGGAGTCACATGCAGAAAAGGAGCAGCTCCTGATAACAGCCGAACTGTTGCATTCTGCACTAGCTCCAGCTTCCAGACCAGCCTCAAGGACAGCCCCACATAGAGTGCATTGCAATAATCCAGTTGGAGCAGTAATTCCAGTTTTGGCAAATGGAAAGTAGGCTGCTGAAGCTGGTCTGTGATGCTTGTGCCCACAACCAGAAAAAAGAGATGAGACATGTACATTGTACTGAACTAGCACCACAGCTGTATTTGTTTTTAAAACAGCAACCCCCCCCCCCCAAAAAAAAAAACCAAAGATAGTTGTGCTGGTCCATGAGATTAAAAAAAAATCCACAATTGGGCAATTCTTTTATTAGGACAAACCAAAATACCACGAAAATGTGCAAGCTTCTGAGTTCTCCAGAACTCTTCATCAGGCTAGGTGGTACAAAAAGCAGGGGGTGGGAGTAGAAACAGAGAAGTCCCAAAATTTAGCCATGAAGTCTGCAGTTTAGATAGCCCCAGTCTATGGACTGGGAGACTTGCAGTCTGAATGAATTAGTCAGTGGCAGGTGTCGCAAGTATCAGATCACACCTAGCAATGCATTTGAGGATAGAGAAGCAATGGCGGAATCCTATTTCTGAAAACACAAAGGCTGGCTGTAACCCTGGCCTGTCTCTTACCTTCGGGAAAACAAGCTTCTGACTCGGCGCAGAGCCAAAATTTATTTACATTTTCCTTGGAGAACCTAACAACATGTGGGAATCAGGCAAGGGGGGGGGGAAAACTCCACCCACGCTACGCCTCATTGCGCATTTAAGGGTGAGCTCTACCTTGCCCACGGGCGAGCACAAATTTACAGTTTCTGCCTTGGCTGGCCCTTTTGACTCACTAACCCAAACTAGGGGTGCACGAAAGTCACTTACCTGGTCTCACAGCTTTTCGCGGTGGGGGGGAGGCGCTTCGCTGCTCTCCCCCCGAAGTTCAGGCCGGGGGGGGGAGGCTTCCTGCCTCGCCTGGCCGAAATTCAGGTCAGGGGGGAGGCTTCCCGCCTCGCCCGGCCGAAATGCAGGCCGGGGAGGAGGCGCCTCGCCTCGCCCGGCCGCGAAATTAAAAGTTAAAAAAAAAAAACACGCCCCCGTGATAGGCTACGTGACGATTAACGTAGCCTATCACAGCTAGATCTGCAAAGTCAGCCGTGATAGGCTACGTAAATCGTCACGTAGCCTATCACGGGGGCTTTTTTTTTTCTTTTATTGGAATGGTGGCAGCGGCAGCCGGTCGAAAGACTGGCTGCCGCTCCCGCCTCGGACGAAGACCTGACGAACCGCCGGCCGGACCCGCCGCCGGGAGGGACATTCGGGAAAGGTAAGTCCCGTCCCGGGGTGGGGGCGGGGGTGGGGGCAGAGAATTTCTCCCCGAAACTTGTTCGGGGGGCCGAACACGTTGGCGCTTGGCCCCCCGAAGTTTCGGGGAGAAATTCTCCGCCATCCCTAACCCAAACCCCCCACCCACAGCACCAAGACTTCAGGTGTGTGTTCTGGGCAGGTCTCAGGGGGATCCTTTGCCTGTCCCCAGGTCCCACAGCCCTAAAGGACAAGTCTATGTCTATGAAAAGTTGTTTCACCATAAAGGTGTTGTAGGGTGCTCTTCAATGATTAATTTATTTATATAACAATATTAGTGCTGTGCCGAAAATGCCTCCTGCATTTTTTTTCGACCATTCTCATTCAATTTGATAGAAATGAAATTGTGTTCCAAAAGAAATTCAAAGGCGAAGAAATTTTGGAGAAATTCTCATGGGTTGGGTTTGGGGCTCTTGCGCTTACCTTACTTGTGAGGCAGCTGCGGAGTGTGCATGAGTGTCTTGTCCATCATCGCACAATAATCTCTCTGGCGGCCTGTAGCCTCCTTGGTTTCCCACACCTCAGGTAAAGCTGTCGTGAGGAAGACATCATGAGGCAATTCTTCCCATGGGGCTTTTTCAGTTCAGGAATGGCAGGTGGCTTGGGAGCTTGCAGAGCAATGGAAAGATGTGTAACAGAGAGAGGGCCCCTTCAATCTGAGCTTTTATCCCGCAATTGAGATTGCTCCTTCATGGAAATTTGCGGGCTCTTTACATGATGCTGTGATCATTCAAAGCGTCTCCTGCACAAAATGCCTTCTGTTCTGTTTTTAAATACATCGCAGATAATGAGCTATCAAATTACCCTGTTGTGTTCTGCTTCAGTTTCCTCTGTGAAAAGATGAAAAGTGGCAAGAAGAGGAGCGATATCAATGGAAGATAATGGAAGACTCAGATATGGGGAGGAGGGGGAAGGGAATAGGGGAAAAGGAAGCATGTGAGAAAGGGAGTCGTCGTGATCCTGCATTTGAAATGGAAGCAGATAGCCCCATTTTAAATGCGGGATTTTAGGCTAGTGTAGAGATGCGCAGAGAGGAAACACACACAGCACTCTTGGGGCCGATCTACATTGCGCCCGCCATCACAATGAATTCGGTGTCCCATCGGGTTAAACGCTCTCGCATTAAAACGTGATTATCCACACTCACCCATTTTCCCCATTGCAGTGCTTCATCGAATGCACAAGCTCAGTTCGCACTCAAGCGCTGTTCTATTTTCCTGCTGTTTTCCTGCGCACGCTTGTCTGATCTCGGATGCTAAGCGGGGTCGGCCCTGGTCAGTAGTTGGATGGGCCATTTCCCTCCTGTCCAATCACAGCTCTCAACGGCCTTATGTCTTCTTCTAGCTACCCATCTCATAGCTTCCTCAGCAGCCCCCGTTTCCTCAGCAACAAGCAAAGGGCTGGATGCGCGCGCATTTGTCTGATCTCGGAAGCTAAGCAGGGTTGGTCCCGGTCAGTGCTTGGATGGGCGACCGCCTGGGAATCAGGCTTCTTGCACTGAGCAGGGGGTTGTTGTATCCCCTCAAATGAGACTAAGTTTTACCCCCTCCTATCCCCCGCTCTGGATGTTTTTTTAAAAAAATTAAGGCATTATCCTCGCAGAATCGGGGCTTCTCCGGGGTGTTTGTTTTTTTTTTCTGATTGAGGCATGATCTTCGAAGCTTCGAAGTTGTGAAGCTTCACAACTTCAAAGCTTCGAAGATCATGCCTCAATTAGGAAAAAAAAAAAACACCCCGGAGAAGCCCCGATTCTGCGAGGATAATGCCTGAATTTTAAAAACACACACATCCAGAGCGGGGGTTAGGAGGGGGTAAAATTTAATCTCATTTGAATGGATACAACAACCCCCTGCTCAATGCAGGAAGCCTGATTCCCAGGCGGTCGCCCATCCAAGCACTGACCGGGACCAACCCTGCTTAGCTTCCGAGATCAGACAAATGCGCACGCATCCAGCCCTTTGCTTGTTGCTGAGGAAACGGGGGCTGCTGAGGAAGCTATGAGATGGGTAGCTGGAAGAAGACATAAGGCCGTTGAGAGCTGTGATTGGACAGGAGGGAAATATAAACACCGCTGCATATGGACAGGCGGGGGAGGGGACTACGACTGGATATGGTAGCGAAAGTGGAAAATCAGAGCACATTAAAGGGAAATACTGGGATATTAGGGTATTGAAGGCGGGAGCACGGAAGTGAGAAATTCCAGTTCCAATTCGAGGCGGCTACTGCGTAGTGTGAAAGGTGGGCGGAGAAACCTCATTGGAAGTGAAAAAAGGTGGTAAGTGTAGATCCAGCCCTGGTCACCTTGCTCACAGTGATTAGGTAAGCTCAAAAACCAAAAGAAATTCAAAATTCTGCCCCAGAAAAGTTGAAGCGCCAACATAGTTGATGCTGTTGCCACTTGTAGGAGCAGTGCAATAAACCAACACCCCTTCGAAAAAAAGATCCTGTGCTACAACCTCTGCCATTAGTGGGCCCTATCTGTGAGAAACTGCTGGAGAATTTCTCCTCCCTTAGGAGAAATATGGTGAAATTGTCCCCCAAATTTCTCTGCCCACATATAAGCTGGAGAATTTTGAGAGGCCATTTGTACACAGCTCTAAACAATATTTATGAATTGCTTATATTATTTTTTTTTCCAAGTGATGTACAAAAGCAAGTCTTCATAGAGGACAAGATTACCTTCCTGGGAATGCCTGCTGGAAAAGCTGTGTTTTCAGTAGGCACCCAAACTTCGGAAAGCTGGTGCCTACCTAATTCATAATAGTAGGGTGTCCCAGAAAGTGGGCACTGTGACACTAAAGGCCCTTTTACCAGCCATCATGGACCAAGTTTCTGAAATCTTGAGTACCACCATGAAGGTATTTTCTGATGAGCACAGCAACTGACCACACCAGATCAGGGGACCGCTTAAGTATCCTGGTCCTGAGTTGTTTAGAGCTTTGTAAACAAGTACCAAAACCTTAAACCTGGCCCTATAGACCAGTGTACCATATAGGTAGCCTGTGTACTTCCCTCAACATAATATGCTGAAGATGCTCCTTTTACTAGCCTAGCTTGTTGATGCTTTGTTGATCTTAATTCTCAATTGCCATAGAGACCAGACTTTTTAAGTCGGCACCCCCTTGGGCCAATTTTCCTCCTATTGGATCAGTGTAGACTATGTGAAAACACTCCCATGGCTAATCAGGTGAACAAACAAACAAAAACCCGACTCTGTCTCCCTGGAGGTGATGCATAATACCTACACTGCCTCACTGAGGGGGAGCCACAAAATCTGGAGTGGGTGAGGGTGGGTGGTTTCATATGGTCCTAAGCCTATATTAGCAGAGAATGTGCTAATGGGGGGAGCCACTCATAGGAACATAGGAAGCTGCCTTATCCTGAGTCCGACCTTGGTCGACCTAGTCCAGTTTTATCTACACTGGCTGGAATTGGAAGTGGTTCTCCAAGGTTTCAGGCTGGATTCTTTCCTAGCCCTACCTGGAAATGCTCAGGATTGAACCTAGGACCTTATGCATGCAAGCTTGTGCTCTCTGCCACAGAGCTTACCCCCCCCACACACACACACACTCATATTTTCCCTCCCCTGAGGAATGGAGAAAAAGCCATACTGTCCTTGATAGTGGGATAGCTGGGGCTGCTTCCAGCAATGGTTTTCACAGAGTAAGTTTGGACAAGGAAAGCCTTTGAGGGGAGCTTGGGGATCTGTGAGATCTTCTGCACAAAGCATACTGTGTACTCATGATCCCTCACTCACAGTAGTTTCTGGGTGCTTTAGACAGCGGCAGCATCCTGGTCCTTTCCAATGCTTTTCAAGCATTTTCAGGGGGGACTGGGGGGTGTCTTGATCCAGGACTTGATCAAAACCGGTATTTTCAGGAATGGCAGAATGAAACACTAGTGTAGCTGCTTGTGAAGGAGCACTGGAACTAGTCCCAACTCCCCTGCATGGTATGACTGGCCAAACCTGGCCTCTGGTTCCCCAAAAGACACCCAGTAGCCACCCTCTTCAGCCCAAAGCCACTGAAATTAGCACTGAAGTTACTCTAAAGGAACCACACAAACCTAGAGGCGGAAAAGGGATGAGAGGGAAGGGAAGAGCGGAGGTAGGAGATTGTACAGAAGGGTACAAAGCTGAAATACTTAAACAAGGAAACATGATACAAAGAGAGCCTTTTAGCTGCACACCCAAGCAAAATAAGAAAACTGGCCAACTTTTCCTTGTACGTACTGAAGAAAGGGCCTCCCAGGATAAAATCCAGCCATTAGCAGGTTCAAAAATCACCACAACAAAGGGAGATGACACACCTCCAGCTCAGCCCCCTTTTAAGGCCCAGCCCTGGCAACCCAGGGCCAATTCCCCTTCACCAGGCACCAGCTCTGCCCCTGGGTTCACCACCTCACCCCCGAAGAGGAAGGATCTTCCCACCAAACCCAGCTGTTATCTCTTTCCTAGTAAACAAGGACTGAGCCTGATCTTGAGCAGCGGGGCCCAGGACCTTCCAGAGAGCCAGTGTAGTGTAGTGTAGTGGTGAGAGTGACGGACTGGGAGCCGGGAGATCCGGGTTCTAGTCCCCACTCGGCCATGGAAGCTCACTGGGTGACTGTGGGCCAGTCACAGACTCTCAGCCCAACCCACCTCACAGGGTTGTTGTTGTGAGGATACAACGGTGAGGAGGAGGATAATGTAAGCCGCCTTGAGTTCCTTGCGAGAGGGAGAAAGGCGGGGTATAAATGCAATAAATAAATAAATAAATAAATAAATAACACCCTCCCAGGTAGTTGCATCAGATGTGACAGCAAGGCCTAGCATCATGGTGGGAAAGCAGGCCCTCGCTCTTGACATTGCACAATTCTGCTATACCACAGCACCATGTAGACATTATATAACAAAACGTATAGAAAGGCAGGGAAGGAAAAAGCCCAGAAGAAAGGGTATAGAGGATTCGATCTTAATCCCACAAAGAATCCCAAAGCAGAAGCCACGATAAAGCGGCAGGTTAAAAGCCTCATCTAGAAAAGCCCTTAGTGTGAGGCTTTAGGGAGCATGATGGAGCACAGCTGCTATTCATGATAGACCCAAACTCTGAGAATTTTTCTCTTGTAAAAAGCTATCCAAGGTAGTGGTCCTTACTACCTCTGGCACTGAGTTCCAGAGGTTTATTGTGCATTGTTTGAAGGACTATATAGCTGGACATTGCACATAGGCCTTTTAACATGGGTGGAAAATGCAGACTTTCGTGCCAATACATTTAATTATAATTCCATTATAAATTTCATTATACTATCAAGGGTGTAGTGGTGGGGGGTCTCTCAGGGACGAAGACCCAGGACTTTTTTAAGAGCCAGGTCTCAGCCAGGTCCCTCTCACTTCCAGCCTACCACTGTGGGCCAGGCAGCCGTCTCCTCCCCTTCCCAGCCGCCAAGTGAGGGTGAAGCTTCCATAGAGTATCATATTTGGAAAACCTAAAATGTTTGTGTTTGAGTGAGTGAGTGAAAAAGATTTTAACACCCCTGCATTTTTTTTCCCAGATGTCCAATTGAAATACCATTGCCTTACTCTCAGCTGCACTGTCTTTGGATCCCAGTTGAAGGTTGTATATCTTACAAGGTTGTGTAATCTTAGAAGGGGGCATGGCTGTGACTGTCATGAAGGGACCCCGCCCTTCTGAATTTGCCACTACACCCCTGTATACTATGCCTAGTAATAAGAAAGGAGGGATGACAAAGACAGATTATTATGTCACACACCTCCACGAGCATTGTAATGTCATCTAATAATAGCTTCTGAAATGATGTGCCATTCACTTTTGAAACCAGACAACAGCAGGTGAAACTGGACAGGATGCTCAAAGGGAGGGCGGAGCCATGCAATTAAAGGAGGTTTCGGGAAGTGCGAAAATGAGGGAACGTGAGCAGTTTTGAATCAGCCCTCCTTAAGATCATAAAAAGAGAAGGTGAGATGGCATTTATGAGTAAAGGAGAGCTACACCACAAAACATGCTCACTACAAAACACGCAGCTCAGAGGTGACTTTTTCTTGAGTGTGTGCAGCCCTGATTCCAAACAGGGATGCTATGCACCAAGAGGAGCGGATTAAACCTCTCCCCCATCATTTGCTTCCTAAAACCCCAGCCCAGTTGACAAAAGTCCCCATTGATGCGAACGGAGGGCTGTTTTTCAAACCTGATTGCCATATGGAGGATTGAAAGGGCGGGGGGGGGGTCTGCAGCACACAGGGCAGGGAGCATTAACCATCTAGATTCAAGATAATGTCGTTGGTGCTCTCCCAACTCTCTAGCCATGAGCCTCAAATGCCAGAATGAGTTATACCGACTATCCTTATAGATTCCCGAGAGGCCGGAGAGCATGGTAGCAGCACCATTTCATTGTTCTGCCTTTACCATCCTCCATTTTCCTCCCGCAATGCTCAAGTAAATCACAAGTAATAGAGTTTATGAAACCCCAAGCAAATGCTGCTATCTGGAAGGGCATCACAATAGTATATGGATTGCAGTAAAATGCAAAAGTGCCCTGGAGTTTCTGTCAATAGAATATAGTAGAGTGCTATGATTAAGAGACAGTTAAGCTGCATCAAACAATGAAGAAAAAGAAAGCCGTATGACATGTTAATGGATCCCAGGGAAGTCTTGTTAATCTAGCAAAAAATGAGAAGCTATTTTCATGCAGTCTTAGGAGGCGGGGTGGGGGAGAAACTCATTCCTCCGTGTTATTTTCATGGCCTACTTTGCAAACAGACAGTACAAGGCAGGAAGACTTCAAATGGTTTTTTCATGAGGCTTCTGTGAGTCACAGACCTTAAGCTGAAGATGTGAAATTTTCACCCTGTTTGAGTTGTTCACTTATGATAGATTTGCAGGTCTGTTCTTTTCCTGATTGCACTCACCTTGGGGTGGTATTAATCCAAAGGTTGGTGATATGCTCTTTTTGCCGGACAACACGTATTTGGGAAATCAAGTCTAGAGTACATGTCTCAAAAAGTTACATTGCAGATTAGAGTTGTTTTCCAGAATCAGTCACTGCATGCTTTCCCTCCCAGCTTTTTAAATTACCAGCTTGTAATTTAAAGACTGTTTCACCAGTTCTTTAAAGCACAAATCATATAAGGTAGAGCTGAGATGAAATTTCTGAGAAGACTTAAAAACAAAACAAAAAAACCCCTCATTTTTCTTTTTCTTCCTTTTACAAAGATGGGTTTGGGGCAGACTTTTCTCCAAATACTGTCTGCCATTTCTCATGGTGGCCACCATTTTACCCCATAACTCCCTAGAATGATGCTAGGAATGTGGAGGATGCAAACACACTTTCAGTGGCAGCAAAACAACAGCAACACCTTTAAGGAAAAAAGAAAGGAGATGTACTACTCTACCACTTCTAATGGTGAGCTTCACTCCCAAGAAACTATTGCAGAGTTCCTTCTCCCCCGGATAGCATTGTTTTTGCCCACAGATAGGATGGAGAGTTTTAAGAAGCCATTTGTGCACAGAGCTAAGGATAGAGATTTATACCCAGGAGTAGTCATATCCTGGGAGATGCCTTTTAGGCCCCAATGGCCTCACCTGCAGACACAAATGTGCCACATTTTTTAGGCATGGCTGCAACAGAGAGGGTGATTCAGGAAAGCCAGTGTCATGTAGTGTGTAGAATGTTGGACTTTGACCATAGAGACCTGGGCTCAAATCCTCACCCAGTCTTGGAGATCTTTGAGTAACCTTGGGGCATCTGCCATGACTCAGTCGAACCTGTCTCACAAGCTTATTGCGAGGATAAATGGGGCAGACGTAGGCACTAGGCTAGTTCTAGATTTGAGTGCTCCCTCCACATGGGCCATCCTCACCCAGTGGGCTTACCTACCAGTGGCACACCTCCAATCAGTGCCAGGCAGTTGCCATTTAAACTTCCCACAATGCACCCTGTGAAGGAATGCTGGAACTAGTCTCAATGTTCCTGCAAGGTAGGACGAGCCGAAAGTGGCCTTAAGTCCCCAGAAATACCCGGTAGCCACCCTCTCTGGACAAGAGGCACTGAACTTTGCACTGAGGTTGCTCAAAAAGGATCTCACCAACTTGGAGTTGGATAAATGTTTATTATAGGGAAGGGGATAGAGGGAAAGGGAGAGTTAGAGGTGATAGGTTGTACAGAGAGTTACAAAGCTGAAATATTTAAAAAAGGAAACCAAAATACATAGAGAGCCTTTGTACCGACTCCCCAAAGCAAAATAACAAAACTAACTAGCCTATTCTTGTACATCCCTAAGTATGGGCCTCCCAAGATAGCATCCAGTTATCAGCAGGTCCAAAAAGCACCAGAATAAAGGGAGATGATACACCTCTACCTCAGCCCCCTTTTAAGGCCCAGCTCTGGCAACCCAGGGCAGATTTCCCTTAGCCAATCATTAGCTCAGCCCCAGTGGACCACCCTCACCCCAGAAGAGGCAGGAGCTTCCCACCAAACCCAGCAGTTATCTCTTTCCCAATTAGCAAGGACTGAGCATGGCCTTGAACAACAGGGCCAAGGATAGGGATGGCAGAGAATTTCTCCCCGAAACTTCGGGGGACCGAGCGCCAACGTGTTCGGCCCCCCGAACAAGTTTTGGGGAGAAATCCTCCGCACCCCCCCGCACCCCGCACCCCCCCCCAGGACGGGACTTACCTTCACCGAATGTCCCTCCCGGTGGCTGGTCCGGCCGGCGGTTCAGCGGGTGTTCAAGCGAGGCGGGAGCGGCAGCCGGTCTTTCGACCGGCTGCCGCCGCCGCCATTGCAATGAAAGAAAAAAAAACAAAACGCCCCCTGATAGGCTACGTGACGATTCACGTAGCCTATCACGGCTAGATTTTCAAAGTCAGCCATGATAGGCTACGTGAATTGTCACGTAGCCTATCACGGGTGACTTTAAAAAAAAAAAGAGTGTACGGATAATGGCGGCCCCCATAGGGAGCCGCCATTCCCGTTCCTTATTTGGTCGCTGTAGTCTACGTAAATGTTTACGTAGACTACGGCGAAAATAAGGGCAACGCTATTTGCGTTGCCCTTATTTTCGCCGTAGTCTATGTAAACATTTACGTAGACTACAGCGACTAAATAAGGAACGCGAATGGCGGCTCCCTATGGGGGCCGCCATTCGTGTACGCACTTTTTTAAAAAAATTTTTAAGTCACCCGTGATAGGCTACGTGACGATTCACGTAGCCTATCACGGCTGACTTTGCAAATCTAGCCGTGATAGGCTATGTGAATCGTCACGTAGCCTATCAGGGGGCGTTTTGTTTTTTTTTTTTTTACTTTCGCGTTCGCGGCCGGGCGAGGCGAGGCGCCTCCTCCCCGGCCTGAATTTCAGCCGGGCGAGGCGGGAAGCCTCCCCCCCGGCCTGAATTTCGGCCGGGCGAGGCGGGAAGCCTCCCCTCCTGGCCTGAACTTCGCGGGGGGAGCAGCGAAGCACCTCCCCCCCACCACGAACGGCCTTCGACGACAGGTAAGTGACTTTCGTCCACCCCTAGCCAAGGAGCTCCTAGATAATGCACAGTTCCAGGTGGTTGCCACGGACATGTCACCCGGGCCTAGCCTTATGGTGGAAAGCAGGCCATCAATGTAGCATCGCTCTAAGGCCCTGTGAGGAATTAAAACCAGAGGCCCATGTGGGAGAAATACAAAAGGAGGACAAAGTCCTGGGGTCCTGGCAGCTGCCTGAGAAGGCTGTGAAGCAACACCGGGCCTATCTCAACTCCTTGGGGAAAGGTGTGAACATTAATACATTCTAATTCAACCAACTGCTGTTTTCTTCCAGTAGGCGTCTTAAGCTGGAGTGTGTACCTGAGACTAACAACATTTTGCGAATGCGCTATTACAGACTCAAAATGAAGCTAAACTGTTCCAACGGGAGCACAGGAAGGAGCGCTTACCATCTGTGACTTGCCTAAAGCAGCGAAGAGAAGAGAGACAACAATACTATAATAGAAGCTTACTACCAAATCGCTCCAAGAAAAATGCTCGTAGCAAGCTTCCCAGACTACTGAGGTCTTTGTTTTTTTTATTTAGGTAAGGAATATGAATTGGTACTAGGACTGCACAATTAAAGCTAGCATTTTACAAAGTTGACCCTGTTTTAATTCATATATTGCTTCTCCAGACTGTGAACATAGCCTTGACTTGGGTTTTAGAAAGGCCATCAACATATTTTAAATAATCATAATATAGAAGAGCCTTCAGTGTGGTGGCCCCCTTTCTTTGGAACTCCCAGCCCCTGAAGGTCAGGCAGATGCCAACACTATGGTGCTTTTGGCGGCTTCTGAAAACAGCTGTTTTTCAGAAAGCATTCCTTAACTAACCAGCCACTTTTTTTTTAAATTGGCATTCTGTTTTTAAAAGAACAATTTTAATAATGGTGTTAATTTTTTTAATCTTTTTACTTTTTTACTTCTTATGTTCACTGCTCCAGAATCTGTTTAGATATGGAACAGTATGCAAATGCTGTAAATAAAAAAAAAAAAAAAATACAATTATATATTTATTTGTTATATTTAATTCCTGCCTTTCCTTCAAGGAACCCAAGGCAGCGTATGTGATCATCCTGTTCTCTATTTTATTGTCACAATGACCCTGTGAGGTAGGTTGGGCTGAGACTCAGCGACTGGCCCAAAGTCACCCGGTGAGCTTCATGGCCAAGTGGGGACTAGAACCTGGGTCTTCCAAGTCTCAGTCTAGCACTCTAACACTACACCACACTGGCTCTCATATTATTGTCCCACACATCTGAAAGTCTGACCATCCACTTTTGAGTTAAAACCATTTTATTTGACCTCTTTTATTTCTCAAATCATTTGATTTCCTTAGATTCTAAGCCTCTTGGGTATAGGATTACTAACATTTAGAAAACAAATGCTATAAGCAGTACTGAGCCCATGGATATAAATCCATGTAGCACATCTTTCGATAGAGCAAGATATAAATCTAATAATAAATAAATAAATCCTCAAAGGTAGGCTACATGCTTTACATGTACACAATCTCTGTTTAAGATTCTGAAATAGAAAGTCTGGCAAAGACCACTGCTTAAGGTTTTATTTCTTTGATTCATTTATTTAAAGTCTTTTTATCCTGCTCTCCAGCCAAAAGGATGCCCCAAAGAGTGACTTGGAAGATCAGAAATATGGCAGTCCCTGCCCACAGGCATACAGTCTAAAAGATGCAACACAAAAGGAAAAGGGATTGGGAGGGAGAAGGGGGGGGAGCAAACCTGGGCACTAGATTTTTAGTTATACATTTCTGTAGGTCATAGAGCTGGATTTAAACTGGTTCGCCAGCTACGGCCTCTCCTGGACAGGGATAGCTTGACCACGGTGGTATAGGCATTAGTAACCTCAAGACTGGATTACTGCAATGCGCTCTATGTGGGGCTGCCCTTAAGGCTGGTCCAGAAGCTGGAGCTAGTGCAGAATGCAGCAGCTCGGCTGTTGTCAGAAGCTGCCCCTTTTCAGTGTGTAACTCCTTTGCTGAGGGAACTGCACTGGCTGCCTATTTGCTACCAGGCCAGGTTTAAGGTATTAGTACTAGTGTACAAAGCCCTAAACAACTTGGGACCAGGATACCTGAGAGAGCGCCTCCTTCCTTACCAACCTGCCCAGTCACTGAGGTCATCAGAGGGCATGTTGCTGGTGGTTCCACATGGACCCTTGGCCCGGTTGAAGTCCACCAGGAAAAGAGCCTTCAGTGTGGTGGCCCCCTTCCTGTGGAACTCCCTGCCTTTGGAGGTCAGGCAGGCACCCACATTATGTTCCTTCCGGTGCCTCCTGAAGACGTTATTTCAAGAGGCCTTCCTTGCGTGACCAGCCGTGGTTTGTTAAATTCTACCTTGTTGGGGTTTGTCTTTTTGTTTTATGTTTTAACACTTTTAACCTGCTGTTTTATTCTTTTCTCATGTTGTTCACCACTCCAAAATCTTCTGATGTGGAGCGGTATATAAATATTGTAAATAAATAAATAAAATAAATAAAGACAGTGGAAGGGCTGCCGCTTCCTCTCCTTCTGATGGTTTCCACAGTGACAGCTGGTAGCTGGAGCTGCAGCCAGGTATGACAGAGGAATGCTAATCAGAGCAGCGAATTCTGGGCTCAAGAGGCCAACGATCTGACAGTAGAATGAACTATGCATCCCTTCACGGTAGCCCTTAGGTGAACCGTTCATTTCTCTCTGCAAAAGAACACAAAGCAAAGGGCTTTGCTTATGGGAATTCTCCCATAAGGCTTTTTCAGATCAGGAAGAATGGGCAGCGAGGGAAGCTGCAGAGAAATGGAGAGATGTGAAATAGAAAGTGGGGGGGGGAACGCACATGCTCAGCACCCTCAGCACCTTTGCAACCATACGGTGAGTTCAAAAACACTGCTGCAAGAAATTCTAGAGCATCCGATGAAAAAGTGGAGAGAAATGGAAGGCTCTTTCACAGGGGGTGGGGGTGGAGGAAATTGAAGGAAGGAAAAGTCAGGCCCACGCCTTTCCCACCAATTACCAGTGAGGTTTGCTGGCATCCACCCTGCCACATAAAGAATAGCCAATGGGAGCTTGACTTGGATCCAGGTATTTAAACCAGAAGGCCTTGGACTGTTATGTTTCTGGGGATTCCCCCCAGAATCCCCAGGGAGGATTCCGGGGGGAGGGACAGATCACCTCCCCCCCGCAGCTGACGCCCCCACCCGGAACGGGGTAAATAATCCGCCCATCCCTACTTGGTTGCTCTGACTGGTGACCTACTCCAGGTGAAAGACAGGGGGAGTGCTACCCTGTTGATCTTCCTGGATCTCTCAGAGGCTTTTGACACCATTGATCATGGTGTCTTACTGGATCGGCTCTGTGGGATGGTAGTTGGGGGCACTGTGCTACAGTGGTTCCGTTTCTACCTGCAGGGCCAATTCCAGAGTGGTATTGGGGGATTCCTGTTTTTCCCCATGGCTATTAAGCCATGGGGTGCCACAGGGTTCTATTCTATATAACCCGAGTTTTGGGGTGGGGTGTCACCAGTATGCTGATGATGCTCAGCTCTATTTCTCCTTGGCATCAGAGTCAGCTGAGGCGGTGAAGGTGCTGGACCAGTGCCTGGAGGCTGCAATGGGCCAATAAACTGAAGCTAAATCCTGACAAGACAGAAGCTCTGTGGATTGGTGGTTCCCGAGTCTGGGAATTGGATAAGCGACCTGTCCTGGACAGGGTTGCACTCCCCCTGAAGGAGCAGGTGTGTATCTTGGGAGCCCTCCTAGATCCATCCCTGTCACTGGAGCCCCAGGAGTTCTTGGGGCCACCTTCGGCTGATCCACCAGCTACGGCCTTTCCTGGGCAGGGATAACCTAGCCACGGTAGTGTGCTGGTAACTTCCCGGTTAGACTACTGCAATGCACTTTACGTGGGGGTGCCCTTAAAGACGACTCGGAAGTTGCAGCTAGTGCAAAATGCAGCAGCTAGACTGCTGACTGGAACATCATGTAAAGATCACATAACACCAATTTTAAAGGGATTGCACTGGCTGCCAAATTGCTTCCAGTCAGAATTCAAGGTTTTAGTGATGACATTTAAAGCCCTTAATGGCTTGGGACCTCGATATTTGAGGGAGCACCTCTCCCTATATATGCCTTTCCAAGGACTGAGATCTGTTGGAGGGGCCCTCCTCTGCATCCCACCAGTGTGAGACATACACTATGGTGGGACGTGTGGGAGAGGGCCATCTCTGCTGTGGCACCCTGGTTGTGGAATGCCTTCCCCTTGGAGGCCTGATTGGCACAGACAGTGCCAAGTAAAAACATGGCTTTTTACCAAAGCCTTTGAAGGCTAAATAATTCCCTAAAGTAGCACACTGTTTCAGCTGTTTTATTGGTTGAGATTTTAAATGGTATTAGCTTGTTTAATCATTTAATATGTTTTTAGGTGTTTAAATTATTTATTTTTTATACTGTTTAAACTGATTTTAGCTGTACGCCGCCGTGAGAGCTTAATGGTATAGGGAGGTATACAAATGTTTTAAATAAATAATAATACATAAACCCAAACCTTATAGGCCTGTTAATGGTGTCTTACCTGAGCCTTCCTCAATATATCTTGTAATGGTTTGATTGGGAGGGCCCAGGAACAGTACTGGCAAATATTTAGGGCATGGTGCAGTACCTCAGGCCCAGGATCCAAATCCTGTGCTCCTGAGCTCCCAATATGGCTCTCCCAGGTGGCCCTGCCCCCTTTCCCCCAACTACCAAACATTCAGTCATTTCCTGGCTTTTGTGCAGTTTTTTCCCCATTCTAAAAGGTTGAAATGCGTCTCTAACGCTTAGTTACTGGCCGTAAGAGCTTTAAGCTAAAATATCATGGTATTCTTAGTATTTTTGCTCCTGCCTCTTTTGCCTTTGTTCTCCTTTCCCTTCAGCTTTGCCTAGGAATGCTGGAGAAATATGAGACAGACTAAAAGGAGCTTGGATTTCCAAGAATCCAACCTGCAGAATCCGTTGTGGAGTTACCCCCTACCCCAGGCTGCTTGGCATCTGTAGACCTTTGGATTTTTTTTTTAATTTACTTTCCCAAAATGTATGCATATTTATTTGTAGGAAAATACTCAGGTTTCTGCTGAGGAAAAGTTGAGTGGAATGGGGGACAATATGCTAACTGTTGCATACTAAGGTAAACTATGTAAATGGTTACGAAACCTATTATGGAATAATTTGCGTATTTTTCCATATGATGGAAAAGATTTTTTTCACATCCGTCTGTGAGCCGACAATGGAACATAAGGCGCCTGACAATCTGTGAAACGCAGATGGAGTGGATTTTACACAGTCCGCACATCCCTAGATCTGCTCATCACTGAAGTGTGGCCCCCAAAAGCTTCTCTGAAATGGAATTCAGTCCTCAGGATGAAAAGGTTCTGCCCCCCTGAGCAGAACCTGAGATGTAGGAATGAAATGGTTAAAGGATGCCTACTACCATGATAGGATAGTACCTGGAATAGAAGATGGAGTTCAGTTAATTATGGTTTGTGTTACCCACTGCAGATCATGTTAATTAATAAAGCTAATGTATCTATGGAATTACATTCCCAGGGTGTAGAGGAAAATGCACCGGAAGACCATTGTATCTTGAGGAGTTAGAGTGACGTGGCACAAACTGTTCCTGCCATGCCTAAATCTCCTGAACGGCCTTAAGAACCAGGCCCCCTTAAGGGTTGTCAAGCCTCTCGGCCTGGCATTTTTTGTCTTTCAAGATTAGAAAGCCGCTTGCTTAGAAAGACACAACTTTGGAATATGGGAGGATCTCTGCATTTATTATGTTGGCTGCTGTCCACTTGTCTCTAGCGTATCTCTTGGGTGGTATGGGAATCATAAGACCTAAAAATCAGACTACCACAGCAGCTGATAGGGTGCTGGCCCAAACTGCACATAGCCAAATGAGATCTTAGGTATATAAGTCCCCAAGGTGTTGTCACCCAGGTGGAGCTTCAGTGCAGACCGGGACCATGGGGGTGCTGCACATCAGCAGACTGTAATCTCTCTGCTGTCGTTATCTGGGGCTCCTGACTGCAGAACGAAGGAGTAAGGTATTTTTTGCTTAGTTTCGCTTTATAACATCATATGCTTAACTGTAATACTCTGCCTGATATAGTTAATAAAGCTTTTTGACTCTTACTCCCTTGTGTAGTCATTGCTCTGAATCCAAGGAAGAACCTCTCTGCCTTTGGCAAAACACAAAGAGATCCACTTGGTGTCCTCACTGAATACGTTTAGATGCCAAGTTAAGACTCCCCCCTTTAGCTAGACATTTAACAGATTAAGGGCGCATTCCTATCAGGATAGGTGGCTGCCTCCTAACTCAGAGGCGACCGCCTATCCAATGCAGGGCAGGAGCAGCGTGGAAGGGATCATCCCCTCCACACTGCATTCACGGCTAGACAGCCGATTTTGGCTGTCTAGCTGCGGGAAGTCAGAGCGGGGGTGGGATGCCAGACGACACATAGGTAGCGTCGGAACGGGACTTCCATCCTCCCCGCCCTGGCACGCCCCTAGGAATGCCCCTTTTTCACCACTCCATGCTCCTCTCCCGAGTGTGGAGCACGGAGCTGTTCCATGCTGCCTATGAGGCAGTGATGGAGGGGGTGGAGGTCAGTTCTGAGGGAACCGACCTCCGAGAGCAGGTTCCGAGGTCAGTTCCAGGGAATCAACCTATCCTATGGCCATCTAGCTGCTGACTAGAAGCCATAGGATTGCACCCCAATTGAATCTATTGCTTTATTAATCTTACTGCTGGGTCCTCAAGATCTTCAATGTTTTTTTAAAATATTTTTAATGTTTAATATTGTATTATTTTGACATTTGTACTGCATTCTTATTCTTATTCTTATTCTTATTTCTTGTTTATTTTGTTGTTGTTGTTGTTTGGTTTTATGATTGCAAACCACCCCAAGGGCACTTGCCAGTTTGGCAGTATGCAAATCTAATAAATAAATAAATAAATAAATAAATAAATAAATATCTCATCTGCACTGGAGGATGGTGTTTCTGACTCCTCATACTTGTCTTTAAGCAAATAATTTCAGTTTAGGCATCTAAGGCAAACTGAGAGAACTTGGGTTTCACATTTAAACATGTAGGTGATTTCATGCACCCGCTTTTCTCCGTGCTTCGCTTTGCAGATGTCATTCCGTTCTTGCCACATCTCTCAAATGATCTCTCCCTCTCTCTGCAAAGAAAAAATCAATTACAAAACAGAATTAACAAAAACCCAACGCAAAAAAGGAACGCATCATGCACCGCTTGTGGTTTATCCGTTGATTCTTCTTGTTATGTTAGCTGAACAATTTATCAAACGTAGCTGATTGTTATCCCCAATTCCAGAGGAGCATCGTGCCAGAATTAAATCCAATCAGAAAATAAATCTGTTTCTACGATATGTGTTTCCCAAGAAGGCAAATTTCTTTGGAGACCACAGAAGGATGGCTAAATGATGTATTTTCATTTCAAGTGAAAGAAGAAATGTAATTCTCACCCACAGCTGCAGCAGAAATCTTGACAATCAAGCAGAAAGAGTGAAATTTAAAAATGTGGGGGGCGGGGGGGGCGTAGGCAGGAAGTGTCTATTCTTTAAAAAATTATTTTGGATTAGTGTGTGTTTAGAGTTATTTTTTTCACAATAATCATACAATTATATAATATGTGCTTATATTAGATAGCAACTGTCTATAACAGCTGATCAGAAAAGTGAAAAAAGGCTAATATTTTGAACTACTTTTGGAGGAGAAACAACGTACAACGAAATATTAAAAATTAAAGTGCCACAATGCTACACATCTTCCAGATATTTCGACATCTGTTGGGCCTTTTCAGGGTAATTCCAGTAAATGTACAGGCAAAACCCAAAGTAATGTCTTTGTTGTGTATTTAAAGCTGTTGCACATTTATTTTAGGGTTTTATTTACTCTCTGTGTGTATTGTGTATGTGCTTATCAGATGTTGAATAAATTACACAAGGAGAATTACACAAATTGGGGACATATGCAGCAACATCTATCAAAGCCTTTCCTCAGGTTATGGAAAATCTTTCCCATAATCTGAGGTTCCAATCCTGTGGTTCCTGGGAGAGCATCCCAGGGACCATAGGATATTTTGAATTCCCCCTCCTGTGGCCATAGATACTGCTATGGCCTCAGGAGGTGGGGGGGGGGATCTGATATTGGATCCCTCCCTCCCCCGCCCCCTCATAGCCATTGTGGACAGAACCACACTGTCTGCTTTTGGATGACCTCATAGAGGTTGGAAAGGGGGCATGGGGGGGCAGATAAAGGAGGGGGAGAGGAGAGTCCAGGATCCACAAAATCATATGGCCTCTCTGTTGCCTGTCACTGCTCGCCACCAGTAAGTGACAGGCTCAGAGACCCCTCTATCTAGGTTTTTTTTTTGGGGGGGGGAGGAAGAATGGGAAGCAAAATCCCCCCTGTCCTCTTCCTGCCCTGTCTTCAACAGCCCAGCAGGGTATAGGATTTTCGGATGCCTCCGAGCTCATATGCTTCCGTCTAACAGGCAGCAATCCCATAGAATTGTACCCTGAGGCTGCAATCCTATGCACACTTGCCAGGGAGTAAACCCCATTGAACACAGTAGGTCTTACTTCTGAGTAAACATGCATAGGATTGAAGTGACAATATAAATTGTTATTATGAAAACCATTAAGTAAACATCCAAGCACCCAATGGATTCCATCCATATCTTTGCTTCTAAAGTAAAAGGGGAAAATATGTTACATGCACTACCCTCTGTCAATTAGACGTAAAATGATATAATTTTCTTTAATTGTTAGTGTGTCTCTGCATTTGAAAAAATAATTTTAAAAAATGGGGAGGGGGATCTCTAAAAAAAAAAAGGTTTGTCAGGTTAGAACCCTCACATTTGCCCTGATTTCATTTTATGCAAAATGTGGTGGTAACTCAATTGCTAACCATGCTCTCCAGCTAAACACTGTATTCCTTTATTTTGGCTCCAAAGCCATCACTCTAGACAGCTACATGGATGGGCAGTATGACACTGAATACCAGCTGCTACAGTGCAACAAAATGGAGAGCCTTCGTCCCCCACTTGTCAGCCTCCTGGAGACATCTGGTTGGCCATTGTGGGACACAGGACGTTGGCCTGGATAGGCCCTTGCTCGGATCCAGCAGGGATCTTCCTGTGTTCTTAGAAGCCTACACAGAGCTTGAGGTGTTTTGAAAGTGTTTCGAGCAAGCCAGTCACTCAGTAGGCAGGCAACTGGGGCAAGTGGCTTTTCCAAGTAAAACAGGGTGGCCAGTTACACATTGCCAAAAAAGAGAAACACGTCACCCAAAAAGTGGACAAAAGAGGGCACGAATTGCATAACACTTGCACATGCCGATCTATACGTATAGGTGCAAATTTAGAAATAATGACTATGATTTCAATAGAAATTAGGATAGGCGAACTTACCATGGTCTGGGTCGCGCTCTGCTCACCGGACCCCTACCGGCCAGCTAGCCCTGCTCACTGGGTGGTCAGCAAGCACCTGCACATGGTGTGCAGCCGCCCAGTCCCTCGCCGAGCTGCCATTTTGCGTAAAAATGGTAGCTCGGCCTTTTTTGTAAAGGCCGGTTTTCTGCAAATTGTGGCCATAAAGCAGCCATTTGTGCAAGACTACAGACTTTTGCATAAAACCCGCCTTCAGAAAAAGGCCGAGCCACCATTTTTCAGCTCAGTGAGAGATCGGGGATCCCCGTGCTTGCCCAACTCAGCTTGCGCCAAGTCAGGCAAACATGGGATCCATGGACTGGAGTCCGGGGGTGCTGCTGAGGCGGCTATTTCTTGCTGGGTCTCTCGAGCTCCAGCGGGATGCCCATGACATCCCTAACAGAAATACAAGACACCTCGCTGTAAAGATGTAGACTGACTACGTGACCTGTGTTCCTGCTTGGTCTGCTGCCCAGGTGCTAACTCTTGGTGAGCAACTTCGAGGCTCCTGCTCTCCCTTCTAATGGATCTTTCTATTTAAACTGTACCTGGACAGGACAGTCCTTCAACTAGAGGACTGCCAGCCCTCCAGAACAGAGGGCCACCCACTATAAAGGAGGACACCTGGCCGCGCTAAATTAAAATCATCTTTTAGCCAGAAGATCTACTGAACCCAAAAGTGATGTCTGGGTGAATAAGTGCTTTACCTTTGCACTTGTCATGGCTCTTTAGGACTGATGGGTTTGGGTGAGGCTGGGGTAGGGGCAGGTAGCAGTTGCAGCAGGCTCTTCACCTGTGGAGTGAACTCAACTGTGCAGCTGGTGATGCAACAAGGAGAATACTGGATCAGCACACCCTCCAATATTTCTAGGGATGTACGAGCCCCTTACCTCTTTTCGCTCCATGGCATCCGCAGTGAGGGGGGCGATCTGACCCTCCCCCCGGAATCCTCCCCAGCCAGCTGCCGGCCACAGCTGGCCACAGCTGGACTTCCAGCCACAGCCGGGCTGCTGTGGCCACAAATGGCGGTCGACCTAGCGACCGCCATTTGCATCCTTGCATTAGGCCATGATAGGCTACCACGGCAAAAGGCAGGGGCGCAAATGGCGTAGCAGCCGCCATTTGCGCCCCTGCCTTTTGCCGTGGTAGCTTTAATGCAGGCACGCAAATGGCGGCCACTATGATGGCTGCCATTTGTGGCTGCACCAGCCGGAAGACGAGCCAGAGCCACGGCCGCCAGGTAAGTCCGTCCCGGGGGGATTTCAGGGGGTGGCAGTGGGAGGGGAGGCCATTCCACCATGGACTTCAGGGGGCCAGATTCCAAAGAATCCAGCCTCACTGGAGTCCATGGCAGATTTCTCCAACATCCCTAAATATTTCTAGGGATGTACGAAAATCACTTACCTGTTCACGGATTATGTTTATGGTGTGGGGGGGCGAGTCGTTCCATCTCTCCCACCGGAATCTTGGATGGGGGAGGAGGCGCTCCATTCCTCCCCCTGGAATCCTGGACGGGGGGGGAGGCACTCTGTTCCTCCCCCCCGGAATCCTCCGCGGCCAGATGTGCTTCGCGGCAGCTCTGTGGAGCAGCCGGCCAGGCCTAGCCAGGCCAGAGCCGTCCGCAGCCGGATTTCTGGCCGCATAGGGCTCTGGGGGGGGGGGAACATGTACGCAAATGGCAGCTATGGCTGCCACCATTTGTGTTCCTTATTTTTGACGTCTTAATCTACGTAAATAATTATGTAGACTAAAACGGCAAAAATAAGGGGAACGCAAATAGCGTAGTGGACGCTATTTGCATTCCCCTTATTTTCGCCATCTTAGTTTATGTAATTATTTACGTAGACTAAAACGGCCCAAAATAAGGAACGCAAATGGCGGCGGCCATAGCCGCCGCCATTTGCGTACACCTTTTTTTTTTAACCCAGTTGTTTTAGGCTATGTAAGTTTTTACGTAGCCTAAAACGTCTGGGTAAAAAAAAAAAAAGGCGTACGCAAATGGCAGCAGCCGTAGCTGCCGCCATTTGCGTACGCCTTTTTTAAAAAAAAGCCCAGACGTTTTAGGCTACGTAAAAACTTACGTAGCCTATCACGTGTGTGTAAAAAAAACCCAAAAACCTGCAAATGGCGGCAGCAGCGGCAGCCGGTCGGAAGACCAGCCGCCGCAGCCACCGCCGCCACCGCCAAAGCTGCCGCTGCAGCCGCCGCCGCCCGGAAGATCCGCCCCAGGTAAGTCTCGTCCTGGGGGGATCCGTGGGGGGTGGCGGGGGGTGGCAGGCCATTCCGCCACAGATTTCAGGGGGCCAAATGCACTGTCATTCGGCCTCCCCGAGATCCGTGGCGGAATTCTCTGCCATCCCTAAATATTTCTCAAAGAAAAACAAGGCATCTTTGCCTACAGATTTGGGGAGCAAGAGTTCCTCTCTTGCAATGGTTCCTCATCCTCCTTACCTCCATTGTTGCTGCTACCAAATTGTTTGCCAGGGAAAGAGGTGATGGATTAGTAGCGGACAGCAGCTCTTTTGTCCTTGCTGCCGCTGCTCACTGGCTCATCCATTCCAGGCCAGAGGGTGCATAAACAAAAAGGTGGTAGCAGCAAGTTGGAGGGCGAAACTTCTTTGTACCACACCTATTCTCACCACGAATCTTTGGCTGTGCACACCCCTCCCTGTATTATTACAGTTCTTCCCCACATGCTGTACACTGCGTCCAGTGCTTCTGTAGTAGCCTTCCCTGTGCTGGCTTATGAAGCAGGTGTAGTTCACTGCCCCCTCCCCTCCGGGGGGGGGGCATTTAGGCCCTCTACAGGGTTTGCAGGTTGGTTTGTTGGTTTGCCTGTTTGTTTTAAACTTCACAATCTTGAACATGAGAACATAAGAAGAGGCCTGTTGGATCAGACCAAAGTCATAGAATCATAGAATCAAAGAATAGTAGGGTTGGAAGGGGCCTATAAGACATCGAGTCCAACCTGCTGCTCAGTGCAGGAATCTAAGTCAAAGCATCCAGCATTCTGTTCACAAAGTGGCCAATCAGAAGCCCACAAGCAGGACATGAATGCAATAAAAAAAATGTTTTAACTCTTTTAACCTGCTGTTTTATTCTTTTACCGTGTTGTTCACCACTCCGAAGTCTTCTGATGTGGAAAGGAAAAAGGAAAGGTTCCTCCTCTGCAAGCACCGAGTCACTGCTGACTCCTAGAGGATGCCGCTTTCGCTGGCATTTTCATGGCAGACTACAGCAGGGTGGTTTGCCATTGCCTTCCCCAGTCGTGACTTCCTTTCCTCCAGCAAGCTGGATACTCATTTCACCGACCTCGGAAGGATGGAAGGCAGAGTCGACCTGAGCCAGCTACCTGGGACCCAGCTTCCGCTGGGATCGAACTCAGGTTGTGGGGAGAGTTTCAGTTGCAGTACTGCCGCCTACCACTCTGCGCTACACAAGGCTCTTATGTGGAGCGGTATATAAATATTGTAAATTTAGTAGCCATTGACAGGCTGATCCTCCATGACTTTGTCTAATCCCTGTTTAATGCTGTACAAGTTGGTAGCCATCGCTACATGTTGTGGAAGTGAATGCCATAGTTTAACTATTAGGGGTGGGCGGACGCCTTACATCCGGGTCCGGGGGGGCATCCGCAGGGGGAAGGCAATCCCTCCCTCCCTCCAGAGTCTGTCCAGGCTGGCTCCGCTCCGCAATTATCCTGCGGAGCTGGCTGCCGGCTCCACAATGCTGGCGATACAGCCGGCTGCTGTTGGCATTCCGTATCGCTATGTTAAGTATCCAGATGCAAATGGTGTATTGGGCGCCATTTGCAGCCATAAAGCTGCAAATTACGGCTGCATTTAGGCTAATCCACCAGCTTTACGGCCACAAATGGCACCCAATATGCCATTTGCGTCAGGATTAGGGATGGTGGAGAATTCCACCACAGACTCCAGGGGGGGCGGATTCTTAGAATCCGCCCCCCCGGAGTCCATGGTGGAACGGACCACCCCACCCTGCCACTCCGCCAAGTCCGACCCAGCCGGATCCTACCTGGCACCACCAGGTCCGGGTCCGGGCGGGTCCATCTGTGGCCAGACTTCGGACGCGAATGGCATCCTGCCTAGCGGATGCCATTTGCATCCCTTCCCCGTCCCGTGATAGGCTATGTAAAGATTTACATAGCCTATCACGGGAAGGGGAAGGGACACAAATGGCGTCTGCTAGGCTGGACACCATTTGCGTCCGAAGACTGGCCGTGGCCTGAAGTCTGGCTGCAGCCAGCCCCGGCCAGCGGTTCCGCAGAGTTGCTGTGGAGAGGAGCCAGCAGGGAGGATTCCGGGTGGGAGACCGGATCGCCTCCCCCCCACACAGAAACCCCAGGAGACTCCAGGTAAGGGGTTTCATACACCCCTAGTCTGGATACTTAACATAGTGATATGGCATGGCAATGGCAGCCGGCCGTAGCACCAGCATTGCGGAGCCGGTGGCCAGCTCTGCAGGATCACTGCAGTGAGGGAGCTGACCTGGATGGATTCCGAGGGGAGCCAGAGGTGAGTGCTCCATTCCACCATGGGCCCCAATGGGGCCAGATTCTTAGAATCCGGCCTCATTGGGGTCTGTGGCGGAATTCTCATAGTTAATCCCTATTAACTATGAACTGCAAAGACAGATACTTTCTTTGGGTCTCAAAATAGGCCTAGCTATAGTGAACAACATAACAACATAAGAAGAGTCCTGCTGAGTCAGGCCAAAGGCTTTCTGTTGCTACAGTGGCCAACCAGATGCCTATGGGAACCCAAAACCAGACCATGTGCACAGTAGTATCCTCCTGCTTGTTTCCTCCAGTGTCTGGTATTTAGAGGCACACTGCCTCTGGTCCAGGAGGTAGGCATATATCTATCATGACTAGTAGCCATAGAAGCCTTATCTTCCACAGGTTTGTCTAATTCCTTTATAAAGCCATTTAGGTTGGTGGCCAACATTATGTGGTAAGAAATTGCATTGTGTAACTATGTGTTGTGTGAAAAAGCCCGTCCTTTTGTCTATCCTGAATTGCATACCATTCAGTTTCATTGGATGACCCCAGGTTTTAGTATTATGTCAGAGAGAGCAAAATGTCTCTCTGTCCACTCTAAAGAACACCACCTCATTGAAGCCTAGCAAGTCTCAGACACATCAGCAACATTTATAAACTGGATAGGCAACCTTTGTAGTGGTGGGGAGGAATGGAAAGGAAGCTAGTGCATTCTCTGGTATACATGTGGGCATGCATGCATGCTAACAAAATGTTTTAAAAAGCATCCCCCAAATCTCCTCCAAAAGCAAAATGAGGGCAGGTACCAGGAAATACCTATTCCCTTCCATCAGTAGGGAGAGTTGGAGCATATGGATCCATGGACTGAGTTAGCCCTTAGCCTTTTTCTTTCCCTTGAGAAACAGGTTGACTCTCTGACTTTTAGAAGTTTATACATATACATAAACACACGTGTTTATGTATATCTTTTTTTAATTTATATCCCGCCTTTTCACCAAAAATGGTGCTTGAGGCGACTAACAATTAAATCCACATTAAAAACAAAATCTTAATTAAAACATCACACAAAAACAAATACATTTTGGGAATGGGGAGGAAGGGTGTGTTGTTGGTGGCATTACAAGCACTAGCCAGTATGCATCCATCACAACAGTAACACAATCTTGCATCAGAGGGGACTTTGCTTTTCTGTTGTTTCAATGTGAAATAAATAATGCAGAAAACCTGCAGATCTCCCTCTCCCCCTAAATCAGGGATAGGTAATTCATGGCAGTGACAAAAACATCGCCAGTTTGCTGCTGGCTTTTTCAGCTGCAAACTGCCAAGGAAATCCTAAAACATCCACATCTTGTTTTCAAGCAAGATTTGGCCATTTTAGGCTTCCTTAGCAGTTTGGGGGCTGGGGCAAACGAGCAAAAAATGTACAGCACCCTATGGAATGTGACCCATAAGGAGAGGGGATCCAGGGGGGCAAAAGTGGCCCCCAGACAGCCCCCCCAAAAGTTGCCCACCAATGCCCTAGAGCTTGCTCCATGACTGGGGGAAAAAAAGTAGTGCAGCAAAGTAGTTAATTGCTTCCACCACTCTTAAAATCTGTCTTTGTTCCTCCATTATTACATTCAGACCTGTGAGAACAATACGATGGACAGAGCAACCCTAGTATCTGCATTTATGGTGGCTGGAGGTGGCTAGATCTTCTGGTGAAGCAACTGCCACCAAATCCATCTTCAGGACAGGTGCCAAGGATGGGCATTCTCAGGCACCTAGCAGGGGCCACTAACAACAGCCCTTTAGAGCGGCTCTCCCTCTTCACCACTGCAACCTGATGGTTCACCTCTAGAGTATTAATAGACACTTTTAAGATTTATATTAATTGATTTTTGCCCAGGGGGCTTATTTTATTTTATGTTACATGCTATATCTTATATTCTTTTTACAACTTATTTTATCACTGTTTGGGGCCAAAAAGAATTGGGTACTGTTCTTACGAGAGTGGGGTAGAGGCAGCTTGGTTTAATTCCAGTGAGGGAAGATGTGGTGACTTATGTCAAGGCACAAAATCAGTCTAGGATTACTGATTTTTGTTGTTGTTAAAAATGAAGCTGACCAGCGAGGGGCTCCAGATAAGGAAGCTCCCGATGGGTCCATGGGTCCTTACTGTTTAATGAAGAATATTGTTATGAGGGAGGCTGGCGATAGTCTGGCCCAGGAAATAGCCTTTGTGGAAGGAGCGATAGGCTTAGATAGCTTAGATTCACATTTCTTTGGTGCTTTGCTCAGTTCTCCACATAGTAAAGACAATGAACCACCTAGCTCCCCTCTGAACATTTCAGAGAAGTTCATGAGTAATAATTTACCCCCATTTTCTCCTTCACATTGTAAGAACTTATCTGCAGCCAAAAAAACCAAGGATGTATACTCCTCCCCCTTTTTAACAGTAAAAGTAATCAGTATGAGCTGAGAAGACAACTGTATACGCTTTGGATAGAGGAATTTTCTCGCTTGTTCACCTGCCTCTCGCTCTGGCCCAGACCATGGTGGTGATGAGACGGAGAAGCAGCAGATGCCACTGTCTGCCTGCTCTCTAGTTCTCTGCCTGTCAAGCAAGGAAATGGTAGCAATGATGACAAAAAGGAGGAGGCACAATTGCAGCTGGTGGCAACGATGGTGAGAAGGTAGATTCACTGACGTAGGGGGGCCATTGAGGGTGTCTGGGCCAAGGGCCTTCAAAAACCTGGAGCCGGCACTGTCCATCACCTTGCCAATCCACTGTGGCCAGGAAGGGAGGTGGGCGGGGGAAGCTTTTTATTTTTCCCTCCCATTGACTGCAGTGGAAGGGAATATACCACACAGCTCCAGAGATAGTTAACAGCTTAGATTCAGGAGAGGAACAGCCAGAACCAGGGGATGCATTTTCCCCCAGCCAGTTCAGATATGGGTAGGTGTGCTTCTCAGGTTACTAACTCCCAGATGGCCGGGCCTGAAGCCCCCCCCTTGCCCCCCTCTGTGGGAAGCCAGGGGGAGGAGGAGCAGGAGGAGAGCGGGGGCTGTGACCTAAGAGATGCTAGACGAGGGCGCACAGCTAAGAGGGAAACATGACACAAAGTGGCTTAGGATGTGAGCTCTCTGCCCCATGCTCCCGACATGCCCCATACATGCCCCAAATCCCCATGGTCCATTGGTAGAACACCGCTGGTGAAACATGGAATAAGTATGATCCCAATGGTGTAACACTGCATGTGCCGGCAGAGTGGTTCTTACAGTCTGCCGTTTCCTGAGTCTCATCAGATAGCTACTGGCTCAGGTTAGGACTGCAGCCCTAATAGTTTTTTTCACTGCCACTAGGGAGTTGGAGAATTCTGCCACAGACTCCAGTGAGGCCGGATTCTAAAGAATCCGGCCCCCCAGAGTCCATGGTGGAATGGGGCAATCCCACCCACCACCCCGCAGAATCCCCCTGGGACGGAGCCTACCTACGGCAGCGGAGGTGGTGGCGGTGGCGGATGCGGCTCTTCTTCCGGCTGCTGCTGGGCTGCTGTGGCCGCAAATGGCGGCCGTGGTAGTGACCACCATTTGCGTGGCTGCCTTTTGCCGTGATAGGCTATGTAAATACTTACGTAGCCTATCACGGCAAAGAGCAGGGGCGCAAATGGCAGCCACTACACCATTTGTGTCTCTGCCTTTTGCCATGATAGGCTATGTAAATACTTACGTAGCCTATCATGGCTTGGCAGGGACGCAAGTGGCGGCCGGCGCAGTGGATGCCATTTGAGGCCGCAGCGGCCCAGCAGCGGCCGGAATCTGGCTGCGGCCTGCCCCGGCCGGCAGCTCTGCCGGGTCACTGTGGAGCGGAGCTGGCCAGGGAGAATTCCAGGGGGAGGGACGGAGCGCCTCCCCCCCACTGCAGAAGCCCCGCCCCCGTAACGGAGCCAGGTAAGGGATTCGTACATCCCAAACTGCCACACTACCGAATCTGTGCACAGGTTATATTTTCAAGATACAATAGGAAGCTGGGTAATATTATATCTTATTGGGAAACAAAAAGGGGGTGATTCCATAGTGTTAACCTTTGTCAAAGGATAACGTATTTTTTTCCTTGAATATGCCCATAAATATATTTACAAATATGCAAAAGCAGTAAACACAAGCTATAGTTTTCAATGAATTCCAAATATTGATGGTAAATATTCTTTGATCACATTGGAAAATATCTTAGTAGAATGATACAAAGAAGAAAATACTGCAACCAAATTAATGTTCTGAAGGTCTATTTTGGGGTGGAAAAACCCAAATATCAATACCTTGGACAGGACATAATCTCCATAAAACATCTGCAAAATAGTTTCATAAGTTTTTTTTACAGTTTTAACTATGTTTCATTTCATTACTTTTTTTTTTTAAAAAAGTACCATTCTTAATCTTGACCTTTTATAATTGTATAAAGTGTGGGAGATTCTTCTACTTTCAGTCTAGCTGCTCTTCAGTTATGGAGCAGCAAGTAAAACAGAGCTGTCCATGGCTTCTGAGGTCTTCCTGTTTCCTTCTATATGAGGGGATTCTCCTCTTGTATACAAGCATCTTGATCCACTGGCTTATAACAAGTTTGGAGAGCTTGTGTGTATAGCTCTTCCACTCACAAAGTCTTCCCCATTCATCACAATGGACAAAGTAGATCTGCAAATTAATCTGCTCTCCCTTCATGAAAATAAACGTGGTGCTTCATACACGCAAGACCTCCATATGTGCACTAGAATGTATGTGGGTCTCTAGAATGGACAAATGGAGCATGACCCTCCATGGAGATAAGAATGAGGAAACCCCTGTCAATGCATCTGAGCAACTGGATTGTACTACCTGTGACTGGTCCTGTGCAGTTATACATACATGTGTTCCATTGCCAACTGCAAGTTCACAGCCACTATCTGTGTCTCCTGGTTTTGTGAACAGGTAACAAGAAAGTTATATAGCTGTATTCATCATTCATAGTTATAATGCAATTATTGACTGTTGCAAATGAGGGGGAAAAGTATAGTGTCATGCTCAGTTTTACCTAAATAATTTATTTTTTAACTAATAGAAGTAACATTAATCAGAGACCATATATAGAGAGAACTATAGTATGATATATGACCACCATGAACCTAGCTTAGAAAGTTATTTCGTGCTGATAATGTTAAGAAACCACATCAAAATTGTTTCCTTTTTTCTTCTTCTTATTTTCAATGTGTAATCTTGGTTTATGGCCATCCATTTATAGTTTTGGGTGTCTTTTATCCTCTTTTGTTTTCATTAATCATATAGTAAAATACAATTTTCTGATTAAACAATAGTTACCCGATGGCAAACAATTCTTTTTATTGGTTTACATTTCGCAGGTCACAGTCACAACCACGTCAGGCAGAAATTGCACATAGACCATCCTGAATTTTGAAGACTTTCCCTGTTTGATCTTCTACGGGAAAAATTCTTTTGATATCTGGATGGGGGCATAACACTATGCTGAATTAACAGTTGTTGTTATTTTAAAAATTAAAAGTAAAGAAAGTGTTAGAAATGGGAAAAAAATGATCTATTTTTCAGTTTCATTTTTAAACTCCATGCTTGATGTGCTAAGAAGAACCGGCTTTATGAATATATATTTGCTGTGTAACCCTTTTTAAGTCATTGTGAAATGTTAATTGAAATAATTGTGTGTGTGTTTTAAACAATTCTTAAGTTGTTTCCAGGATCCACCAACTTTTTGCCAGACATATTGTAAATGTTGGTTGGAAAACATGAAGCCCAATCCTATACATGTTTACTCAGAAGCTAGTCCCACTGTTTTCTGTGGTGCTTACTCCCTTGTAAGTATGCAATGGATTGCAGTTTATGACTTATACGTTCACAATGTGACCATTTTTCAGAAAGATCTCAGTTGTGGGGCTGCAATTCAACAATAGGCAGACTTTTTTTTACCTGTAGAAGGCATACTGAAGTCTTCAAAAGCCAGACTGGCCTCAAGAAAAAACTCTTTATTCTGAGACAGTTACCATTACTTCATTTTTTAAAAAATGACAAAACAGCAATAAACATTTGAGCTCTTTAATGAGCAAATATCAGGTCTCTTAGCATTGGAATAATTATAATATTCATTATCCAGATTAGCTTTATTTTTCACTCAGTGGGGCCAACACGAATGGCCCAGAAGTACAAAGAATTTTTCCCCATCAAGTAGTATACAATTTGCTGTGTGTGTAATAAGCTTTCAATCTTGAAAAAGAGTAACTGAAAACAAACATTTCTGTTACTGCAGTTAGTTTGTCAGAGAAAGTTCTGCGCATTATCTTACAAACTATCAAAATTGCTAGTAATTTGAAAAAATGCAAAATAAAATAAAAATCACATAACTTTACTCTAATAGAAATATAATACAGGAAAAGAGAGGATGTATTCACCAGGGGTGTGCTCTTTAGTCCATCTCATTTTTTTTCTCTTTTTTTTATATAAATGTACATCTGATTACACATACAAACATTTTGTTTTTTAAATGACTGTGACATACCATTTTTTAAAATTCAAAAGTAACAGGGGGCACGGGACAACGGCCTAGTTGTTTTAGGCCACTTCTTTCAAATCAGGACAATGTTAAGTATGATGCAGAACTGAAACCTTTCCAGATGGTGACTTTATTTCTCATATAGCCTCTGTATCAATATTTGTACACTCTGCAGAGATCTCCTTTAAGAACTTTCCAGTGAGCTCACAGAAATGCCAAAGGTACGCAGAGCAAAAAGGAAATACCTTGGAAATACAATAATCACATGCAATATGAGTAGTCAAAAGAATAAACCAAGGCAGTAATTATTGTGATAATCTGTGTGGTGGTGGTGTGGGGGGAGGGCACCTTTACATATTGCAAAACATTCTTTGCAAATAAATCTTTGGACTTTTGTTGTTGTTTTTTTTAAAGAAAAGCATTACTGATATAAACGTAAGAGATTGTAATGGAACCGCATCAGAATGGAAAACACTTAATTGAAAGACTGACATCGAAAGTGCTATTAACTCATCGGTCGGAAAGAAAAGAGAATAATAAAAACATACAGAGATGTCTTTTGTTTTCTTTTGGGATTCCTATCTGCGTGCGTTCACTGGTGGGCACCTGGAGTAAGACTTTTAAGAACTACTGTAAAACCTTCTATTATTAGGAAGCTACTGGGAATTTAAGGGATGTCCAATACGTTTTTTCTCCTTGAAAATAAACCTTCTTTAGGTGGCACCAATTGAGGGAAGAAGCTGCTATTGAGAACTCCAATAGGATGAGAGGAATTTTAATTACGGCTTAATCAGCAGCACAGCCACCAAGCATAATAAATTATCATGCACTCCGTGCTAAAAATATCCAGTTCTCTTTATTCCCACAACGTTTATACTGACAGCACTTATGTGATAATGTTGTACCTGCCAGACTAGAAAACTCTTTTCCTTCTTTACTGGCAAATCTCAGCATATGAGCCCCTTTCTAAGGCCTTTAACAGCATTGGTGCTTTGTATACTTATACAAATACGTAAATATGGCCTACACAAGAAAACACTCCCAAATAAAAACTGGTGAAAATTATCTGACATTCCATTAATGTGTCCCTTGTGCATATTCATAGAACTTTTTTTTTTAATTTCAGTCATAGTTTTTTCCCCCCCACTTCTGTGTTGAACATGCCTAATTCCATTATGTAACTTAAATCCTCAAAAAATTAATACTTGAATGTGAATGTAAAAAGTATCATTCAGGGCAATTGCTTCAAGCAATTGCAAAAAGTTATACTTTTTTTTTTTTTAAGTTCATTTGTATATATGTACAATTCATTTTTTCTCCCAAAATCCCCGAAGTTCTTGATATGTATATTCACATAATATTCCTCCATATTTAAATAGTAAGAGTCTTGTAGGTTGAAAGCCAAGGGAAGTCTTCTGTAATTATAACCCACTATAATCCACCAAAAAATAAAAGTTTGTTTCATCTTGTTTGGCTATACCCTAGTTGTTGAATGTGAATGAGGATGGGGGTGGGGGTGAGGATGGGGCAGAGTGTTATTCTGTCCACCGGTAAAGGTATTAAATGTGTGTAGAGGCTGAATCCCAGGTATAGTGTTGGGAATCATTGTAATGGTGTTGGGGGTCATTAAAGGAATATCATCAGGTGACCGTCTCATAGCTAGTGTGTAGTCTGGGGGGCAGGCGGTCCTAAGAACCACCTCATGTGGATGGATGGATTCACATTCATGACCCAAGTCAGTGTGCTTCATTTGGAGGGACATTATTTCCTCTTCTTGTGCATGGGTAAGATCATTGGTGGTGGTACGCTGTGGGCTACATCTCCGATGGACATCATGTCTCCTCTTGTCCTTTTTGTAATATAGAGCTGCAAAGGCTAAAATGTTCAGGAACAGCAAAGATGCTCCAACAGCAATAGTTACACTCAACTCTGTGGAATAGTCTCTTTGATCTCCTGAAATTAGGCTTGGTGGTTGTTTGGGATCATCTTGCTTGGCTGTAGGAAAGGCTGATGTTACGGGTACCAAATTCTTCCGGGTTGGCCTGAAAGTAATATCAGTTGATGGCACTTTAGTTGTTGTAGAGGTATACTGTGAAATGTCATTAAGATTGTGCAGGTGAGGTACCAGTTCCAACCACAGGTTCACTTTGTTGGCCCTGTAATGTTCTTTCACTCGTGGTTTTAATCCAATGTGAAGGTAAAGTTGATCCTTCTGGGAATATCTGGTCCATGCTACTTCCTCAAAACGATTGGGCTTTGTGTGAATGAACTTAGTATCTTGTGGGACTGGTTGATTTGGATCCCTAGGAGGAAAAAGTGAGTATATTAAACCTTTTGGAAAATTGTTTCAATTTTGAAAAACACATATCAGCATTTACAAAACACGCTATGAAATTGGGCTGTATCCAGACTTAGTCATGATTTGAGTAGACCCACTGAAAACAGTGGGACAAGTTAGTTATGACTAACTTACATCCCACTGATTTCAATGGGACTAATTTAAGTATCACTAGACCTGGATGCAACCCATTGGCTTTTACTAAGCCCCAGAATGCACATGGAGCAAAGCCATGGTGCAAGGGTTCAGCTCTAGTAATTCCATACCCTTCATCACTTGGTAAAATACGTAAAAAATACAAGATGATCCCTGTTGGATCACACCAAGAGTCCATCTAATCCAGCATCCTGCTTCCCATTGTGGCAAATCAGATGCCTCCATCCCCAGGAAGCCCACATGCAGGGTATAAAGCCAATACCCTTTTCCATTCGACCTCCCTCCACCTATATGTATTCAGTGGGATAGTGGGCCAGTTCACATGACACGACAGCCCATGGGTTAAATAACCCACGGGCTGTCGAGGATGAGCAGGAGAGAGCAGATGCACCGCCTGCAGCATGCCTGCCATTTCTGCTCTTACTGAGCAACCCACAAGCGGCTCCTTCGTAGGTTGCTGAGCGTATCGTCTGAACCCAGACTGCTGGTTTGTTTAGGAGTTAAACAACCCAGCGGTCAACCCAACCAGAAACCATAGTTTAAATGCTGGGCTGTTTAGCCCCTAAATTAATTAATTAATTAATTAATTAATTGCATTTATGTCCCGCCTTTTTTCCTCTTGTAAGGAACCCAAGGCAGCGTACATAATCCTCCTCCTCTCCATTTCATCCTCACAACAACAATCCTGTGAAGTAGGCTGGGCTGAGAGCCTGTGACGGGCCCAAAGTCACCCAGCGAACTTCCATGGCTGAGTGGGGACTAGAACCCAGATCTCCCGGCTCGCAGTCTGAACACTCTCACCACTATACCACGCTGGCTCTGGTCTGGGTTCAGCCGACACACTAAGTAACCTATGAAGGAGCCCATCGTGGATTTCCAGAAGCAGAAGTGGTGGGTGTCCTGCAAGCAGTGTGTCCACTTTCTCCCACTTGTCCTCGGCTTGTCCTTGTTTAAGCTATGGGCATTGCAAACCAGGTTCCTGCTCCTGGAGACCGAGATTTCACTTAGCCATCGTGGCTAACAATGAATTAGTCCAAGTCCCCCTTTTAAAGCTGTTTAAGTAATTTTATGTTACGTGCACTCGGGATTCATGTCTTAATAGTGATTGACTTAAATGAACCGACAACTTCCATACTGTTCGTTGGCAATCATCATCTTAATTGATGTAGCACTTTTTGAGTGTTCAAAGCACTTAATATTCATAATCCTTCATAATCCTTACAATTACCCTGAAAAGTAGGGCAGAACTACTCCTATATTGCAGATGGGGAGGGGTGAGGTTGAGAGAGGAGTGGCTTTCCTAAGGCCGCCTAGTGTTTTCATAGCAGAGCTTCGGACATGCCCAGCTGAAGTTGTTTCGAAATGGTCTTCCAAAGATCAATCTCTTATAATTCAGTATAATAAACATGAATGTTTTCTCATCACACACCCTGCTCCCAAGACAGCTAAAATTTTCAAAGTGTGAGAAAACATTTTATTATTCACCAAGGGCAGGATTCATCCTTCCATGGTGCTGCTGTACATGTAGGATGCTCTCACCCTAGCACTCAGTGGGGGTCCTCTTCCAACCTTCCCCCTCCTGGTTGTCCTTTGAGTTTACATGTTAGCCATTACTTACAATAGGATGTCAGTATAATCCTTCCATATAGAGATCCAGCCATCCCCCACCCCACCAGTCTGTAAGATACTCCTCTCTGCCTGATGCAGAAGCCTGGACAGGGGACTGTATTCTTCTTGGTCCCTGTTCCTCTGCCCCAACTTCTGGGAAAGTGCCGAAAGTGCCGAAAGCACAAATACCCTAACCCAGGGGTCCCCAACCCCCAGGCTGCGGACCGGTCCCGGTCCGTGGCCTGTCAGCAACCGGGCCACAGGGGTGTGCGAAACCCCCTCACCTTGGGTCCGCAGGGGGTCTGTGGGGGGGATGTGATCCATCCCTCCCCCCTCCCGGTATCCTTGCCAGCCCCAGCCGGCTCCGCTCCACAGAGAGTCCGCAGAGCTGCCGGCCAGCTCCAGCCACTGGCGGACTTCCAGCTGCTGGGACACAAATGGCGTCCGCTATGCAGATGCCATTTGCATCCCTGTTCTACAAGTAATAGGCTACATAAATCTTTATGTGGCCGATTATGGCAAAGAATAGGGACGCAAATGTCGTCCACGTAGCGGACGCCATTTGCGTCCCAGCGGCTGGAAGTCCGCCAGCAGAACCCCCCCCCCCGTCCTTGGAAAAATTGGACCAGTCCCCAATGCCAAAAAAGTTGGGGACCGCTGCCCTAACCCATCCTTCCCCAACTTGGTGCCCTCCAGATGTTTTGGACTTCAACTCCCATCAGCCCCAGCCAACATGGCCAATGGTCAGGAAAAATGGGACTTGCAGTCCATAACGTATGGAAGATTGGAGAAGGCTGATTTTGTAACAGAATTCTGAGTGTGAGGACTGGATAAAGTAGAATTCTGGTAAGCTGGACTCTTGGTGGGGGAGCCAAGTTCCAGTTATGAACTTGCTGAAAGTGTTTAAGACATCCAAGGTCTCCAGTGTCCCTTCTTGACCATTCCACATGAGTTGCTCTTAGCTGAAGGATGGGTGATGTTTTGAGGTGCAAAAGTTTTACAGAAGACTACAATAACCAATGTCGAAACACTCATTTTTTAAAATATAAATGTTCCTTCTTTGTGCTCTGGGTGCCATGAGAAAGGATAGTCCTTGATTTGATCAAGTTCTTTATTATAAGCCTATGGTCTGATCAAGTACTCACCCGGTTTTTGCAAAGTTTGTCCAGTATGTCATCACCACTGCACTTAGCATGACGTCATTTTTAGAAAAGTTGCAAGGAAACAGTTCAGTAGGACCAATCATTGGGATTCCTAATACATAAGGAACCTCGTCCCCATGAGCAGCATCTGCCCATGCAGGTACCTGATCTGTTTGGCAATGATGGTAGAAGGCATAAAAATATGTGGGTGATCCGAAATTTGAATGAAGATCAGCTGTAGCCACTGCTGGTGCAACCCACTGATGATCGGTAAACAAAGCCAACAGTGTTTTTCTTCTTGTCTCAGGATTATGTCTATCTGCCCAGTCAGTGTACATAAATTTAATAGTTTCTCTCAGTATATCTTTGCCTTCAGGGTATCCATATAAATTATCGACAAAGTTGGAGACGGCAAAGTCAAAGTCACTAGCAGATATGCCATCTTCACTGTCAACGATGTTTTCAACGAATTTCAACCCTTCTCCTTGGTTAACTCCCAACATTATGTCATAGTTGAGAAACTCTCCTTGCTCCATCAATATCTGAGGGTCATCTGGTATCACATCCCCATCAATGACTGGACCAAAGGCTATGTGGTATCGGGCTGGTTGAATATCCTGATCGACAAGCTCTCTATATGGTTTCTTTTGTAGGCACTCTACTAGTTCTACAGTGTCTGACACATTGCAGCCGACTTTTGTAGCCAACATCCTGGCATACTTTGCAGGCTGAAAACTGACTGCCCAGCTGGAGAGAGCCGTTCCACTTTGAGCTATTGCCCTTTGGAAAAGTCCTGTGTGGGAAAGTAGAGGACAAGGTGAGAAGAGAGATACTAAAGCAATATAAGTGGATACGTGCTTAAAATATTTGAATTAAGGGAGGGGAAAAACCTTACCATTACAATATAGTTATTAGGCAATAATAAGGAGGAGGAGGAGGGGCTTATTGGTTGGCAGTTAAATCATATAATGCAGTTGTGTCCAAATATAAACTATGTATAATTTATTGCAGACTAATGAGGAAACAAAGCTACAGTAATCGGCAGTCTACTTATAGGCACCAAACAAAATGCTGATCCTGAAATACTAAACTGGGAAGAAAAAGAAGCATGAGAATTGTGTGCAACTACTTGCAGACCACTGCTCTAGACTCCTGCAGATGGGCCACTTTATTAATTGTTATACAAAACAGTGTGTTATTCTATTATATAGAAGTGTTTGTCTACAGCAGGGCTGGGCAAGATGTGGCCCTCCAGACGTTTTGGCCTACAACTCTTATGAGCCCTAGCCAACATAGCTAAGGGTGAGGGATGATGGGAGTTGTAGGCCAAAACATCTGGACGACCACAAGCTGCCCATCGGAAAACCTAATGAGTTTCTGTTTCAATTATTTAATCGTCCTGTTCATCTTCTCATTTGCTTCCTGACACATTGCTCATCTACTTTTTAAAAAAAAAATCATTAAAACACACACACCATGTATGTAACACAGACACAATCTTTTCACAATTCTGGATTAACACACAGAGCAGAATTGACTGCAATAGCTCTTCAGACACATAGAACACCAACTGCAGACCTTTTCAAGTATTGCAGGGAAAATGCTGAACCTAGTATTTTTCCCGGCATCACATGTGCATCCCTCTCCTTCCTCATGGGGAGAAAGTAATTACCAAAGGGACTGTACCCCATTTATTTGAACAAAGGTACCTGCTTTTAAATATCTACTATTTCAGGGGCACATCAGTCAATTATTATTTATTTACAACTCTCCCTAGAATGCAGCACTTGAAGAAATCTCATGGAAGCGTAACTGAAATGAACTAGATTTCTATAGAGTAATGCAGCCAATATACTTCATATTAATGATACTATTCAATTAATGTGACCTGTTTCAAACACGGCTTTGAATATTGCATTATGATACTGAATATCGCCAGCATCGTACAAATCAATATCTTTCTTTAATGGCATCCACATTCAACTTCTGAATGATTCTCTGAAATTTATTTATATGAATAGATTTGGGCAGGTTTTTTAAAATACATTTTGATAGAATTACACTTGATATGGACTAAGAGCTCTGCTTTGAGACTTGACCATCACTAAGTCAATCAGATCATATGGGGATGTTTTCCCCTCCTTCCTGTAATGGCTTTAGGGATGCATGAAGAATTTGATTTAAATCTGAATTTCAATTGAAAATCTTATTTAAATACATATATTGACAGAAAATACACATGTAAACATATATTGTTAGAGAAAGCGTGCATTTAAGTACACATCTTAAGACTTTAAAAAAAAAGAATCCTGGATGAATGTAAAAATTATGGGTTAACAGAATTATGGCTAAAAACAAGCAGAAGTCACACAGATTGGAAATTGACAGATTCACCCATCCCTAAGTGACTTTGGCAACTTGAGTGGAAAGGCCAGTGTCATTCATGGAAATTTAGAGGATTTCCCTTTCCATGGAGAATGGTCAGCCCAGTAGAACCTTCAGACAAACATATGACACCACTCTTTTCTCACTAGGAAAAAGTAACAAATGATCAATGCTGCACTTAGGTCCCATTTATTTCAGTGGTTCTACTCTGACTAAGTTTGGATCCAACCATTATCTATTTCCATTGATGGCAACAGGACTGGCAGAGTAATCCTTTGGGAGTGGAGGAACAATCTAGGGTGGAGGTACCAACATTTCTTAAGCCTTGGAGACTTGCACTAGATAGGGCTGAAGAAGGGGGAGCATCCTCCTTTTTGATTTTTGATTTCTTCTGTTGGGGAAATGAGGAGTCTCTGAATCCTGTGGATCAATGGCCTGCCCCAATTCACCCCAGAGACCACCAGCATCTAAGCCAATGGACATTTCAGCCAGTGTACTGGGGACTCATGGGGGCTCTTCTGAGGGTTAAAGTGCCATGCTGTTGGTGGTGCTCCTTCACCAGCAGAGCAACACATCTGCAACATCCTATAGACTAGTGGAGGACACAGCTGATGGGTTGTAGATAGGGATGTCGGACAAATCCATTTGAGTTGTGGAGTTCGATGAATTTTCCTAGGTTCAGCCCCCTGGACTTTGTATCATTTCCCGCTGTGGTGCCTGACCCAATATGAAATTCCACAATTTGCACACATTTCTGAGCAAATTTGTACAGATTTCTGAGCAATGTGTGCAACTTTCCACATAGTTGGCTGTAATTTGGGCAAATTGCTCAGAAATTTGCGCTAATTGCACAACCTGCTGGGAAGAAATGCACAAAAATGTTCCTGGAGTTTGGAGAAAAGACTGCAGCTGGGCTTGCAAACAGAAATCGAACTGTACATGTCATCATGAGTCAAAAAAAGGGACAGGATTTCTCAGTGACAGGTATTCCTAGTTGTAGGATTGCAGCCTAAATCAGCTTAAATCTTGGTTACTTCTGCTTTACTTGATGAGACTATAAGGAAAGCCACCTATTCCAAAAGTGCTGACATAAACAGCAGTGCTTGTTAAATGCTCCACTAAAGAGTAGATTGAGTTAAAAGTAGACGAAGTCCTCAAAACATAAAGCTCAATTCAGCTACTTTAAAGAAGAAAGTCTTTTTTTATTGAATGGTGATAGTGAAAAACAGATGAAAGGGATAGAAGTGATGTTCCACTTTACCCCTCAGAGCCACATTCTCTGAAGTTGTTTCATGAAAACCAGGGCACGACTTGAGAGTAAATGGTTTGGGAACAGTAGCCTTTGCACAGGGAGTAACTACGGTTAAAAGTAAAGGGCATGATCCAGCCAGTCTCAAGTGTTTTGAAGTCATTTTACTTTCAGCGGGAGAGTGCTGAAATCGGTGGATGATGAAGCCCAATCTGATGTATGTTTCATTAAAAGTAAGTTCCATTATGCTGAATGGGTTTTATTCTCTAGTACGTGTGTATAGGACTGCTATTTTAGAGGTGCTAAGCTTTGGCTGGATGATGCCCAAACACCAGGAGAATGCGCTGGTGTAAATTCAGGTCTAGATTTGTGGTTGATATTTCTATCATTAAGGGCGCAATCCTATGCATGTTTAGACAGAAAAAAGTCCTAAAACTCCCAGCATGCTGGCTGGGGAATGCTGGGATTTGTAGGACTTTTTTCTAGGAATGTACCATTACCGGCTACATGAGGCATAGGAAACCTATTTTGGTCCAGAGGGCGTATTGCTCCCCTGACCAATGATGCAGGCCAGATGACATCAGGGAGTGAGGCCACGGCACAAGGACCCTCGCATCAGTTGCACCACCCTCCCCCTGACATTATCCAAGCCAATATTTCCAGAACTCAGCTAGAGCTTTCTAGGATGTGGCATTCAGTCATTCCTCTCCAACTGGAGCCCAGGTTTCCAAACCAAATCCCACTTGGCCCAATAAGTTAACTGTGGGGATTGTTCATCAGGATTTTACGTGCACGAGGAACTATCCAACATACACGTTGCATTTTAAAATATTGCCTTCAAGAACTTGATGGCTGAAAAGCAGGATCCAAAAATAAATAATGCCTTCTCACTATACTGAGAGACTAATGACACGACTTTCTGGAAACACAGGTTGCTATGTGATATAGCAGTATACCAGAAGCACTGGAACTAATACAACAACAAAGGGAGTGAAAAGTTGCACAGGATTGTGTGTGACAATCCCTCCACAAGCCATTGTTTGGAGTATAAGGTTGGTTCATACATGCATATTCATCACTAGTTGACTACAGCATGAGGTGGTGAATTGCATGTGTGAATGAGCGATCACAGACCAAACACCACACAATTCCCCATGTCAGCAGTGGAGCCAGGGCCCAGAGGATCAAGCTACTAGGACTTTTCATTAGCACGGACAATGACATCAACAGCCACCTGCTCAAACTTCCCTGTTCCTTCTGAGCTTAGCTGCAGTCATAAGAACATAAAAAGAGCCATCCATCTAGTCCAGCATTCTGTTTACACAGTGGCCAACCAGCTGTTGATCAGGAACCCACAAGCAGGCCATGAGCGCAACAGCACCCTCCCACCCATGTTCCCCAGCAACCGGCATACACAGGCTCACTGCCTCAGGTACTGGAGGTCGCACATAGCCAACAAGACTAGTAGCCATTGATAGCCTTATCCTCTATGAATTTGTCCCATCTCCTTTAAAAGCCATCTAAGTTGGTGGCCATCACTACATCTTGTGATAGTGAATTCCATAGTTTAACTATGTGCTGTGTGACGAAGTCCTTCCTTTTACCAGTCCTGAATTCCCCATCAATCAGCTTCATGGGATGATTCCAGGTTCTAGTATTATGAGAGAGGGAGAAGATCCTTTCAGTAGCTAACGGAAAATGGATTTCCCAGAAATAATATATCGTTGTGAGGTATCCCTCCGAAGTATTTTGGGATGGCTTAGTCTTGAATGGACAATGAAGATACATTAGCTTTACAAAATACCTGCTTCCAGTGGAGATGAAATCTGCTAGAACTGCTTTTTTGATATGGATCAACACAGCTACCTGCATTTTTGGAGGTGGGGCTGAGGTGAAAGAGGGACAGGTGATTGGGAATCTGTGAATTTTGAGAAGTATGGAAACTTAACAGAGTTCTGTCACAGCTCCATTCGTCTGAAAGCCACCATCTCTCCCCCAGCCCCCATGCATGAATCTGACGGGCATTCTTGGAGGAAATTAATGGTGCCACAAAAAATGTGTGCCCCCTCCCCCACACACAGCTGTATGCCATTTTTGTGTGGTGGCTGCCATTTTTTCACAGTATTTCCCTCAGAATGAGGTATTTAGAGGACGAGAGATGGCAGCTACCAGCCCAATGGTGTGGCAAGAAAGCTCCAGTAACTGTCTTCCCCCTCCCCCCAAAATGAGCACCCCATCCTTGAAAAGCTTTCCTTTTCATGGCCTACAAATGTGTTGGGATTTTTGCTCAACTCTGCAATTTGCACTATATATATATATATATATATATATATACACACACACACACACACACACACACACACACACACTAAATGTGTTTACAATATAGGCAGCAACACAACACCTCTCTTAGCTACTTCCAACTCTCTTGAAAACAATTGTCTTTTTCCAGCCTCAGCTGCAAGCAATTGAGGATTAAGTAATTAAGAATTTTTGTAAAAACCCCAAGTGATGTGAATGTGTGCATGAAGTGAGCATATGCCACCCATGCTGTCCCTGCTAATTCTGTAGAATGCATCAACAAAGTCCCCATGTAGCTGGCTGTGCTGAATCAGGATGGTTTACACCCAAGAAATTGTGCATCTCAATATGCCCATCGCTTCTCAAAACATATTGGGAGTCCTATAACGGATTTTAAGAACAGAACATCAATCAATTCCTATCTTCTGCATATCAAACTGAGAATATCAAATGGGAGTGGTGGGTCCTCCATTAAATGGTGGAAGATCCAGGAAGAGGAGAATGGCAAAATCTATATTTATTATTTTAGCAATTTCAATGGAAGACCGCTAGATATGAACACATTCGGCCCATGATTTAGGGCAGGCATGGGGAACCTCAAGTCCTGTGGACCCTTCTAGGGTCCCAATCTGGCCCTCTGCAGTTCCCCAGATGGCAGTGCCCCCTTCATAAAAAATGTAAGAGTCCTGCTGAATCAGACCAAGGTCCATCTAGTCCAGCATTCTGTTCACACAGTGGCCAGCTGGCCGGCCCCATCACCTTTCCTCCAACCACTGGTCCTTTGGTGGTTTCCTGGCTTTTGTGCAGCATTTTCCCCATTCTAAAAGGTTGAAATGCCTCTCTGAAAGCTTAGTCCCTGGTAGTAAAAGCTCTAAGCTACAAAATGCTGGTATTTTGTTTGCATTTTGGCCCCACCGCTTCTGCCTTTGGCCCTGCCCCCTTTGCCTGTGGCCACACCCACCACTGGAATGTAGCCCCTGAGATTAGTGCTAGCCAAAAATTTGTCCCACTTTTTTTTCAACCATTCTCATTCCATTTGATAGAAGAGAAATTTCTTTCAAAAAGAAATTCAATAATGAAGAAATTTTGGAGAAATTCTCAAGGGTTGGGTGTGGGTTTCTTGGGCTTGCCTTACTTAGGAGGTGGCCAAGGAAAAAGTACAAGTCAGTCACCTGTCCTTCATTGTACAATCATCTCTTTGGCAGCCTGTAGCCTCCTCAGCTTCCTACCCTTCAACTGAAACCCAGTGGAAGGCATCATGAGGTAATTCCTCCCACAGGGCTTTTTCAGATCAGGACGTGCAGGCAGCCTAGGAGGCTAGCTGTGATTAGGTACGCTCAAAAACACCACAAAAATAAATTATAAAACACCCTGGGAATGAGGCCGAACAAGAGGAGCCCCTTTCATGGGGGAAGAAAACTTTCTGGAAGTCAGAGGGCAGATTTTGGCAAAGCACCAACTCCCCATCATCCCTGGAGCTTGACACAATACTGCCCCCCACCTCACACCTGCATTGCGGTAACTGCAAAATGGGGGCCAGCCTGCTGACAGAGTTGATGCTGTTGCAGCATGGAAAACCCAAAAACCCTTACCAAAAAAGAAAGAAGCTGTGCTACAAGCTCTGCCAATGGGGAGCCCTACCTGGGAGAAACTGTGGAGAATTTCTCCTTCCCCTGGAGAAATTCGGTGAAATTGTCTGCCAAATTTCTCTGCCCACAAATAAGGTGGAGAATTTTGAGAGGCCATCTGTGCACAGCTTTACCTGAGATCTTTTCCAAAATTGAATTTGGCCCTTGGGCTGAAGGAGGTTCCCCAGCCCTGATTTAGGACATTTTTTTCAAGCTTTCTACCTTAAGAGATCTCTTTCTGCACTGACTCATGTGTGAAGGGAGCCCTGTGCATCAGCCTAGGGAATCCCAGTGAATTGCAGAGATTCTGGGACATGCTTTAGGACATCTACTCTTGTTGAGCCTCCCTCTGGCCTCTCATGAAACAAGAAGTTGAACTCAGAACAACCCCAACACTCTCCTTCAGCCACATTTTGTATGGGTAAATTGGTAATAGTGGATAATTCCCTTTCTTTCAAGGAAGCTTGTCTGCTATTGTATATATTGTTAATGAGGAATCCCTGATAAGCTTCTAAGAAGTGTGGAATACAATTGTAAACAAGCAAACAAACAAATAATAGAAATAATATTCTAAATACTAGAATAAATTACATTAAACACTGGTTTAATAGAAGAGACCATTCAAATTATCTGTCTCAGAGCCTCACTCTTAGGGATGGTGGAGAATTCCCCCATGTATTTCAGTAAGGCCAAATGCACTAGCATTTGGCCCCCCGAAATCCGTGGCAGAACAGCCTGCCCCCCCGCCCCCCGGGGATTCCCCCAAGGACGAGGCTTACCTGGGGCAGATGTTCCGGACGGCGGCAGCTCCGGCGGCAGCTCCGGCGGCAGCGGCAGCTGGTCTTTTGACCGGGTGCCGCGGCCGCCATTTGCAACTTGGTCTTTGCTGTGATAGGCTATGTAAGTATTTACATCGCCTATCATGGCAAGCCAATAAAAAAACGGCGTACGCAAATGGCAGTGGCTATGGCGGCCGCCATTTGCATTCCCTATTTTTCGCCGTTCTAGCCTACGTAAATATTTCTTCCCAAGACCTTGACACACAGATGGCCCAGGCTGAACTGCTCCCCCATTTCTCTACCATGAGAACTACCATGAGAAGTTTCGGAGGGGGAGGGGCATGACTCAAGGGATGCTAGGGTCCATCACAGAGCGAAGCCGGAACAGTTAGGGGCAGAGCTCAGATGCTCTGCCAGGTTGGCCACTCGTGGAAGCCAACGTAGGAGGGGGCCACCCTATGGGAGCGACATCCCTGCAAAGCTAGTCTGGCCATGAAGTTCATGCCCAGAGTGCTGGCAAGTTCTCTAACTTCCACTTTGTCTCCGCTATTGATATTCGTAGATGTGTGTATTAGCTATTTCTTTGCAGTCTGAGAGTTTCCTAGAATCTGCATTTGCAAGAAGCTAGTTGTTAACTAATGAAGTAGTGTTCACCTGAAGTTTTGTTTCCTGGAGTGTTGTTTGCGAAGGGAGAGGACAGAAGAATATGACACACACACCCTTTCCCTGACCATACACGCTTTCCCCCAATGTTTGGGGGTTTGGGGGTTTGGATGGTTTGGGGGTTTCCCAGATTTTGTGCAGTTCTTTCCCCATTCTGAAAGGTTGCAGTGCCTCTCTGAAGGCTTAGCTACTGGCAGGAAGAGCTTTAAGCAAAGATATGCTAGTATGTTGGCCCTTCCCCTTTTGCCTTCAGCCCTGACCACCATTGGAATGCAGCCCACAAAAGCTTCTCCAAAACTGAATTCAGCCCTTGGGCTTAAAGAGGATCCCCAGCCCTACTTTACATGATCTGATTTCTTCCCTGACCATGTTTCAGGCAAACCATAGTTTCCATTATGTTCAAATTGACTAGGGCTGTATGAATTACTTACCTGCCATTCTGGTGTGTGTGGGGTGTCCGGGGGGGGGGCAATCCATCCCTCCTCCTGGAATCCTTGCCGGCCGGCTCTGCTCCACGGCGATTCCAGCTCCGAAGCCCCAGCGATACGGCTGCCATTGCCGTATTGCTGGCTGGACTGACAGACTGCGGACGTAAATGGTGTCCGGCATAGCGGACACCATTTGCGTCCCTGCTCTTTGACATGATAGGCTACGTAAATCTTTATGTAGCCTATCGCGTGAAGGAACAGGGACTCAAAGACGCCATTTGTGTCCCTGTTTTTTCACGCAATAGGCTACGTAAAGATTTACATAGCCTATCATGCCAAAGAGCAGGGACAGAAATGGCGTAGCGGATGCCATTTGTGTCCGCAGTCTGTTACTTCAGCCAGCGATATGGCAATGGCAGCTGTATCGCTGGGGATTTGGAGCCAGCGGCAGGCAGGATCCAGCCGGCAAGGACTTAGCGGGGAGGCGGAGGTAAGAGATCTGATCCTCCATGGAGTTCGGGGGCCCGGATTCAATAGAATCTGGCCTCATTGGGGTCTGTGAAGGATTTCTCCAACATCCCTAAAATTGACACACTAGGGTTTAGGGATGTCACAGAATTTCGCCACAAATTTCGGGGAGGCCGAATGTCAGCGCTTTCAGCCCCCTAAAATCGGTGGCAGAACGGTCTGCCACCCCCCACCCTGGGACGTGGATCTTCCTGGCGTTGGGTGGATCTTCCTGGCGGCGGCAGCTCCGGCAGTGGTTCGGCAGCGGCGGCCAGTCTTCTGACCTGCTGCCGCCGCCGCCATTTCCAGATTAAAAAAAAAAGTGATAGGCTACGTAAAGATTTACGTAGCCTATCATGGCTAGATTTTTAAAAAACACCGTGATAGGCTACGTAAATGTTTACGTAGCCTATCACAGCTGATTTAAAAGGGAAAAAAAACACGCGTATGCAAATGGCGGCGCCCATGGGCGCCGCCATTTGTGTTCCTTATTTTGACATGTCTTAGTCTACGTAAAAATTTACGTAGACTAAGATGGCGAAAATAAGGGGAACGCAAATAGCGTAGACGCTACGCTATTTGCGTTCCCCTTATTTTCACCGTCTTAGTCTACGTAAATGTCTACGTAGACTAAGACGGCGAAAATAAGGGGAATGCAAATAGCGTAGCGTCTACGCTATTTGCGTTCTCCTTATTTTCGCTGTCTTAGTCTACGTAAATGTTTACGTAGACTAAGACATGCCAAAATAAGGAACGCACCGCCATTTGCATACGCACAGTTTTTTTTCTTCTTTTAAATCAGCTGTGATAGGCTACGTAAACATTTACGTAGCCTATCACGGCTGACTGCAGGGACGCAAACGGCGGTGGCTACAGCCACCGCCATTTGCGTCCCTGCTAGCCAGTGGCCGGATGTCCGGCCGCTGGCGGAGCCAGCCGGTGGCTCCGCAGAATCTCTGCGGAGCGGAGCCGGCTGGCCAGAATTTCGGAAGGGAGGGACGGAGCACCTCCCCCCCACCACAAATGTCACCCTTCGAAAAGGTAAATGACTTTCGTACATCCCTACTAGGGTTTGCACTTGACCTCCAAACTGGAATTGGAACAAACCAGCTTCAAGCTGTAGTTTCAAATTCCGGTCTAGAGGTAGGGTGGCCATGCTTCCTCTTTCACAGAGGACCATCCTCTACTTAAAGGGCTACAAGAGAACTGTTTTAAAGGCATCCTCCATCTGAAGGGCTGTCAAGTCCTAGTCTGGTATGAACATAAAGAACCATCAGAAGGAAGAGCTGGACCCTGAAGTTGGCCACTAACAGCACCTGGGCAGCACACTGAGTGAGCACACAGGTCACCTGTTCACAGTCTTACCCACTATGTTGAAATGTGCTGTATTTCTATTTAAATTTTAATAATTATTTCTGAATTTGCATCTATACATATAAATCAGCAGATGCAAATATTATGCAAATAGTGGGTGTCCTCTTTTGCCCTCTTTTTTGGTGATGCATGTCCTCTTTTTTGGCAATTCACAAGTGACCACCCTATCTGGAGGGCAAGTGCCAAGCTAGTTTGCTGATTTGGTTGCAACAAGTTGTGGTTTGCCACAAACCAGGACGTCAGGACAGAATTAGAGTGCAATAGGGGAGGGGAGGAGGGGAAGGGACAGAGAATGGCCTTGAGGCTCACTCATGAAACAAACACTAAAATCTTCTGTGGAGGCCCTTCTGAGCAGCAACAGACAGCTAAGTGAAACAGGGCCTAGTTGTTCCTGGCACCCTGACAGTGGAATCATTTTGGCACTCAGCATCCCCCTTTTTATTTTCCAAAGCTTTCTAATCATTTGTACCTAGCTTTATTTCAGCTGTTATTTTCAATTATGCTGACTGCTTATATACTGCTCTTTCATATTGTGCTGCTTTAATATTCTGGTTTTAACTGAATTTGTTTTAGGGAGCAATCCTACGGCCACTTGACACTGTCTAGAGGGCCAAAGGATATGCTCTTTTCAGGAACTGACCTCGGAGCCCATGCTCCAAGGTCGGTTCCTAGAAATCCAACCTCCCCCCTCGTCCGTGCTGCCTTGGAGGCAGTGCGGGGAAGACCCATCCTCCGCGCTTGGAAGATGAGCTCAGAGCGACTGAAAAGGGGCAGGGCTGTGGGGTGTTCCAGGGCAGGGAGAGTGGAGCTGTGCTTATGACACATCCTATGTGTTGTATGGCAGCTTCCTCTCCCGGTCAGGCCCCCTGCTGCTAGACAGCTGAAAACCGGGCTGTCTAGCGAAAAAAAGCAAGGCAGGAGAGGTGCAGAGGGAATGAGTTACAGGTATATATTTTTGTCTGTGTGTGCATTTTCCTTTCATTTTTAAATAAATGTAAATAGCCAGTTGACTAGTTTTAAATTCTCTCTCTCTCTCTCCCTCCCTCTCTCTCCACCTACCTACCTACCTACCTACCTACCATCTATCTGTTTATCTTTTTGTAACCCACCCTTGGAAACTTTAAAGAGCAGGTTGTAAATAAAATAAATCTAATAAATAAACAAACAAAACAAAACATGGGAATGGAGTCACAGTTACCCTTCCTGAAAATGATGCTGGATGGCATAGGAGGGTGTGGCTAGGGGTGGACGAAAGTCCCTTACCTGTCCTCGAAGGACGTTCGCGGTGGGGGGGAGGCGCTTCGCTGCTCCCCCCGCAAAGTTCAGGCCGGGGGGGAGGCTTCCCGCCTCGCCCCGGCCGAAATTCAGGCTGGGGAGGAGGCTTCCCGCCTCGCCCGGCCGCGAACGCGAAAGTTTTTTTTTAAAAAAAAAACGCCCCCTGATAGGCTACGTGACGATTAACGTAGCCTATCACGGCTAGATCTGCAAAGTCAGCTGTGATAGGCTACGTCAATCGTCACGTAGCCTATCACGGGTGACTTAAAAAAAAAAGCGTGTACGCTAATGGTGGCCCCCATAGGGAGCCGCCATTCGCGTTCCTTATTTAGTCGCTGTAGTCTACGTAAATCTTTACGTAGACTACAGCGACCAAATAAGGAACGGGAATGGCGGCTCCCTATGGGGGCCACCATTATCCATACACACTTTTTTTTTTTTAAAGTCACCCGTGATAGGCTACGTGACGATTGACGTAGCCTATCACGCTGACTTTGCAAATCTAGCCGTGATAGGCTACGTTAATCGTTACGTAGCCTATCAGGGGGCGTTTTTTTTTCTTTTATTGCAATAGCGGCGGCGGCAGCCGGTCGACAGACCGGCTGCCGCTCCCGCCCCGCTCGAACACCCGCTGAACCGCTGGCTGGACCCGCTGCCGGGAGGGACATTCGGTGAAGGTAAGTCCCGTCCCGGGGGGGGTGCGGGGGGCAGGGGGGGGTCGGAGGATTTCTCCCCGAAACTTGTTCGGGGGGCCGAACACGTTGGCGCTCAGCCCCCCGAAGTTTCAGGGAGAAATTCTCCGCCAACCCTAGGTGTGGCTTCCTGCAAATGACAAGGGAGTGCCAAAAAGGGAAGGGAGAAAGTCTGTGTGTCTCAAGAGAGCAATTGCTTGATTTTTCTCTTGCTGCTTGCTTTTTCTACACTAGAGAAGAGAGGTGCTAGTTACAGAGCAGAAAAAGACATACTTGAGTGACCTTGATACTTTGACAATTTTGGATCACACATGCAAAATAACCCCACTCGCTTTTTCCTTGGGTGGCGCTGAGTGAAAAGCATAACAGATTCAGACAAAGGACTTCTGAACCAAGAGCTCATTTTCTTCACAGTTTGCAGCAGTTCTGCCCTTAGCTTTGAAACAGAGAGCTATGTTGTTTGAACTTTCCTCCAGACATTTCTACTCATAAAAAACTAAACAGGCACAAGACGACTGACGAAATAAAGTTGGCTTCATGTATACTGTGAATGTCACTGACTCACTTTCCAAAGAAGGCACCCTTAGGAGATATATATAGATATAGAAATATTAGTGTGTGTGTGTGTGTGTGTGTGTGTGAGAGAGAGAGAGAGAGAGAGAGAGAGAGAATTATACGTTCTGCTATAATGAAGTCTAGAGTACAAGTGTTTCCACCAAGTTCCACAGGAAACAGGAAGGAAGCTACTACAATTTAACATAAGTTGGACCAGACCAAAAACCTGTCTAATCTACCATCGAGTTTGTCACGTACATGGGATATGAGGGCAACAGCCTCTCCTGTTGTTGTTCCCCAGCATACTGCCTCCAGTAGTAGAGGTAGCATATAGCCGTCATGACTAGTAGCCATTGATAGCCTTATCCTTAGGGATGTACGAAACACTTACCTGGTTCCGGTCGGGGCATCTGATGGGGGGGGAGGCACTCCGTCTCTCCCCCTGGAATCCTTGACGGGGGGAGGCGATCCGGTCCTCCTCCCCAGAATCCTGCCTGGCTGGCTTTGCTCCGTGGCGGCTCCGCGGAGCAGCCGGCTAGGGCCGTCTGCAGCCGGACTTCCGGCTGTGGACAGGCTGCTGCAGACGCAAATGGCGGCCGCCGTAGCTAGGGATGTCAGAGAATTCCACCACGGATCTCGGTGAGGCCAAATGCCAGTGCATTCGGCCCCCCGAAATCTGTGGCGGAACGGCCTGCCACCCCTCCGACACCCCACGGATCTCCCCCAGGATGAGACTTACCTGGGGCGGATGTTCCGGGTGGCGAGGCTTCGGCGGTGGCAGCTGCAGCAGCTGGTCTTCCAACCGGCTGCCACCGCTGCCATTTGCAGTCTGGAGGGGTTGTTGTTGTTTTTACAGGGACGTGATAGGCTACATAAAGATTTACGTAGCCTATCATGGCTGGGTTAAAAAAACAACAACCGCATATGCAAATGGCAGCGGCTATGGCCGCCGCCATTTCTGTTCCTTATTTTTTGCCGTCTTAGTCTACGTAAATATTTACGTAGACTATTACAGCGAAAACAAAAGGGAATGCAAATAGCATAGCGGGCACTATTTCTGTTCCTTTTTGATTTGCCGTTTTAGCCTATGTAAATATTTACATAGGCTAACGCAAATAGAGCCCGCTACGCTATTTGCGTTCCCCTTTGTTTTTGCTGTAATAGTCTACGTAAATATTTACATAGACTAAGACGGTGAAAAATAAGGAAAGCAAATGGCGGCGGCTGTAGCCGCCGCCATTTGCATACACGGTTTTGTTTTTGTTATTTTTACCCAGAGCCCTCTGCGGCCGGAAATCCGTCTGTGGATGACTCTGGCCTGGGCTAGGCCTGGCCGGCTGCTCCGCGGAGCTGCCGCGGAGCACAGCCGGCTATCGAGGATTCCGGGGGGGAGGTACGGATCACCTCCCCCCCGTCGAGGATTCCGGGGGGAGGGATGGAACGCCTCCCCCCCCATAAATATAATCCACGGAAAGGTAAGTGACTTTCGTACATCCCTAGCCATAGCAGCTGCCATTTGCATCCTTCCAGGCTGCCGTGATAGGCTACGTATTTACGTAGCCTATCACGGAATACGCAAATGGCATATGCAAATGGCGGCGGCTACGGCGGCCGCCATTTGCATTCCCTATTTTTCGCCATTCTAGCCTACGTAAATATTTACGTAGGCAATTACAGTAAAAAAAGGGAACCGCAAATAGCGTAGTGGGCGCTATTTGTGTTTCTTTTTTTCGCCGTAAAAGCCTACGTAAATATTTATGTAGGCTCGAACGGCGAAAACAAAAGGAACACAAATAGCGCCCACTACACTATTTGCGTTCCCTTTTTTGTCGCTGTAATTGCCTACGTAAATATTTACGTAGGCTAGAACGGTGAAAAATAGGGAACGCAAATGGCAGCCGCCGTAGCCGCCGCCATTTGCATACGCTGGTGTTTTTTTTGGGGGGGGGTTAGCTGTGATAGGCTACGTAAATTCTTACGTAGCCTATCACAGCTGCAAGGATGGCAATGGCAGCCTCAGCAGCCCAGCTGCGGCTGGCCATGAGACCAGCCGCTGCCGCAGCCGGAACTGCCACGGCCGCCGCCGAATCCGCCACATCCACCCCAGGTAAGTTCCATCCTGGGGGGTTCCGTGGGGGGGGAGGCAGGGGGCAGGAGGCCGTTCTGCCACGGATTCCGGGGGGCCGGATTCTACAGAATCTGGCCTCACTGGAATCCGTGGCAGAATTCTCTGCCATCCCTACTTATCCTCCATGAATTTGTCTAATGCCCTTTTAAAACCACCTATGTTGGTAGCTCTCACTGCATCCTGAGGGAGTGCATTCTACTACGGATGTATGAAAGTCACTTACCTGGTCTCACAGCTTGCTTCGCGGTGGGGGGGAGGTGCTTCGCTGCTCCCCCTGAAGTTCAGGCCGGGGGGTGAGGCTTCCCGCCTCACCCGGCCAAAATTCAGGCCGGGGAGAAGCGCCCCGTCTCCCCGGCCGCGAACTTCAAAAGAAAAGTAAAAAAAAAAAAAGCCCCTGTGATAGGCTACGTAACGATTTACGTAGCCTATCATGGCTAGATCTGCAAAGTCAGCCGTGATAGGCTACATTAATCGTCACGTAGCCTATCATGGGTGACTTTGAAAAAAAAAAAGCGCGTACACAAATGGCGGCCCCCATAGGGAGCCGCCATTCGCGTTCCTTATTTGGTCCCTGTAGTCTACGTAAAGATTTACGTAGACTATGGTGAAAATAAGGGCAACGCCCCCGCCCCTGACGAAGACCTGCCGAACCGCCGCTGGGACCTGCCGCCGGGAGGGACATTTGTGAAAGGTAAGTCCCATCCCGGGAGGGGCGGGGGGCGGGGGGGCAGAGAATTTCTCCCCAAACAACCTTCAGAGGACTGAATGCGTTGGCACTCGGCCCCCCAAAGTTTCGGGGAGAAATTCTCCCCCATCCCTACATTCCACAGTTTAACTATGTGCTATGTAAAGAAGTCCTTCCTTTTGTCTGTCCTTAAGCTCTCACCATTCAGCTTCATTGAATGACACTGGGTTCTGTGGTATTATGAGATAGGGAGAAAGATATCTCTTCATTGTTTCATAATAGCAAAGAAGAGCTATTGCGGGTGCAGGGGTGGAGGCAAGCAATGAGTACAACCTGTTCGCAACCTCCTATGCCTATAAAAAGCACTGCAATTCATCAGGGGTCAAGTAGACCACAATTTAGTTATAATTTTGAGCTGAGTTCTGTTTGATAATGACTCCATTTTAATGAAATCAAACAGCCAGGAATGTTATAGCTTATAGGTCAGGGGTATCCAGCATTTGTTACAATGTTAATTCTTATGAGATACCATGCTGATATTTTATTTTTGCATTTATTTTATTTCATAAAACACCTTGAGGGGGCATTCTGCCTGGAAACCTGGTACAGAAATAAATAAATAATCCTTACCTTACATACCTTACTCATATATTTTCCCTTTCAGCTCAAAATATCCTGGAGGTATGAATAAAAATACTGAATGGTTAATACCTCCCTATTTTCACTGCTACAAGTATGGTATTCAGTACTGGAGCCTTTTAGAGCCCCCTTCATAGAATCATAGAATAGTAGGGTTGGAAGGGGCCTACAAGGCCCATCACTCAGTATGTTCAACATGCAGTTGTTCTTTTTCTCCCATTCACATTATTTTGGGTCTAATGTGACTCCAGTGACATTTTTATTAAAACAGGAGTACACAACCCATTGCCCATGGGCCACGTGCAACCTCAAGGCCTTACTCGCACTTCACGCACGCACACAAGTGCCCTGATCCCAGCGCTGCTAAATTCCAGCCCCTCATGATCTTGATATAGATTGCTCTTTCACCTCTCCCACACCCCCAGTGATTCTGATCCAGATTGCTCTTTCCACACTTCTGCTAGCAGCGAGGAAAGAGCGATCTGTAACAGTATCACTGAAATGTGTGTGTGTGCACATATCTATGTGTGCCCCTCAGATTAAAATGTCAAATTTATATCAAGCTCTTTATAGTAGGAGAATATCTGGAGGACAAAGTTGTACAGATTAGTGTGTGGGGTGGGGGTGAACATTTATATTTATGACCCCTAAAGTATAGGACAAGTATGATCGGTTAATTATTGAGTTGACTTTGGCATTCCCTAGACACATCAAGATACATATATACAAGAGCATCACAGAGAAGTCATGGCGGTGGCATGCAGACACCAAAATCGTCAAAATTTGCAACCTGCAATAATACCTTTGGTTGAATTGCTCCAACGGTTACCTTCAGAATAATGGGATAAAGTCAAGAGATTGACACATGAACCGCCAGCTCCAGATCCAAAAACAGTTATTCTCAGCGGGTCGCCCCCAAAGAACCCAATGTTTTCACTAGTCCACCTCAAGGCCTGAATGAGATCAAGGAGGCCATAGTTCCCTTTAGCTGCCTGATCCCCCGTGCTCAAGAAACCTGCAAGTTAAAACAGGAAAGAGAAAAGAAAAGGATTTAGAGTGAGTTATATTTCAGATTATGCTTGTTTTAGGCCGTTATCATTGGACGGCTGCTTTCAAATGTAACAGGAGCTAAGCGCTATGTAAATACATTATGTTCTTTATCCACTTGGCAACAATTTATAAGTGAGACATCATTCCCACTACAAATCCTTCGGTGTTTATTATAATAACTTTATGCATGATAAATGATTGCATACATTATGCAGGCCTTTTTGAGGAAGAAAGGCTGCTTTCAGTACAAAATGGAACACTAAATTCTCCTGCAATCTGTTTTACAGTGTGTGTGGGCCCCACGTCCAAACCCATTAGGCCCCTAAGGATCAGTTACATTATGCAACCGAGGATGGCAGAGAGATCTACCTAGTTTAGCATTTGGGGGTAAGAGTCCAGCAAAGATGATCCACCAAAACTGGTCTGAGGTGCACACAATAGACAAAATCGGATCACTATCTATCCTGTGCCCATCTAGGGATGCTGGAGAAATCTGAGACCAATTAAAATGAACTCGGATTTCTAAGAATCTGACCTGCGGAATCTACTGTGGAGCAACCCCCTCAGGCCGTGCGGAGTCCGTGGACTTTCTGCTGATTTTTTTACTTTCCTGAAATTTATGCATATAAATCCATAGAAAAATACATACATTTCTGCTGAGGAAACGGTGAATGGAATGGGGGACAGTACATTAAATGTTACGTACTGAGGTAAATCATGTAAATATTTATGTAAATATTTACATAATTATTTGCGTATTTTTCCGCACGATGAAAAAGAAATATTCGCATCCGTCTGTGGGCAGATGACGGAATGAAAGGCGCCTGGCAATCTGCGAAACACAGACAGAGTGGATTTTACACAGTCCATACATCCCTATGCCCAGCCCTAATTTAACATATTTATTTCCATCTATAGTGGGGATGGGGTGGGATCAGACAAATAAATAAACAAATACATACATAGGTTGAAATATTGCTGTTAGGAGCATAGGAAGCTGCCTTATGCTGAATGAGACCATTGGTCCATCTAGCCCTGTATTGTCAACATTGGCTGTTCAGTTTGCAGGAATCAGTTCGATTTTTATTTGCTTAAAACCAAAGGTCATCACAAAACAGGAGAGAAGAAAGGGGCAAACCCCCAAACAGACTCTCAATAAAGCATTACTCAATCTCCATCACTTATATATATAATTATACATCATTCCATTTAATTGTAAAAGCAGCTACTGCAAACAATGGAACTTCGTATGTAACATATTTGTTCTGATTAGCTAAAGATCTTCTCAAAATCCAACATCTCAGGACCAGAAAAAAACCCACACATGATAAAAATCTCTCCCTAGGTGCCCTATACAACAGGCAGTACAACAAATAATGACAGATATCTTCTATCTCCTGCTGCCCACAGATGCAGAGACATTTGTCTCATGGAACTATAACGAACCTTCCTTCCAAGTAAGTAGTAGGCATAGTTTGAAAATGCAGCTTGGTAAAAGCCTTTCGCAATAAAGGATATGTAAGCTTATGTAAATACTGCTGCAGGGTATGATTTATATAGAGCTGAGTGCAAATGGCCTCTCAAAATTCTCCACCTTATTTGTGAGCAGAGAAATTTGGGAGACAATTTCACTGAATTTCTCCAGGGGAAGGAGAAATTCACCACAGTTTCTCCCAGGTAGGGCTCCCCATTGTTAGGGCTTGTAGCACAGCTTCTTCTTTTGTGTGTGTAAGGGGTTTGGGGATTTTTGTCAGCAACATCAACTGTGTTGGCAAGCTGGCCCCCATTTTGCATTTACCACAATGCAGGTGTGTGTGGTGGGGCAGTGTTGTGTCTAGCTCCAGGGATGAGGTGGAGTTAGTGCTCTGACAAAATTGGTCTTCCAGTTTCCTGAAAATTTTCTTCCCCCATGCAAGGGACTTCTATTGTTCTACCTCATTCCCAGGGTGTTTTATAATGTATTTTTGTGGTGTTTTTGAGCATACCTAATCACAGCTAGCCTCCCAGGCTGCCTGCATGTCCTGATCTGAAAAAGGCAGCCCAGTGGGAGATATTACCTCATGATGTCTTTCACTGGGCTCTAATTGAAGCGTGGGAAGCTGAAGATGCTACAGAGAGATGGTGGTACAATAAACAAACAAACAACAACAACAAAAAACACAGGGCACTTATGCTCATCCCTAAGTATAAGCCCAAGAAACCCAAACCCCAACCCATGAGAATTTCTCTGAAATTTCTTCACCATTGAATTTCTTTTTGAAAGCAAATTCTCTTCTATCAAACTGAATGAGAATGGTCAGGAAAAAAATGTGGGAGAAATTTTCAGCACACTAGATTTACATGCCTATACCACAAAGAAAACCGGGTGCTTGCTAGATTGTCCATATCCCAGTTGCAGTCTTTGTTGAATACCATATCCTCGATCAATTTTTGAAGCCCTCCAAAATCAATTGTCCACAGTGTCTCAAATGTAAGGTCATACTCCTCAGACAATGCTCCAGTCCTCTCTTTCCAGCATTGTTCGGGGATAAAGCATTGTCATCACTGACTAGTAGCAGCTCTCCAGGGTTTCAGGAAGGAGTTTTTCCAGCCCTCCTTGCCCTACAACTCCAACTGAGAACCCCCTTTTTGCAGCTACCAACTGCCACTTTCAGCCCTACCTGGAGATGCCAGGGATTGGACCTGGGACCTTCTACATGCAGAGCAGGTGATCTACCATTGAGCTATTCTCCCATCATCTCTTGACTCCCTCCTGTGGTTCAAGCTGTGCAACACTGTAGTTTCTCCTACTGCTTTCCTTACTGGCAAAATGCATATAATTAGAGATAGGAGGTGTGTGTGCTTGTGTGTGTGCACAAGGAGGGTTTATAAGAAGATCACAATTATTGATCAATACTACATTTTTTACACACACACACACACACACACGGACCTACAGCTTTTGTTCATGTGAGTGTAGTTTAATATATGTAGGGAAGTGGAGCCAGCCGGGCAGGATTCCGGGGGGGAGGAATATTTACGTAGCCTAAGTATTTACATAGCCTATCATGGCAACCCCCCCAAAAAAAACAGCGTACGAAAATGGCGGCGGCTACGGCGGCCGCCATTTGCGTTCCCTATTTTTTGCCCTTCTAGCCTATGTAAATATTTATGTAGGCTGTTATGGCAAAAAAAGAGAGGAACACAAATAGCGTAGTGGGCGCTATTTGTGTTCCTTTTTTTTTTTTGCCGTTCTAGCCTACGTAAATATTTACATAGGCTAGAACGGCAAAAAAAAAAAGGAACGCAAATAGCGCCCACTATGCTATTTGCATTCCCCTTTTTTTCTCCGTAATAGCTTACATAAATATTTATTTCTTTAGAATCCGGCCTCACTGGAATCCATGGCGGAATTCTCTGCCATCCCTAAATATATGTGTGAATTCCTAGGTGATCCCAAACTTGGGTCCCTGTAGCTGGAAAGCTTCATCTGATAGTATTAGCTAACTTCATTTAAGTGGTGCAGATATAGCTGCGAAAATGGCAAATGTTGATCTTTAACCTTCTGGCTCATCAATCAAAGCCAAGGAGCACTTGGAATAAATTCTTCAACTTTTCCAGAGGGCACCAGTCTGCAGGATACTTTAGAAAGACCAAAAATGTGTAGACCTTTCATTAAGCTAAAATAAAAAAGGTACGGCTGTTCATAACTGGGTTTAATTACAGAAAATGGGGAAACAACCTTTAATTATGATGAGGACTGGACAAAATTCCCATTCCACTCTTTAATCAAAAAGGAGATGGCTTATCTACAGTGCCCTTTTCATAATGGGAGAGAGCAATGGCATCTTATTAACAAATCGTAATAGGGATTCGCTTCTCATTGCAATCAGGGTAAAGGAGAAAGCAGGGGGTGGTGGAAGGGGGGTTGGAAGCAATAGGCAAAAGTGCACACATGGGGAAAAATGGGGACGGAGCAGTAACTCCACAGAAGATTGCTGGGATGTGGCAACTTGGGGTGGGGGAGAGCCTTCAGATGCTGCACTGGAGAACTGGGGATTTTGGTTTCTTCAGGGAAATCTGCATGCATGGGGAAAATTAGTTGCTCTCCATTCATAATGTAGTAGCAGCGGTGTCAGGGTGGACACTGAGCCCATAGAATCCCAGAGTAGTTCTGATTCTGAGGAAGAGCAGTCGCTCCTGGGAGGAGAGCGCGCTCCTCTTTCCCAGGGCAAACAGCTGACGGAGATTCCTCCCACCAGTATTCCTAGCTTAGATAGCAGTCCAGGGAGTGACAGAGCGTGGATAGCAGACTTGGTGGACGCACGACGCCGACGCAGAGAGCGGCGCCAGATGGAGGGCACGGAAAGGAGGCGTAGTGCCCGGTTGGCGCGCAAACAATGGCTGCGCCCAGAGGATCCAAGGGAAAAGGGGAGGGACTCTCCCTAGTCCTTAAAGTTCAGGGGTCTGCCAGTAATTCCCTTTCAAACGGGGACCAACTGTTCCAACTTAGGGCATAGGTACTGTGCTGCTCAGATCTAGTTGCAAACGGTATAGTTGTTAAGTTGTAAAAGAAGAATAAAGCTTTGAAAGGAATCCCTTTGTCTGTGTCTGGACTTGGCTACTGGATTAGACTGAGAGAGGCCTCCAAGGAGCCCTTGACAAGCGGGGAGCCTGGACAGGGGTGGGAAACACGCCTCTCTCATTGAGCAGCCCCTGCCAGTTTGATGACATTTAGTTCTACTCCCCCCACCCCACCTAGAAGTCTGATCGTTTCAAGTGCTGAAAAACAGATTTTAAAGGTACGCTACATTTGGCTTATCTTGCTTCGTGTGTCCCTGATGGACCAAAGCCGATTCCATGAAAATCTGGGTAATATTCCACCGCACTTCTTATTCCGTTGTCGAGAAGATCTCCCCCCCCCAGTTGAAAATTCCTCCTTGAGAGGAGTGGTGGTGGTACCAGCCTCTTTGAAAGAGGCAGTAATCAGTCTGTTCCTGAAGAAATCTGAACTGGACACAGAAGTGAAGGAGAACTCTAGGCCGGTACCTAACTTGCCCTTCCTGGAATAGAAATGTCTGCTGTAAGAGAAAAGAATGGAGATGTCTTCACCAACTGGCGAAAGACACCCAGGCCCCATCTACATGCGCCTTTTACTCTAGGGCGGCTGCAAGTTGAGGTCCCTCGGGACAGATGACACAGTTGCCACTTCGAAACCATCTGTGGTTTTCTCCCAGAAAATGCAGATTTCTGAGGATGCGTTCTGCTGCAATTTTTTGTTTGTTTGCTGTGGGTTTCCCTGCAGTTGCAAGCCATCGGTCCCTTCCCTGAACCAACTTCACATTTTACAGTAGGCCTGCGTAGTGCTTGCATCACTCTGTGACACCCTTTTACTCCCGCCATCCCTTCGCAGCTGCACAGTTACAGAGGCACAGAGGGGCGTTTTCATTTATTTAATCACACTTTTGCCTATTTTTGCAGCTTCGTATCTTTGCAGCTTTGGTTGCTTTTGGACTCTGTGTCCAAGGGCTAGGGGAGGACCAACTTCGCTCCAGCCTCCATTTCGGAGCAATGGGTAGGCACGTACTGCTCACACGAACCATCATGAGAGTCTCAGGCTGGGGAACTGACAAACAGATGACGTGGAAATGAAGGAGCACAGAACACCCACTTTTTACCTAACGAGGGATGGAAAGACACAACAGAACCCCTAAAATACAAAACAGCCACTGCAGTGTCATGGGGCTGCACAGCTGTGCATTAAAGTATAATGGCAAAAAAACGGCATGGCGGAGTCTGTTAGGGAAGCGTGCAGTAAATCACGAGCGTATGCCACCAGAGGTGAATTCGAAGCTGCAATGCTGTGCAGTTGCTATGGGGCGGAGTGTGTGAAAGCGGTGTCATGTAGATGGGGCCCCAGAGAGCTAGACTAGAAGTGATCAGCTAAGTGGTTCAGACTAGGGATGGCGGAGAATTTCTCCCCGAAACTTCGGGGGGCCGAGTGCCAACGTGTTCGGCCCCCCGAACAAGTTTCGGGGAGAAATCCTCCACCCCCCGCCCCCCGCAGCCCCCCCGGGATGGGACTTACCTTCGCCGAATGTCCCTCCCGGCGGCGGGTCTGGCCAGCGGTTCAGCGGGTGTTCGTGCGGGGCGGGAGCGGCAGCCGGTCTTTTGACCGGCTGCCGCTGCCGCCATTCCAATGAAAGAAAAAAAAACAAAAATGCCCCCGTGATAGGCTACGTGACGATTAACGTAGCCTATCACAGCTAGATTTGCAAAGTCAGCCGTGATAGGCTACGTAAATCGTCACGTAGCCTATCATGGCTGACTTAAAAAAAAAAAAGCATGTACGGATAATGGCAGCCCCCATAAGGAGCCGCCATTCCCGTTGCTTATTTGGTCGCTGTAGTCTACGTAAAGATTTACGTAGACTACGGCTACCAAATAAGGAACACGAATGGCGGCTCCCTATGGGGGCCGCCATTAGCGTACGCGCTTTTTTTTTTTAAAGTCACCCGTGATAGGCTACGTGATGATTAACATAGCCTATCACGGCTGACTTTGCAGATCTAGCCGTGATAGGCTACGTTAATCGTCACGTAGCCTATCACGGGGGCGTTTTTTGTTTTTTTTTAAACTTTGGAGTTCGCGGACGGGCGAGGCGGGAAGCCTCCTCCCCGGCCTGAATTTCGGCCGGGCGAGGCGGGAAGCCTCCCCCCCGGCCTGAATTTCGGCCGGGGCGAGAAGCCTCCCCCCCATCCTGAACTTCGCGGGGGGAGCAGCGAAGCGCCTCCCCCCCACCGCGAACAAGCTTCGACGAAAGGTAAGTGACTTTCGTCCACCCCTAGTTCAGACACAACTTAGGGTGCATTCTAAGGGTCCTATTCATGTTTAGAAAAATGTCTAAACATGAATAAGATTGTGCCCTTAGCTGACTTCCCACACTGTTCTTCAGGGTTCCACTCCTGAACAGAAATGAGAGCAGTATAGTTTTGTACATGGAGTTTTATTCTGAAATAAAGTTTTTTTTTTTTTTAAGTCAAGACAGCAAAAAGAAAAAGAAAAAAAGAGCATACAAAATAATATGACAAGAACACTAACATAATAAAGAAACACACTAATTATAATTCTTAGTCTATCAGCAATATCTTTGCAGAACAGTTTTGCACCTGACAGCTCTACCTTCTAATTGCAAGGGGTGGTTTTTAACAGGGCTGTCCAGTGCTTTGGGGCAGGGAAGTGGAAGTAATATATCGCAGGACTCTTTTCTTGTTCTTTCTTCCAGGAGCAGGAAAGTTAAAAGAGTGTCCGTGAAATCTGTGGGGCCTGGGAAGATGTAGCACTGGGTGCTTACTTGGAAAATGCTCAGTGTTCAAGTCCTTCTTCCTCTGCCACTGTATGCTCACATCCATCACCCACCCTTGGCCTGTTGAACTTTCTGTGACTTTGGAGCCAATTCAGCAGAAAACAAACACGTCTTGAACTGTTTCTTTCATCGTACCTCCTTAGGTTCTGCATCTGTTCTTCTGACATTTTGCAGGTTTACTACCTACAGACACTTCTATGATCTCTGCCAGTCTTCCCCAACCTGGTGCCCTTGAGATGTTTTGGACTACAACTCCCAGAATGCCTAACCACTGGCCATACTGGTTAGGGCTGGTGGGAGTTGAAGACCCAAACATCTGGATAGCACCAGACTGGGGAAGGCTGATCTATCCCACTTTCATTCAGGGTTTATTAGGTAGATCGCCCTACTGTGAATATTAAGGCACATATTTCATTCATTACAGAAAGAAGTGCTTCACTTTACTGACTGTGCCACTTGGGAAAAAAAATCCCACCTGCTTGGCATGTCATTAATATATTCCACTAACAGACAAGGGATGAGGCCATGAGTAGGTGCATCTCTACACCAGCCTAAGATCCTGCATTTAAAATGGGGCTTTCTGCTTCCATTTTAAATGCAGGATCGGGACCGACTCCCTTTTCACAAACTACCTTCCCCAACTTTCCCCACTCCTTTCCCCACTTTTCTGAGTCCTCCATATGTTTCATTATACAGCCGCTAGATGGCGCTGTGGTCTAGCTCCTCCTATTGCAGCGTTTCCTCTTTTCATGAGGGAGCTCAAGTGAAACTCAAGCGCTGTAATTTGATAGTTCATTATCTCCAATCTTTAAAAAAATGGAATAAAGGTCATTTAGTGCGGGAGACACCCTGGAAGTTGATGGCGTCATCTAAAGGACCCGCAAACTTCCATGAGTAAACATTCTCAATACCAGGATAAAAGCTCTGTGTGAAGAAGCCCTAGGTATCAAAATGAGGAACCTTATGCACCATTAGGTGCCATATGCACAGTTCCGTAGCCTGACTCTGCAGCCAAGGCTGTGCACACTTTGCATGCACTCAGCGGAATTGGAGAAAGAAAGAAAGAAAGAAAGAAAGAAAGAGAAAAGCCCAACACATCGTTCAAGTTTCCAGTTACTCAACAGAATTGTCTTTGGTATATATCTAATCTCTGAATGGCTTTCAAAGAGAAAAAAATAAGAGACATGCATGGTTCCTTTAAACTGTAGCCTTCGGCTTGGGAGATTTGTATGATCAAAAGCTCAACATAAATCATGCGATTAATTTCAAGGAACACATTTTGTTTCTGCGATGGGCATCTATTGGGAATGTAGACCAACTTCCCCATCAGGGTTTATTAGGCAGATAGCCCAGCTGTGAATATTAAGGCGCACATTATATTCCTAATGGAGAAATGGTGTGCCTCATTTTGCTGACTATGCCACTTGGGGGCTGGGGGGGGAACCACGCTGCTCAGCATGTCTTTAATATATTCCACTAACAGACAAGGGATGGAGCTATGAGTAGGTATCAGAATAATGAAAATACAGGAGGGCATAAAGCACTACCTGCCCTTTCACAGCTAAGTGCGCATTGAAGGCAGCATCCAGTTTTGTTTTAGTTTGGGTGCCTCCAGAGGCCTGTCAGTCAAATCCCTTTCCCTCATCCCATCAGGATCACCTTGAAAAATGCACTAAGGTTACATCCAAGCAATCATTGTTGTTTTGCTTCATTCCATAGAGATGAAAGAGGTCCAGACAAATACCTAGCAAAGGTTAATGCCCACCAAGAGGACAATAGGACAAAACAAAAGAAATAAAATAAACCTTCTATTCGTGCTGTAAAATTCTTATAAAAAGAGGCACAAGCCTTAAAAAAAAAGTAAAGAAGCAGCCGTCTCTTAAAGGTGGTGAGATTTTTTTGCACCTGCACTTAAGAATAAAGAGATGAGACACGGATCATTGAAGTAAACTAGGGCCATGGCTTTATTAAACTTATAATTAAGTTGCAAACAAGAGCTGCAGCAGCCTATCCCGTGCAGGATTTATTCAACTGCAGTAGCCAGAAAGCTGCTAAACCTGCTTAGAGTGAGGGTGAGCCATACTTGGCCCTTCAGGTGATGAGTCTTATTTACTTACTTACTTACTTCATTTATACACCGCTCCAGAGTTGTGAGCAATACAAGATAAAAGGATAGAAAGATAAAAGAAATAAAATACCATATTGAAAACTGTGATATTTAAAAACAGAGTACCGATAAAAACTGTGGCTGGTCAGTCAAGGAATAAGGATGTTTTCAGGGGGCGCCAGAAACAGGACAATGTTGATGCCTGCCTGACTTACAGAGGCAGAGAGTTCCATAGAAAGGGGGCCACCACACCGAAGGCTCTTCTCCGGGTAGACTTCAAGTGGGCCATCGGTCCATGCAGAACAACTAGGAGCATGGACCCAAAGGGGATCCTTATCTCACCCCTGTGCCCCACAGCTCTGAATGGCAAGACTCAGGAATCCCCAATCACCTTAAATGTGCTTTGGCGTGCTCACCTATGTTCTAATGCTCACCTATGTTCTCAGTTCTAATGTCCCTCACACAGCCCTGCTGTTCTAACCAGCCTATGTCCTATTCATCATTCTGCTCCCTTGGCATGATCAGCTATTCCCCCTGATTCACAGTGTAGAGCAGGGGTGGGCAAACATACGCCCTGCCAGATATTTTGGGCTACATCATCCTTCACCATTGTCTATGCTGTCTAGGGCTGATGGCCAAAACTTCTGGAGGGCCACACACTGTCCATCCTCAGTGTAGAACAGGACTGGCAATCGCGGTGGCCCTGGGGCCAATTTCCCTCCTGGAACCCACCAGAGGCCCCACCCCTCTCTACTGAACTGGCCACCATGGTTCCGATGCCACAATTTTCCTTCAAACCAAGGTGCATGGGGAGGAGTCTTCCAGGAGCGCAATTTTACTTTGAAACAGGGGTAGGCAATTTGTGGCTCTCCAGATGTTTTGGCTTACAGTTCACATCTGCCTGACCCAGTGTAGCCAATGGTGAGGAATGATGGGAGATGTCAGCCAAAACATCTGGAGGGCCACAAATTACCCACCCCTGCTTCTAAACAAGGCGCACTCCCCTTCTTTGCTGCTGCTATTGGATTTTGGTCCATTGGCAAAGCAGCTGATTGTTTTTCTGTAGCAAAAATTAGTGGCACAGCAGTGGCAAGGGGTGCTGCCCCCAGTTGGTTTGGAGGAAAATTGGCCCCGGGACTCATTGAACTTGTCTACCCCTGTTCTACACTGAGAGTAGACAACTTGTGGCCCTCCAAATGTTTTGGCCTCCAACTCCCATCAGCTGCAATAAAAGTCAGAAGGTCATGAGGCCTGCAAGACATGTGTTGTCCACCCCTGGTGTAGAATTTGTGTGTGTGTGTTGGGGGGCAGGGACTGGAAACCACAGCCAACTCGTTTACCTGGTAAAAAAGTTTCTACTTGGCCCAGATGCAACCAGCAAAGCCTACCCCATGAATGAAGGGTGGGAGGGCGTGTGCAGTGTAGAGATGTGAAAGCCTGGGGGGGGGGGGAGGAATTTGGACAAAAACACAGTTTTTCCCTGTTCCTCCCCCAAAGGACCGTTTTTGTTTTCCTGTAAAATTGGAAAAATTGAACAGCCTTGGATTATGAAATATTTTCTTTTAGAATTTAAGACAAAGTATGTATATATTGCTACCCAGCATTTACTCCCCCCAAATGATTTCTAAAAACTATTGTAATAAGAACACTTGCATAGAAAGACTAGAGATGTAAAGTATCTGGAAATAATGAAGCCATGGGGGAAAATATTTGTTTTAATCCTCTCTGTAAGATTCCCAGCATAGTTAGTTCTTTCATTCCTTATTAAAATTATTTATCTAAAGTATAGTTTACTGACAGACATTTATGCTCAGTTTCCCAACATGTGAGTAGAGCCACCACTGTGCATTCTTGACAGTAAATGTGTGTTCTTGACAGCTTGGATTTTGTTCTACAGAGTCCTGTGTTTCCAGTGCTGAAGCAGTCGTTCAATGTAGTTCTAATCTAGTCAGACAATAATTACAAATTTACTGAGTTTATTTTTAAAAGTTTTAAAAGACAATGATGATTTTATGCACAAACTGAGTCATATATAAAACAAGTTTAGGAACAGAAAGGCTGCTTTATGTTCCTAAAGCAGCCCTCCCCAACCTGGTGCCTTCTGAATGTTTGGGACTACAGTGTCCAGCATTCCTGACCATTGGACATGCTGCCCGACACTGATGGGAGCTGAAGTCCAAAATATCTGGAAGGCACCAGGGTGGGGAAGGCTATCTTAAAGCAATGCAGTGATTTTAGATCTGTAAAGAGTGATATATATATATATATATATATATATATATAATTTTTTAATTTTTCAAAAATATCCAATTTTCCCGAAATCAGCCAGAAAAAGCCCATTTTTTCCCCCATGACCTCAAAATTTCCAGAAATTTTACATCTCTAGTGCAGTGGTCTAGCCAAGGGCAGTATACCTAATCTGCCCAGCTTCAACCTATATCTGCATGTAATACGATGCTGAGCCTCTTTCCTGATCTCTTTCCTGGCGTAGCAGCAATGTAGAGTGTCCGGAAGTAACTGATACTGCAGTTCTATACATGTCAACTCAGAAGTAAAACCCATTCAGTTCAATAGGGCTTCATTCCAGGTAAGTGGATTTAGGATTTCAGCCTTAGGCATTTGTCCCCATGGGTCAGACCTTTGCATTCGAAAGTTCGGTCCTTACCTGGCAACTCAAACTAAAACACCTCAGGTAGCAGGGCTGCCTCAGTCCCTGGAGAGCTACTGCTAAGTCAGAATAGATCAATATGTAGGAGCTTCTAAATCCATGCAAGTGCATATTTACCAGGGCCAGCCCTCTGTTAAGCAGACTGAGGTGGCTGCCTCAGGGAGCTGGTTTTAGGGGTCACAAAAGGCCAGCAAACCTTTGGTTATTTATGATATTACTATTGCATGTTTACACAAGGCGCTTGTGGGATTTTCTGCATTAAGGTACAACATAACTTGTCCTGCCTGAGGTACTATATACTTTGATTTGGGGCGGGGATGGGGGCAGGATTTGATGCTCCACCTCAGGCAGCAAAATCCCTTGGACCAACCATGATACTTACATCTCTTCCTTTCAGATCCACAGGACCTAAAAGTGCTTGAATCATGTCTAGAATCTCCAAAACAGGCTAGAATGCCCAAGGTCCTCTCTTGAGAACTAATCTCTGTTAAGTAGTTTGACTAATTGACAGCCTGCATGCTCCTTTGCAATCACAAAAATCAAAAGTTGAATACCAATTTCTTTGGGGGGTGGGGGTACTCATTCCTTTCCATGTTGTGGGATTTAAAAACCCAAAGGTCTACCCTACTGCTACTCTCTTAGAAGCAAAGAGAGAAGCATCCCTTCCTGGGATTCTTTCCTAAGGAATCTCCGATTCTCAGAACTAATGTACACTGTGTGTGTTCTTATTATTTCTTTTTGTGCCTCTGCGGCTGTGTAGCCAGCAGTGTAGATACAACAATTCCAAATCACTGGTGGAGACCTGGTGTCCCAATGCAACCTACATCTGTTTCAAAGCAATATCGATCTTGCTCACTTCAGGTGCAGAGGAACCCAGTACAAACAATCTTGCCTTCTTTAAACATTGCACAGGTTCCCTTCCCAGAGGATCTGTTGCCATGTTTTCTGAACAGACTGTTACTCTTCTCCTAAGTGACTTCCATGTGCTGTCTGGACTTAGAGATTTCCCCTGCGACTGGGGGTGGGGGAAGGAAGCTCCCCCCTGCCCTGGTTTATCGAGACAGGTACTAATACATTAACACCACAATTACGGTTAAAATGAAACAAATAAGTGGAAAACTACAGGCTATATTGTATCTGTATCTAACAAAGCCCCAAGGATCCCCTTTCAGTCGGGCTTCAGGACTGGGCATGGGACAGAAACAGCCTTGGTCGCCTTGGTAGATGATATGAGGAGGGCTCTGGATAGGGGTGAATGCTCCTTCCTTGTTCTCCTCGACCTCTCAGCGGCTTTTGATACCGTTGACCACGGTATCCTCCTGGACCGCCTGGAGGGGTTGGGCATTGGGGACACCGTATTGCGGTGGTTCCGGTCCTTCCTCTCCGGCAGGTACCAGAGGGTAGCACTGGGAGAGGAGGTTTTGGACCCGTGGCCACTTACTTGTGGGGTGCCACAGGGTTCCATCCTCTCCCCGATGCTATTTAACATCTATGTGAAGCCGCTGGGGGCTATCATCAGGAGGTTTGGGGTGTAGTGTCATCAATATGCAGATGACATGCAGCTCTACCTCTCGTTTAAATCTTCACCAAGGTTGGCCGTAGAATCCCTGTCCAAATGTCTGGAGATGGTGAGTGGCTGGATGGGGAGGAATAGGCTGAAGCTGAACCCTGACAAGACCGAGGTACTTTTGGTGGGAGACAAGAGGAGGCTGGGGGATGTTGACCTGGTGTTGAATGGGGTACGGCTACCCTTGAAAGACCAGGTCCGCAGCCTGGGGGTCATTTTAGATCCCAGCTGTCCATGGAGGCTCAGGTGTCAGCTGTGAGCCGGACAGCGCTGTATCAACTCCATCTGATACAGCGGCTGCGCCCCTTCCTTCCCGACCATCTGCTCCCATCGGTAGTACATGCCCTGGTCTCCTCTTGTTTAGACTACTGTAATGCGCTATATGTGGGGTTACCCTTGAAGACGGTTCGGAAACTGCAGCTGGTACAGAACGCGGCGGCTCGCCTGATTAAAGGCAGCCGCCGGCGAGATCACATCACTCCAGTGCTGAAGGAGTTGCACTGGTTACCAGTTGTTTTCCGGACCAAATTCAAGGTGTTGGTTTTGACCTTTAAAACCCTATATGGTTCTGGCCCAGCCTATCTTAAGGAGCGCCTCCAGCAGCACCAGACAGGCCGCTTAACAAGATCAGCCTCGGATGACCTTCTCTCTGTCCCATCAGCCAGGACAGCTAGACTGGTGGGGACGAGGGAGAGGGCCTTTTCTGTGGTGGCCCCCACTCTGGGGAACTCCCTCCCTAGGGAACTCCATCATGCCCCCTCTTTAATGAGCTTCCATCGTGCATTAAAAATGCTGTTGTTCAGGCAGGCATTTGGGGTGGGTTAGGGTATTTTAGAAAATGTTTTTATTGTAGAATTTTATTGTTTTAAACTGTTTTTATTGTGTGTTGTACATCGCCCAGAGTGGCTGGGTGACCAGCCAGATGGGCGATTAATAAATTTAATAATAAATAAATAAATAAATAAATAAATTTCTCCCTTGAAAAGTGCCTTCAGGAAGGGACAATTTGCATCAGATATATTGAGTATCTCTACACCAGCCTAAAATCCCACATTTAAAATGGAGCTTTCTGCTTCTGTTTTAAATGCAGGATCACAACAGACTCCCTTTACACGTGCTTCCTTTCCCCCGGCCCTTTCCCTGCTCCTTTCCCCTCTTATCTTCCATATATTTCATTATACAGCCACTAGATGGCACTGTGGTCCAGCTCCTCTTATTGTGTTTTTTCTTCTTTTCATGCAGGGAACTCAAGCGGAACTCATGCGCTGTAATTTGATAGCTCATTATCTCCGTTTTGAAAAAAAAATGGAATAAAGGTCATTTCGTGCGGGAGACACCCCTGTAAGTTAACAACATCATCTAAAGGACCCGCAAACTTCTGTGAGTAACCAATCTCAATAGAAAGATAAAAGATCTATACGAAGAAGCCCATGGAAGTGGGACAGTGTAGTGTAGTGGTGAGAATGACGGACTGGGAGCCGGGAGATCCAGATTATAGTCCCCACTTGGCCATGGAAGCTTACTGGGTGACTTTGGGCCAGCCACAGACTCTCAGCCCAACCTACCTCACAGGGTTGTTGTTGTGAGGATACAACGGAGAGGAGGAGGATAATGTCAGCCGCCTTGGGTTCCTTGCAAGAGGAAAAAAGGCGGGATATAAATGCAATAATAAAATAATAATATTCACCCAGCCTCTCCCAGTTGCTTTCTGTTTGAGCTTAGTGGGCATTTTGTACTTCCTAGTTCAGAAACATAAATTTTGGCAGCTTGTAGCGCTTGTCTCAAGTATGAGGAAAGCATTACAGGCTCTGAAATTTCTTCTCCAGCTTATGTTTCAATACAAGTCAAAGAATAAGCCAACTCCTCTCTCCTGGAATAAATCAGATGATTCCAATCCTGACTGGGGGACTTCCTCCCATCACTACTTGGGTTGCTATTTGGGCACAGATTATTACACCAATAGGGTAGATGTCATCAACTAATGCCCCCTAAGCCAAATCTGCCCCCATCAATGATGTCAATTGGGCCACACCTGCCAAACCAGAATTGGAAGGAAGGTGTGGAGAAAGAGGTGGCTGTGGAAATATGGACGTTTTATGATGTGGGGGTGAAATTTAACTCTGCAGACTTTTTATCTATGTGGCACTCTGACCAAAACCCCACAAAAAAACCTTGGTGCTGAGCAGGGCAACAAATAGTTACTTCTTTTGTCCATTTTTATGGTCTTTTATTTTGTACTAGCATTAAACAGGACCCCTTAAGAAGAGGTAGATTTCAAATATAAATGCATGCGCACTATCCAACTGTACTGTTCAATATAAGTCATTCAAGCTGACATGTGTGTGTTTTCTCAGAGCCATCTGAAATATATTGTGCTATAATGAATGAATATATAGGGATGGGTGGGTTTTGTTTGTTTGTTTGTTTTGCAGAGCAAACCCTTCAGAGAGAATCCATGGTAATATTTCTATCTCTGTGGATTAGAGCACAAACTCTCCTACTTTAAAAAAACAAACAAACTCACTAGCAAATTTGTCTTTTATCAAAAATCTTGCCTTGTTGGCAGTTGCTCTGCTTACGGCTATTTCAGTTTTCACTTAAGGAGAATGGGAATCACTTTTCATAAAGCAAGGGAGTAGATAAAACCTTGATTCAATTTCAGCTTCTCTCATTTTAGAAATAATATATATCAAGGTGAAAGATTCACAGAGCTTCATCGTAAAAAGAAGGCAAGTTAACGGAGGTACTCAAAGCAGAAGCCCAGCTGTGCCATTGCTGTTGTTGGCACAGAGAGGCATTTGAACGTGATCTCAGATCTTTCTCCATTTGAATTTTGAAGGGCTCCTTGATCCCATATTAACTTGCCTATGCCTTGAAACCTTCTTTTGAGGCCCTGTTTGGAGTGCCACCACCTCCTGAGATTAAAAAGGATGTGACTGTGGACGGGGCCTTTCCTCTGGTGGCACCCAGTTTGTAAGAACGTAAGAAGAGCTATGCTGGATCAGATCAAAGGTCCATCTAGTCCAGCATTCAGTTCACACAGTGGCCAACCAGCTGCCCACAGGAAACCTTCAAGCAGAACATGAGTGCAACAGCACCCTCCTGCCTAAAACGCTTATTTGTTTTCCCCCCAGCAGAAAGGAAGGAAAGTTCTAATATCTAAGCTTAAAATTCTGTGCAACTTACCTACTGAACTACCACTGTTCAGTAAATCCCACTGAACTCACTTCTGGACCCACTTGGACTTCTGAGGAGACTTGCATAGGTTTAGGCTATAAACAGCCAACACTGCAAACCTGCACATTGTGAACCGCCCAGAGAGCTTCGCCTATTGGGCAGTATAGAAATGCAATACATACATAATTAAATAATCAGAAGTCTCATTGAGTTCAATAACACTTACTCCCAGGTAAGGGTGTAAATGGATTGCAGCTTCAAAAAAACAAATAAAGGCTCTGTATGTATTGCTTTTCCCAAAGGAGAAACTCTGTGGGCATTTAAATTCCTATGTAGAATTGTGAAGGATTTAACTACCTCTATGGATGAGCAGACTGCTGCTATTCCATTCCTTTATTGTTCCATGGCTTTGCTGTGCCCTGCATCCCACTCCTCCTACATTACTCAAATTAAGTCTGGAACTGGAGCACTTTGCTGCAGATTCTAACTTCTTTAGTTCTTATTGCATCTTTCCCCACTCCTCTAGGGTACTCATGTAAATGCTACACAGCACTGTGGTAAGATACTGCACAAAAATAATCTTAAAACAACCATAACAACTGTGTGTGGGGGTGGGGGGTGGCACTTTCTTCACATTCTTGGTAGTTTGCAGAAATTCTGAAGGACGTATTTCAGGGGCCAGGAGCAATTTTTAGGAGTGATTAGCATTCAGAAGCTTCTCCTTTTTCTCTCCCCCCCCCCCACGTTTCTTGCTTTCTTGTTTTTATTTAAATAGTTTAAATGATCCTCTGCTGGTGTCTTGTGTTGTTGTTTTTAAAGCAGCAAAGCACACAGAATGGAAGGAAGTGACAGCCAAAGGAGATCCTGGGGCTTTGAAGTCCTGAACTTTTTTTTATCTGAGATGCTCGAGGGCTGGGCGGACTAAGGTTGCAAAGGAAATGTGCTCTGCATATGCTCAGAAGCAGCTTTCTCTTTGGTTCTATGCATCTTACTGTCCTCTGCTACTGGAAGAGCTCACCTGGAATCAAAGCATCTCAGCACATTGCTAGCTTTCAAAGGTTTGTAGAACCCAAGCATACAGGCACTAGACATGTGAAGCCTGGGGCAGGGGGGCAGGGGAATGGAAAAAAATAAGAAAAAAACATTTCCCTCAAAAAACATTCTCTGGAGAAAACATAGGGAAATTTATTTTTTTTAAAGAAAAAACGTTGTTTTCTCCATTTTTTCTGTGCCCCGCCCCCAGGCCTCACATCTCTTCCAGACAACCCAGCCTCTAGGCAACACATGGCCCATGGCCTCAATGCAGTCCCTGCAGCCCACCACTGCAATGTTGCCATTCCCAGCAGCAGCAGAAAATTGGCAGCGAGCAAACTGGTACAGAACACTACAGTGACCAAAGTTTAGCCAAATTTTAGATTTTAGCCACCACTACCAAATTCCATGGGACAGCAGGAGTGTGAGCTGTGTGGGGTTGGGGGGACAGAAATGGCCCTCAGACCTCCCAGAATTGTCTATCCCTGATGTACATATGGAAAGACCACTGCTCTGGCGTCATTAAAACTAATGCAGACCATCTACATCACTTCCCCTACCCCTCAAATTTCCTTCTGAGAAAGTGTGGGATTCACCTTCTAGAGCAGGAGTGAATTCAAGACATGTTTGAGCCACAGAGCCTTTCATGTTCAAAATGAAGCTCCATGTGCCTTTAAAAACAGGTGCGGCATTTCCCCAATATGAAAGTGGAAGTGATGGGGAAGCTGAACCTGTTGAATTTCTGCCTGGTACACAGCTGCTGCAGAGCCCCTTTCAGGGAGGAGTGAGGGAAAGTCGACAATCCTATTATGGTAAGTCAGAAGGGTGATCTCCCCCAAAGTCAGAAGTAGAGCTGGGCGCAAATGACCTCTTGAAATTATCCACCTTACTCATGGGCAGACAAATTTGGGGGACAATTTCCTGCATTTCTCCAGGGGGAGGAGAAATTCGCTACAGTTTCTCCCAGATAGGGCTCCCCATTGGCAGGGCTTATAGCACAGCTTCTTTCCTTTTTGGTACGGGTTTCTGGGTTTTTCGTGCTGCAACAGCATCAACTGTGTTGGCAGGCTGGCCCCCTATTTGCATCCACCACAGTGCAGGTGGGGGCAGTGTTGTGCCCAGCTCCAGGGATAAGGGGGAGTTACTATTTTGCCAAAAGTTTGTCCTCCACTTTCCTGAAAGTTTTCTCCATGAATGAGGTTTCCAGTCTTCTGCCTCATTCAGGATGTTTTATAATTTCTTTTTGTGGTGTTTTTGAGCTTACCTAATCACAGCAAGCCTCCCAGGCTGCCTGCACATCCTGATCTGAAAAAGCTGCATGGGAGGAATTACCTCATCGTGCCTTAAACTGGGCTTTAATTGAAGGGTAGAAAGCTGAGGAGGCCACAGGCTGCCAGAGAGTTGATTGTACAATGAAAAACCGGACACTTGTGCTCACTCCTCGGACACCTCCTAAGTAAGGCAAGCCCAAGAAACTCAAACCCAACCCATGAGAATTTCTTTGAAATTTCTTCAGTATTGAATTTCTTTTCGAAAGCAATTTCTCTTCTATCAAACTGAGTGAGAATGGTCGAAAAAAATGTAGGACAAAATTGTCGGCACAGCGCTAGTCAGAAGTGTGATCTTCCCCATCAATTCCTAATTAAATGTAGGGATGGACGAAAGTCCCTTACCTGGTCCCGCAGCTTGCTTTGTGGTGGGGGGGAGGCGCCCCATCCCTCCCCGCCGAAATTCTGGCTGGGGGGGAGGCGCCCTGTACCTCCGGCCGCGAATCCTCCTGGCCGGCCGGGATGCAAATGGCGGCGGCCGTAGCCACCGCCGTTTGCGTCCCTGCAGTCAGCCGTGATAGGCTACGTAAATGTTTACATAGCCTATCACAGCTGACTTTGGGGGGGAAAAAAAGCGCTCGCCGCCATTTGCATTCCTTATTTGGGCATGTGTAGTCTACGTAGACATTTACGTAGACTACGGCGAAAATAAGGGCAACGCAAATAGCGTTGCCCTTATTTTCGCCGTAGTCTACGTAAACGTTTATGTAGACTACACGTGCCCAAATAAGGAACGCAAATGGCGGCGCCCATGGGCACGCCATTTGCGTACGTGCTTCCCCCCCCCCCAAAGTCAGCTGTGATAGGCTACGTAAACATTTACGTAGCCTACCACGGTGTTTTTTGAAAATCTAGCCGTGATAGGCTACGTAAATCTTTACGTAGCCTATCATGTTTGTTGTTGTTGTTGTTTTACTTGGAAATGGCAGCGGCGGCAGCTGGTCGGAAGACCGGCCGCTGCCCCGCCGCCGAACCGCTGCCGGGAGCCGCCGCCTCCAGGGACATTTGCGCAAGGTAAGTCCCATCCCGGGGGGGTGGCGGACCATTTCTCCACCAATTTCGGGGGGCCGAATGCGTTGGCATTCAGCCTCCCGGAGATTCGCGGAGAAATTCTCCGACATCCCTAAAAATGTCTCCAGAAACAACACATCACTGTGGAATATTGCTAATAATACATACATACAATTTATTTGTATATAAATAATACAACTCAGCCAGAATCCATTCATGGAGGTAAAATGTGCCTCTATCACAGCCTGAGTGAGAGTTTCAGCTGCCTAAACCCACATGAAAACAAAAGAAGTAAACATTGACCAGAGTCTATTGCAAAAAGGGGTCAATAACCAGGTGATAATAGTCAGCCTGGACTTGCTAAAAAGTTTCACTGCACCTAAATGCTTAATAAAGATCCAAATTCAAAAGCTGGGGAAGCCAAAGGAAAGAAGGAGACTTGATGGCTACTTTCTCCAAACTTTCTCAATTTCTCCCAGACAAAAGAATCTGACAAAAGATGTAACAAAGATAACATTTAGATTAGTCTTGCCTGCACAACAGTCCTGTCAAGACTGACATTTGTGGTGTTTTAATGTCAAAGAAGGGGAGAGACCCAAAGAAATGGAAAGAACTGAGAAATATGGTAAATTCTACAGCTTAGTGCTCCGTTGAAAATTAAGAATATTTGTTTTTTTAAAAAAATGGAGATGCAGTCTTAATGTAAACAAGGGACAGGTATTTAAGAACTTCAAAATCTGAGTAGGAATGGATGAGGAGTATATCAGAAGGATCCCTATTTCATGTAAAATTGAAAAAGGTATACAGAGACATACACACCAGGGTGGCCACTGATGCATCTCAAAAAGAAGAGGAAATGCATCACCAAAAATAATAAAAAAGAGATGACAGAATGAAGGCACCAATTTGCATAAAATTGGCATGTGTGAATGCAGGGGTGTCCACAGGCACCATTCCAGTCCCAGACACCTTTCTTGGAGCCCACTAAGGTGCCCACCCATTGTCTCCTTTTTAAAATTAACACATTTTCTTAGCAGCAGCTAGGATTGCTGTGAAATAGATATTTGTTGGTGCTGAAAACTGTAGGTTCAAAAGAATTGCTTAGTGCATTAAGGCTAGAGATGCTGGAGAAATTCGGAGTAAAATAAGTTTGGATTTCTTAAGAATCCGATCCTTGGAATCCACTGCGGACTGACCTCCTCAGGCCACACGGAGCCCATGGACTTCCAGATTTGTTTTTTACTTTCCCAATATTTACGCATATTTATTCGTAGGAAAATATGCAAGTTTCTGCTGAGACATACACCATACTGGAAAATATTTGAAGGGAAAAAGTGAATGGAGCGGGGGACAATATGCTAAATGTTACATAACATAAATTAGATAAATTGTTGCAAATCCCCTTACAGAATTATTTGCGTATTTTTTCACATACAAGGAAAAATAATCGAATCCATCTGTGAAAAGATGCTGGAACGAACAACACCGCACAATCTACGAAACACATACAGGGTGGATTTTACAAACTCCGGACATCCCTAGTTGGGGCCCAGGCCCCACCTCTGCACTCAGTACTTGCACTCAGTCTTTTGGGTAGGGCACTTGTCCTTTGCCATGCCTCCCATGGCAGCCATTTTGTGGTGGTACCCAAGACAGTTTCTCAAATTGCCAAATGTGTCCTTGGCCCAAACAGGTTGTCTGCCCCTGTGCTAATTTATGTGTGTAGCTGCACATTTAGAAATCAATAATCAACTTTAAATAGAAATACAATAAACAGAAATACAATACACCTCAAGTGGGGAATTATGACCAGGTGACCTGTGTGCCCGCTCAGCTTGCCATCCAAATGCTAACTGTTGATGGGCAACTTCAGACTCCTTGCTCTCCTTTCTTGTGGTTCTTTAGCTTTAAATTAGACTTGGACTGGGCAGCCCTTCAGATAAAGGATGCTTCCAAATAGAGGACTGTCCTCTGACAGCCCTTCAGATAGAGCATGGTAAAGTAGGATACTTGGCCACTGTAACACACACACATACTATAAGTATTAGATAAGACCAAAGGCTTATCTAGTCCACCATTTTGTTTCTCACAGTCAGCAAATAGATGCCTGAGGGAAGCTCACAAGCTGTACATAAGGGAAATACCCCCCTTCTGTTGTTGTTCCTCAATGACTGGTATTCAGAGGCAGGGCCAGCGTCAAGGGTAGGCCCACACCTTAGCAGGGTCCTACTAACAGCCCCACTGGAGCTGCTCCTCCTCTTCACCCTTGCAACCCACTTGTTCACCTGCCTCTCACTCTGGCCCAGGCGATGGGGGTGGTGAGCAGGAGGAGGAGCAGGAGACACCACTGCCTGCTTGCTCACTGGCTCTCTGCTTGTCAAGCAAGCAAGTGGTGGCAATGATGAGAAAGAGGATGAGGAGCAACTGCAGCCGGTGGCAATGGTGGTGAGAAGGTCAACTCACTGAGGCAGGGGGCCCACTGAGGGTGTCTTGTCCAAGGCTCTCAAAAACCTGGAGCCACTGAGCCAGCACTGTTCAGAGGCATGACACCACCGATCCTGGAGTTCACATATAGCCATAACGACTTGTAGCCAATTATAGCCTTATCCTCCAGGAAACCTGTCTAATCCCATTATAAAGTTATCAACCACACCTATATGAATATACATATCTATATGCACAGCATACACAGCAGCTCCAAAGTACATGTTAATACATCGTAATACAGGGCCTACCGTTATATTTAAAGCACCGTGTTTTGAAACTGACTTTTACTGTGTCCAGACCTCCCTCTTTCTAATTTTCTGTGACCATTTAAATAAATACAAGATGTCAAACAATACTCCCTCATTCAGGGAGGAAGTGAGAGAAAGCAAAATGGGGGGGGGGGAGGTTTCAATTCCATTGCAGTTAATTGAAGCTACAATCATTCCTGCTACGTGTATGAAAATTTCACATTGGTGCACTTCAATTAAAGAATAATAAGAGTGCAAAGTAATTTATACTCACAGATTAGATGTTGTCTGTGAAAAATTACCGATTAACTCAAAGTGGGCCTCTGGAGTACTAGTGAGCTATTTAGTGAGGATCTCAATTTGCTGGTTCCCCTCTCTACTTGATTTTTCTCTATCCCCTCCCCTCCTCTGGGACTACATTCTGATTCCCTCAGAAATCATATCATAATATTACGCTCTCCCAGAGACCATAGGATTGCTCTGCTCAGTACTGAACCCCTAATATAAGATATGATTGGAATTTAGTACATTTGAAATTATTTCCTTAAAAAAATCCTCAAGGTTCTCCTCTGGAAATTCTGATGGCAAATATTCTCCAGATACTCTTATAATTTTTACACATTCTGCAGATGTTGAATATCAGTCTTTGACAGTCTATGATACCGGGTTTCAGAATTTAATATCCAACATTTTGCTGCATTTGATAGTTGACATGCAGTGGTATTTAGTAGGGCTGCAATGTTTATCAGTTTCTCAATACAATTACTTCGTCAATATTCTCGGGATCCATTAAAATTCTAGGTCCAATTCATTTGGCAGTGCACCTGTGCCAGTCCATGAGACAACCTCTCCCTTTGTCAGCCATTGTATTTTTCTCTTGGCATTCCTTACCTTGCCTGTTAATTGGTATAGCTGGAGGAGAGATCCCTTTTCTGAGGCTGATAAATTCACCCAATTGTCAGTAACTACTAGCGGGTGGCTTTGTCAATCTCAACCTTGACAAGTCAAGCCTGTTCCATCACATTTCCACGAGTTTGCTTTAAAAAAAAAAAAAGGGTGCAGCAATGTGCACTTTTTGTTGTGCTTTTCCCTCAATGTACACATTTTTGTGTGCATTTTAAAAACATACATATTTTCCCAAATACTTTATACTGCTGAAATATTTCTTTGTAAACTCTTTTCCAAAATATATGCATCTGTGCACACTCCCATAATATGCATGGCTGTGTGTGTATTTTCCCTGAGATAAGCTCCATTGGAAAGCTTGCAAAAATGCAGGTTTCGAAATGTAACTCTGTCTCATTTCGCCCATCCCTGCTGGTAACTAGTCTTCAAATTGCTGGGAAAGGTCTGTGCCAGGCACACCGAAGAATCACTGACAGTCAGAGTAGTCAGTCGTGGGCTAGATGTTTTGACTCTGTATAAGACAGCTTCATATCTTCACTTTGCTAAATTTTGATAATTTCTTTCAACCAAAGGTAAAATGGGTTTCCTTCAGGATCCTGTCTTAAAGGTACCTTGGCTGTGTACAGGTCGTATTCCATTTGTGCTTATGGCGGTTGCCATCTGAGCACAGGTGAGTATTGATTATGAAAAATGAAATTAATAACTCAAGACCACAACTTCATTGTAAGGACATGGATGTGTCCAGGAAAGGTATAACAATTTGTACTGGGACACTGAGGGACAAAAATGATCTGTGACAAGCATATTGATCTGTAGGGAGGGCACTAGAGATCCAGACAAATTAAGATGCTGGGATTTTCTTCTGCTGTCAGCAGATCTATTTCCATCAGAATCAGTGACCTGAAGCTGCTGCAGCGTTGCCCAGTGGAAAGCATCCTGCATATGACCTATTTTTTATCTATAACGTTTGAAGATCAGCAAAGCCAGGACACCCTAGACACAGAGCAGTGAACACCAACATGAAAGGGGGAAAAATACCACAGGCTGTGACAGCTCAAAACAAACTCTATGTTGTGAATTCCATAGTAGAACTGATGTTTCCAGCATCTGTCAGTCCATGAGATGACCAGAGGCTGCAATAATGTGCTGCACATGGCCTTTGTAAAAACAAGCCAGTGTAGGAGCTAAAGACAAATGATTGCAGATGGCCTTTATTTCCTAACAGATCTGTCCATTTCAAAGCTTTATGTTCTCAGGATACCTAAAATGAAAAGTGCCCACTATTGTGGTGAGGGAAATCTGAACACATATCAAAGCACAGGGTTGTGATGTTTACAGTCAGGGGCTATGGATTTGATCAGAACCTGGGAGCCATCTGCTCCATGGTATTATTAGCTCGATTTGTTCAGCCATCATCGGTCAGAGAACACCAGTGCTTAGCTTCTGACATCCAGACTAGATTACCATAATGCATACTATGCCTTTAAAGATACCTTAGAAACCCCAGCTGGTACAGAATGCAGTTGCCAGGATAGTTATGGGGGCCAGGAATCTGGATCATGTTACAGTTGTGTTTGTTGCCTATCTATTTAATTTAATTGAAGTCTATAGAGGCATGAGGTCTAGGATCTTGCTTTTTAAAAACAAAAATTTGATTATTTGGAACTGAAAACCTGGTATAATTTGTCATTCAAAATCTGGATCAAATACCACACTCCCCACAGAATTCTGCACATAATGAGTAATGAAAAGCAAGCATTCCAAATTAAACATAGTTAGCAGAGATTTTTGCTATCACAACACCTCATTGTTTCAACCGGCAAGATTGCAAATGATGCAGTCTAACCTACAAATTATATTTAAAATGACACCTACCAAAAGGCCCAGTTGTCTGATCATCAAGAAAGATTGCAAGCAGTTAGAGTGACTAAACTGAAAAGCAGCACTATGCCTGCCCACCTTGCAAAAGAAGCCACACAACAACTGCGGGTTTTCTAACGGCGCCAGAAAAGAGAGCTGTGAACAAAATTGCAAATGAAGAACATCTAAGGGTGCAACTACATTGCAGGTTGCAAGCTAGGATTCTGACTCCCATGCCTAGATCAGGGCTGGGGAACCTTTTCCGTACCCCTGCTATAGGTCCCCCCCCCAATATTTTTGTACTCCTGCAGACCTCGAGGTTCCCTCCTGCTGACACCTCCCTCTGGAGTGTGGATGGTGCTATTTTTGATGCATAATGACTGGCACTTGGAGAATGAGTTCCTTATTAGCATGTGGGATGATGCCAACTGCAGATAAGCAACAACAACAAAAATGAAATCGAAGAGGAAAGATGAGAGTGCTGGTTTGTTAAATAACCTTGCATGGGCATGGTTGTTAAAAATTATAGCTGGATCAGTTCTCATCCTACCAATTCCCAGCCTACCAGGATTTCATACAGAAACACTTCCATTGTACTAGAGAAAGAGTTCCCTTTTATAGCTGAAATAGGTCTCAGATGCGATATGCACACCACACCAGTGTAACCCTGTTAACCAAGCCCTCAAGTATCCTGGAGGCTAATAGAGTCTTTGCATTGGCAGGTGAGTGGAAGCAAAATTTCATCTGTTCTAATTGGCCCCAAACAGATGGCACATGAATTACAGTATGCAATGGCTGTTCTACGGGGTCTCTATTTAGTCTCTTCTGAGATTATTTAGATTAATTATCTAGTCTTTAATCCTGCCCTGCTTACCCTAACTGAAGCACAAAACGTGTTTGCAGCAAAGTATGGATCCTTCTGGAGAAATCTTAACTGTCTCATTAAAATAGCTAAGAAAGTATTATCCTGGGACACTCCTCTTTGGACTTTTCAGAGTAACTCAAGGAATGGCACATATCCATTTCAGTTATTACTTAAACTGCAAAAGCAAAATCACTGAACTATTCCGCAACAGCATCCAGTTTTCCCATCTCCTTAAAAATGCTTGTTCAACCCCTTCCCATTCTTAGGGAAAAATCCTATGGCTGCTAGTCAGCAGCTAGACGGCCATCGGATATCTGGTTTTCCGGGAACCAACCTTGGAGCCTGCACTCTGGTGTCGGTTCCTGGAGAACTGACCTTCCCCACTGCATCGCAGGCAGCGTGGAACAGCCCTGAGCTCCACGCTCAGAAGAGGAGTGTGGAGCAGCCAAAATGGGGTGTTCCAGGGTGGGGAAGGCAGAAATGCCAGTACGACACATCCCGTGTGTCATCCGGCAGCTTCCTCCCCTGCTCCACCTTCCTGTGGCTGGATTGCTGGAATCGGCTGTCTAGCTGCAAATACAGGGCAGGAGAAGCACGGAGGGAATGATCCATGAATCGCTTGCTGGTTTCTTAGCATTTGCACAGTTCTTTCCCCACTCTGAAAGTGCAAAATGTGCAAAATGCATCTCCTAAGGGTGGAATGCCTCTCCTAAGGGTGGAAGTAAGAGCTTTAAGCTAATATATGCTGATATTTTAGCCCTACATTTTTATTTTTATTTTGTCTTTGGTCTGACTCCTTTTGCCTTTGGCCCTGCACACCACTGGAACACAACCCCCAAGATCTTCTCTGGAATTTGGCCCCTCGGGCTGAACTTCTGAAAGAGGTTTGATACCCCTGCTATATGGTATTGCTATCCCCCATATTGCAGCTGGGGGTGGGGAGACTGAGGCTGAGAGAGACCTCCTGATTCATAGCTGGTCTCTTTAGCCATGCTGCTACCCAGCACTACAAACCTTACACTGTACCAGTGATATAAATGTTACATTCATGACTAATCTTGTTATAATACACAAAGGACCGGTTCACATGCTTTCATTTTTTTCATGCTGTACTTTGCCAACCTTCTTTTAACATGGGGAGCCATTTGTCAGAAATAGCCCTGTGAGAAGAATGGAAATGTTATCAGCTCAGAGGGAATGTGGGAAATCTTAGCAGTTCCTCCCTCACCACCCTCAAAGATAAAGATGAACTCTGCCACACAGCGAACCCTTAGGTGATGCCTGAAGCTATACAATATTATCATGCCTTACAATGGAAAGAGGACCAAGTTTAAAATTGTTCCCTTGGATTTTATAGCATTGGCATACAGTATAGAAATATTGTCTTAGTTTGTGAAATTCTCAAAAGGGACAAGGTCAGGTTTCCTTGGAAACCTTAACTTCTGACCGGAACAATATGTTTCCTATAATAACCATTGTGGTTAACACATGCTCAGTGGCACAATATTATTATTTTGTGTCATACCCTCACTGAAGGAATCTTCCTCCTGTGAGGAGCTAGAGATTCCAGAGAGAGGTTACGCCATGGAACCACCCATATCAGAAGACCTGGGGGAGCCTGGGCCCTCAGTGGGGAGAACCACAGGACCATCTCTGCAGGAGGAGGAACGTTTTGCTTCAGAGTCAGAGACAGAACAACCACCCAATCCTAGAGATTGTTGTCACCTTAAGAGGCAAATCAGTAGGGCTCATGTAAGAAGAAGCACCTGAGTCCAAAGAAGGACTCCTCAAGAAGAGGGAAATCCTCAGAAGCAAGGTGTGTAATTTACAGCAGCTGAGTCTAGGTGGGGCTCAGGAGGCTCTGGTAACTTGCTCAGTCTAACCTTTGTGGGAAACAACACTGTTGCTACAGTTCCTGTTTCTTGAACCCTGACCTTGACTCTTGTTTAGATCTCTGTGTGATTGACCTTTGGACCTCTGCCTGATGCTGCTTTTTGGAGCTCTGATTATACTTGGCTGCTATCTCATGTGTTTGGCCTTGGCTACATTTCTGACTTCTCTCTAGAAAATCCATGTTTGCCCAATAAACTGTGCTTGACTATTGGCTTGTTTTGACATCTCTATTGCAATTAACTTTGTGTTTGCATAACTAAGAATTGAAGTTAGTCGAGGCAGGCAATTTTTGTTTTTTAATTGTAGGCAGTCTTGACCTTATGGCTGGGTTGGGCAACTTCCCTGGGGTCAAGGGCTGCATAGGGTTGGGTGGATGGATGGGGGGGGGGCCTACCCCCATACACATGTATCCACACACTTATACACATACACACACAAATGCATACACACATCCTACAAAACCGTGGATACATTCACACACACGCATGCATGTGTGTGCACACACACTCCCCCACTCCCCATCCTACTGCAGATCGCAGGGGTGTGGGGGAGGCTTTAGCTTTGCCCCCATCCCAGTCATATTGAGTAGGATCGCTAGAACTGGGGCAAGGTTAAAGCAGGGGAACGTGTGGAGGGCTGCACAAACAGCCATGGAGGGCTGCAGGTGGCCCGCATGCCATGTGTTGGCCACATCTGCCTTAAAGCCTTAGAGGGAGAATATTTATTATTTAAGCGTGCGATCCTATGGGGATAGGTGGCCGCCTCTGAACTCAGAGGCAACCACCTATCCAATGCAGGGCAGGAGAAGCACGGAGGGGATCGTTCCCTCTGAGCTTCTCCTGCCCCGCATTTGCGGCTAGGCAGCCGATTTCGGCTGTCTAGCTGCAGGAAGGCAGAGTAGGGGAGGAGGCTGCTGGATGACACATAGGATGTGTCGTACTGGCATTTCCACCTTACCCACCCCGGAATGCCCTGTTTTGGCTGCTCCGCGCTCCTCTTCTGAGCGCGGAGCACAGGGCCGTTCCGCGTTGCCTGTGAGGCAGTGCAGAAGGGGGGGGGGCAGGTTGGTTCTCTGGGAACCGACCTCCGAGCGCAGGCTCCAAGGTCGGTTTCCGAAAAACCACATATCTTATGGCCATCTAGCCACTGACTAGCCGCTATAGGATTGCTCCCTAAAATGTTTTTATTCTGTCTTTCAACAAAACTTGCAACAGATTAATAAAATAAAACATACAATAATAAAGAATAAACATTTACTTCACTAGCTGTTTTCTCTGAAATGACCATTCTTTGGTTCACATACTTCTAACAAGGAATTAAGAGGATGTCAATGCCAAATAATTGCATTCCACTATTTTCGGTATTGTCCTCTGTGTGTGTATGTGTTTTTTCCCCCAGAGATGATTTGAGGTGATACTTTTTATGCAGTAAAACACAGTTGCAGTGCCAATCTGACACTATCCTTCAGTACAAAGCTTCCTCTTTGCTACTTCACTACTAAATGTTATTACTATTTTTCTATAAAAGAAAGCGAAGAAATAAATAATGGAAGGAAACCAGTAAATAAAGCCCCCTTCCTTCCCAGAATAGGAACAGAATAATTAAGAGTGAATGAAGAGGCTATTCATTAGTAATGTTGCGCTGTGCTGAAAACGAAGCAATAAAAGGTGGGTGGGCGGGTGGGGACCTGCAAGAAAGAAGGTACTAATTAACACTGTAGGGGAACTCTGCTGAACTTGACTTAACTTGTGAGTAAATATTATAGAAAAATCCGTCTCACGGGGAAGGGCATTGCTGGGTAATACAACGTGATATGTGCCACATCACATCAGTCACATTGTTAAATGCACTTCCAGCTGATTATAGAAAAGTAATGTCTCCAAAATGCTAAAGGATCCTAGTGTGAATGTAACCTCTATGGGACCCATTCCTAAGTCTAATCAACTTCGGCTAAAACTAAAACAGATTTTTCCTGTAGTGGTTCACGTTACCTCAGTCGAAACTAGGCTGGCCATGTGCCCTCTTTTTCTAGCAATGGTTGTGGCCAGGGCCAAAAGTGGAAAGAGCTGAAGCCAAAGGGATCAGAGCCAGAATCACACTGATCAGAGCCGAAGCCAAAGTGGGTGAAGTTTGCAAACCTGAAGTTTGAGGCCAAGGTCTGCATGTGGTCTTCGGACTACAGGTTCCCCACTCCTGAACTGCACATTGGTGTGTGTGTGTGTGTGTGTGTGTAAATCATGATAGAGAGCCAGTGTAGTGTAGTGGTGAGAGTGACAGACTGGGAGCCGGGAGATCCAGGTTCTAGTCCCCACTTGGCCATAGAAGCTCACTGGGTGACTTTGGGCCAGTCACAGACTTTCAGCCCAACCTACCTCGCAGGGTTGTTGTTGTGCGGATAAAATGGAGAGAAGGAGGAGGACAATGTCAACCGCCTTGGGTTCCTTGCAAGAGGAAAAAGGGCGGGATATAAATGCAATAAATAAATAAAAATAAAATGATATCTCTCAAAAATCTATCTGGAAATCCAAAATATCATCCAATATTAGTTGTATTGTTATACTGTGGTTTTAATGTTTTTATATTTTAATGTTTTTATATTTTATCTTGTTTTACTGTGCGCTTTTTGGTTTTAATTTTTGTGAACCACCCAGAGAGCTTTGGCTATTGGGCGGTATAGAAATGAAATCAATCAATCAATCCAGGGGATGATAGCAGATAGAAAGAACCACAATAAGATGTCCTTCTTTAGAATAAAATGTGTCTTTTCCATTCCACTGCTATGTTCTACTTAAAATCAGGAATGAGAATTTGTAGTCCTCTGGATGTTTTGGCCTACAGTTCCCATCTTCACTCATCACTGCCTATGCTGGCTAGGGATGATGGGAATCATAGAATCATAGAATAGTAGGGTTGGAAGGGGCCTATGAGACCATCAAGTCCAACCCCCAGACTATCAAGTCCTACCCCCAGGCCATCGAGTCCAACTTTTGGAATTGTAGGCCAAAAGATCTGAAGGGCCACACGTTGTCCACCCCTGCTTTATACAGGGTACTAGTGCAGCCTCCCCCAACTTGGTATTCTCCAGATGTGTTAGATTGCAACTCCCATAATTCCCAGCTAGCATGGTCAATGGCCATGGTGGCTGGGAATTATGGGAGTTGCAGTCCAACGCATCTGGAGAGTGCCAAGTTGGGGAAAGCTGTATGAGTGACTCTGCCCCTCCTTGCACATGAAAGAGAGCATTGGCTATGAAAAACACTGCATTTCTAACATGCTTACTAGGAGGTAAGGGCTACCGGATTCAGCATGCGTAACCACTTCCAGGAAAACAAGTTGGGCTTCAAAAGTCGTTCCCAAAGAAACTGCGTACTTCCTCATAATGCTACAAAGCATCGTTTATAGCACCAATGGATTGCATTCATAATCCCTCTCCATTCTGGTTGCAAATCTGTGTGTAAAACCTTTGCAGCGCCATTCCTTTGGTTGATTTTAATGCGTTCCATACCAATAAAAATGATACTCACTGCTGCATCAAAAAATGTAGAGGCCAGTTTAATTTGCTTTGTATTTCACTGAAGAAATGCATTTTCATGGCTGATAATAAAGGGCAAGGCAGCTACTCTGCCTGTCGGGGACTCTTTAATTTATTAATAAATACTGCTTGCTTTTGAGAAGCCCGAGTTGTCCAGTGAACCCTGTGCCAACTTTCACAGTTTTGCTTGGGGAACTGGGGGGGGGGGAGGAAAGGGGGGCTGGCAGTAAGGATAGATGGATCAGTCTGTTTCCAATCCATATCACTTTCACATACGTTCCCTTATAACTTCATTCTGTCCTATTTCTGAATTTATTTATTTTTTTACAAAAATATATGCATGGATATTTGCATTTAAGTGCTTTTTAAGGTATATTCTCTCAAAATACAAATTTCTAAGGCTGTAATCCTATATATATATACTTACCTCAGAGAAAGATTCATTGAGTTCAGTGGGAGTTATGTCTGAATAGGTATGCATAGGACTCCACTGCATATATATTGCTCTTAAAATATACATTTTAAGGAGCAATCCTATGGCCGCTAGTCAGAGGCTAGTCAGCGATAGGATATGTGGCCTCCACTGGAGACAATCCAGAATTCCCAGTTCAGATGTCATGCTGAACAACCTAGGGATGGCGCATACCTGGGTTGTGTAGCTCTTCCCACTTGCAGTGGGAGTGGTGGAACAGCATGTGCCAGCATGCTCGTTCCCTCCCACTTCATTCACAACAACCCAGAGTTTTTATTAAACAACAACAACAAACACCTGGTTTGTTGTGATTGGCCATTGCCAGTCAGTGTAGACAATACTGAGTTAGATGGACCAATTGTTTGATTCAAAATAAGGCACCTTCCTATGAGATACTGGGCAGATTCGCACCATCATGGAAATATAAGCCATGTTGTCTTATTTTCCCACTGTGATCATGTGAACTTGGTCATTGTGAGGATAGAGTTAATTTTCTGGTTTGAGATTAACAGCAGATTCCCTGAAAGCAGAGTGGATTTTGGCATAGCCGCTAGCTATGCTGAATCCAGCATTTTGGTGCCTTCAGGGCAAAGCACCCTCCATGGGTCCCTTTAACCTGGAAGTGGTAGGGTGTACAAAGTGAGAATTCTTACAGGCTTCCTCTAACCTTCTCAGGTGTCCCCTACAAAGTGAGAATAGTGGCCCTGTTGGGGTGGCAGGCCCTTTGCTGCTCTTGGGATTGTGGCCAATCATGCCACCCTTTGGAGCAAGCTATCATTACCAAAACTTCTGGAACAAAATTCAAGCGTGATGGAATTGTAACATTCAACCCAAATTCTTTTTGTTGTTGATTTTGGCAACAAGTACTTCGTTACAAAAGCCTGACACGAGCTTGTTATTATTGAACCTGATTGCATGATTCACTCTTAGTAGAACTCAGTGTGAGACCAAGGCCTATATTTGGGTCAGGCCAAATTGGAAAAGGTGTAAATAGTTTCAGATGAGGGCCAGAAACACGTTTCCTGCTCAGAAACCAGTGCACCTCCTAATGTTTGCTGTTCCATAAATATTTCTTGAATGTATTTTATACCTAAGCCCTGGAGCAATTTTCTGACGTGATTAATAGATTTAAGAGAGCATTCATTATGAAATGAATCATTTATCACTTCATAGCCAATCCACACTGCATATGTTTACCGTATCAAATTATGCAGTGGTGGTGGTGAGGCGGTGGATTCATCAAGGTAGTGGTCTATTGCATCCATTTTTAAATTACTGTAACAGCTGCCTGTGGTATTGACTATATGTGGGTGTGGGCATAAGAATGAACTTTTCACCCATGGCTCTTTTTGTATTCAAAACATTTAATTTCCCACAAGCCACAGTAAAAGAAAAATCTTGAGGCTTTGCTGCCACTGCAGGTACCTAATAGGGGTTTCAATATAATAAATGCATTTGGGCAAAGCTAATGTACTATAAAATCAAGTCAACTGTATCGTACTTGGAAACAGATATTGGATGTCCTATGGTAGAAAATAAACAGCAATTGTTGCTAATAGAATAATTTTGCTTAGTGGGGAGGGCAACACGTTATTCTGTGGTGGTTAATTTCCAAATAAAACTAGATTCCAGGGCTAAAACTTACTGGGAAACTGTGCCATTTGATCCAGGATATATGGGTTAAGTCATGGTTGCACAATGAAGGAAATAAACTCGTTACATGCTCAGAGCCATACTCTGTTGCTTCTCAAGGTCAAGGGATGAGCCATGGCATTTAAAAAAAGTCACTGGGTATCCATTTCCATGGAATTCCATAAAAGTGGGCCTTGCATAGAAAATGCTTCCTTTGGGCTCACCCAAAAGGGGCATAGAAGAGGATGCTCTCAAAGGGTTGCCGGGTAGCCAGCCAGATGGGTGGCTAATAAATCAAATAAATAAACAAACAAACAAATAAATAGGGTGTTTCCTTGAGGAGGAAACCAGTCTCAGTTTGGTCTGGAAGAGCCATTCCTGAACAAGATGCTTTTAACTGGTGCTGTGTTGAAAATTTCTCTCACATTTTTTTCAACCATTCTCATTCAATTCCTGTTTCGGGGATCAGGGTGGCTGTTATACCAATATCCATTCTGATCTCAATCATCCTGTCCCACTGCACCTTGATTTGGGATAATTTTGTTTTGATGACCCGGTCTAATGAATGCTCTGACACAGAATCAGCTCCGCCATATGCTGGTTTGAGACTCCGAGGGGAAAGTTTTAAGACATTATTAGAGGGTAGGACATGGTTTGTTTTAGTAATAAGTTACATTAGTGATAACTGGAAGCTCTCTTTTATTGGTCTAAACCAGTGCTGTGCCAAAAATTTCTCTCACATTTTTTTCAACCATTCTCATTCAATTCGATAGAAAAGAAATTGCCTTTGAAAAGAAATCTTTTTAGTCTTTTATTTCTGTTGTTTTAAATCTGTTATTGTATTTTAAATCTCTGCATTGCTCCTGGGTTTTATACTGATTTTACTTTTAAACTGTAGTTTGAAACATTTACATTTTACATTGTATTTTATACTGCATTTTGTGGTTTTAATTGACAGCTTCAGCTCTTGGGTGGTATAGAAATGTAATTAAATAAATAAATGAATCTGGAAACACGGCCCTCCATTCTTCACTAGTTCATATAATGTATTGTTTGCTCAGATTTTAGCCAATTTTATAATTTGCTTCCCTATGGATCAGGGCGGGAGTGAAATGGCTTGTCCCAAGGTCACACACTGAAACAAGGCCATTGCCGGATCCAGAACTAACAGCAGTATTGTGAAATCAATCCCCTTGGCAGACATTTTGTCTTCTTATTTTGCTCTTAACATGGCTCAGTTCCGTTGAGCAAAAAAAAAAAACGGGCGGGGGGAGAGCTCATCCTATAAATCCTGGATGCAACCAACGTTTAGGAAGTGGCAAGGAATCCTGAAGGGGATTAGTTGGTTTTGAGAACCAGGGGCTTCTTCACATGGAGCTTTTATCCTGCTATTGAGACTGCTCACTCACGGAAGTTTGCAGGTTCTTTTCATGCTGTCATCAACCTCCAGGGAACATCCAGAAGTATTTCCTGGTTATTCCATCTTATAGAATCATAATAGGACAGTAGAGTTGGAAGGGGCCTACAAGGCCATCGAGTCCAACCCCGTGCTCAATGCAGGAATCCAAGTCAGAGCAGCCCTGACAGATGGCTGTCCAGCCTCATCTTGAATGCCTCTAGTGTGGCATTCTTAAAAAGATCCAGAAATAATGAACTATTTATTTAAGTCAGATCATTATGCTATTAAAACAGCCACTACATGGTGCTGTTTCATTGAGCTCTATGGAAACTTGAAAATTAAAAACTTCCCCTCTCAGCAATCACATGGGCACCGACCGGGAGCCCACTGTAAATGCGGAAAGACTCCACAATGGGAGGACTGCAGTTTTTTTTCTTAAGTGTAAAGGCAGCCCAGAACTTCAGACAAATGCCCCGCCCTCCAGATTACTAAACAAACTGAAGGCCTACTTGTCCATTTCAAAAAAAGTAGAATTTCTCCTCCATGCAACGAAGGAAGGCACTGATGCCAAGACCATGAAAGAGTAAGCAGCGCAATGTGTCTGCCATATTGTGAGGGCGGACTAGCAAGGTGGAGGGATATCGCCAGAAAAACACAGACTTGCAAAAAGTTTAAGTTGCTGAGAAGGCTATTCATCTGTACTGCTGCCCTCACCATTAAGAGCATGAACAGCCTCCCTGCAGTTCTAATTGGATTTTCCTGTGCTGTATGCAACCCATGGGGCTCAAGACAGATAAATCCTACTTTTGCTTCCTATTTATTCTACATGAGTGACTTTTAGATTTATCTGTAAAAAAAGGAAAAAGAAGAAAAAGCAATAGACAAAGTAAACATACAAATGGTCTTCCAGTGCTCTTTGCTTACTCTTACTTTCGCAAAACAAACCCAAGCCATTAACACAATATTGCTTTTTCAGTGGTCACCTGGATGTTTAACAGTGGGCCGAATAAGACAGTACTTTATCTGATCACTCGGCTATGCATGCTGGTGAGCAAGATTGAGAGAGCACTTTGCTTTTCCACCCACTCACCCACTGCCTGCCCTGCCTGGCCACTAGGGTGGCTGTTTACCCATCGCCAAAAAGGAGGAAACACATCCATCACCAAAAAAAGAGGACGCTCAATTGCATGACATTTGCATATGCACACATATATTGGTCAGGCACATTTTAGAAATAATTACAACTTAAATAGAACTGCAATATCTCTCCCTGTAGTGGAGAAGACTGTCTAGGTGGCCTGTGTGCCTTCTCAGTCTGTTCTGTCTAGGTTTCCCCTCCTTATGGTTCTTTGACTTTAAACCAGACTTGGACTGGGCACCCCTTCCAACAGAGCACACCAAATAGAGGGCTGCCCTCTGACTGCTCTGCGAAATAGAGGACTTCCTCTGTAAAGTAGGATCCCTGGCCACCCTGCCTACCACAGATGCCACCAGCCATTCATACATAATTGTGTCATTCCAGTGGGGCCTAATATGTGTACACACTAGCCAATGTGCATTGCCCAATTCATGCAGTTGATTCCTGGACTTTATCTAAGAAATTGGTCATGTGAAATAGACCTACGCTCATTGGCCTGTATCTACGTAGGCCCCATTTGACTATTATGCCCTGCGTGATCAGCCGGTGGTGTTGGAAGCAGGGCACGTGTACTGGCTGAACACTGAGATATGGACACTTGCTCCATATTATGCATAGTGGAGCAATCAGAGAAGTGTTATCCAAGCCACCCCAATAATTTGGACCCAGAATGTAAATGTTACAGAAGAAGGGCATATTATCAAGGAGTTGAGGAGGGGTGAGTTACACTTTTCACCATGACTCAGAGCTTCATCTGCACTTAGGTTGTCACAGAGAGGAAGGCCAGGATCTCTTCTTGATCATCCCAGAGTGCAGGACACGGAATAATGGGCTCAAGTGACAGGAAGCCAGATGCCGGCTGAACATCAGGAAAAACTTCCTGACTGTTAGAGCAGTACGACAATGGAACCAATTCCCTAGGGAGGTGGTGGGCTCTCCCACACTGGAGGCATTCAAGATGAAGCTGGACAGCTATCTGTCAGGGATGCTTTGACTTAGCTTCACAACTTCCAATCTTCAAAGATCATGCTTGAATTAGAAAAAAAAAAAATCACAGAGAAGCCCCGATTCTGTGAGGATAATGCCTTTATTTATTTATTTTTAAACAGGAGTGGGGGATAGGAGGGGGTAAAACTTAGTCTAATTTGAAGGGATAGAACAACCCCTTGCTCAATGCAGGAAGCCTGATTCCCAGGCAGTTGCCCATACTGACCAGGGCAGACCCTGCTTAGTATTCGAGATCAGACAAGCACGCACAGGAAAACAGCACAGCACTCGAGCATGAACCGAGCTCGCGCATTCGATGAAGCACTGCAACGGGGAAAATAGGTGAGTGTGAATAATCACATTTTAATGCAAGAGAGTTTAACCCGGCAGGACACCGAATTCATTGCAATCGCGGGCGCAATGTAGATCGGCCCATCTAGTTAGTGGGGTTTGTTTATAGGATTTTAGAAGGGGTAGAGTAGGTAGGAAAGTTAGGACCAAGTATTAATGAATAATAATAACATATAACTTGCCATGCATGAAATTATTTTTTGTTTTTAAAAATCCAAATTCCCACATGTTGATTGAGTCTAAGGCTTCCTTTATTATAGCTGTTTCCTGGTTACTTCTCCTGTATCGGGTTGAGAGAACCCATTGAACATACTGAGTTTGTCTGGAACCCAGAGAGAGGAAAAGGGCTGAAGCTTGTGGGACAGAGGGTATAGCCATCCCAAAGTGAAAGCAGGCGTTCCTGAGGGGTTTGGTTCCCAGTTTCTGAGGAGGAAACTCGGGGATAAGGTGGAACCCAGACAGGAATGCCAGAGATGGCATTCTAATATGTGTAAGTAGGGGTGTACGGATTCCCCACTGTCTGTTCCAGTGGGGAATCCGTGCGGGGGGGGGAGGCAATCCATTCCTCCCCCCTGGAATCCTCCAGAGCGCCTCCACTCAGTGAGGATTCCGGGGGGGGGGACCGGCTTGGGGCCGCTTACCTTCCTTCCTGGCAGCCAGAACCATTCGCCTCCTCCCTGTCCCTGCCAACTGCCATGTCTGTTCTTAATTTTTTTTTTTAAAAAAAGTGGCCATCGGCAGGATGTGCCCATAGACTTAGATGCAAATAGAGTCATGAATCTTGCATCTAAGTCTATGTGTCCATAGGCTTATATGCAAGATTCGCGGCTCTATTTTGCGTATAAGTCCATGGGCACATCCTGCCGATCACCATTCATAGCTCTATTTTGCGTATACGTCTATGGGCACATCCTGCCGATCACCATTCATGGCTCTATTTTGCATATATGTCTATGGGCACATCCTGCCGATCGCTTTTTTTTTTTTTAAAGAAAAGACATGGAGATTGGCAGGGACAGCTCTGGCTGGCAAGAAGCAGCAGAGTGCCGTTCCGCCTCCAGTCCTCCTGGAGCAAAGGTAAGTGGTCCCGATCTGCTGCAGATTCCTGAGGCAGGATTCCGAAGAATCCAGCCTCATTTGAATCCACAGCAGATTTCTCTGACATCCCTATGTGAACACATATTCTACATGCAGTGCTACCAGAGCTGGGATGGCCATCGTGGGGAAATCTGCCCTTTTTGTGCTCGCTGGATTTCCCTGGAGCTGGGATTTCCACCCCCAAATCTGGGAACTTTCTTGGGGGTGGGGTGTGTGTGTCCCATTAATTTGCCATTTACACAAATTGCAATTTGTGTAATTTGAGCACATTTTGGCCATAATTTGTGTAATTTGAACCAACTGTGGTTGTGATATGCTTAATATTGCACAAATTGCAGCCAAAATTTGCACAAATTATAGCCGGAATTTGCGTAAATCACACAAATTGAGGCTGCAATTTATGTAAATGGTGATTTAAAGCGGGCAGAAATTGAAACTCCATGAAGTAGCAGATCAAGTTGGGCTAGTTTGCGGGTAAGCAAGCCAGAGTCGGGGGGCAGGGAGCTGCTGAAAGCTCAACGAGCTTCACCCCCCAGATGTATTCCTCCAACATTCGAGCACACTCCAGGAAAGAGCGCAGGACAGGAAGGCCTGGCGTGCTATGGTCCATGGGATCACGAAGAGTCGGACATGACTGAATGACTGAACAACAACAACAACAGCCAACTTACAGCACAGGTACCAGAAGAGGCAGAAGCCTCAACTGAGTATTTGTGGCACAACTTCACACAGTGGGTCTGGCCATAGCACAGGATGAGACCTACACCCCTGCCTGCCTCTCTGGCACTGCGATGCACTCAGTACACTAGAGGAAAAACCACTTCAATCCACAGAGAGCTTTTTTTATTTCAAAATAGATATGGTATGCTGTATTTACATTTATTGTTTGAGGGTATATTGTGTACTTATATATCTAGTATAAAATATATTACTGACTGTTGAAGGTTTATTTTGTTTTGTTATTATATAACACTATATTATTATTATTATTATTAATAATAATAATATAGGCTTCTGGGTATGAATTGTAGACCTGTTTCTTTGATATAAGATTGATGATAAGATACTGAAATGTAAGGTTGTTTATTAAATTGTAAGATTGTTAAGGTTATAGATATAGTTTTTAAAATAGAATGACATCGGAGGCCAGGGGGTATTGGAGTTTAAACTTAATTCTTTAAAGGGGAGGGAGAGGGGGAGGGAAGGGGAAAGACTCTTCTTTTTTCTTCACTTCCTTTCCTCCTCCCTTTTCCTCCCCCCCCTTTTTCCTTCTCTTTTTGTTATTGTGGTGTCCTCATCAGAATATTGTACTGTTGGGAAATTGTAGTATTGATCAGGTTGTTGATATTTTTGGTATTGTCTATTTCATTTATAAAGATAAAATAAATAAAAAATATATTAAAAACAAAAACAAGCTGAACGTGAGGCAACAATGTGATGTGGCTGCAAAAAAGGCAAATGCTATTTTGGGCTGCATTAATAGAAGAATAGCTTCCAAATCCCGGGAAGTACTAGTTCCCCTCTCCTCAGCACTGGTTAGGCCTCATCTGGAGTACTGTGTCCACATATTAAAAAACACACACAAAAAACCCACAGAGAGCTTCAGAGGTACTAGAGTGCACAGTAGAGCAGTGCTATCTCACAATTTGGATTTGGCATGTGGCTCACTGGATGAATGATAAGAAGGACAAGAAAGCAGTGAAAAGCATGTTGATGTGAATTGGCACACCATGATCGATGCAGAGGCAAAGTGGACAATGATGAGGGCAGAAAAGAAAAAACAATAACGAAGCACTATTGAGCCAGATCACTGGTTTAGGATTAGGCAACTTGGTGCCTTCAAGATGATTTGTTCAAATTGAACTACAACTATGCCCCCGCCATCATGGTCAATGGTCAGGGTTTATGGGATATGTAATCCAAAAAACTGTCAGGCGAGGACCAGGTTGCTTACCCCTACGTAATACTGTCTAGTACTCTGGCTGGCAATGGATTCCCAGGATCTTTCCCCAGCCCGCTACTTGACTGGAGAGACCAGAGATTGAAACTGGGACCTTCACAGAATCACAGAATAGTAGGGTTGGAAGGGGCCTATAAGACCACTGAATCCAACCCCCTGCTCAATGCAGGAATCCAAGTCAAAGCACCCCTGACAGATGGCTGTCCAGCCTCATCTTGAATGCCTCCAGTGTGGGAGAGCCCACCACCTCCCTAGGTCATTGGTTCCATTGTCGTATTGCTCTAACAGTCAGGAGGTTTTCCTGATGTTCAGCCAGAATCTGGTTTCCTGTAATTTGAGCCCATTTTCCCATGTACTGCACCCTGGGATGATCTAGAAGAGATGCTGGCCTTCCTGTCTGTGACAACCTTTCAAGCAGGTTGCTTGGCCACAAAGCAATCTCCCCCATTCCCTGACCTGAGGTCCCCCACATTTTTGGACCTGTGGGCATATTTGGGAATTCGAGAAACTGCTGTGGACACAACCACAAAATGCCTAATCATTGCATCACTGCTTTGGCGTCTGCATGTTGTATCTTTGGATCTTAGGGATATGCGTCATATTCAGCAAAAAACATTTGTTTCATGTCTCTTTAATAAGGGATTGTCTAATTTCTCTAATTGCTGATGGTGCAATACAGTGAACGCTTCTTTGAAACATATATTTTTGGCAATGTCCAGTAGTTGCTTCTTTTTTGGGAGGAGGTTATTACACAGATAAATTTTGTACTGGAACAGTCTTTAATATTCACTGATGTGCACATTCTTTTAAATTCTTTACCCACTTCATGGAAATTAACAAATTGTCAGCATGAATGGATTCTCCACACTCTTTTGACAGCTAAAATACTGATGTTAGAACATTGGAAGGATAAACATCACCTGCTATAATGCAATGGATTGAGGACCTTACAGTGTTTTCAACACTGGGACAGGTGGCATATAGATGCCATCTTCAAATGGATACTTATTTGGATATTTGGTCTGCTTTTGTTGAAGTCTATCTATAATTATTAGAAAGTTGTATGCATTTCATATGTATTCATTGCTACAGATATATGCAAATCCATGTACATATATTTAAAAAACAGAAAAAAATAAAATTAAAATAACAAAAAAAAAGTTTTGTGGATGCCTGCAGGTGCCACATTGGGGACCCCTTCATGGGTGTAATTGGAAGAACCCATGGGCACTGTCTTGGGGACCCCTGCCCTGACCATTAGTGCTTAACACCCCAAAAGCTGTAGTGTAATGTTCAGATCAATTTCTAAGGTGATGCTGGTATTGGACACTTGGACGCTAAAATATGTTGTATGGGGGATGGGGGAAAGGGTTCTTATTAAACCTGAAAAAGGAAATCATTCATTATTTTCAACGTGTGAGAGGCTCCTTGAGAGCAGCGATATTGAAAGGCACCTAGAGCAGTAATGTTAGACCCCAAACTTGGCACAAAGTTCAATATGTATTGCATACATAACCTTTCCTTACATACCAGCCATGTGTGACAGCAGCTGAAAGACTGGGCAATCCAATCCCTGAGCAAACCATCCGAACTGGACAAGGGGGAAAGAAAATTAAAACAAAAACAAAAAATATAGGGGATGGATAGAAAGGTTATTAGTACAATCTATTGGTTCAGTGAAGAAGATTTCTGGCATGGAGTATCTTAGGTTGAAGGGAGCAAGCACCGTGATTGATCTCCTGTCACTCTGTGGTTTTCTCCTATCATAAAGAACTGCAGGGTGTCTGGGAAAGCATCACTACAGACAGAAGCTGTAGTAACCTATTAGTGTCCTGTGGTCATTTCTGTTAGTGGAAGGCCAACAGGGCGGAACAGAAATGAATAAAACACATTCTCTTCACTTCTTGGTACCCCTGGATTGATGGTTTCACACCATGCGCTGTTTTCAAGATGCACTAGAAGAATTCTGGGGAGGAGACATAATGGGATTTGGTATATGGTGTATTCTTCTTGGTGTACACATTGAATCTTCTACAGACATTTCTCTCCCTCTCTCATAATACTAGAACCTGAGATCATCCCATGAAGCTGATTGGTGGGAGACAGATAAAAGCAAGGACTTCTTCACACAGCACACAGTGAAACTATGGAATTCACTGCCACAAGATGTACTGATGGCCACCAATTTGGATGGCTTTAAAAGGGGGTTAGACAAATTCCTGGAGGAGAAAGCTATCCATGGCTGCAAGTCCTTATGGCTATGTGCTATCTCCAGTATCAAAGACAGTATGCCTAAGTACACCAGTTGTTGGGGAACATGGGTGGGAGGGTGCTGTTGTACTTGTGCCCTGCTTGTACTTGTGTCCCAGTTGACAGCTGGTTCACCACTGTGTGGACAGAATACTGGAATAGATGGATCCTTGGTCTGATCCAGCAAAGCTTTTCTTATGTTCTTAGTGTTGCAGTCTAAGGTAGACTTAGATGTTATGGAATGCATGGAGATGCTTCCAAATATAGCATCCTTGTGTCGTGTAATGTTATCCCCATCCTCTTCCACAAATTATTACTTCATGTTGTTATATGACCTTGTACATTTCCCAATTTTTCCAGCACAAACCAATGATGTGGAGCATGGCTGTAAAAATGTACAACATCACGATGTCATGACATAGAAAGTAGTATCCAATGGGTTGTATCCAATGTTAGTCTGACTGAAGTCCCATTCATTTCAATGGGTGTGCTGTAAGTGGGACTAACATTGGATACAACCCAGAATAAGCAACATGGCATATTATGGAGTGGGAGGGGAGAAGTCAAGATAGAGATGCTATTCAGCAGCAAAATAAGAAGCATCAGCTCTCATCTCTTGGACATGGTAAGTCACAGAGATCACTGTCTGAACTGATGAGCTTGGAGCAGGAAAAACCAGATTCACCTGGAGGGTCGAACACTAGTCATACCACAGAAATGATCTGGGACACCCTGACTGGCAGAAACACTTTTTGACAATGCAGATTTCAAGAGTGGTGATGGGCTTTCAGAAAGAATTGGATATATCCAAGGACAGGTCTATCAGTGGCTATTAGTCATGGCAGCTAAATGGAACCTCCATGTTTAGAAACCATATTACTCTGGAAATGAGTTACTAGAGATAAACAATGGGGGATAGGGTTGGAGGGGTTATTTTCATGCCCTACTTGTGGGTTTCCTGCAGCCACCTGGCTGGCAAATGTCAGAAAGAGAATGATGAGTATATAGATCCTTGCTCTAGGCAGCTGGACTCTTCTTTATTTCTTGTTTGTTTGTTTGAACACTTATGAGTGTGATAAACTTGTGGACTAATTTCTGCTTTTGCTGAGAGCAGTACCCATATGCAAGACTCAAGGATAGGAAGGATACCATTTTGTCCTACAAGAAAAGTACAGAAAGGTCCCTCTTGGCTGTGATCAGGTGGGATAAATAGATGTAGGCCGGACCTACATCTAGAATAATCCCATCATGGTAACGCTATATCCCTCTTATGCATTTATACCTCATAGGACACACAATGACATTTGTTGCGGTATATGGGATAATAAAAAGCAGGAAACAACACTACGATAGTGGTATATCAAATGTGTAATGTGTTCCAACACTTATCAGTGCACTTCAATACTGCTATAAAACAGTAGTGTAGATCTAGCCCAGGTCTCAGGATGGTGAAAAAATATGGTTTTATTCCAAGAACTAGCCCTACATGTTTCAGCCCTGAGTACAGGTCTTCGTCAGGGGTCAGGTTTTATTTTTATAATAAACACCTGTAGAGATTTCTGAAAAAGACAGTCTCCAAGATGAATCCTATGACCCTTTTTCAGAGATCTCTGCAGGTGCCACCAGAAGGATTTTTTTCCTCTGCTTAACTGCATTGCAGGAGGCAATTTTCAAGGGGGATTGCAGCCCATCCAGTTCTTTCTATTTATGAATGAGACTGAGTCATTCACAGACGCAATGCCAAATGGCTTTGTGGCAAATTCTTCATTTATGAGCCATATGCTGCAACACCCCCTTCCCACCCCCACCCCCAAATCTTAGGGGAAAAAACCCTTTTTCTATTTCCTTTCAGATGATCTGGGGCAGGGTGCATATTAACTGAAGAATTTGTTCTATCTGAGACGATTTGGATGAGAGATTAATTGGCTGGATTTGACTCCTGTAATAAATCCTCCCAATTGTTTCTACATTTGTATATGTAGATATAAAGTAGCAAATGTGGATTTGGGTCCTACGGGCCTGGGTCCCAAATCATTTAGGTTCCTAGCAACCAGAGCCCATTGCTAGGCTCCCCATTTCCCCCCTCTTTATGGTTTTCTTTTGCTTTGTTGAAATTTTACAATAAAAAAGTAATTTTATATATACCAATAGTGCCAAGCTGCAGGTTTCGGAGGGCCCTTGAGCAAGACACCCTCATTGGGCCCCCTGCCTCAGCGAGTCTCCCTTCTCACCACCATTGTCACCAGCTGTTTTTGCTCCTCATCCTCTTTCTCATCATTGCTCCCACTTGCTTGCCCGTTAGGCAGAGAGCCAGTGAGCAAGGAGGCTGTGGCACCCACTGCTCCTTCTTCTCGCCAGTGTCGCCACCACCATTGTATGGGCCAGAGCAAGAGGCAGGTCAACCATCAGGTTGCAGTGGTGAAGAGGAGGAGCAGTTCCTTGGGGGGCTCTTGTGAGTGGGCTCCATGGACCCTCAGCAGTTGCCTGACCATGCCTACCCTTGATGCCAGGCCTGCTAGCAACACCCTTGACTGTGGTGGAGTACTTAGGCACAGCTGCAACTTGCCTGGTGCAATGATGGCCTGGGGAATGGGGTGGGAAAGATTCTGCTTCTTAATGGGGAGCCGTTCAATCATCTGCTTTTGGAGTGTGCAAAAGGATGCAAGGGGAGCAGGGTTGCCCCCTTGGGGTGTCTTTGACAGAATGTGGCACCCATGCAGATTGAAACAACCATGATGATTTCTGATTATGAATGAAGCTCATGCCGCCCATCCAGTTCTTTCTATTTATGAATGAGATTGAGTCATTCACAGACGCAATGCCAAATGGCTTTGTTGCAAATTCTTCATTTATGAGCCTTGGGAGCGATGGCTGCAGATCTGTAGCACAATTGAATAGCTTTACTGCCAATTAGCCGGCACTTAAAGAAGTTGTTCTTTGGCATGCAGCCTTTAAGCAGCATCCTCAACAACCCCTTGCACCAAACTGTGAATTGCTGCTGTACCATACAGCACTGGCATTTGTGAGCCACTGTAAGATGTTTTAAAGATAGCTTGCTCTCTGGTAAGTGTGATTGTTTCATTTTTAAAGTTGTATCTTGCCGCAGAAGGCCCCTCTGGTAGAAAGGCAATACATATATATTTTAATAAATACATTACAGAAAAATGCACCCCAACTTTGCTTCCAGTCTTTTGTTTTGCTTTCATTTCACTTAATCGGATGTTCTCTTTGGTCAATACAGGTTGAGTGTGCATATTTTATTCCAGTGATGTGGGGATGGCTGGCTTGTAATCTCACCAACAGCCAATTTGGGCAAGCAGCGAAAGCAAAAAATGAACAGGAAACTGCTGATGCACACAGCTTAGATAGCTGTAAAAAGAGTTCAAAGGCAGAGGCATTATAACTGGTGCTAAGTCTGGACTGGTCACATTTTTACACAACTATTAGCAGTGCTGAAATTTGTGTACCCCTTTTTAGCACTCCTTGTGAAAATGTTCACTTCACTTATTCATTTACATGGCTTTCGCTTGCCCTCACTCTCAATAGTATTCACTTGCCCTCAGAGACATCACCAATCAAATTTGATTGGCTGGCTCTTCACATTATGACATAATCCCACTCATTCTGTGATCTCTAATTGGGTGAGATCACCAATGTAACTAATCCAGTAAAGAGAAAGAAGTGGCAGCTAGGGGGGAAATGGCACCAAAGCAGAAGAAACCAGCAAAAAGAACACAGCTGAATAATATGATTGAATAAAGGTGAACATCTGCACAATATCGATGTGGAGAGGGGGAAATTTCTACCCATTCAAAATCACTATTTTCTACCTGAAAATTGAGAATTCGGAGAATACTTTACACAGTAATAATTGCAACAGTTACAAAGAGGACTGAAGGCTGATCAGCCCCCATAATGTATAGAGGACTTCCAGCAAGGGCTGAAACAAAATGGCCACCCCAATTTGTCACCCATATTTGCGGATAGGGATGTTAGAGAAATCTGCTGTGGATTCAAATGAGGCTGGGTTCTTTGGAACCTGGCCTCCGGAATCTGTGGCGGGACGGCTCCACTTACCTCCGCTCCAGGAGGATTCTGCGTGGAACGGCTCTTGGCTGCTTGCTTAACCGGAGCCGTTCGCTTCTGCGCCAATTGCCATTTTTTTAAAAAAAAAAATATTTATTTTTTAAAATGGCGATCAGCAGGATGTGCCCATAGACTTATACGCAAAATAGAGCCATGAATGGTGATCGGCAAGATGTGCCCATAGACCTATAGGCAAAATAGAGCTATGAATCCTGCGTATAAGTCTATGTGTCCATAGACCTATGTATCCATATGACCTATATGCAAGATTCATGGCTCTATTTTGCCTATAAGTCTATGGGCACATCCTGCTGATCGCCATTTTTTTAAGCAACATGGCAATCGTCACAGAGGCAAACAGGTCCAGGACGGACCAGGTAAGCGGCCCTCAAGCCAGGCGGCTCCACAGAATTCTCGCAGAGCAGAGCCACTCCGGAGGATTCTGGAGGGGGGAGGAATGGATCATCTCCCCCCCCCCAGGCAGATTCTCTACCAGAATGGATGGTGGGGAATCTGTACATCCCTATTTGTGGATAGTGAATAGGGATGGCCATTTCAGTTACACTTTTCCTGTTTCAGGAGGGAGGGGAAATCATACCCAGTTTGGGGGATAAATTCCAAAATTGAGCAAAATAACCCCAGGCCTACTCCCATCAGAGCCTTCAACCCCTAGTATTTTGAATGAAAGACCAGCTTTGGTTGGTCTAGCAGGATGGGTGAGATGTTGATTCTTCTGCTTATAAGCTCAGTGTTCACTAGTTCCAGTGCCAGCGCTGGCCCATTTTTGTCCACCATAGTTGAGTGCTACATGAATCCAGCAAGACAGAACATTGGTTCCGGGGTGAATTAAAAATATAATAAATAAAAGGAGACTTGGGTACATACGTTCCCCACTCCCTTCCCCTTCTGAGGTGTAGCCACAGAGAGAGATTTGAAGCATCCAGTTCCTGTTTTTCACTAATAGTGATTTATCATTACATCTGAAAAGGAGAAACTGTGATTAGTTTAAACTATGGTTTATTGAAACATGCTAAAATAAACAATGGTTTATGATCCTGACTTATTAATAAACCCTAGTTAGACTAACCTAGTTAAACTAACCACACTCTATACCTATCTATATCCAGCTCTCCCTGTGTGTATATATATGCTCACGTGTGTGTGTGTGTGTGTGTATATATATATATATATATATATACACATACATATATATTTTGTAGCAACAAAAATAATGTGCCTAAAGCTTCTGCTACCTGACACTTCACCCAGTCATTTCACACACACACACACACACACACACACACACAGTCTTTCTACAGGAGGCTTTTATTGTGTGCTCCTGATTGCTCACTAATGGTAGTTTGTGGGTCCTTTACACAAAGTTGTCATAGAATCACAGAATAGTAGGGTTGGAAGGGGCCTATAAGACCATCGGGTCCAACCCCCTGCTCAGTGCAGGAATCCAGGTCAAAGCATCCATGACAGATGGCTGTCCAGCTTCATCTTGAATGCCTCCAGTGTGGGAGAATGCTGGAAATTATAGGACTTTTTCCTGTCTAAACTGCATAGGTTTGTACCCTTAAAAGCTTGTGCTGGGCACAGGTCGTCTTTCCATAGCTGAACTCAGGCAAAAGATTAATTTGTTATCAAACTGCAAACACAGCTCTGACTGTGTCTGTCTTGAAGAGCTTCCTGAGCCAATTAGCAAACCAAGTGGTAGAACAATTATTAAAACATATGTAATTCTAAACTTCTCCTTTTTCCAATTTGAAAAACCATAGTGGCGAGGGGGGGGGGGAGAAGCCTTAGATTCACCCTCAGGCTAATTGCAATTTGAAATGGCTTATAGATGATGGGATTGTAGTGAAAAACTCAAGTTGGAATCTCAAGGCGCTCCTTAAAGGAAATCACTGAAGGTTTCTACAATTTAGAGAATAAATTATCAGTGTTTTAATATTATTGTTTCTGGTGTGACTATGAACAAAGCCATAGAACTGCTTGCAAAAGGCCATTAGATGGGTGCTCTGATTTTGTAAACAAAGCTATGATATATGCAGGACTCCCTTGAATTCAAAACAGTTCTGCCGTATCAGATGTGATCATATGGATTATTTTCAAAATGCAATTCCTACTGGCCCTTTCCTCCCTGACACACTCAAATCCTTCCTTAATGAACCCCTACAAGGCTTGGAAATTATGTCCAGGGGCTGGTAATCCTGATGGATTTGAAGAGCAATCTGAAATAAATCTGCTTGAAGTTGAATTAATCTGCATTTTAATAGTTTAAAAGCCTGGAAAAGTCAAGATTTGGAAAGTTGAAGGCAGACTGGTGCCTACTATAACTGAAAGCCTGTAAACTTAAAAAAGAAAAGAAAAAAGGACTGACTTTACAGAAAGAAGCGCTGGCTGCACAAACGTTGTAACTAACGTAGCCCACAATTGTTTTAGAGATCCCAAAGCTAAGAAATTAAAATTATTTGTATTGATCGAGGTATGCATGCAGCTTTTGGGACTTCCTGTTTTCGTATCTATGATTCATGCAGCCCTCCTTTTGACTAGGTTTGCTGGTTCATTGGCAGCTGGCAACCGGAAATCCGATAACTGCAATGGGGTTTGTCAGATGTCATGGAATGTAAGACGCCTTTATATAGCTGATTGGCAATGCAGCAGCCTGCCAGGGGTCCATAAAGGATTCCGTACAGGTGTTTCCCACTGAGGTTCATAAATCCAGCCTTAGTACAGATCAGCTGCTAGGCTTTTAAAATTGCTTTGTGGATGCTCAGGGCTAATGTTGGCCTTTCCCTTTCCATCTGAAGGGCTCAGTACTAAGGATATATGGACTGTATAAAATCCGTTCCGACTGTGTTTCACGGATTGTCAGGCACCTTTCGTTCCATCATCCGCCCACAGACAGATGCGAATATTTTTTTTCGTTATGCGGAAAATTATGGAAATAATTATGTAAATATTCATGTATTTACATAGGTATTTACATAATTTACCTCTTAGTGTATTGTCCTGCATTTCATTCAACGTTTCCTCAGCAGAAACATACGTATTTTCCTACGGATTTATATGTGTAGATTTCAGGAAAGTAAAAAAATAATTCGCAAGTCCATCGACTCCACACTAGGGATGTCAGAGAATTCCGCCACGGATCTCAGTGAGGCCGATTACCAGTGCATTTGGCCCCCTGAAATCCATGGCGGAACGGCCTGCCACCCCCCCTGCCCCCCACGGATCCCCCCTGGGACGAGACTTACCTGGGGCGGATGTTCCGGATGGCAGCGGCTCCAGCGGCAGCGGCGGCTGGTCTTCCAACCAGCTTCCACCGTCACCATTTGCAGTCTGCTCGCTTCTGTTTTTGTTTTTTGTTTTTACATAGATGTGATAGACTACATAAAGACTTATATAGCCTATCACGTCTTTTTTTTAAAAAAAAAAACACGTACGCAAATGGCAGCAGCTACAGCCGCCGCCATTTGCGTTCCTTATTTTTGGCCATCTTAGTCTGCGTAAATATTTACGCAGACTAAGACGGTGAAAATAAAGGGGAACGCAAATAGTGCCCGCTATGCTGTCTTAGTCTACGTAAATATTTACGTAGACTAAGATGACCAAAAATAAGGAACACAAATGGCAGCAGCCGTAGCTGCCACCATTTGGGTTAGGGTTGGCGGAGAATTTCTCCCCGAAACTTCGGGGGGCCGAGCGCCAATGTGTTCGGCCCCCCGAAGAAGTTTTGGGGAGAAATTCTCCGCACCCCCCCGCACCCCGCACCCCCCCCGGGACGGGACTTACCTTTACCGAATGTCCCTCCCGGTGGCGGGTCCCAGCGGCGGTTCGTCGGGTCTTCGTCGGGGGCGGGGGCGGCAGCCGATCTTTCGACCGGCTGCCGCCGCCGCCATTCCAATAAAAGTAAAAAAAAACAAACGCCCCCGTGATAGGCTACGTAACGATTAACGTAGCCTATCATGGCTAGATTTGCAAAGTCAGCCGTGATAGGCTTAGGGATGGCGGAGAATTTCTCCCCGAAACTTCGGGGGGCCGAGCGCCAACGTGTTCGGCCCCCTGAACAAGTTTCGGGGAGAACTCCTCCACACACCCCCGCCCCCCGCACCCCCCCCGGGACGGGACTTACCTTCCCTGAATGTCCCTCCCGGCGGCGGGTCCGGCTGGCGGTTCGTCCGGTGTTCGAGCGGGGCGGGAGCGGCAGCCGGTCTTTCGACCGGCTGCCACCGCCGCCATTGCAATGAAAGAAAAAAAAAAAAAGTCCCCTGATAGGCTACGTGACGATTCACGTAGCCTATCACGGCTAGATTTGCAAAGTCAGCCGTGATAGGCTACGTGAATCGTCACGTAGCCTATCAGGGGGCGTTTGTTTTTTTTTTACTTTCGTGTTCGCGGCCGGGCGAGGTGGGAAGCCTCCTCCCCGGCCTGAATTTCGGCCGGGCGACGCGGGAAGCCTCCCCCCCGGCCTGAATTTCGGCCGGGCGAGGCGGGAAGCCTCCTCCCCCGGCCTGAACTTCGCGGGGGGAGCAGCGAAGCGCTCCCCCCACTGCGAACAAGCTGCGAGAAAAGGTAAGTGACTTTCGTCCACCCCTAGATAGGCTACATAAATCGTCACGTAGCCTATCACGGGTGACTTTAAAAAAAAAAAAGCGCGTACGGCTAATGGCGGCCCCCATAGGGAGCTGCCATTCACGTTCCTTATTTGGTCGCTGTAGTCTACATAAAGATTACGTAGACTACGGCGAAAATAAGGGCAACGCTAAAAAAACAAAAAACCGCCGCCATTTGCGTACACGTGATGTTGTTGTTTTTTTAAGTCAGATGTGATAGGCTATGTAAACATTTACATAGCCTATCACGGCAGACTGCAGGGACGCAAATGGCAGCGGCTACGGCCGCCGCCATTTGTGTCCCTGTTAGCCAGGGGCCGGATGTCCGGCTGCTGGCGGAGCTGGCTGGCGGCTCCACAGAATCCCTGCATAGAACAGCTGGCTGGCCAGGATTCCGGAGGGAGGGACGGAGCGCCTCCCCCCCCCATCAACGTAATCCGCGAAAGGTAAGTGATTTTCGTACATCCATAAATAGCCTACGTAAATATTTACATAGGCTAGAACGGCGAAAAATAGGTCGCCAGGTAAGCTCTGTCCAAGGGGGATTCTGCGGGGTGGGGTGGGCGGCCGTTCTGCCACGGATTCTGGGGGGCCGGATTCTAAAGAATTTCTAAAGAATCCGGCCTCACTGGAGTCCGTGGCAGAATTCTCTAACATCCCTAGCTCATATTCAGCTCGTGATCAACAACAATTCCAAGATCCTTCTCGCTTTTAGTGTTGTTGAGCCATGTATCCCCCATCTTGTAACTGCATTTGGTTTCTTTTTCCTAGGTGCAGAATGTGGCATTTATCCCTATTAAATGTCATTCTGTTGCTTTCTGCCCAGCGCTCTAGTCTGTCATGATCACTTTGAATTTTGTTTCTGTCTTTCAAAGTATTAGCTATCCCGCCCAATTTTGTGTCATCTGCAAATGTTATCAGCATTCCCTGCACCTCCTCCTCCAAGTCATTAATAAAAATGTTGATGAGCACTGGGCCCAGGACTGAGCCCTGCGGCACCCCTCTTGTTACCTCTCCCCAGTTTGAGAAGATCCCATTGATAAGCACTCTTTGAGTCCGATTCTGCAGCCAACTGTGGATCCACCTGATCGTTGTTTCATCTAGCCCACTTGGAGCTAGTTTGCTCATCAGGATATCATGGGGCACTTTGTTGAAAAAGCTTTGCTGAAGTCAAGGTATATTATGTCTACAGCATTCCCACAGTCCACAAGGGAGGTTACTTGATCCAAAAATGAGATCAGATTCATCGGCAGGACTTGTTCTTGACAAATCCATGTTGGCTTGGAGTAATCACTGCATTGTTTTCAAGGTGCTTACAGATGGATTGCTGGATAATCTGCTCCAGAATTTTCCCAGGGATTGATGTCAGACTGACTGGTCTGTAGTTCCCAGGTTCCTCCTTTTTGAAGATAGGGACAACATTAGTAGGGATGTACGAAAGTCACTTACCTTTTTGACTGGGTGATTCGCAGTGGGAGGGAGGCGCTCCCCACCTCCCCCCGAAATCCTAACCCGGCTAGCTCCGCTCAGCGGAGATTCCATGGAGCCGCCGGCCGGGGCCGCCCGCAGCCGGACATCCGGCTGCTGGGCAGCCTGCAGGCAAAAAAAAAACAACAGCATACGCAAATGGCGGCGGCTACAGCGGCTGCCATTTGCGTTCCCTTTTTTTCGCTGTTTTAGCCTACGTAAATATTTACGTAAGCTATTACGGCGAAAAAAAAGGGGAACGCAAATAGACTAGTGGGCGCCATTTGCGTTCCCCTTTTTTTTGCTGTAATAGCTTACGTAAATATTTACGTAGGCTAAAACAGCGGAAAAAAAGGAACGCAAATGGCGGCCGCCGTAGCCGCTGCCATTTGCGTACACTGTTGGTTTTTTTTAAGCTTTCCGTGATAGGCTACGTAAATACTTACGTAGCCTATCACGGCCTCTGCAGGGATGCAGATGGTGTCCCTGCATTAGCCGTGATAGGCTACGTAATTATTTACATAGCCTATCACAGCTATGATGAGGAAGCGAATGGCAGCTGCAGCGCGGCCGCCATTCTCAAGTCAGCGCAGACGGCAGCAGGTAATTGCTCCATTTTGCACGCATTTCATGGGATGGGGGGGCGGGGGCTTCATTCCGCCATGGATTTTGGGGGGCCGAATGCACTGGCATTTGGTCTCACCAAGATCCGTGGCGGAATTCTCTGACATCCCTAAACATTAGCCCTCCTCCAGTCATCTGGCACTTCACCCAGTCGCTGCACTAAGCAGGCAGAGCAAACGAAGGAATTAAGGTGACTAGTAGCTATTGAGAGTCTTATCCTCCATGATTCTTGTCTGATCTATAGCATGATAACTTTGGATGTGGTCACCAGAAGTTGCATTTTTGAGAAGTGTTGCCATGCTGACACGTTTATTTATTACAAAATTGCCTTTCAATTCTAGGTATTCCTAAGGCAGCTCTCAACACTGTTTAAAAAGCCACGATAAAAACAAAGGCAATTTTCTTTAAAAGAGAAAAGTGGAATTACAGCAACAAAAATAATGAAAGATGAAAAACCAAATGAAAACCACCACCACCAACAACAACAACATACAGAAGCAATCGTAGCTGCAGCTAAAATCAATAAGGAAGCCCCCAAAGTCCTCAGTGATGTCTCAGTGGTAGAGTGCATGGTTTGCATGCAAAAGGTCCCAGATTCAATCACTGGCATCTCCAGGTACAGCTGGGAAAGACCCAGTAGAGAGACTGGTGGCTCCAATTTCGGTGAGGCTGTGAATCCACTCTGGGTTTGAGTCAGAACCAGCCAGAACTCTAAAGGAGCTATCCAAGGGGCTGAACCTATTTTGGGGATAGGGTCCATCACCTTGGATAGCTCCTTTAGAGTTCTGGCTGGTTCTGACTGAAACCAGAAGGGATTCACAGCCCCACTGAAATTGGAGCCAGCAAACTCCATTGGAAAGACATCTGCCTTGAACCCTGCAAACCCACTGCCAATCAGTATAGGCAGCGGTCAGTTTGTCTCAGTATAAGGCAGGAAAGGACTATTTTACCTAAAAAAACCAACAGGGAAGGAGCAAGACCAACTTCCCTAGGAACAGAAATCAATAAATGTGGTGCCACTGTTAAGAAGATCCTGTCCCAAGCAACCACCCATCACATGTCCAACACTGGGGACTGAAAATACAAATGGTGCCATCCCATACAAATGCAGATCATCCAAGTGGCAAATTTTAGACCTGGGCTTTTGACCCTCTTTTACCTCAAGGGCTAAAATAAAATTTTGGAGAAGCTCGGGGGGGGGGGCACCACAGGCAGGGCCCAAGATACCAGCGTATTGTAATTTAAAGCTCTTAGTTTTAGTCACTAAGTCTTCAGAGAGGCATTTCAGCCTTTTAGAATGAGGGAAAAAACTGCACAAAAGCCAGGAATCACCTAATGATCCATGGTTAGGAGAAAGGGAGTGGGGCAAAGGGAAGAGAGTATGAACATCTTGGGTATTCAGGAGGGCTGGATTTGGGCCCTGGGCCTGAGATTCAAGGTTTGTAGTTTAGACTAGAGCTATGTGCAATGGGCATCTCAAAATTCTCCAGCCTATTTGTGGGCAGAGAAACTGAGGGAACAATTTCCGTGAATTTCTCCTATGGGAGGAGAAATTCTCAAGCAGTTTCTCACAGACAGGGATCACCATTGGCAGGGGTTGTAGGACAGGTTCTTTCTTTTTTCCTAAGCATTTTTGGTTTATTGCACTGCTCCTGCAAGTGGCAACAGCTAGGGGTGTACGGATTACTTACCCCATTCTGTTGGGGCCGTCTGCTGGGGGGGAGGCGCTCTGTCCCTCCCCCCGAAATCCTCGACGGCTGGCTCCGCTCTGTGGCAACTCCGTGGAGCCGCCAGCCGGGGCAGCCCGCAGCGACATCCGGCCGCTGCTGAGCTGCGCAGGGACACAAATGACGGCAGCCGTAGCCACCGCCATTTGCGTTCCCTTTTTTTTTTGCTGTGATAGGCTAAGTAAATATTTACGTAGCCTATCACTGCCTCTGCAGGGATGCATATGGCGTCCCTGCATTAGCCGTGACAGGCTACGTAAGTCTTTACATAGCCTGTCATGGCTAAAATGGTGAAGCGAATGGCGGCCACAGACGCAGCCGCCATTCGCAGAGCAGCGCAAACGGCAGCAGGTGAGTGATCCGTTTCGCACGCCTTTCGCAGGGTAGGGGGCGGGGGGCTTCGTTCCGCCACGGATTTCGGGGGGCCGAATGCACTGGCATTTGGCCTCACCAAGATCAGTGGTGGAATTCTCTGCCATCCCTAGAATCTAAGGCATCCCATTTGGTTTAACCTCATGGAATAGTGTTATATATGCTGGGATTAATGTGAGTTGTTTGGACAATGTGCATTAAAATTGTGCACATTCATTCATAGGGATGTCAGAGAATTCTGCGACGGATCTCAGTGAGGCCGATTGCCAGTGAATTCGGCCCCCCCAAATCTGTCACAGAACGAAGCCCCCACCCCCCCAACCCACGAAAGGCACGCAAGACAAAGTCCCCGCCGCCCCCACCCCATGAAAGGCGCATGAAACGGAGCACTTACCTGCTCCTGTCTGCGCTGCTTTGCGAATGGTGGCCGTCCTGCGGCCGCCATTCGATTCCTCCTCTCAATAGCCGTGATAGGCTACAAAAATACTTACGTAGCCTATCACGGCTAATGCAGGGATGCCATTTGCGTCCCTGCGGAGGCCGTGATAGGCTACGTAAGTATTTACGTAGCCTATCACGGCGGGGGGGGGGGGAACCCAGCGTACGCAGACAGCGGCAGCTACCGCCATTTTCATATGCTGGTTTCCCCCCCCGCCGTGATAGGCTACATAAATACTCACGTAGCCTATCATGGCAGGGGGGGGGGGGAACCCAGCGTACGCAAATGGCAGCGGCTACCACCATTTGCATATGCTGGGTTTTCCCCCCTGCCGTGATAGGCTATGTAAATATTTACATAGCCTTATCACGGCTCACTATAGGGACACAAATGGCGGTGGTACGACAGCCACCATTTGCGTCCCTGCAGGGCTGCCCAGTGGCCGGATGTCCGGTTGCGGGCGGCCGGAGCCAGCTGGCGGCTCCACGGCTTGGCTGCAGAGCAGAGCCGGCCAGGCAGGATTCTGGGGGGAGGGACAGAGTGCCTCCCCCCGTTGAGGATTCCGGGGGGAGGGACGGAGCACCTTCCCCCCCACCACGGATGCCCCTGCACGGAGCCAAGTAAGGGATTCGTACATCCCTATAATTCATTTATTCATGCATTATATTTCTATACCGCCCCATAGCTGAAGCTCTCTGAGTGGTTCACAAAAATTAAAAACCATTAAATATATATTATATAAAATATAAATACCATTCACATGACAGAAAACAAATAGCACATGCAACAACAACATATATTTAAAACAATTTAAAACAATCAGCCAGAGACAATCAAGAGACTCATTATACACTGCCAAATGTATGTATGCCAAATGTCTTCTCTGACAGAAGGGGGCAGTTTTAACCTGGAGCTGAAAACATTACAATATAAAAGATTACAATAAGGAGAATCTTGGAATCGTTGTAGATCACAAGCTGAATATGAGCCAACAATGTCATGTGGCTGCAAAAAAGGCAAACGCTATTTTGGGTTGCATTAATAGAAGTATAGCTTCCAAATCAAGTGAAGTACTAGTTCCCCTCTACTCAGCACTGGTTAGGCCTCATCTGAAGAACTGTGTCCAGGTCTGCACTTTAAGAAGGATGCAGACAAGCTGGAGAGGGTTCAGAGGAGGGCAACAAAGATGATCAGGGGACTGGAAACAAAGCCCTATGAGGAGAGACTGAAAGAACTGGGCATGTTTCGCCTTGAGAAGAGAAGACTGAGGGGAGACATGATAGTGCTCTTCAAATACTTGAAAGGTTGTCACAGGGAGGAAGGCCAGGATCCCTTCTTGGTCATCCTAGAGTGCAGGACACGGAATAATGGGCTCAAGTTACAGGAAGCCAGATTCCGGCTGAACATCAGGAAAAACCTCCTGACTGTTAGAGCAATACGACAATGGAACCAATTACCTGGGGAGGTGGTGGGCTCTCCCACGCTGGAGGCATTCAAGATGAGGCTGGACAGCCATCTGTCAGGGGTGCTCTGACTTGGATTCCTGCATTGAGCAGGGGGTTGCATTTGATGGTCTTATAGGCCTCTTCCAGCCCTACTATTCTGTGATTCTATGAATGTTGGTGCCAGGCAAGCCTCATCAGGGAGATTATTCCATAAATGGATAGCCTCCACTGAAAATGCCGCCTCCCTTGTTGATGTTGGACATCAAGGAGAATGTGAACATGTAGTGAATGTACAGAGCCTCCAGATGCAAAATATGCATATTGGGTTAAGTGAAATACTCTACCGACACTAAGATCCTCTGCATATTCTCCATTCTCATTTGGAGTCTATGCACACTCACTGGGCAATGGGCACGGTCACATCAGCGCTGCAGATGTACACACATTTCCCATGATGTCCAACAGATGCACATAATGGCTGTTTTTAATGCACATTCTCCACACAACTTGCATTCATCGTAACATATGCACTTAGATTGTAAGAGGGAGAAATGAAAGACCTCCCACTGAGTCATTTTGTAATTTAATTGTAAAATTGAATTATAATTCTGTGATCAGATATGTTGCACCTTTTTGACCCAGACTGTGTCCCAGGAGTTGTTATGTTCTCATTTACTAAATCCCCTTGATATTAAAGTCACCTAGCTGTAAATTGGCTTCTCTCCCAACCTAATAACTTAGAGTCCACCTCTAAAACAAATGTAATATTAAAATACAGACAACTGACCTAAAAATGGTTCTCGAGGGCAGGTCTGCAATTTCCTGTTCTGCACTTTCTTTATTCTCTCATTTGTTAAGCTTTGCAAGATCAATTTTTATACTGTTGCTGTTTTATTCTCTCCAAATGGTTGTTGAATACTAACGAGCTGTCCCCTCTTTGACAAATGAGTTATTGTTTGATGGATTATGATGACGGTGGGATGAGAACAAACTGCTTACAGATTCTAATATTTGTGTTAGTTACATCTGCCTATTATCACTCGATTAGCATTATGACTTAGGGAGGCTCGGTATCACAAAGACTGAAAACACCTTTATTGGGACATTGGTTTTTACCTGGTGGGTTATGAAGCACAACTGGGATAGAATGCAAAATAGAGTGCAATAGCCTTGCACCAGAAAGAGAGGAGGTCTTGTCCCATTATATATGTGGCTGGCTGGGAGGAATCTGGATCATGCCCAATGATCCTGCTCCGAACTCCATAGAGACCTTGCAAGCACACGGGTTGTACGCCTGTAGGTTCTGTTTATGTGGAGTGGAGGGCAAAATGCGGGGTCTGAATTGCATGGAGAGAGCAGCCCTACCCATGTGTTACTCACATGTAGGGCACTCATAGCAACATAGGAGCCAGACCATTGGTCCATCCAGCCCAGCACTGTCAACATTGGCTAGCAGGGGCTCTCTGGAGTTTCAGGAAGGAGATTTTTCCAGGCCTACTCAGAAAGGCCGGGAATTGAATGTGCATACAAAGCATGTGCTCGACTACTCAGCTACGTAGCCACAGGACCAGAGTCATGCTCCTGAGCTAGCTCCACCCCTGACTAGGGATGTCAGAGGAATCTGTCCAGGGCTGTCAAGTCCACTGAGCTTTTGGAGGCTCAGCCCTCTGGACTCTGGCTCGCTTGTCCGCGAGCTGGCCCAACTCGCTCTCTGCTGAGTTGGGTCACGTCGCAGACCTCTGTCACCATTGCTGGCTGCTCTGCACAACTCTGTCGCCAATAGTGGTGGCAGCGACAACAACAGGCGGTGGGCAATTCCAGCGCCAGTTTTCGTGTGCAAAAGTCTCCCTTCTCCCTGCTGGCGCCATGGTTGGGCACCTGCTGAGGACCCACACCCGAGCAGTGCCCACTGACAAGAGCTCCTGGACCTACTCTTCTTCCTCCTCACCACTGCAACCAGATGGTTCACCTGCCTCTCCCTCTGGCCCAGACAATGGTGGCGGTGAGAAGAGGGAGCAGTAGATGCCACTGTCTGCTTGTTATCTGGCTCTCTGGCTGTCAAGCAAGCAAGGGGTAGCAATGGTGAGAAAGAGGATGAGGGGCAATAGTAGCTCGTGGGAAGGTAGATTCACTGAGGGAAGGGGCCCATAGAGGGTGTCTGGCCCAAGGGCCCTCAAAACCTGGATCTGACAGCTCTTGAATTTCAAAATGAGTCATATTGTGGGAGTGGCAAAGTTTGCTTGGAAGTATGAATCAAAATCCTTGCAGGGTGCACTGAATTCATCATGGTTTTCTCTGGATCATGGCTTTTGCCCTTTAAGAATTGTATTTTTGAAGAAGAAGAAGAAGAAGAAGAAGAAGAAGAAGAAGAAGAAGAAGAAGAAAAAGAAGAGATTTTTAAGCTGACGAATGTTTGGAATTCCACACTTGCCCAGTGATTCCCACCAGCAACTCCTGAAATGCTTTTAATGCCACCTTAAACCCTTAGAGCTCAACATCACCGGGATCCCAACAGGTTTGCTATTTTGAAATCACACTTAAACAAAGTATATCGGGAACACATTTCCCCTTGCTAGCTGGTGTTGTGATGAGGCCATACATCATCACGGGAACGGGCCCTCCGATGATGAACTACCACAGTATATCTTCAAAGTGCTATTGTGTGCTGTAATGCATGCTTGCTATGATACATCAACAACGGCATGCTTGGCCAGAATGTGAGTCCAATGAACAGATGTTATACTGTGAGCATTTTTACTAGCCCGCCATGGGATGGCTTTCAGTATAAACCTGAGAAATCCACACCTAACCACCAAGGGCCATAGGGACTGGGAAATATTTTGCTGAAGGCAGAAATTTGCCCTTGGAGAAGAAGTCACATTTTATTCAAATGCTATTTATTTATATATTAGCTGCTACAGACATCCTCTGGCCTGGGTAGAGAGGTATGTATTTTCACTATAAGTAATGAAATCATACACCTGTCTGTACTTCTTTTAGTATTACCTCACCAACATTTCAAGGTATGCTAAAATCCAATTATATTCAATTATGCTAAAGGTCAAAATTAGGTTTGGGTGCAATCCTATGGCCACTAGACAGTGGCTAGACAGCCATAGAATTGGTAGGTTCCTGGAGAACCACCTCCCCACTTGTAGGTGGTGCAGATCGTCCCTGTGCTCCGTGCTCGTAAGAGTGGGGCAAAAGGGGGTGTTCCCAGGGGTGGAGAGTTTGGAAGTGCTGGTACAACACTTCCTATGTGTCATCCGGCCTCCCCACCCCACGCTCCGAAATCAGCCGTCTAGCTGCGAATGCAGGGTTCCTGGAGTGTGGAGGAGATGATCCCCTCCACACTCCTCCCACTATGCACTGGATAGGCCGTGGCCTCAAAGTTTGGAGGCGGCCATCTACCTGCATAGGATTGCTCCCTTAGAGGCTTGAATTAGGATAATGGCTTTTTTTTTTTTTTTTTAAGCACACGACATGTCTTCATTGGCTTACATAGTGCCAATGTGTTATAGTCTGTTATTAGCAACAACTGGACTGTGAATGACCACTATTAATAACATGATTGTCACTTTCTGCTTTTAATTTCCTTCTGACCTTACTGTTCACAATTCTTCCCCTCCAGCTCCCACCATATGTACTGTAGAAACAGCTGGAAATCTCCACAACACTCCATGCATCGGATAGTGGGCTATTTTGTCCACAAAATCTTATGCCAGAATAGATTTGTTAGTCTTTGTTGTTCAAAATTAAATTAATTCAACAGCTTGAAGTATTACTACTGTCTTATTACCGACATCAAACATCCCTGTAGAAAGCCAAGGATGCTAACTAAGGGTTCAGGTGGGAAAGGAGAAGGTCCCTATCTCAGGTCTCCATCACTGGAAGAGCACCCGATACCCGTGCTGGACACTAACTGGCAAGGATCAAATCAATTCTCTATTCCCCCTCCAAAGACACATACAGCATACTCAAATCAGCTTCACACCACTGGATCTTGCTGATGTGAGAACTTAGACTCCTGAACCAGTCATTGATCTAAGAACATAAGAACATAAGAAGAGCCCTACTGGATCAGACCAAGGGCCCATCTAGTCCAGCATTCTGTTCACACAGTGGCCAACCAGCTGTCGACCAGGAAACCACAAGCAGGACATGAGTGCAACAACAACCTCCTGCCCATGTTCCCCAGCAACTGGTGTACATAGGCTCATTGCCTCTGGTTCTGGAGGTAGAACATAGCCACCAGGACTAGTAGCCATCGATAGCCTTCTCCACCATGAATTTGTCCAACCCCCTTTTAAAGTCATCCACACTGGTGGCCATCACTATACCCTGTGGTAGCGAATTCCATAGTTGAACTATGCGCTGCGTGAAGAAGGACTTCCCTTTATCTGTCCTGAATTTACTGAGATGTATGTGTATATTGGATGGGGGGGGGAGGATTTTCAACAGAGGTGTGTGCATATGTGGGACAGATGTACTTAACCCTTCCCCACCCACCATTTCCCCGCTACCCCCTCCCCACTGCAGCTTTCATATATATGTACCTGGATTCTGGAACCCTGAGGAGAGGAATGGAGAAAATGTGGAGCTGCGAGTGCAGCAGAAGTAGAAGTATTGGGTGAGGAAAGCGGTAATTACTCAACACACACACACTTTCTCACTGACTTTCCCCCTTCTGAAGCAGGTTTCCCCCCCCAGGGGGGGGATAGCAATTGTGGTTTAAATGCATATGTTTCTAGGTAGTATGTAGTTTAACAAAGCTGGGATCATGCCATGGGAGAAAGACCAAGCCTGCTAACCATCAATATACTGAATCTGTGTTCAGGCTTAGACAATGAGGGTTGCATAAGGGTAGTTTTAGTTGACTTCCCAGTAACCTCATTCTATAATTTTAGTTTGACATTCCGTATACATGAGCCATCAGTACAGGGCTGGCCTACGCATGAAGCAGGGTGAGGCTCCCGCATCAGGCGGCAGAGCGGGAAGAGCGGTGAATTGCTGCAGGCGGCGAGGGACTTTGCACCAGGCCTGCATAAGCGTAACACCCAGTCATCCCTAATATTTGTCCTGGAAAAGTATCTGACTGACTCACAAAAGCCTCATACACAAAAGCCCCTTTGACACCCCACCCCCGGACAAATGCTCTGCAGCAAACTAACAATCCCCATCCTTCGCTGTTGCTGCCGCTTAAAAAATTCATACCATCAAATGTTCTGCCTCAAAGACAGGAGTCTAGCCTTAAAAATGCCAAATATTGTAGCCTAATAAAATTTTTAAAAGCCTGAGACCTTCTCCCAGGAGGAACTGTCAAACATCTTTTGAAAGAAGAAACACAAACTCCACCCTAGGGTATGAATACTTTTGGCTTTGAAGGGTGGGCGAAATACACAGAAAGGCAGAGAAACGGGGTGGTTTTCATTCTCACTGAAATTTGAGGGAGGAAAATGGAATTCAAAATAAGCTTTTTGATGTGAAAATGTCAGGAATTTCAATCTGCTGTCAAAGATGATGGCTGGCATAGTCATTCAGACTCTGGTATCCCAACAACAACAACAACAAATCACAGAGCAGCTCCATACATATACAATCTTCTTTTTACAAATCCACGGTTTTGCTTGATTGTTCTATAGCGTCCTTCCCAAACTGGGTGCCCTCCAGATGAGTTGGACTACAACTCCCACAATCTCCAGCCAGTATCGACTCGAGGCTGGGATGGTGGAGCTGTAATCCAACACATCTGGTGGGCATCAGGTTGGGAATGGCCATTCTAGAGAACTGTGTAGATATTTTCAGAAAGAAAAGGGAAAACCTGCAGTAACCTGCTTTAAGCTTCCTTTCTCCTGTCAAGTAGCCATGTTTCATTAGGTCTTGGCTGCCCTCGAGAAAGAGCAAGGTTCATTTTAGTTCAGCAACACTTCAGATTCCTCATTCCTTCTAATCAAACCTCACCAGAGAACCTTTATTCTTCCGTGTGTGTTTTTTAAATGTTCCTTGTTGTGCTCAGCACTGGATTAGAGGATATAACGCCCTTTCCTGAACCGTATTCTGTGGTTTCACACCTCATCGACCCCTATGTCACTCTCATTCCCCTCCTCTTTAACATTTATATAACAGTGAAGTACCTGCCACTGTGACAGACTGAATGTATTTATCAACATATTATTTATTTTAGAACTTTTCTATACCGCTTCCCATTTTTAAAATCCTGAAACAGGTTCACAGCATATTACAAACAATACATCATTAAAAGCAGGACAGCATTTAGATAAGTTAATGGTTGGGAAAAGCCAGGGTAAACCAGTTTTTAGTCATCAATGAAAGCACATGATCGCTGGTGGCTGACGTATTGCAGAGGAGAGGTCATTCTAGCGGGAGGTGCCACCACAGAGTATTGTTGCCATACTGTGGAGGTGCCACCACAGAGCCTGTTGCCATATTGTTGCCAGATGTAGGGATGTTAGAGCAATCTGCCACAGACTCCAATGAGGTCAGATTCTTTGGAATCCAGCCTCCGGAGTCTATGGCGGAACAGAGCACTCACCTCCGTCTCCCTCTGGAATCCATGTGAAGCCGGACGGCGACCCCGCTAGGCTAGCCTATCACGGGAAAAACCACAAATGGCGTAGCGGACGCCATTTGTGGCTGTAAAGCCCTTAGTTTAAATTAATTGCAGCCATTTACAGCTGCATTTAGCTTAATCTAAGAGCTTTAAGGCCACAAACGGCATAGTGGACGCCCTTTGCATCCGGATCCAGACCTCACTCAGCCAGCGATACAGCACGGCAATGGCAGCCGGCTGTATCGCCAGCGATACGGAGCCAGCGGCCAGCTCTGCAGGATCAGCACAGAGAAGAGTGTGCTGGCAGAAGAGGATTCCGGGGGGAGGGACGGATCGCTTCCCCCCTGGGCAGATTCCCCACTGGGACGGAAGGTAGAGAATCTGCTCATCCCTAGCCAGATGGGACTCAGCAAGGTGTGGCACAGACAGCAAGGCCTCTCCTGAAGATCATAGTGGTCTAACAGGTCCATATAGGGGGAGAAAATATTTCAGGTAACCTGGTCCTAAGTTGCTTAGGGCTTTATATGTCAACAATCATACCCTGAACCTGGCTCAGTAGCAAACCGGCAGCCAGCACAGCTTTCAGCGCAGGTGTTTTGGGCCCATGACAAGGCACTCCATTCAACAGCCTTGCTGCAACAATCTACACTAACTGCATCTTCTGAGCCAGCCTCAAGGGCAGCCCCACATAGAAAACATTACAGTAGTCCAGTCTTCAAGTTACCAGTGCATGGATCACAGTGGTTAAGCTATCCCTCTCCAGAAACGGGTATAGCTGATGTACCAGCCGAAGTTGCTAAAAGGCGCTCCATGCCACAGAAGTCACTCATGCTTCTAATGACAAAGATGAACCTAGGAGCACCCCCAAACTGTGTACCCATTCTTTCATGGGAAGTGCAACTTTGTCATATAAAAATGAATGGCTTTTATTGAGAGCTATAGGCAAAAGTACAGGGGATACATCCTTTGGTTTTGAAGAGGTTGGGGCAAGGGTAAGAATTGAATGGGCCCTAGTGGGAGAGACTCAGTGCAGAGCCATGGGACTCATGGGATCAGAGGCCGTCCCGGACAAGCCACTCTTGGGGAAGGGGCTGCAGCTCAATAGTAAGACACATGATTTGTATGTGGGAGGTCCCAGGTTCACCTCTCTGGCATCTCCATTTTTAAAAAAGAAGGGTCAGATGGCAAGAAACAAGTAACAGGGAAGCACTCTGCCTGAGACCCTGAAGACCGGCTGTCAGCCAGAGTAGACAATACTGGGTGGTACAGAAATGTAATAAATAAGTAAATAAACAACAGAAGCCCAAGAAGTCTTATTGAGTACAGCTCTAGCTCTCCAGGTGGGTCGGTTTCTGAGCGAGCCCTTGACAAAAGCTTCGGCTATTGGGCGGTATAGAAATGAAATGAATAAATAAATAAATTAATTAATTAATTAAAAAGGCCTGGTCATGGGCTCACCTTGTGCTCAGCCATTGGCCATTTCCCACAACTTTCCCGACAGAGCTTAGCAGACCTGGGCCCACAACGCAGGAGGCAGCACTGCAAGGGGGCATTGGGGCCCAAGCAGCTGCCCAACAATGCCAGAGATGGAGATGGTAAAGATGGAGAGACCAGCATAGGTGCCTCAACCAACAGCACCACTGCTTAGGGAGCTTGGATGCCCCACGCAGCTTGTTAAAAAGATCCAGCAGCCATTCCAAACAGATGGAGCCAGTGAATCCACTCCGGGGTTCAATCAGAACCAGTCAGAACTCTAAAGGAGTTATCCAAGGTGCAAAGTTAGAACTCTGACTGGTTCTGACTGAAACCCAGAGTGGATTTACTGCCTCACTGACATCAGAACCACCAGCCTGCACTGGATGGAGCTGACTGTGTGATTCAAACAGATAGGGCCAGAAAAATCCAGTGCAAGTGTAACCCTTTTCTTCAGGGTCTCTTAAGAGACTCACAGCACAGGCCTTGTACGGGGACAATTATCATATATCATTTTAATTTCTTAATTAAAAACAATAATGCAATGTAAGAATTTTACATGCATAACAATTCACATTTCACCAAAAACAATAAAACAGAGCACAGCCCTCCCAAAGTCCTGTCTTTCAGCTTGAATCCACAACAACAAACAAACAGACAAATAAATAAAACCTCTCTCTGAAGCTTGATTTTTCTGCTGGCCAAAGATGGAAAACAGTCTCTACTCAGTTCACTCCAGCTCCACAGCAATCTTCTCAAAATGGATTGGGATCCAGCAACACAGGAACAACTTGTTAAACAGCCCTGTCTCAAGGCTTCAGGGTCTTACAGAGAGGAGAAAGCAAGCTTCTTCCACGTAGCTGCATTTTGGTAACTGCCTAAAACGATGGCCACTCCCTATCTCACACCTTTACTGAGCATGTGCAGGAATATTCCCACTCAGAATTCTTAAAGAAAAATATACTAGTGGGTTACACAAGGACCTAGCCCTGACACTTAGTAAGAGAGAAATTCTATGGCTGCTAGACAGCGGCTAGACGGACATAGCATATTTTGTTTCCTGGGAACTGACTTCGGAGCCCATGCTCCAAGGTCGGTTCCTGGAGAACCAACCTCCCCCCGCTTCCACGCTGCCTCCAAGGCAGCACAGAACAGCCCTGTCCTCCGCGCTCGCAAGAGAAGTATGGAGCGGCCGAACAGGGACATGTCTGGGGGTGTTCCAGGGTGGGGAGGGCGGAAATGCCTGTATGACACATCCAATGTGTAGAACAGCAGCCTCCTTCCCCACTCAGCCCTCCCGTGGCTAGACAGCTCTGCAGAGCCGCCGGCCAGGGCCATCCGCAGCCAGAGTTCCAGCCATGGCCGGCTGCTGAGGCCGCAAATGGCAGCTGCCATAGCAGCCGCCATTTGCGTCCTGCCAGGCTGCCATGATAGGCTATGTACGTATTTACGTAGCCTATCATGGCAAAGAGCAGGGGTGCAAACGGCGGCTGCTATGCCATTTGTGCCACTGATCTTTCCGTGATAGGCTACGTAAGTATTTGCGTAGCTTATCACGGTAAAGGCAGCTCGCAAATGACGTAGCGGCTGCCATTTGCGTGGTTGCCTTTACCGTGATAGGCTACGTAAATACTTACGTAGCCTATCACGGCAGCCTGGCAGGACGCAAGTGGCGGCCGAGAGACCAGCTGCAGCTGCCAGAGCCGCTGCTGCCGGAACATCCGCCCTAGGTAAGCTTCGTCCCGGGGGGATTCCGTGGGGTGGCAGGAGGCCGTTCCGCCATGGGTTTTGGGGGGCCGAATGCCAGTGCATTCGGCCTCACTGAAATCCGTGGCAGAATTCTCTAATATCCCTAGTTCAGAGGCAGCTGCCTATCTGGATAGGATTGCGCCCTAAATGCACTAAAGAACAGCCTGAATTCTTAGTTTATGCCAGGCAGCGCAGGACCAAGCAAAATCAGTGCAAGAGATTCCTAAAGGACCCAGAAGAAACAAAACAAAAGATGCCTTGGTTTAATGGAGCTCATAATGATGTAGCTTAGAAAGGTGCCTTTTGTGAGAACTGAGTGCATTGGTTTTTTTTTTGGTTTAAAAAAAAATCCAATCCAATCTGTCATGAAGAAAAACCCAACACTTAACCAATACATACACATACAAGCTGATGGAGCCAAACAGTGTCCTCTGTGTTTGTGGTTTCTACATTGCAGTGAGAAAATGACCAATCTCTCATATTTAGCAAAGAATGGGCTGGGGGGGTGGGGTGGGGGAGTTAAATGCAAAGAGAAAGAGAAAGAGAGAGAGAGAGAGAGAGAGAGAGAGAGAGTCTGCAGACCGAGGATAAGATTAGAAAGGACTATTAAAACTAGCATATTTTTGACACAAATGTTGACAATCATATGGCACATTGCACAACAGGCACAGTTATCCTGGAGTTATGACTCAAAAAATGGCTATTTCATACAATGGTGTGATGCAGAAGTTCATTGGCCTCATGCGAGATGCGATTATGGCTTGAACAGACTATATATATATATATATATATATATATGCGCGCGCATTCTGTTTTTTTAATTTGACTGGTTGTTTACGTACACAACATTAAGGCACTGACTAAGCTTCAGTAGTTCAGGGCTTCAATCAAACTGCACACTTCATAGCATGGATGTGCAGAAGAATAACTGTTGAGCCAAAACTAGCGCTGAGTCAAGAACACCTCCCTAATTTCATGCCCCCTTCACAGGCCATGAAAAAGAGGACCCATTTTTGCACATAGCAGGGAGAAGAGAAAAAAAAATGGAGGGGTAAAGGGGGGGGTTACCAGGAAACAAGTGCTTCTTCGTTGTTCATTCTTAAACTAACTGTTCCGTTACCCCAGACAAGTGCCACTACATTGTCTCTGTTGAACGAAGCTACATCATCACATAGTATCATTCTAGAGGCTGTGTGTGTGTGTGTGTGTGTGTGTGTGTGAAAGATGTCTGTTCCCAAGGATAATTTTACCATTCCCTTCCAAACACACACACTCCAGCCCATGAATGTGGAGAACAATTACTTGAACGAATTTTGAGCACAGTACTTAGAAGAATAAAACAGGCATATGTAACGCACAAAAAGCTAAACGTTCACCAGTAAGGGCGAGTCAGTGCTGTGGTTCTTCTCCAGTTTATTGAAACTTCAGTTTATTGAAATGACAAAGCAAGTTTTCACTTGAAGCAGGTCTGGAAAGTTTCGAGATAAGTGATTTGGTGAAGGGCAAAACTAGAAATGAACACCGATGACTGACTGTTGGCTCTCAACTTGATCTGGTGATTTAAAAGAACATGAGAGAAATTTTGAGGGGGAAAATCTCTCAAAGCAACTGTGTGTGTGTGTGTGTGTGTGTGTGTGCGTGCTGGGGCGGGGGAGGAAATGAAATCTATTCCATCCTATTACCAAACACCAATCCTTCAACACAGGTGACTGGAAAGAGCAGCCAATGAACATGGGGCCAGGCCAAAAGCTCAGGTCCCCCTGTTATCTCCAGTCATCAATCAGAGATAACAGGGGTCTCCCCTGACTAAGCACACTGCTCATGCTCCCAATTGGAAAGAGAAGTGGGAGCTAAGTACTTGTTTATTTCATTTCTATACCGCCCAATAGCCAAATCTCTCTGGGTGGTTCACAAAAATTAAAACCACGAAGTACACCATAACCATATAAAATACGAAAGCTTAGAACTACAATATAAAAGTACAACCAGAATAAAACGTAGCAGCAATGCAGAGATTTAAAGTACAGATTTAAAACAGCAGAGCTAAAAGACTAGAATGCTAATATCCTGGGAAAATAAAAAGGTCTTCACCTGTCGCCGAAAGGTAGGATTTCTGGCTGTGGACGGCCTGGTGTGGACGCAAATGGCGGCCGCCATAGCAGCCGCCATTTGCGTCCAGCCAGACAGCCGTGATAGGCTATGTAAGAATTTATGTAGCCTATCACGGCTAACCTCCAAAAAAACAAAAATGCAGCGTACGCAAATGGCGGTGGCTACGGCGGCCACCATTTGCGTTCCCTATTTTTCGCCGATTTATCTTACATAAATATTTACGTAAGATAAAACGGCAAAAAAAAGGGGAATGCAAATAGCGTAGTGGACGCTATTTGCGTTCCTTTATTTTTCGCCGTTCTAGCCTACGTAAATATTTACATAAGATAAATCGGCGAAAAATAGGGAACGCAAATGGCGGCTGCCACATCCACCACTGCCACATCCGCCACATCCACCGCATCCACCCCAGGTAAGAGCCATCCCAGGGGATTCCGCGGGCAGGCAGGGGGGCAGGAGGCCATTCTGCCATGGATTCCGGGGGAATCCATGGCGGAATTCTCCGCCATCCCTACCGAAAGAAGTACAATGTAGGCACCAGGCGAACCTCTCTAGGGAGATCATTCCACAGCCGGGGTGCCACAGTAGAAAAGGCCCTTGTCCTGGTAGTCACTATGGTAGCCACCAGCCTGCACCATGGCTTCCCCATTGGGTGGTGAAGCCAAATAGCAAAGTGTCCCTGGTTGAGGTAGCAGCTGGAATGTTCCACTCACCTCAGTTGGGGCAGCTTCACCCACTCCACATGTTATTCCCTTGGGGAGAACATGGCATAGGCAAAACAGCCAAACTGAGGTGGCAGCTGGAGTGTCCCTCCAGCTGCTTCCTTGGTTGGGGTTGCTTCAGTTCATGTGTGCTTTCCCCAGTTGGAGAAAGCCCAAATGCAGTGAAGCCACTCCCTGGTGAACCACTGGCTGGACTTCTAGGGGCTGGACGGCGTTAGAGATGTGGCCCTGACACACCCTGTCATTATCTCCCCCACAGAGGGCTTGGGGGGTCATTCATCCCCCCCATCCATAATATGTTCCCCACTCCTGAACTAGGGCCAGGAATTAATGTGTTGCAAGGGCCCAATCCAAGGGTGGGTGGAGAGTCATTCTCTGCAGCATTTCTAATCCACTCCTCATTGCTGGCCCTTCCATTACATGGCCTCATACCGCTGCATCAGGCAGCAGAGTGGGAGGAACAGTGAATTGTGCTGCTCTGTCCCCATGACCCTGACTGGAGGGCCTGCTGCCACCTCCAGCAAGTGCTCTTGAGAGCCCGGCCAGCTGCTCTCCCATTGTGGCATTTGCTGCAGAGACAGAATAGCCAGCAGGGCTCTCTGGAGCAGCCGCCTGCCCTACCGGCATGCGCCCCCACTTGCCTGAACTCTCACAAACTCTCGCGAGAGGCCAGGTCTTTTGCGAGACTTCCGGTGAGCTCTCATTAGATGTCACCCAGGTCCTGTGAGACTGCAGCTGGGTCCCACATGAGACTTTGGGCATGCGGGGGCATGTGGTGGGAGGGCAGGTGTCTTCTCCACAGCCAGGAAGGAAGGTGGTGGAGGTGGTGGGCAGGTAATGGCAGCTTTTGCTTCAGGCAGCAAGGTAGGTTAGGCCATGCCACCCACCCCTATTCAGACCAAGGGACCAGCTTCATTCCATTTGTTTATATAAGGACAGGTAAAGACAAGAGGCTTTGGAGTCCTAGGACTGGTTTGGGAAATTACTTGATTTCTTTCTGGATGAACTTGGGGTAATTTCTGAGTTAATCCAAGTAGCATTTCAGATAGGCCACCCATCTCTAGTGAGGTTGGGATTTGGTTCGCCCAGTCTTTAAGCAGGCCAAGGGATCTTGAAAAGAGTTGTTATGATTGGCCTAGAATGACTGAATAATTCAGGTGCCACATGCAGAAATGTCTCACTCCAGTGGTGCGGTGTGATATGGTTCAAAGCTCTCACCTACCCTCCTGCAGGTGCTGTTTCAATGTTCTGGAGAATGTGACAATACTCTAAAATGGCCTGCTTCTGAAATGTGGCAGCATGGGACAAACTCTGGACATTCATGCCGTTCCCCAATAAATGATCTCAGATTGCTTTTTCTGCTTAAAACATTCAAAGCTGAAATGACTGCTGCCAAAAGCGATCCATCTCTTCTTCTCCTTCTTCTAAATAATGGGAGGAGGCCTGCCATTTAGGGGAAATTACTAACTTCAACCCATTTCTAAAGACAGTGGCAGAAGGTTAGGTGTGATCTGCCTATAATCTGCCATAAAGTATGAAGTCTGTCTATAACTCCTCCAAAGACTTATGCCATTGCAAGAATAGGATGAGGAATTCACAGCAAAGTGCCTAATAACTAGTGCTATGCTGAAAAGTTTTCACTTATTTTACCATTCTTATTCAGTTTGATGGGAAAGAAGTTGTTTTAAACATTTTGAAGAATAAATTTCTTGTGGATGGGATGGAGGTTCTTGTGCTTACTTTAGTTATGAGGCGGTCAAGGCGTGTGCATGAATATCCTTTCTTTCACTGGACAATCATCTCTTTGGTGGTCTGCAGCCTCCCTGGCTTCCTGCACTTCAATGAAAATCCAGGGGAAGAGGTCATGAGTTAACTCCTCCCAGGGGGCTTTTTTTCAGATCAGGAAGTGCAGGGAGCTGGGGAGACTGCAAAACGATGAACAGATAGAAAAATACACAAATCACCCTCGACCACCTCGCAACAATAAGGTAATCTCAAAAAATCACCCAAAGAAACTGAGATTTTGGCACAGCACTACATATGTATCAGATTATTTTTAGGGCTGAAATGAAAGTTTTGTCATGAAAATGTTCATCTCAAAATTGGGACGGAGCAACCCCACCTCCATCAAATTTTGGGTGTAGGTTGGAACTCATCAGGAATGGAGTGTTCCTCCAGGTGATTTCTGCCCTGGATTTCATTACCCACAACCCCTTTAGTATAACACTATATGACAATATAGTATCCCTCCACATGATGATATAGTATCTCTCTGATAGGGGCTTCTGGGTAAAAAAAGAAAAGAAAAAAAGGTGCCTGCCAGCTAGCAGCTGCCAGGAGGAACTCCCTTCACCAGTGAATTTCACCTCTCACCCCTGAATTTTGCCAATAACCTCTAAAATCCCTGAAACTTTCCTCAGCAATTCACAACCTGCAAATGCAAATGGGGCCGCAAAAATGAGAGGGAGCATTTCAATCCAGGCTTTTTGTTTTTTTTACAAACTTTTCTGTGTAAGTATTCTAATACTAAAGATATTCAAGCTACAGGTGACTGCAGAGTATGTATTTTGCATCTTTTGGACTGGAAGCTGTAGGTACTGTGGTGGAACAATTCTTTTTAAAAACCACTACCAGCATGCTTGTTTGTATACATCTAACATTGGCCTATGCAAAATTAATAGTCCAGTATTATTGTCTAGTACTTTTCTTCAGAATAAATGGGGCAAGTCTTCTGGCAATGTCATATGTCACTAGTGACCAAGATTGTGCGGAAATCTCCCCATACACAACTTTACTGTGAAATTCTTTGTTTGTTTGACTCAAAATTTATCTTATGTTTTGCCTGTACAGGAGCCTCTAAATTTGCCTTGAAAGCTTGCTTTAGCCAAAATTCTGCGGCAACTCTAGGCCACATCCGAGACCATCTCAAATAGGAGTGGTCCATGCTGTCAATACTTCCTCTGTGTGGCACATCTATAGTAATATAAAAGTCTCTCACTCAGGAATACCTGCATTTAGGGGTGTACGAAAGGTACTTACGTTTCCGTGGATTATGCTGATGCTGGGGGGGAGGCGTCCTGTCCCTCCCCCCGGAATCCTGGCCGGCCGGCTCCGCTCCACAGCTATTCTGCGCAGCCGCCGGCCGGCTCCACCAGCAGCCGGACATCTGGCCGCTGGCTAGCAGGGACGCAAACGGCGGCGGCTGTAGCCGCCGCCGTTTGCGTCCCTGCAGTCAGCCGTGATAGGCTACGTAATGTTTACATAGCCTATCACGGCTGATTAAAAAAACAAAAAAACAAAACGCACATACGCAAATGGCGGTGCCCATGGGCACCACCATTTGCGTTCCTTATTTTGGCATGTCTTAGTCTACGTAAACGTTTACGTAGACTAAGATGGTGAAAATAAGGGCAACGCAAATAGCGTAGATGCTACGCTATTTGCATTCCCCTTATTTTCGCCGTCTTAGTCTACGTAAATGTTTACGTAGACTAAGACATGCCAAAATAAGGAACGTAAATGGCGGCGCCCATGGGCGCCGCCATTTGCATACGTGCGTTTGTGGTTTTTTTAATCAGCCGTGATAGGCTACATAAACATTTACATAGCCTATCATGGTGTTTTTTAAAAATCTAGCTGTGACAGGCTACATAAATCTTTATGTAGCCTATTACTTTTTTTTTTTTTTTAACCTGGAAATGGTGGCGGCGGCAGCTGGTCAGAGGACCGGCCACTGCCGCCGCTGCCGCCGAACCACCACTGGAGCCGCCACTGCCAGGAAGATCCACCTAAGGTAAGTCCCATCCCAGGGGGGGCGGGGGGGCCATTCCACCACTGATTTCAGGGGGCCGAATGCGCTGGCATTCAGCCTCCCCGAGATCCGTGGCGGAACTTTCGTACATCCCTACCTGCATTTATCAGTAATTCATAATCTTTTAGGAGGCTAATGGAAAAGTCTGAACTTTTACCATGTTTACCAAGCTTGTTATGGGTATGTATATTTATGGCTGAGCTGAAAGTAACCAACTGAGAAACTATTGGTCCCTCCGGGTAGAATCCAACTAAAGTCCTATTTAGAGTAGATTCACTTAAAGAAATGGGATTTAAGACAGTCATGACTAAGTCCCATTCATTTCAATGTGTCTACTCTTAGTAAGGCTTTAGTTGGATTCTACTCTCTGTCTCATCCCATTTTAAAGAATCAATTGCTTCTTCTCTTTTCTGTGGATGCTCACGACCTTCTCTTCACTCCGCATTTTGAAATGAACCAGGCTGATCACAGTGGCCTGGTATGCACCAAAGTAACATGCCGATTGGAACACATTTCCCTACCAATTTTACATGTTCTTGAATGTTGCAATACAGTTTCGGGCTTTAAAAAGCTACCAAAATATAAATTGTGTACTTTATGCTTAAATGCACATAAAATATGTATTTTATGCGAACATGCTTTTTTAAAAATGTGTTTTATGATAAAATGCATATGAAATGTGTAATTTATGATAAAATGCATATACAACGTATTTTACAGTGAAATGCAAATAAAATGTGTACAAATGTTCATACAGATTCCCCCCCTAAAATAAACACTGATTACTGAGTAAGTGGATTGGAATGGATTTATGAATTAACATATGCAAAACTGACATGGACTGAACACAGATTCATCCACACATCACTACTCTTTCCCATCTCCTATACAAAAATCAATGACAGTATTGCTTAAAGTGAGGAAATAAGTTATATATTATGGCAACTTGGAAAGACAAAGTAACAACCAGAAAGCAATATGTCTCTCTTGCAAATGACTGGCACTGAATTGGCTAAGATATTTCCTCTCTCAGCATTCACTAAATTTATACTGAAATAGATTTGAGGCAGGACCAGGGTGGGGTGTGTGGGGCTGTCATGATTAGCTTCTCCTGTAATTCCAGTATCATGCACAATTAATTCTAAGTCCTGAAGACTGAATAAAATACATTTTAGAAATTATGAGAAGGATGAAAAGGAATAAGCTACTTGTCAACGTGCTAGCTAGTATTTCAGTAGCACAGGGGATATCCCTATGGTGAAGATGAGTAAACAATTCTTATAGAATTATACTTCAGCTTCTGTTTATTATAAAGCTAGATATTGGTCAGATGCTGAGCTTTGTTGAATACTGACAATCCAGTGGGCTTAGAATGAAGAGTTTTTTTTCTGAGAATGTTCCCTTCCTCAAAGAAAGGCCAGGCACCTGTAAGCAACCATGGAGACAACCTAGATAAAAGTTAAGAGATGACAAAATAGGAACACACCACATATAGATGCTTGATGGACGACTGGTTTTTACCTAATTCCTCATTTCTCCATCCTAGCAGCAACACACAGTTTGCACCCCACCTTGTCCCTAAGTCCTGTGTGAAGTTTTCCCCACCCTCATCTTCCACCTGCTTATTTCATCCACCAAACTGTTGGTCTCTTCCCTCACAAGCTCTTAGTCCCTTTCAGCTCCATCTGCTTCAGCGCTGATGCCCATCACAATACCACCCTGTTGCCACACCGCTACACCCTTCCCTTCCCATCCTGCCCAGCCCCATTTTTATAAGCATGTCCCACCCCGTCACTGCCATCACTGCACTGTCATTGCCTGTCCTGTGGCAGCGAGCCAGAGGGCAAGCTCTCTGAAGAGCCACATCAGCCATTCTGGCTGGCAAGACTCTTTGGTGTGCCTGGCTCTGAGGAAGGACTCCATTTAGGCCTGGCCAGCTTTCTGAAGAGCTACACCCGCCACTTTCTCTGGCTGATGTGGCTGTACAGAGAGCCTGCCTGCCCTCTGGCTCACTCTGAGATTCTCAGAACAAGCCAGAGGGCGGTTGGCTGCTTTGGAGAGCCCTGCTGGCCACTCTCCCATGCCTGCCTGGAAGCACTATAGTGGGTGCTCTGGGTGGCAGCTCCAGAGAGCCCTGCCAGCCATTCCCTCCTGCGGCAGCAAATGCCCCAGCAGCTAGCAGGGCTCTCTGGAGCAAGGCAGCAGTGTGTGGTGGGTGGGTAGGAGCACCCAATTTGCTTCTCCCCACACACTGCTGCCTGAGGTGGGGGATTAACTTTGCCTCATGAGAAGGCTGGCCCTGATCTCCATAGGCCTTGGGTTTTTCTCCCAGTGAATTTGACTTCTTACAGCACCACGGTTTGCCGATGGAATATAACTAACCCTTTGAAGTCACAATGGCTATGGATATCCCAGCCCTGTCTTCAAAACAGCTCAGTCAATGACTGAAGAATGGGGTAGGAACTTCCAGTAAAGGCAACTGGTGATGCTCGAGGATTCTGTTCAGTCTGCATTTTAAAATGAACTGACCTGATTCTCATTTCCCAGACTAATATGTGGGTTCAAATGCAGTTATCCTTCAGTTTTTGTGCTTCTCTGAATTTTTCAATACAGTTCTCAGATCAAAAACTAGCATACCAAAATATGTATAAACTTTTATATTTTAGGTTAAAATGCATACACATATGTTTAATTTACACTGAAATGCATCAAATGTATATTTTGTGTAAACATACATTAAAGTCGTGCGGTTTTTTGTACATTAAAAAAAAACTCAGATCAGTGCAGAATGGAACACCATGGATTTATGAATGAACACATGCAGAACTGACATGAAGGCATGGATGAGTTACCACCTTAAGCCTACTACTCTTGAGTAGGTGAGGCAGCCATGCCTCAGGCTGGGTTCCTGTCCCAGTTCCTCCAAGCCCCATAGCTCTGGTAGACAAGTCTGAGTATTCCCTCTTCACCTTCCAAAGTATGGCCCAGGGTGGTTGCCAATACAGCCATACTCTCTCTGCACCATAACATGCCCTGATGCTGCAAGATGCAACCAACCTGGGTAAATCTGACATACACAATCGACTGAATATGCCAAGGGATACCCTCTGGCATTGCAACGCAGGGCCCACAGCCCACCTTCCATTGTCCCATTCAAACAAGGCAAGAAGAGTCAGCAAGCTCTGCTCCAGTTGCTTGTGTCTTCTCTAGGGCTGTGTGCACAGTTTCCCTCGCCGTCACACCCACTGCACCATGAAGCTGGCAGAAGGTCCAGGATTTCCTACAAACATCGTATGATCCCCGCAGAAAAATGTACCAGGTTTTATGCAGAATACGCTGCCATACAGCAGATATTCTAATGGCCAAGTCATGGAAAAGAGATTCTCCTTCTTCATCTTCATCTTCTTCTTGTTGTTCTTCTCCTTCTTATTCTACTACTACTAAATGCTAGATACAACTGCTTTCATTCATATATAAATAATAGACAGGAATTCACATGCAACATTGATGGCTGAATTGCTGGTGAAATCCAGGCCAATATGCCATGGCACTGACTGCGAAAATCAGGTTTGACAGAAGCTAAGCCCTCTTCAGCCTGATGGTTCAGGGTTCCCTTCATCATGTTGTAAAGCCTGCATGTGCCAAAGCTGGTTCCTTTCAGACTCAAGCCAATCGCGCCCTGGCTCAGGGGCATTTCCAGCATGCAGACATCATCAAGGATGTGGAACCAGCTCTGCATATTCTTACAATCCCTTCATGCAGTCCTAAATGGAATGCCTGAAGAGGGTTGCAGTTTCCACTGATAACCAAGAGTTCTAAACAGCACGGTGGCAGGCCAATGCTTAGCAGAGGCTGATGGCTCCGATTTCAGTGAGGCTGTGAATCCGTTTTGGGTTCCATCAGAACTAGCCAGAACTAAAGAAGCCATCCAATGTGCTGAGCCTATTTTGGGGGGAATATGGTTCAGCACCTTGGATAGCTCCTTTAGAGTTCTAGCTGGTTCTGACAGAAACCTGGAATGGATTCACAGCCCCACTGAAATTGGAGCCACCGGCCTCCACTGCTAATGCCTGCTTTTTGCCTCTGACTGTCAGTAAGAATGAGCTTCATGTCAAGCTGCAAAAGCAAAAATCATGAAAGCCAAAACATCACAGGATGAGTAGCTATGCCAGCGTTAAAAATGACCTCTTGGAGACCCGACCCACCCCAAATAATGAGACCTTGAATGAAAATAATCCTGATAAATGAAACCAATAATAGTCATCATTCCTGTCATAACAAGTTCTGATATCTTGAGATTAAAGGCAATGGCAAACCACCCCGCTATAGTCCGCCATGAAAACACCAGTGTAAGCAGGAATCCCTCTAGGGGTCAGTAATGACCCGGTGCTTGCACAGGAGGAACCTTTCCTTTCCTTTCCTTTCCTTTCCTTTCCTTTCCTTTCCTTTCCTTTCCTTTCCTTTCCTTTCCTACATCCAGTACAGATTCAGATGCTAACTAAAAACTGCAGGTGATTTTCTGACCCTGTCGGATGTTCCCTTAGATTTGTCACTACCTGTGACTATACTGTACGATGGCAGTATTAAAATGGGTTAGTGCACTCTGGTATTTTACAAAGGTTCCTGTCACTTTTTATTTCAGTGTATCACTTTACTGCATGACATAGCACAGTTTGATTATAACATGATGTGGTTTCATATAATATGAGGGCTGAATGTGTGGGGAATTCTTTTTCTTCAATCAAGAAGCCACAACCTGGCATTGCTGCTGTAACCTCTTGTAATCTATAACCTGTTCCATCACCACCACTAGTACTACCCAGAAGTAGGGATGTACAGACTGTGTAAAATCCGTTCCATCTGTAGGGATGGCGGAGAATTCCATCACATACTCCAGTGAGGCCGGATTCTTTAGAATCCAGCCCCCCAGAGTCCATGGCGGAACGGAGCAATCCCCCCCGCCACCCTGCGAAGTCTCCTCGGACTGGATCCTACCTGCCTCTGGCGGTCCGGATCTGGCCGCTGCTGGCTGCTGCTCCGGTGTGTGGCCAGAATGGCGTCCTGCATAGGGGACGCCATTTGCGTAGGGATGTTGGAGAATTTCTCCACGAATCTCCGGGAGGCCGAATGCCAATGCATTCGGACCCCTGAAATTGGTGGAGAAATGGTCCACCCCCCCCCCCCCGGAATGGGACTTACTTTAGCCGAATGTCTCTGGCGCTGGCGGCTCCCGGCGGCGGTTCAGCAGCGGCGCGGCGGCGGCAGGGTGGCGGTGGGGCGGCGGCGGCAGCCGGTCTTCTGACCGGCTGCCACCGCCGCCATTTCCAAGTAAAAAAAACAAAAAACACAAGCAAACGTGATAGGCTACGTAAAGATTTACGTAGCCTATCATGGCTAGATTTTCAAAAAACACCGTGATAGGCTACGTAAATCCTTACGTAGCCTATCACAGCTGACTTTGGGGGGGGGGAAACGCGTATGCAAATGGCGGCGCCCATGGGCACCACCATTTGTGTACGCGCTTCCCCCCCCAAAGTCAGCCGTGATAGGCTACGTAAGGATTTACGTAGCCTATCATGGCTGACTGCAGGGATGCAAACGGCGGCAGCTATGGCCGCCGCCGTTTGCATCCCGGCTGGCCAGGAGGGTTCACGGCCGGAGGGATGTGGCGCCTCCCCCCTGGCCAGAATTTTGGCCGGAGGGATGGGGCGCTTCCCCCCCGGCCAGAATTTCGGCGGGGAGGAACGGAGCGCCTCCCCCCCACCGCGAAGCAAGCTGCGGGACCAGGTAAGTGACTTTCGTCCATCCCTACATTTGCGTGGCTGCTGTAGCTGTGATAGGTTACATAAATATTTACGTAGCCTATCATGGCTAAAGCGGGGACGCAAATGGTGCCCCCTATGCAGGACCCATTTGCGTCCGCAGCAGCCTGGCTGCGGATCGGCCTGGCCGGCAGCTCTGCAGACATGCTGTGGAGCGGAGCCGGCCAAGGAGGATTCTGGGGGGGAGGAACGGATCACCTCCCCCCGTTGAGGATTCCAGGGGGTGGACCGGATCGCCTCCCCCTGCTGCGGATCCCAGCAGAGCAAGGTCCGCTATGCCATTTGCGTCCCTGCTTTAGCCGTGATAGGCTACATAAATATTTATGTAGCCTATCACGGCTACAGCAGCGTCTCAAATGGTGTCCCCTGTGCAGGACGCCATTTGCGTCTGCAGCAGCCTGGCTGCAGATCGGCCTGGCCAGCAGCTCTGCGGACATGCCGTGGAGCGGAGCTGGCCAGGGAGGATTCTAGGGGGGAAGAACGGATCACCTCTCCCCCCCATCGAGGATTCTGGGGGGACGACCAGATCACTTCCCCCCCCGTGGACCCCAGCAGAGCAAGGTAAGTGGGGTTTCGTAAACCCCTATCCATCTGTGTTTTGCGGATTGTCAGGAGCCCTTTGTTCAATCATCCGCCCGCAGACGGATGCGAATATTTTTTTCGTCATGCAAGAAAATGCATAAATAATTATGTTAAGTATTTATGTAAGTATTTACATAATTTACCTCAGTACATAACGTTTAGTGTACTGTCCCCCATTCCATTTGATGTTTCCTCAGAAGAAACATATGTATTTTCCTACAAATTTATATGTGTACATTTGGGGAAAGTAAAAAGATCACCTGAAAGTCCACGGACTCCGCGTGGCCTGAGGGAGTCGCTCTGCAGCGGTTTCCGCAGGTCGGATTCTTAGAAATCTGAGCTCACTTTATTCCATCTCGAATTTCTCCAGCATCCCTACCCAGAAGCATGTGTTTAGTCTTGCATGCTGTGTGTGCTACTCAAAGTAAGGTTGGGCTAGGAATGGGGGAGAAATTCATTCAGTTCACATTTAGTGCCAACCTCCCCAATTTTGCAGAGTGGTTGAAAATTCCTTCAAAATTAACACTTTCTGAATTTTGCAATGCAGTTGTCCAATCTAACAAAAAGTATATATTAGGGGAAAATAATGTTCAAGAATTCATTATGTTAGGAAAACCACTTCCATAAATGTGTATATTAGGCAAAAATGCATAAGCACATGTATGTATTACGAGGAATATGCACAAAAATGCTTATGAATTTTCATGTAAACTTTTTTTTAAAAAATCTCAAAGTTCAGGATGAACCAAAATTAAGACTAGAGAAACTCTCAAAGTTCAAGAGAAACTCAAGATTAGAAACTTAACCTACCGCACATGAATATTGTGAGAATAAAATGGAGAGATGAGGAAGACCATGTAAACCATGTTGGGTCCCTTGCAAGATGAAGAAGGCGGGTTTTAATGTAATAATAAATAAATAAATAAAATGTTGTCACCTCTTCTCTCAAGGATCAGGTGGCCTGAAAGCTTTTATTTCTTTATTGCATTTGTATTTTGTATCTCACCTTCTCTCTGTGGTGTTCAAGGTGGCATATATGGTTCCCACACACATAACACTGTCCTCACAACAACATGTGAGGTAGGTTAGGAAGAGAGGAGAGTGACTGGCCCATGGTTACCCAGTGAGCTTCATGGTTGAATGAGGATTTTAAGTGAGTGGGTCTCCCCGGCCCTAGCTGACACTCGAGCTACTACCGAAAGCCATCTCTATGGAACCAGAAGGCCAAGCCAGATGACACATGGAGCATGGAAAGTGGAAGGAAAGGGAGACACAGAGAGAGTGCCCATTCTCTCTCTACTCTGTCCCATGTGACTTATTTCATCAATAGACACTTATTTTATTGCAGTTACTATAGTTGCATTGTAAGTGTACTTAGCAGCTGTTCTAATAGTAGTGGTTTGCAGACCCTAGAGTCCGGGCAAAGTAGCAGTTTCCCAGCTTCATTACAGCCCCCTCCATCCCAAATACTAGAAACATGGATTCTAGTCTCACTATGCAGAAAATTATATTTCATGGTATTATTTTCATGGACATTTCTACCTTGCCAGAAAGTATAGGTTATATTTGGGATCTTTATCCCTCCAAAAGCAGATACATAACTTTTGCAAGGGTTGGGACTTTACAATGGTTAGTTCACATGTTAATTTTTATCCTAACATAAACGCCTCACTTCCTGTCTAAACTGCTGGCTGGCTAGGTATGGCTCAGCATTTAGGGATGTGAGAACCCATCCCACCTTGGGTTCTCTGGGTGCCAGCTGAGCTCTGCCCCTGCTTGCTGGCCCACTGGGTGCAGTCGAGCCCCCACTCCGTGCTTGGTAAGCAGCCCGCAACTTACCCAGGCCTGTTCGTCTCTGTTCCGATCAACATGTTTTTTAAACATAGATTTGTGTATAAATCTTGCCCATAGATTTATACACAAAATAGCACTGTGAAACAAGGGTATATGGGTGATCCACAGCACTTTTTGTGTATAAGTCTATGGGCAAGCGCTGTGTATAAGTCTGTGGGCACATAGACTTATACACAAAAAGCACTATGGATCACCCATATACCCTAGTTTCACAGCACTATTTTGCGTATAAGTCTATGGGAAGTGCTGCCGATCGCCATGTTTTTTAAAAACATGGTGATCGGGACAGAGACGAAAAGGCCTGGGTAAGTTGCGGGCTGCTTACCGAGTGCGGGGGGGGGGGGGGCTTGACTGCAACCCAGAGGGCCAGTGAGCAGGGGGAGAGGAGCTCAGCAGGTGCAGCTTGGGTGGTGGGGGCACCAGTGGTCCAACAGATTTTGGGACCAAAATGGGCGCCCGCACCATCCCTATCAGCACTGTCCCTCATCAAAGTCCTGATGAGCTAGTGCTGTTTGTCATGGTTCCTCCCCAAATGCTTGCTGATCAAATTGCTGTTGCTTTAGCACCATTCCTTGTCAAAATGATGACTGGCAAGCTATTGTGGCAGTGCTATGCTATTGCCCCAAAGACCAGACTATGGCACTTACTTCTCGAGCTGCCTCCCCACTGCCCCATCATAGAGCTGCAATGTTAGAACACCTATTGCTTTTTTTGGAACACTTACCCCTAGCTCCAAATATATTATTTTCATTTTAGCGGCCTTGTGATTTGCCCTGCTTTATTAAGCTATATATTTTTAAAGTATATTTTATTAGGATTGTTTTTCATTTTGAAGGATTTAGGCAGGATACAAATGTCGTCATAAATAAATAAATACATGTAAAACCTCAGTGCATTCATTTCATCCCTAAGCTTGACTGAGGAGCTTTTTATCAGATGCAGTTTGCCCCATTACTGAAGCTGTACATGTTCAACATCTTTTGTTCCACATAAATATTAAAGCCCCAGAAGCCCCAGTTGAGCCAGGAGTTGGTCATTGTACTATGTGGAGACAAAAATCTGTCACAACACCATTTGTCACAGAAGAGGGAGAGGTAGGGTAGCCAAATGCAAACTAGGATACAGGAACATAAGAAGCTGCCTTGCATATAGGGCTGTCAGAAGAATCCATCCGGGGTTTTTATTAGCTTGACCCCCCCAGACTTCAGCTCATTTCCCTGTAAGCTGCCATGACTCAATCTGCATAGAGTCAGGCCAGCTCTCAGATTTTTCCAGGTTTATAAATTTTACATAAATAGAAATGTGTGCAGATTGTGGGGGTGCAATTTGCATGATTTACGCAAATTTTGGCAGTAATGTGTCACGGCCATAATTTGCGTAAATAACGGCCATAATTTGCATAAATAACACAATCTGCAGCCAAAAATGGTGTAAATCATGCAAATTCCACCCTGCAATTTCCACACATTTCTATTTCTGCAATTAAAAAAAAAACACACACCAGAAAAAGTTCCTGGATTTTGGGAAAAGCCCTGTGGCTCGGCCCACAAATGCGAGCCAAGTCAGATGCTCATCGGGACTCTGTTGAGCCCCAAAAGGGCCGGATTCCAGGGTGACAGACATCCCTACTTAGATGTGGTCCCTGGGGCTGAAAAGGTTGTGCTTCCTGATGCGTTATGTGCTCTACCATTGACCTGTTGTCCCTCCCCAGGATTGGTTTCTGTGCCTTTAATAACTGTGCAGATTTCAGCAGGTGTAGCTTTTCTCATCTCCTTTGCAGATTTCACCACTGTTGAGAGGGGAAATCACAACAAAAGCAAAAGACAACATGAAGTCTTACCATCTTCCAAGTTACCATATTCCTTGGAGCAGCCTGGTAAATCTTACAAGCATTTGTCTTTTTAGCCTGTAAACAGTGATAGTTTTTAATTGGGTCTCCTACAGCACCACATGCATCACCATAATGAAATCATAATGGGCCAGTTGTGCCTTTAATGACACCGGCATAAATCTCGAGCCATTTCATAGACTTCAGAGGGGTTGCTCTAATTTATATCAAAGGAAATGTAATACCATCACCACATTTCAGCATGCATAAATGCAGTTGCTGAAGTTAAGGTTAAATTAGAGAGAAGGAAAAAAAGCCTTCAGCTCTGCCACTAAGCACACATTTGCACTTCATTTCTATTTTGCACAGCAGCACGATGGATCTTAAATGAAGAAATAGCACACAACGTTAAAATCTGTTCACATCGCTGCCAAATTGGCTGTGCACTGTTGGATTTTGTACAGTGTACAGACAACATAATAATGCAGCTTAGCTACCCTTTCGTATCCTTTAATTAGACTGGTGCAGAAAATTCTCCCAATTCCAGTTTTGGCTAGAAGCTAGCAACTTTGGTAGGGTAGAATGTTTCTTGCAAAGCACTTAGGCTGCAATCCTGTGGTCCATGGGAGGTTATCCCAGGCACTGTAGGATGCTTGGGATCTCTCCCTCTCAACGTAGAGAAAGAGATTTGCCCATGGAGGGAGAGACCCAACCTCAGAGCCCATTCCCAGATGCAACAGAAACCACCAGGGCCCTTGCCTCACTAAGGCCGGAGCTCTGATAGCATAGTGGGGATTCTGTGGGGAAGGCTTTCATCTGCAACAAATCTACACCAGCCCTGGACCTGGTATATATTAATCCCCTCCCAGTGGAGTCAATGGGAGGGACTCAGAAGGGGGAATGGAATGAAAAGGGGAGGGGAGGCAAAATGTCGCTTCTCCCTCCATTTGGATATGGTGGGAACTCTGCTTTCAGGCCTTCCCCCAATAGTAGGATTGCTTTAAGATACTTCCACATAGCATAGAATCATAGAATAGTAGTGTTGGAAGGAGCCTACAAGACCATCGAGTCCAAACCCCTGCTCAATGCAGGAATCCAGTTTGTACGTACCAGCTTTCAATCCCATTCATCCCCATTGTCCCATCATCACCACCCCGTACACAAAGCTGATGCTTTGGTGCCATTTTTCTCCTCGCTTCTTCTTTTTCTTGGATTAGTCACAACATATGTATGTGATCCAACCCAATCAGAGATTACACACTGAATGCCATACCATCACAATGCTGTGCAGCCAATCAGAGCTGGCAACATGATAACATAACTGAGGGCAAGTGAGGGGAAATGACAGTGAGAGCAATTGAAATCAATCAACACGATTTTCACAAGGAGCACTGAAAAAATGCCCCCAAAGGGGATGGGGTGGCGATTTTTGGCACTGCTGAAAATATTCCAAAAATGTGAGTAATTTTAACCACCTAACAATTGGAGTACTTTAAAACATGGATTTTTATTTCCCTTTTCCATGCCCACCTGTGGCAGAGGCAGAGATCCTAATCCACATTAGAATTTGAACTGAGATGGCCCAAGGTATCTTGACACATGAGAAATAAAATACAGCCGTTTCCCCACCTCGGGTGGTAAACATGTAATAATCTAAGGGCGCAATCAATATTAATTGTGCTGTTGCTGCTTGGAAGCCCCCAAACTCAGCACCTTCGGAGGTTCCTATGTCCTTCTGGGCAGCAGGGCCAGCAGGCAGAGGTGCACTGGAGGCGATCTCCGCTAACCTGTCCCCCAGTTTTGGTGATTATTACTAGACAGGCTTTTCAGCCCATCTAGTGAGGGTGCTTTGGAGGGGGGAGGGAAGGAGGCTCAGGATAACTCATAGCCTGGCCTCTCTGGTCTCCTCCCCTCCCTGCCCACTGAAATGCCTGCTTTCCTCCTCCTCCTCCTGCAAGGTCACTTTTCCAACCTCAGGGGGCAGCCAGCATGGTTCTCTCCGCACCGGCTGCAAGGGGGAGGGGACGCAGATCTCCAGCTTCCCCTTCTGAGGTCAGAGCACTGTCGGAAGGGTTTTTTCCAAGTGATCCTATGGTGCCCAGGATGTTCTCCCGGGGACTATAGGGTTGCTCTCTCCATAACTGACAGCTTGTTGCCCTTTAATGGCTCCCTTGAGTAATTCAATAGCGGACCTTGCAAAAATAAGGGGGGGGGAAGGGGGGGGTCGGTGCACATTGTGCAGTTGTCAGAATTTGAATTATACATAACATGGTTGTAACTGTAGCTCAGAATAAGAATATGTCTCTATAGTACCCACTTTATAATAAATTTTAAAGTATCAGCTTCTCCTTCTGAAGATGATCTCGCTGAAATATTTCCCCACTTCCTGGTCTTGAATAATTCACTTCCAAGTCAGTAAATATTTCAGAATACACTTCCCTCACACTATGCTTTTACTATTAAAGTAGCATTAATTTTCCCCCTTTTTCCAACCAGATGATTACAGACAAAATTAAGAGACTCTTGCTGGAGCCAAGTGTGATGCTGCGGGCAACATACAATCTGTGGAAAGGTCACTGTCCTTAACATCCCCATTGAGGAATATGCTAGTTCTGGCAATGACCGTACGGCCATTAAAGTGCCAAGTGATTCGGTGAGCACATCCAATTGCCTAGTGCCAAATGATCTTCTCAGATCTTTTCTTGTTTTGTTAATGTAAAAATGAAATTCAGTCACTGGTAGGGTTACTACTTCTTCTCATGCTCAGAGATGGAGTACAAACTCTGCCAGGTTTTAGGTCCAATCCCTGACATCCCCAGATAAAGGATCTCAGGTTGAAGGGCTAGAGAAGATGAGAACTTTGCCTGAGACCATGGAGAACCGGTCAGCAAAGACCCACTTCCCACCAGAAATTTTGGAATTCAACTCCCATCAGCCCAACCACCTTGGCCAATGGTTCGGAATCCTGGGAGTTGTAGTCCAAAACCTTTGGAGGATGCAAGGTTAGGGAAGGCTGATGTAGGCAATATTGAGCTAGGTGGACCATGGACTGACTCAGTATAAAGTAGGGATGTAAGAAAGTGACTTACCTTTCCACGGATTATGTTGATGGGCGGGGGGAGGCGTTCCGTCTCTCCCCCCGGAATCCTGGCCGAGGGAGGGGCGCTCTGTTCCTCCCCCCCGGAATCCTGGCCAGCCGGCTGTGCTCCACAGGGATTCTGTGGAGCCGCTGGCCAGCTCCGCCAGCAGCCGGACATCCGGCCGCTGGCTAGCAGGAATGCAAAGGGCGGCGGCCATAGCCGCCGCCGTTTGCGTCCCTGCAGTCAGCCGTGATAGGCTATGTAAATGTTTACGTAGCCTATCACGGCTGATTTTAAAAACACACAAAAAAATGCGCGTACGCAAATGGCGGCGGCCATGGCCGCCGCCATTTGCGTTCTGTATTTTGGCACGTCTTAGTCTACGTAAACATTTACGTAGACTAAGATGGCGAAAATAAGGGGGACTCAAATAGCGTAGTGTCTACCCACCCCAAATGCCTGCGTGAACAATAACATTTTTAATGCATGACGGAAGCTCATTAAAGAGGCAATGATGCCTCTAGGGCTTATGGACCGGCACTAAGAGCTTTAAGCTAAAATATGCTGTCATTTGTGATATTTTGCTCCACCCCACCTCTTTTGCCCCCCCCCTGCTGGAATGCAGCCCCCAAGAGCTTTTCCTAAATTGAATTTGGCCTTCAGTCTTAAAAAAGGTTCTGCACCCCTGCTCTGTGTGAAGTCATTTGCAATGCACCACTATTTCTCCTCATTTTCCCTCTGTTGCATCAGAACTAAGACGTTTTTGCAGCAGGACCTGTCGTCCAGACTTTTTCATCATGCAGCAATCATGGTTCTTGGTCAGTCTACAGCTGCCTTCTAGCTGTGCTGCTGAGCTGCTCATGTGAATGCTGCTAATAGTCATGGAAGCCAGCACAGATTGGCTTCCAACCTGGCATTGACCAAAATTCAAAAATCTGTGGTTGTGATGATGTGCTAAGACTGTAGACCCTGAGCCTGTTTCTGCCCCTGCCAAACAGGCACTTAAAATGGGGCTGCCAGACGCATTGGAGACGCATGGAGAAGCTAGGGATGGCAGAGAATTCCGCCACGGAACTCGGTGAGGCCGAATACCAGTGCATTCGGCCCCCCGAACTCCATGGCGGAATGGCCTCCCCCCCTGCCCCCCCATGGATCCCCCTCGGGTCAAGACTTACCTGGGGCAGATCTTCCGGGCGGCGGTGGCTCCGGTGGTGGCTTCAGCGGCGGCGGCTGCGGCAGCCGGTCTTCTGACCGGCTGCTGCCGCCGCCGCCATTTCCAGTGTTAAAAAAAAAAAGACGTGATGGGCTACGTAAAGATTTACATAGCCTATCATGGCTAGGTTAAAACAACAACAACAACAACGTGATAGGCTACGTAAATCTTTACGTAGCCTATCACGTCTGACTTAAAAAAACACACATGCGTGTACGCAAATGGCGGCGGCTACGGCTGCCTCCATTTGCGTTCCTTATTTTAGCCCATCTTAGTCTACGTAAATATTTATGTAGACTAAGACGGCGAAAATAAGGGGGAATGCAAATAGCGTCCACTACGCTATTTACGTTCCCCTTATTTTCGCCGTCTTAGTCTACGTAAATATTTACGTAGACTAAGACGGGCCAAAATAAGGAATGCAAATGGCGGCAGCCGTAGCCGCCGCCATTTGCGTACGCGCGTGTGTGTTTTTTTAAGTCAGTCGTGATAGGCTACGTAAAGATTTACGTAGCCTATCACGGCTGACTACAGGGACACAAACGGCGGCGGCTACAGCCGCCACCATTTGCGTCCCTGCTAGCCAGCGGCCGGATGTCTGGCTGCTGGCGGAGCCGGCCAGCGGCTCCACGGAATCCCCGCAGAGCGGAGCTAGCCGGCCAGGATTCTGGGGGGAGGGACGGAACGCCTCCCCCCCCCCCACGGAACCCAGCGGAGCCAGGTAAGGCCAATTTCGTTCATCCCTAGGAGGAGCATATGAAGACCCACCCACCGCCTCTACAGAGATACCAGCAACCAGAGATACTAGCAGCAAATAGCAGCAGTAGAAGGCAGCAGCTTTAAAGACCAGGAAGAAAGGGGCAAACACAGATCTTATCTGCTCCTTCTTAGCTGCTGCTCTCTTTTATAGTCTTTTATACTGTTTTATATTTTACTTCTTAACATTTTAATATGTAGCTGGGAAGTCAATTGAGCAACTAGGGTGTCGGGGAGGTGCCACCATAACTGTGGTCATGGGTAGGGGGAGGTATGGCATTGGGGGATTAACAGGCCAGCTGAGGAGAAGAGGTGCTAGACACCTTATGGTTCTCCCCTCTTTTAGTTCTTCCCCCAACCTGATGGTTCCTGGCGGCCTTTACAGTTTACCCTCAGGTCTGGTGGTGCTGCTGCTGAATGCCAGGTCAGTCCAAAATAAAACTTCCCTCATCCATGACTTGTTTGTGGATGAGGGGGCTGACCTGGTATGTATTACTGAGACCTGGGTGGGGGAACTGGGAGGGGTTATTCTCCCCCAGCTGTGCCCCCATGGGTACTCAGTGCAGCACCAACACCGACTCGAGGGTCAGGGCAGGGGGGGGTTGCAGTGGTCTATAGGAATTCAATCCCCCTCTCTAGGCTTCCTGCTCATTTGAGTGCAGATCTTGAGGGTTTGTACCTTGTGTTGGGTACCCGGGACAGATTAGGGATTCTGTTGGTGTACCGCCCACCCCGTTGCCCATCAGACTCCCTGCCTGAGCTGACATAGGTGGTCTTGGACTTAGTGTTGAGGACCCCTAGGGTGATGGTCCTGGGGGTTCTCAACTTCCATGCCGAGGCCGCCTTAACTGGGGTGGCTCAAGACTTCATGGCTGCCATGACAACCATGGGGCTGTCCCAACATGTCATCAGCCCAAAACATATAGAAGAACACAGACTTGATCTGGTTTTCTTGACTGGGCAGGAGGATGGTGATCTGAAAGTGGAGGAATTAACATCTGTCCCTTTGTCATGGTCACATCACTTCCTGTTGAGGTTTAGACTCCTAGCAGCCTTCCCCCTCTGCAAGGTGGGGGACCTCTTAATATGGTCCACCCCCAGAGGCTAATGGATTCCGATGGATTCCAGAGGGCTCTGGGGGATTTTCCTGCTCGTATGGCTGGTGCTCCTGTCGAAGCCCAGGTTGCTCCGTGGAATGCAGAGATGACTCCGGCGGTTGACACGATCATGCCAAAGCATCCCATCCCCCTAGGCAGAGCCTGGCCAGCTCCTTGGTATACACCTGAGCTGAGGGCAATGAAGCAAGAGGGGAGATGGCTGGAACACAGGTGGAGGAAAATGCATGGCTGAACACAGGTTAGAGGTCATTATCTAGGGTTGTACAAATCCCCTACCTGCCAGTCTGGGGGGGGGGTCCACAGGGTGGGGGGAAGGTGATCCATTCCTCCTCCTTGAATCCTCTTTGGCCAGCTCTGCTTCTCAGCAATTCCATGTAGCCACCAGCCAGCTCTGAAGTGCCAGCAATACAGCCGCAATGCTGTATCACTGGCTGTAAATGGCTGCATTTACCTTAAACTAAAGCCTTTACGGCCATAAATGGCGTCCCGGATGCCATTTGTGTCCGCAGTCAATCCCCCTCAGCCAGCAATACGGCACGGCGGCTGTATCGCTGGCAATCCAGAGCTGGAGGATCCGGCCAAAGACGATTCCGTGCGGAGGCGGGGGTAAGTCTTCCATTCCGCCATGGATTCCAGGGAGGACAGATTCTTTAAAATCCGGCCTCATTGGAGTCCGTGGAGGAATTCTCCACCATCCCTGTCATTATCCAGCCTACTCTGTGGCAGTGAGGGTGGCAAAGAGACAGTTCTTTTCCATCAGCGTTGCATCTTCTCAGTGTCATCCAGTGGAGCTTTTCTGAGTGGTTCGTGGCCTGTTACATTCTAGGCCAAGGAGAGAGACTGTGGAACCCTTGGTAGCACACTGTGATGAGTTTGCATGGCACTTTGAAGACAAAGTTGCTCAGACTCATCATGAATTGGACACTGCGATTAATGCAGTTCCATTGGTAGAGGCGTTCAGAGCACCGTCTGGTCCAGTTTTATTGAATGAGTTTCAGTTATTGAGGCCTGAGGATGCAGACAAGGTGCTTGCCCAGGTCTAGGGATGTCAGAGAATTCCGCCACGGACTGAAGTGGGATTGAATTCCCTTCAGTCCATACCACGGAATCCTCTGTGGAATGGCTCCACAAAGTCCTGCAGAGCCAGCAGTCACGTGGCTTTTTTTTCATCGTCCGCAAAGAGTCGCAAAATTTTCATAAATAAAAATGCAGTGAAGATATTCCAATAATAAATATGTCAGTTCTTTAAAATAAGGAATTGTGCACACCGCCTTGTCTACGGGTGTTCTTTTTTAATTGAAAGCCTCTGTCTCCATGTACTTTCAGCCCAAACACTTCTTTTTCCTAGGCGCTTCCCAAAAGAAAGCTGTCTTAGGTGTGCCTGAGCAATAAACTTTTTATTTAAAGCAATGCTGTTTTAAAGAAAGAAAAATTCTTTTAAAATGACCATGATGCTCCAGGACCAGCATGGTCATTTTAAAAGATTTTTTCTTTCTTTAAAACAGCGTTGCTTTAAACAAAGTGTTTATCACTCAGGCACACCTAAGACAGCCTTCTTTTGGGAAGCCCCTAGGAAGAGGAAGTGTTTGGACTGAAAGTAAATGGAGACGGAGGATTTCAATTTATTTAAAAAAGTAAATATTTACGAAAAATAGTGATTCTTACGGGAGTTATGCAGACTCATGGAGATGGCTGGGCAGCGGAATTACACTTGTCGGTATGGATTTATCCTCATAATTTTCGGAACAGAAACAAAAGAGAACTCCAGGAGCTAGTGAACGGCAGAACGGAGCACTGCCTGCAAACTGCAGAAGTCAAGCGGCACTGAAGGTACACAATTGAGTATGCGCATGTTTTTTTTAAAAAAAGTCAGACGTGATAGGCTACATAAAGATTTACATAGCCTATCACGTTTATTTTTTAAACTTAGCTGTGATAGGCTATGTAAATCTTTACATAGCCTATCACGTCTTTTTTTTATACGGGAAATGGTGGTGGCGGCAGCCGGTCGGAAGACCGGCCGCCGCAGCCACCAAACCGCCGCCGGAGCTGCCACCGGAGCCGCCGCCACCTGGAAGATCCGCCTCAGGTAAGTCTCATCCTGGGGGGATCCGCAGGGGCGGGGGGGGCAGGCCGTTCCGCCACAGATTTTGGGGGGCCAAATGCTCTGGCATTCGGCCTCCCTGAGATCTATGGTGGAATTCTCTGCCATCCCTAGGTAGGATTGGGAAACAGTCCTGTCTGTAGGGGTGAACGAAAGTCACTTACCTTTTCTCGCAGCTTTTTTGCGGTGGCCTTTTTTCAGGCCGGGGGGGGAGGCTTCCCGCCTCGCCCGGCCGAAATTCAGGCCGGGGGGGGAGGCTTCCCGCCTCGCCCGTCCGAAATTCAGGCCGGAGAGGAGGCTTCCCGCCTCACCCGGCTGCGAACACGAAAGTAAAAAAAAAAAACAAAAAACGTCCCCTGATAGGCTACGTGACGATTCACGTAGCCTATCACGGCTAGATCTGGAAAGTCAGCCGTGATAGGCTACGTGAATCGTCACGTAGCCTATCACGGGTGACTTTAAAAAAAAAAAAAAAAAACGCGTACGCAAATGGCGGCCCCCATAGGGAGCAAATAGCGTTGCCCTTATTTTCGCCCTAGTCTATGTAAACATTGACGTAGACTACAGCGACCAAATAAGGAAGGGGAATGGCGGCTCCCTATGGGGGCCGCCATTATCCGTACACACTTTTTTTTTTTTTTTAAAGTCACCCGTGATAGGCTACGTGACGATTCACGTAGCCTATCACGGCTGACTTTGCAGATCTAGCCGTGATAGGCTACGTTAGTTGTCACGTAGCCTATCACGGGGGCGTTTTTTTTAAAAAACTTTTTAGTTCGCGGCCAGGCGAGACGAGGCGCCTCCTCCCCGGCCTGAATTTTGGCCGGGCGAGGCGGGAAGCCTCCCCCCCCCGGCCTGAACTTTGCGGGGGGAGCAGCGAAGCGCCTTCCCCCCACTGCGAAAAGCTTCGAGGACAGGTAAGTGACTTTTGTGCACCCCTACTGGTCAGTGCTTGGAGGGGAGACCACCTGGGAACCACATGTAGCCACCCTGAATTCCCCAGTGGAAGGAAGGTAGGATATAAATGTGATAAATAAATAAATAAATAAATAAATAAATAAATAAATAAATGTGCTGAATCTATTTTGTGGGTTGGGTTCAGCACCTCAGATAGCTCATTTGGCATTCTGACTGGTTCTGATTGAAACCCAGAGCAGATTCACCACCCCACTGACATCAGAACCACCAGCCTCGACTGCTTGTAGTTGAAGCAATGGCATTTTTTCAGTTAGACAACAGTGCTTTAATACTCTTCTTCTCTGATGGTTTTTCTCTGTACACACAGGGAATCAGTAGGACCTGGTTGGATCTTTGTGATCTTCATTTCACGGTGCAAAAAGCACATACTTGCAACTACAGATAAGTGTCCTGAATAATGTAATGGTTCTGAACAATTATCACAGGTCCAGGAAGAAAAGAGGGGGAGAGTGATTTATTGCTCAAGATATTGTACAATTAAACCAATTTCACAGAATGATGAAGTCCAATTTTTTCAGCAACAGCTTGGCACCATGTGAATTCCAAACCAATCAGCATGTATGATGGGAACAAGGTTATGGAATGGCAGCCTAACATTAAAAGAGCAGAGAACTTTTTCAGACAAATTGTCTGTTTCCGTGAAATTAAGGGTGAGAAACATTAAAAAAACAACAACCCAGCATTATGTGGGTTGATAAGAATGGTAGCCGATGTAATGACATTTGGGGGAATAGCATGGATAATCTTAGAATTTTGGCAGAACATTAAATTGCCCTTTCATAATGAAAATGACTAACCAAGTCTCTTCAAAGATAGAACAGGCCAATTAAGCTGGGGAAGAAATGGTTCAGGTTTGCAATTGCATTCGAAAAGATGACTCAGGTAGTGCTGACCAAAATTCCAATAACCGTTCATAGAGCTACAATTCTCTTGCTCTGAGAAGTCCCAGCTTGGTTTCCTGGCTGGAAGTTCCATCTTATTGAATTAAGTTAGCAAAAGTTAAGAGTTTGGTACTGATGGTGGAGTAAGCTACTTGGAAACTGAGTGGGAAAGCCGTGATGGTCCTCTGACCCCTTGCTACTCCCAGCAGCCATTTTTAATTCCCCAGAGCACCCTAGAACAACGATACGCTGTAACATAGTTCTGAGGGGCATTCCCCCAATTTGCCTCATAATGATGCTGCTATACCACTATGTGGCATTATTCTACAACATTCTGGGGTACTAAAAATGCTGGCAGAAGAGGTTCCCCCTCTTCTCAAATTCCTCCCAGGGGGCATGGTTTCACCACCTCTTTCACCACCACACCCCTGCCCCCCAATTTGGGTCAGTCTTTCCCCCTCTCAACAGTTCGACCCAATTCTAGGATGTCTAGGCCAGTCCTTAAAGGAGCAAGAAATTGCAGATCAGACTGAACCCACGGGGAACAAAACATCTTAGTATGTCAGGGCAGGATACAACATCCTTCTCCATTTGAGAAAGTAATAGTTCTTCTGGGGAAAGAACGAAATACCTCATTTTTCATTTTACTGTCCACTTCCTTTGCATTTCAGGTGTATAATTTCCTACCTTCAAACTTGTTTCTGTCTCTCAGCAAAGACACCGTGTTTGAAAGACCGGAGAAGGGAAAGATCAAAATATGTCTATACAATACTTCTCTCTCTCTCTCTCTCTCTCTCTCTCTCTCTCTCTCTGCCCACAGGCCAGGGTAGCAGCACAGAAGCAAAGGTCTGCAGTAAGCTATACCCAGGAGGTCTAATGGAACATTTTTTAAAATTTCTTTATTCCAAGAGTGACCATTTTTAAAGCATAATGGAGCATGGTAAAGGTAAGGCAGGGGCAGAGCACGATAAAATGTCAACTCCACTATGTGTACATGCTAGAGGTGAAGAACTGCCTGTATAGGTAGATATTTACAGTAAAAGGAAGCACCAACTCCCCCTTGCACATGGAAAGAAAAATACTGGCAAAGGCATTTGAGAATTATTATTTTAGCACTACGGTTTGATATCTTGGATGGTAGTCAGCAAGTAAACCTCAGTTTCCCAGTTCAGTTGGAATGGGAAATGCATTTAAGAAACACCTGAAGTTTTCCACTATGCTGTGAGAAGGGAGGGGAGGAGGAAGCACAGGGGTGCAACACTGGTTATGTCTGAACCAGGCTGATATGATTTCCAAGAGGGCAACTTTGGCTATTATAATCCAAGGAGAATTTGGATGTAGGAAGCTGTAGCAGTCTTTCTCTCTTAAATTTTGTAAAGGTATGAAAAATCTGAGATGCTGATTCATTTATTATCTGCTACATGCCTGCTTATAAGCAAAACATGGAAAAACCAATCCTCCCTCAGTTGATAAGAGTATCTGAATGTTTGGGAAATTGACTACATGGTTAAACCCACTAAGGGAGCAATCCTATGTCTGCTAGTCAGAGGCTAGACGGCCATAGGGTATGTAATTTTCTGGGAACCGACCATCCCCCTTTCCGCGCCGTCTTGCAGGCAGCGTGGAATGGCCCCGTGCTCCATGCTCGGAAGAGGAGCACGGGGCAGCCAAAATGGGGTGTTCTGGGAGGCGTTCTGGGGAAGGGAAGGGGAAGTATGACACATCCTATGTGTCGTCGGGTGGCCTCCTCCCCCACTCTGCCTTTCTGAGGCTAGACAGCCGAAATCGGTTGTCTAGCCAAAAATGTAGGGCAGGAGAAGTGTGGTGGGAATGATCCCCTCTGTGCTTCTCCTGCCTTGCATTGGATAGGCGGTCGCCTCATAAGACTGCACCCTAATTGTGAATTTAACCATACAAATGGACCAGTTTATTGAATGGACCAGTCAGATGGACTAGTTTATTGAAAGATGGAGCTTGTTTATAATGTACTTGAATTATAAGGTTTGGATCCACTTCAGCCATATACATGGTTATAATTTCTTCTTCTTTCTGGAAAACCTAAACATGGATTGATGTTATGAAATATTGTGTTACTCTTATTTTGTATGGATGGGGTTTTTTTTTGTAATTTTCATTTTAAAAAATAAACAATGTGCAAATACAGTGCCAATGAAGTATGCACTGTTTTACTTAAGAGCCACCCTAGGTAAGTCACATCACACAACGTCTCTTATGTCCATTGCCTGAAAGGGTGATGCTTTCATCCTGCAGTAGTTCTTAAAACAGGTTTGTGTGAGTGATCTTATTGTCAGGGTGGAAACTGAGCCCTGAGAGCCTCAGAGCAGTTCGGATTCTGAGGTGGAACAGCAATCCATAGGAGGGGAGCCAGCTCATCCCTCACAGGCTCAGCACCTGGCAGAGATTCCTCCTGCCAGCATTCCTAAGATAGATAGTGACCCTGGCAGTGAGGGAGTGCGGGAGGGGGGCTTCTTAGATGCTCGACGCAGACGCAAAGAGCGACGAGCAATGGAGGGCACGGAAAGGAGGCGTAGCACCCGTTTGGCGCGCAAGCAACAGCCGCCTCCCATGGACCCAAGGGAAAGAGGGAGGATCTCTCCCTAGCCCATAAGTTCTGGGTCTTCAAGTGACTCTCTTTCAAATGGGGATCAACTGCCTACTTGAAGCTTAGGCCACTCTGCTGTTCCTTGCTTTAGTCGCTGGTGATTACCATCTGAAAGAGTCATTAAGTTGTAAAAGGATTAAAGCTTTGAAAAGAAATCCTTTCGTCTGTGTCTTGAGTTGGCTATTGGAATCTACTGAGAGAGGCCACCAAGGCACTCCTGACACTTATCAACCAAGTAGGCAAGTGGGTAAATGCCTCACTCTTCACAGTTGTCAGTCACATATTAATCTGTCCTTTGTCCAACACCCTCTGAAAAGCCTTCCAGCTGCTTGACTTTGATTCCTTGGAGTACGTAAAAAAACAAATCTGATTATATACTAAAATATTCAGATGAGAAAAAGGAACATTTAGCAACTTCTCTTTGGCCATGACCTCACCCTGTGTGACAACATGACCTCATATCTGGGTTGTACCCACAACATGATCCATCAACTGTGATGCTGGATTCCAACAATCACAGAATCACTTAATTGGGGTGGAAATCCTACAGAATATAATTTATGAAGACTGATTCTTAATACTAAGGACATAGGTAGTTGTGATACTTAACATTCATTCATTCATTCATTCCATTACATTTTTATACCACCCAGTAGCCAAAGCTCTCTGGGAGATTCACAAACAATAAAACCCTAAAATACTACATAGAAAAGACATAACGTACAATATTTAATACAAAAAAAGTAAAACAGTTTGTAAGAACTAAAAGCAATTAATAAAATCCCAGGACCTGATAAAACAACTAACATTTTAAAGCCCTATCATATACTATCAATGCCTGGGAGTAGAGGAAAGTCTTCACATGGCACTAAAAAGATGACAACTCACAGGGGTAGCATATCAGAACTGAGGAACCACCACCAACAAAGCCTTTTCCCTTGTTTGCATCCTCTGAACCCACCTCAGAGGGCCTCAGATATTGATCATAGTCTACAGGTAGGTTCATACTGGTTCATATAAGGCTTTATAGGTCAAAGTCAGCACCTTAAATTGGGCTTAAATATGGGATGCCTACAGGCAGCCAATACAAGTGAGGCTGCTGTCATTTTCTCCCCCACCCCACTTCTTTCCCCATAATGTTTTGGTAGACTTAGGGTGCAATCGGAGCCCTTAGGGCAAACTCAGAGGCGACTTCCTACCCAATGCAGGGCAGGAGCAGCACGGAGGGGATTATTCCCTCCATACTTCTCCTCCCCTGCATTTTCAGCTAGACAGTCAATTTTGGCTATCGAGCCGTGGGAGGGCAGAGCAGGGGAGGAGGCTGCCAGACAACACATAGGATGTGTCGTACTGGCATTTCCACCCTCCCCACTCTGGAATGCCCTGTTTTGGCCGCTCCGTGCTTCTCTTGTGGGCATGGAGTATGAGGCTGTTCCGCACTGCCTGTGAGGCAGCGTAGAAGAGGGGGGAAGGTCGGTTCTCCAGGAACCAACCTCAGAGCGCGGGCTTCAAGGTTGGTTCCCAGAAAACCAGATATCCTATGGCTGTCTAGCTGCTGACTAGCAGCCATAGGATTGCTCCCTTATCCATGTAATGACAACATCAAAGCATTTGTTTCCCAAATCTTGTTGCTCCACACCATTGGCTTCCATTGACAGGGGAATGTGATTAAGTTTGCTTAGACAGTTCATTCAGGAAGAGGGGGACAACCCTTTAAAAGTAGGACAGCTTCAAAAAGAGGACTGCCCTCTACAAGCTTTCCAAAATAGAGGACTGGCCCTTGGTAAAGTAGGACACCTGGCCACCCTACCTATGTGCCAGTTCAGTGAACATGGCTTCCCCCAAAGAATTATGGCAACTGGAATTTCGCAAAGGTGTTCTTAGAGACAGCTAGTGGCTTCTTCATAGAACTGTGCCTCCCAAGGTTCCCTGGCAAGAGACAGCTGCTATTAACAGATTTTAAAAATTGTGGTTCAGAAGGGCCCTATGCTATGGCATGTGTGTGCTGGAGGATAACTTACAGACCTGTAACACCATTTTCAGGCCACACACACACACACACACACACTTCCACTGCTGTATCTCATCCTTGCTTGTATTAAGCAAATGTCCACACATCCATATTGTTTAATTGAATTTTGTCATACTTTTGAAATACAAAGGAGTTTGGATCACCTATGCCCTATTGCCTTGGGCTTCTCTCAGTGTGAGTATTCTGTGTGCCATTCTTGGTGTGAATGGCTGTGTTCCCGTGTGGAAAGAAAGCAGAGAGTGGGCCTTATTGAACAAAATGGACTCATTTCATGATTCATTACACCTCTTTTTGTCCTCCTGAATAAGCAGACTTCTTTCAGTTCCACACGAGGGACAAACACACAATGGGGGTGCACAGAGCTATAAAGAAGGTTCTGCAAACTCTTGCTCATACAGTAAAAGGCAGGATACATTCTGCATATGATTTTAATATATATACTTTCCCACTTAATTTCCCCCTAATATTCTGGACTACATATCATTCATTTTTTATGAATCAAAATAACAGACCTACTGTATGTATTAAAGATGTTTGGTGCTCTTTACTACTGTTTCATTAACAACGTTTGTCATGAGACTCAACAACAGGAAATGAGCATCCCTAAGATCTTGATCTACCAGATTTCCATGTGTTCTCCAGTGTGCAAACAGGGGTCTCGCACATAGAGCAGCCCTCCTCAACCTGGTGCACTCCAGATATTTTGGACTACAGCTCTCAGGATTCCTGACTATTAGCCATGCTGGCTGGGGCTGATGGGAGTTGAAGTTCAAAACATCTGGAGGGCACCAGGTTGGGAAAGGCTGGTCACTGTGTGATCTGTGAGAAATCTACAGTGCAGTTACTCCCAGTCATTGCAACACTTGTGGTTATTCTCCCACGGTTGTAACAAATCCAACCTCCCTCCCTGCCCCCACTTTTTTCTGGAAAGGCCTCTGAACAGTGACCATGGCCAGACTGCAATAGCCCGCAAATGTACATCTATAAATGTTCCTGGCTGACTCAGCATTATGCTAAGTAGGTACTGTAGAAATCACCTGTTCCTCCCAGGGTACTGAAAGTTTGAATTTCCCTCTCTGGGAACTACCCAGCCCCACAGAAATATTTTTGGTCTTTGAAATTTCCCTTGGTCTTTGCACACAATGCCGTCTTAAGCTATACCAGGAGTCCCAGGTGTGGGCCTCATCCTTCCTCCACCTGAAAGCTGTTTTGGTGAATTATTGTTAGAATCCTGATCAGTGAGTGCCACTGAGCTAGTTTGATGTTTCCTTTATGTTTCAAATCAACTGACTGTGTCAGAACTTCTCTCCACTTGGGTCTTTACCAAATATATCAAATTGCAAGCTGGAGTTGATGCGATTCTCTGGTCTAGTCTGAGGGCTGGTGTCACCCATGCAGAAGACTGCTTGACCAACGTGATAACGAGCTTGCTAAAGAGGTTAAAGGAAACTCTAGAAAGTGGTCTAACTTTCTCCATATAGAAAACCCATAAGTCTGTATTCTCACATGGGCAAGCTAAGGAATATTAATAATACACACTACCTCTGAGCAATATAGACAAAAAGGTGTCTTGCAGCCTATCTCTCAGGATCCTCTTAGCCCCCACTTCACTTCAACACCCAAACAGACAAGAGGCTTCAGTGTACAGCTGATCCTTTACTACACAGGGTCATACAGATGCAAATTCTCAGAGACTCTCTGTCTACAAAGGAATGCCTTCAGGGGATTCAACTGGAATTTATGAGAGTTGCTCGTTTGAAGAAGGAGGTGGTTTTGCTAGCCTAACTTAAGGGGGGGAGGTCTTTCTCTTGTTGTGAAGCCTCTAAGTGCAGCCTTTCATGCAAGGCCAATCAGGTAGACCGTCTAAGTTCTGCCCCTGCCTTCTCTCTCTTTGCTCTGTGCCTGCGCCTGGCATCTATTAGGTCATCCTCCTGTTCGCTGCCTCTCACGGGGGGCAGGGGTGAGGAGGGACCCTCAAGCTCACTCATCTGGATGTTTGAAACCTGAGAAGCAGGCCTAATCCTATCTGGACTAGCCTGGGAAAACACCTCCCCCATGTCTGATGGTTCTCCTTCAGAATCTGAACTGCTATCCCACTACCTGCACTCAGAAACACCGCTGACATCATCTTACTTTGCAGAGTTTGAAGTGCAGACACATCGGTTTGTCACAGTAGCTGTGTGTGTGTGTGTGTTTGCTGAGTACAGGAAAGAGACAATTGGATTATGGCTATGAGATCCCTGCAGAATATATTCCCAGCTACAACTGTGTCAACCCAGAAAAAGGGTACGGAAAGTGTCTTGGAGCTGCCTAGTAATGGCAATGTGTTTGCAGTCACCTCTACCAGCTCTGGGTGTAGCATACTTTTTTGTTGTTGTTTAGTCATTAAGTCATGTCCGACTCTTCGTGACCCCATAGACCATAGCACTCCAGGCCTTCCTGTCCTGAGCTCTCTCCCGGAGTGTGCTCAAGTCCATATTCATTGCATTGGTGATGCTATCTAGCCATCTCATCCTCTGCTGTCCCCTTCTCCTTTTGCCTTCGATCTTTCCCAGCATCAAGGTCTTTTCCAGTGAGTTTTCTCTTCGCATTAGGTGGCCAAAATATTTGAGCTTCAGCTTCTGTATCTGTCCTTCCAATGAGCACTCAGGGTTGATTTTCTTTATGATTGACAGCATACTTTTTACTTATTATTTATTATTACATTTGTATCCCAACTTCTTTCCTCTTGCAAGCAACCCAAGGTGGCTTACATGGTCCTCCCCCTCTCCATTTTATCCTCAGAACAACCCCGTGAGGTAGGTTGCTGTTAGAGTTGCCAGCTTAGAGTTGCTTGGAAACTAGAGGCATATGTTTCAATCCCCCTATGTAAAAGGAAATGAGGGAGGCATAGTTCCTTCTACCATTTCCCTGCCCAGTCTCATGGTCTGCCCCCACTCCCTCAGTAGGATTTCAGTTGCGCCACACTGAAGGCAAGGTTAGGAAGAAGATGACACGACTAGAGAAGAAACAAGCAAATGAAGGCTAGACTCCCACAGTAAAAGGATTTTCAAATATATTACCCTGGTCTCCAGGTTACAAGATGGCCACATTATCTGTGGCATGCTTGAGACACCAACCGACAGCACGTAAATAGAAAAGGAAGAAACCAAGGATATGCTGAAGGTAGCACAAACCCTTACAAGGACAGCTGGTGGTGCTGTACTAAAAAATTCTTCTGACTTTTTTTTAACCATTCTCATTCAATTTGATAGAAAATAAAGTTTTCTTTATTTAAATAAAGTGCTTTTGAAAAGAATTTAAAAGGAGAGGACAATTTGGTTAAATTCTCACAGGTGGGGTGTTAATGTATTTATTTCATTTATATAACACCTTTCTTCTGGAACTCAAGGTGGCTACATGTGGTTCCCAAGTAGTCTCCCCTCCAAGCACTGAGCAGACCTGCTCAACCTCAGCAAGGTGAAAGACACACGTGTTATGGAAAGAAAAATACACATAGCACCCTTGGTCGCCTTGCAACTCAGCTCAAAAGTAATTCAAAAGAAATTCTAAACCACCATAAGAATAACGCAGAAAAATGGAAGCCTCTTTCATGGGGGAAGAAAGCTTTCAGGAAGTTGGAAGACAGATTTTGGCATGCTACTAGGGAGTCACTTCTGGCGCCTCGAATACAAACCCTTTTGTCTGTATGTCTTCCTGAGTGCGTGCAGAGCCAAATATTAAAGGGCTGGCTCAGCATATACTTGAAAGGTTTGGCAACTCAGACTTTAAAATGAGCTGCAATGTAAGTCTGTTTTCCATAGTGCTCTTTTAATAAACATTTGATTGTTGGCTGCAGTCCTGAGGTTTGATCTCATGTGAAACAGAACCGCAGACAAGCTGATATCAAAATGGAATTAACATAATGTATGTCGTTACCAGGATATTCATAGCAATACCCTTTATAAACCTGACACCTGTTCGATGTTTCTTATGAAAATGACTTCTACTGAGTCAGATTATCATCCAGCCAAGTCCTATGACTAGCAGCAGCACTCTAAGGACTTGGTTAGAAAGAGGTCATCATTCCTAGCCAGGGATGAGCAAACAAATCTGTCATGCTCAATTTTACTCAAGCTCTCATTTGCCCACTCCTAAATTCATTCCATCCCATTTCTGCATCGGGGTGTGATTTGTTTGTTTGTTTAGTCTTCATGACAATTCATACATATTTTCATGTGTATTTTTCAAAATATATGTATTTCTGGTGTGCATTTTTTCAAATGAATGCATTTCTGTGCACACATTTTACAAATATTTCCAAATGCTTTTTCCACTGAATAATGTTTTTATGTGCATTTCCCCAAATATATGCATTGTTATGCACTGTTTCAAATGTATGCATTTTATGGGCATTTTTTTCAAATGTACACGTGTGTGTGTGTGTGTGTGTGTGTGTGTGAAGTGCATTGCAAAATTCAGATTTCAACATCTAACAGTATTCCAGGTTCAGGAAGTGCACAATTGGTAGGTTCGCAATGAAATCTGAACCAAACAAATTCCTAACCTGTCCATATTTCCAGCCCTGCTATTCCAGGACCTTTGCTGATGGAGGTGGTGGTGATTGCACCAAAGCACATACATTACTATTGAGGTATGGCCTCTCCCTAAATTTTCTACATGATATCTGAAAGCATGCCAGTTCTAATGATCCCATCTAGTCTGGAATTGCATAATCAAAAAAGGGGCACAAAAGAGGGCATAGATTTGCATACTTGTTGCAAATTCATATAGATGCATATGTGGAGTAACTGATATAGTTTAAATGAAATTCAATAGATCTCACCATAGTAGAGAAAACTGCAACCAGGTGATGGGTGTGTCTGCTTTCCAGGTCCCAACTGTTGATAGTCAACATCAAGGCCCTTGCTTTCCTATCTTATGGTTCTTTAATTTTAAGCTGGACTTGGACTGGACAGCCCTTCAATGAGAGGATGGCTTCAAATGGAGGGCTGTCATCTGTAAAGCAGGACATCTTAGCTGTGAGTGCCATTTGTTGTGATGGTCATGTGAAGGCTGACACTTAAGCACAGAACTTTTCATATAATTAAAAACTTGAGTTCTGTTGGATCTAGTCCACCATCCTGTTTCTGATTGTCACACCAGATGTTTACAGGAAGTCCACAAATAGGGCATCAACACAACAAGTCCTCCATTCCATTATGCCCTCAAACAACTCATATTCTTCAGAGATATACTGCCTCTGAACCTTTAGCTATCATGGCTATATACTGCCTCTGAATAAGGAGGAGGTTCCATTTCATTTTGTTTGACATTATTTAAGCAAGACTTCCCCAATCTAGCACAGCAGGCTGGATTATGGTAGTTATAGTCCAACATAACTGGAGGGCACCAAGTTGGGGAAGAGGAATGGCCATTGCCATATCTTTTGGGCAATGAATACCACAGCTATTTCCCTTTGTCTGTCCTGAACCTGCAGCCAGACTGTTACAGCCATCCTGTTGACTGGGACCAACTCCCCTGTTACAGCAGCTTCACTAGCTACCGGTCTGTTTCTGGGCAGAATTCGAAGTGCTGGTTATGACCTATAAAGCCCTGTATGGATTGAGACCAGGCTACCCGAAAGATCGCCCTCTTCCATATGAGCCTGCCTGGTTCCTAAGATCTTCTGGAGAGGCCTTTCTTTCAAGATTACCACCTTCAGAGGCATGTTTGGTGGCAACCCAAGAGGGCCTTTTCAGTGTCCACTCCTAGGCTGTGGAAATTCCTCCCAAGGGATGGATGCTAAGTTTGCTCCCTCTCTGCTGTCCTTTCACTGGCAAGCAAAGACCACTTTATTCAAGAAGGCCTTTGGCCGTTGGGTTGGGTGCTGTTCTTAAGGTTTTTTTGTAATTATGTTGTTGTTGTTGTTGTTGTTGTTGTTACAACAACAACATCCAGCCTTTTTTCCCCTTGCAAGGCACCCAAGCCAGCTTACATAGTCCTCCTCCTCTCCATTTTATCCTCACAACAACCCTGTGATGTAGGTTAGGCCAAGAGTCAATAACTGGCCCAAAGTCACCCAATGAACTCCGTGGCTGAGTGGGGACTAGAACTCATATCTCCTGAGTCCCAGTTCAACACTCTAATCACTGCACTACACTGGCTCTGTTTGTTATAGAATCATAGAATAGTAGGGATGGAAGGGGCCCACAAGACCCAACTCCCTGCTCAGTGCAGGAATCCAAGTCAAAGGCAAAGCATCCCGGACAGATGGCTGTCCAGCTTCAACTTGAATGTCTCTGGTGTGGGAGAGCCCACCACCTCCCTAGGTAATTGGTTCCATTGTCATATTGCTCTAACAGTCAGGAATTTTTTTTCCTGATGTTCAGCCGGAATCTGGCTTCCTGTAACTTGAGCCCATTATTCCATGTCCTGTGCTCTAGGATGATCAAGAAGAGATCCTGGCCTTCCTCTCCATGACAACCTTTCAAGTACTTGAAGAGCGCTATCACGTCTCCCCTCAACCTTCTCTTCTCAAGGCGAAACATGCCCAGTCCTTTCAGTCTCTCCTCATAGTGCTTTGTTTCCAGCCCCCTGATCATCTTCATTGCCCTCCTCTGAACCCCTTCCAGTTTGTCTGCATCCTTCTTAAAGTGTGGTGCCCAGAACTGGATACAGTACTCTAGATGAGGCCTAACCAGTGCTGAGTAGAGGGGAACTAGTATTTCATATGATTTGGAAGCTATACTTCTATTAATGCAGCCCAAAATAGCATTTGCCTTTTTTGCAGCCACATCACATTGTTAGCTCATATTCAGCTGTGATCTAAACAATTCCAAGATCCTTCTCGCCTGTAGTATTGTTGAGCCCAGTATCACCCATCTTGTAACTGTGCATTTGGTTTCTTTTTCCTAGGTGCAGAACTTATGTTCTCTGTTGTGTTTTTATTATATTTTATTGTATTATTTATTGTTTCAATCAATTTTAATTGTGCCCGTAAGCCCCCTTGAGCACCATTTATGATAGAGAAATCAGAATAAATAAATAAATAAATCTACTGCAAATCGTCTTTATAGGGATGCCTCTGAGTTCTGGTATTATTAGGCAGGGAGAAAAACATCCTCCATTTTTTTTGTTCTTACTTTCACTGTAAGACATGGGCCCAATCTATTTCATTCATATATATATATATATATATATATATATATATACACACACACACACACAGGCCATAGCACATTTGATAGGGTACACTGATAATCAAAACCAATAAATAGGCTATTGCCATGTTGGTTTGCCCCTGGCACTGTGATCACCTGACCTTTTGCATTTCATTCTCTAGGTTCCGTGTTAGAAGATGCTTTTGATTCCAAGTTACCTGTTCAATCTTGGTTTCATTCCATCTCCACTCTGTAGGTTTATTAGCTCTTGTTCTCATTAAGCTAAGTGAAACCCCTCTGTGGCCTTAGCATACTGAATGCCCCGTGGTGTGGTGCATCCTTCCTGGCAGGTTCCTTATAGTTAAAGGAGCAAAACTGTTCTCTTATAATATCAAGGTCATACACTGATCAAGGGCAGCTGATGAAATGTGGTCCTTGTCTCTCTTTTATGAGCATTAATGATCATCCATATGAGAAGTGCAAAAACTACAGGGCTTGCATTGCTTTGGGAGGTCTAGCCCCTTCTAATGGCTTAAAACAAAGTCAACGCTAAGCCTGAAGGACAAATGTGGCACACAATAGTCACGGGGGTATTACAAATTCCACGCCACCCCCCCTCTTTTCCTAGGAGAGGTTATTACTGAGCAAGGCTGCAGGATTATCAACGGGGATGTTAATGGAAAGAAAGAATCACTCCCTTAAGGTTGACAAGAATGAGAAAAACCATACACATTATTCCATCTCTTCGCTTCCATCTGCATGTGAATGAGTCCTAAATCTGGTCAAATTCATATATGAAAAGAAAGGCAAGGGCTGGATGCATATGCACTGGTATATTTTTCTTTAATAATTCTGGGGAATATGCCTGCACATGCTCAGTAAAAGAGTGAGCTAGGGAGTGGCCACCAGTTTAGGCAGTAACCAAAATTGCAGCGTGGAAGAAGCTTGTTTTCTCCTCCCTGGAAGACCCTGAACCTTTAAGACAGGTTTCCTTTTGAGATTTTTTTTTAAGAGTTATGATTTCCCCCACCAAACACTATGAGTTCCTTGTTTGTTTTATGTTCTTCTATACTGTATAAAGGGTTGTTTAATAAAGTTTCCGTGTTGCTGGATCCTGATCCATATTGAGTTGATTGCTGTGGAGCTGGAGTGAGCTGAGTAGAGACTGTTTCCTTCTACGGCCAGCAGAAAAATCAAGCTTCAGAGAAAAATTGTATTTATATTTTTGCTGTGGAGTCAAGCTGAAAAAAAAAATAGAAATTTGGGAGGGCTGTGCTCTGTTTTATTGTTTTGGTGATAAGTGTATGGTTATGCATGTAAAACTATTACATGTGCATTATTATTGTTTTAGTTAAGATATTAAAATATATGTTAATTGTCCCTGTACAAAACCTTTGCTGTGAGTCCCTTTAGAGACCCTGAAGAAAAGTATTACACATACTTAGGCTGCAATTAGGGATGGGTGAAATTATTGCTTCAGTTCAGTTTTGATAAGAATTTACCAAACTTTGCAAATTTCTTCATTTGGGGGATGAGAAGAACTTGAGATTAAAAAAAAAAAGGAGGAGGAAGAAACTGAAATGGACAGAATCCTCCATGCAGGCCCAGACCTTTGAGTGCTTAGTTCTTAAAATCTGTGTTTGAATTCCGCAGGGTGCTGAATCAGGGTTGTCACCTGTTGTTGTTTTTCCGGACAGGCTTCTCATTTTTGAGAGCTACATGGCAGGCAAATTCAACATGGTCCTTTCTGTGCTGGAAATAGCTGTACCTATTTAATTTGGCCAGCACAGATGGATGTGAATTTTATTTCAGTTTGTTTTTTATAAGAATTTACTAACATTCACAAATGTCTTCATATTCAGGAAAGAAAGAACTTGAGATTTAAAAATTTTGAATGACAGAGACAGCAAGACTGGCAGCTTCATACATCCCTGCCTGCAATCATATGCTTACCTACCTGGAACTAAGCCCCATTCAACTCAGTGGGGCTGACTTCTGAGTAGACATGTATAGTAGACTTGTGCTGACAATCACTGCTGAGTAGCTAGATTATGCTGCTAAATCCCATTGAGTTAAATGGGGATTACACCCAAGTAATCCAGTTTAATTCAGGTAAGTGGATATATCCATTGAAATCAATAAATTCAATGTGTGTAACAAACTGAAATCAATTGGGGTAATTTTTCACATTGATTTCCATGGGGCCTGAAGCACAGCTAAGTGCGGTTAGACTCAAACCAACCCAATTGCCCAACTTGCTGTTTTGCAAGAGTCTCAGAGTTGAGAGAAAGGTGTTCACATCTGCCATGGACTGATTATACACTCACTCTGTGGCCTTGGGCAAGTCGTATGATCTCATCCACCACACCAAAATGAAAAAGAGTGGACTAGTTCACAACTTGGTTGTGAGGATCACTGAGTAAGGATTCTAATGAACACCCCAATGGAATGTCAGAATCATTAATTTCTAGAGCAGTTTCTAGATGTTTTGAGTGGGAATTTCACTCAGCATATACCACCTCTTTCATACTCACTGTATGCATATTCCACCTACGTTACCTTGCATGCAGTACTCATGTTGGGTCCCCAGCTTGGTGAGTGTGTGAATTGTCCCTTTGACAGATAAGCAGGAATTCCACTCTCTACATTTTACAAATATCACCAGTGCAGAAGAGAATATTTCAGGATATCTGGGGGGTAAAAATCACAATTCCAATTCCCACCCACACCTGCACACAAAATTGATGTAGGAGTGTCTTAGGACGCATGCTGGCTGGGGAAAGCTGGGACTTGAAAAACTTTTTGCTGTCTAAATACACATCAGATTGTGCCCTTAAAAACTGGATTTTGGGAAATGTCCAAAAGTAAGATGGGGACGTTGTTTTATTTTTCCCTGCCACAGTTCTGCATCTGGTGAAACAGCCTCAGGCAGTCTGACTTTTCAGTTAACCTGTGGGGCAGACTTCAGGGTTGGCTGAATTTATTTTACAAGGAGAAAAGCTGGGATTAATTCTCTGGTACTTCTGAAAATGTCCTTAAGGTTCTGAACTGCTAGTTCCTCTATTAGTCACCCAACAGGCTTCAGTGTCAATCAGTTTATTTTTACAAGGTTGATTGATGCTATACTCTACTCCAGTAACTACCTGGGGAACTATAGTTTCCCTCCCCTTCTTTCTTGCTAGTGAAGTCAGAATGGCATTTAATACTTGACTCTCTCTTTCCTGATACAGCTAGGCTGGTGCCGAGCCACCCTTACCAAGGGTTCCAAGTCTCACATAAAGCTCATACATGTTTGCTGAGATGACATCTTTGAAGTCTCCATAGTAGATTGGAAGGTCAGCTTGGGAAGCTTGGCTCAGTGACAGCTTTAGTCACAAAGGAAGAAAATTCTTCCACAATTACCTATAGCAGGCCTCACAAGTTGTAATCCATCAAGCCCAAAGCACGAGCTGATCACACACAGAGATCTGTTTTTTTCCGATCCCAGCTAGTTAGCAAACAACAGGAGATTTATTGAATCCACGGTGATCGGCCATACATGGCTGGTAAACAGCAGTTGGCTTGGTGAGTAGTCAGAAAGAAAAACAAAACGGCCGGGCCATGTTTGCTTTGGTTTGAAGGGGTCATTGAGATTTCTGATATGATATGACCTGATAGCTCAAGAGGTGAGAACTATCGGAACTTGGCTATCAACCAGATTTTGAACTTCTTTGAACACTGCAATGCAATTCTTGGCAATTTAAATATAAGAAAATGCACATCTGTGTTTTGAGAGCAAGTGCACATTTTCAATTCAAAATTCTGATTAATGTGTACATGGAATGGAATAGAAGTATGGGTAAAACATGGAAAAGTGACACAGAGTGGAAATAGCTGGATTCCTCCATCCCTATTTCGGTTGGTTGGTTGGTTGGTTGGTTTTAGGGGCAGTTTCCAGAAAAACAAGGGGGAACCTTTTATATCTATCTGTCACTGTACACTGCTACGCTTAGTGATGGTGTGGGTGCCTGGTTGGGGCTTGAAGCCCAGTGAGAAATCGCCCGCTCGGTTCCCTGAACGCCAGTCCACAGACCCCAGCGCCTGCCTGGCTCAGTGCACAGCAAGTTGGGCAAATGTCTGCTCCCTCAACGAGTACCATTTTCCATTCCAATGCAGTTAATTTGTTTGTTTTTCAGTTTCTCTCTTTTCTCCCCCCAATCTTAACTTCACTTTGACACATTCCCATATCAGTTTGATCCCCCCCCCCAAAAAAAAAGGTTTGTATGTATTTTTGTATTGGAGAACTCTGTGACCAAATTTGAAGAAATGCAAGTTTGCTGGATCAGGAAGCTTCTGTTCTGGATGAAGAGAACACACTACATCCTATATCTGAAGCCTTTAGATCCAGCAAGCAAAAGTCAGTAAAAAATACACCCCCTGCTGAACTGGAGTCCTTCAGATGCAGGGGTGTTGTTGGCCTGTGCTAGACTCCCTCCCTGTTGCATCAAAAGCTCTCTGATCCACTGGAAAGTGTGCTTTTATTATCTTCCCTTTGCTGAATTGTAGAAGCTAGTCCGGTTCATGCTAGAATTTTGGTGGAGCGGAAGGACATCTTTTCACTCTCCACCAGACTTCAGCAGAGCAGAACCCAGGGGCTTGTCTCATCCCGAGACACAAATTGTGATTGACCAACAGACTTGCCAAAGTACATAATCAAATATTCTAATATCCATGCAAGATCTGGGGAAACAACAAGTATCCCATCTATGCAAATGGGGGCCTTAAAAGGGCAATGTCTGCAACATTACAGGCACGTAGACGGGTTACTTAGAGAAAAGAATGAGCAGCCATTTGAGTGGCAAATGTTACTCAACGAGGGAGTGATTGGCTGTGTGCCACTGCCAAGGACTCCACGAACTGCCCGGCAGCTTGCCCCACACTGCTCACCTGGGTTGGGCAAGTGCTGGGGGTTTGGCGAGTGGCGAGTGCTGCACATGGCAGGCAGAGGGTAGTCCGTCCATCCCTAGCTGAGCTCAACCTATGAACCTACCAAAAACAGTTGGCTCCACCCCCTTACCTAGAGTGTAAAACAAATCCCACTGCCATTGCCCCAGGTCCTTCTATGTTCCCCTTTTTGGTTTTGCATTGTCAATAGTTACTTTTCATGGGCAGGGAAACAGATTTGGTCAGGAACATAGGAAGCTGTTTTCTACTAAATCAGACTACTTGTCCATCTATCCCAGTATTGTCTATTCTGACTAGCAGCAGCTTTCCCGGGTCTAAGGCAAAGGTATTTCCCATCAACTACTACTTGATCCCCCTTTTTTAAAATGGGATATTTATTTATTAAATACCTCATAAAATTAATTCCTCCAAGCATTTTAAAATAACAATAAAAATACAACTGAAATGATAAGAAAACCATCAATATCAAACCTATAAATGTGCCAAAAAAGATAAAGGTAAAGATGTCCCCAACCAGTCGTGTCCGACTCTAGGGTGTGGTGCTCATCTCCATTTCTAAGCTGAAGAGCCAGCGCTGTCTGAAGACGCTTCCGTGGTCATGTGGCCATCATGACTGAACACCGAGGTGCACGGAACGCTGTTACCTTTCCCGTCAAAGTGGTACCTGTTTATCTACTTGCAATTTCTTGCTTTCCAACTGCTAGGTTGGCAGGAGCTGGGACTGAAGACAGGAGCCCACTCCGTCACGCGGCAGTCAGGTCTCGAACTGCTGTTCTGCCGACCTTCCGGTCTGCAGTTCAGCGTCTTAACCACTAAGCCATAGTAGCCCCTATAAATGTGCCAAGCCAACACAGCATCAAATACTATATCACATTGCAGGAACTAGGATAATAAACAACTGTGCAGGGACTAAGATAAGAACACACAAAAATACTAACGTATTTTAAAAGACTTTTGAAGGAAGTTGAAGAAGCCTGGGAGAACAGGATAGTCTTTGCCTGGCACAAGAAGATAATAGGGTGGGCACCAGCCATGCTTCCCTTCAGAGAACAGTTTAGAGGTAGAGGGGGCCACTACAGAAAACGCCCTCTCTCTCGTTGCCACCTGCCAAGTCTGAGAATGAGGGGGCACTGGAAGAAGGGCTTCTGTGGTTGACCTTAAAGGTAGGGATGTCAGAGAATTCTGCCACGGATCTCGGGGAGGCTGAATGCCAGCACATTCGGCCCCCCGAAATCGGTGGCGGAACGGTCTGCCCCCCCGCCCCCCCAGGACGAGACTTACCTGGGGCGGATCTTCCTGGCGGCGGCAGCTCCGGCGGCGGCTCTGGCAGCGGTTCGGCGGTGGTGGCTGCGGTGGCCGGTCTTCTGACCGGCTGCCACCACCGCCATTTCCAGTTTTTTTAAAAAAAAAAACGTGATAGGCTATGTAAATGTTTACGTAGCCTATCACGGCTGACTTAAAAAACAACAACAACAACGCGCGTATGCAAATGGCGGCGGCCACGGCCACCGCCATTTGCGTTCCTTATTTTGGCACGTCTTAGTCTACGTCAAGATTTACGTAGACTAAGACGGCAAAAATAAGGGGAACGTAAATAGCGTAGCGGATGCTACGCTATTTGTGTTCCCCTTATTTTCACCGTCTTAGTCTACATAAATCTTGACGTAGACTAAGACGTGCCAATATAAGGAACGCAAATGGCGGTGGCCGTGGCCGCCGCCATTTGCATACGCGCGTTGTTGTTGTTGTTTTTTAAGTCAGCCGTGATAGGCTATGTAAACATTTACGTAGCCCATCATGGCTGACTGCAGGGACGCAAACGGCGGCGGCTACGGCTGCTGTCATTTGCGTCCCTGCTAGCCAGCGGCCGGATGTCCGGCTGCTGGCGGAGCCGGCCGGTGGCTCCGCAGAATCCCTGTGGAGCACAGCCAGCCAGCCAGGATTCCGGGGGGGGGGGAGGAACGGAGCACTTCCCCCCCATCAACATAATCCGTGAAAGGTAAGTACCTTTCGTACATCCCTACTTAAAGGAGATGACACAGATCGAATCTGGTATCATTTGCATGTAAAACACGTGCTCTACTACTGATCACCAGTCCCTCCCCATGAGGGGCTTCGTAAGAACATAAGAGAGCCCTGCTGGATCAGACCAAGGGTCCATCTAGTCCAGCATTCTGTTCACACAGTGGTCAACCAGCTGTCAACCAGGAACCCACAAGCAGGACACAAGTGAATGAACTTGTCCAATTCATCTGTCCAATGAATTGGACACCACTATTAATGCATTTCCATTGGTAGAGGCGTTCAGAGCACCGTCTGGTCCAGTTTTATTGGATGAGTTTCAGTTACTGAGGCCTGAGCATGTGGACAAGGTGCTTGGCCAAGTCCGATCGACCACTTGTGTGCGTGACCCTTGCCCTTCATGGCTTATTAAATCAAACAAGGAGGGGTTGTCTGGCTGGGTCCAGGAGGTTGTAAATTCCTCCTTGAGAGAGGGAGTGGTGCCTGCTGCTTTAAAAGAGGCAGTAATTAGACCACTCCTGAAAAAGCCTAACCTGGACCCAGAGGATGTTAACAATTATAGGCCAGTGGCCAACATCCCCTTCCTGGGCAAGGTGCTTGAGCGGGTGGTTGTAGGACAGCTCCAGGCACTCTTGAATGAAATGGATTATCTAGATCCATTTCAATCGGGCTTCAGGCCTGGTTTTGGAACGGAAACTGCCTTGGTCGCCCTGTGGGATGACCTCTGCCGGGAGAGGGACAGGGGGAGAGCGACCCTGTTGATTCTCCTGGACCTCTCAGCGGCTTTCGATACCATCGACCATGGTATCCTTCTGGATAGGTTGTCTGGGTTGGGAGTTGGAGGCACTGCACTACAGTGGTTCCGCTCCTACTTGGATGGCCGATTCCAGAAGGAGGTGCTGGGGGATTATTGCTCTGTGCCATGGCAATTGTGCCATGGGGTTCCACAGGGCTCTATTTTATCCCCCATGCTGTTTAACATCTACATGAAACCGCTGGGGGAGGTTATCCGGAGGTGTGGGCTGAGGTGCCATCAATATGCAGATGACACCCAGCTCTACCTCTCTTTCTCATCAAAACCAGGTGAGGCAGTGGCTGTTCTGAATCAGTGCCTGGGCACGGTAATGGACTGGATGAGGGCCAATAAACTGAAACTCAATCCAGACAAGACGGACGTACTGTTAGTGGGTGGTTCGTCTGCCCGGCTAGGTGATATTCAACCTGTTCTGGAGGGGGTTGCACTCCCCCTAAAGGATCAGGTTCGTAGTTTGGGGGTGCTCTTGGATCCAGAACTGTCACTTGAGGCACAGGTGAACTCAGTGGCATGGAGCACTTTTTATCAGCTTAGGCTGGTATACCAACTACGCCCTTATCTGGACAGAGATAGCCTAGCTACAGTTATCCATGCTCTGATAACTTCTCGTCTGGATTACTGCAATGCGTTATATATGGGGCTGCCTTTGAAAACGGTCCGAAAACTTCAGCTGGTCCAAAATAGGGCAGCAAGATTGTTAACAGGGACTGGCCTGCGAGCTCATATTACGCCAGTACTTTTCCAGCTGCACTGGCTGCCAGTCCATTTCCGGGCCCGATTCAAAGTGCTGGTGTTAACATTCAAAGCCCTTAACGGCTTGGGGCCAGGTTACCTGAAGGATCACCACCTCCCATATGTGCCTGCCCGGACCTTAAGATCATCATCAGCGGCCCTTCTCCGTGAGCCCCTGCCAAAGGAAGTGAGGCAGGTGGCTACTAGGAGGAGGGCTTTTTCTGCTGTGGCACCCCAGCTCTGGAATGAGCTCCCTAGTGAGGTTCGCCTGGCGCCTACATTGTATTCCTTTCAGGGCCAGGTGAAGACCTTTTTATTTTCCCAGGCATTTTAGCATTTTAGCTTTCTAAATTTTTATCTTTGCTGTTTTAAATCTGTATTTTAAACTCTTGCACTGCTGCTAGGTTTTATTGTGGTTGTATTGTTATATTGTGGTTTTAATGTTCTATATATTTTAAATTGTTTTATTGTGTGTTGTTTGGTTTTAATTTTTGTGAACCGCCCAGAGAGCTTCGGCTATTGGGCAGTATAGAAATTAAATAAATAAATAAATAAATAAGTGCAACAGCATCCTCCCACCCATGTTCCCCAGCAACTGGTGTACATAGGCATACAGCCTCTAATCCCTCTTCCATATGTTCCTGAAACCTGAAACATGTGCTTAGATTTCCCAGTACAGTTTCAACATCCCCCCCCCCTCCAGCTATCAGGAGCACGTATTGAAGCCAATCAGGCAAATTGACCTATCATCCATGTCTATAAATACTTATTATTGGTGAATAAATGTGCAGGGTTTTAAACAGGAATGGAATAGGGGACTGGATTGGTTTTGGATCCATTTTGCCTAATCAATGGATCAACACCTTGGTGCCTGTATCTGATGCATCTATGGATCTCAGGTTGCACATTAATCAGAAAAAAAATCTGTTTCATGTCTATTGGAGGCCACAAGGTCTCGTTAATAAGAGTTTTGTCTAAGTCGGCCAATTGTTTGAGGTGTTACATGGCTAATGCTTCTTTTAAGCAAGTTTTGGCAATGCCCAGCTGTTGCCCCTTTTTTGGTAGGAGGTCATTATATGGATACATTTTATATTGGAACTAGGGATGCCCATTGCTGTGAAATCTGGCCCTTTGGGGGCTTGACAGACTCCACTGAGCGCCTGACTTGGCTCACATTTGCAGGGTTATTTTCCTGAACTCCAGGAACTTTTTCTGTGCTTCTAAAAATTGGCATAAATAGAAATGTGCGCAAATTGCAGCCACATTTTGCATAATTTATGCAAACAGCGGCCACGATTTGCACAAATTATGGAAATTACCACCAAAATTTGCAATTTGCGCATTTCTATTTATGCAGTTTCTTTTTAAACAATGAAACATCCACAAGCTGGCCCGATCCAGATTGAGTCAGACCAGCTCCTGGGGATGCAAGCTGAAGCCCAAAGGGCTAAGCTGATGAAAACTTTGTGAGTTCCACGCGCTGGACAGATTTCTCCAACATTCCTAATTGGAACACTCCATAATATTTCCTGATATTTTCTTTTAAATCATCTATGTGCTTCCTGGAAATTAACGCATGGTCAACACGAATGGATACTCTGTGCCCTTTGACAGCTAAAAGACTGATAGTGCAACATTGGAAGGATAAACACTCACCTCTATAATGCAGTGGTTTCATGACTTTACAGTGCTTTCAGCATTTGAACAGGTGGCATATAGATACCACCTGTGAATGGATGATTATTTGGATATTTGGCCTGCTTTTGTTGAAGTTTATGTCTAGTCCTTAGGAATCTGTATTTCCATATATATATATATATATATATATATGTATGTGTGTGTGTGTATGTGTGTACACACACACACACACATATATATGCACTGAAACTGATATATTCAAGTCTATGTTGCCACATTTTTCTTCCTTTTTCTTTCCTTCCTTTATCGAAATTTTATAATGCAAAATGAGTTTTAAAAAAAAGATTTCTCAGTTTCTGCCTATTCTGTTACCAGGATAAAATATTAAGAGCTGCAACAAAAAGAACAATGCATCTCATTGACAGAGGTTCGGAACAAAATGTTAGCATGGCAGGAGATGGAGTCTCCCTATGCATTCCCTCTATGTCTTTGATTCCCTTCCCCTGACAAAGGTTCGATCTTAATATGAAAGCAGACACACTGCAGGATAGCCAAGTGGTATGCTGACCTCAATTCATTCTAGTTTGCTAGGTATTCAGCATATTTAGCAGAATGCTAATGCTAGTCACATCAAAGAAATAACACACTCAGTATGATGGACTGGCAGACTTCCAAACATCTAATCCACGATGTGGCTGACAGCAGTTTAGTCCCCAAAGGAGAATGCATTGTTCCTCTAAAACACCATTTTCTTTTTTTCTGTGAAGCTATCTTTGGATTCAATTCAGATTGTATTCTGTTTGAAATAACAGAAGAAGTTATTTTCATTGAATGCTTAAAAAAAAAAGTCCTTGTATTGTTTTCCTGTCTCAAACTGGAAAAGATATACCTATGCTATGAAACATGGGAATTCTCTTTGCAGATTTTTTTTTCCTTCGAAGAAGAAGAATGAATGAATCTTAATTAGCAAGCACTCACATAGAACCAAGTGGGTAAACATTCTATTGCAGGGGCCAAATTCCCTCTGTAATTTAATTAAGCAGTGGTAGAAGACTCGAGCTACAATTGTATACACCAAGGATGGGAAACCTCTCACCTGTGGCAGTTCTCTATCCAGCCCACCAGCTTCCATCTGTCTCCCAGGCCACACCCATCTCCTGTTCAGTACTGGAGAAAAGCAGGTTTGTCTAGCCCTGAGAAGCGACAGGCAGTCCCTTTCTCCATGCAGAGAGGGGCATAATGCAATGAAATGAGGGGCAAAGGCTTTGGGAGGGTTGGAGCCATGCCTTGACATCATCTGGCCTCAGGAGGAGGGTGTCCTAAGAGACAGTCCAGCCCCTGGGCCAGAAAAGCCACCTGCCTGGTATACACACTTACCTGGGAGGAAGGTCCTAGGTTTCAGTGGGATTTACTCATGAATTGACACGCACAGAATGAATCACCTCCATCAGCAAATAATTTTGAAGAGGCTCCATCTAGTTAGGGATGTCTGCGGAATCCGCCGCAGACTCCAATGAGGCTGAATCCCAGTGAATTTGGCCCCTTGAAGTCTGCAGTGGAACGGACGCACTGTGCCTCTCCGGACCGAATATCTGCCCCGGCCGGTTCCATTCCACTGTCTGTGTGGAACCCAGAAGTAAGTGATCGGATGCAAATGGCATCCGCTATGTCGTTCGCATCCCCATTTTTCCTCGCGATCAGCTATGCGTCTCTATTTACATAGGTACTTAGATAGCCTATTGTGAGAAGAAACGGGGACGCAGATGGCATAGCTGACGCCATTTGCATCCGGAGAGCACCATAGGAGCCGGGATGGAGCTGGCCAGCATGGTTTCGGGGGGGGGAGGAACGGATCACCTCCCCCCCATTGAGGATTCCAGGGGGAGGAACGGATTGCTTCCCCCCCGGCAGACCCCCCCTGCAGACACGAGGTAAGGGGATCTGTACATCCCTACATCTAGTCCAGCATTCTGTTAACACAGTGGCCAACCAGCTGCCAATGAGAAACCCACAAGCAGGACATGTGTACGATGGCACCCTTCCCACCCAAGTTCCCCAGCAACTGGTGTACTTAGGCTCACTGCCTCTGGTACCGGAAGTAGCATATAGCCATCAGGACTTCGAGTCATGGTAGGTTCATCTTCCATGAATGGACATTGGCTCCTTGCCATCCTTAATTCACACATAGACAGCAGGCTCTTTAGTCCTCCCTCACAGGGTGAGCAGCAGCAGAGGTTCTGCTGGAAGTCTGTTCTTATGCACCTCAGCTGCTCACTTCCCATACAAGTCCACTCCAGAAGAGAAACCTGCTAGAAGTTAGAACATCTGTTGCAGATTACATTGGGGAGAAAGGAGTTAATGAGGGTGTTTCTTTGCTTATCCAGAGGAATAAAGCGGAAGGGTCAGAGCTGTGACTGACGGCTATGCTGACGCCCAGAAGTGACTCCTATGAAGGCCTGACTGAGCCCCCTGGCTGTCAGCTGCCTATCCCTTAAACGATGGGGTGATAATCTGTTTTACTTTACAGGAGACAGTCCTCTGTTTCAAAGCATCCTCTGTTCAAAGGGCTCTCCGGTCCAAGTCCAGCTTAAAGACTGAGAACCATAAGAAGGCAGAGCAGGGTTCTTGAAGTTGCCCATCCACAGTTAGTATCCGTGCAGCAGACTGAGCAGACGCACAGGTCAGCTGGCACCAGTCTTTCCCACTGCAGTAAGATAGTTTGTATTTCTATAGCAATTATTTATATCTAAATTTGCATCTACACCTGCAGATTAGAACCTGCAAATGTTATGCAAATCTGTGCCCTCTTTTTTTGTGATGCATAAGTAGCCACCCTACTACTATATCAGATGCCTTTTTATACTCCTAAATGGCCTGGAACAGGTTTATCTAAAGGAATGCCTTCTACTGTATAGGACCTACACTAACCATAGTGCCAGATGACTGGAGGGGGGCTAATTTTGTCCCTATCTTCAAAAAAGGGTAAAAAGGAGGAACCTTTTTGTCAAAAAACCTTTTTGCCAGCTATGGCCGCCACCATTTGCGTTCCTTATTTTTGGCCATCTTAGTCTACGTAAATATTTATGGGGGGGTGGCAGGCTGTTCCGCCATGGATTTTGGGGGGCCGAATGCACTGGCATTCGGCCACACCAAGACCCGTGGCGGAATTCTCTGACATCCCTAGCCACCGCTGCTGCCGGAGCCGCTGCCGTCCAGAACATCTGCCCCAGGTAAGTCTCATCCTGGGGGGGATCCGTGGGGGGCGAGGGGGTGGCAGGCCGTTGTGCCATGGATTTCGGGGGGCCGAATGCACTGGCATTCGGCCTCACCAAGATCCATGGTGGAATTCTCTGACATCCCTACTCGATGCCAACATGGATTTGTCAAAAACAAGTCCTGCCAGCCAAGTCTGATCTCATTCTTTGATCAAGTAACCTCCCTTGTGGACCGTGGGAATGCTGTAGACATCATATACCTCGACTTCAGCAAAGCTTTCGACAAAGTGCCCCATGATATCCTGATGAGCAAACTAGCTCCAAGTGGGCTAGATGAAACAACAATCCGGTGGATCCACAGTTGGCTACAGAATCGGACTCAAAGAGTGCTTATCAATGGGACCTTCTCAAACTGGGGAGAGGTAACGAGTGGGGTACCGCAGGGCTCAGTCCTGGGCCCAGTGCTCTTCAACATTTTTATTAAAGACTTGGAGGAGGAGGTGCAGGGAATGCTGATAACATTTGCAGATGACACAAAATTGGGCGGGATAGCTAATACTTTGGAAGACAGAAACAAAATTCAAAGTGATCTGGATAGACTGGAGTGCTGCGCAGAAAACAATAGAATGACATTTAATAGGGATAAATGCCAAGTTCTGCACCTAGGAAAAAGAAACCAAATGCACAATTACAAGATGGGGGATACGTGGCTCAACAACACTACAAATGAGAAGGATCTTGGAATTGTTGTCGATCACGAGTTGAATATGAGCCAACAATGTGATGTGGCTGCAAAAAGGGCAAATGCTCTTTTGGGCTGCATTAATAGAAGCATCGCTTCCAAATCCCGGGAAGTACTAGTTCCCCTCTACTCAGCATTGGTTAGGCCTCATCTGGAGTACTGTGTCCAGTTCTGGGCACCACACTTTCAGAAGGATGCAGACAAACTGGAGAGGGTTCAGAGGAGGGCAACAAAGATGATCAGGGGACTGGAAAAAAAGCCCTATGAGGAGAGACTGAAAGAACTGGGCATGCTTAGCCTTGAGAAGGGAAGACTGAGGGGAGATATGATAGCACTCTTCAAGTACTTGAAAGGTTGTCAAAGAGAGGAAGGCCAGGATCTCTTCTTGATCATCCCAGAGTGCAGGACACAGAATAATGGGCTCAAGTTACAGGAAGCCAGATTCCGGCTGAACATCAAGAAAAACTTCCGGACTGTTAGAGCAATACAACAATGGAACCAATTCCCTAGGGAGGTGGTGGGCTCTCCCAAACTGTAGGCATTCAAGACGAGGCTAGACAGCCATCTGTCAAGGATGCTCTGACTTGGATTCCTGCATTGAGCAGGGGGTTGGACTCGATGGCCTTGTAGGCCCCTTCCAGCCCTACTACTATATGATTCTATGATTCTAACCTGTCCAGTTGCTAAGATCCTTCCCCAAGTGCTTCTGCCATCTCAGGTTCAGGAGGATGGTACTGGAGAAAGAGCCCTTTCTGTGATGGAGCCTAAATTCTTGAACTTCCTAAGTCATGTTCTCCAGGTGCCTTCATTATTATTTATATGCTGCCTTTAGTATTGGAGGCCGTATGCCTATATATACCAGTTCCAGGGGAACCTGCACTATTGCGGGATGGTGCTTTTGCACTCGTGCCCTACTTGTTGGCCACTGTGTGAACTGAATGGTGGCCTAGATGTGTAGTAAATTATTCGAGTTGCGCGATAAGCAGCAGCTAGCATTAGTCATTAAATAGTCCAAGGTCAAGAAGCCAAGAGTATTGGTCTGAAGCCAAGGGAAATAAAACCAGATATAGGGATGCACTGAAGAATAGTTGGAGTCATTCTGGGTTTGTGAATAATCAGAGCTGGGTCCAGGAGGTGGCAGGAACATTTTCTGCTATGGGTGAGCATCAACAATTGCTTCCAGCACCTGAACTGGGCTTGAAGCTTGTCTTTTATGCCAAGGCTGATTGATATGTGAGGCCAGCTGGGTCAAGCTGCAGATGTCTTCCGCCTGCCCATGTGCTGGGCCCGTCCCCAAACACTCTTCTGCTGAGGTGTTGTCCTCCTCCATCCCAAACGGAGGCCCAACAGGATGGATCCTTAGCCTGATCCAGCATGGCTCTTTTAGACGCCTGGCCAAATTTGCCCTCTTCTCACAAGCTATTAAGGACCTTTAGGGCACAATCCTATGCATGCTTTAGACAGAAAGTGTCCTACAACACCCAGCATTCCCCAGCTAACCATGTTGGCTCAGGGAGTTGTCGGGCTTTTTTTTTTTCTGTCTAAAGCATGCATAGGATTGCACCCTTACTTGATTGAATGATTTTGGCACTCCCGCTCCCCACCCTGAATTAGTGTTGACTCTTCTTGGCTGCTTTAAATTCTGTTATTATCTGCTGGTTTTAGTGGGTTTAAAATGTGTATGTGTGTTGGTTTGTTTTATATTTACTATTGTTAGCTGCTTGGAGGCTTTAGCAATAAAGGTGAGACATGCATTGAGAAATGAATGAATGACTAAAATTCTGCTTTCTTCTTTTCCTCCCCAGACACTTGCTAATTTGACGAATGGTTGTACTGGCCCTGAGAGTAATGGAACTAATTTGCCTGAATACCTACTTGGTAGATGCTCCATGTTGTCATCATTCAAATCAATATGAATGTTTGAATTTCTCCTCCTGTTTTGTGCACATTAGATCATCTACTCCAGACCCACTGAATTTCCTTCAAGCTTCCAGTTCTGTGCACTCCTCTAGATCTCCTCTAGCCCATTTTCATAATTCAATGTAGTTTCCAATTATCTGTAGTTTTAGATCTTTTGAAAATATGTTTTAAAAATCAGCACACAATCAGGTTATGGAAAAAGCATTCAATATCTATAGACTTGGGTTTCTGGGGAAAAGAAAGGCTAGCAATCTCCTTCTGTATTCTCAAAGAAAGCATGATTGCTTTAGAAAATAAATGGGTGGGGGGAGAAAAAATGAAGCATGACATGCAAATCTTGTATTTCCAGTACAGAGTTTGAAATGTAATAAACTACTATAAACTAGAGCTTGGAACCAGCAAATTACCTCAAGAGAGTACCCCTGGCCATGTCCTAACTAGTGATGGGTGAACTTACCGCAAATGAATTCATTATTTCATCACAAAGTAACGCATTCTTCTGTGCAATCTCAGACAAGAGTTCTCCTTTAATTTGAGATCTCATTCTGTGTATATGAGTTGCTGCGCATGCACAATATCAAAGTGAGCTGTAGTCTGTGATTGTATAATGTGTCATGATGTCATGCATCACCACATTATGTACCCCTTCACGATTGGTTGTTTCCTTGTGGCCTTCCATAATGTTGGAGAAAGGTTAAACCAACCAACTCAGCACATATGCAGAAATGCCATAATTTTACATACTGTGCATGCTCCAAAGCTTGCAATCCAAATTGCTCCAAAATTAATAACAAACTCATAAGATCATGATCCAAGCTAGATGGTGACCACTATGAACACATATAGGTGAGCATTACAAACACAAGAATTTCAACCAGCAAGCTGACTAACAACGAAGTTCAGTGGTATCTCTGCTTCTAGTAATCAATAGGGCCAAAGTAGATATTTATTATGTCTGCAGTATCGATCCACTAAGAGAGTCTTCTGTACAAGTACTGGGTGCAGTGCTGTTCTTGCACAATGCCCATTTCATTTCAATTCCAGGTAGATTGTGATCTCTGTGTTCAAAGACGTCAAAATTCATACAAGTGTAGCACTAGAATCATAGAATAGTAGGGTTGGAAGGGGCCTACAAGGCCATCGAGTCCAACCCCCTGCTCAATGCAGGAATCCAAGTCAGAGCATCCCTGACAAATGGCTGTCCAGCCTCGTCTTGAAGGCCTCCAGTGTGGGAGAGCCCACCAGCTCCCCAGGTAATTGGTTCCATTGTCATATTGCTCTAAGAGTCAGGAAGTTTTTCCTGATGTTCAGCCGGAATCTGGCTTCCTGTAACTTGAGCCCATGATTCCGTGTCCTGCACTCTGGGATGATCAAGAAGAGATCCTGGCCTTCTTCTCTTTGACAACCTTTCAAGTACTTGAAGAGTGCTATCATATCTCCCCTCAGTCTTCTCTTCTCAAGGCTAAACATGCCCAGTTCTTTCAGTCTCTCTTCATAGGGCTTTGTTTCCAAGGAACATCGTTCCTTGGCATGTCAGTGCTACACTTGTTTTGCATATTGTCTTTCTAACGTCACTCCCACTAATAGGGGGATGTGAGATGGTTAGTGATGATGGGAGTAGAGCCAATCTAGGGCCAAAGAAACAAAAGGGAGGTATCAGCGTGCTTGGGGAAACTGATGTAGAAAAATTCTGGGAGAAAAAACCCCATAAGGGGGCAACACCTCCCAGACTGAGCATGCCCAGTAGTCATGGAATACTGAGTGTCTGCTGGAAAAGAAAACTAGGGAACTGGGATGGTGGTGGGGTGTGTGTGTGTCTGCAACACCTTGCTTTGAAGGAATGCTGGCAGGAGCCCTGAAGAGGAACACTCCATTTGGGAAGGAGGGTATAACACACTGTGTTGCAGGTTCCACTTGCATGTATTTGATAACCAATTCCCAACATTGTATTTTTGTGTCTGGATCTAATGATACTAGTGCTGTGCTGAAAATGTTGACTCTTCCATTTTCAGCATTTTGTGGAAAGGAGAACGAAAACTCTGGCAAAAGAGGCTGGGAGAGGTGAGAATTTCAGAGAATTCTCTCTTGGGGAGAGGAACAGGTTTCCACATACCTAGAATCATAGAATCATAGAATAGTAGGGTTGGAAGGGGCCTACAAGGCCATCGAGTCCAACCCCCTGCTCAATGCAGGAATCCAAGTCACCTTTTTAAGTGTAGGCAATTCTTGAGGGAAATTGCCTACAAATTCAAGAATTGTAAGCAATTCTTTCTTTTTTATTTTTGTAAAAACACCCCCTGCCCTTGGAGGAGCTCAGACCTCTTCTCTAGCCGGGTAGTTCTTCCTGAACTCCTGGGCAACCATGTGACCTCACCCTTTCCAATAGGCATTCAGTAAGAACTCCCAGCTGGTGAAGAGGCCTCAGCTCCTGGAAGTGCAGGGGGTGTTCTTAAAAAAGTAAAGAGTAGACAGAAGTCCCCTCAAGAATCACCTACACTTTAAAAAAAGGTAAGTGGAATCCCTGTCCCCCTCCCCAAGGCAAAAATTCTCTGGAATTCTCACCCTCCCTGCGAAAGAGGCAGAAAAAACAATGCCTCTTTTGTAGGGAGAGAAAAAGTTCCAGAAAATAGGGGGCAGGTTTCAGCACAGCACTAAATGATATACCCCTAGGTTGCTCTCCTATGAGCCTTGTGTGGCGCAGAGTGGTAAGCGGCAGTATTGCAACTGAAACTCTCCCCACGACCTGAGTTCGATCCCAGCGGAAGCCGGGTCTCTCGGGTAGCCAGCTCAGGTCGACTCAGCCTTCCATCCTTTCGAGGTCAGTAAAATGAGTACCCAGCTTGCGGGGGGAAAGGTAGTCACGACTGGGGAAGGCAATGGCAAACCACCCCGCTACAGTCTGCCAAGAAAACGCCAGCGCAAGCGGCGTGCCTTTAGGGGTCAGTAATGACTCGGTGCTTGCACAAGAGGAACCTTTCCTTTTCTGTTCTCCTATACATGGTGGAGAGCGAGACTGTGCCTTCCCCTCACCTCGTCCGTCCACCCCCCAGGGAGTGCACCTGTTCCAGTCCAGTTCTAACTTCACCAGATAGTGAGATGTAGGTGTAATGTTTGAATAGGATGTACATGTGTGTACATGTGTGTGTAGGCCAAAGTGTGTAGGCCTGAACAGCATCCCAGATATAATTCAGGAGGCTATGAATGTCTGATGTTCTGCTCTCCTCCCGGTATCTGGCTGTGTCAGGGCTGGGAGAGGAGGAAGGCGATGTATCAAGCTCAGTTCAGTGGGGGAGACAATACTGTGTATTCCAACCTTCTGGGGGGAAATAATGGCAGGGGGAAGAGGTGGCATTCTCCTACAACCACCCCCCCCCCATGAAATTTTATGAGCTTTTAAACAGTTCATAATAAAGACATTAGACAATATTTGCAATTTAAATTATATTACTCTCATGGTATCATTTTGCCTTCAGTCTTTTCAAATGTACTATCCTGAAGTCAAATTCAAGGTCAGAAGAAAAAGAAAAACCCTTTCCAGAATGGACATGGATTGCTGCCAACCTCCAAGAATGTCGCATATGTACCTGAGCACTAATAAACTGAATTGCATTAGGCATTACCTAAAGAGAATGTTAACTTATAAAGATTTAGCTCAATGCACCACACCTCCTTGTCTGATGCACAGCACGATATATGGCATTCAGTGGCACATGCATTCAGATAAGCATAATGAGATGGAATTTATTATTGTATATGCAAATTGATGAAACTCTTGGATTATTATTTTTAACCATCAGGACACTTTTTATCCTCTTAAAACTTTCCCTCCTATGTGGCTGAAGAACTACAAGTGGAATATAGCCTAAATTTAAGTACCACTATATCTGTTGATGTAACATCCCTGCAATGCTGAAATGATGGTATATTTCAGAATACTGCATTTTGGAACACTGCATTCATAGAACAGTTACAATGCTCCGTAATAAGGCCACAATCCAACCCATAATTAAATAAGCTTCACTGAACTTATAAATAGGCTTAACGTTGTGTTCCATTGTGGACTGTCCGTTTGCACAGAAAGTAAGGTTAGGATCATATCATTACCATTATAATTGTACAATCCACATCAAATCACATTTTATTTGCATTCAACTGGACTTGAATGCCCTGATTCTTGTCAGTAATGGGATCCTGGGCCCTAGATCCCAACTTTATGTTTCAACGACATTTTTATGAGTTTATTTTTTCATGTCAAAAGTTGACATTTTGCCATATAGATTTTTGGTTGAAAAAGCAGGCAATGTCTGGTGCAGACCCACAAAGCTTTGGCACAAAGGGCTGTGAAGTCCCCAGCCAGCTCTGAAAGTTGTGTTCAGTTCTTGGAAGCTCCCCAACCTTGGGAACAGGCTGGCTCAGGAACTTCCTTTTCCAAGGCTTGGAAGTGTCTTTGGACGTATCTCTTGAGCACTCAGCAGGGACTGCAGAAACTTCTGGGCCTATTTCCTTAGGGTAGAGTTGCCACTGAATTTGATTTGAGTGGAAACAAAACGCAAGGTAAATTTAGGACTACCTGAAAACCTGAAGAATTCTGGGCTGCTAAAAGTAGGGATGTATGAGAATTTCATTCCTGTTCACAAACTATGCAAACATTAGCAACCCCAAATGCCAATGTGAGCAGGAATGTACATTTTTGGCAATTTTTTCATGATTTCCAGAATTTGTGCCCAAATGTGTACATATGCATGAGTGCACCCTTCTGAAAATACACATTTGCACACTTTCCAAAAGGTGCACAGATCCCCCCATCTGCATTTTCACGCTTGACTCAATGAGGGAAAATGCACATTTTTTTTTCCCAACTGGAAAAAAGCCCCTTGTTTGGGGGAATGCAAATGAGGTGAAACAATCTGCGGGGAAGAATTCAGAACACCTCAATGAGCTTGAACATCACTTATTCACCTACCCCTAGCTAAAAGAGGTTTGTTAAGACTACTGAAATTTCCTGGGGGAAATGGTTAATACACATGTACTTATGTGACTCACTTGGGAATTCCATGGCTGCATACTAAAATTAATGAATGGGGAGAGGAGAGAGAAAACCAGGAAAAAATAGTTTGCATGAAACCCAAACTGTCAAATATTTTAAACCAGGTATGGCTGAAAGTTTGTGGATAGAGATGGTGAAGGTACAGGTTTGGCAGGAATATTTGCTCCTCTCCTGGAACTCTCCTATGGCTTTTAAAAGCTACAAGGCAGAGGAATGTTAGCAATCTGATGGGAGAAGCTAGGCCTGCTCAAATTTTCTCCAGCTTTTCAGCGATTAAGAAGCACAGAAGCTCACTTTGGGTCAAGAGTTGGTATCCCTCGAGGCTGAGAAGTGTCATAGGCTTTATTGGTTCACTGCAAGTGTGTCCCAGTGCAATATAAAATGACAAATTGTGTAAGGAAAAGAGTCAGGGTTACACAAAGTAGATCAGAGCAAACAACTTCTTAAAAGAGCTACTCATCTCCCAACCTTTCCTCTGAGAACTGGCCTCTGAACCCAGAGAGATTGTCTCTATAAGGAGCAAAGAGCCCCAGTCTGAAGTAAACTCACAATAACATGGTAACATCTTTTAATGCAGGGTGGTTTTTAAGTACAGCCAGTAATGGAAGCAAGTAACAGAATAGATTACATAGTGTCAGAGCAGCAGGGGTTTTGATATGAGAAAAAAGCCAGTGGAACTCTACGTAGAGATAAACCCCAATAAAATACAATGCCCAATGGAATTGAATTTAATAACTTCAAAATAAGGGAGAAGCTCTAGTGAAGGGAAACCTTCCGAGAAAGCATTTGTAGCTTTAAAAAATGAAGTATGAAGACTCTTAGAGATTTACCTGGCCTACAGTTATATAGTCAGGGGCGGGGGGAAGAGCAGTACAATAATAAGTACCCATGTGAATCCAGGGAATGGAAGGAATTTACTGAAAACAGGCACAAAAGGGGAATAGAATATAAGAAATTCTTAACATATTTTTATACATACAGTATTTTTCAACAAGTCTTACAAATATAAGAGATTGCATACACGAATTTTGTTCATTATAATTATGGCACATCCATGAAAAAGTGTTCCTACTTCTATGGAGTCTTCCCTATCTAGTTTCCCAAATACTTTCATTTCCCCCAAACCTCTCAGATTTTGCCCCCGCTATGTATTTCTTTACCTTCACGGGCCACGTTTCTACAAGGGTTGAGCTTCCAATTGAAGCCTCCCAGAAACATATTGGAATAAATAAGGATAATCAACAGTGTTTGAGAGTATCCAAGCGCTTCTCCCAGTCAGTGGTCAGCATTATTAGCCCCCATATTATAGATAAGAATGCTCCAGGAAGCAGGGTTAGAATGAATGGATGGAAATATATAATGAAGAACATTTCAGCACAACTTTAGGTAAGAGCTGCCTGAAGTGGCAAACAAAATGGTGCCTTCTCCCATTCCACATACAAAACCCAACTGGACAAGCAGTTGAATCTTTCTTCAGTAATGGTATTGGGACTGCACCTGAAGGCAGGCCACTTGGCACACTACTCTGTCCTCCAACACCTTGCTGCCAGCTCCCAGCACTGTACATGACCGCGTCACTCTGCCTAATGGTAGGGCCGTCCTTGGACTTTCTGAGTGTTTCATTAGAATGCTAAAAAGGCCCCTATGGTACATGCTGTACTGCTGCCTCCCCCTCCATCCTCCCTCATGGGGCCTCCTCACTGGGAACTCATGGCGATTTTTCCTGCTGGGGATCTTGGGACTTGTGGTCAAGTCTCAGTTGTTTGGCTAGAAAAAAAGATGGTGCTCTACTATAGGAAGAAATGATGGGAATGATTCCAAAATAAATCCCAGCTTTGGAAATGTCCACTGCCACTATCAACATTAAATGCTTTTAACAAGGGATTCATCTAGCTTTCTTTAAGAAAAAGCTGCCTGAAAATGCTCAGTGGGCTATTACAAGATCGCCTGTCTACATGCATTAGGGATGTACAGATTTTGTAAACTCCATTCCATCTGTGTTTCATGGATTGTCAGGTGCCTTTCATTCCATCGTGCACTCATTGACAGACACAGATTTTTCCAAATTCACATCTATGCAAATTTGCACTTGCAAAAATGTGCAAATCTCCCCCAAATGCGTAAATCCCCCCAAATGTGCATTTTTATGCTTTAGTCTATGAGAGAAATGTGCATTTTCATCTGGTTTTTTTTTTTACTTTACCCATCTTTCTATGACTAAATTTGTGTAAAATTCCAGAAAGTAAAAAAGGAGAAGAAAAGAAGAAGAAGAAGAAGCAGTCTGCAAGTCCACAGAATCTATGTGACTTGGGGAAAGCTGGTCTGCTGCAGGATCCACAGGCCAGATTCATAGAAATCTGAACTTATTTGATTCAGATCAGATGTGAGGATGTCTCCAGGATCCCTAACATGCATAAAGAGCCAGTGATGAGAGCCTGTGTGGTGTAGTGGCTAGAGTGTTGAACTGGCAGCCATGAGATCCGGGTTCTAGTCCCCATTTGGCCATGGAAGCTCACTGGGTGACTTTGGGCCCATCACAAACTCTCAGCCCAGCCTAACTCACAGGGTTGTTGATATGAGGATAAAATGGAGAGGAAGAGGATAATATAAGCCACCTTGGGTTCCTTGAAAGAGGAAAAAAGGTGGGATATACAGTCAGGGCCAGAAATATTGGAACAAGGATAACTGTTTTGGCAGTTGGCCTCTGTATACCACCACATTGAAGTTGAAAGGAAACACACCCAGATGGGACCAAAGTCAGGACTTTCAGCTGTAATTCAAGGGGTGAGACAAAAGTGGGGCACTAACCATTCAGGAAGTACAGCCAGTGGCATACACACACACACATCATTGGTGGCTCATAAGTAATGGAATGAATGGCTGACAAGCAGCTGCATGGCCAGGTGTGGCCTGTTTCCTGGGTACCCCATGACCAATCAAGCAGATAAAAGGCCTGGAGGTGGTTCTGAGCATTACATTTGCATTTGGTAGCTGTTCACTGGAACTCCCAACATGAGGTCCAAATAGGTGTCCATGCGAGTGAAGGAGGCCATCATTAGGCTGAGGAAACAAAATAAACCCATCAGAGAGATAGCAAAAACATTGGGAGTGGCCAACACAACAGTTTGGAACATCCTGAAAAAGAAGGAATTAACTAGCAAGCTCAGCAACAGCAAAAGGCCTGGAAGACCACGGAAGACAACTAAAGTGGATGACCGAAGAATTCTGCTCATGGTGAAGAGAAACCCTTTCACAACATCTAGCCAGGTCAAGAATGCTCTTGAGGATGTAGGCATGTCACTATCAACATCTACAGTCAAGAGAGGGCTTTATGAATGTAAATACAGAGGCTTCACAACAAGGTGCAAATCACTGGTAACAGTCAAGAACAGACAGGCCAGATTAGCCTTTGCCAGCAAACACCTAAAAAAGCCTGCCCAGTTCTGGAATAAGATTCTTTGGACTGATGAAACCAAGATGAACTTGTACCAGAATGATGGGAAGAGAAAAGTATGGAGAAGCAAAGGAACAGCTCATGATCCAAAGCATACCACATCATCTGTCAAACATGGTGGAGGCAGTGTTATGGCATAGGCATGTATGGCTGCCAATGGAACGGGGTCACTGGTGTTTATTAATGACCTGACTGCTGATAAAAGCAGCAGGATGAATTCTGAGGTGTATAGGGCTATACTTTCTGCTCGGTTTCAGCCGAATGCTGCCAAACTGTTAGGATGCCGCTTCATATTGCAGATGGATCATGACCCAAAACATACAGCAAAAGCTACCCAAGAGTTTCTCAAGGCAAAGAAGTGGGATGTTCTTCAATGGCCAAGTCAGTCACCTGATCTCCACCCAATAGAGCATGCTTTTCACTTACTGAAGACAAGACTGAAGGCAGAAAGACCCACAAACAAGCAGCAGCTGAAGGCAGCTGCAGTAAAGGCCTGGCAAAGCATCTTGAGGGAGGAAACTCAGCATTTGGTCATGTCCATGGGTTCCAGACTTCAGGCAGTCATTGACTGCAAAAGATTTTCATCCAGGTATTAAAGGCGATCCTTAAGTTTGAAATGATGTTGGTTTGTTCCATTCCTTATGAGCCACCAATGATGGGGGGTGTGTGTATGCCACTGGCTGTCCTTCCTGAATGGTTAGTGTCCCACTTTTGTCACACCCCTTGAATTACAGCTGAAAGTTCTGACTTCGCTCCCATCTGGGTGTGTTCCTTTCAGCTTCAATGTGGTAATGTACAGAGGCCAAGTGCCAAAACAGTTATCCTTGTTCCAATATTTCTGGCCCTGACTGTAAATGCAATAAATACATAATAAAGCTCAGTTATACAGAAGGGTCATGTGGATGTCATTTCATGCATGGAAACCCATACACATCAGAAGTGGTACACTGTTGTAACCTTCAGACTTCTGCAAAGAGGCTAACGTTGTTGCATGAAAGGGCCCTTAAAGCATCTTGAAGGGGGAAACTGCCTTCTCCCATTGCAAAATATACCCTGCTGTTATTTCTAGGGTGACATCAAGCATGTTTTAATGGCAACCAGGCTTTCCAAGTCTATGTCCCCTTCTGTTACCAAGCTTTGGCAATTGGAAACCAATTCTGGAATAAACAACGCTTAATTGTAAATGTTTGTTGGAGGGGGGTGAACATAAAACTCAAGAAACTGTTCAAAACCTCCCAGAGGAAAGCTTAACACCACCAGGTGATTGAACTGCTTTAAACGTTGTTGAACTCTAGAGACCGTGGGTTCATTTGGAAGCACCAAAAGTATTAATATTACCATTAGCCTTGGCCAGTTCATTATTTCTCATCCCATTTCCCCCACCCCAATGGCAAAGTCAGGAAGGAAAAAAAGGAAGAGGAAGTAAGTGAACCTTGTGCTATTGGACTGACTTGCTAGGGTTGTGTGAGAAATTAGTGCTGTGCCAAAAACTTATTCTACATTTTTTTAGCCTATTCTCATTCAATTTGACAGGAAATAAATTGCTTTCAAAAAGACATTCAAAGGAGGAGAAAAATTCAGAGAAATTCTCATGGGCTGGGTTCAGGTTTCTTGTGTTTACCTCACTTATGAGGTGGCCAAGGAGTGTATATGAGTGCCCTGTCTTTCATTATACAATTGTATCTCTGGCAGCTTGTAGCCTCCTTGGCTTCCTGCACTTCAATTAAAGCCCAGGAGAAGCCATCATGAGGTAATTATTCCCAGGGGCTTTTTTCAGATCAGGAAGTGCAGGCACCTGGGAGACTGCAGAGCAATGGAGAGACGTATAGTAGAAAGATAAAATGCATACAGCACCAATGGCCACCTTGCAGCGATTAGGTAAGCCAAAACACCACTCAAATCAATTCAAAATAAATTAGAAAATGCCCTGAGAATGAGGTGGAAAAATTGAAGCCTTTTTTTATGGGGAAGAAAACTTTCAGGAAATTGGAGGGCAGATTTTAGCACCTGTTCCACCTCTTCCCTGGAGCTAGACACAACTCTGCCCAACCCCCATACACCTGCATGAAATGGCAGCCAGCCTGCCAACACAGTTGATGCTGTTGCCACTTGCAGTGGCTGCACCAAAAATCCAAAAACCCTTACCAAAAAAAGAGAAGAAACTGTGCTACAACCCCTGCCAAGGGTGAGCCCTTCCTGTGAGAAACTATTAAAAATTTCTCCTCCCCCTGGAGAAATTCAGTGCATTTGTCCTCCCCCCCATTTCTCTGCCCACAAACAGGGTGAAGAATTTCAAGAGGCCATTTGTGCACAGCTTTATGAGAAATCCACTCCGTCTGATCTACTTTTTCTTTTTGGTGGATTTCTCCAATCCACACCTCCTGGAAACAGATGCAGACTAGAGACAATCTGTGCCTGCAAATCTGTACTTTTCCAGACCTACACAGCATTCTGCAGACCAGGAAACCATATCCCCCAAAATGTGTACATTTGAAAAGTGCACAAAGAAAAATGTTTAAGGGCGCAATCCTATGCATGTTTAGACAGAGAAAAGGCCTACAACTCCCAGCATGCCCCAGCCAGCAAAGCTGGCCAATGCTTAGGAATGTTGGGAGTTGTATCCAACAACATCTGGAGGGCCACCGGTTCCCCACCCCTGTCTTATGGGAAATATTCCTTCCATGTTTCATCCCTCATATTTCAAAATGTTTTTTTTAAAAAACAACAACAACAAGCAACCACTTTGCAGGGCAAATTCTGCATTTGAATGTTCTGAACCACCCTCTGCAGCTGATCTTTGAATGCAAACCAGTGTCCATCTATTCAGAATGTCAGTTCTCCCCATTCAAGATGCCCTGGTCAGTAGTAAGATGAACTGAGAACGCTGTGATACAAGATTTACAGTTACCTTCTCTACGTTTATTTTATAGCTGCCATATGAGATTTTATTTCAGGGAAGAAGCTGCATTGATAAAGAGGTTTAATTGTCTGTCAGTGTGCCTTATGGTGCAGTTGCTTCATTTACTCCAAGACGGAATCTCATTACTAGTTCAATTCTCCAGGCAACCACCCTCCATCTTAAGACTGGTGCTTAATTAGTTCAGCCTGGGCAGTAGGAGGAAATCCAGGGGTCTCCCTCCTTCACTCCCCCTTCCCCTTCTGTCCTCCCTATGAATCTAATAGACCATTGATTTTCCATCGTCAAAGAGATCAGACTTCAGTTCTACCATTCAATCATCATCAGATTAGTTGTCCATTAACTTGAATTCCCCAGCCTGACAGCTTGTTGACACCTCCAAGGCTGCCCAATCAGCCAATCAACACATCGCTAACAACTTCAATTATGTATCTCTCTGAAAACCCAGTAAAGCCCACCCCCTTCATACGTGTGTATATGCTTCTTCCACTGCCTTTCACAAGGAATGTCTGTTCCATCCTTCATCCCCCCCCCCTGCTGTTTAGCATCTGAATGGGCCTTTCATACCTTAACGACTGTACTTGAAAGGAGATATGCTTGTGATTGAAAGCAGGATTGGGTTATCTGTTGGCAAGGCATAATTTTGTGCAAAGCTATTTCTACCTCTTTTCTGCGCCTGTAATGTTTGAAAATAAGCTGACACCATAAACATTTGGTGCCTGTCAAAGCAAACAAATTCATCAAGTTGTAGAAAGTTCTTTATTAATTTCAGTTGTGCAATTTTTCTGCCATGTCAAAAAATAAATACATAATACAGTTTCATTCTCCCCCCCTTTTTTCTTTTTAAAGGGATAAATGGCATAGAATTACGATGCCAGAAGAAAAGAAATGGCAATCGCAGACACTAGCTCTTTCTCACCTTACTTAGGAAGCAGTGTGTGTGTGTGTGTGTGTGTGTGTGTAAAAACAACAGCAAATAAAGGGATGAGGATTGTCCTGACAGCTCTCATTCTGCAAGACATGAAGAGGGCTTATTTACTTGATTTGGATCAAGGACCTTTTTGGGGTATGGATCTTAGGGATGTTGGAGAAATTCGAGATGGACTAAAATGAGCTCAGAGATTTCTAAGAATCTGACCTGAGGAATCTGCTGCGGAGCGACCCCCTCAGGCCACACGGAGTCCATGGACTTTCGGATGATTTCTTTCCCAAGATTTATGCATATAAATTTCTAGGAAAATGCATAAGTTTCTGCTGAGGAAACATTGAATGGAATAGGGGACAATACATTCAATGTTACATACTAAGGTAAATTATGTAAATATTTATGTAATTATTTACGTATTTTTAGGGATGTACGAATTGTGTACCTTCTATGCCGCTTGACTTTTGCAGTTTGCGGCCAGTGCTCCGTTCCACCATTCATAAGCCCCCTGAATTCTCCTCTTACTTTTCCACTCCAAAAATTATGAAGATAAATCCATACCGACAACCATAATTCTGGTGCCCAGCCATCTCTGTGAGTCTGTATAACTTCCATAAGAATCACTATTTTTCGTAAATATTTATGTTTTTTTAAAAAAGGAATTGTGCTCACCACCTTGTTTGTGGGTGTTCTCTTTAAATTGAAATCCTCCATTTACTTTCAGCCAAAACACTTCCTCTTCCTAGGGGCTTCCCCAAAGAAGGCTGTCTTAGGTGTGCCTGAGTGATAAACTCTTTGTTTAAAGCAATGCTGTTTTAAAGAAAGAAAAAAAACTTTTAAAATGACCGTGCCGGTCCTGGAGTGGCATGGTCATTTTAGAAGGTTTTTTCTTTCTTTAAAACAGCATTGCTTTAAACAAAGAGTTTATCTCTCAGGCACACCTAAGACAGCCTTCCTTTGGGAAGCCCCTAGAAAGAGGAAGTGTTTTGGCTGAAAGTAAACGGAGATGAAGGATTTCAATTTAAAAAGAACACCCACAAACAAGGTGGTGAGCACAATTCCTTTTTAAAAAAAACTTATGTATTTATTATTGGAATATACTGCACTGTGTTTTTATTTACTAAAATTTCGCGACTCTTTGCGGACAACGAAAAAGGCCGCATGACTGCTGGCTGGGCAGGACCTCGTGGTGCTGTTCTGCAGAGGATTCCGTGGCATGGACTGAAGGGAATTCAATCCCATTTCAGTCCGTGGTGGAATTCTCTGACATCCCTATGTATTTTTCTGCATGACGAAAAAAAAATTTGCATCCATCTGTGGGCGGACAATTGAACAAAAGGCACCTAAAAATCTGCAAAACACAGGCGGAGCAGATTTTACACAGTCTGTACACCCCCAATGGATATTTGTGCATTTAAGAATAAATTCCCATGCCGTTCCAGCCAACAAAGAAAAAACAATGAGGAAAATGGCCACTAGTGTGATCACTGAATCAAGCTATAGGTTTGGGACCAGTGTTAACAGAAGTGGCTGAACAAAGCCGACTTTGTTCCCTTATGAATCCATAAAATGAAGAGCTTGGCAAACTTTACTGAGTCATAAACAGCCAAGCTGCCAGAAGTATAAAACCACAGAACAAATCAGACCAAGCTTCTAACAGAATGAAACCACCACTACTGCAGAACACATTGAACATGCTAGTCTTCTTATCACCAAAAAACAAAAAAAGCAAAATTAAATCCCAGGCTAAAAAGGAAACTTGTTTGGCTTCATCTGGCTACTAGGCATCACCCCCTCCTGGTTGTGACCCTTCTTTGCACCCAAAGTTCTTTGTAGCCAGACCTGTTAATTAGCTCTGCATCCTGAGTGGCCCTTGTTACTGCATCCTCTATCTGTTTTAAAAACCCTAAGAACATATTAACCCTTAACTTGCACCTTTATATGGTGTGACCTGCTGCCATTGCTGTTCCAACAAGCAATACACTTCATTTGAATATTCTAATTGAAAATTCCAGTCCTCTTGAGATAAGAAAGCTAGGGAACCTACTTCACAAAGGAAGTTTGGGTTGTTTTTGTTTGCAAAGAAAAAGTAGATTGTTGTTAAGATTTTGCATATATTGATATTTAATTATTCAAATAATAGTTATTAATTTTCAGTGCATCACAGTTAGGTATGTTCGAGAAATCCACAATGGATTCAGATGACTTTGGATTTCTATGTATCTGTCCTGCGGATTTCACAGTGGACCAGGTTTTTCCAGGTCACATGGATTTGTGGACTTGGGGATAGGGATGTCAGAGAATTCCGCCATGGATCTCGGGGAGGCCGAATGCCAGCGCATTCGGCCCCCCAAAATCAGTGGCGGAACGGTCTGCCCCCCCGCCCCCCCTGGGACGGGACTTACCTTGGGAGGATCTTCCTGGTGGCGGCGGCTCTGGCGGCGGTTCGGCGGTGGTGGCGGCGGCGGCGGTGGCCGGTCTTCCAACCGGCTGCCGCAACCGCCATTTCCAGTTAAAAAAACAAAAAAACAAAAAAAGTGATAGGCTACGTAAATGTTTATGTAGCCTATCGCGACTGATTTAAAAGAAAAAAAACACACGCGCGAATGCAAATGGGGCAGCCCATGGGCACCGCCATTTGCGTACGCGTGGTTTTTTTCTTTTAAATCAGCCATGATAGGCTATGTAAGCATTTACGTAGCCTATCACAGCTGACTGCAGGGACGCAAACGGCAGCAGCTACGGCTGCCGCCATTTGCATCCCTGCTAGCCAGCGGCCGGATGTCCGGCCACTGGCGGAGCCGGCCGGCGGCTCCGCAGAATCCCTGCGGAGCGGAGCCGGCTGGCCAGGATTCCGGGGGGAGGGATGGAGAGCCTCCCCGCCCCGGCCAGAATTTCGGGGGGAGGGACGGAGTGCCTCCCCCCCCACGAATGTCACCCTTCAAAAAGGTAAGTGACTTTCGTACATCTAGGGGTGCACGAAAGTCCCTTACCTGTACTCGAAGCTTTTCGCGGTGGGGGGGAGGTGCTTCGCTGCTCTCCTGCGAAGTTCAGGCCAGGGGGGTGAGGCTTCCCGCCTCGCCCGGCCAAAATTCAGGCCGGGGAGGAGGCGCCTTGCCTCGCCCGGCCGTGAACTAAAAAGTTAAAAAAAAAAAAAAAAAACGCCCCCGTGATAGGCTATGTGATGATTTACGTAGCCTATCACGGCTGACTTTGCAAATCTAGCCGTGATAGGCTATGTTTTTTTTTTCTTTTCTTTTATTGGAATGGCGGCTGCGGCAGCCGGTCGAAAGACCGGCTGCCGCTCCCGCCCCGGACGAAGACCCGCTGAACCGCCGGCCGGACCCGCCGCCAGGAGGGACATTCGCCAAAGGTAAGTCCCGGCCCGGGGGAGGTGCGGGGGGTTGGGGGTGCGGAGAATTTCTCCCCAAAACTTGTTCGGGGGGCCGAACACGTTGGCGCTCGGCCCCCCGAAGTTTCGGGGAGAAATTCTCCGCCAACCCTACGTACATCCCTACTAGGGATGTCAGAGAATTTCTCCACGAATTTCAGGGAGGCCGAATGCCAGCGCATTCGGCCCCCTGAAATTGGTGGAGAAACAGTCTGCTCCCCTGCCCCCCCCGGGATGGGACTTAACTTGCTCGAATGTCCCTGGCGGCGGCGGCTCCAGCAGCGGTTCGGCAGCGGTTCGGCGGCAGCGGCCGGTCTTCCGACCGGCTGCCACCACCGCCATTTCCAAGTAAAACAAACAAATAGGGATGGGGGAGAATTTCTCCCCGAAACTTTGGGGGGCCGAGTGCCAACGCATTCGGCCTCCCGAAATCAGCGGTGAAATTCTCCGCCCCCCGCCCCCCCCGGGATGGGACTTACCTTTGCCGAATGTCCCTCCCGGCGGCGGGTCCTGGCGGCAGTTCGGCGGGTTTTCATCAGGGGCGGGGGCGAGAGCCGGTCTTTCGACCGGCTGCCGCCGCCGCCATTACAAGTGAAGTAAAAACAAAACAAAAAACCCGTGATAGGCTACATAACAATTAACGTAGCCTATCACGGCTAGATCTCCAAAGTCAGCCGTGATAGGCTACGTAAATCGTCATGTAGCCTATCACGGGTGACTTTGAAAAAAAAAAAAAAGCGCGTACGCAAATGGCAGCGCCCATAGGGAGCCGCCATTCGCGTTCCTTATTTGGTCCCTGTAGTCTACGTAAAGATTTACGTAGACTACGGTGAAAATAAGGGCAACGTAAATAGCGAATCCAGGGAATATGTGGTGGAATTCACTGACATCCCTAGCTTGACCCTTGCCCTTCATGGCTTATTACATCAAAAAAGGAGGGGATGTCTGCCTGGGTCCAGGAGGCTGTAAAGTCCGCCTTGGGGGGGGAGTGGTGCCAGCCTCCTCAAAAGAGGTGGTCATCAGGTAATTCCTGAAAAAGCCTAACCTGGACCCGGAGGATGTTAAAAACTATAGGTCGATGGCCAATATCGCCTTCCTGGGTGGGTGCTTGAATGGGTGATTGCAGGACAACTCCAGGCACTCTTGGATGAAATGGATTATCTAGATCCATTTCAATCAGGTTTCAGGCCTGGTTTTGGAATGGAAACTGCCTTGGTCACCCTATGGGATGACCTCCACCAGGAGAGGGATGGGGGAGTGCAACCCTGTTGATTCTCCTGGACCTCTCAGCGGCTTTCGATACCATCGACCATGGTATCCTTCTGTATAGGTTGTCTGGGTTGGGAGTTGGAGGCACTGCACTGCAGTGGTTCCACTCCTACTTGGATGGCCGACTCCAGAAGGTGGTGATGGGGGATTATTGCTCTGTGACATGGTAATTATGCCATGGGGTTCCACAGGGCTCTATTTTATCCCCCATGCTGTTTAACATCTACATGAAACCACTGGGGGAGGTTATCCAGAGGTGTGGATTGAGGTGCCATCAATATGCAGATGACACCCAGCTTTACCTCTCTTTCTCATCAAACTCAGGTGAGGCAGTGGCTGTTCTGAATCGGTGCCTGGGCATGGTGATGGACTGGAGGGCTGATAAACTGAAACTCAATCCAGACAAGATGGAGGTACTGTTAGTGGGTGGTTTGTCTGCCTGGCTAGGTGATATTCAATCTGTTCTGGAGGGGGTTGCACTCCCCCTAAAGGATCAGGTTCATAGTTTGGGGGTGCTCTTGGACCCAAAACTGTCACTTGAGGCACAGGTGAACTCAGTGGCATGGAACGATTTTTATCAGCTTAGGCTGGTATACCAACTATGCACTTATCTGGACAGACATAGCCTAGCTACAGTTATCCATGCTCTGATAACTTCTCGTCTGGATTACTGTAATTCCTTATACATGGGTCAGTCTTTGAAAACAGTCCAGAAACTTCAGCTTGTCCAAAATAGGGCAACAAGATTGTTAACAGGGACTGGCCTGCGAGATCACATTAAGCCAGTACTTTTCCAGTTGCACTGGCAGTCCATTTCCAGACCTAATTCAAAGTGCTAGTATTAACATTCAAATAGGGATGGCGGAGAATTTCTCCCCGAAACTTCGGGGGGCCGAGCGCCAACGTGTTCGGCCCCCCGAACAAGTTTCGGGGAGAAATCCTCCGCACCCCCCCGCACCCCGCACCCCCCCCCCGGGACGGGACTTACCTTCGCCGAATGTCCCTCCCGGTGGCTGGTCCGGCCGGCGGTTCGGCGGGTGTTCGAGCGAGGCAGGAGCGGCAGCTGGTCTTTCGACCAGCTGCCGCCGCCGCCATTGCAATGAAAGGAAAAAAAAAAAAACTTCCCCTGATAGGCTACGTGACGATTCACGTAGCCTATCACGGCTAGATTTGCAAAGTCAGCCGTGATAGGCTACGTGAATCGTCACGTAGCCTATCACGGGTGACTTTAAAACAAAAAAACAAAAAGAGTGTACGGATAATGGCGGCCCCCATAGGGAGCCGCCATTCCCGTTCCTTATTTGGTCGCTGTAGTCTACGTAAAGATTTATGTAGACTACGGCGAAAATAAGGGCAACGCTATTTGCGTTGCCCTTATTTTCGCTGTAGTCTACGTAAACATTTACGTAGACTACAGCGACTAAATAAGGAACGCGAATGGCAGCTCCCTATGGGGGCCGCCATTCGCGTACGCGCTTTTTTTTTTTTTAAAGTCACCCGTGATAGGCTACGTGACGATTGACGTATCCTATCACGGCTGACTTTGCAGATCTAGCCGTGATAGGCTACGTGAATCGTAACGTAGCCTATCAGGGGGCGTTTTTTTGTTTTTTGTTTTACTTTCGCGTTCGCGGCCGGGCGAGGCGAGGCGCCTCCTCCCCGGCCTGAATTTCGGCCGGGCGAGGCGGGAAGCCTCCCCCCCGGCCTGAATTTCGGCCGGGCGAGGCAGAAAGCCTCCCCCCCAGCCTGAACTTCACGGGGGGACCAGCGAAGCGCCTCCCTCCCACCGCGAACGGCCTTCGACGACAGGTAAGTGACTTTCGTCCACCCCTACATTCAAAGCCCTTAACTGCTTGGGGCCAGGTTATCTGAAGGATTGTCTCCTCCCAGATGTGCCTGTGTGGACCCTAAGATCATCCTCAGCCGTCCTTCTCTGTGAGCCCCTGCCAAAGGAAGTGAGGTGGGTGGCTACTAAGAGGGGGGCCTTTTCTGCTGTGGCACACCGGCTGTGGAATGAGCTCTCTAGAGAGGTTTGCCTGGCACCTGTTGTATTCCTTCTGGCACAAGATTAAGACCTTTTTAATCTGCCAGGAATTTTAGCTTCCTAGTCTTTTAGCTTTGGTGTAGGGATGGGGGAGAATTTCTCCCCGAAACTTCGGGGGGCTGAGTGCCAACATGTTCGGCCCCCCGAAGTAGTTTCGGGGAGAAATTCTCTGCCCCCCCTCCCCCCGCCCCCCCCCCCCGGGATGGGACTTACCTTTCCCGAATGTCCCTCCCGGCGGCGGGTCCCGACGGCGGGTCCCAGCGGCGGTTCGGCAGGTCTTCGACAGGGGCAGAGGCGGCAGCCGGTCTTTTGACCGGCTGCCGCTGCCGCCATTCCAATAAAAGTAAAAAAAAACAACAACGCCCCCGTGATAGGCTACGTGATGATTAATGTAGCCTATCACGGCTGACTTTGCAGATCTAGCCATGATAGGCTACGTTAATCATCACATAGCCTATCACAGGGACTTTTTTTTTCTTTTTTTTTTTACTTTTTATTTCGCGGCCGGGTGAGGCGAGGCGCCTCCTCCCCGGCCTGAATTTCGGCTGGGCGAGGCGGGAAGCCTCCCCCCCGGCCTGAATTTCAGCCGGGCGAGGCAGGAAGCCTCCCCCCCAGGCCTGAAGTTCGGGGGGAGCAGCGAAGCGCCTCCCCCCCACCGCGAAGCAAGCTGCGAGACCAGGTAAGTGGCTTTCGTGCACTCCTACTTTGGTGTTTTAAATCTGTATTTTAAATCTCTTCATTGCTGCTAGGTTTTATTCTGGTTGTATTGTTATATTGTGGTTTTAATGCTTTTATATGTTACATTGTTTTATCCTGCGCTTTTTGGTTTTAATTTTTGTGAACCGCCCAGAGAGCTTCAGCTATTGGGTAGGGATGTCAGAGAATTCCGTGACGGATCTCGGTGAGGCCGAATGCCAGTGCATTCGGCCCCCTGAAATTCATCGTGGAACAAAGACCCCACCCCCCAACCCACGAAAGGCACGCAGGACAAAGTCCCCATTACCCCCAACCCACAAAAGGCGTGCAAAATGGAGCACTTACCTGCTCCCGTCTGCACTACTTTGCGAATGGCGGCCGTCCTGCGGCCGCCATTTGCTTCCTCTTCATAGCCGTGATAGGCTAAGTAAATACTTATGTAGCCTATCACGGCTAATGCAGGGATGCCATTTACAGCCCTGCGGAGGCCGTGATAAGCTACATAAGTATTTACGTAGCCTATCACAGCAGAGGGGAAAAAACCCAGGGTACGCAAATGGTGGCGGCTACCGCCATTTGCATACACTGGGTTTTTTTCCCCCTGCTGTGATAGGCTACGTAAATATTTACGTAGCCTATCATGGCTAAATACAGGGACGCAAATGGCGGCAGCTATGACAGCCGCCATTTGCGTCCCTGCAGGGCTGCCCAGCGGCCAGATGTCTGGCTGCGGGCGGCTGGAGCCAGCCGGTGGCTCCGTGGCTTGGCCGCGGAGCGGAGCCGGCCAGGCAGGATTCCGGGGGGGAGGACCGGATCGCTTCCCCCCTCATCGAGGATTCCAGGGGGAGGGATGGAGCGCCTTCCCCCCCAGGCGGAAACAGAACGGAGTGGAAGGTAAGTGTTCCATCCATCCCTACTATTGGGCGGCATAGAAATAAATAAATAAATAAACAAAATTATTGGCTATTGTTGACTGCCTTGAAGAAGTCTATAAAGGCAGGATATAAATTCAATAACTAACTAAAATCTTATTCCCCTCCCCTTTACCAGTTTACCCACCAATGATATTCAGAGTTTCTCATCCTTTATGAAAACTTTCCACCCCACTCTCTATCCCAAAATGTCATTAGGTACATCTGAGCAGCTGGTTACACCCTTCCATTTCATCTCAGCTCATAATTGTCCCAATGCCACTTCCCTGCCTTCCCTTGCACCACATAGTTATTTAGCTATCGATTTAGGGAACTTAGAAGTAGTACCTGCCCTGTTTGCAAATTGAACTGACTTTCGCATTAGGTTGTCCTTTTGATATAGAATCATAGAATCATAGAATAGTAGGGTTGGAAGGGGCCTACAAGGCCATCGAGTCCAACCCCCTGCTCAAAACTTGCCCAATTCTTTCAGTCTCTCTTCATAGGGCTTTGTTTCCAGTCCCCTGATCATCTTTGTTGCCCTCCTCTGAACCCTCTCCAGTTTGTCTGCATCCTTCTTAAAGTGTGGTGCCCAGAACTGGACACAGCACTCCAGATGAGGCCTAACCAGTGCTGAGTAGAGGGGAACTAGTACTTCCCGGGATTTGGAAGCGATGCTTCTATGAATGCAGCCCAAAAGAGCATTTGCCTTTTTTGCAGCCACATCACATTGTTGGCTCATATTCAGCTTGTGATCGACAACAATTCCAAGATCCTTCTCGCTCGTAGTGTGGTTGAGCCACGTATCCCCCATCTTGTAACTGTGCATTTGGTTTCTTTTTCCTAGGTGCAGAACTTGGCATTTGTCCCTATTAAATGCCATTCTGTTGTTTTCTGCCCAGCGCTCCAGTCTATCCAGATCACTTTGAATTTTGTTTCTGTCTTCCAAAGTATTAGCTATCCCTCCCAATTTTGTGTCATCTGCAAATTTGATCAGCATTCCCTGCACCTCCTCCTCCAAGTCATTCATCAAAATGTTGAAGAGCACTGGGCCCAGGACTGAGCCCTGCGGTACCCCGCTCGTTACCTCTCCCCAGCTTGAGAAGGTCCCATTAATAAGCACTCTTTGAGTCCGATTCTGTAGCCAACTGTGGATCCACCGGATCGTTGTTTCATCTAGCCCACTTCGAGCTAGATTGCTCATCAGGAGATCATGGGGCACTTTGTCGAAAGCTTTGCTGAAGTCGAGGTATATGATGTCTACAGCATTCCCACGGTCTACAAGGGAGGTTACTTGATCAAAAAATGAGATCAGATTTGTCTGGCAGGACTTGTTTTTGACAAATCCATGTTGGCTTCGAGTAATCACGGCATTGTTGTCAAGGTGCTCCCAGATGGATTGCTTTATGATCTGCTCCAGAATTTTCCCAGGGATTGATGTCAGACTGACTGGTCTGTAGTTCCCAGGTTCCTCCTTTTTACCCTTTTTGAAGATAGGGACAACGTTAGCTCTCCTCCAGTCATCTGGCACTTCCCCCGTCCTCCATGATTTCTCAAAGAGAATAGACAGCGGTTCTGAGAGTTCTTCTGCCAGTTCCTTTATGACTCTAGGATGCAGTTGACAGGTAATGTCAACTTGATATGGTAGATTGATATCAGCAGATAATGGAGGGAGCAATTTTATGGCTGCTAGACAGGGGCTAGATGGCAATAGGATATGCTGTTTTCCAGGAACCGACCTCCCTCCACTTCTGCGCTGCCTTGGAGGCAGTGCAGAACAGTCCTGTCCTCCACGCTTGCAAAAGGAGCAAGGAGCAGCTGGAAAGGGGCGTGTCTGGGGGGGCGTTCCGGGGTGGGGAGAGCATAGCTGCCTGTATGACACATCCTATGTCGTACAGCAGCCTCCCTCCCTGCTCCATGCTCCTGTGGCTAGACAGCCGAAAGCGGCTCTCTAGCTGAAAAGGTTGGATAGGTGGTCGCCTCCAAATTTGAATGCAGCCATCTATCTAGATAGGATTGTGCTCTTATACTTCAATGAATTGCACACTCTAAGTCTTCATTCAAAAGAAGATTGCATTATCTATCTTACAGGTAGGTAGTAGTGATGCAACATTTCTACATTAATCATTGTTTGTCCCAGCAAGCATGCTAGATAGATATGTAAATTTTATTTCAGAAACAAAAGCTTGTGATACTGATAGTGTAGGTCTGTCTGAAAAATTGGCTCTGGCTTCTTCTGCACCTATTATTAGGGTTCAGAGGAGGGCAACAAAGATGATCAGGGGACTGGAAACAAAGCCCTATGAAGAACAACTGAAAGAATTGGGCAAGTTTAGCCTTGAGGAGAGAAGACTGAGGGGAGAGATGATAGCGCTTTTCAAGTACTTGAAAGGTTGTCACAGAGGGGAAGGCCAGGATCTCTTCCCAATCGTCCCAGAGTGCAGGACATGGAATAATGGGCTCAAGTTACAGGAAGCCAGATTCCAGCTTAACATCAGGAGAAACATCCTGCGTTAGAGCAATACAACAATGGAACCAATTCCTAGGGAGGTGGTGGGCTCTCCCATGCTGGAGGCATTCAAAATGAGGCTGGACAGCCACTTGTCAGGGATGCTCTGACTTGGATCCCTGCATTGAGCAGGGGGTTGGACTCGATGGTCTTGTAGGCCCCTTCCAACCCTACTATTCTATGATTCTAGGATTCTAGGATCTGCAGTCTCACTTAGATAACAAGTTGGGGCAGAAGGAGGCCCATAGCAGATGCTGACTTCATGGCTCAATATTTTCCGTTGCTTGCAGAGAGGGATGGTAATGAAGTTCTCAGTGTAGAAATTTCTCAGTTCTCCGGGTCTGAATGAACTGATCTTGCTTGTAAAGCAGTGCCACTGAATGAGTGATCCTCAGTTCTTGCATTTTTTAAAATTATTTATTTATTTATTTATTATTATTAAATTTATTAATCGTCCATCTGGCTGGTCACCCAGCCACTCTGGGCAATGTAAAACATACAATAAAACAGTTTAAAACAATAAAATTCTACAATAAAAACATTTTCTAAAATACCCTAACCCACCCCAAATGCCTGCCTGAACAACCACGTTTTTAATGCACGACGGAAGCTCATTAAAGAGGGGGCATGACGGAGTTCCCTAGGGAGGGAGTTCCACAGAGTGGGGGCCACCACAGAAAAGGCCCTCTCCCTCGTCCCCACCAGTCTACCTGTCCTGGCTGATGGGACAGAGAGAAGGCCATCCGAGGCTGATCTTGTTAAGCGGCCTGTCTGGTACTGCTGGAGGCGCTCCTTAAGATAGGCTGGGCCGGAACCATATAGGGTTTTAAAGGTCAAAACCAACACCTTGAATTTGGCCCGGAAAACAACTGGTAACCAGTGCAACTCCTTCAGCACTGGAGTGATGTGATCTTGCCGGCGGCTGCCTTTAATCAGGCGAGCTGCCGCGTTCTGTACCAGCTGCAGTTTCCGAACCGTCTTCAAGGGTAACCCCACGTATAGCGCATTACAGTAGTCTAAACAAGAGGAGACCAGGGCATGTACTACCAATGGGAGCAGATGGTCGGGAAGGAAGGGGCGCAGCTGCTGTATCAGATGGAGTTGATACAGCGCTGTCTGGCTCACAGCTGACACCTGAGCCTCCATGGACAGCTGGGAGTCCAAAATGACCCCCAGGCTGCGGACTTGGTCTTTCAAGGGTAGCCGTACCCCATTCAACACCAGGTCAACATCCCCCAGCCTCCTCTTGTCTCCCACCAAAAGTACCTCGGTCTTGTCAGGGTTCAGCTTCAGCTTATTCCTCCCCATCCAGCCACTCACCGTCTCCAGACATTTGGACAGGGATTCTACAGCCAACCTTGGTGAAGATTTGAATGAGAGGTAGAGCTGCATGTCATCCGCATATTGATGACACTGCACCCCAAACCTCCTGATGATAGCCCCCAGTGGCTTCACATAGATGTTAAATAGCATCGGGGAGAGGATGGAACCCTGTGGCACCCCAGAAGTAAGTGGCCACGGGTCTGAAACTTCCTCTCCCAGTGCTACCCTCTGGTACCTGCCGGAGAGGAAGGACCGGAACCACCGCAATACGGTGTCTCCAATGCCCAACCCCTCCAGGCGGTCCAGGAGGATACCGTGGTCAACGGTATCGAAAGCCGCTGAGAGGTCGAGGAGAACAAGGAAGGAGCATTCACCCCTATCCAGAGCCCTCCTCATATCATCTACCAAGGCGACCAAGGCCGTTTCTGTCCCATGCCCAAGCCTGAAGCCCGACTGAAATGGGTCTAGATAATCAGTTTCTTCCAAGTGTGCCTTCAACTGCACCGCCACCACCCGCTCAATCACCTTGCCCAAAAATGGCAGATTTGAGACTGGGCGAAAGTTGTTCAGAATTTGAGGATCCAAGGAGGGCTTCTTTAAGAGCGGTCTTATCACTGCCTCCTTGAGGGCTGATGGCATCACTCCCTCCTCAAGGGAGGTGTTCACCACCGCCTTGATCCCCTCACCCAGTCTCTCTCTGCAGCCCATAATGAGCCAAGATGGGCAAGGAGCAAGTAAGCAGGTGGTCGGCCATACACATGAAAGCACCTTGTCCACTTCATCAGGAGGAAGAAGCTGGAACCGATCCCACAAAACCGGTTTGCCACAGGCCACCTTTTGCTCACTAACTGTATCCACAGCGTGCAGAGTAACACACCTAATCTGATCAATTTCATCTGCAAAGTGCCTTGCCAAGGCCTCATAGGAGGCCTTAGAATGCTCCAGTGGTTCCAGAGCCACAATTAATATATGTACTTTGTTAGGATCCCTTTGTATGCACAGTTTGGTCCAATTTTCAGATTATACCTTTATTTTTCCTTACAGGTTAGGGATGTACGAAAGTTCCACCACGGATCTCAGGGAGGCCGAATGCCAGCACATTCGGCCCCCTGAAATCGGTGGTGGAATGGCCCGCCACCCCCCCTCCACCCCCCTGGGACGGGACTTACCTTGGGCAGATCTTCCTGGCGGTGGCAGCTCCGGCAGCAGCTCCAGCGGCGGTTCGGCGGCGGTTTGGTGGCAGCGGCGGCCGGTCTTCTGACCGGCTGCTGCCGCCACCACCATTTCCAGTTAAAAAAAAAAAAAGTGATAGGCTACCTAAAGATTTACATAGCCTATCATGGCTAGGTTTTTAAAAAAAAGACGTGATAGGCTACGTAAATGTTTACGTAGCCTATCACGGCTGACTTTAAAAAAACAAACAAATACGCATATGCAAATGGTGGCGGCCATGGCCGCCGCCATTTGCGTTCCTTATTTTGGCACGTCTTAGTCTACATAAACATTTACGTAGACTAAGACGGCGAAAATAAGGGGAACGCAAATAGCGTAGACGCTACGCTATTTGCGTTTCCCTTCTTTTTGCCATCTTAGTCTACGTAAATGTTTACGTAGACTAAGACGTGCCAAAATAAGGAATGCAAATGGCAGTGGCCATGGCTGCCGCCATTTGCATACGCGCATTTTTTTGTTTTTTGTTTAAGTCAGCCGTGATAGGCTACATAAACATTTACGTAGCCTATCACGGCTGACTGCAGGGACGCAAACGGTGGCGGCTACAGCCGCCGCCATTTGTGTCCCTGCTAGCCAGCAGCCGGATGTCCGGCTGCTGGTGGAGCCAGCCGGCGGCTCCGCAGAATCGCTGCGGAGCACAGCCGGCCGGCCAGGATTCCGGGGGGGGGGAGGAACGGAGCACCTCCCCCCCGTCCAGGATTCCGGGGGGAGGGACGGAGCGCCTCCCCCCCACCATCAGCATAATCCGCAAAAGGTAAGTGATTTTCGTACATCCCTATTACAGGTTACAAAGATGTAGGAGCACATAGGATGCCCATTGATTAGAATGGGTGAATGCCATCTCTGGTTCCTTGCAAGAGGGAAAAAGGGGGATAAAAATGTAATTAAAAATAAAATAAATACATGTTTGTGTGTGTGTACACTGATTAAGTCACAGGGGGGAAAAGAATCTTCAAGAGCCATGTGGACACTGAGCAAGCCTACAGAAAATAAAGGGGAAAGACCCAACCTCTATTACATCTTTGTAACATGCTATATCTTGCATTTTGAACAAAGAGCTGTGTAACTGTGGACCTAATGTTATCAGAGAGCAATCCTACAGCCACTAGACACTGTCTAGACGGATATAGGATTTTTCAGTTTCTGGGAGCTGAGGTCGCCTGACCTCGGTTTCCAGAAACTGCGCTCCCTGCTCCCTCCCCCGCCCCCTCGTAGCCAGCGCACCACCTCCATGCTTGTAAATGGAGTGTGGGGAGGGAGAAAAGGGGGTAGTCCTGGGGGCAGGGAAGGGAGGAGATCATGGAAGCCACTTCAGATAGCTTCCTATCAGGTTTCCAGGCCCCTTCCCTTCCCGGAGCCTGTGGCTAGATGGGCAAAAACACATGCCTAGCCACAAATGCAGGGCAGCTGGAGCACAGAGAAGGGGATCTCCTCCATGCTCCATCTGCCCTGAACTGGATAGGAATCAGCCTCGGTGTTTGGAGGCTGACCTCTATCTTGATAGGATTGCACCCTAAATCAGCTATTATGACGTTGTGTTTTGTTTGTTATGATTGGTTGAACAATAAACTACGCTTTAAAAAAAGTTTGCTTTTTGCCTTGTGATTGAATCAGGGCACCTATGGGCTCCTGCACATTGGTAATCAGTATGAGCATGTACCCCTTCATGGATCACTGCCTTGTTGTGGCGAAGGGGCTTGCGTAACTCAGTGAAGCCATAAGCTATGCCATGCAGGGCCACCCAAGACGGACAGGTCATGGCAGAGAGTTCTGACAAAATGTGGTCCACTGGAGAAGGAAATGGCAACCCACTCCAGTATTCCTGCCAAGAAAACCCCATGGAACGTATCACAAGGCTAAAAGATATGAGCTGGAAGATGAGCCCCTCAGGTCGGAAGGTGTCCAATATATTACTGGGGAAGAGCAGAGGACATTTCCAAGTAGCGCCAGAAAGAGTGAAGTGGCTGGGCCAAAGCCGAAAGGACACTCAGCTGTGGATGTGTCTGGTGGTGAAAAGAAAATCCGATGCTGTAAAGAACAATACTGTTTAGGAACCTGGAATGTCAGATCAATGAATCAAGGTAAGCTGGAGGTGGTCAAACATGAGATGGCAAGATTGAACATCGACATCTTGGGAATCAGCGAACTAAAATGGACAAGCATGGGCGAATTTAATTCAGGTGACCATCATATCTACTACTGTGGGCAAGAATCCCTTAGAAGAAATGGAGTAGCGCTCATAGTCAACAAAAGGGTGGGAAAAGCAGTACTGGGGTACAATCTCAAAAACGATAGAATGATCTCAGTATGAATCCAAGGCAAACCATTCAACATCACAGTAATTCAAGTGTATGCCCCAACCACTGAGGCCGAAGAAGCTGAGGTTGATCGGTTCTATGAAGACCTACAACACCTTCTAGAACTAACACCAAAAAAAGACGTCCTTTTCATCCTAGGGGATTGGAATGCTAAAGTAGGAAGTCAAGAAATCACCGGGATAACAGGCAAGCATGGCCTTGGTGTACAAAATGAAGCAGGACAAAGGCTAATAGAGTTTTGTCAAGAGAACACGCTGATCATAGCGAACACTCTTTTCCAACAGCACAAGAGGTGACTCGACACATGGACATCACCAGATGGTCAATATCGAAATCAGATTGATTATGTACTTTGCAGCCAAAGATGGAGAAGCTCTATACAGTCAGTAAAAAGTAAAAACAAGACCTGGAGCTGACTGTGGCTCAGATCATGAGCTTCTTATTGCAAAATTTCGGCTTAAATTGAAGAACATAGGGAAAACCACTACATCATTCAGGTATGACCTAAATTATATCCCTTATGAATATACACTGGAGGTGACAAATAGATTTAAGGGATTAGACCTGATAGACAGAGTGCCTGAGGAACTACGGACGGAGGTCCGTAACATTGTTCAGGAGGCAGCAACTAAATCCATCCCAAAGAAAAAGAAATGGAAGAAAGCAAAGTGGCTGTCTGATGTAGGGATGTACGAAAGTGACTTACCTTTCCACGGATTATGTTGATGGTGGGGGGGAGGCGTTCCGTCCCTCCCCCCGGAATCCTGGCCAGGGGTGGAGGCGCTCCGTTCCTCCCCCTGGAATCCTCAAACGGCCAGCTGTGCTCTGCGGCAGCTCCACAGAGCAGCCGGCCAGGCCTGGCCCGGCCAGGCCAGAGCCGTCTGCAGCCAGATTTCCGGCCGCGGAGGGCCCTGGGTAAAAAAAAAATCTTTACGTAGGCTAAAACGGTGAATGAAAAAGGGATGCAAATAGTGCCTGCTATGCTATTTGCGTTCCCCTTTCTTTTCGCCGTCATAGTCTACGTAAATATTTACATAGATTAAGATGGTAAAAAGAAGGAACGCAAATGGTGGCGGCCGTAGCCGCCGCCATTTGCGTACGCGGTTGTTTTTTTTTAAATCCCACCCAACCATGATAGGCTACATAAAAATTTACGTAGCCTATCATGTCTTTTTTTTCTTTTTTTTAAAACCCAGCCATGATAGGCTACGTAAATCTTTACGTAGCCGATCACGTCTTTTTTTAAAAAAAAATTATACAGAAGCCTGGAAATGGCAGTGGTGGCAGCCGGTCGGAAGACCGTCCGCTGCTGCCACCGAAGCCGCCGCCGGAGCCGCTGCCCGGAAGATCTGCCCCAGGTAAGTCTAGTCCCGGGGGGGATCCACAGGGGGTGGCAGGGGGGTGGCAGGCTGTTCCGACACGGAGTTCGGGGGCCGAATGCACTGCATTCGGCCTCACCGAGATCTGTGGCGGAATTCTCTGACATCCCTAGTATATTACAAGTAGCTGAGGAAAGAAGGGAAGTGAAAAGCAAGGGAGAAAGGGGAAGATATATCCAACTGAATGCAGAGTTCCAGAGAATAGCAAGGAGAGACAAGAAGGCCTTCTTAAATGAACAATGCAAAGAAATCAAGGAAAACAACAGAATGGGAAAGACTAGAGATCTCTTCAAGAAAATCGGAGATATCAAGGGAACGTTTTGGGCAAAGACGGGCATGATAAAGGACAAAGAAGGCAGGGACCTAACAGAAGCAGATGAGATTAAGAAGAGGTGGCAAGAATACACAGAAGAACTCTACAGGAAAGATCTTAATGTCCCTGATAGCCATGATAGTGTGGTCACGGAACTTGAGCCGGACATCCTAGAGAGTGAAGTCAAGTGGGCCTTAGGAAGCATTAGTAACAACAAAGCTAGCGGAGATGACAGTATTCCAGCTGAGCTATTTAAAATCCTAAAAGATGATGCTGTTAAAGTGCTGCACTCAATATGCCAACAAATTTGGAACACTCAACAGTGGCCACAAGACTGGAAAAGGTCAGTTTACATTCCAGTTCCAAAGAAGGGCAAACGCAATGCCAAAGAGTGTTCAAACTACCGTACAATTGCTCTCATTTCACATGCCAGCAAGGTTATGCTCAAAATCCTACAAGCTAGGCTTCAGCAGTATGTGAACCAAGAACTACCGGAAGTACAAGCTGGGTTTCGAAGAGGCAGAGGAACTAGAGATCAAATTGCCAACATTCGCTGGATCATGGAAAAAGCAAGAGAATTCTAGGGATGGGGGAGAATTTCTCCCCGAAACTTCGGGGGGCCGAGTGCCAATGCATTCGGTCCTCCGAAGGTTGTTCGGGGAGAAATTTTCCACCCCCCCGCCCCTCCCCCTGGGATGGGATTTACCTTTCCCGAATGTCCCTCCCGGTGGCGGGTCCCGTCAGCGGTTCGGCAGGTCTTCGGCAGGGGTGGGGGCGGCAGCCGGTCTTTTGACCGGCTGCCGCCACTGCCATTACAAGAAAAGTAAAAAAAAAAAACACGCCCCTGTGATAGGCTACGTAACAATTAACATAGCCTATCACGGCTAGATTTGCAAAGTCAGCCGTGATAGGCTACGTTAATCGTCACGTAGCCTATCATGGGTGACTTTGAAAAAAAAAAAAAAAAGCGCGTACGGCTAATGGCGGCCCCCATAGGGAGCCGCCATTCGCGTTCCTTATTTAGTCACTGTAGTCTACGTAAATGTTTACGTAGACTACGGCGAAAATAAGGGCAACGCAAATAGCGTTGTCCTTATTTTCGCTGTAGTCTACGTAAATCTTTACGTAGACTACAGGGACCAAATAAGGAACGCGAATGGCGGCTCCCTATGGGGGCCACCATTAGCCGTACGCGCTTTTTTTTTTTTTTTCAAAGTACATGCTTTTTTTTTTTTTTAAAGTCACCCGTGATAGGCTACGTGACGATTGACGTAGCCTATCACGGCTGACTTTGCAGATCTAGCCATGATAGGCTACGTGAATCATCACGTAGCCTATCAGGGGGCGTTTTTTGTTTTTTTTTAAACTTCCGCGTTCGCGGCCGGGCGAGGCGGGAAGCCTCCTCCCCGGCCTGAATTTCGGCTGGGGCGAGGCAGGGAGCCTCCCCCCCGGCCTGAATTTCAGCCGGGGCGAGGCGGGAAGACTCCCCCCCGGCCTGAACTTTGCGGGGGGAGCAGCGAAGTGCCTCCCCCCCACCGCGAACGTCCTTCGACGACAGGTAAGGGACTTTCGTCCACCCCTAGGTAAGTGACTTTCGTGCATCCCTAGAGAATTCCCGAAAAATGTCTATTTCTGCTTCATTGACTATGCTAAAGCCTTTGATTGTGTGCATCACAACAAACTGTGGCAAATTCTGAAAGAGATGGGGGTACCAGACCACCTTACCTGTCTCCTGAGAAACCTGTACGAGGGTCAAGAAGCAACAGTAAGAACCAGACATGGAACAACCAATTGGTTCAAAATTGGGAAAGAAGTATGACAAGGCTGCATATTGTCACCATGCTTATTTAATTTATATTCAGAGTACATCATGAGAAACACCGGGTTGGATGAATCACAGGTTGGAATTAAGATTGCTGGGAGAATTATCAACAACCTCAGATACGCAGACGATACCACCCTAATGGCAGAAAGTGAAGAGGATCTCAAGAGCCTCTTGTTGAGGGTGAAAGAGGAGAGTGCAAAAGCTGGGTTGAAACTCAACATTAAAAAAATGAAGATCATGGCATCTGGCCCCATCACTTCCTGGCATATGGAAGGGGAAGAAATGGAAGCAGTGACAGATTTTACTTTCTTGGGCTCCAAGATCACCGCAGACGGTGACTGTAGCCATGAAATTAAAAGACGCTTGCTCCTTGGGAGGAAAGCTATGGCAAACCTAGACAGCATAGTAAGAAGCAGAGACATCACCTTGCCAACAAAGGTCCGTCTAATCAAAGCTATGGTTTTCCCAGTAGTAACGTTTGGCTATGAGAGCTGGACTATAAGGAAGGCTGAGTGCCGAAGAATTGATGCTTTCGAACTGTGGTGCTGGAGAAGACTCTTAGAGTCCCCTGGACTGCAAGGAGGTCCAATCAGTCCATCCTAAAGGAAATCAACCCTGAGTGCTCATTGGAAGGACAGATCCTGAAGCTGAAGCTCCAATATTTTGGCCACCCAATGCAAAGAGAAAACTCCCTGGAAAAGACCCTGATGCTGGGAAAGACTGAAGGCAAAAGGAGAAGGGGACGGCAGAGGATGAGATGGCTAGATAGCATCACCGATGCAATGAATATGGACTTGAGCACGCTCCGGGAGAGTGCGCAGGACAGGAAGGCCTGGCGTGCTATGGTCCATTGGGTCACGAAGAGTCGGACACGGCTGAACGACTGAACAACAACAATGAGCATGTAATGAACACTGTGGGAAACTGTGACATACCATTCCAATCTTCATCTTAGAAATTCCATAAGTTAAAGCATAAGACAGAGAGAGCAGGCTGGAGGGCACCATCACCCTATGGAATAACAATGAAATGGAATGAGAACACCTGCTTCTCCTGTCAGGGCCTGCTAGTACTCAGATTTCACATTCAAGAAGACTTCCTCCTCCTTCTCCTCCAAAGAGGAAGAGCCAGATCCTGTGACATCCCCCAGCATAACATGAGTTTCTGGAGACTCCATGCCCCCTAAGGTACAACCAGAAGGCACTTCCCCATATGATACCCACCCACCTGAGGGAGCTCCAAGAATGGTTACCCCACTGTCCCTTATCAGGACTGCATCCCAGCTCTGAACCCACACACCCTTCATCACCCCTAAGACGTTAAGAGTTATGATGGTGACCTGCCTGGACTGAAGCACAGGTGAAGCAGGGTCTGGTTAACAGCTCACAGACTCCAATCCATTCTAGAAAAGTCTAACACATACTTGGGTCCTGGCCCTGAGCAATTCCAGGAATGGGTGATGCCACCAGGCTGGACATAAGAACCACCCATCCCTGGCTACTCAGTGCTGGTGCAACAGTTCCATGAGGCAGCACCTGACCTAGCCTCATGGCTCAGCTCCACAGACTTACTCTTTGCCTAATGCACTGTGGACCAGCTTCTGCCTGTCTGGGAAGGTGGGGATAGGATATCCACCTTCAGAGCAGCAGGGCTTAATGCTCAAAATGGTGGCTCTTTGGAATCCCTGTTGTATTTCACTGTTATTTTGAAATGCATATGAAGTCTGCTTAAGTCCATGTAAGTGAAACAGGGACTATTTCGGTGCAAACAAGGGCCAAAGTGAGACATCTCAATACTGAAAGAAGCAAAGGGGTAATTAACACTCCCATCTTTTATCTGTAGGGGAGTTTTCATTTCTAAACACTTCTGCACATAATCCTTTTAAGAAAAATCTTATTTGACCATAGGGAAAAACTGCTGGCTATCTTTTAATAAAAAATTATGCTTCTCATTTGCAGACTCTCTGTCTCTTTTAATCACAAGCTATTCCATGTGTTCCCTTCAGAGCTCTTTCTTTAGACCCCTAATTAGCTAGTATTGCTTTCACCAGTCTTGCCAGACTTAGTTTATTATTCTTAATATTAGGACGACTATGTGTGCACTTGATCCATCACCTACAAAGAACCTTCATAGCTTCCCCTTAGAATTTGCACCAGTAATTTCAAGATTAATTTGTCTTTAATGTCATGCTCTGTTCCAACTCCTCTTAAAGCTGCTACCTTTGTACCTTTTGCTAAAGAAGTCAATGTCATTCCTTGATGAACCTACAAATCAATGCTGTATAGCTCACTCCCCTGACTTTTTGATTGTAGGGAATAAGGCAGTACTTAGAAAAATTGCTGGCTAACTACCATCTATTGTTGAAGGGTCTCTGTTTTGCTTTCTGATCTAAATGTTCTGCAGGTATAATGATAACCAGGCTCCTGAACACTTCATGTTATTACATACCTCTGTCCTGATCAGATTATGGTGAATTGGCTTCAGTAGGCATGGGCGGACTGTAGTCTTGTTGAATCTACATTTTTTTCTCCCAACTGGAATGATGGAATCAGGTGCAAAATAGTGGTTCAGGGGGATGGAGCCAGGTGCCAAATGGTGGCTCATACATTTGGATAACATCCAAATGTGTGAAGCATTAATTTGATAATAAAATGTAGGAGCCATACATCTATATCTGAGTTACTACAGATCAGGGATTCTAATGGGCTAATGTTTTATGTGTATTTGTGTTGGGGGGTACGGCATTTTTACTGTTGGTATTGTTAAAAATTAAAAAGCAGAAACTGTTGCCAAACTACTTTGAATCATCCAGTAATCTACTAGTAGATCCTGATCTACATTTTGCCCACCTTTTCCTTACAGCAGGAAGGGGAGCAATCCATAGCTTGACACACAATATGTCAACATACTTGAGGAGGTTCACTAGAACCCAGTGAAGACCAGACGTGTGGCTCTATGTTGATGCATGCTGGAACTCTAACTGTTCCAGAAATGCAGAGGGTTCCCTGTTCTCTGTGCAGTGACAAAACAAAAACAATTGTTTTGTGCAGTGGGAAATTACTATGTACATGCAGGTATTTTCCTTGCATAGAAGAGGCTGTAATGTTCCTACATATGCAAAGTTTGGGTTATTGCTGAATGGTAAGAAATCTGCATTTAGACCTCATCTGAACCTATGCAAGGTGCTCTTTGAAGAGGACAATCAACTCTGCCCAAAAATGTAACTGAAGTTACCACAAAATTTCTACCTGAAGTGAAATTTTGAGATGAACGTGGAAGTTTCTGCTTGGAAGAAATGCCCAAGGAGGTTGTTGTGGTTGTTATGTGTTTAACTGAAGCAAAACAGAGTTTAATTTCCTTGGGCAAGTGCTGTACATCTCAGAGGTGTCCCATTACTTGGAGGTAAGCTCCTTTGAAATCAAGGGGACTAACCCCCAATTAAATTGTGCAGGGTCAGGAAGTTAGATTTTTAAAAATCCTACAGGAAGGTGCTTCATCAAAATAAACCTGCACGGGGATGTGTAAATAAGGACTGGATAAATCTATGTTGAATAGAGGCTCTTAAAGTCAAGTTATCTATTTTATTGCGTAACACTTAACTTCTTTTGCGTTATGGCCTGAAGTTAAATGAATGCCGATCATGCTCTGGGACTAGAGCACCATGAATTTATATTAAAAATGCAGAAAGTACAGTATACACCAAGGTGCAATCTATTGACTATGTCAGTAATAGCAGCTTTTTCATTTTCCCCTTGTAATAGAAGTCATCGCATGCATTCAGAATGGATTCTCAGCTTTTATTAATCTCATCAGAGACGCTGCTGTGGTTTGGAGTGCTATTGATTCTTTTTTAAAGAGACAGTCAGTATTCCTATTCATGAGTCCTCACTGAAGTCTATTTCAAATCTGCATTTTTATTTTTTTTTAAAAAAGAAATGAATCTACAAATAAAGGGCAACTTAACCAACCCTCAGTGATGAATGATGGATTTAGAAGTTTTTGAAAGATTCAGAGTGGGACAAGATGCTACAAGAGATGAGTGACTGCCACAAAAACTAGACCTGTGTCTCTTCTTCCCTTTGCTCCTACAACATCTGGCAAGCAAAAACACATGCAGAAATAGTGAACATGTTTTCTAACCAATGACCGGTGTGTGCGTGTTTTAAAAGGTGTTGAAAAATGTTATATGCTACAAAAACACAAAAATGTGGACAAACTTGGCAAAACAAAATTTTAAATTCTATGGGCAGTATACAGCGGTGTCATTTCACGAACTCAAATAGCACTAGCAGACCTTTGCTGAATCTTTCTGTTGTTGCTAGGGTGTACGAAACCCCGCTTACCTGGCTCCGCCGGGTTCCGCAGGTGGGGGAGGCGATCCGTTCCTCCCCCCGGAATCCTCGACAGCGGGGGAGGTGATCCATTCCTCCCCCCTGGAATCCTGGCTGGCTGGCTCCACTCCGTGGCCAGGCCGCAGAGCCACTGGCTGGGCCAACCCACAGCGGGGCCTCCAGCCGCTGCTGGGCTGGTGCGGACACAAATGGCGTCATACGTAGGGGACGCCAGTTGCATCCCTATGCAAGCCCTTGATAGGCTACGTAAATATTTACATAGCCTATCACGGCTAAAGCGGGAACACAAATGGTGTAGGGGACACCATTTGCATCTTTGCTTTAGCCGTGATAGGCTATGTAAATATATACGTAGCCTATCACGGGCTGGCGTAGGGACGCAAATGGTGGCCACTATGATGGCTGCCATTTGCAGCCACAGCAGCCCGGCAGCACCCGGAGCCGCTGCTGCCGCTGCCGCCACCAGAGCCACAGCCAAGTAGGCTCTGTTTCACGGGGCTTTCTTCGGGTGGTGGGGTGGGGGGCTCCGTTCTGCCACGGATTCTGGAGGGCCGAATTCACTGGAATTTGCCCCCCCCCAGGATCCATGGCGGAATTCTCTAACATAGTTGTTGCAAGTGCTTGTGCATTATGGTTGTGCAGCCGGTTGCCCAAACAGCTGTGCTGGTGGTTGTACAGGTGGATGCAGAATCTATTGCACAACTGGCTGTGCAACTCCAGTTGCACAAACATGACTTTAGCTGGATTCTCCTCTTGCACATAGATCGGAACCTAGTTTCCACTAGTGCAATGTCATTTGTCTTAGTGGAATGACACAGTCGGATATTGCCCTCCATAAAAATATGTTACCGCCCATAATATAACAATGTTCCAAGGGGGCATTGTGGGGAGAAATAATAACTCTGTCACACAAACCAATGTTTTAGAGGAGAAGGGGGGGGGGAGAAAGAAAATGCTACTGCTGTGATTTAGTAAGCTACTGCTCCCCAAATTAATGTAGAACCCCCCCTGTTAAAAATAGCTGAAATGGCTCCTGATGTTCACCACCTCTAACCTGGGGAGTGCAACTGCATGGCCAGTTTCAACTCAGCAGTCCTCAGGAAACTCCAGTTGGTGCAAAAAGTTTCTGCCAGACTACTGTCTGGTGCTCTAAGATCAGAGCATTAAACTCCATACTCATTCCATCCACACTGGTCGCCCATGTGTTGCCATGCTTGATTTAAAGTGTGTTACTGGCATTTAAATCCCTTAAATGGCTTAGAATAGTTTACCACTGCTCAATGATAGAGAAAAGCTTTGCATGCAAAAGTTCCTCAGGTTCGCTCCCCGGGATCTCCAGATAGGACTGGGCCAGTCTCAAACTAGGGATGCTGGAGGAATTCAAGATGGACTAAAATGAGCTTGAATGTCTAAGAATCTGACCTGCGGAATCCATTGTGGAGCACCCCCCTCAGACTGTGCGGAGTCCATGGACTTTCGAATGATTTTTTGTTTACTTTCCCAGAATTTATGCATATAGATTCGTAGGAAAATACATAAGTTTCTGCTGACGACACACTGAATGGTTTGGGAGACAATACACTAAATGTTACGTACTAAGGTAAATTATGTAAACACTTACGTAAATACTTACACAATTATTTGCGTATTTTTCTGCATGATGAAAAAAAATTGCATCCATCTGTGAATGGACGATGGAACAAAAAGCACGAGACAATCTGCGAAACACAGACGGAGGGGATTTTACACAGTCCGTACATCCCTATCTCAAACTCCTCTCTGAAATCCTGGGGTGCCGCTGCCAGTCAGTGTCAACAGTACTGGGCGAGATGGTCTGACTCGATATAAGTTAATTTTCTATGTTTTGTTCCTATGTCACTCAGAATTTGACCTACTCCCATTCCAGACACATCCCAATCTGGCTTTCGACCTGGGTTTGGGATGGAGGTTGCCTTGGTTGCCTTGACTTACACTGAAGAAGGGATGGGGTACCGTGTGACCCTGTTGATTCTCCTAGACCTCGCAGTGACTTTCAGTGCTATCAACCATGGTATTCTTCTGGATCATCTCTTTGGGTTGGGACTTGCGGGCACTGTATCGTAGTGGCTCTGGTACTACTTGGGGGATATGGTCCAGAAGATGGTGCTAGGAAACCTCTGTTCCATCCCTCACCCATTGACTTTTGGGGTATCTCAAGGTTCCATCTTGTCCTCCATGCCTTTTAACATCTACGTGAAACTGCTGGGTGAAATCATCTAGATGTTTGGGCTGAAGTGTCAGCAGTATGTGGATGACACACAGCTCTATGTCTCTTTGCCATCTTCTGATCTCAAGGATGCACTGAAAACCCAAAATAGATGTTTTGGGACAGTTTTAGGATGGATGAGCACAAACAAGCTGATGCTTAATCCAGACAAGACAGATGTGTTGTGAGTCAGGAAAGCTGCTAATCTGGATGTTGGTGTGCAACTAGTCTTGGTTAGGGATGGCGGAGAATTTCTCCCCGAAACTTCGGGGGGCCAAGCGCCAATGTGTTCGGCCCCCCGAACAAGTTTCGGGGATAAATCCTCCGGACCCCCCCGCACCCCGCCCGGGACGGGACTTACCTTCCCTGAATGTCCCTCCCGGCGGCGGGTCCGGCTGGCGGTTCGTCCGGTGTTCGAGCGGAGCGGGAGCGGCAGCCGGTCTTTCGACCGGCTGCCGCCCCCGCCATTGCAATCAAAGAAAAAAAAAATGTCCCCTGATAGGCTACATGACGATTCACGTAGCCTATCACGGCTAGATTTGCAAAGTCAGCCGGGATAGGCTACGTGAATCGTCACGTAGCCTATCACGGGTGACTTTAAAAAAAAAAAAAAAGTGTGTCCGGATAATGGCGGCCCCCATAGGGAGCCGCCATTCCCATTCCTTATTTGGTCGCTGTAGTCTAAGTAAATGTTTACGTAGACTACGGCGAAAATAAGGGCAACGCTATTTGCATTGCCCTTATTTTCGCCGTAGTCTATGTAAACATTTACGTAGACTACAGCAACTAAATAAGGAACGCGAATGGCGGCTCCCTATGGGGGCCGCCATTCGCGTACGCGCTTTTTTTTTTTTTTTTAAGTCACCCGTGATAGGCTACGTGACGATTCACGTAGCCTATCACGGCTGACTTTCCAGATCCAGCCATGATAGGCTATGTGAATCGTCACGTAGACTATCAGGGGACGTTTTTTTGTTGTTTTTTTTTAACTTTCGTGTTCGCGGCCAGGCGAGGCGGGAAGCCTCCTCCCCGGCCTGAATTTCGGCTGGGCGAGGCGGGAAGCCTCCCCCCCGGCCTGAATTTCGGCCGGGCGAGGCGGGAAGCCTCCCCCCCCCGGCCTGAACTTCGCGGGGGGAGCAGCGAAGCGCTCCCCCCCACCGCGAACAAGCTGCGAGAAAAGGTAAGTGACTTTTGTCCACCCCTAGTCTTGGTTGGGATTTCATTCATTTCATTTATTATATTTGTGTATTGCCCCCTGGCTGAAGCTGTCTGGGTGGTTGCCCTTCCCATAAAGGAACAAGTACACAGTTTGGGAGTATTCCTGGAATTGGCACTCTCTGTGGAAGCGGAGGTGTCATCGGTGGCCAGGAATGCTTTTTATCAGCTTTGGCTGGTTCGTCAACGGTGGCCTTATCTAGAGAAGGCAGAGCTCACCTCATGACACATGCATTATTTACATCCAGGCTGGATTACTGTAATGCACTGCCCTTAAAGATGCCTTGGAAGCTTCAACTGGTGCAAAACATAGTAATGCTCATAGGAACCAGGCATTTTGATCACATTACACATATTCTCTGCCAGTTACATTGGCTGTCTATTCATTTCCAAGCCCATTTTAATATGCTGGTATTAACCTTTAAAGCGCTAAACAGCTGCACTCATATGTACCTGTCTGAGCCTTAAGTTTGGCATCTGATTCCCTTCTCTCTAGACCATGAACAAGACCTGTTAGGATGGAGAGTACCAGGGGCAGGGTCTTTTCCATGATGGCCCCATATCTCTGGAATACTCTCCTCAGAGAAATATGTTTGCCCCCTCCTTGTTGCCCTTTAGGTAGGTTCTAAGGACCTTTTCATTCCAGTCAGTTTTTGAATGATTGTGGTGCTGTAACTGTTTCATCTGCTGCCATTATGTTAATTATGCTAATTCTTTTGCTGCAGTTCTTTTTATCTGATTGTTTTATCTGATCTACTGGTGTATGTGGTGGGGTGGTGGTTTTATTGTGTGATTTTATTATGTTTTAATATTTTAATGTTGTTTTGTATGATCTTATTATGTACTTTTTAAAAAATAGTGTAAACTGCCTTGGGAGGATACTCTGTCTTGAAATGCAGTGTAAACTTCCATTAAATAAATAAAATAAACCTGCCCATACTGGCCCTGGAGGCCCTGCTCTATGTTCCTTCCATATGTAAGATCAGGTAGGCAGGTACAAGAAACAGGGCCTTCTCGCTGGTGGCTCTGTGATTATGGAACTCCCTCATACTGGAGATTTGAGAGGATCCACCTCTTTCAATCTTTAGATGGGTAGTAAATACTTTTTAAAATTCAAGCCAGCTATCAATTGGTGGTCTGCTGTTTTATGAAGTGTTAGTATCACTGCCTCTTGATTAGAGTTGTCTGTCTCAGGGAAATCCAGCCCTGGCTTTGGGGGCCTACTGGATCCCTGTGGTTACCCCAACTCGGCTCACATTTGAGAGCCAAGCGACAGGTCAGTTCCCAAAACTCGGGAATTTTATCTTTTTTAAAAAATTGTGGAAGTCGCTATTTGCTCACAATCACAGATGTAAATAGCACAGTTTTAGCAAAATTGTGAGCATAAATGGTCTAATTAGACCATTTATGCCCACAATTTTGTGCAAATTGTGCTATTTACAGCCAGGATTTTGTGCAAATGGCTATTTGCGCAAATATTTACAACTGAGATTTGTGCAAATCGCAGCTTTCACAAATTAAAGACCCCCCCCCCCAAAACCGAGTTGGCCCTACTCATCGTATGCTGAATCAAGCCAGCTTGCAGTTGAGTGAGTCAGAATTCAGGGGGCTGAGCCAGTGAAAACTCACAGAGCTCCACCCTGTAAATCAATTCCTCTGACATCCCTATTCGTGATGTGTTAATTATCTTGACGTTTAAGGCTGCAGCTCTACGGTCTTGTGACAACATCCCAGGGGCTATAGTGCAGATTGGAAATCTCCCTCCAAAGTTGGAGTCAGAGCTCTGATCTCAGAGGAGATCCCTGGCACAGTGGGAAGATGGACCCCGCCCTCTCCAGTGTCATAGCTCTGATATCAGAGAGGGGGCAAAGTGGGAGGATCAGGGGCATGGTGTGGACAGACTGTTGGAGTTTGTGGATCTGCAGCATCTGAAGCCCACCCCACTTTCAACTATACACTTGATTGAGACCAAAAATGACTCTATTTATTTATTTAATTTTATTGCATTTATATCCCACCTTTTTCCTCTTGCAAGGAACCCAAGGCGGCTTACATTTTCCTCCTCCTCTCCATTTTATCCTCACAACAACAACCCTGTGAGGTAGGTTGGGCTGAGAGTTTGTGACTGGCCCAAAGTCACCCAGTGAGCTTCCATGGCTGAGTGGGGACTAGAACCCAGATCTCCCGGCTCCCCGGAACTCACCAAAAAAACTTTCCCTTTCACTGCTTGGTATGGGAGGAAAATGGCTTTTTAAAAACACAAGAACTCAGAAAGAAGAGTGGTGAACGCTGCTTCTCCCTTCCTTCTGGCCAGACAGCAGGAGCCCAGCAAAGTGTTGGATGTATCTAGTTCTCCAACCTTGCAGCACTCCAATGCCATCTACAGTATTGCCCTGTCCTAACACAGCAATAATCATATACCAAAACAATAAACAAAAATAGCTAAACAATAAACCATTGTTCTTTCTTGTCAGTGTATTGTTCTTTTATGTTGTAATACCATATTTTGTTTTTATCATAGCCCACTTTGTTTATATATATGTTAAATATTAACTAAAATAAATGAAAACTAACCTGTAAACCTGAATTAAAAACACAGACATTAAAATCAATAAAATGTTTTTAAAATGTTATTAAATGTTACAAAAGATTACTGTTTCATGCAGTATGGGGTGGGTGGGTTATCACAGTTTATCTTGAATGTTCTGAATATTTCATAAAAATTTGTTTCCAGAAATCAAGGGAGGGATTGGATTGCAGGGGAAAAAAAAAATCCTTCATCATTTATCTCTTAGAAAATAACACAACGTACCAGAAGGTTTCACTCGCTGTTCTTAAATTAATTAGGTTTTGCTGGAAACAAATCTTGACTGATGGGAGATTTGAATCCTCTAAGAGGCATGAATCTATTACAATGAGAAAAAAAGTGCTCCAAAGTGGCTGACAATTAAAGCTCAATAAGCATTTATGCAAAAATCGGTAGCATTATCATAGACGTGATTTCAAAACTGCTAAATATGGCGGTTAACTTCACAGTGTAATCACGGCAATGCCTACCATGTGGATGGCAATAAGGCAAAGACAAAGCAAAGCATGGGGAGTGGCTATCACTCAGTCGTAAAGCTCGCTCGTTCAGTGGTAACTGGTGACTCCATTTCCAGAGGGGCTGTGATTCCATTCAGGGTTTTAGTGACCACCAGCCAAAACTCTAACGGTGCTATCCAAGGTGCTGAAAGGTGCTATCCAAGCTGCTGAACCCTATCCCCAAAATGGGATTGGGTTCCCCTCCCTCCCTCCCTCTTCATCATCTTCCCAAGGTTGGAGTTCACACCTTGGGAGAGGACCTGTTGTGGAGCTTTCCATGGTGGTTGGGAATGGGAGTGGGGGGATCCATGATCAGATCTCCTCTGAGGTCAGAGCTCTTGTCTCCAGCCTCAGAGGAGATCTGCACCATCCTGTGGCCCCTCAGGTGCTGTCTAGGGGGCATAGTATCGCTCTCTTAATTGGTTTGGCAGTATAAACTCTGTTCATGTGGATTAAGTACCACTCTTCTGTATTCTCCCATGCCTTACATTGGTAGAACAATGCTATAGAAGTTTGGTATGCGGTTCTGGCAGTTACAAACTTAGGACCCATCTTCTAGACATTATAAAAATAAAACTCATACATTTGAAAACAAGATTGAGTGGCCTGACAGTTCTGTAGAAGAGGGATGTCTTGGCTGGCCAAGGGAGAAATTAGGCCAGAGGAACAACTTCAGAGACTGCACCATAGACTTACAGTTCCAGAATTTTGTCGACATGAAACAACTCTCCAAAGAAGGCATTTCTGACAGAAAAGCTCAAAAGGTCACTCAGTGCCCAGCGGCAGTTAAAGCCTTCACTGAGTTGGTTTTATCCAGGGTAGTGCCTCGATACCACTGCAATGTGGAAGGAATCAGATACAAGGTAATCTCAGCAGGCATATCCTGTGCAAGGCAAGTCAGAGGTTTTAAAGGCATCTGGGTGAACTGTGCGTTCAAGCAAAGTTATGAATTAATCTCCAGAAAGCAAAGGAAAAAAACTATCACTACTGTGACCTTTGTCAGGGTTGGAGGCCAGGCACCAGGAACAAAAGGTTCAGGGTTGTATTGTGCCAACCCTTCAACTTAGCAGAGAGATCAGAGGCTGGAGAAGAGAAGAGCACCTGGTTGTTTGGGACAGTACATTAACTATGTGCTGGTGGTTGGGTTCCAAAGGATGGCTGCTATAAAGCTGCATGCATCTTAACTATTGTAGAGATACAGTTTCTCATGCAGAATTCACACATCATAAAAAGATGTTTTGCAAACGATGTTCACACCCTGCGAGCAACAATAGGCAATTAATTAACACCCCGTGTTGTGTAGAAATTCGGATTGTTTTTGTCTTCTGCATTTCCCCCCTCCTGGATCAAAGAAGATAATACTGATGAGTAAATACAGCTTGGCTCACATCTTAGCTCTGCTGCCAATTGAAACTATGTCCCATGAATTTTCCATGTCTTCAAGTCTTTTATGGGGAAACTAAAGCCTTCAGTGAGGAGCCTCAGGCTGTGATTCCCTAACAGGCTTGATCCTGTATTTAAATGTACCTTATGCTGTGCAAACTGGCTATCCATTGTTAGATATTCACCCCATTCTAAGCTTCGGCTATCAGGCGGTATAGAAATAAATACATAAATACATAAATACATAAATACATAAATACATAAATAAATTCATTCTAAGGGCAGAGTCATGATTAAGATACACAGAAGACCTTGATCCTCAGTTGGGGTGATCAGTGGAGATAAACTACATCTATTCCACAACTTTTAGGGCACAATCCTATCCAGATAGGTGGCCGCCTCTGGACCCAGAGGCGACTGCCTATGCAATGCAGGACAGGAGAAGCACGGAGGGGATCATTCTCTTCGTGCTCCTCCTGCCCTGCATTTTTGGCTAGACAGTCAGTTGCAGCTGTCTAGCTGCAGGAGGGCTGAGTGGGGGAGGAGGCTGCTGTATGACACATTGGATGTGTTGTACAGGCATTTCCACCCTCCCCGCCCCAGAACTCCCCCTGGGAACACCCCATTTTGGCCACTCTGTGCTCCTCTTGAGAGCAAGGAGCACAGGGCTTTTCCGTGCTGCCTGTGAGGCAGCGCAGAAGTGGGAGAAGGTCAGTTCCCGTAAAACCAGATATCTTATGGCCGTCTAGTGTCTAGTGGCCATAGGATTGCTCCCTCCATGGATCATGGCAGTGAAGCTCAGCTGACTAATATGCACTTGTTCCACTACTAGCCTTTGAGAAGAGACGAAGATCCAGGTGATCCATCCTAGAATCCTTCTCTGTTAACAACCCAACTCTAGGGGTAGGTTTCTGTGCTCACCTGTTCATTGAAATCAATGGGGCTAACTTCTGGGTAAACTGGTTTTAGATTGGTGTGACAGGTTTCTTTTATCAGATCCTAATGTCTCTGGTTCAGGGGTAGATAATCCTTATATATCCATCATTCAAAGCCTTATCCGGAAGCATGTTATGGCCAAACTACGCATGATGTTAAATGGTGCAGATAGAGGATTTCACCGCAAAAGCAAGTACCAGCTTCAGAGGAGTGATAGCCCTCAGGACTGCAGCTGTAGAGGAAAGGATTAAATTCCCCCTCCAAGCCTGATGGGATCCTGATAATTATCAGCCCCTGGCCACAGCTGATAATTCTGGCATTTCTTTCAAAAAACCCTGGAAGTTAAATGCAAAGGCACATTTGACACCATGTGTCATTTGGCCCTCAGTGTCTCTATCATGTATGCCTATTAGAGAGTGTGCCTGTGGGGTATGTGGGCATAGAACATCTAATGGCTGTGCTCTGTATAGTACCTAATACATAGTTGATGGTGGATAAATGCTCAGTAGTAGCAGCATTAAATTAATGCAGTATAAAGACGGTGGAAACACCTTCAGCAATGTGTGATAATAACACTATGAGAGAGTTATGTGACAGGAGAGGTAGCTCAGTCACTTATTATTATGTCTGTGTGTTCTCCCATTTTTATACGTATATACCTTGAAATTAGCATGCCAAGGCAAAATACAGCAAAAGATCTTGATGAGCATATGGCTTGCATCAATGCAGTTCAGTGCTCTTTTTTCCCATGGTGGCTTCTTCTCAGTACCATTTCCCTTTTTCTTCTTTGCCCTCACTGCCTTGGCTTCACTTGTCTACATTGACATTTAATCCAACTGGCTGTGGCTACAAATATATTGGTGTTCGTGATGCTGTTAAATCAGACATCTATTATTATTATTATTATTATTATTATTTGCATTTCTATGCTGCCCAATAACTGAAGTTTTTTGGGCGGTTTACAATGACTAAAAACCATTAAAAATACAGTATACAAAGTTTTTTTAAAAAAACATTTAGATAAAAGCACACAAACACACAGTACACACAGAAACAACATATATCTAAAAGCAGCTTTAAGCAATCAACTATAACCATAAGACAAATCCAGGACCTGATTAAAACTCATCATATGCTGCTAAATGCCTGAGAAAAGATAGGTCTTAACCTGGCACTTAAAAGATAATAATGTTAGTGCCAGGTGGGCCTCATCAGGGAGATCATTCCATAATTTGGGGGTCATCACCTAGGGATGTATGGATTGTGTAAAATCCGTTCTGTCTGTGTTTCACGGATTGTCTGGAGCCTTTCGTTCCATCGTACACCCAGCGCCGGAATCAGATTTTTGGGTTCCTGAATTTGTAGAAATGCAAATTTGCGCAAATATACATTTGCAAATTTCACATGTGTGAAAATGCACATTTTCTCCCTTCAGCTTATGGGGGAAATGCACAGTTTTGGTCAGGGTTTTTTTTTTGGGGGGGTGGCATATTTTTCTATGGGTTGGATTCATGAAAATCTGAACTCATTCAGTTCCATTGTGGATTTCTCCAACTTCCCTACCACCACTGTGAAGGCCCTCTCCGCTGTTGCCACCTTCCGAGCCTCATGACAATTAAGTAGCCACATAACAAATGACATATGACAATCAGCCACATGACAAATCACCACAGCTAATTAGATTAAATAGTGAAGGGAAACCATGAGGCCAAGGAAAACAAGGGTCTAGCTATAGCAGCAAAACGCAACAAAGGGAACAAGATGTTATTTATTTATTTATTTATTTATTTATTTATTTGCTACATTTTTATCCTGCCTTTCCTCCAAGGAGCCACAGATGGCATGCATGGTCTTCTTCCTCTCTACTTTATACTCACAACAACCCTGTTAGGTAGGTTAGGCTGAGAGTGAGTGACTGGTCCAAAGTCACCCAGTGAGCTTCACGGCAGAGTGGAGACTAGAACCCAGGTCTCCCCAGTCTGAGCCCAACACTCTAAGCACTACACCACACTGGCTCTCAAAGCACTGTGAATATGTTCGCTAGTGAGTGTCAACAATTGCCAATTCTGGGAGGTGGTTTTGTCACTTGTGAAAACAACATGAAACAAGGCCAGTACTTTGGCTCTTCCCTACTTCCTACCCAATTCTTTCTATTTTGATCTGTGAAAAGTTGGGAGGCTATGAAAGGAAGAAAATGCACATTTCGAAATGGTCTTATGGCATAACAAACAAACAAACAACCCGGGGCAAAATCCAAAGAGTAGCTGATGGCATGAGGATGGTTCTGAAGTTATTCAACCACAGAACTAGTTATTGGCAATTGTAAATACATAGAGCAAGAAGCAATTTCTGAGCACAATAGCCTTTGAGTGGAGTGAACGTCATATCAAAAGACTTCTCTGAACCATTAGAGTCTGTACAAACGGGGGGGGGGACCACATTCTTGTCTTCTGACAAGCAGCAAGTTTCAAATTAGCTACATGGTGGCATTTCATCAACACCACAGTTGAATTACTTTGTTTATGCCATTACTGCTAACGGCACTTAAGACCGACTGAAAGCTGGTTTACAAGTGGATGAACACTTGTAGCTCTCATTGACCACACTTTTCCATCTGCGGAAATTCTCGCTTTGTTTGATGTGAACCTTCAGGGCATCTTTATGTGCTACAATGGTCTACATGGAGGTTAAACTAGGGATGCTGGAAAAATTCAAGATGGCTTAAAATGAGCTCGGATTTCTAAGTATCCAACCTGCGGAATCTACTGTGGAGGGCCCCCCTCAGGCCGTGCAGAGTCTGTGGACTTTTGGATGATTTTTTAAAAAACTTTCCCTAAATTTACACATATAAATCCATAGAAAAATATGTACATTTCTTAGGGATGTCAGAGAATTCCGCCACAGATCCGTGGCAGAACAAAGCCCTCCACACCCCCACCCCGCGAAAGACACGCGAAACGGAGCACCTACCTGCTGCCATTCGCGCTGCTTTGCGAATGGCGTCTGCGTCTGCAGCCGTCATTTGCTTCTTCATTATTACCATGATAGGCTATGTAAATACTTACGTAGCCTATCACAGCTAATGCACGGACGCCATTTGTGTCCCTGCGGAAGCCATTGACAGAGCCCTTTGCGCCTCTGTCTTTTGCCATAATAGGCTACGTAAATATTTACATAGCCTATCAGGGCAAAAAAAAAAAAAAGGGAACACAAATGGCAGCCGCTGTAGCCGCCGCCATCATTTGCATTCCTTTTTTTTTTTTGCCGTGATAGGCTATGTAAATATATACGTAGCCTATCACAGCAAAATACAGGGACGCAAATGGCAGCGGCTACTGCGGCCGCCATTTGCGTCCCTGTCCAGGCTGCCCAGTGGCCAGATGTCCGGCTGCAGGCGGCCCCAGCTGGTGGCTCTGTGGAGTCACTGTGGAGCAGAGCCGGCCAGGGAGAATTTCGAGGGGAGGGACGGAGCGCCTCCCCCCCACCGCGAATGTCACCCTTCGAAAAGGTAAGTGACTTTCATACATCCCTAACATTTCTGCTGAGGAAACGTTGAATCTAATGGGGGTACATAAATGTTATGTCCTGGGGGAAATTGTGTAAATGCTTACGCAAATATTTATGTAAATATTTATGTAATTATTTCTGTATTTTTCCACATGACAAAATAAAATATTCGCATCCATCTGTGGGCGGATGACAGAACGAAAGGCGTCCGAGAATCCACGAAACACAGATGGAGTGGATTTTACACAGTCCATACATCCCTAGGTTAAACTCCATGTAAGAAAGTGTACATAGATTGTATTTATGAAGTATCACGCAAATGTGTTCTCTTTTTCACCATAAGTACAGAAGTCCAATGTCTGCTATACACAATGGCTGCCTGTTCTGTGAAATTGTGGAGAGGTAGGAGAAAACATTTGCAGCATAATTTATACTTTAAAGCAGGGATGTTAATCAGTAGCATCCAGCCTAGGGTTCCTACTACATTTCAAGCAAGGTGTAGGATGACCATGTGTCTTACTTTACAGAGGACAACCCTTTTTTTACAGGGCTGTCAGAGAACAGGGATCTATTTGAAGGCATCCTCTGTTTCAATGAGGGGGGATAAGTGGTCCTCCAGGTGTTTGTTGGACTACAGTTCCCATCTTCCCCAACTTTTGGCTATGCTGGTTAGAGCTGATGGGAGTTGCAGTCCAGCAACATCTGGAGGACCACACGTTCCCCACTCCTGCTCTATTTGAAGAGCTCTCTAGTCCAAGTCTGGTTCAAAGCAGAGCTGTGTGAAAATGGCCTCTCCAAATATTCTCCAGCCTATTTGTGGGCAGAGAAATTGGGGGGACAATTTCACCAAATTTCTCTGAGGGGAGGAGAAATTCTCTCAATAGTTTCTCACAGATAAGGGTCACTATTGGCAGGGATTGTAGCTAGGGATGGTGCGGGCACCAGATTCCATCCAGGGATCTGCTGGAACCCCCGTGCTGCTTGCACCCCGAGCCATGCTTGCCGAGCCTCTGCCCCTGCTTTCCCCTCCTGCCTCTCAGAAAGCTGTCCACACTCACCCAGGCACTGTTCTCAAGGTCTGCCATCACCTTTGGGGGGGGCGGGAATGGCAAGCGCGAAAATACAAATATTTAGATATCTGCAAACTGGGGCTGCAAAACAGGTCCGTGAACAGCCCATATATGCAAGTTTACGGGTGCCATTTCCCAAAATGGTGATCATGGAGCTCAAGAACCTGCCCCGGGTGAGTTTAGGTGGCTTGCCGAGCAGTGGGGAGCTTGAGCACAGATTCGGGGCTGTGTGCAAGCAGGTGCAGGGGTGGGAGGGCACCTTGAGAACCTGGATGGGGGGTACGCACGTCCATCCCTAGTTGTAGCACAGCTTCTTTCCTTTTTTTCCCTGAATTTTTTGTTCATTGCACTGCTCCTGCAAGTGGCAACAGCATCAACTATGTTGAGAACTCCACTTTTCTGAGGCAGAATTTTGAATTTCTTTTGGGTTTTGAGCTTACTTAATCACCCCGAGGTGGCCGAGGATGCTGTGTGTGTTTTCTCTCTCTATTACACATCTTTCCATTGCTCTGCATCCTCCCAGGACACCTCCCATTCCTGAACTGAGAAAGCCCCATGGGAGGAATATATCCTCATGATATCTTCCTCATGATAGCTTTAATTGAAGTGTGGGAAGCTGAGGAGGCTACAGGCTGCCGTAGAGGCTATTGTATAATGAAAGACAGGACAATCACACACACTTCATGACCACTGCATAAGTAAAGTAAGGACAAGCCCACTCCATGAGAATTTCCCCCAAATGTCTAGGGATGGCGGAGAATTTCTCCCCGAAACTTCAGGGGACTGAGCGCCAATGTGTTCGGCCCCCCGAACAAGTTTCAGGGAGAAATCCTCCGGACCCCCCCCGCCCCCCGCACCCCCCCCGGGACGGGACTTACCTTCGCCGAATGTCCCTCCCGGCGGCGGGTCCGGCCGGCAGTTCGGCGGGTGTTCGAGCGGGGTGGGAGCGGCAGCCGGTCTTTCGACCGGCTGCCACCCCCGCCATTCCAATAAAAGAAAAAAAAACGCCCCCATGATAGGCTACGTGACGATTAACGTAGCCTATCATGGCTGACTTTGCAAATCTAGCCGTGATAGGCTACGTTAATCGTCACGTAGCCTATCACGGGGGCGTTTTTGTTTTGTTTTTTAAACAATGGCATTCGCGGCCGGGCGAGGCGGGAAGCCTCCCCCCCGGCCTGAACTTCGCGTGGGGAGCCGCGAAGCGCCTCCCCCCCACCGTGAACAAGCTTCGACGAAAGGTAAGTGCCTTTTGTCCACCCCTACAAATGTCTTCTCCTTTGAATTTATTTTCTATTAAATTGAATGAGAATGGTTGAAAAAAAATGTGGGAGAAATTTTCAGCACAGCACTAAGGGAAAGGAGTAAGTGCAAAGTCAGGGCATGAAACCTGTTTTGAGCTGGGTTTGTCTCAAAGGGGGTTGGGCCTGACCAGATACTTGACTGGCAGTGGTGGGGAGTCCACATCATGGGCTGTCCCCCAGTTGAAATCTAGCACACTCCCTAGCACGATATGTGGATAATTAGTGACGGTCGAGTTTCCCTGGGCTATGTTCAGAATGAGTTCACCAAAAAAAGGAGATGATTACGTCTCAGTTCAGATCAAGCCCAAATTCATTATTTTATGCTTAGACTCATTCTGAGTTCCAAGTCTTGTTGTGACCCCAGTGGCAGCATGGAAAGCAAGATGAGGCACAGAAGCTGCTCCACTCCTCAAGAATATGCCACTATCTCTTTATTTGGCACAGCACAGCAGTAGTCTAAAGATCAAGATTCTGGCTGAACATCAAGAAAAACGTCCTGACTGTTAGAGCAATACGACAATGGAACCAATTCCCTAGGGAGGTATTGGGCTCTCCCAGACTGGAGGCATTCAAGACGAGGCTGGACAGCCGTCTGTCAGGGATGCTCTGACTTGGATTCCTGCAATGAGCAGGGGGTTGGACTCGATGGCCTTGTAGGCCCCTTCCAACCCCACTATTCTATGATTCTATGATTCTAAGAATCATAAGAAAGGAGAGCAGAGGCCTTGAAGTTGCTCATCAACAATAAGCAAGCACACAGGTCACCTGGTCACAGCCTTCCTCATTATGGCTGGATAACACTGCCTTTCTATTTAAAGTATAGTAATTCTTTCCAAATGTCCACATGCATGCACTTTTATATGCTATACATAGAAATTAGCACATGCAAATTTTATGCAAATCAGCACCCATTCTTGGCCCCCCCTTTTTGGTGCTGATTCTGGGTGATGTGTAAGTGGCCACCCTATTAAGGCACTTACACAAGTGCTTGTGCATGCCATTGTGCAAAGCTGTTGCACAAGCACTTTCACAACTCATTATGAGTTGATTATGCTAAGTGTTGCGTGTACTAGTTCCACGAGAACTTGTGGAACTGGTTGTTGTGGAACAACCCCACCTCTTGTGCTTTTTCGTCTAGTGTGGCATTAGATAAAGCCCTATAGATGTGGTTTATCGACATTATTTGTGTTGGTAGAATAATGCGTCCAAAGAAATTTAGATCAGTCCTGCTTCCTTTAGGCAGGAAAGAACATCAGATGTCTGCATCTTGCCCCCTTCACCATGTTAAAGAGCAATGGTTTGTCTTGTACAAATATAAAGCATAGAGGTGTCATTTTCCAAAAAATATAAATTGCTGTATTGAATACAAGGGGCTGTGGTGACTACTGGACAATAGCAACCTCTTTTCCATCTCCATATTCCATCTCCAGGAGCTGTAGCTCAGTGGTAGAGCACATGCATTTCATGCAAAATGTCCCAGGTTTAATTTCCAGCATCTCCAGGTAGGGCTGGAAAATGTCAGTCAGCACTGCACTGATGCTACTGGGGTAGATGGGCCAGTGGTCTCAATATAGGGCAGTTTCTGATGTTGGTCTACTTAGTAATCCAGTTTTTAAAAATGATTCAGTTTTTACCTTTGTAGTACATGTTTTATTTTTCATTTTTAAACGATACGGCTAGAAATGTCCATGATGCTGCTGACACAGTATGCCCCTTGATGTCCTATTTGTTCTGTCCCATTGACATGGTGAGTAGCAGGGCTGTCCCTAATTTGCGATTTCAAATTATTGCAGCCCTTACATATGGGCTGAGATTAACAATTTACCATGTCTAGATTCTCCAGAAAAAGAAAAAAGACATTGCAGAGAAATTGGCTATCTTTTCATTGGATTAGGTCAAACTGCTGAAAAGTTTTGCTCAGAACTTGCTTGAGTAAACCCACTGAAGACATTGGAATAACTCCAGTGTAAGCAGTTTTGGGGTCACCACTCGGATCACTCAATGTTCCATAACTGATTACCTTACTCTGTTAAAGAAATTGCAGGTTTTAATCAGGGTGCCAGCAGACCATCACTGTGATCTGTTATATCTTACATTGACAAATGGCTTATTTTCTAAGCAATTTGCTACTTAAAAGTTTTATCAGAGAAATCTGTCTTGTTTTTTTCTTTTTTTTCTTTTCTGAAGGCTGCTTGCTTGCCAATTTTGAAAAAAAGAATCCGTTCTGGGTCATCTCACTGCCAAGTTTGCATGCCTCAAATGACTTTTGTGCTTTTCATAGAGTTTTGAATAATTGGTCGCCCGTTAAGTGAACAGCTGCATCATCTTTGTTTATACATTTTTTATAGAAATGTCTGTGGCTGCCTTCCTGAGATCTGTCAGTCAAGGGAAGATGCGAGTGTAATCTATTTGAGAGTGCCTCGAGCGCTGCAAATGAGGTTCTCTCTTTCCTCAGCACTTTCTCTTTGATATCTTCAAGCCTTCAGTGTAAACATAGGTCCTTTGTGTGATAAGTGTGGAAATTTGAGTGATGGGGATAGATATCTTGTCACTGGAACAACAGCTGTGATGTATTTATGGTTGAAAGCCATTTTAATAGTGCGTCACTTTGCATTACATGCGCTAATTCCTTAATGTTAATATGCTGTCTAACTGAGCACTCTTGAAGCAGTCAAATCATCTTAGTTTTGGGCATAGAAGTCTAAATCCTGCAAGGTCAAAGGAACACTCTTCCCCTCCCCCCTTCAAATCTGCACTTACTATATATAAGTAAGATCTATAGAAGTTACAAAATTAACTATGTATGTTGAGGATACTATGACACAAAGTCCAATCGCAAGGCACATCCAGATGGCCCAAATTACCCTTCCCCAAGTTGGCACCCTCCAGAGGTTTTGGACTTCAACTCCCAAAAGCCCCAACTGGTATGGACAATTGTCAGGGGTTGTAGTCTAAAACATCTGGAGGGCACCAGGTTCAGGAAGGCGGCTACAGACCAGAGTTGGGCAGAAAGTCGATGTCCAGATATTTTGGACTTCAACTCCCAACATTCCTCACTATTGTCCATGTTCACAAGGGCTTCTGGGAGTTGAAATCCCAAACATTTGGAGAACTACCTCCCCCCACCCCATCTATAGAACATTGTTCCTGCAAAAGGCCTAGCAGCTGAAATGACACTTTGGATGCTTATAGTCCCTATGTACAGGTTGCTTCAGTCTACAGTGATCTCTCTGAGGGGTCAACACAACTGACAGGGCGATCATTGTGTAGGGATGGGTGAGAATTCTGTTTCAGTTCAGTTTTGATAAGAACTTACCAAAATCTGCAAAGTTCCCTATATTTGGGACAAGAAGATGAGGGTTTTTTTGAATGAATGTGGGAGAAACCCAGACTGTCAGATTCATACTTCCAGGCCTGGGGTTTAGAGTACTTGGCTCTTAAAAGTCTGGCTTTGAATCCCTGTCTGGTCTGGACTCAACCATGTTCGTGCTGAATTAGGGCTGCCAGCTCTTTTCTGACAGGCTTCTCATCCTCAACAGCTATATGGAGGGTAAATACATCATGGTCCCCTCCATGCTGGGAATAGCTGTACCTATTGACTTTGGCTGGTGCAGAGGGGTGAGAATTTCAGTTCAGTTCATTTTTATATATATATTTACCAAAATTTACGTTGATCTTCACATTTGGGAGATGAAAAACTTGAGATTTTAAAAATTCAACTATGGGAGAAAGTGACAGATTCGGTGTCCTGTACTCTGGGATGATCGAGAAGAGATCCTGGCCTTCCCCTCTGTGACAACCTTTCAAGTATTTGAAGAGCGCTATCCTATCTCCCCTCAGTCTTCTCTTCTCAAGGCTAAACATGCCCAGTTCTTTCAGTCTCTCCTCGTAGGGCTTTGTTTCCAGTCCCCTGATCATCTTTGTTGCCCTCCTCTGAACCCCTTCCAGTTTGTCTGCATCCTTCTTAAAGCATCTGTGAACTGTAGCTTATTTTTTCCCCATTGTTTCCTCCAAGAGGGAAATAATAAGAGCATAGATAATATCCACGGCTCCACCAGAAGAACTATGCAGAACAGAGCTTGGGATCATGTGCCACAGGTATTTTATCAGAGCCAAACTCCTGCAAAATTATGTGGTGTAGAAGTTCTTTGAGGAGAAAAGAGATACCAAAATATTGAGAGATTAATTGGTGAGATTAAATCACAAATGACAGATTTGTTCCCTGTAAAATGATGGTTTGATGCTAAACAGCATTTCTGTAAACATCTTATGTAAATGTTTTTTATTCAGGAAATGTATTGATGATAATTTTCAAAACTATAATGTATAGTCTGTGTTCTCCATTTATTGAAATCGGCAGATCCATCACTAAGGCAGGTAGCAAGACTATCTTCCTTGGGATCAAATTCAAATACTTCAGTTTAACAAACCCTTAATATGCTCACTGTTGTCATTACAGAATGTCATGCATGGTTGTTTAAAGGTGGTGAAATGAAGGTGGAAGATTTTAAGTTTGTACTTGTTCAGCTATTTTTGATCGAACTCTTGTTCTTGTGATGATTAGATTTCATAGGGGTAGCCATTTTAGTCTGTTGCAGAGTCTTGTGCAACATCTTGAATGCTAAAATTAACAGTGCAATCCTACACATGTTTACTCAGAAGTAATTTGTATTGTGTTCAATGGGACGCATTCACTCGTGAGAGTGCAACCCTATGGTTGCAGTGGAGCACTCTGAGATCAGAGTACTCTGTTCCTTTCTATGCCCTCCTGGCAAGAGCCAGGCAGGGAAGGGTAAGGATGGAGGTGATTTTGCCTTCAGTTCCTTCAACCCCCCCCCCCACAATTACAAGGAATTCTCCAGCCTCCCTGGCCTCCGTCCCTCCCCCTTCCTGACGCCTAGCTAGATGTGCAAAAAAACCTCTCTAGCTGAAATGGAGAACAGGAGGAATGCAGAGGGAAAGAACCCCCCACTCTGCAGTGGATGGCCATAAGCCTCCAAATTTGGAGGCTTATGGCCAGTCGGCCATTCCCATAGGAGCACACCCTATGTGTGTTTAGGATTGTATTTTGCAGGCTTAATGAAGTACACATTTTCATGCACTGAACTGCATCAGTTGTGTTGTTGTTGTTGTTGTAGTTGTTGTTATTGTTTTTGCCATTTTCCAAAAAACAATGACCCTACCTTCAGAGTGGCTTACAATAAAATAATTGGCCACTTTTAGATTACCAGAAGAGGGAAAGAGCTGCAGAATAACCATCAACTAATGCAGAACAAGCCAATAAAAGAGGAATCAGCCAAAGGCACAAGAAAAACAGGGTTTTCTTTGCCCAATGCCTCCAATGAATATCTAAGTTAAGGGGCACATATGGGAACAGGCAGTCCTTCAGATTCCTCGGACCAGGTAGGGAAGGCAGAGAAATCTGCCGCGGAGAAATCTGTAGCTGGTAAAGGCAGCTACGCAAATGACGTAGTGGCCGCCATTTGCGTGGCTGCCTTTACTGTGATAGGCTACGTAAATACTTACATAGCCTATCACGGAAAGAGCAGCAGCGCAAATGGCGTAGCGGCCACCTTTTGCGCCTCTGCTCTTTTCCATGATAGGCTACATAAATACTTACGTAGCCTATCATGGCAGCCAGAGCTGCCGCCGCTGGAACATCCACCCCAGGTAAGCTTCATCCTGGGGAAGATTCCGCGGGGTGGCGGGGGGTGGGAGGCCGTTCTGCCACAGGTTTTGGGGGGCTGAATGCCAGCACATTCGGCCTCACTGAAATCCGTGGTGGAATTCTCCGCCATCCCTACCGGAATCCTACGGAGCCGGCCTCTCTCTGTGGCAATTCCGCAGAGCTGCAGGCCGTCTCCGTATCACTGGCCTGGCGAATGGATACAGCCACAAATGGCATAGTGGATGCCCCTTGTGGCTGTAAAGCCCCTTAGTTTAACCTAAATGCAATGGCCTGGCGTGCTATGGTCCATGGGGTCACGAAGAGTCGGACACGACTGAACGACTGAACAACAACAAAAGGGCTTTACGGCCACAAGTGGCATCCACTACGACATTTGTGTCTGTGTTCCCCCCCTCCCCGATAGGATAGCCGGCAGGTAGGAAATCCACTCATACCTAGGACCAGGCCATAAAGGATTTTATACGGTAAAACCACCATTTTGAATTGCACTCATAAACAGACTTGAAGTCCAAACAGTCATAATAAATTAGGACACATCACTGTTATCAGCATTTTGAACCTTCTGAACTTTCTGGGTGGTCTTCAAAGTACAATGCATTACAGTAGTCTCACTTAGATGTGACCAGAGCAAGGATAACTTTAGGTGTTCCCTTAAGTGTCTCAATCTACCATAGAGGGAACAGCTGCTCTTCCTCTCTGGACAGCAGAGGATAGGGGAATTCTGGACTCTTTATATTTGTACTTAGTATGACATGAAATGTTCTATAGAAATAATCTCTCATTGATACATTTTTTAAAAGTCTTTTGGTTGAAGAACCTATATAAATTACAATCCAGACATTATGAAACCCAAGAAATACTGCATATTCCAATAGATGCAGATATAAAGGTTCCGCCTAATGTCTGTGTTGATATTTATTCTTTATTACATTTATATCCCACCTTTTTTCCTCCTAAGGAACCCAAGGCAGCGTACATAGTCTTTCTCCATTTTATCATCACAACAACAACCCTGTGAGGTAGGTTGGTCTGAGAGTCTGTGACTGTCCCAAAGTCACCCAATGAGCTTCCATGGCTCAGTGGGGACTAGAACCTGGATCTCCTGACTCCCAGTCCAACACTTTCACCACTACACCACACTGGCTCTGGTATTGTTGAAGAGTGCTGATATCTGTTTTTTGTGCTGTGGTTTTGTGTAGTGGATTCATTGCATGGTGCAGGCGTGGTATTATTTATTTATTTATTTATTTATTTAATTACATTTATATCCCACCTTTCTTCCACCGTGGAACTCAAGCTGGCTACATGTGGTTCCCAGGTGGTCTCCCCTCCAAGCACTGACCAGACCTAGACCTGCTTAGCTTCAGCAAGATGGCTGCCTCATGTGCCTTCAGACCATGCCCATTTTGTTTGTTGGATATGAGGGAAGCTTGGCATAGTGCTGCATTTGTAGTCGTGTTTCCCCTTTTATGAAGAATTAAGTTGCAACTGTTGATAGTTTCATATACATAACAAATTGTGCAGAATTTATTGAGTTTATAAAAGACAATTCCCAAAGTCCTGTCACATAAGTTTAGCCAAAATACAAACTCAAGGTGAAGCTTTGCAGCTGAAGGGATGGAGCTTTTGCTTGATGAAGTGGACTTCAGTCCATCTACGCTTATGCCATAATAAATCCGTTAGTCCTTAATGTGCCACAAGACTCTTTAGCCCTCTTCAGGCATTCACATTGTGCAGGGTTCCCAATCATCTTCAGACTTCCAGTCAAAATGGCAATAGTGGGGGTAGGGGAATTGGGGCCAGAGTGTATGTTTCCATCTTTTCTCCCTGGTTAGGTGGTTTTTTTTAATGCCGGAAGAAGGATCCGCTGTTTATGCAAAGAGAGTAGATTTAACACTCTCTGAGGTGTTGTTCCATCCTCATCACATCACCACCACCACCGCCACCACCACCATTTCTAATCCTATGGGAATAAAGGAGGCTGAGACAAAATTCCTCCACCCCCATTTCACCAACCCAGTTGTTGGTGGCAAAATGGGAGAGAATTTTAGCTGAGTTTTCAGCAGGATAAATTTGGATAAATTTGTCATCTACTAGAGCTTGTCCTTGCAATTACCACCTGGTGAGTGCCACTTCTCCCTTGCCAAGCCCCTGAGAGCAAGGCTGCCATTTCCCCCAGAAATCTGGGTCAGAGTGACACCATGCCATCAGCTAGCAGCCACCAGGAGGATCTCTGGTAGAGGGCAATTAGTTTCATCGCCCTCTAGCCTCCACATTTGCCTCAGGGGGTTCAGCCCCTACTTTAGCTCCCTCACTCACCCCAAAGGTAAAGCACTACATTGGTGAGGAGGTTGTAGTGAGGGCAAAGCCTTCTCTCTGCCCTTGAAACAGGGTGGCCAATCCGTCACTGACAGTTTCAGTTTATTATTATGTAAGATTATTGGCATATTACTGGCATTAATGGCTGTTTTCTTTCAAGATGGTTAACTTTTTATGTGATATTGTTAAGAATGATAGTTTGCAGAAAAGCAGAGTCTCTCTCACACACACACACACACACCTTACACTGTATCAGTTGGTGGCTGTAATACCTTTTTATTTATTTGTTAAATGGAGGGAGCAATCCTATGGCCACTAGACACTATAGAGGGCCATAGGATATGCTGTTTTCTGGGAACCAACCTCGGATCCCGCACTCCATAGTCAGTTCCTGGAAAACTGACTTCCCCCCATGTCCGTGCTGCCACACCAAGCCCCGTCCTCTGCATTCAGAACAAGAGCGTGCAGCGACTGAAAAGGGACGTTCCGGGGGGCGTTCTGGGGTGGGGAGAGCGGAGCTGCTTCTACGACACATCCAATGTGTTGTACAGCAGCCTCCTCTCCCCGTTACCCCCCCCATGGCTGGACAGCTGAAAACAGCTGTCTAATGGAAAATAGCAGGGCAGGAGAGGTGTGGAGGGAATGATCCCCCCCGTGCCTCTCCTGCCTTGCTTTGGATAGGCGGTTGCCTCTGAGTCTGGAGGTGGCTGCCTATCTTGATGGTATTAAGCTCTTATTTATTTGTTACTCAGACAAGCCCAAGGTGGTGTATAAGTCCCTATTTTATCCTCAGAGCAACCCTGCTGAGGCTGAGAGTCAGGGACTGGCTCAAGGTCTCCCAGTGAGCTTCACGGACAAGTGGAGACTTGATCCTGGGTCTCTCATGTCCCAGTGCAACACTCTAACCCTGACACCACTTGTACTTGGGTCTTGTAACTTGTACTTTCCTGTTGTATTGTATTTTTAGGGTGGCTTATTCTCTGTTAAATCACCTGGTGAGTACAACTTATCACAAGGGCACATATATTGTATTTTAAAGGTTTTGATCTTTTGTAAGCCACCCAGACAGCATAGCCTAGAAGGGGATTTAAAAATGTAAATAATTATAATAATAACAACAACAACAAATTAATAAAATGCCCCATCATGATGATAAATAAAATAAATAGAATGACCCATCTTCATGATTAAATAAATAAATGAATGAATAAAATGACCCATCATAATTTTTCTTGAAGAGCAAGTCATAGATTTGTTTTGGCTGTCCAATTTATTTACTCAGACCATTTCAGCTGAGATCAGTGCTGAACTATTTCATTCATCAAGCAATGCTGGCCACTCTGAAGATACCAGCAAGCAACAAGCAACATCCCTCCTGTTTGCCTTGTGTCTCTCTGCCGATGAAGCATTAACCACTTCCAGGGGCTTTCCTGAGAAGTGTAATGACTTTTCCTGTACTCCGGTAAAAATATATCCTCACAAATCAAGAAGAAGCAGACTTCGACTAAGTGGCTGAGAAGATTTACATTCTATTGCTAACCCAGTTATTACTCTGCTGAAAACCCCACAGCATCAATATAATGAATCCCTCAACCTCTGCTGCCAGCTCAATTTTTCTTCCCAACCTCATTGGCTCCCAACTTTCTGCTTGACCTTTTACAATCTGTGTGCGGCAGAACATCATTACAACCTTTTAATGATGCACAAATGGCACACAACACCAAGGTCACAGCAGATCCCGGGCGAGAACTTTTCCAGTACTACTAGAATAGAGAGCAACGAGACTTCATTTAAAGAGCTAGAGAAACCCGATGGAGGAATCATTTATAAAATCATTGCATTTAGCTATGATCCCATGAGCTACTCATGCAAAATGGGAGAGGGAATCTTGAGAATGTCATTGGTTAGCTATCTGTAATTGAAAGAATGTTTTAAGGGAGGGGGAACTGGGATTTCTCATTCTGTCAGGAGCTAATAAATGCAACGGGTCATTTAAGAGAACTATCTGAATGGCAGAAAGATGATAAATCTTGGTATGGGAACATTCAAATCAATGTACATACAAATGAATGTACGAGGTGCTTAAGTTTACATTAATCTTCTAGATTTTACAGTCCTGATTACCAGTTTAGTTTGACAGTGACAGTAAGAAAAGAGCAGGCTTAGGTGAATATAATTATCTGGTGTTTGGGCTCTATGATTCATGTTCAAGAATAGATTTCCTTCACTGATTCAAAATAGGATTTTGGGAACCAAGAAAACTGTTACATTTAAATAATATCTTATTTGAATATGACACTGTGTTCAATAAGTCACTTTGTATGTAATAAATGGTGTGTATGTCATAGTCAAGTGGACAGACATGAGCGCTAGGGATGTATAAACCCCCCACTGTCCAATCGGGGGGGGGGAGGTCTGCTGCAGGGCAATTCAGGCTGCTTGGGGCCTGTGGAGTCCTCCAGAGCCCTGCTGCATCCATCAGAGTTGGCGGAGCAGCTCTCCAGCTTTCTAAAAAATGTGATGCACTAATGGCAGCTTCCATTAGCCTATCATGGGAAAATTACAGCCATAAATGGTATATTTTACCCCATTAGCGGCCGTAAAGCACCTACTTTTACCTAAATTGCAGCTGTTTATGGATGTATTTGGGTAAAAGTAAGTGCTTTATGGATGCAAATGGCATGCAATACTCTATTTACAGCTGTAACTTTCCCACGATAAGCTAATGACAGCTGCCATTAGCGTACCACATTTTTTGGAAGCTGGAGAGTCACCCTGTGGGAACTCCTCCACACCCGGAGGTAAGTACAGCTGGTCCACCATGGACACTGAAGGTTGGATTCTTTGGAATCTGGCCTTATTTGAGACTGCCATGGATTTCTCCAGCATCCCTAATGAGTACACATATTTTCTCCAGCCTGGTAATAGCTGGGTTAAGTTCATAGAATTCTATTACATTCATAGAATTGAACAAAAAAGGAGAATATGCTATATCCCAATCCAGCATGCACTCACTGACCTACTTCTTTAATTTGCATAATTATAAAAGAAAAGGAGGAAAAAATGGAGTGGTGAACTCCACTCAAAAATTCAGAGAAGTATGAATTGCAAAAGTTGTCTGAATTTTGGTTTGCATAGGGGTTTGAAAATGTGAAATTAGGTAAATTCGCATTAAAAGGTCAACTGAACAATTTCCCATCCCTAAAGCACACAACACATTTCTTGTAGCCATCTTGATCTCTGCCACACAAATGCCATACAGAAAGATATTCCACATGGAAGCTGAAGTCAACTGGCTGAGCACAGGAGCTCCTGTCATCAGTATTAAAATTGGTAGTACTTCTGGTCCAGGAGACACAGTTTTCAAACCCATCATCAAATATTTGCCTCACCACAGATTGCAAAACAATTCACTAGTATTCAAGCAGCAGCTGTTTCTGCTGTGGGGATCAGGAGGTTTATCAAATCCCATTCTGCTTTCACATAAAGGAAACTGCTACTGTGATTTGCATAATAGCCTAAATTACTGGATAATATACTGGTGGAGGTTTCTCTGTTGCAAAAAATGCAAACAGTTTGAAACAGCTAAAAAAAATTAACAATAAACTACCCAAAAGGGCCCATACTATTATTATTATTATTATTATTACATTTATATCCCACCTTTTTTTCCTCCTAAGGAACCAAAGGCGGCATACACAATCCTCCTCCTCTCCATTTTATCTTCACAATAACAACCCTGTGAGATAGGTTGGGCTGAGAGTCTGCGACTGGCCCAAAGTCCCCCAGTAAACTTCCATGGCTCAGTGGGGACTAGAACCCGGATCTCCTGACTCCCAGTCCAACACTCTCACCACTACACCACACTGGCTCATATGCCAACAAATGCCTGGGAGTAGAAGCAAGTCTTAACTTGGTGCCAAAAAGTTAACAATGTTGGTAACAGGTGGACCTCACTAGGGAGAACATTCCACAATCCGGAGGCAAACCATCTCTGTTTCGTTGCCATCTTCTGAGCCTTGCTTGGAGGAGGAACTCAGAGAAGGGCCTACATTCTTTTCTCCCACCTCTTGTCTGTCCCTCTGGGTACTTCTAGACAAGGCTTTTTATTATTGAATTTCCCTGCCTCATTTATGGAATTTTAGAGGTGTCCAGGTAATGTCATCTTCCATTCGCAATCCTTCTATGCTTTCCCACCACTTCTTCTGACTTTTCCTTACCACAGAAATTCAATTAAAGAAAAAAAAAAAGTAGGGATGTGTGAATCAGCAAAACCCAAACTTGCCAAAGTTCTCTAAAGTCCATCTTGAAGCTTGTTCTGACTCAAGTCCATATCAGATTGTGAGCTTTGGTCTTTGTTTTTGTTTTGCATGAAAATCCATCCATATTTTCATGTGTATTTTTTCCAAATGTATGCATAAATTGTGCACATCTTTGAAACATATTTTTCTCTCATTGACTTAAGCACGTTCATCTACATTTTTCAGAAGGATGTATTTTTTCATGCACGTTTTTCAAATGTATGGATACAGATGAACGCATCTTTTGGGAGTCAATGAATCACATAGTGTTCAAACTACCGCACAATTGTGCTCATTTCACATGCCAGCAAGGTGATGCTCAAAATCCTACAAGCTAGGCTTCAGCAGTATGCGAACCGAGAACTACTGGAAGTACAAGCTGGGTTTCGAAGAGGCAGAGGAACTAGAGATCAAATCGCCAAAGTTCGCTGGATCATGGAGAAACCAAGAGAATTCCAGAAAAACGTCTATTTCTGCTTCATTGACTACGCTAAAGCCTTTGATTGTGTGGATCACAACAAACTGTGGCAAATTCTGAAAGAGATGGGGGTACCAGACCACCTTACCTGTCTCCTGAGAAACCTGTACGAGGGTCAAGAAGCAACAGTAAGAACCAGACATGGAACAACTGAGTGGTTCAAAATTGGGAAAGGAGTACGACAAGGCTGCATATTGTCACCCTGCTTATTTAACTTATATGCAGAGTACATCATGAGAAACGCTGGGTTGGATGAATCACAGGTCGGAATGAAGATTGCCGGGAGAATTATCAACAACCTCCGATATGCAGACGATATCACCCTAATGGCAGAAAGCGAAGAGGATCTAAAGAGCCTCTTGTTGAGGGCGAAAGAGGAGAGTGCAAAAGCTGGTTTGAAACTCAACATTAAAAAAATGAAGATCATGGCATCTGGCCCCATCACTTCCTGGCATATAGAAGGGGAAGACATGGAAGCAGTGACAGATTTTACTTTCTTGGGCTCCAAGATCACCGCAGACGGTGACTGTAGCCATGAAATTCAAAGACGCTTGCTCCTTGGGAGGAAAGCTATGGCAAACCTAGACAGCATAGTCAGAAGCAGAGACATCACCTTGCCAACAAAGGTCCGTCTAATCAAAGCTATGGTTTTCCCAGTAGTAATGTATGGCTGTGAGAGCTGGACTATAAGGAAGGCTGAGTGCCGAAGAATTGATGCTTTCGAACTGTGGTGCTGGAGAAGACTCTTACGAGTCCCCTGGACTGCAAGGAGGTCAAATCAGTCCATCCTAAAGGAAATCAACCCTGACTGCTCATTGGAAGGACAGATACTGAAGCTGAAGCTCCAATATTTTGGCCACCTAATGCGAAGAGAAAACTCTCTGGAAAAGACCCTAATGCTGGGAAAGACTGAAGGCAAAAGGAGAAGGGGACGGCAGAGGATGAGATGGCTAGATAACATCACTGATGCAATGAATATGAACTTGAGCACGCTCCGGGAGAGAGCGCAGGACAGGAAGGCCTGGCGTGTTATGGTCCATGGGGTCACGAAGAGTCGGACACGACTGAACGACTGAACAAGAACGAATCACATAGCAAGCTTGAAAATGTACTTAACCACAATTTGCATCTGAGTCCATGTTTCTATATCCTATATAAGCCTAGTCAAAATAAGTTCTGTCAAATTCCATGGGGCTTACTCCCAGGTAAGTGGGTATAGAATTGTAGCACTGCAATCTGTATTTCTGACTGTATTTCATTAATTCATCATAGAGAGACAGTGACGGAAAGGAGATATATATATATATATATATATATATATATATATAGTCTGTTGCATGGTTATTAAAGGCATAGGAGCCCTTGGGGGGGGGTGTCTTTAAGTATCCTGCTCATGCTCAGAACTCTGCTGGTGGTCCCTTACACTATAGACAATAGCATTCTTGGGCAGCCTGTAAAAGCCTGTACTGATGTACAATTTTCTGTCCCTCTCTCTTTTTGTTTTTGACCCAACACAGCACAGCCAATTATTCATCATTACTAAATGTCAGATCAACCCGGCTAATTTTGTTGTGAGAAAAAAACAAAACAAGTTATGACTTACTTCACTTCTGTTCTAATTATAATTTAAGACCAATTTAAAACCAATTATGTTCATGGTGGGTTTCCTCTCCATCACTAATAAGCACTAGATTGCAATAAGTGTGTATGTGTATATATATATAATTGTGTGTGTGTGCATGTATACATATATATATATATATATATATATATGTATATATATACACACACACACACATACAGACAGAGAGAGAGAGATACAAGGAAGCCGTTTACAATCACAATGCCTTCAGCAATGTTTTCATGAAATTATAAATTATACATTTTTTACAGAATGATTAAGGGAGCAGTCCTAATGCATGTTAAGGCAGAAAAACAGTCCTACGTCTCCCAGCATGCACCAGCCATCCATGCTAGCTGGGGAATGCTGGGAGTTGTAGGACTTTTTTCTGTCTAAATATGTATGGGTTTGTGCCTTAAGTGTAATTAAGCAAGAGGAAAGTAGAACTAGGCTCAAAATGTCAATCAAGTAATTCATCTTAGTGCATGAAAAAAAAAATTTATTTTTAAAATATTTATTAAACACACATACACACACACACTGATGGAAATCAACCACTGCAGGACAAATTAATTGCTGTTTTGATTTATCTATTTCCATCTTTACCCTGATACAGCCAACATTGTTACAGTGCAATCCAATGGTCCCCAGGACAGCGACTTCAGTTCCCCCTTCCTGGCCCCTGATAATTATTCATCCCCCTTACCTCTCCAGTGTTGCAACTCTAATCTCAGAGAGCAGGGAAAAGAAGTGTGTTGGGGGGGGGAGCTGTTGGGGCTAGGGGTGGACGAAAGTCACTTACCTGTCCTCAAAGGACGTTCGCGGTGGGGGGAGGCGCTTCGCTGGTCCCCCCGCGAAGTTCAGGCCGGGGGGGAGGCTTCCCGCCTCGCCCTGCCGAAATTCAGGCCGGGGAGGAGGCGCCTCGCCTCGCCCGGCCGAAATTCAGGCCGGGGAGGAGGCGCCTCGCCTCGCCCGGCCGCGAACGCGAAAGTTAAAACAAAAAACAAAAACGCCCCCTGATAGGCTACATGACGATTCACGTAGCCTATCACGGTTAGATCTGCAAAGTCAGCCGTGATAGGCTACGTCAATCGTCACGTAGCCTATCACGGGTGACTTTGCAAATCTAGCCGTGATAGGCTACATTAATCGTCACGTAGCCTATCAGGGGGTGTTTTTTTTTCTTCTTTCATTGCAATGGTGGCGGCGGCAGCCGGTCGAAAGACCGGCTGCCGCTCCCGCCTCGCTCGAACACCCGCCGAACAGCCGGCCGGACCAGCCACCGGGAGGGACATTCGGTGAAGGTAAGTCCCGTCCCGGGGGGGGGGGCGGGGGCAGGGGGGGTGCGGAGGATTTCTCCCCGAAACTTGTTCGGGGGGCCGAACACGTTGGCGCTCGGCCCCCCGAAGTTTTGGGGAGAAATTCTCCGCCATCCCTAGTTGGGGGAAGTCTGGAAGAACTGTGGATCCAAAGAACCCATCACTGTCCTGGCTCCTGCTTTGCCTGCAAACCAGCCAGTAATCGACACCAGCCCTGGTTTCAGTGGGAAGGAAGTGGTTACAATAAATTAAAACACTGGCCAGAGAGGAGAAAAGGGGCTGAAAAGCTGCTCTTCCTGCCCTGCCAGCAATTATGTTCAAAAATGCATTATATTAGGAAAATAGTTTGGGGAAAAATGTGTACATTAGCCAAAAAAATCCATGTATTAGGAGAAATGTGTGCAAAAATGTGTACAAATCTTCACGGGAACTTTTTAAAAATTCTCAAAATTCTTGAAATGAAGATCTGAAAAAAGGAGAAACTGGGAGAAACTGAAATTGACAGATTCATCTAGCCCTAGGGCAGAGGTGGCCAACTTCTGGTGGTCTTGGAGCCAATTTCGAGCCCCCAGAGTCACCTGGGAGCTGCAGTGCTTTTGCTGCACTGCCTGCTGTGGCAAACAAACAAACAAACAAACTGGCAAACTAGTACAAAGACTCCAAAGGGTCACATTTAGCTTGAAAATAGTCTACATTTGGCACTTTTGAGTCTACATAGGAGTTTGCTGCTGAATATTTTTGTCACTGTATGGCTGAATTTCAGTAGTGTGGGTGCAACAGCAAGGGTGGGGCACATTTAAGGCCCGCAGGGGCTGCATGTGGTCCCCAGACCATATGCTGCCCACCTGTGTCCTACAGAGAAATTGGAAGAGGAGATGTCTTGCTGTGGCGAAGGAAAGGCACTGAGCCAAAATTTAGAGTGGGGTTAGGCCCAGCTTGTAAATGTCCAGGGATTTAAGAAGTAGGGGAAAACTCCCATTTTCCAGAATTCACCACTATAACTATGGGAAAGAGCTCTGGGCAAGGATAAACTGAGCCCCTTCTTGGATATTGATGGGAGTGGTAGATGTAGATGAGTGTTCAGTGCAGGCAGTGTTCAGTGTGGCCTATTTCTTGGGTGAGCAGAAGATAGATTGGGATCTACAGCTAGATCTCTGGGTAATTTGCAGTAGATCAGCAAAGATTTCAGATTGCACTGGTTTAACAACAGCAAAACCAAAATACCTTTCCCCCCTCTAAATTAGGCTGCTAACATCAGGAAAGCATGGAGGGAGGGGAAGAGACATAGATTTTGTTAATAGCCTCCATTAATAAGCATAATAAAGTAATTATCACTGTCCATACTTTCTGCATGTCATTTCCCTCTGACCTTGCTGTTTACTCCGCACCCACAGGACACTGCATGTTGGAATAACACTTGATGCATCTGATTACGTAGACTCCAGTACACAAAAACTAATGTTGTAATAACTTTTCTTAGTCCTTAAGATGCCACAAGGCTCTTTTGTAGTTTTTCTTGCAGCTGACAATCACGGCTACGCTTCTGTGTTCTGGTACTGAAAACAAATTCCTGGGCCAACCATGTGCTCAGAGGCACCATGTTCCACAATTCTGTGTCCGTCTTCCTGAGCCACTGTTTTGTGCCTCTTTCCAGTTGGTGGATATCAGTAAAAAAACAAAGTAGATCCCACAAGCCTAAAGTCTGACCAGCCCTGGTTTATTTGACCCCACCCCCCATTGCTCCTCAGAGCCCTGTAGACTCTTGTTCCCTCTTAGAGGTGATGTGCTTCAAACAGAGTTTCATAACTGTAAGGCATCCACTGGTCACCTCTCTGTAGACCCCTTGCTATATATAACATGAAAAAGGATGGTATTGCTAAGAGGATTGTCCTCAACGGCTCTTAGAGATCACAATGGCATACAAGTAGACTTGTTGAAAGAATAGAGGAGGTATGGTATTTTTCATGCTAGCGTGCCTAATAACGTGCCCCATATTAGTCTCTGAAACTCTATTCAGTCAGAGGAGGGCAACAAAGATGATCAGGGGACTGGAAACAAAGCCCTATGAAAAAGACTGAAAGAACTGGGCAAGTTTAGCCTTGAGAAGAGAAGACTTTGAAGGTTGTCAAAGTGAGGAAGACCAGGATGCCTTCTTGATCATCCCAGAGTGCAGGACACGGAATAATGGGCTCAAGTTACAGGAAGCCAGATTCCGGCTGAACATCAGGAAAAACTTCCTGACTGTTAGAGCAGTACAACAATGGAACCAATGACCTAGGGAGGTGGTGGGCTGTCCCACACTGGAGGCATTTAAGATGAGGCTGGACAGCCATCTGTCAGGGATGCTCTGACTTGGATTCCTGCATTGAGCAGCGAGTTGGGCTCGATGCTCTTGTAGGCCCCTTCCAACCCTACTATTCTATGATTCTATTATTCTTTTTAGCTCCCCCACCCCCCATCCCTTCATCTTCTCCCAAACCGGAATTGTAAGATGTGTTTTGATACTCTTTTCATCTTCTTCAGAACATTGACCTGTTGTATTCCTCAGCACTTCAATCCTGTCCAAACTTTGCACATTACTCATTTTAAATTACAAATCCATCCCAGGAGCATCTCTTTGTCAAAGAAACTAATAGAAGGAATCCTGTTAACCCTCTAATGAAGTCCCTAGATGGGGCTGTGGTATTCTGAAGAACAAAAGGAGAAACTCTTCTCTATGCTGGTGCACTGTAGCCGGCATGGTGAATTTGTGTCCTGCCCTGTTATAAATGAATGCTTTGGGTAAATTAGCCCTAATCCTGACAGACAAGATAGAAAGGAGCTTTAAATGGCATCCACACTTTACATTTCCCTGCTGGCCCCACCATCAATGCTTTGAAGGAAGCACGGTAATATCTCAGTAAGAGCATGCAGCTGCAAGTCAAAAAGTGAGATTAATAAGCCACTGTGGATCTGCTTGGGTGGGATCCCTCAAGCATCAAGCAGAGTTCATATAGAAAAGGTGTGTGTTTCGAGGTGGGGAAGATACTCTGGCAAGAGAACGGGAGAGTATCAGGCTACCCTTTGTGGCATACTGGCCAGTTGTACACTCACCATGGGCTGACTGCAACCCATATGGGGCCGTGTTCTGACAGTCCCTTTAGCAGCTGTGGGGCTGCTGTGGGGGGGGGGGCTTCTTCCCATGCTGCTCAGAAGTCCGAAGTTGCCTTGGAAGAATCCACACTGTGGCTCTTTCCCAAGCCAGCATTGCTCCAGAATCCAGAAGGAGCACAGATGGGATTGGAAGACGGTGCAGCATTGCACTACCTGGCCCACCAACTGGGACCAGGCCACATTTCGCAAGCCCTCACTAGTCTTGCTCTAAAATTTCAAGAAAAACTGGGAACATCTTGACACCAGCTGAAAATCCCACATTTAAAATTAGTGATGTGCGAAATCATCCCTGTCCGGCTTCTCTGGACTCCTGGCCAGCTCCTGCCCCTTCTCACCAGTCCCCGACTGTGCTCAAGCCCCTCCAACTCTTAGGGATGTCAGAGAATTCTGCCACGGATCTCGGTGAGGCTGAATGCCAGTGCATTTGGCCCCCCAAACTCCGTGGCGGAACGGCCTGCCACCCCCCCACCTCCCCGCGCATCCCCTCCAGGATGAGACTTACCTGGGGCAGATGTTCCGGGCAGCGGCAGCTCCGGCGGTGGCTTTGGCGGCAGCGGTGGCTGGTCTTCCGACCGGCTGCCGCCGCCATTTGCAGTCCTGTCGTTTTGTTTTTTTGTTTTTTACAACACATGATAGGCTACATAAAGATTTACGTAGCCTATCATGGCTGGGTAAAAAAAACAAAACCGTGTACGCAAATGGCGGTGGCTATGGCCGCCGCCATTTGCATTCCTTATTTTTGGCCGTCTTAGTCTACGTAAATATTTACGTAGACTATGACGGCGAAAATAAAGGGGAACGCAAATAGCGTAGCGGGTGCTATTTGCGTCCCCTCTTGATTCGCCGTTTTAGCCTACGTAAATATTTTTTTACGTTAACGTGCAAACGTTACGTGCAAACGCTATTTGCGTCCCCCTTTATTTTCGCCGTCATAGTCTATGTAAATATTTTCGTAGACTAAGACGGCCAAAAATAAGAAACGCAAATGGCGGCGGCTGTAGCCGCCGCCATTTGTGTATGTGTTGTTTTTTGTTTTTGTTTTTACCCAGAGCCCTCCGTGGCCAGAAATCCAGCTGTGGACGGCTCTGGCCTGGGCCTGGCCGGCTGCTCCGTGGAGCTGCCGCGGAGCACAGCCGGCCATGGAGGATTCCGGGGGGGAGGAACGGATCGCCTCCTCCCCTGTCGAGGATTCTGGGAGGAGGGACGGAACGCCTCCCCCCCATCAACATAATCCGCGGAAAGGTAAGTGACTTTCGTACATCCCTACCAACTCTTGGCAAGCAGCCTGCACTCACCCCAGTGGCCTCATCAAGCTCTGCAGTCACTATTTCTAAAAAAATTAAAATGGTAATCACAAAAATGCGCATGTTTTTGTATGCGTGAAAATGTGCATTTTTGGGAATGTACATAATCTCATGTGTGAAATGCGCATTTTTGTGAAGGCATACATTAGTGTGTGTACAAAAATGTGCATTTTTCATAAAATAAGCGTTTTCATGAATACATACACAAATATGTGCATTTGTAATATGCGCATTTTCACGTGTGGGCAAATTTGCACATTTTTGCGATCATCATTTTATCTCACAGAAAATGGAGACCGTGAAACTCGACAAGGCTACTAGGCTGAGTGCAGGCCATTCGCTGAGTGCGGACAGGGGGCAAGCAGGGGCTCGGTGAGTGGGGCTCAGGGGTTCAGGCAGGAGCAGTTCTGCCGGATTCCTGGACTGAATCGGGCACCTGCACCATTCCTATTTTAAATGCAGAATCACCACGGACTCCCTTTACATGTGCTTCCTTTCCTGCGTTATTTGAGTCTTCCATATGTTCCATGAAACAGCTGCTAGGTGGCACTGTGGTCTAGCTCCTCTTATTGCAGCTTTTCCTGTTTTCATGGAGGTAACTCAAATGGAACTCAAACGCTGTAATTTGATAGCTCATTATCCCTGATCATTTAAAAAATGGAATAAAGGACATTTAGTGCAGGAGATGCCCTGGAGGTTGACAACATCATCTAAAGGGCCTACAAACATCTATGAGTAACCAATCTCAATAGCAGGATAAAAGCACCATGTGAAGAAGCCCTGGATATCTGACTTCTCATGAGACCTGGGCTGGGCTGAACTCTCGCATTGGCTGAGAGTACCAGCCAACGCAAAGCTTCCTTTTCCAGCAACTAGGGTTGCTTCCGAAAGCAGTCCAATACGCTAGTGAAGATTCAATGAAGTGCTGCCTCACCTAACCCCCGCTGGAGTGGAGGTTCGGGGGGGCATGTTCCAGTTCCAATGATCCAAACCCATCAGGGGGGTACCAGGTGGAGCTTATTCAACAAGTGATTAGGATGCCACATGCAAGAAGAGGAGTCCACTTGAGAGGCAGTGTGGAATTCCACTTGAAAGCAGGTACAGGAGAACCATTGTGAAGCAGGAAATAAAATCACAGTCAGATACAGTATATCTACAGCACCCGGAGCAATCCTTGGTCAACACATAGCTGCCTCTGACTAGTTCCAGAGGCAGACTGGCCCTTATATCTGCTGCATCGGTCATGCTACCTAGCTAGTCCACACTCCTCCACCACTCTCTGAGATCTTCCAAGGGGCAGCTTCCTAACCTGCACCCTTGCACTCCATCACCATTACATTGTTTCCAGACAAATCCATTTGTGTCTCTGGGAAGAAGGAGCAAGAGATTGTGAGGTTTTATGTGGAGGGTATGATGGCTCCTCTGGACGTCCAGTTCCAGAGGCCTCCAGCAAGATCCTAGCTACAGAGTAAGTATCCATGTCAGAATCTATGCCTCCACAGCCTCCCAGAGCATTCTGATGCCAACTCTTAACAGTCTGTGTCCCATTCATTGCTCAAGGTCAGAGGTCAGGGTGGCATGGGCTCCTCCCATGTCTCTGATGGCCCACTTTACTGAGAGGCATGGGAAGGATCCAAGTTGCACCAGGCCTCATGTTGCTGAAGGTATTATCCAAAACACCCCCTGGTTGTCTGTAGAATCTGGCAAGAGGTCAAGGCAAGTTTTACCACATGTCCACTTTGCCACATCTCAGTTCCATTACAAATGGCACAGTAAAGCTCCCCTCACCTTCTGGCAGGACGCCATAAAGGGAGTAAATAAAAAAACAGGTACCATGCTACAAATAGCATTCATCATATGCAAAATGCTCAAGAGGATTTTGCTGGTCTCATCAAATTCTTTGAGTTTCCCTCAAAATTTCACAGGTGTTTTTGCTCAATGGGAAATCCCCAATTTCCAACTTTGATTTAAATATGGCTTCCCAGATGGACTTTGGTGGTATCTTAAAGATGTGTGAGACCCCCTCACCAGTGAAATTTTGCTCTTTTTATCAAAGGGAGTTTCCCACCTGGGAGGAAACGTGAGAGGACGGAATTACGTCTCTCTCTTGCTTCTGTTCATCAACTCTGGCTCTCACATTGGTTTTTTTGCTTTCTAACTCTATGTTTGATAGATATAAACTTTCCTGTGTGTTTATTTTGCGCTTGAGTATTCATATTACTGCTCGTGGGAGTTACAGGCATGTGCTAGGGTGGCCATGTGGCATCTTTTACAGAGGACAGTCCTCTCTTTCAAGGATTACCAGAGGACCATGATCTCTGTTTGAAGGGCTGTCCTGTCCAAGTCCAGCGTAAAGAGAAAGAACCAAAAGAACTGTTGCCCATCAAATGTGCACACCTGGGCAGAGGACTGAAGAGGCAGGCACACAGCCACTATGGTGACTATGTACTATATTTCTATTTTAATAATTATTATTATTTCTAAATCTGCATCTATACATATAAATTAGTACATGTAAAATTTTATGCTATGTGTGCTCTTTTGGGGTGATTCCTAAGTGGCCACCCTCGCATGGCTTGTGTAAGTATAGGTCATTGGGCCCACACACCCTTTTGTTCTGCTTCTTTCCATGTCATTTTGCACTTCATTTTTCATTCTTGATCTGTTCTGTCTCTCCACCTGTCTCTTTAGTGCTGCAGAGCGAAGCAAAGCCTCGCTTCCACTTTACTTACCTAAAATATTTATGTTTCTCCTTTCCTAGAACCATCATGTGCAATTTAGGCAGCTGGATATCAAAGAATATTCTGTTCCATATGGCTCCATCCTCAGCCCTGACTTCATTTAGCATTTCGTTTCATCAGTGGTGTTTGCCTTGTCTGTTAAACACTGTATTACTCTCCCAGACCATTGCTTATAGTATGCGAGATTATGCATAGTTGTCCACATGTTTATCCCACAGAATGTCAGTGGGATTCATTCATGTAGGGGATGTATGAGAAATTAATTTCAGTTCATTTTTAATCAGGATTTTACCCAGTTTGCATCTCCCAGATCAAATCTGTGGTCAAAGGCTGTAAATTTCTGAGCTTACGATGTGATTTACGGACCAAAAAAGACCCCCCCTCAAAAAATGTGTTCGACTGCATGCATATATTCAAACTAAGTACATTTTTTAAAATGTGCACAAATACGCTTTAAGCATGGGAGAAAAATGCATACATTTAAAAATGCATACACTTCAAAATTAGTGCATTTCCAAAATCAGTACCTTCCAAAATCAGTACATTTCCAAAATTCACATAGTTGGTGCCCGCATCTGGGGAAAATACGCATGGAAATATGCATAGATTTTTATGCAAAAAAACCCCAGCTCGCAATATGATACGGACTTGTGTTGGAACGACCTTCAGGATGGAATTCGGAGAGCTTTGGTGAGCTCGACTTTATGCTGATTTGCACATCCCTAGATTCATGTGGAATATCAGGTTTGGGTACAATCCTATGGCCTCTTGGGAGGGCACTCCTAGCAACCTTCCCCAACATGGCGGCCTCCAGATGGGTTGGACTGAATAGCTGATTGGGGGATTATGGGAAATGAAGTCCAACACACCTGGAGGGGACCAGGTTGTGGAAGGGTGGACTATATGATATTGTGGACCTCCTTCTCTGCAGAGGAGATCTTCCCCCCACCCTCACTGGCCTCCTTGTTGTAGCAGTAGTAACCTCTGCCACCTCCTCTGCCAGTGCTCCAGCAATGGTAGGAGAAAAAGAGGTTCTGGATCTGCAGGATCCAGACCTCTGCCATTCTCTCAGCATGCCCCCCCCCATATTTTTCCCTCTGGCCGCCCCTCCAGCTTCTGGTGTGGCCAGCATGAACTCGGCAGGGCTTTGGAAATGGAAGCTTCTCCACTGCAGATTCTCCCTTGTTCCCTGGCTCTGCCTGGCTGCTGCTTGGATGTGGAAACAGAATCTAGAGGTCATGAGAAAGGAGGTTGCCCCTTGGGGGACAGGGAGGGGAGGCATGATGTAGAGGTTAATCCAGCACTTATCCAGCTCCTAAAAGAATGGAGACATTTGTAGAGACTAGGCTGTGGATGCAAAGCTATACTGCAAACCCCACATGTGATGGCTCCTCTGGGAGCAGAAACCATCTACTCCCAACTGAATTCTGCTCAGCCTTTGAGATCAGCTTCAGAGGGCTCATTTTTGTGCTGCCCATATGTGAATCAGGCAGGCAGACAAAACAGGGCCTTCTCAGTGGTGGGGTCATGATTTTGGAGCTCCCATCCCAGTAGAGATTGCCAGGTACCTTCTTTTTCCATCTACAGATGGCTGGCCAAGATCTTTATGCTCCAGCTGAGTTTTATCCCATGACCTGCTGCTCTGTAGTTTTAATTCTGTTATTTGCTGGCAGTTTTAATACTGTGGCTGTGCTGTTTTTGAATTCTTCTTGTTGTAATCTATTAGCCAATGTGTTGTTTAAATTGTTCATGTTTTACTTGGTCATTTTTTTTTACTACTGTAAATGTGCTTTGTTAATTATTGCAATTGACAAGTGGGATATAAGCAATAAGCAAACTTATTTTAGTGGCACCATGGGCATGGCACTGATGCAAACATGCTCTGTATTTGCAGCATCGTACTTCTGATGGCCCAGTCTGACCAATCACCCTGTTGATGGCCCTCTGGCCTGTCAAACCATTCTCTGCCAGCATGACTGATCTTCTTCCCTTTCGTATCATCATTGCCCCTGCTGTATTCTTCCACGGGCTCCCAAACCTGCACTCCTTGCTTCTACTATAGCTATGCATGCCTTGCAGAAATGACAACCCCAGAGCTATGGGTGTGGCTGGTCTGTCCTGAAGCTTACACCATGCTGCTCCCATGTAGTGATGCACAAAGAAGTTAGTCCTTTCTTTGGATTAAGATACATTACTTTCCTACTACTTCTTAATAGTAAACAGATTCTCATGAAAAATATATCTTCTCGTCTCCTGCATTTAGTTAGTGCTAATGAAAGAATGCTAAGTTTTCTAGGGAATACTGAAATCCAACAGTTGCTGCCAAGTGAGCTTAGTATCAAGAAACGGCTATGTTATAACCTCACACAGAGAGAAGAAAGTATAATGGATTTCTGGGTTCAGCTGGGGGCACAGGATTGTAATGTTCAAAGGGGAGGTTGTACAGGACGGTTGCACAGACTACGGGCAGTATCCAACTGTTTCATTCCATTAGCGCAAATAATGTTGCACTGGTGGAAACTAGATTCTGAACTACGCGCAAGAGAAGAATCCAACTAAAGTTACATTTGCGCAAGCACAGCTGCACAGTTGTGCATTATGCTTGTGCAACCCATTATGCTGTACAATGTGTTGTGCAATCCGTCGTGCAACTAGTTGTGCACTGTGCTTGCACAACTGCTTGTGCAAGCATAATGGGCAACTGGTTGCGCAACGGAAACGTTTGGTGAAACTCTGCTAGCGTTACTTCAGTTTGTGGAATGGCACTGTTGCATACTGCAATCTACAGCCTGTGCAACAACCCTGTGCGACCTTCGGTGGATGGGCTGTAGCTCAGTTACCTATACTACTCCTGACATAGGTTGCCCATGAGCATACATTGACTGTACAATGGCCCAGATGGTCGTAGCAATCCCACCAGGCTCTTGTACTCTAGCGAAGATTCATTTTATAACTAGTTCAATGTTTTGTGTTGGGTGAGGCATAAACAAAGGCAGAGAGCCTTAAATGTTTATCCAAGCATGGACACTTACGCACTCTAATCAGCAATAGTTGTTTTTCCAAGTTTGCCTTGGAAACGCTCTGCTAGCCAGCTGTATTGCAGAAAACCACCGAATGTTCCAGGCATTGTGTTCTTAGCTTGTAACACCTTCAACCATTTTCATAACAGATATGTATATTTTTCAACTGCTGGTTATGAAATTCTTCTAAATGCTTCTGAATATCAAACACACCCAACACAAATTGAATCACTACTTCAGCTTTAATTGTATCATTTATTTTAATGCATTTGAATATCATGCTTCTGCTAGAAATAGAAATCAACCTGGAATAAGAAAGGCCTATTTTTCAGACATACTGAGATCCCACAAGCCTTTTGATAGTCACCTGGAGTTGCAGGTGTTCAGCTTTCTAAAAATTAATGCTTTCTCTTTTTTCAGTCATGCCATGAAAAGAGCTCAACACATTGTCATTGTGCTGCTTATTATTTAGGCAGTTATTGTATATTTTCCCGAAATATCGAATTCCAATGTTAGAGCTCCTGTCTCTAATAGAGGTTTTGTTTGTTTGTTTTTGTTAATCAATTTGAAATCAGGATTTTATATGGCAACAGCAAGCAGCCTTATAATACTGTCATGGTGGAATGACAAACTGCTGAAAGTTTTCTACTGCAATTCCCTCACTTGTAGTAATTAGTAACTAGTGTTTTTGCTGGATAACATTATTTAAACTCCATTGCTCTGCAGGCTGTTGCATTATTAAACCTTCATTCTCCTAGGGATTTCTTTCCATTTCTGGTGCCACTGGCAGAAAACAGCACAATCCACGCTCTCTGCTGTTAAAGGCCCAAACTTGTTGAAGTTCAGATTGGCTGCCAAAGGTCAGTCCACTGAATGGAAAGTCTCTATGTAGTCGCCAGCAGTGCTACGGGGAGTATGGTTAGAGACTGGCTGTTTAGGGACACTGTGGATGGGAAGAGGGGGAAAAAAAACCATGCCACTGATGGTGAGTTCCTTTAAGTGGCATTGCTTAAGGAGGAGAACATATAATGATTAGGGATGTGTGAACCCACCCCTGTCTGGGTTGTCTGAGCACCCACCCAGCCCCTGCTTGCTGGTCCCCAGACTGCACTCAAGCCCCTCCCAGCCTTGGCGAGCAGCCCACACTCACCCCAGTGGCCTTGTTGAGCTCTGCAGTTGCCATTTTTAAAAAAATAAAATGGTGATCGCAAAGAAGCACATTTTTGCGATCACCATTTTATTTTTCAAAAATGGCGACTGCGGAACTCAATGAGGCTACTGGGGTGAGTGCAGGCTGCTTGCTGAGAATGGGGGTGAGCAGGGGTAGGGGCTTGGTGGGTGGGTCTCAGGGGTGTGGGCAGGGGAGGTTCCGCCAGATTCCCGGATGGAATCGGGTGCCCGCACCATCCCTAATAATGATATTTCAGGAGAAGGCAGGAGAAGATTCTTCCACCTCTGTGCTAGACTCAAGAAAGGCAACATCAGTTTCATACAGTCTTCCCCTGGCCCCTCCATAGAATCTACTCCATGGTTGGGCCAAGCTCCAGGTATTGGGGGGGTCCTCCTGACAAGCTGGCCTGTATAGGCCTCCTTGGCAGTCCCTACTCCCCACCACTTGGTGGGCAGACCCTACCACTTACCAGTAGGTGGAGTTCTGGGCTGGGCCAGCATGTCTGTACTAATTGGTACTACCCTCTGAATGCTTCTGCCCCTGGCGTACACACGTTGGGGGCAGCATCATTCAGAGGGTGGTGCCAATGAGCTAAGGTGAACAGCATGGGGTCAGCCACCTACCTGGCTCCTGTGGCCACCCAGCTTAGCCACATGAGTTGCAGTGGTGCCAGTTGCATCTTGGTGGCCCCCTGCATTTGCCAGATGATATATTCTGCATCAGCTGAAATTTCCAAACCATTTTTAAAGACAGCCCCATGTAGAGTGCATTATAGTAGTCCAGCCTGGATGTCACCAGAGCATGAATAGTGGAGGCAAGATCCTCACTCTCCAGATAGGGTTGCAGTTGTTGTATCAGCTAAGCTGGTAAAATGTATTCTTTCAGGGGCAGTGCAATCCCATCTAAGACCGGATATATTCCTCTATCCAGATTGCTCCGGAGAGTCCCCCAACCCCCTGGAGCAGATTTTGGATGTGCTCAGAGGGCTGCAAGATGAAGGGGAATTGTCTCTTCCCCACTTTGCTGATGGGAGCTGTTCAGTCAGCAGGATGAATTAATTGGATTCCTACTCCTGTCCTCACCGTCACAGTGTCAGTATCAGGACCATACTACACCTGTCTTAAAAAAAGACCTGCACTGGTTGCCAGTTGCTTTCTGGACACAATTCAAGGTGTTGGCATTAACCTTCAAAGCCCAAATGGTGTAGGACTTGGTTATCTAATGGACTGCCTGTCTCACTATGAACCTGCCTGAGTAATAAGATCTTCAAGAGAGGCCCTTCTGAAGGCACCATTACCCATGGAGGCCCATTTGTCAGGCATGTGTGAAAGGGCTTTCTCCTGTGCTGCCCAATGGCATGTGCTCCCCCACGAAGTATGATTGGCCTTTCACAGGTTGGGGGGGGGCATTTTCAGTTCCCAGACCTCCCCTGTGGGCCACCACACCACCCTGTGGACTTCTGCCCTAATGTAGCTTAAAAACAAGATAAATTGGGCCACTGGAACATTCTGGAATGGCTTGCCACTGATTTTCGTTGGCAGTTGGGTGATTTTATTTTTTTTTGCCACTGTGATTTTTGGTGGTGTGGCAGCAGTGGTGGGCTACTTTCTCTCTCTCTCTCTCTCTCTCTCTGTCTCCTTCCTCTCATCTTTCACCTTATTTTTATTTTTAGATAATAATCTTTAATAGCTGGGATTTATTTCATTTTTCGAAGCACCACCACACACACAAATGTTGTAATTTCCCAAACAAAGGGTATTATGCATTGCTGAATGGATAATGTGGCAGCCACTAAATGTTTTTTATCCTCAAACAAATAATGTTTTTATAGTAAACCTGGTGTTAAAATACTCTCTCCACATTGGCATGAACATAAAAATTATGTGCATTTTCCTAGCACTTTAAATATAAAACTATGTGCGTGTTTCCCCTTAGCGTTTTGTTCATGAGGAATCAATTAACAATAAAGATAATTGCTACCTATAAAATTGTTAATTGAGTCAAATTACAAGTGATGGCATTTTAATTTGGAGGAATGATTGGCTGAAATGGATACCCCAACGATGTATATAGGATCCTGTATTAGATTTTATGGACTGCGCTCCTGGAAATACATGCATGGGCGCGCACGCATGCGTGCGACATCAGTACTTGTAGATGCTTAACAGGATGTTATTCTGATCAGCTACAAGGAAAAAGTGCAGAACTGTCATGTCAAAAGATTTCCTGAAGGGGAATGCCATGAAGTCATTCATGGCAGAGACAAGACGCTTTCATAGGAAATGTTCAAATCAGTTTTTGAATTCTCCCATGGCTGAGCAATGATGCAAAGCATACCCAACAGTTAAGTCTGTACTGTACTTCTGACACAGAGTGCCTATCACTACCTATTGAACCAGGGGAGGGGGGAGAGTTCAGTGGTAGAGCACATGCTTTGCATGCTAAAAGATCCCAGCTTCAACCCCTGGTATTCCGAGTGAAAAAGACCACTGTCTGAACCCGTGGAGAGCTGCTGCCAGGCGCGTAGATAATACAAAGCCAGATGGACCAAAGGCAGCTTCTTATGTTCCTTCCTTACTGGGAAGGCCTACAGTCAAACCAGTGATCAACCATGATGGATACTGGGTGACCTTTGGTCAAAAGGACCTAGGAGTTTTAGTAGACCAGAAGCTATTAATCAACAGTGTCATGCAGTGGCTAAAGAGTGAAATGCAATTCTAATCTGCATTAACAGAATTACAGTGTTCAGCTCAAGAGAATTACTGGTACCTCTCCATTCTGCTTTGGTCAGACCTCACCTGGAGTACTGTATCCAGTTGTGAGCACCACAGTTTGAGAGAGATATCAACAAACTGGAACATATCCAGAGGAGAGCAACAAAGATGGTGAGGGACCTGAAGCTGGGTGTGTTTGGCCTGGAGAAGAGACAATTAAAAGGTGATATGAAAGCCATCTTCAAATATGATGGAACAAAATTCATTTTCTGTTGCTTCAATGTGAGGGGCCTGATTCCATTGACCAGAAAAGGGATTGCAACTAAACCCTAGGAGGAACTTTCTGATGGAATGAGGTGCTCAAGAAAGATGAAGGTGTCTTTCCTTTGTTAAAGGTTTTTAAGCAGAAGCTGGATGGCCACCTGACAGGGATGCGGTAGGAGAGGTTTTCCTGCAATAGATGGAGTTTGAATTAGATTACCATTGAGGTTCCCTTCCAACTCTATGATTCTATGCTACCTCACAGGGTTGCTGCGAGGACAGAGTGGAATATCATCAGAGTGGAATATCAATTCCTCCTTGGAGGAAGGATGGAATACAAATGTGGGAGAAACTCTGCTCATGTAGGTATACACAACATGTGCATTGGGGAAGTGAGATTGTGGTGCCACAGAGCCTGCCTATTTATTTATTTATTTATTGCATTTATACCCCGCCTTTTTTCCTCTTGCAAGGAACCCAAGGCGGCTTACATTATCCTCCTCCTCTCCATTTCATCCTCACAACAACAACCCTGTGAGGTGGGTTGGGCTGAGAGTCTGTGACTGGCCCAAAGTCACCCAGTGAGCTTCCATGGCCACATGTGTAAAAGTAAATATCTGGAATGAGGAATGGGGGAGAAATTTGTTCACACTTTTGAACCACTATTCAAATCACAACTCAGTTACCCTTCAAGATGCACACTTCTCCAAATTTCACAATGGACTTCTCCAAATAAAAAAAATAAGTGTGCAAAAATGTGTTTATTAGGGAAAATAATGGTTAAAGAATGCATTATATTAGGAAAACTGCTTGCAACAAATGGATATACTGGGCAAAAATACATAGCAAAATGCATGTGTAACCAACTGGTATATTTCCCTTTAAGAATTCTGGAGGGCTGATATTCCTGCACATGCTCAGTAAGGGAGTGAGTTAAGGAGTGGCCACCTAGGGATGGCAGAGAATTCCTCCATGGATTCTAGTGAGGCCGGATTCTTTAGAATCTGGCCCCCTGGAATCTGTTGCGGAACTGCCTCCTGCCCCCCCACCCTCCCCTGCATAATCCCTCCGGGACAGAACTCACCTGGGGCGGATGCGGCAGATTTGGCAGTGGCGGCGGTGGTTTTGGCAGCGGCGGCAGCAGCTCCGGCGGCGGCAGCTCTGGCGGCTGGTCTCCTGGCCAGCCGTGTCTGGGCTGCTGCAGCCGCCATTGCTGGCCTTGCAGTTGTGATAGGCTACGTAAGTATTTACGTAGCCTATCATGGCTAACCCCCCCCCAAGAAAAACAGTGTATGCAAATGGCAGCGGCTATGGCGGCCGCCATTTGCATTCCCTATTTGTCACCATTTTATCCTACGTAAATATTTACATAGGATAAAATGGTGAAAAATAGGGAACGCAAATGGCGGCTGCTGTAGCTGCCACCATTTGCGTACTCTGGGTTTTTTTGTTTTTGTTTTGGGTTGCCATGATAGGCTACGTAAATACTTACATAGCCTATCACAGGAGTCTGGTTGGACCAAATGGCAGCCGCTACGACGGCCGCCATTTGTGTCCGCAGCAGCCTGTCAGCGGCCGGAAATCTGGCTGCAGATGGCCCTGGCTGGCTGCTCTGCACAGCCGCCGTGGAGCGGAGCCGCCTGGGCAGGATTCCGGGGGGGGGAGGACTGGATCGCCTCCCCCCCAATCGAGGATTCTGGGGGGAGGGACGGAGCGCCTCCCCCTCCACCGCGAAAAATTCCACAAAAAGGTAAGTGGGTTTTGTAAATCCCTAAGGCCACCATTGTGGGCAGTTACCTCAATGCATTTTGGAAGAAGTTGGCTTTCTCCTCTTTGTAAGGCCCTGAACCCTTGAGACTAGGGATGGTGGATAAATTTGAGGTGGACTAAAATGAGCTCGGATTTCTAAGAATTTGACCTGTGGAATCTACTGTGGAGCAACCACCTGAGGCCACGCGGAGTCTGTGGACTTTCGGATTATTTTTTTTTTACTTTCCCAAAATTCACGCATATCTATTCATAGGAAAATACTCAAGTTTCTCCTGAGGAAAAGTTGAATGGAATGGGGGACAATACGCTAAAAGTTATGTACTAAGGTAAATTATTTAAATGCTTACAAAACCTCTTCCGTAATTATTTGTGCGTTTTTACACATGATGGAAAAAAACATTGCATCCATCTCTGAGGGGATGATGGAACAAACGCGCCTCACAATCCGTGAAACACAGATGGAGCAGATGTTATACAGTCCATACATCCCTACTTGAGACAGGTTAATAGCGAGGTTTACTTTATTTATTTTTTTAAGTCATGATTTTCATAAACAGTATGAGTTCCTTGTCTGTTTATGTTCTCTTATATTATATAAAAGACTGTTCGTAAAGTTTCTTCCTGTGTTCCTAGATGCTGATCCACTTTGAGAAGATTGCTGAGGAGCTGAGGTGAAATGAGAAGAGACTGTTTTCCCTCTTTGGCCAGCCGAAAACTCAAGCTTCAGGGACAAGTTTCTGTTGTGGATCCAATCTGGAAGACAGGACTTTGGGAGGGCTGTGCCCTGTTTTATTGTTTTGTGATATGTGAATTGTTATTTATGTAAAATTCTTATATCTGTATTATTATTGTTGATAATTAAGAAATTAAATGATACATGTTAATTGTCCCAGTATAAGGCCTTTGCTGTGAGCCCCTTTAGAGTCCCTGTAGAAAGGGATACATGTGTATTAGAAGAAATGTGCATAAAAATGCTTACTGCTTTTTATGTGAATGTTTCTTTTTTAAAAAACCCTCAACGTTTAGGACAAATCCAACTTAACATGGGGAAAATGTGAAACTGAGAGAAACCGAAGCTGACAGATTTGTTCATCACTATCTGGGGCGCAGTGAAACAGCAACGTTCCTGACTGTACATACAGAGCCTATGCACATGAAACTTGAAGGCTCCTAGGCTTTGTACAGAAAATGCAATGAACACATGGAGGCGGGGGGGAGGGATTATCAGCACAATATATGTAAACTGAATTTCAGTGGATGGGAGGGGAAACAGCCAATGGCCTTCTGGATTCACAAGGCTTCTTGTGGTCAAAGGAAGCTTTGATACTTTGAGGGTTCCTACCCCTCCCACTAGGTTACTGTGCAACCCCTCCCTCTGCATATAGTTGGTCTGTAGGGATAATCTTTCTGCCCTTAATGCATAAACTCCTATGCAGACCTTTGCGCGCAGTACGCAACAGTCTCTGAGGTAGCCAGGTGTGTGGGAATGCTTGGGGGAGGGGCATGTGAGGGACATTTAAAACTCTGATGCAAAATTTGGAGAAGTGTGATAGCCAAAGGATAATTATATTCTGATCAGTGTGTTAGTCTGGGAAATGCAAGTCTCATTGGTTCGCTTAAAAATGAGGCTGAAACAAAATCCTCGAGCATCCCTACCATAGATCCAAGGAGATCCCCTCAGTTCACAGTCATGAAGCTATTTTTTCTGCCACCACCACCACCTCCCACAACTTTGCTGCGGGTCCCCCAACAATGTTGGCCCCAACGTTGATGAACCTCATTGACTGTGGCTCTGGCCACAACACCAACTAACTGCTCATGCATCCTGCCTATCAGTGCTTATTTACCCATAGTGCAGAATTTGGACTTCCTGGGTATAGAATTTCAAATATTTTTCAACATGGTGGTCCACATGCTCCAGCTTGGAGGATAAACAAAAGAAAATTTGGAGGATGAACAAAATAAAAGGAGTACATTTATAAGAATAAATTAAAAGACAGGCACTTCCTTTGATAAAAATTGTTCCGGGTTTAATACCCCAGAAGAACAATCAGGGGCTGATATATTAGATCACATACCAATGGAATCACTGCTTAGTATACCTGAAGGACCACCTTCTCCCATATGAGCCTGACCAGCTCTTAAGACCTTCTGGAGAAGGTCTTTCAAGACCACCACCTTCAGAGGTGTGTTTGGTGGCAACATAAACGAGGGCCTTCTCAGTGGCCACTCCTTGGCTGTGCAACTCCCTGTCAAGGGAGGCTAGATTCACTCCCTCTCTGCTATCTTTCCACCAGCAGGCAAATACTGCTTTATTCAAGCAGGCCTTTGGTATGTAAGTGGGTCTGTTGGGCTGGAGGCTGTTTTTACCGCTTCGTAAAAACAGCCTCCATAGCCAAAGTTTTTAGAGGTTCGGCTAATGGGCGGTGTAGAAATGAAATAAATAAATAAATAAATTTTTAATTTGTTATTGTTGTGTTTTTAATTTTGTTTAATGTACTTGTTTTATTATTGTTTTATAAGTGATTGTAATCCACCTTGAGTGCCATTTTTTGTAGAAAGGTGGGGTACAAGTCGAATAAATAGTCTTCTGAATGAATTTAGTATGGTTCTTGCATGAACTGGAAAGTTTGTTCCTGCCATTATTTGCCATTCTTAGAAAGGTTGGTTCAGTCAGCTTGTATTTCTTTTCCTATTTGTCTGAAGACCGTTATTAGGGTTATCTGTGCATATATTTGGACAATTAAATTCCCAGCAGAAACTACAGACTGTGAAGAAACTTCACTGATTCACAGCATTTTTAAACACTTCCTCAATAAGCCCTGGTGGATCAAATTTGCTTCTGCTAGGTAATGTCCAACCGCAGTGCTTGTTACACCAGAAAGAATAAGCAACTGCTTCCAAGTGTTAAGATCTGGGCCAAGTAATCCCATTATTTTGGTCTAGGATAGCTGACACAAAGCCCAGGCTGTCATCTTGTACAACCTGCCCTCATTTTTCCAATAGATCAGAGTTTTAGTAGCCACGCTGATTCTATAAAACAAGTAACACAGAGGAAGAAACATGTTAAAATATTTGTTTATTGGGCCAGCTAATGTTTAAACTACTTAGGGTGCAAACCTATGGATGTTTAGACAGCAAAAAGTTCTACAACTCCCAGCATTCCCCAGCCAGCATGGTGCCTGGGGAATACTAGATGTTGTAGGACCTTTTTCAGTCTAAACATGCATAGGATTGTGCCTGTAGGCTGCAATCATATGCTCACCTATTCAGGAGTAAGCCCTATTGAATTCAATGGGGCTTACTTCTGAGTGGACATGTATAGGACTGCGCTGTTAGCTTTGAGACAAGAGCAACTCTGTTCTTCAAGTATTAATATGCAGAGCGAATATAAATGAATAAATGGAAAACAGTAACACGCATACAGGCGGAACTTAAACTTACTGATTTAGGTGTGCCTTCAAAGAGAAGATAAAGGTTTTATCAAAGTTAGACTAACTGCAGGTAGTCCATTTCTCAGCCTTTCTGCTCCTTTTTTTCCTAAAGTACAATTATCCATATAATCAATTGACTCAACCTATATTTATAAAGTTGTGCTTTGGACATGTATACCAGAAGGTGAAGTCTGTGTAACTGGAAATTCTCCTTCCTTACACATTGGTTAATTTGAAAGTGCTGGTGCTTACTGTCAAATCCCTAAATGGCTTGGGACCTAAATGTCCGCTGGAGCACCTCTTCCCATACCAGCCTGTCCGTGTTTTGTGATCAACTTTTGCTGCAGCCTTCCTTATTGGAAATACAGTATAGGACAACAAAGAAGAGGATGTTTTGGGTGGTGGAGCCTTAAAGCAGTGCATGTAGCATCTACATTACATTCTTTTCAGTGTGAGATTCAACTGTGCCTTGGCTTGATGCATGTATGTTTTTAGTTGCTGCCTCATTTAAGTGTTTATACTATTGTTTTATTGTATATTTTATGATATATTTACTTCCCCACTCTGGAATCTGTTGGATGAAGGGTGGTATACAAATGTTTTAAATGAAATACACAAATATATAAGGCATTTTGGGGCTCAGATTGGGTTTGTGACTCCATTACAACTTTGAACTTCAAATACCCCAGGTTTCTCTGAGCCGAGAAGATTCCACATTATGACACACACAACAGGTTGTGTGCTGGAAAGGCATTCAGCTAACAATGGTAGTAGCTTCCCTGTCCATCCATGAAGCATTCGTTATAATCCCATCAGACTTGGAAAGGAACCTGGAAAGGGCTCTAGTAAATATAATGGATTGCTGAAGGTTTGATGAGAATTCCACAATGGTGGCTGCTGTCTTCAATATGATTAAGGACTGCACTCCTCAGTCTCCCCACCATAAATTCCCACAAGCAACGCTAATTGGAGGGAACACCTGCCATGCTTTGGAGGCAACAGCTGCTACTGGTAATCACAAAACTGTAGAGGTCGAAAGAAGCAAAGGGCATTGATTCCAGTTCCGAATTCTGAGACAGGGTCATCCTTCCAGTCACCCCAACACACATCAGCCTATAAATCCGGAAACGCAGTAGCCATGGGAGAGAAACTGGTTTCTAATTTTACATTTTCAAACCAGTATGTGAACCAAAACTCAGTTATCCTTTGACATTTGCACTTTTCCAAATACTGCGACTGAGTTCTCCAAACAAAAAAGTACAGTATATGATAGGGAAACACACATACAAAGATGTGTACGTTAGTTAAAATAGCAGGCAAAAATGCCTTGTATTAGGAAAATTGTTTGCAGAAAATGCATATGTTACGGAAAATCGTGCATAAAAATGCATGTGTTAGGAGAAATGTCCACAAAAAAGCATCCTATTAAATAAAAAATCTCAAAGTTTGGGATGAACCACATTTAAGATTGGAAAAATTCTCACGTTTTGGGACAAAACTGAACTTGAGATTGGAGAAATGAGAAAGTGAGAGAAATTGAAATGGTCAAATTCATCTACCTTTAGAACACAGCATGCCACAGGTAGGAAAGCTTGAGAATTCTGATACAATCTAACCTGATCCACCCATGGGCCAATGTGAGGATAAGAACAAAGTTATCCTTCAGATTATTTCTCCAAGTTTTGCAATGCAATTCTCAGCTCAAAATATGTATCAGAATGCCTTTAAAAATGTAGTTTCTCTCAAAATATACATTTAGAAATGCACATTTTTAGAGAAAATATGTTTGTAAATGTGTATTTTGAGAGAAAATACATTGGAAAATATGCATATACATATATATTTAAATGTGAATTTTCATGCAGATGGATAATTTTTTATCCATGTATGGTAATCAGTCAGACCTTGAAGATAATCAATCCACCAGCCCTCTTATGGGCCGTTTAATTGGGCATGTCTTCTCCAGTCAAATGCTTAATATCTATAAAACCTGGCTCAGACTCCAGAATGTGCATCTGGAAGGAATGAGACACGAGTATCATTCTGAGTACAGTTCATTAACATTTTTGAATAAAGCTTACATGCATCTGTTATGAACTCAACTCCTATTTCACCTGCATCCGGTTTCCCTGCTAGAAAGATCATGCAGCTGTCTCCAACTGACAGTTCTCTGGCCTCATCCATTGGCTGGAGAACCGAGGGCCACTGGGGGGCTGCACCTCCTGCCTCCCAGGAAGAACATCATCACAGGGGGGAGACCAACCTGGTCCTATACAGTCATTGGTGTATTTGCTTTCCTTCCCCTCCTCCCTCCCAATCCCTTTTCTTTTTGTGTTGTGTCTTTTAGATTGTAAGCCTGAGGGCGGGGACTGTCTTAATGTTCATCTTTGTAAGCCACTCTGGGAGCCTTTTTCTGCTGAAGAGTGGGGTCAAAATGCCACAAATAAATAAATAAATAAAGCAAGCAAGCAAGCGGCAGGACACAGGTATCGGATGAACTACAGCCAAAACTGCATTACCTTATTACATGAAGATCTATAGCAAGCCAACTAGTGTGCAGGAATAGAATGAGGCAGGAGTGTCCTTGCAACCTTGTCCCCACCAGGGTATCACTGCTGAGCCATGCTGCTTCTTGTGCAAGCAGTATCACACCTGTTTATGTCCAGCCAGTCACCTTTTGGTTGAGGGAACCCTCCCCAAGGGAGCTCTCAACTGACCAGCCCCTCGAGCCCCTAAATTAAAACTGGGTGCTCCAAGTAAGCCTCAAAGGGGTTCCTTCCCCCACCTCTGGATCCCACTGCCTTAAGAGCCACAGTTCCCATTAGCCTCAGCTGGCATGGTCAATGGTCAGAAGATTCTAGTATGAATGAAGGCGGCCGATGGGAATTGTAGTCCATAACTACTGCAGGGCACTTGGCTAAGGAAGGCTGCTCTTCTGTGAACCAGTTGCTCCTCAAGAAAGCCCAATTCTTTGGAGGCCTACTTCATGAGATGCTGTAGCTCAGTGTGACAGAGCAGTGCACATGCTTTGCATGCAGAAGGTCCCAGGTTCAATTCCCGGCTTCTCCAAGTAGGGTGAGGAAAGAATCCTGCCTGAAACCCCACAGAGCCACTGCCAGTCAGTGTTGACAATACTGGGCTAGATGGACCCAGGGTCTGACTCAGTATAAGGCAACTTCCTATGTTCTTCCACAAAGCAGAAGATGGATGTTGCAGCAGAGTGCCCAACAGCTCACACTTTATGTTTATCGGAATGTGGAAAGCAATGAGCTCATTTCTCCACTACGGGAAGAGAGTAAGGATGTGTGAACTCCCCCTCGTCTGGGTTCTCTGGACACCCGCCGGTCCCCTGCCCCCTCTCGCCAGTCCCTGGATTGTGCTCAAACCTCTCCCATGCTCAATGTGCAGCCTGCACTCACCCCAGAGGCCTTGTTGAGCTCCAACATTGCCATTTTTTTGAAAAATAAAATGGCGATTACAAAAATGTGCATTTTTATATGCGCAAAAATGCGCATTTTGTGAAAGTGCATATTCTCATGTGTGAAATGCACATTTTGTGAAGACACACATTGGTGTGTGCACAAAAATGCACATTTTTTGGAAAATGCACATTTTTGAGCACACGCAAGTAAGTGCATTCATGACATGCACACTTTCGCATGCACAGTCGCAAAATGCACATGTTTGTGTGTGCGCAAATATGCGCATAATTGCAATCGCCATTTCATTTCTCGAAAAATGGTGATCTAAAGCTTGATGAGGCTGCTGGGGTGGGTGTAGGCCATTCGCTGAGCACAGCAGGGCCTCAGTGAGTGGGGCTTGGGGGTGCGGGCAGGAGCAGGTCTGCCAGATTCCCAGACTGGATCGGGTGCCCACACCATCCCTAGAAGACAGCAACAACCCCTGTGAAGGTATGAATGAAGGATGAATGGTCCATTTCCAACAGTCCATTTCCAGTTATTCATTCCCAGGAGAGCGACCACCTTCATTCATACTAGAATCTTCTGACGTTGGCTGCCTTTCAATGGATCTGGAAAAAGTGCTGTGTAGGTGTGTAAAGGGGAAAGAAGGGGTGATAATGCTCGTTATGTGTTTATAAATATAAATGTCTAGTTTAAAGATAAAGGACCATAGGAGGGAGGATGGGGCACTGAAATTGCTCCTGAGCACTTAGCCCCCGGACAGCAGACGAAACTGGCCATCACACAGATCACCTGGTTACTGCCTTTTCGACTATGGTGAGATGTCTTGTCTTGCTATTTCAATTATAGTTGTTATTTTTAAATGCACATCTACACATATAAATTAGCATATGCATTTTTTTTCTGCAAATCTGTGCCCTCTTTTGTCTTCTTTTTGTTTTGATGATGCACTAGCAGTCAAAAGGTAGAATCATTTCTTTCTGAAAGGGAGATTCAGTGGTCACTTCTGACTTTGTAAAGGGCCATGATTTGAAATGCAAATATGCACAGAAGCACAGAGATCCCAAAATCCAATATGAGAAATCAAAATGGGCCAGTTCATTTCAACTTTATTGACCAGCCTGTATTGATTTGTGCTCCAGAACAGCTCCTCAAACATTTTTTTTAAAATGTCAAAAACTTAATAAGAAGGCATAAAGCTTGCATTCTGTTACAGGCCATTTTTCATGAATAACAAGTGATGGGGGCAACATTCCAGCCCTCTGTAGGAGTGCTGTTATGGACCTTAGAGGAGCAAAACTTTTTTTGTCCCTGCTGTGGTTAATGTGGTCATGGTTTCAAGGGTGATTTGTATTCATTTGAACATATAAACTGGAATAGAAAGAAACACAGGAAGCAGTCTTATCTTGATTCAGAACATTGGGCCATCTAGCTCAGCACTGATAAACCAGCAGGAGCTCCCCAGGATTACCTAGAGATAGCAGTAGGGTGGCCCTGTGTCCCACTTTACAGTGTTTCAATAGCACAGCTGTTCTGACCAGCTTAGGCATCCACAGATCACTGTTTCTCTATGGAACTGGAAACTTCATCATAGTTAAACTGTTAAAGTCCTGATATTGTTTTTGTGGTAACCTCTCCAGGGATGAAAGAAGCTCTAATTTTGCATGTTGATTTTCTTTCGATTCACTCCAGCTTCAGACTTATTCCATTGGATGTGTAAACAAATCAAAGGTTGAACTGAGTTCAGGAGCTGTTCTCCTAGGATACATGATGACATAAACAAGTTCCTACTATATCATCCGAGACTTCAGTATAGATAATGCAGGCATCCTTTAATACAAAAGGAAGCCAGACACATGGGCAACACATAATTAAAACAGTACAGAAGCTGAGATTTAGTAGATACTAATTGATGTGTTTGGTTCTTAATTACTAGACTGACTGACTTGCTTGCTAGCTCTTGATTTCATGTTAGAGATTAGCATAAAAGCCTTTTCATGTACTTTAAGATTTAATCAAGCAAGCAGTTGCCGAAGAAGCTTCTTTCTAGAGCAAAATTCACTACAGTATACTAAGCAACACATCTGTACAGATTGACCAGTTAAAACAATCAGGAATTTGATGTATTTAAAAGTAGTAATCTGGGTCTATCTTGGCCAACCAACACCAGACTTTCTAAAAAACTAAAAAAAGCAGACATGGTCTTAGAAAAAAGAAAAAAATAATAACTTCCACAAGAGGTTCAATAGCTTTGTTAAAGAGCCTTTGTTAGCTGTTGTTAACTCTGCATGCTTTCCTGCATGCTGATTGCTTTCTTGTTGATAAATATTCAACATATCTAAATTTTAACAACATCGAATATTCAGTCTTGTGGGAATAATTGCTCGATGGGTTTATGTAGATACCTCTGTAGAAATGGGTCTCTTCCATAAACCAGGCACTAATGAGCGAGCAGGGGGAGGGGGAATAAAACCTCGAATAACTGAATATTCTTCTTTTATATGATCATTTTGAGCCATGGTCATCAGGAAGTTGCCACATGGGAAAACTGACAAGTTTGTGACCTGCTGCTCCATCTGCTGACCAAATGCTCCTACAGCAGTCATAGGAAAATTGAACAGAAAATCAATCTGAAAAGCTTGCTTAGCTAGTTACAAACAGTATTTAAAATGTGCACTCAAGCAAAATGTGCACTCAAGCACTGCAGCCCAGATCTGGGACAACCTGCCTACCTTAATATAGATGTCATGGCAGAGAAATACAAACAGAAGAGGGTAGAGTATAATGGAGGCCATTGTCAACATTCCAGAAACAAGAGGCTCTCTCAGAGTCTGTTCCATGGTGCTGTATTTCTAAACTATGGGATATCTCCATTATGTCGCAGAGGCTTATTATAATGTAACAGTGCAGCTAAGGGACCAAGCGGTAAACCACAATATCCCTGGTTCAATTGTTGCTGCTTCCATGAATTTGCTCAGCCTTCCATCTGCAATGTGGATAATTAGTGATGGATGAGTTTCCCTGGCATGGCTGGGGATGATGGGAGTTGTAGTCTGCCACATTTGGAGGGTGCCAGCTTGGGGAATGGCCCCCTAGTAGGAAAGGGAAGGGGAAGAGGGGGGCCTCACAAAGTGGACAGGGTGGAGGAAGCCAAATGAAGTACTGGAGTATTCTTGAAGAGTAGAGTGGCTTGTGCGCCTCATCATGTTTTCAATGCTGCCACTGGGATTGCAACAAGACTTGGAACTCAGAATGGGTCTAAGCATAAAATAATGCATTTGGGCTCGATTTAAACTGAGACATAATGATCTCTTATTTTGATGAGCTCATTCTGAACTTAGCCCAGGGAAACTTGACCGTAGGGATGTACGGACTGTGTAAAACCCGCTCCGTCTGTGTTTTGCGAATTGTCAGGCACCTTTCGTTCCATTATCTGCCCACAGACGGATACGAATAATTTTTTTTTCCATCATGCGGAAAAATATGGAAATAATTACGGAAGTATTTACATAATTTACCTCAGTACGTAACATTTAGTGTATTGTTCCCCATCCCAGTCAATGTTTCCTCAGCAGAAACTTATGTATCTTTCTTTGGATTTATATGAGTAAATTTTGGGAAAGTAAAAAAATCATCCAAAAGTCCACGGACTCTGCACAGCCTGAGGGGGTCACTCTGCAGCGGATTCTTAGAAATCCAAGCTCATTTTAATCCATCTTGAATTTCTCCAGTATCCCTACTTGACCGTCGCTAATTATCCACATATTGTGCTAGAGACTGTGCTAGATTTCAACTGTGGGGTGACCTATGATGTGAACTCCACCCTCACCCCCCAATCAAGTATCTGGTCAGGCCCAACACACTTTGAGGCAAACCCAACTCAAAATGTGTTTCTTGTCCTGGCTTTGCACCTACTCCTTTCCATTGGTGCTGTGCCGAAAAATTATCCCGCATCTTTTTCAACCATTCTCATTCGATTTGATAGAAAAGAAATTGCTTTAGAAAACAAATTCAAATGAGAAGACATTTTGGGGAAATTCTAATGGGTTGGGTTTGTCCTTACTTTACTTATGAGGTGTGTGATTGCCCTGTCTTTCATTGTACAATATTCTCTATGGCAGCCTGTAGCCTCCTCAGCTTCCCACACCTCAATTAAAGCTATCATGAGGATAGATTACATCATGAGGTAATTCCCCCCCCCCGGGCTTTTTCAGTTCAGGAATGGGAGGCATCCTGGGAGGCTGCAGAGCAATGGAAAGTTGTGTAGTTGAGAGAGAGAAAAAACACACAACACCTCACCATTATTAGGGAAGTTTAAAAACCAAAATAAATTCAAAATTCTGCCTCAGAAAAGTGGAAACCTCACATAGTTGATGCTGTTGCCACTTGCAGGAGCAATGCAGTAAACCAAAAACCCTTAGGAAAAAAGTAGGGGTGGACGAAAGTCACTTACCTGGCGTTGAATGCCGTTCGCGGTGGGGGGGAGGTGCTTCGCTGCTCCCCCTGCGAAGTTCAGGCCGGGGGGGGAGGCTTCCTGCGTCGCCCGGCCGAAATTCAGGCCGGGGGGGAGGCTTCCTGCCTCGCCCGGCCAAAATTCAGGCCGGGGAGGAGGTGCCTCGCCTCACCCGGCCGCGAACGCGAAAGTAAAAAAAAAACAAAAAAAAAACGCCCCCTGATAGGCTACGTGACGATTGACGTAGCCTATCACGGCTAGATCTGCAAAGTCAGCCATGATAGGCTACGTGAATCGTCACGTAGCCTATCACGGGTGACTTGAAAAAAAAAAAGCGCGTACGCGAATGGCGGCCCCCATAGGGAGCCGCCATTCGCGTTCCTTATTTAGTCGCCGTAGTCTACGTAAATGTTTACGTAGACTACGGCGAAAATAAGGGCAACGCAAATAGCGTTGCCCTTACTTTCGCCGTAGTCTACGTAAACATTTACGTAGACTACGGTGACTAAATAAGGAACGCGAATGGCGGCTCCCTATGGGGGCCGCCATTATCCGTACACTCTTCTTTTTTTTTTTTTAAGTCACCCGTGATAGGCTACATGACGATTCACGTAGCCTATCACGGCTGACTTTGCAAATCTAGCCGTGATAGGCTACGTGAATCGTCACGTAGCCTATCAGGGGAAGTTTTTTTTTTCTTTTCTTTCATTGCAATGGCGGCGGCGGCAGCCGGTTGAAAGACCAGCTGCCGCTCCTGCCTCGCTCGAACACCCGCCGAACCGCCGGCCGGACCAGCCACCGGGAGGGACATTCGGTGAAGGTAAGTCCTGTCCTGGGGGGGGGTGCGGGGTGCGGGGGAGTGCGGAGGATTTCTCCCCGAAACTTGTTCGGGGGGCCGAACACGTTGGCGCTCGGCCCCCCGAAGTTTCGGGGAGAAATTCTCCGCCATCCCTAGAAAAAAGAAAGAAGCTGTGCTACAACCCCTGTGAGCCCTCTCTGTGAGAAACTGTTGGAGAATTTCTTCTCCCCTCAGAGAAATTCAGTGAAATTGTCCCCCCAATTTCTCTGCCCACAAACAGGCTGGAGAACTTTGAGAAGCCTTTTTTGCACAGCTCTCCTTTCCGTAACACTCTCCTTGCCTCTCCAAACCCTAAAAGTCTGAAAAAGGCTACTGCTTGTTAACCCGCACCATTTCCTTGAGGTAAGGCTTTTTTGACCCAGCGAAAGTGGGGGAGGACCAGCAAGGAAGGGGGAAATGGTGGGAAACTGGGTTGTCAAATGTGGGTATTGGATGCACCACAAAGGCCATGAGGTTATCTTGAGCAGTCAGCTGGAGCATTTTTAGAGCCCAATTAATTTTCAGGGTGATCCAGAGTGAGTTAGTACACCCCTGTTCTCTGCTAAATCTTACTTGCAGTGGAGGCTGGTGGCTCCAATGTCGGTGGGGCTGTGAATCCATTCTGGGTTTCATTCAGGACTCTAAAGGAGCTATCCAAGGTACTGAAGCAATTTGGGGGATTGGGCTCAGAACCTTGAATAACTCCTTCTGAGTTCTGATTGTTTCTGACTGCAATGCAGAGCAGATTCAGAGCTCCACTGACATTGGAGCCACCAGCCTCCACTCAGCAATGAGTAGGCCTGCTGCTGTGGTCTATATTAGGCCCTGGATGAGGACCACCACCACAGCATACCAAAAGCTGATACTCATGGGCACTCAATATGCCCCAGTTACAAAGGAAATTCCACTATGCTGTTAAGAACATAAGAATATAAGAAGAGCCATGCTAGATCAGACCAAGATTCCACTTTGTCCAGCATTCTGTTCACACAGTGGCCAACTAGCTGTCAACCAGGAACCCAAAAGCCAGGCATCAGCACAACACCACCCTCCCACCCATGTTCCCCAGCAACTGGTGTACATAGGCATACTGCCTCTGATAGTGAAGGTAGCTTATAGCCATCAGGACTAGTAGCCACTGATAGCCTTGTCCTCCAGGAATTTGTCCAACCCCCTTTTAAAGCCACGCAAATTGGTGGCCATCGCTATGTCTTGTGGTAGCGAATTCCATAGTTTAACTACGCGCTTTGTGAAGGAGTCCTTCCTTTTATCTGTTCTGGATCTTCCAACCATCAGCTTCATAGGCTGACCCCTGGTTCTAGTATTATGAGAGAACATAGAAGCTCACTCAGGTTAACATTGCATGCCTCGTCTCAGTTCTTTTTACAGGAGGCTTGAAAAAACAAATTACATTCTAGAACAATTAGTGGAGTAGGAAGGTAGGAAAGGTGATAGTTTGGTTTGTATTGGAATGCTAAACTTTTTTTCTTAAAAAAGAAAAGTAAAACAATGCTTATACAAATTGACTGAAGAGCTGGTTATCGTGGGGTATTAGAGCCATGCCAATCAATCCAACCTTCATGTATAGTCAATATAGCTCTGGCATACGAGAAGCTGGGACCAAAAGAGCGGGGGGAAGCCATTCCCTCCATGTACTACTTATGATTGCTCAGAGGCAATATGGGTGGCCACCACTGGAAATGGGATACTGGAATCCATGGAATTTCAAACATGGATTTGCCATTCCGAGCCAAGTACAAAATGTCAGGTGAGCAAACATTTCTGGTTTCTTAGCTTCTTTTTCAGAATAGTACTTGACACTGCACAAAATATCATTTAGTACTACTATTAAACGTTCCTGTTAAATATCTCTTTATTCATCCCATTCATTCCAGTAATATCCCTTCAGTGATCTCTGAAGCCTGCAAATGCTGTTTATAACATGAGTCGTACCCCCAGTTAATCATGATTTGGTTGAGCTATATATACACACCCACAATTTCTTATCTTTCTTCATAAGTCACTCTCTCCAGATTCATAATTATGTTAATTGCTCTTCTCTCATTCCCTTCAATTTACCAAGCACTTCATAATAGTAAAGTAAGCAGAAATGAATGCCTTATCCTAGATGTGCAATTATACAAGAGCTGTATTAAGAGGGACTATTGATTTCCCAAATCCTTAATACAATGATTGCCTTTCAAAACCATTGCAGGAGATGCAGTGCACATGGAAAAAAAAAAGTATGCAATGTTCAACACAGGCAAACTTTTGCACTCCAAATATATTTATCTTACTTTTCTTTATGCTTGCTACCAAAGTGAGGCAATTAAAATTAATGGTGATATAGTTTAATGGGACAAAAGGATCTCCAGTCCCTGTGGATAAAGGATTTCTCAGTGCAATTTAGTTTTCCTCCTGTTTCTTGTTAAAATATGTAAATAAGCATAAGACACCCTGCAGTTATTTTCATTAGCTTTTTTGGTGTCACCAGAAATATGTTATCATTGTTATGATGAGTGACCTACATGCAGTATAGAAGTAACCCATCAGTAATTGTGCATCAAAATCTAGAGTGATTGCTACAGCAGTGGGTCAGAACATTAGCAAATAAACAACTATTGTTTATTGCTCAACTCATTAAAGACATGTAAAGTTTGAGGGGGGGGAACTCTTTGCTTTGTTTCAAATAACCTAATGGGAGTCACTGAATATTAAATCAATCTCTGTTTGCATAGCTCCACCCAGGGTTGTGTTCCTATTGAGAAGTGTGTGTGTGTGTGTGTGTGTGTGTGTGATGCTCACGTAAGTGAAGTAAAGGGCTGAAGTATTTAGTATTTATTCTAGCCTCTCTTTTTTAGAGTTGGGGTGTGGTGGCAAAAACTCCCCCAGTGATTGGATTTATTTTCAAGGGGAGGGATGAAATCTAAGGCCTTTCAGGTAGTCATGCTTTATGGGAGAAATGGCTGGCGTAGGGTGGGGGAGCTTTACTGCAACTTCAAGCAGTGGCTTGTCTGCTCATAATCCAGAGGTGTACAAAATTATGCACGGTGAGGAGAATGTGGATAGGGAGACATTTTTCTCCCTCTCTTAATATACTAGAACCTGGGGTCTTCCCATGAAGCAATTGGTGGGAGATTCAGGACAGATAAAAGGAAGGACTTCTTCACACAGTCCTTATGTAGAAACAGTATGGCTCTAAGCAAACTACAGTCACTGGCTATCTCTATCCAGCTTGTGAACTCCTATAGCAGGAATGTGGAACCTCTGGCCTGCAGGCCTAATCTGGCCTGTGGAGGTCCTGCATCCAGCCTGAGGATACTCCTTGGGTTTTTCCCATGGGTGAAGCTTGGCCTCCAAGCCCTGCCTGACCCCTGGAGGAATCTCTCTTGCACCCCCCCCCCCAATGGTTCAGCACTCCTGTTCTAGATCTGTCTTTTGAAAATTTTATGTCACTCTACATGGACATAAGAACATAAGAAGAGTCATGTTGGATCAGACCAAGGCTCCATCTGGTCCAGCTATCTGTTCACACAGTGGCCAACCAGCTGCCCCACAGGAAACCCACAAGCAGGACATGAGTGCAACAGCACCCTCCCACTCATGTTCCCCAGTAACTGGTGTTCTTAGGCATACTCCCTCCAATACTGGAAGTAGCATATAGCCATCAGTACTAGGATGTGCATCAATAGCCTTATCCTCCTTTGGGCCTATCCAGTAAAGCTATTGTTAAAATCATATGTTCCTCATAAGTGTATTCTGCTGTGTAATGGGCATGGATTATGTACCTTAAGGGGGGGGGGGGTTGCCAGCTGTTGTAGCTATGTACCGGTGTTCACTAGCTCTAGTCTGCCCCTCCATTGCATCCTCACTGTCCTCACCTCCTGCCATCCATGTGTTTGCGGAGCGAGGTCTGAAATGGGGCGCTTGCTGTATGTGTGTTGTTTCCATGCACATATTTAGAATCCTGATCATGCAGTGTTCCAAATCATGCAGGGAGTCTATGTGTGCACAGCAGGTGCCCACTTCAGACCTTCCCACCCCATAATGTGTGGATTGGGGGTGGGGAGTGAGGATGCAACAGAGGGAGCAGGGCCAGTGAACCCCCCCCCCTTCTGGTTAGTGAACTCTTGAATAGAGCAAGTATAAGGCAGTGAATTACCGGATAACCAACCAAGATTCTAGGAATTAGAATCAATTGTTAGTATATATGAATCGACGAGCACACATTGTTTAACACTGCGACGACTGTATATTTGCTCTTTATTCAGTAAATCAGGACTTCTAAGGTCATCATGATTTATCATTTAGGTGAAATATGAGGTTCCCTCTACCAGGATGTGCAAAATTATTCTAAATATGGGGACATACTTGCAGTGACATACAAATCAGGTCTAGCATTCCATGTAGAATGCCTCTGTGATGTGAGCACTTGGAATACTTGGAAGTCTTAGCAGCCTAACTGACTGTTTCTTTTTCTTAAAGGTTCAGTGGAGAAGTGCTTGGTTGAAGAAGACTTAATGAGGCATGGCTGGTCTGATTTCTACTTTTAACTTGCTGACCACCTGGCATTTTAACCCCAAGTGCTACTGGTGAAGACACCTTAAAGGATCTCCAAATTCAGTTCATTTGGAAGAATTGCTATGTCATCTGTGGAGCGGTATGTCAGGGCACATATGACATCAATGTGGAAAAATAATCTTCAGACCCTACAAAGCTGGGGTCATTCCTTCGGCAAGGTACCGATGAAATACTTTGATATCCATACCCCAGCGTGATGCCACAAAAGTATAAGGATTTGTAGGTGCAATAATCCTTATGAATTTATGGAGCTGCCTTATGCTGAGTTAGACTATTGGTCCATCTAGCCCCCTTTTTGTCTATTGTGGGTGGTAGGTGGCTCTCCAGAGTCTCAGGCACACTTCTTTTCCTGCCCTTCTACCCAAAATCCTTCTAACTAGAGATGCCAGTGATTAAACCAACACCATATGCATGCAAACCTTTTACTCTACCCCTGAGCTATGGCTCATCCCCATGTGACAAAGTTTCATCTGAATTCAGATGGCAAAGTAGTGTCCATGTTCTACTGGATCACAAAGACTTTCAGTAAGTGAGTGAGTTTATTTCAGCACTGGCATCCATCACACATTGCACCATGTCAATCAGGTGGTTTGTTTCTGGATTTGATTGCAGGACAGAAGAAAGAAACAAAGGAAGGAAATGCTTGTGGAGGATCCAGTTTGTGGCTTGATCCTTTCTTGGCCTAGGCTCAGACTTGGAAGCATAGGTGAACAGCGCATGGTACCACGATCCTGGGGGTTTGCAAATGAATGATTGGGTAATATAGGCCACATTAGTTGTATTAATCCATCTATCCATTTATTTAAATATTTGTTTGTTTTCTATACTGATGTTCCCATACCTACTTTAAAATTAATCTTTTACTACAAATCACAATAATTATGTATGCCTGACCTGATATTGTGGATTAGTGGGAGAGGCAAATCACTGAAGAGGCCCTCTCAAGCGAGTGGGGTAATTTGGAAACTGGTGGGAGTTTAATGTTTTGCATCAACAATCCCCATTAGAAGTAGTTGATCTTCTGATATCAGGAAAGGTATCCCAAGGAATGAAAATATATTCACAGAGCCATCCTATACATGTCTACTCAGATGCAAGCACAAATGAGTTCAATGGCAATTACTCCCATGAAATGCATATAGGATTTCAGCCTCAGATTGGCATACCTTGAAAATAATTCACAAACAAACTGTCAAAAGCCAACTGTGTTATTTGCTAAACATCTATTTACAAAATGTCCTTTGCTTGTTTCCACAAAACAAAATTAATAAAAAAATTGTTGCGGTATGAAATATTCAAGATTACAAACCCATTTTGCGCCAAGCACAGCTATGGAATGTTTACTGATTCCTGTTTCAAATCAAAGTGCCATTATCTCAAGAAGCCTTCTGTATTGTTATGTATCTACCCTGAGAAGTGTGATTAATCAAGTTGCCAACTGCACAGACAATTGCTGTGATATTTGTAGAATCTACTCGCAGCAGACAACCAAGATAAAAAGCATGATTAACATATTTCATTCACTTTCTTATATACAGATATGCCTCTCCACATCCCTCTTAACAGGAAGAGACACACAAAAATAAACAACATTGTCAGAAAGCAGCCTGCAGAGGAAGGAGAGCAACTGGCTCTTGGGAAAAAGTGGACGGTGCCCTTAGTCCAGTAGAACCTGCCTCCTCTTGGATGGAATGGGAGGTCACCCAATCTCAAGACACTGGGTGGCAACAAGTAGGGAGAATTTAACACTTTTACTGATTTTATGTGTCCTCAAGTCATTGTGGTGAATTATACTTAAGAATAAACAAAGAAAACAGCAAATAAAGTCTGAGAATGAGAATTAGACCAGAAAATGCCCTGGCTTTGGCTTCTCGTTCATACGCTAAATCAACATGTTATTGTGATTCATACACGCATGTAAATCACTTCTTGATTAAGGCTGACCTCTGAAATGCATTGTTCTAATAACAATGAACTAATTCTCAAAGTATAAATCCTCACGTAGCCAAAATGGCACCCAACCAAGAGGAAGGTATCAGCAGGCTAAAGGAAATTCCAATGTTTCAGAAATGATAGATGATAGATAGATAGATAGATAGATAGATAGATAGATAGATAGATGATAGATAGATAGATAGATAGATAGATAGATAGATAGATAGATAGATAGGAAAACAAACCCCTCTAAGTCTGAGGGGCAGGGGAGGGGGATGGAGATTCCAAAACAGCTCACTGAATACTGGGTATGCTCAGCTCAGTGGGCACAAAATGCAGACTATCTCTTTGAGAGGGGAAAGCCTGATAACTGAGGGAGGAGAAGTGGATGGACTGGACTGCCCCGGAAAAGGGCATGGTTGGCTGGTTGGCTATGAACAAGAGAACTCCACATTTCAGGATTTTGTTGCATGTCACATTTGTATGACCCTAATACTCAAGACACATACACATGCAGTGCCCAATACAAGAGGGCCCTTGGCCAAGACACCCTCAATGGGCCCCCTGCCTCAGTGAGTCTACCTCCTCACTGCCATTGTCAGCATGTGCTGTTGCCCCTCATCCTCTTTCTCACCATTGCTACCACTTGCTTGCTTGACAGGCAGAGAGCCAGTGAGCAAATAGAGGCAATGGCATCTCCTGCTCCTCCTTTTCACCACCGCTGTTGTCTGCGCCAGAGCGAGGGGCAGGCGAATAAGCAGTTTGCAATGTTGGAAGGCAGCAGCAACTCCATGGGGCTCTTGTCAGTGAGCCCATGCTGGGATGTGGACGCTTGGCAGGTGCCTGACCATGCCTACATGCGTATTTATACAGATATGTATAAATATTTACTAGACTCAGATTTACATGTTGGATACAAAGTGGCGACTATTTGCCATAGATTATAATGTGTTGGTTCCAGATGTAGTCATGCTTGGAGTAGACCCATTAAAATCAGTGAAACTGAAAATAGTCACGACTACCTTAAGTAAGTCCCATTGATATGACTAAATATGGAGCCAACCCAATGTTTAAAAAAGCGCAATGCAGGATTTCCCCCCACCCCCCTCTGCACTGGAAATCTACCCAGGCTCTTCCATCCTACCTACCTACCTACCTACCTATACCTTCCTGGGCTTAAGGTCTATTTGCTACAGGTAGCCAGCATGTAGGGTTGGGCTTTCAGGCCACCTTGAAGTACCATATAGTGGAAAGTCAAGATACTAAATTAACAAATACATGTCAAATAAATCATCCACTTGCCTTCTACCCCATGTTCTGGATAAAGGAAAGACTGAAGGGATGGGATGTATACATTGTGTACATAGTTCCATGGGCACATCTCCTTCTCTATGCGTCTTTTGTCCCTGTGTCCTTTGTAACATTTTTCACAAAAACGGCACTGTTTATCCACTTCCACTGGTGGCAGCTTTCCCTTGAATCATTGCAACAATGCTTACATTCCAAGGCAAGGACAGCAATCCAGCCAGTGGATGGGAAGGCTGGACAATGCAGAAGGCATAAATAAATGTAACAGGAGCTGACTTCAGCTCACACAATGAGATTTCCTTGTCCTCTCCTTCTCCCTGCTTCCACCCTCCGATCTTCTCCAGGGGGTTACCCAAACCTCTGGAGCAAAACTGAGGTTGCACAGAAGTGCGGGGTGGGGTGGGGATCCAATTCAACAGTGCTGCCCATTCTGTTGGCAGACAGACACCACTGGATACAGCCCAAAGTCATTCTATGTCATAATATTACAAAAGATTTGTGTGTGTGTTTCTTTAAGAATCAATATAGTCCCATAGCAACACACTTCTGCATTCTTCATAAAACAGAAGGCGAGGCCTTTTGTTTAAACACTGTAAGAAAGAACTCAAGAAACATACCTTTCAGAAATTATTCTCTTTTAAAACTCTCATGATTGCTGGATCACATTTTTGCTTATTTACCCTTAGGCTCCATAATAGATTTTAACTTGTTTTTCCACAGTTGTAATTACCATATGTTTTCATTAATCTGATTCTGCTAGCTCTCTATGTGCTTAAGTGATCATGGTGTCAATCAATTATTCTGCTAGCCCATGCATCAACCCAATTAGAAGAGCTTTTGGATTCTCTTGCTCAAGTCCTTAATTCTGAAGATTAGTTGTCTGTACGATAATCAGCATCATTAACGGATTTGAGGGATGTTTAAGAGAAAGGAATCACTGTTTTTAAACATTTCGGTGAATATTTAGGTGACTGCAATCACAAGCAAGCTTGTACCATGGGGTTTAGTGGCAGGATCCGTCAGTCTTAGCTGAAATAAATAAATAAATAAATAAATGAATAAATAACAGAATCTATTGATCTCATTGTCACATTTAGGCTGCTCTGCTATACACACTTACTTAGAAAGACTTAGTTCCGAGCAGACATGTATAGGATTGAACCATCAGATATTATAAACCTGTACTTTTTTTTAATTGATGCTCACCTCATTGCTAAAATCTAGGATTTCAATATGAATTAATGTAATCAAGAGATGGAATACCATGGAAAACAAAAATGGCACGGACCAAAGCAAATGAGGTAGCAGGTAAACTGCCTCAATATTAGTAACAAAAGGTAAACACCAGAAAATGGTACTGTATGTGTACTGAAGAACCAGCTGTGTCCCTAATAAATAGAGAATATTGACAGTGTATGCACCAGTGGCTACCTATCTAATTACATGACTATTGTGTCTATACAGATGAAATACTGTATAAGTGCCTATGCCAAACAACTTTTATCCTTAGATTTGCGGTACCAGCAAACAAATCCTTAACATAAAAAGCCACATGCCCCCCTCTGAGCCAGATCATCTTTATAAGCAAGGGTCCTCCTCATTCTGTAATTACAGGCAGTTACACTAACCATTAAACAAATTAATACAATGCACAATCTGCCTTACAATCCTTATTTTATTCATCTTTGCAAGTGCTTTGTCCAGCATTTAGAAAATTTGGGGTGCAATCCTATGCTTCAAGATGGAAAAAAGCCCTACAGCTCCCAGGAATGCTGGAACTTGTAGGACTTTATTCTGTCTAAACATAGGATTGCACCCTTAGGGAGTTTGTAAGTGTTAAATAGCAACCACCACCTTGTGAGGTCATTGACATTCCCATTTTACAACCCAACCCAGAAAACAGGGGTTGTCAATATATAAAGTACTCCTGGAAGTTTTACATCTCCACTGAAGAATACTTGACAAAAATAACTTTCCTTTCTATGAAGGCATGAATAGTACTTCTTTTTATTTAGCACAAATTATTGTGGGGAGGGGAGAGATTTCAGGGAAAAATGGAATTCAGGCCCAGATCTACACCTCATGTCATGGTGATATGATCCCATCATGATGACGCTATATCCCTCTTGAGCATTTATACAATGCAATCTGTCACAGTATTTTGTATAATACGGGATAAAATCACACTGGGCCGAATCACACTGCAGGGGCCACTGAGCCTGCCATTTGGGCCCTACAGTTGCTGCCCCTTTTACTTCACATTCTCACTTGCCAGAGTGTATGACAGGAGTCACTGGGTTACATTATTACTTTGTTTATGCTTTCCCTTACTAACAAGTACACCCTCTCAATCATGGTACAGGCCAGCTTTCTGATTTCAGCTACCCGTCATCCTATTGGCCATCTTTCATTCTATTGGTCTCTCTCCCATTCACTCCGACTTCCTTCACCTTGCATTGGCTGGCCGCCATTTGTTCCCTCCCCTTTACTCATGGTTTCTTTTCTGACTGTGCAGAGCATTTAGTTTCTCTCCCCTGTTCCTGCAATATCCAGCAAGGAAGCCTCTGTTGAATATTTTAATAGTGTTATGAGATTCAGTGTGGATTATATTGTAGTAGTGGTTACAGATTCAGTCTCTTGCATTTTTAGTAGTGTTTTTTTATTCAATCTGCTCATTATAATGGTTGTGCTTTTTTAATCAAGTCTGGTGGATTCAAGATGACTCCAAAAAAACGGAAATACATTTGACAAGTTTCTCCAGAAGCAAAGATATCAAAACTACTTCCTAATATTTAACTTTAGGTCCATAGTTGGCGCCATCGCCGTCATGTCGCCCATCATGCTGCTTGGGAATCTCCATGTTCTTCCCATGTACAGTTATAACTTCCAGAATTAGTTTGTGACAATAAGCAAAAATTGTGTTGTGTCCTCTTTATAAGATTTTTTAAAAATAAATAAATAAACAAACAAACAATCTAAATTTTCCTTTTCACCTTTCTTACAGAGCCTTTCCGAGAAACGTAAACCTACCTTAATGTGTTTCTAACAAATAGTACTTATGACAAAATTACATCCCGGGCAACGCCAGGTATATCAGCTAGTTTCTCTTATAAAGCCTAAACAACCCATTACCGCTGGGTTTTGCAAGCACAAGCATTAGAAAGGAAACACCACTTCAATGGTCTTTGGAAGGCTGCACATGAAATATTGGCAGCCCCAGACAGAAACAAAATTCAAAGTGATTTTGATAGGCTGGAGTGCTGGGCAGAAAAGAACAGAATGAAATGTAGTAGGGATAAATGCCAAGTTCTGCACCTAGGAAAAAGAAACCAAATGCACAGTTACAAGATGGGGAATACATGGCTCAACAATACTATAAGACAGAAGGATCCTGGAATTGTTGTAGATAACAAGCTGAATATGAGCCAACAATGAGATGTGGCTGCAAAAAAGGCAAAGGCTATTTTGGGCTACATTCATAGAAGCATAGCTTCCAAATCCCGGGAAGTACTAGTTCTCCTCTACTCAGCACTGGTTTGGCCTTATCTGGAGTACTGTGTCCAGTTCTGGGCACCACACTTTAAGAAGGATGCAGACCAACTGGAGAGGGTTCAGAGGAGGGCAACGAAGATGATCAGGGGACTGGGAACAAAGCCCTATGAGGAGAGATGGAAAGAACTGGGCATGTTTAGCCTTGAGAAGAGAAGACTGAGGGGACATAGGATAGTGCTCTTCAAGTACTTGAAAAGTTGTCACAGAGAGGAAGGCCAGGATCTCTTCTCGATCATCCCAGAGTGCAGGACACGGAATAATGGGCTCAAGTTATGGGACGCCAGATTCTGACTGAACATCAGGAAAAACGTCCTGACTGTTAGAGCAATATGAAAATAGAACCGAGGGAGGTGGTGGGCTCTCCCACACTGGAGGCATTCAAGACGAGGCTGGACAGCCATATATCAGGGATGCTGTGACCTGGATTCCTGCACTGAGCAGGGGTTGGACTTGATGGTCTTATAGGCCCCTTCCAGCCCTACTATTCTATGATTCTATCTCTCTGCTGTCCCCACCCCTGCTGATCAGCCATGGTCCATGCAGGGGCTCTGACAGAGAGCTCATCAGCAGCATAAATGCTTTGTGCTTCACTGGCACATGACAGTGCCACTTCCCAGGACCGTATTGAAGTCCTGTGCAGGCCTTGGGATTCCACTGTGGTTCCACAACTAAGCAGAAGTTAAGACTGTTAGTGTGTGTGTGTGTGTGTGTGTGTGTGAAAGACAGAAAGACTAACAACAGAGTATCTATCTATCTATCTATCTATCTATCTATCTATCTATCTATCTCTCTCTCTCTGTTGTTAGTCTTTCCATCTTTCTTATACATTTTACCTCAAGACTGGCTGCATCCACAGTGGATCCACAGCCTCCTTGTTGCTTTGCTGTTGTGCTGCTTTACACCATCTTCTCTCTCTCTCTCTCTCTCTCTCTCTCTCTCTCGTGATTTTTTAGGGGCAAAATTCACACTTAATTAATAATAATAATGTAACAGTTACTACTGATTAGCATACATTGCAGAAATGTAGCAAAACAACTTTTGTGTTCAAATGAATAGTCAAAATATTTATTTCTCTATCAGTATCAAGTTATTTCAAGCCTTACGTTAGAAAGAAGCAACTAGAGCACATCAGGTGTGACTGCAACTTCTCACTCGAGATTAGAAACAAAATTATAGATGACACAAAACAGTAAGACTGTACTTGACTCATTTAATATAAGCCAACCGCCCCAGCCCAAAGACTAGCTGGGACAGTAAATAAATGGAAGACATGGGGTATTTCAGTCACTGAATCAGCACACCAACAAATTATGTCCTGTTTGTAATGTGGTGATGGCACTTAGGCTGGTTGAGATGTTTAAAAGAGAGGCATGGAGCTCCTAATGCTAAACAGTCTAAATCCACATAGTCTTTACTAAGGAAAGATTTCGTGGAAGTAAATAGGGCTGCAAATAGGGATGTTGGAGAAATCAGAAACAGATTGAAATGACTTTGAATTGCTATGAATTCAGCCCACGAATTCTGCAGAGGACTGGCATCTTCTGAGTCATTTGAATTGCATGGAATTGCGGCCAGTGTTTTAAAGGTTCCAGAACGGTATGTAAATTTAGTTTATGAAAATATGAAAGTTACTGAAAAATACGCTAATATACATGCCTTAAGAGGAAGCACAAGTTGTTATACTTCTCTGATTGCTCTTCAGCCTCTGCTGTGTAGCTCCCATTTTTTGCACACTCTGCTTATCGATTGCATGCTGAGCTAAGAAAGATATGCAAAGTGTTACATGCCAACAAAAGTTGTGTAAATTGAGGATGACTTTTTGCATACTTTTCCAAAGGGGGGGAAAAAAATCCAATTCCATCAGTGAATGGACAACAGAATGAAAATGCCTGACAATCTTCAACACAGACAGAACAGATGATATTGTGGGCTGCATTAACAGGAGTATAGCTTCCAAATCCTGGGAAGTACTAGTTCCCCTCTACTCAGCACTGGTTAGGCCTCATCTTGAGTACTGTGTCCAGTTCTGGGCACCACACTTTATGAAGGATGCAGACAAACTGGAGAGAGTTCAGAGGAGGGCAACGAAGATTATCAGGGGCCTGGAAACAAAGCCCTATGAAGAGAGACTGAAAGAACTGGGCATGTTTAGCCTTGAGAAGAGAAGACTGAGGGGAGATATGATAGTGCTCTTCAAGTACTTGAAAGGTTGTCACAGAGAGGAAGGCCAGGATCTCTTCTTGATCATCCCAGAGTGCAGGACATGGAATAATGGGCTCAAGTTACAGGAAGCCAGATTCCAGCTGAACATCAGGAAAAACTTCCCGACTGTTAGAGCAATACGACAATGGAACCAATTCCCTAGAGAGGAACCAATTCTCCCACACTGGAGGCATTCAAGACGAGGCTGGACAGCCATCTGTCAGGGATGCTTTTTGACTTAGATTCCTGCATTGAGCAGGGGGTTGGACTCGACGGTCTGTAGGCCCCTTCCAACCCTACTATTCTATGATTCTATGATCCCTCACTACAGTGGAGTAGGGGTGTTCCGCAGGTTGGGGAAGGCAATCCGTTGCTCCCCCTGGAATCCTCAATGGGGGGAGGTGATCTGTTACTCCCCCCAGAAATCCTGCCCGGCCAGCTCCGCTGTACAGCCAGGCCACAAAGCTGCCGGCCGGGCCAACCCGCAGTGGGGCCTCCAGCTGCTGCCAGGCTGCTGTGGCTGCAAATGGCATCCTGCATAGGGGACGCCATTTGCGTCCCTACACAAGCCCATGATAGGCTACATAAATATTTACGTAGCCTATCACGGCTAAAGCGGGAACGCAAATGGCGTAGGGGATGCCATTTGCGTCCCTGCTTTAGCCGTGATAGGCTATCTAAATATATATGTAGGCTATTACGGGCCGGCATAGGGACGCAAATGGCGGCCGCTACGATGGCTGCCATTTGCGGCCGCAGCAGCCTGGCAGCGGTTGGAGCCACCGGTGGAGCTGGAGCCGAAGCCAGGTAGGCTCCGTTTCATGGGGCTTCCGCAGGGTGGTGGGGTGGGGGGCTCCGTCCCTCCACAGATTCTGGGGGGCCTAGTTCACTGGAATTCGGCCGCCCTGGGATCTGTGGCAGAATTCTCCAACATCCCTACAATAGAGTAAAGGCAGACCTGCACAGTAACGCACCAAGCCAAATGCAGCCAACCATCTCACTATAGGTCTGAGGCTGCAAAATGAGGGAGAGATGTGAAAGACCAAGGGGAGGAACACGTGGCACCCTTGACCACCTTGCAATGATAAGGTAAGTTCAAAATCACGATCAAAAGCAAAACAAAAGAAATTCTAAAGCACCCTGAGAACGAGGGAGAAAAACTGAAGCTTCTCTCATGGGGGAAGGAAACCTTTGGGAAACTGGAGGACAGATTTTGGCATATTGCTAGCAGGAACTTCCAATTTGCTTTGAAATTCAAAGAAATTCAAAGAACAGCAACTCTATTCTTTACAACTAGGGATGACGGAGAATGTCTCCATGAATCTCCAGGAGGCCGAATGCCAACACATTCGGCCCCCCGAAATTGGTGGAGAAACGGCAGGAATAACACAAATAGCATAGTCCCCCTCCCATCACCAGTTGGGAAAGGCATTAAGTCCATTCCGTCCTGTGTCCTGAACTCCTGATCAATCTATGATTTGTTTTTAAATCACATTATTCCCCCCTAAAATATGCATTTTTGTATGCATTTTCTTTACAGTATTTTACAGTATTTGTATACCACTTCACATCCAAAGATCTCAGAGTGGTAAACAGCAAACAGGATAAAGAGTAAAAACACCATGTTGAAATAATTTAAAATTATTTTATCCTAACAAGCATTTTTGTAGAAATTTTAACCCAAACCTTTTTGCATGTATTTTAAACTGGAATATTCATTCTTATATGCATTTTGGTAGATTTTTGCGCAAAACCTATATGACAAAATGAATGAATGAAGTTTATTTTGGTCACAAACCAGTATAACAAAAAAGGCAATAAAAACGTATCAGTAAAATACATAACATTGAATGAAATAAATAAAGGAATTGTATTAAACACAACCATCCCAACCTAGATCCAAAATATTATTATTCAATGAAACTGTTCAACATCAATTTCTGTTGACTTATGGCAGCTGCACAAAAGCTGGCCACTTTTAGAGTAACTTGAGGAACATGATTCGACAATAGATACTTTAGATAATATTCATTGGATTTACCAGGGGTTCATTGTAAGATTGGAATAATAAAGGGGCAGTGCAACAGAACATGACCTACCATTTCCACTTCTCCCATCACACAGGGACATACCCTTTCTTGATACTTCCAAACCTTCCATCCAACAGGGCTGAAGGCAGGACATTATATCTGGCCAGAGTGAAAGCTGTCCTAAATTGGGGAATATTCAAATCAGCCAAATAATTTGTGTTCACAAATATCATCCCATTGTCTCTGAATCTGGGATACACTGAAGCCAGACTCAAATAATTTTGTAATTCCACATATATGACAAAATTTGGATAAGTGCCAATAAAGTGATATTTCAAGGTAGATTTCAAGGTTCCCACAGGAGAGAGAAAACTGAGGCTTTTTTTTCAAAGAGAACAAAGAGAATTTCATTATGGTCCTTCTTGAGAGGTTCCTCATGCCCCTCAGAAATGGGTAGTAGCTTCTGAAGATGTGTTTATCTGGACAGGGATACTTCTCTGAAATTGTAGAAACCCATTCCATTTAAAGTAACTCTGGGAAGCGGTAAAGATGTACGAAAGTCACTTACCTGTTCGTGGATTATGTTGATGGTGGGGGGGGAGGCGTTCCGTCCCTCTCCCCGGAATCCTCGCCGGGGGGGAAGGCGCTCCATTCCTCCCCCCCGGAATCCTCTGTGGCCGGCTGTGCTCTGCGGCAGCTCCGTGGAGCAGCCAGCCAGGCCCGGCCAGGCCAGAGCTGTCCGCAGCCGGATTTCCAGCCACTGAGGGCTCTGGGTAAAACAAAAACAAAACACCCCGCGTACGCAAATGGCAGTGGCTACGGCCGCTGCCATTTGTGTTCCTTATTTTTGCCCTCTTAATCTACGTAAATATTTACATAGACTATGATGGCGAAAATAAAGGGGAACGCAAGTAGCGTAGTGGGCGCTATTTGCATCCCTTTTTGATTCCCCGTTTTAGCCTACGTAAATATTTTTACGTAGGCTAAAAATATTAGCCCTGTAGGCTAAAACGGGGAATCAAAAAGGGACACAAATAGTGCCCGCTACGCTATTTGCATTCCCCTTTATTTTTGTCGTCATAGTCTACATAAATATTTACATAGATTAAGAGGGCAAAAATAAGGAACACAAATGGCGGTGGCTGTAGCCGCCACCATTTGTGTACGCAGGTTGTTGTTTTTTTAACCCACCCAGCCATGATAGGCTACGTAAAGATTTACGTAGCCTATCACATCTTTCTTTTTCTTTCTTTCTTTTTTTTTTCAAGAGTGGAAATGGCGGTGACGGCGGCAGCCAGTCGGAAGACCAGCCGCCGCCGCCGCTGCCACCACCACCAAAGCTGCCACCGGAGCTGCCGCCACCCGGAAGGTCCACCCCAGGTGAGTCTCGTCCTGGGGGGGATCCGCGGGGCAGTGGGGGGGTGGCAGGCCGTTCCTCCACGGAGTTCGGGGGGCCGAATGCACTGGCATTCGGCCTCACCGTGATCCATGGTGGAATTCTCTGCCATCCCTAGGAAGCGGATCCTCTCTGTCTTTCACTATAGCCCTCTAGTCATCACTCTTTTTGCAGTCACGAAGTATACAGACAGTTGAGTACTTGAGATAAGTGTTAAATGCTTCACATCCAAATGAACAGAAGATGTTCACTGGGTGCCACTAACTTCCATGGAATCAAGTCTTGAAGTGCTCATGATTAGTGAAGTAGCAACAAAAGCTAATGAAGTGAACACAGAACTGAAAAAGACATAACATAAGTGATGCAGATCAAAGTAGACACACAGGGCTTGCCAGCACTAACACATATTCTTCTGGAATGGTGGGTATGTCTTTTGTCTTTTTAAACATCTGAAGAGAATAGCTAATGGGAGATAAGTATCAATATGCTATTTTGTTCAATAGATCAAGCCCTTTATTTGATAGCATTCAAACATACTAAAAGAAATGTAAAGGCTAGGATTAGGAACGTCAGAGGAGTCCATCGGGGGGTGGGGGGTGGAGCTCACCAAACTTTCATCAGTTTGCTCCTCCTGGACTTCGGCACGCTTCCCTGCCAGCTGGCACCAAACTTTCATCAGTTTGCTCCTCCTGGACTTCGGCACGCTTCCCTGCCAGCTGGCTCGACTCGAGCTGCATGGAGTCAGGCCAGCTCACAGGTTTTCTGGGTTTTTCTTCTACTCGTAAATAGAAAATTGCACAAATTGCACCCACAATTTGTGTACTTTGCGCAAATTCCAACTTTGATTTGTGCCAATTGTGCCAATTGTGGCTGCAATTTGCACAATTTTCTATTTACCGGGGGGGCTGAATAAAGTTCCTGGATTTCAGGAAAAACCCATGGCTTGGCTTGCAAATGTAAGCCGAGCAGGGCTGGCAGAGGGAATCCATCAGGCCCCAAAAGGGCTGAATTTACCAACGACGGACATCTCTAGCTAGGATGCATTTTCCCTGTGAAATATATGAATATTGCTGACATTGTAATTCCAAAACTATGTGGCAGGCATCTTAGTGTGCTACAAGAAATATTTATTTATTACATTTATATCCTGTCTTTCCCCCATGGAGCTGAAGGCAGCGTGCCTGGTCATGTTCCCTGTTTTTTATTCTCACAGCAGCCCCTGAGTTAGGTTAGGCTGAGAGATAGTGATGAGGCCAAGGTCACCAAGTGAGCTTCATGGTAGGGATGTACGAAAATTCCACCACGGATCTCGGGGAGGCCGAATGCCGGCGCATTTGGCCCCCCGAAATCGGTGGCAGAACGGCCTGCCACCCCCCCCACCCCCCCGGGATGAGACTTACCTTGGGCATAACTTCCTGGCGGCGGTGGCGGCTGCGGCGGCAGCTGCGGCGGCGGTTTGGTGGTGGTTTGGCGGCGGTTTGGCGGCGGTTCGGCAGCGGTTCGGCGGCGGCCAGTCTTCCGACCAGCTTCCTCCGCCGCCATTTCCAGTTTTTTTTTAAAAAGTGATAGGCTACATAATGATTTACATAGCCTATCACAGCTAGGGTTTTTTTAAAAGAGGTTGCCCACCCTTGGACTAGACTGACTGACCGAGCCTCTCCACATTTTCAGAGACAGGTATTTTCCAGCCCTACCCAGAGATGCTGGGGATTGAAATTGAGATCTTTTGCTCTCACTGAGCTACAGCACTTCCCCTAAGAGCTCTTTCTCTCGCATACTCTAAAAATAAACCATTTCTGGTGTAAGAGTGAAGTCACAGAATTATAGAACAGTAGGGTTGGAAGGGGCCTATAAGACCATCGAGTCCAACCCCCATTTAAAGTGTGCCTCCCATTTTAATTTTCCTGGCACTGGAAGTTTTGGAAACACCTTGCTACTGATCATGATTTTAAGAGGATACACAGACACTTCTGTAAAGGGGAAATCTGTAGCCAAAACAACAACAACCCATAAGAGAAACAGAACAAAATAGATCTAGTACTTTCTGTTCTTGGCATCTCTTTAATAATAGATCTTTTTCCTCATTTTGTGACCTCTTTCCAAAATGCTGAAAAGTTTTTGCAACTCTGTATTAGGTCTTAGAAATAATAGAAGAATTTCTAGGTCATCATGCTGAATAAAACATGCTCCACTGTAGATTTGACAGGGCTCATTATGCAAGCCACCTAGTCTGACATTAGTGGTAAAAGAAATCGTGAAATTCATAAGCTCACATGTGAGTTGCTCAGGAAGCATTGCTTGCTGTCCCTTTGCATTCCTATACCTTGCATGCCAGGCGCCAGAAGCAAAAGGCATCTCATGCATAAAAGATTCCCCCCCCCCCCGATTCAGGACACCTTAAAAATGTATATGCTCATGGGTAACAATCATAAATTGACATGTCACATCCAGAAGACTGTGGCTGTAGTCTGATATTTACACGAAACCCAAGAATTGCTACAGAAAGGTACTCCAACATGATGTACTGCAATGTAAACAACACACAAACAGTGAAGTTATCACACATGTGTTATTGATGTTGTGTCATGTTTAGTGCTAATAATAGCAGACTGACAGCAATAATCAAAGATGGGAGCAAAGGAGACCACAGAGTTGAACAGAAGACACATTTATTGCAATGTGGTTTGAGAATTAAAACTTTTATTTGAAGGACAACCAAAGCTATCTTCCATGCCATCTCAAAACAGGGTTATTTTTTAGTTGGGTGGGAGTCAACTTTGGTTTCTTTGCAAAGGGGTTTAATACCTGAAGTGTGTTTAGCAATACTTTGTCTTCTGTCCACCTTTGAGGTTTCCTCCCCTTTCATTCTACCATTTGGTGATGCCTTCCCTTTTGTCCTCCATCAATAAACAACAACAATAACATGGGCAAATGGTCCAACATATATCAAATCCTACAGAACAGCTACAGCGCTACACTAATACATTACAATAGTAAAGGGGATTAGGATGCACCTGGCATGACCCCTGGATGTCTGCTGAGCTCTTCAGCTCTAGTTACCAGAGTCCAATCCACAATCAACTGAAAACAGTATTCTCCATGCTCTTGCTTTTTCTAAGGTGGCCACATGTCCTACTTTACAGAGCACAGTTCTCTATTTAAAGGTGTCCTCTATCTGAAAGGCTACTTAGCACATTTTAGAGATTGTTGTTCAGTCGTTCAGTCGTGTCCGACTCTTCGTGACCCCATGGACCATAGCACGCCAGGCAAAAGGGAGAGCAGGGGTCTTGAAGTTGCTTATCAACAGTTAGCATGACAGACTGACAGTTGTATCCAATGGTGTCTTTCCACCAGTAGAATGGATACCGCTGGCAGACTGAATTTCCCCTCCCCACAAATGTGCTCCAGAGTGTTGGGGAGGGGGCTCTAGATCAGATGCAAAGTGTGTGGGGGGTTGCAGGGGGAAGGATGGGAAGGGAAACTCCTATTGCATGAGTGGATGTTCACTTGCATAACATTGTACGTGCACAGGTCAACTAGACTCAGTCTTCCATGCTATTGTGAGATGTAGTGGGCTTCTCTTACATTATAGTATTATCATTATCATCATTATTTGGTCTTGCAGAAGTGGCCAGCCTAACTGTTCACACACAGAGACACACATGCTGGTGTGGATAGAAGAATTCTGTCTCAGACAACCTGTCCACAATTCATGCTGGCTACTAGCCTCCTCAGCCATTGAACTGCAGGACTTTGAACTGGATTTGAATACTGTTTCTTCAGTGCATCTCTGTCAACTGCCTTGCTCCTCCCCAAAACAAAACCAAGGTTCTTGTTGCTCAAGTAGCTTCAGTGGCTCACTGCCTTATTTCACCCCTCCCCATGGAGTTTGGCCACTGCCCTTTCCCAATTTTATACGTACATCCTCTTCCCGTTAGCAGATTTTGGCTGCATCTGCAGCATAATTAAATAGGAATGAGGTGGCACAATTCGGAGATGACAGAATGGATTCTGCCACTTCAGATGGCAGATGAGGCCAGGCGATATCATATTTGAATATCCCTGTATGTAAAAACAACAAACAAACAAACAAACACCTTCCCAAAAGACAGAGGGCTGGCTAGAACCATTCTCCTGTCCTTGGTGAGCTAGTTTTCTTTCCTCACAAAACCTTTTACACCAGGGAGCATTTAAAAATGCTCTCCCCACCTCCTATCTGAAGTGGTGTGGCTCCCTATTCTGTGTGTGTCTGTCGCATTTGCGGACCAGGCCTATGTCCGTGCAACAAAGGTGCACTCCCTGCCTTTTCCTGCTTTGCTCCTTGGCCTTGCTAGCTTTCACCTTGATTGTTATGCCCACCAGAGCTTTTGTTTGTATCCCTCCCTGAAACTGGCCTATGATTTCATCTTGCCCCTTAGTCAGACACTTTGGCTGGACTGCTTGCTGTGCTGGCCCTGTGAACATCCACACCTTTCTCCTCTCTCCCCGAGAGGCAGTGATCCTCTGCAGTGCACAAAACTGTTATGCAGGGTTGCCACATCAAAATCCTTGTGTAACTTAAAGACTGACCTGTCATTCAAATATGTTCTCTACAGATGCGATCTCTCACACTTGTTCTTCACAGCAGATTTGATTGGCAGCTTGGAATATGGAATATAAGCAGAAATGCTTTGCAGCACAGTCAATCTAACTTTGGGCTGTGTGTGAAATGTAACTGATGTACAGTGATGCGTCATGTGGCCAAAAGGAGCTAAGCACGTAAAAAAGTTCCATCTTCTTATGGGTATACACACACACCACTTTTATCCTCAAAGTGGGAAAAGCCATATGTAATGCCACTATGCCAGGGACTGAGGCGACTGTTTACTTTATCTCTTGCTTCCATGTTGCACATCATAAAACACAAAGGGTCTAGGAAGAACTTTCCCAACAGTAAAATGTCTGCTAATGGACCCTCAGGCCTTTCATTCATGGCTGTGTAAGGTGCTACTCACCCCCATGGGAACAACTGGTGCTGGAAGTAGGTAGTTTTAGACCTTGGACATAATGGTGTTGGGGGGTGGGGTGGACTTAATGGTCTTACCCCCCCCCTTTAGATGGTGATGCATATTGCTTCACTTACTTCAAAATGTGATAAGCTAGGCCTGTTGTGTTTGGGGGCCCTCCTGTTCATTCTGGACTTCAGTCCCTAAATCCTGCCCTCAGTACACAACTGGGCATGGCTGCAGTGAGGTAACCCAGGGCCTGAGGCAAAGCTTAGTTATGGGGTGCACCTCTTACACCCCTCCAAATGCTGTCAGTAGATAACATCATTTATTAAAGTACATGGAATATACTTAATGACCTGTACACACCAGTTCAGTGATCAATCTTTCTGTGTTGAGGGGCATGGTCTAACTGGGACTTCTTGCATTGGCTTGAATGTGAGTACCTCGAGTAGAAACCCACATGTGATCAGGAACCTGGCTTTATCAAGGTTGTGTGGAAGCTTCTTCTCACATTCAGGAACCACACTTCAGACCTTCCTGCTCCATGTAGGAAGCTCAGGAACTCAGGGGACAAGTATGGGGACATTGGGGATGGGGTTTGTATGTATGCCCACATCCCCTCCCCACTTTTAGCCCTTACATGAGTAGGCTGAATGCTTGAGTATGGCTACACAGATCCCCCGTACTCCAAGGCATTGGTTTCCAGGACAATGAATAGGCATCAATACCACTTCCACTGCATTTTACGATGTGTGCCTTTCCTGTACTCACCCCTAGCCAACCATCTCATTCATTTTTCTCAGCTAATTTCGATCTCTAATTTAGCCCATGAACCTGAAAACACATCAGAAATCAAGGTGAGTTCAGGGGTTGTTAACCCTGGGCAGTTCACCATGTAAACAGGCCCTGAACCTGTCCAGTTATGAACCGTCCATTTCATTCTGTACAAAGTGGGAGATGCCTTTGAATGGGGACATAGCACTATTCACCCTAATGAAGTTAATGAATGGATGGAGGTAGAGTGGTTTGTGCCTGCAAGAACACCATGTATTGGAAACTTGTCTCCCTTTCCTAGAAAAGTAAAGAACCCCCCCCCCTTTTTTTTCTGCATTAATGGTCATTAACGTTCCACTAGACCTGAATTTGCCAAGGCTGCTCTCAGTCTTTCTTGTATTATTTGATAAATTAATGCACTACTCCTGCCAAGCCTGCATCTATGATCAACAATTTAATTGCAGCACAGTAAATAATATTAAAACCCAGCCTCTTGTTGTTTGTTAGTTAAAAAAAACCCAAACCAAACAAAAACCTTTTGAATGGAACTCAAATAATTACTCATCTTTGAAAGTGTAATCATCTTCATAGCAATTTTGCATTAGCCTCTGTCCCTTTTTTATATTTCTGATTCTGATTGAACCCCCTGGGCGTGTGTGTGTGTGTGTATGCACATGCACAAACAGCAGTTCTGCCTCACTTTTGTCAAGATGAACACTAGAGATGTTTACGATCATGAATAAGATCACATTCCCTTTATACTTCATACTAAAAAGGTCAGAATAACTGCTATTCCTTCCTTGTACAATCTTATGAGACACATGCAGCACAATGAGATGTGCGAGTCCTGACATCTCTCATAGTACACAGACAGGATTGTATGTATCACTGTAGGGTGATGAAGGGGAAGAACATTTTTGGAAGAAGGAAAATTCCCTGCAAAATCAGGGAGATAATTTCTAGCCCAGCCAACTTTGTGAGCGCTGGGCTACATTGCTACTTGCACGGAGTATTTTAGTTTTTGTTTCAGCATATTATAACATTCAGATATAGTCTGGGGAAAGACTACTATAGTCTGGGAAATCTGTAGTGCTCGATTCTACTGAATGCAAATAAATAAACAGATGATAAGAATCTCCCAAGATTTGATAGACTAGAATTTCCCCAAAGCATGCACTGAAATAGTTGGAAAATATCCTTCGCATTGTGAAAACAACAACATGGTTAAAGAGATGTGTTAAGACATGATCAATTAGCATTATGATTCTCAAATGTAGTTCCTAAGAAAGAATATCCATTACTGTAGCAAGTTGAACAAGGCTGCTTGTTTTGTCATTTATTTATTTATTTATTTATTTCTATACTGCCCAATAGCCGAAGCTCTCTGGGCGGTTCACAAAAATTGGCCTTTCTTCACAAACAGCTTTTATCCTGTGATTGAGATTGCTCCTTCGTGGAAGTTTGTGGGCTCTTTACATGATGCTGTGTCCCTCCAGGGTGTCTCCTGCACTAAATGCCCTTTGTTCCATTTTTAAATAGATCACAGATAACAAGCTATCAAATAACCCGCTTGTGTTTTGCTTCAGTTTCTTCCGTGAAAAGAGGAAAAGTGGCAAGAAGAGGAACAAGATCAATGAAAGATAATGCAAGACTCAGATACGGGGAGAAGGAGGGGGAAGGGGTGGGGGGAAAGGAAGCATGTGAAAAAGGGAGTCGTTGTGATCCTGCATTTAAAACAGAAGCAGAAAGCCCTATTTAAATTCAGGATTTTAGGCTGGTGTAGAGATGCTCTCTCTGTGTGTGGGGTGTGTGTGTGTGACCAAGAGGGGTGATAGGGAAGAGGAATGACCGGGGGGCTGCAGTGTATGTCCAGCAGATCAGTGTATGTTAACAACACTTTAAAATACAAACACACACACTTTGTATTCATCCCTCAACCTCAACAGTAATAAAAAGCAGGAAATAAGGATGTTCATGTATTAAAATGACTTTCTGCCACTTTAGCATTGGGAGCTCACATTTCTTTTCACCTCACATTACCAGAACCTGTGAGTCTTCAAAACTAAATTCAAAATGCCAAGGTCAACTATTGGTACTGCTTTTTAAAAAAATTATTTGTCTAAAGTATTAAACAAAATTAGACAGCCATTTATATCTTCCGTTGCCTTCCATTTAATAACCACTGGGTCAAACATCATTTCACATCCCTGTAAATTAAAACCTCCCCACAAATGGATGGCTAACATCCCTCAACAGCAGGAAATAGAATTTATTAGAGTTCTTTCTTAAATGGCATGCTGAGCCAGGTAATTGATGAAGCAATATAACGGATTATTAATGGTGCTGCCTCTGCTAATTCTATTGTATGCACTTTTAAAGACTACAAAGGTAATTTCATTTTTTCTTTGTTTGGGGTTTCCTTTTGTGCGTGTGTGTGCGTGCATACGCCCACACGCACGTGTGATTTCTTTCAATGCTTAATCTGGTAGTTTTCTTTTAAAATGTATCAAGATTAATAGAACCATAGAGCTGCAAGAGTCTCAAGGTTCATGTAGGGGAACTCTCTGCCGACACAGGAAATCCTCCTTCACAACATCTCATCAGTGGCAATTCAGCCTCTGCTTGAAAATCTCCAGTGAAATAGAGTCTACCACTTTTGTGTGTGGTATTTTACCAGCGCACAAGAGAAATGTACATATCGGATTGATAAAACTGGACGTAAAATCACACGAGGGCTGGATCCCAAGATATGGTCTGAAGGCACATGATGCAGTCACCTTGCTGAAGCTAAGCAGGTCTGGGTCTGGTCAGTGTTTGGAGCGGAGACCACCTAGGAACCACATGTAGCCACCTTTAATTCCACAATGGAAGAAAGGTGGGATATAAATGTAATAAATATATTTTTTACAGTGTTTCATCAATACACACACGTGAGGCAGTAATATAGAAGGTAGAAAAAATGTACATGAACTGAAAGCTGCAGCACATTGTGCATGTTCCGATTCCATAATTAATTTTAGGAAATCTCCTGCTGAAATTGGAATTCGGGAGGAAAGGAACAAAGGGAAGACTGAACCCATGGAGCAATGGGTTCCTTGGGTTCATGGAGCATGAACCACCAGAGACATCTGCAGATGGTGGGAGATGGTGGCATGGCAGAAACAAGCATGGTGTCAGCATCCATCATGGGCATACTGGGGTTGACACCAGTCCTGGCAACATTTTTTCCCCCTACCCCTCCTTCATATATTTATAGAGTTTGGGAGCCCAGGGTGTTGTGCCAAGCCCAGGCTCTAGGTGTGCTCACCATCTTCATCTTCAGGAGTATAACAGTATGGATGGCGTAGAAAAAGTGCATAATAGTAATAATATTTATTTATTTATTTACAACATTTGTATATTGCTCCACATCCATACAGATTTTGGAGCAGTGAACAAGAGATAAAAAAGAATGAGATGTGATAGTAAAATTATGCTTTAAAAGAGTGCCAATAAAATCGAGGATGGTTAGCCAAGGAAGGCTTCCTGGAAAAGAGCTCTTTTCAGGAGGGGCTGAAAATAACCCAGTATTGGCGGCTGCCAACAGAGGCAGTGAGCGCCGTAGGATGGAAGCCACCACACTGAAGGCTCTTCGCCAGGTGGACCAGTCAGGCCATTGGTCCATGTGGAACCACTAGTTATCTCATACAACCCAGAGACATTCAATGAAGCTAAATAATGAGAGATTCAAGACAGACCAAGGCAGTACTTCTTCTCAAAGTGCATAGTTAAATTATGGAATTTGTGCCAAAGGATGTAGTGATGGCTTTAAAAGGGGATTAGACAAATTCATGGAGAATTATTACTCGACATATGGCTATATATTACCAACAGTATCAGAAGCAAAGTGCCTCTCGATACTAGTTGAGCAAGAGGGCGCTATTGCCCTCATGTCCTGCTTGGGGGCTTCCCATAGGCATCTGGTTGGCCACTGTGGGAATAGAATGCTTTACTAGAGGGGCATTTGGTCTGATCCAGCATGGCTCTTCTTATGTTTTTATTTCCCAAGAGTAGCTCTGAGCCCACGTGGGGAAATGACAATGGTGGTGCATTTGGAGCCTTTGCATTTCACTGCACAGCACACCCAGCCTCCCAACTCCTCTAAATGTTAAAAAGAGAAAGAAAAAGGAATGTCTTCTGGGCTACCGCTTTCTTTCCTTGCAGCTTTCTTCACCAACCACTGTCCTGGTAAGCTGGGGAGGAGCAGAGATACTAGGACAGTGTTTGGTTGTGAAGAAAGCTGCAAGGAAAGAAAGTGGTAGTGGGGTGTGTGTGTGAGAGAGAGAGAGAGAGAGAGAGAGAGAAGTAGCTGAATAGGGCAGAAACCCAGGCAGGGGGTGGCATTTTGCCCAGGGCCCCCTCAAACCTGACAGCACTCCTGAATGGAGATCTGCTCATGCCTACCCCAAAGTGTTCCGTGTTGCTTGCTTTATAGTAAACCAACCCAAAGCATGGCGGGAGAAGGGTTGAGGTTTTATACTCAACAGAGAGCCAGTAGAGAACATTGAAAGTGCACTTTGTCCCAAACGTATATGTGCTGTTCTTTCACAACATTGCCAGAATTCCTGCAGCAGGCTGGGGGAAACAGTTTCAGCAATGGAGTTTTAAGGTGCTGTCAACCCATTGTGAATTAACCCCTCAGAATCATGAGCTGTGTTAAAGAATCAAAGCTGAACATAACATGATGTAAGTCAGCCTGGTGCCCTGCAGATGTGATGAAGACAGCTGATGGAGGCTTTTGAGTATAAGAACATCCCTGGTGGATCTCCATCTATCCCAGCACCCTGCCCTCAAACAGTGATCTGTCAAATGGGAAGCCTACAAGCAGGATATCAAGGCATTAGCTCTCTCCCATTTGCTTCCCTCTGAACTTGGAGGTTCCATGTAGCTTCCCATCAAACATAGTTTGTTCCCATCCAAACATGGAGGTTCCATATAGCCATCATGGATAACAGTCATTTGCAAAACACTGATTTGTCCACCCATTTGTCTAATCCCCTTTTCAGGCTATCTAAGCCAGCCACCATCTCAGCCACATCCTTTTGCACTCCATTCCATAAATGAAATAATGCATGATTTTAATTGCCCTGTGGATTGTGAGGTTTGGGGCACATGCTTCAACTGCTGTGCATTTAATTCACTGGCCATGTGGGCAGAATCCATTTAGTCTCCCTCTGTAAGCCAATTGTTATGTTCTTAACTCCAACTTGGAGCAGGTTAGGAGTTAGGGCACCGACTGATTTTGACTGTCAGTCAACAGCCATTTAGAGATGCTTGAGACTAATTAAGCATATCAGCCTGGATGCCAGTCTTCAATAAGACAAAGGCTCCCTTAGCTTGATAAGGCGCTGTTAGGAGGGTTTAAAATTAATTCGTAATTTTCTTTTGTGTTTGTCATGTTTTGTGAAAATGGAGTGCCATTCAATTTTTCATAAGCTGTGTGCATGCAGCAGAGGCTTAATTTCAGGCACTGCTCTGACAGGCCTGGGTAGTTTGGTGAACAAATTATGATTACACACAGTGATCGAGTCTTGGATAATTGGAGCGGCACGCTGAACTATCCAGCATGCAAATATTAACTGACATCCCCAAAGTCTCTCTGAATCTGCACGATCAATCAGAGGAAATCTGACTGTCTTATTCAGCTTAACATTCTTATTCAGCTTAACTGTCTTATTCAGTCACCATTTTCCATATAAATAACTTAGAAATTCTGTCCAAATACTCCTTCACCATTAAAGATATCTCCATCTTCCCAAGAATAATTAAAACAGCTGAATGAATGAGATAATAAATTTAGGTTCTGATATTCTGACAGTTCAGAATAACCAGCATATGGTTATGGCACTCATTATCCATAATAATATAACTAGGAAACACACGGTGTTGTATTTTCACATACACACAGGGTGTGTAGTCATTGCAGGTTTGTTATTGCATAGCTGTTATCTGAAGATGGTAAACTTTGTATAGGACTATGTGGTTCTTGGATTATAATTTTTCTATCGGCATTGTTAACCAGGGTGGCGGTGGGGGGATCTACAGTGCAAACCTATGCTTGTCTATAAGAAGTAAGACCCACTGAGTTCTATGGGACTTATTCTGAGATCGTGCATAGCATTGCAGCCGTATTTATTCTAAAACTCCGATTACTCTTAAATTGTCTATTTGTTTTACCTGTACGCACCTCAGAAGGATGTAAGACAAGAATAATAACTGGTCGACACATCCATCAGAATGAGGTGGTAGAATCCTGAGGTGGATGATTTGACTGCACTAGTTCAGAATGGAGGTTGGGTACCATTTTTTGAATATTTCCTTTTGAAAACAAACAAATCTGCAAGTAAAAACTAGCACAACGAGGAGAAAAGAAAGAAAGAAGAGTATAAGAATTACAATGAACTGCAGTATATTATTTTTAAATTAGAGAACCTTTCTCATATGTTAAATTACAGATGGGAAATTACAAAATACTAACTCATATAATATACTAATAAATTATTTATGTAAAATTGCTAATGATTACTGAGATAAAATATAATGATAATGCTAGCACTTAAAAACCACTGTATACTGGTTGTGTTTTACACACTGTATCTCAGTTACCCTTACTGCAGATCTGTAAGTTAAACCAGTTTTATTATCCCAACTAGCAAAATGCCCATATATATGATGGTTAAACTGAACAAATGTCCCAACATTGCTGAGGCAGCTCGGTAATGGACATTCTCACCAGAATCTAAGCGAGCGTCCCACAGTGGAAGCAAAATGGATCATTGTGGCTACAGAATAAACATGGCAGGGAGGGGTACATTGGGAAAGCTGGGAGATTTTGTAGCCCAGAAACCCTCAATTTTGCAAGGTTTTGTGGTTGATACTTTGGCCCAGCTATATACATCCTTTGTTTGTTTTTGTAGCACTAGGCCACTGTGAGTATAGTCTTTAGTGCTGCTATATTCATAGCATTAACCAGCAGGTTAATTAATCACACTGAAATCCGTAGAACTGACTTTAATATCCCAGTCTAAACCACAGTTGGCTTAAGCTGCAGTGAAAATTAATAATGTAGTTGTCACTTTAGAAACTGAAAGAAAACCAAAACGACAACACACAAATGTGATATCCTCTAGGTAACAATGGATGCTATTTTTTGACCATTCATTAGCAAATTGGAAGGGTAGTTTTTGGGGAGACAACAGTGTCTAGATGAACATAGGATTTTTCGGTGTCTGGGGATCGCTCTTGGAGCCAGGGCTCTGCATTTGGTTCCCAGAAACCTCACTCCCCTCCCCCTCATAGGCAGCACAGTTCATCCCCGTCTCTGCGCTTATAAGTGCAGTGCAGAGGCAGTGAAAAGAGGGCATTCCAGCAGGGCGGGAAGGGGAGGAGACTATGAAAGCATCATCACAACATTTCCTACGCGCTGTCAGGGTTGGATCAGAGCCCATAGAGCCCCAAAGCAGCTCTGATTCTGAGGAAGAGATAGAAACTGTGGGAGAGGAACCTGCGCGATGTTCAGAGGCGCTGCCTGAGGGTGAGTCCCTCCCTGCTCACATTCCTGAAAGTGGTAGCGACCCTGGCAGGCAGGGGGAGGGACAACTGGAGCTTCAGGATGCTAGGCACCGGCGCAGGGACAAGCAGGAGATGGAGGGTGCCGAGAGGAAGTGCTCAGCCCGCTTGGTGCGACAACAACAGCTGCACCCCAATGCCCCACAGGAAAGGGGTGGACTTTTGCCTCCTAGCCCTTAAGTTCAGAGGCTTCCCGCCTTTACCCTACAAATGGAGATCAACTGATTCACTAAGGCTAGAACCCCTGAGCAGGCAGCTCTCTTAAGTTTCCCTCATCAGGCTCCTGCAATGAGTAGGGGTGGACGAAAGGCATTTACCTTTCGTCAAAGCTTGTTCGCGGTGGGGGGGGAGGCGCTTTGCGGCTCCCCCCGTGAAGTTCAGGCCGGGGGGGAGGCTTCCCGCCTCGCCCCGGCCGAAATTCAGGCCGGGGGGGAGGCTTCCCGCCTCGCCCGGCCGAAATTCAGGCCGGGGGGGAGGCTTCCCGCCTCGCCCGGCCGAAATTCAGGCCGGGGAGGAGGCTTCCCGCCTCGCCCGGCTGCGAACTCCATTGTTTAAAAAAAAAAAAAAAACGCCCCCGTGATAGGCTACTTGAAGATTAACGTAGCCTATCACGGCTAGATCTGCAAAGTCAGCCGTGATAGGCTACGTTAATCGTCACGTAGCCTATCACGGGTGACTTAAAAAAAAAAAAAAGCACGTACGGATAATGGCGGCCCCCATAGGGAGCCGCCATTCGCGTTCCTTATTTAGTTGCTGTAGTCTACGTAAATGTTTACGTAGACTATGGCGAAAATAAGGGCAACGCAAATAGCGTTGCTTTTTTCTTTTATTGGAATGGCGGCGGCGGCAGCCGTTCGAAAGACCAGCTGCCACTCCCACCCTGCTCGAACACCTGCTGAACCACCGGCCGGACCCACCGCCGGGAGGGACATTCGGCGAAGGTAAGTCCCGTCCCGGGGGGGGGGGTGCGGGGGGCAGGGGGGGTGCGGAGGATTTCTCCCCAAAACTTGTTTGGGGGGCCGAACACGTTGGCGCTCGGCCCCCCGAAGTTTCGGGGAGAAATTCTCCGCCATCCCTAGCAATGAGCATCTCTAAGCGTCATTAGGTTGAATGGAAATAAAGCCTTGGAAAAGAGCCCTATCGTCTGCGTGTTGATTCTGGCTACTTGAGGATTTCAGAAGGCAGCAAGGGTGCTCCTGGCATGCGCAGTCCAGCATCCCCTGCCCCCAAGTCTGATGTGCCCCAGCTAGACAGCTGAAATCGGCTGTCTAGCCACAAATGCAGGGCAGCCAGAGCACGGAGGAGAGGGTCCCCTCTGTGCTCGCCACCTGCATTTGATAGTCGGCCACTATCTCCATAGGATTGCACCCTAAACCACTGGGAATGGTCATCTGGAGAGGTTAAGGGCACAATCCTATGCATATTTCCTTACCTGGAGTCCACTGGGTGGTCTGTGGGGGGGGAGGCAATCCGGTCCTCCCCCTGGAATCCTCCCCGGCTGGTCCACTCCGTGGCACCCCACCCTGCAGTGGGGTCTTTACCATGATAGGCTACGTAAAGATTTACGTAGCCTATCATGGTAAGGGGAAGGGATGCAAATGGTGTCTATTAGGCAGGACGCCATTCGCATCCGAAGACTGGCCACGGATGGACCTGGCTGGACCCGGACCCGGCGGTGACAGGTAGGATCCAGCTGGTTCAGACCTTGCGGGGTGGTGGGGTGGGCTGGTCTGTTCCACCACAGACTCCGGGGGGGCAGATTCTAAGAATCCGCCCCCCCCCGGAGTCTGTGGCAGAATTGTCCGCCATCCCTAATATTTGCACAGAAAAATGTCCTACAACTCCCACCATTCCCCAGCCAGCATAGAGTTGGGTGTTGTAGGACTTTTTTCTGTCAAAACATGGATAGAATTTTGCCCTAACTCATTAGTACACTGACCCACTGCTCTATTTCTCCTTGGCATGTAACAGTGCAGTTCTATGTTTTTACTCAGAAGTAATTCCTATTGATTTCAATGAAGCTTACTTCCAGGTAAGTAAGTATAAGTTTGCAGATATGAGATGGAATAGAAGAGCTGAATCATCATCTGACCTGACAATAAACTGAAAGTCAGTCCCAATAAGATGGAGACACTATGGTTACGTGGTCCTCATCTGGGAAAAGGAAACATTTCCTCTGAAAGATCAGGTTTGCAGCTTGGGAGTACTCCTTGATCCAGCTTTGTCCCTTGGGGCACAGGTATCCTATGTGGCATGGAATTCTTTTTACCAGCTTAAGCTCTAAGTCAACTGTGACCTCTCCTGGACAGGGATGATCTGGCAATGGTGGTGACACATTCTCTGGTAACATCCTGTTTAGACTATTGTGATGCATTGTACACATGGCTCCCCTTGAAGCCTAGGAAACACCTTTTTCTCATACCAATGCCCAAACATTAAGATTTTCCACTTGGCCATTCTCAAAGTGCCACCACCATCGGATATCAACTGGATGGCAAGAGAGAAGAGGGTTTTTTTCATCGTGGAACTCATTCCCCAAGGAGGTTTGGTGGTGTCAGGTTGAAACATTTTAAATCTGTCAGGCATTTTAGGCTGAAATCCTATCCTATACACTCTTAGCATGGAGTTAGTCCCATGGAACTCAGTGGGACTTCCTTCTGAAGAGACACGTATAGAAATGCAGTGTTGATTGGAGTGGGGGTGGTAGGTAACTATTGAAATTATGTATTTTAAACATCGGAAATGAATTTTTCCATTCTGCCATTTTAATTGAAATGTAGTTGTGTGATTGTATTGATTGTAATTGTTTTCTTGTATATGTTGTTGTTGTTGATGTCCTCGTCATTATCCTCCTCCTCCTTCTCGTCTTAGTTTGCATTGTAAATGGTCTTGGGATACATATTTATTAATGGTGATGTATAAATGCCTTCCAATCTATCCATCAATCAAAGTTTTAAAACCACAGCAAGATTAGTAACAGCTTTAAAGGAAAGCTGTCTTTAATGCTACCATGAAGTAAAAGGAAGAAGGAAGGGATAGATTTAACTCCTGCTGTGTGCAGTGGTGGAGCTGACGGGCAGGGGAATAGAGGCTTTACCTGGCAATCAAAAAGGGTGTTTGTTTTCATAACCATTTTCACTCCACTCCACAAAGAAACAACCCTTCTGGTATCTTATCGTTAAGAACTTCACGAGCCCTTGTTATTGATTGCTTCCTGTGGCACCTAGAAACCTCACTGCAATTTTGTGCTACACAGGGAAAAACTGTTGTGTGCAAACAAACAACCACAGGTGATTAGTGATCAATGAATTATTTTAGCTGAGAGGATAAATGCAACCAAACATGAACGCTCATGCAAAGTGCTTCTTGGATTTCCTTCCCTGTAGGGCCTCAAAAGTGGATTGTTTTCCATTAAAGACCGGAAAATAAACCCCCACAATGAATCAATATAGTCTGTTGAGTTCATTTCCGAATGTTAAGCAGAAAGAAGCCTTCATATTTCCATTCACAATTATAATCTTCATACGTGCCTTCAATTCAGATTTGTTTTGTATGGACAGTTACAAGTAAGGCAGCTAAGAAGAGACTCTGCTCTTTCCATTCGTCCTGATGACCATCCTGCAGCTAGCCCAGTAACAACAAATGGAAAATGGATGCTGATGCTGTACTCATACTAAAAGAAACAGTGTGAGGCACTTCTGAGGGATTCTTAAGAAATTCAAGCTTTGTAAATTTAGATACAAATAACCTGATCTTAGACTAACGTGCAGATCAGAACTTAGGTCTCCATTGGATTTTGCACTTCCCTGAATGCTGAGATGCAATTCTCTGCAGTCTAAATGTATTTGTTTTGATTTGCTTTTGAATTTATCCAATTCGCACCTCTTGGACCCAAACATCGACCTGAAAACAATCTGTGGTCTGAAGTCCATACATTATGAGTTTTTGATGCAACTCATGGAACAAAAAAAAAAAAGTGTTGAAAACTGCATACATTTAAAAAATGTGCCTGAAAAATATGGAGATATTTGAAAAATGCACACATTTCCCATGTGAATAGGAGAAAAAGCATAAATTTCAAAAATGGATGTGCGCATCAATTGACGCAGACATTTGGCAAAATCTGCACAAAAATATGCATGAATTTTCATGTAAAAACACACACAAAAACCCCCAAAGCTCATAATCCAATACAGACATGGGTTGAAACAAGCTTTGAGGTGGAAATTGGAGAACCATGATGAGTTCATCCCTGATTACAATATACATGTGAATATGTATTTTGAGAGAAATAACACATTTAGGGTGCAATCCTATGCATGTTTAGGCAGAAAAAAGTCCTACAAATCCCAGCATTCCCCAGCTTAGCCATGCTGGCTAGGGAATGCTGGGAGTTGTTGGACTTTTTTCTGTCTAAACATGCATAGGATTGCACCTTTATTTTTATTTCTTTATGTACTCTACAAATTTCAGAGTTCCCTCAAGCATGCTGACATCTCCTCTCTTTTATTTTTCAATAAGCCAGGTTTTGCATTAATCCTGTTGGTACACACCACCTAAGTTCACTATTAGAAGGAGTGACAGGATCAGCCTGAAATAAATGACTATTCTGAACACTGGATTATTTTATACAAGGAAATCTACATAGACAAGTACTCTCCTTATAATCATTTGGTGCTGAATTATGCAAACATGGATAATATATATTAATAATTTTGAAATAAATCTGATTATGTTACATGCAAACTGTATCATGACAGTGTATTTTTGCATTAAACTCATACCCTCTGGTTCAAAGTGCTGCACAAATGTGATACAAGTGTAAGTATTTCCTGTCAGAGGATTTAAAAACAAAATGGAACAGTTTATTACTTTTGATTAAGGGCATCACCCAGTTAAAGAAACCTTAGTGACTCATCTATTTGGAGTGTAATCCTAATCCTATGCATATTTAGATAGGAAAAAGTCCTACAACTTTTGTAGGACTTTTTTCTGTCTACAGAGGATTGTACCCTTAAAATGCAATTTATTTATTACATTTATATCCCACCTTTCTTTGTCTTGAAGGAACTCCAGGTGGCTTATATGATCCTCTAGCTCTCCATTTTATTCTCACAACAACCTGGTAGAGTAGATTAGGTTGAGAGTCAGTGACTGGCCCAAAGTCACCTAATGAGCTTCATGGCTGGGGACTAGAACCCAGATCTACTGAGTCCCAGTCCAACGCTCTAACCACTACACCACACTGGCTCTCAAGCTGGTGAAGTGGTGGTGTTGTTTTAAACAAATGCAGATACATGTGGAAATGGAACAGAAAGCTTATACCCTATCTATTTCCCTGAAAGGTTGCAAACAGCAATGATAATAGGTTTATAAAACAGCAGTTAACCATACAGGCTATCAGACACTCAAGGCCTATTAAAATTTTGAACCAAATGACTTCTCAAAGAGCCATATGTTTACATACCACCTAAAACAGTGCAAGGTCAAGGCACAACAAATCTCTGTTGGCATTTCAGAAGGTGAGTACAACCACCCAAGAGGCTCTAGAGCAGCCCGCCCCAACCTGGTGCCTTCCAGACATGTTGGGACTGCAACTCCCATCACTCCCCACCAGCATGGCCATGCTGGTGAGGAATGATGGGAATTGCAGTCCAACATGTCTGGAGGGCACCAGGTTGGAAAAGACTGTTCTAGAACTTGTGGCTGCACATTTACAGTAGAATAAAGTCATAAAATAGTGGTAAGGTTGGAAGGGGCCTACAAGGCCATCGAGTCCAACCCCCTGCATAATGCAGGACTCCAAGTCAAAGCATCCTGGATAGCTTGAATGTCTCCAGTGTGGGAGAGCCCACCACCTCCCTAGGTAATTGGTTCCATTGTCGTATTGCTCTAACAGTCAGGAAGTTTTTCCTGATGTTCAGCCAGAATCTGGCTTCCTGTAACTTGAGCCCATTATTCAGTGTCCTGCACACTGGGATGATCGGGAAGAGATCCTGGCCTTCCTCTGACAACCTTTCAAGTACTTGAAGAGTGCTATCCTGTCTCCCCTCAGTCTTCTCTTCTGAAGGCTAAACATGCTGTAAGGCCCCAAGCCTGAACCAAGCTATTAGTAGCTTTAAAGGGGCTTAGATGATTCATAATGCTCTATGACTTTGGTTCAGAAGACTGCTGTTTTCCCTAACAGGCCTCTTGATTTACCAGGATGAGTCAAAGGCCGATAGTGCAGCCTCAAGCACATTCCATGCTAACGAAGGCTAGTATCTTATCAGGGCCTAGTATGTGCCTGGAAAGTAAGGCTATGTTTATGCTAAGCTGCAGGTGTCTATGCTGGGAATGTTTCCTTCTGACCAAGCACCGTTAGTCTATGGTGGGAAAGTTGTAGATGAATGCTAATTATTGCTTGCTGTTGTTGTGCTGCATCACTGCTAACATGTATGGTATAAAACCCATTTTACCTCATGGCTCTGGGTTCAGAGAAGCTGTCTGATCCAACCATTGGGTATGCCTGTGTGCCGATTTTACTCAATAAAGTATCTCCTTGTAAGTAAACCTGGATCTCATTTATCACTATCTTGGCACCTCTAAATTAAGAGTTGGAAGCCTACTACAGGGTCAGTATAATTGGCACAGTGAGCAGGGTGCCAAGAATATTGCTATGTTCAGATTCAAAGGGAAGGAGGATGCGGGTGTCGGCGTGTTAAACCAACTCCCGGGCTGGCCACAGGAGGGGCTGTGGGGTCCAGACGCAAAACAGTTAGAGGTCCTGAGCAGACCGGGAGCATGCCCAGAAGCCAAGAAGGACTGCACGCCATTGGCTCTGGAAACTACATTGGAATCTTTGCAGCTGGAAAAGTGGTCAGCTAAGGAGGTGCAGGGTGCAGGAACTCTGGCATGGCTTGTGCTGACAGCATTGCAAACTGTCAGGCAGAAGGAGTCAGAATGGAGACAGAAAGCAGAAAAGCTCAAGGACGAGCTGGGAAAAGAGCAAGATTTAAGGCTGTTAATTGGAGAAGTGTGTGCAAGACAGCCTGGCCTCCAATGAGGCATGGGAGCATGAGGCTGAAGAAGTAGCCATTAGACTGATACATTGAGCTTGGAAGAATTGCCCAAAGACTGCCAAAGTGTGCAACGTCATCATCACCTCGCCTGATTGGGATGAAATCCCTAAGAAGTGGAAACCGAAGATGAAGAGCAGAGTAAAAGTGAAGAATCAGTGAGCTCAGGGCACAGGCTAGACCCCCTCCTAGAGTGGAAAGTGTGCCAGAGGACAGTCCCAAGGCAGAATGAAGCAGAGTAACCAAGTTGAAGATCTCAGTCACGGTCATAGCATTTAACTTTGAACTGTTCTAGAATTACGTAGAGCCTGTAGCTATTGAGCATTAGCTATATGATTTCTGAAGACTATAACCATTAAGCTTTTGCCATGGGATTCCCTGCAATAAAAGAATCTCACTGATTTGGGTGTCCAGTGTCGGACTGCCTGAGCATGTGCATTGAAGAGATCAAGAAACCAGACAGCATGTTCCTGGCCAAGCCAAGACGCTACTACCATGCTCCTGCAAGCTGCAACAAACTGTGTAAGCTGGGAGACCCAACCTGATTGAGAGAAAAAGAAGATATCGAAGTAGCTGTCTCCAAAAACAGCGAGACCTGTGTAGCCGGCTGGCTGACGCTGTAAGTGATTAAAACTGCACACCTAAGACTGTTTCCCTGTTTGAGAACCCAGTGGAAAAAAAGCTGACCTGAGTTATTTGTCGCCCCTGACAAAGCAAACATTTGGTTGCCCTGTATCTCATCGTGGCTTGTTTCGAACTTGGGATTTACAAATATAAACTGTGAAGCTTTGCTGTCAAGTCCTGCAAATCAACCCGCCACCTCCCAAAGAAGAACGATGGCTGCGTAAAGAGTGCAAGTATAAAGCGACCCCCAACTTTGTTTTTGTGTGCCAGGTTCAAGTTGAGGAAAAAGAAGAAAGGTGTGTGTGTCATGTTGTGAATCCCTGGCTAGCCTGTCCAGTAATTGATAGCCCCGGGAGTTTTTCCCCTCACCCAAGCCTCTGTTTCCTTAGTCCTCATTTGAGAAGTGTTTGAAAGTACAATTGTTGTTCCCTTGCTGTTAAGAGCCGTGCAGTTCAAAAGTTTACTTCTGCAGAAGGGGACGGGATGGGATCATAGCCAATCTCTCCTTTTCTCCTTGCAAAAGAGATGGTTTTGTTGTTTTAATGTGTTTGAAATAACTTAGATTTAGATTTTCAAGTAGACCCATTGAAAGCTCAGAAGCACTGGCAATGTTTTTGCAAGCTCCCTAGTTTAGACAGTTGCTTCGCCTCAGCAATCTCCGAGCCACCAAGCCAAGAAAGTGTGAGGGGAGGGGAGTAAATTTTTAGAGTAAAGAGAGGTTATGAGAGCAAAAATAATGTGAAGGCTCAGCATCAGTAATGCAGTGAGGTCTTGTAAGTTATAACCAAGATTTGATTAGAAGTAGCCTGGAAGCATTTAAGCCTATTCAGTTTTTAGAATGTCAGGTCTGTGTGAGCTTGTCTCTGTCAGTGTTCTCAGAGAGAGGGAGTCACCCAACTCCCTGTCCACTGCTGGTCTAGCCTTGGCGGGCAGGGAGGCTGGAAGATGTCTGTGAGAACCTGACAGAAGCAGAGTGAGATTTGCAGAAGAGTGGGCCAGGTTGAAGCATCATGGCCGGAAAGCTGAGCAGTGCCGTTCTGTTTACACAGAAACCTTGCTGAAAGGCTAAAGGGCCTTGTCTGTCGAGGGATCTTGGAAGGGGTGTATAGTCACACCTTCCCCCTTAAGCTGATGCAGAGGCGGGAAGCCTTTGCTGGAAACATCTCATCTTTGTTGCCCAAAGCCTCCTCTGTTTGGATCCATCATTGTCTGGGCTTTTAGAGGCACTCCGCACATGGACTGGAACTTTGGATTGTTAAAGACTTGCCATGGAAAGTACTGTGAGACTTTTCATAGACTTGAACTTGCATTGCTGTGGATTGTGTGTCTGTGTGTTTGTAGTCAGCTCAGTGTATGGCAGGCTGAGTTTGATCTACAACTTTTGGACTTCCCTCTGCCAGAACTCATGCAGCGTAGAGTTGCCGATGCGAGAGCAGTGGCCTGGAACTCTTTGTATGTGTGAGTATGCCCTTCCTGTGATCTTGATGGGCCCTGACCATGTAACCTGGAGGAGCAGTATAATTGCTAGATCTGCTGCATCAGGCCTCACCAGGCAAGAGGTGTTTTCCAGTCATGGTGTTAGATTTTCAAGAAAGTTTGTTGTGTGCATTTTATGATTTCCTAAATACTACGCGATATTTGCAAACATCTTTACTGTCAGTTGCAACTCCGAATGACACTGAGTGTGGTTCCCAATGATTTGATGTTAGTGCCATCCGGGACAGAGCCTTCAGAGTTAACATGCAGAAGGCAAACAAATCTAAATTAATTAACTCTAAATTAAGAGTTTGAAGCCTACTGCAGGGGCAATACACATGCCCAGTTCTTTCAGTCTCTCCTCATAGGGCTTTGTTTCCAGTCTCCTGATCATCTTCGTTGCCCTGCTCTGAACCCCTTCCAGTTTGTCTGCATCCTTCTTAAAATGTGGTGCCCAGGGAATCTGAAGCACTGTCCCAAATGATGACTGGAGCATGTGGGATGGAACAAGGAGCCAGTCCTTAAGTTATGCAGGACCCAGGCTGTTTAGGGCTTTAAAGGTTAACTAACACCAGCACCTTGAATTAAACAAACCAACAACCAGAGCAACTCAACTAAATGGTCATAACATGGCCAAACTGCCTAGCTCCCACCAGCAACCTACCTGCTGTATTTTGCATCAATTGCAGTTTCTGGGCAATTTTCAAGGGCATCTCTGGAATTAAGGGTAAACACATGCAAAAGTGATACAGACTAGAAATAAGCAGATTTCCCCATTCCTGTTATTTCTGTAGGGACACCATGCCTTAGCTCTGAATGGTTCACAACTGTTTTAAGAACAGGGGTAGATCATGCAGGACTTTTCCCTCAGGAAGCTCACATTCATGGTGAAAACAAGATAGGTATACAGTGTATGAATGGTGGAGGTGATTTTCACTAAGGATGGGGAGACTATGCAAAGGTGAGTTGAAACGTCTTGCAACAGGCTGCACCAGCTTTTTGGTAAGCAGCCTGTTGCAAGACATTTCAACTCTCCTGAACATAGTCTCTCAGATTTATAGATTCTTCCAACAGAACAAACACAAGACACTGCTGTGCTTGACAAAAAGGATAATTTCTGGATCTATAGACTGAGGACTCTTAGTCCAAATGGCCTTAATCTGGAGTACAATTTGTAAGCATTACACCAATCCTACATCTGTTTTTTCTGCTAAGGAACTTCTATCTCCAGGCATTCCTAACTACAACTCCTAATATCCAGTTAACAGCACAGCTGCCAATGAGGGAGGAAGCTGAAACATTTAGTTTAAAAAATATTTTCGAGTACTCTGTTGTTAGTCTTTCTTTCTTGGATGCTTCTACAATAAGCATTTCTAGCAAAATGCCTATTGTTTTGATGATGGTGGTAATGGTGGGGTGTGTGTCTGTATTAAAAGGATTCTCTTCATACAGAGACATATTGCACCCCTCCCTACCCCCCGTGGGATCATTGATAGTGTGGGTTGGGCTATTCACATCTATGTGAAGCAGTAAAGGGTACAGTCGTGAATCCATTGAGGGGGGAAGAGAAAACACCCGCTGCCCCTGGTGATCCCAACCATTGAATCAGGCGTGATTCCATCTGAATAATCCCATCGTACGTGGCGCACCATCAAGCTTTAATGTAATTGTTACAGTCTGCACATTTTGCATTTCATTTCTCTTTGACCTCATTGCTTAAAATCACCCCCTGACACACACAAGACAACTGTGCGTATATATACCTGCAACTTAGGATGCATTTGATGAAGTGGACTGGATATCGGTAGAGGAGGATAGGAAAAACAATATTACCCACTCTTTCCTTCAAGGAGCTTAAGGCAGCATTGATGGTTCTCCCCCCCCCCATTTTTTCATCACAGGAACCTTGTGTGATAGTCTGGGATGAAAGCTAATGATGAGCTCAAGTTTACTTAGGATGTTTCGTGGCTAAGTGAAGATTTGAACCCAGGTCTCCTTGGTCCTATGGTAACCTCTAGCAACTGCCAAGTTAGTTTACTGCAATGTGTTCTATGTGGGGCTGCCTTTAAAGATGGTTCAGAAGCTGCAGCTTGTGCGAAATGTGAGGGCCAAACTGATAGAAGAGACCTGAAGGTCTAAATAGATAACAACAATTTTGGCCTGCTTGTACTGGCTGTCTGTACATTTCAAGGTGCTGTTTTTGATGTATAAAGCCTTGTATGACATGGGACCACAATACCTGATGGAGTGCGTCTCTCAGTATGAATCTACCAGCATACTCCAATCATCATCCGAGGCCTTCCTCCAAGTGTCTCCTCCGAGGGAGGTTCAGAGGATGGCAACAAGGGAGAGGGCTTTCTTGTTGGTGGACCCCAATTATGGAACACTCTCTCCAGTGAGGTCCGCTTGGCTCTGACATTGTCATATTTTCCTCTACCTTTCCCTATTCCTAGGCATCTGACCGCATATAATAAGGTTTTAACGGGTCCTGATTGTTTAAAACTGTTTCATATTTTTGTATGTAAATGATTTTACATTATGTTATTAAATCACATTTTTAGGGTTTTAATCTTGGTAAAGCACCCAGGGAGCTTTGGCTATTGGATGGTATAGAAATGTAATTAATGAAATGAAATACCATACTGACTTTGTACTAGGAATGGGTGAACTCACCATGGTCTGGGTCACGCGCTGCTCACCGGACTCCCACCGACCACCACCCCTGCTTGCTGCATGGTCTGCAAGTGCCCTGAGACCAGCACATGGCTGCCCGATCCCTCACCAAGCCACTATTTTGCATAAAAATGGCAGCTTGGCCTTTTTTTTGTAAGGGGCGATTTTACACAAATGGCGGCCGTAAAGTGGCCATTTATGCAAGATTACAGGTGTGAATGGCCATTTATGCCTATAATCTCATGTAAACTTATTTACAATCAGCTTTTACAAAAAACACTGAGCTGCCATTTTGCATCTTGGCGACAGATTGCGAATCCCTGTGGTTGCCTGAGTAAGCATGCGACTGGCACCTGGGGGCCAAGCTGGCAATTTCTCAGGCCTCGAGCCCCAGATGGACGCCCACAACTGTATACAGTACAATAGGGATGATACAGTATCATCAGTGAACATGGTTATTCATAGAGTAATATATGTAGGGATGTTGGAGAAATTCAAGATGGACTAAAATGAGCTCAGATTTCTAAGAATATGACCTGCGGAATCTGCTGTGGAGTGACCCCCTCAGGCTGTGCGGAGTCCATGGACTTCCAGATGATTTTTTTTTTTACTTTCCCAAAATGTATGCATATACATTCATAGGAAAATATGTAAGTTTTTGCTGAGGAAATGATGAATGGAATGGGGAACAATACACTAAATATTACGTATTAAGGTAAATTATGTAAATACTTATGTAAATACTTACATAAGTATTTGCATATTTTTCCGCACGACAGAAAAAATATATTCGCATCCGTCTGGCGGACAATGGAACAAAAGGCACCTGACAATCCACGAAACACAGATGGAGTGGATTTTACACAGTCCGTACATCCCTAAATATAAGCAACGGTTGCAGGGTGGGGGAAAGAGGTCCCTGACTTCAGGAGCTTACAGTTTAAGTTGCCAGCTCTAAAGATATGATATGTTACAAAATAAAGACATGGGAAGGCCAGGTCATACACAATCTCTTTTTGATTGTGCCTTATGATAGCCTAATTGAGAAGGTGATTTGGCTGTACTGTTCCCTTGGCTTGTTACACCCCCTGGATGCATATTGCAGTCTGTTAGCCTGAAACATTTGTGAACTGCTGATCTAACTTTTTTATTTTTTTTTGCTAGGTGCCTTTGGCAAAAGCCACTTCACTATAACAATTCTTCTCGCTTTTACTAGGCCAAACCCATTCTGACAGCTGTCACCGGAGCAAACACATAGCCTCAGCTCCTTTGGGTACCTTAACAATTTTCACAGGGTGAGTGCTTCAAGTCAGTAGGGCACCTTATACTTTACAAGCCTAAATGAAGCTCATTCTAATGACACCTGCAGTTTAATTACTATAATAAAATAAAATGTAATCAGATTTTTATCCATGTGGCACATGAAATAAACTCAGTTAAATATACTGCAGACGTGTATTTAACTGCACTGTTATTTGTTTTTCTGTGCATACTTTTAAACTTGGGCAAGTAAAAATCTTTTCTTGTATTAATGGCTGGTTGGTTAAGTAAATTCCTTTTTTATTAGCTCCTGCTTTGAAAGTTTGGCAAGTATATTAAGAGGAAGAGTTTCCTGAGCCCAAGGCAATATATTTGCCGATTTAATAGTCAATCCAGTCCTAAAGTTTTGGCTAATAAGTCCAGCTAACAAAATCACCCAATGAATCTAGAAATGTCTTCTTTGGACATTTCAATCACTACTGCAAAGATCTGAGCTACCATCAGTAGAATGGTACTCCTGTGCAAGTCTTGCTGAAATAAATAAAAGTGCTACACCAGAAGACCTTTGTAGATTGCAGCCTTAAACATTTTACTTCTCAAGCAGCTTTACTGATTATTTTTATTCCGAGTTGTAATTTTAGGTTACTGTCACATGCTGAGACTAAAATGTGGGGCCTCATAGGAAAAAAAAGTGGCTATAACTAAATAATAATCTACCGCAATATACTTTACAGCATGGCGCTGATCAATGCTTATATATTGCTTGTACCAACCATGTTATTGTCATAATGCTGGTTAAGATCTCAGACAGTGAAGCAACGATGTAGCTTTCAAGCTAATCCTGTCCTCCTAGAACAGGAATGGACAAAAGGGAGATTGGAATCTATTGGTAGATCTCTGGGTGATTTGCAATAGATCAGCAAAGTCTGACTCCCTATTGTTTTACAGCAGCAGGAAGAGGTGGATTTTGCCCCTAAATTAGGCTGCTGACTGAAATGGAGGAAGCTTAGATGAAAATCAGGACTGAATTTGTGTCTGAAAGGTCTGAAACAGGGATGGGGACCTTCAGGGCTGGGGGCCAAATCCGACCTGCCTGGGGTCCCACTATCCAGATGATTGGGCCCATCCCCTTTCCCCCATCCACTGATAGTTTGGTGCCATTCCAGCTTTTGTATCATTTTTCTCCCCAATTTTAAAAGGTTGAAATGCTTCTCTTAAAGCTTTGTAATTGGCAAGAAGAGCTTTAAGCTACAATATATGTGGGTATTTGTGTTGTTGTATTTTTGGCCACATCTGTTTTGCCTTTGGACCTGCATCCTTTGCTTTTGGTCCCACCAGCCATTAGAATGAAGCCCCCAAGAGCTTCTCTGAAATTGGATATGACCATTGGGCTGAAAAAAGCTCCCCACCCCTGGACTACAAGCTCTTTTCTGATGCTAAAATAAATCCCCGAGCTAAGCAAGTTCTCAGAGTCATCCTGTTCCTTAATTCAAAGTGTACATCCTTCACCCACTCCCAGCCTCCCTAGTCATGTTTTTGCACCTGATGGACCTCAGAGTTCTAGTTAAAATCCCTAGTAGATCTAGCAAGCCCACCTTGCTTCAAAGGACACAAATAGGGACAGCACAGCAAAATCTCCTTTGGCTTAGTATATCAGTACAACACCAGTACAATATTTAACCAAGGTCAACCAAGACCATTGTTTGTGAACTAACTTCAAGTCATGCTTTGACATCTTGGTTGATGGCGAGATCGTAACCATGATTTAGGAATTCAGAGGTTTACACCCAAACAAACCATGGTTAAGCATTATATATGTATAGGGCACATGTGGATCTATCTTTGATTACTTTAGCGGCTAGACAACATCACTGCCTGCCTGAGCCCTTATGGAGGTAGATTACCAAGAGCAGAATTCACCAGTGTGAGCTGATGTACAACAGAGGTTAAGAGCCCATTCTCATTTCATTACCTCAGTAGCAAAGCTTCTTCCTACACTATTCTGGTAATGTCAGTATTGTGAACCTGTGTATTTGAAAGGCTTCACCAATCACCTCAGACCTGAGTTGCCTCAGATTCAGAGGTCTGACTATCTCCAAAATGATTCATGCCTTGTCTGAGGCATTTGCACAACCTAAGTAATCACCTTCCTGAGCTTTCAGAATTGAGTGCACTAGAATCACCAATCGATAAAATATAGTGTCAGTACAATTATAGACTTTTTAAAAAAATTAAGAAAAGTCGATTTTGTTACATAACACATGGTGGTAATAACATAATGCAGTAACGAGTGTACCAATTTCTGGGCTATAACTGCACTGAGGAGAGCAAAGAATCTCTCAAGGCTATAACATCATTACAGGAATGGCATAACAGAACTGTGCACATACCTTAAAGGCCTGCAAGAATGATAGATGCAATGTGCTAATTCCTGACGGCTAAAGAATGTTATTGCAATGTAAAGGTCATTTCTTCAGTCTTGTGGAACATCCTCAGCTGAGAATGGCAATTTAGAAACTTTAGTTACACGCTACGAGGAAAAAAAAAATGTCAAGGACTTGGTATTTTCAAGATTTCTCATCTGCATAAAGGAAGTATTAATTGAAATGATGTTTAAAAGAACAACAAAAAAGCTAATAATGCAATTTATTTATTTATTTATTTATTTTACAAAAAATATCCTTAAGTTGGTTTACACTTTAAAATAAATGCACATTCTACTCACATGAGTGCTAATTCACAATTTGGTATATGAAAAGGCTAGATTAATAAAGGATGGCACTTTATGTGGGCTGTGTGAATTCTCCACTAAAACAAAACAAAACAATAAGAAACAAAACACACAAATCCAAATTCTACACCAAGGTAATTAAACACAGTGACATGGATGAACCATGACGATTACACAAATTCCTATTGTTTTTCTTACTTTGCATAATTCTTTTTCTGGCCATTTGAAGTAACAATGGCCACTTTCCTCAGGTCCAACCCATCAGTATTTAAACAGGGTGCATTCTTCTGAGCTAGCAGTTTGGTGAAGTGCATTTGGAAATGGACCAAGGAACAAGTGGTATTGAATAGGGGCAGGCAAACAGCTTCGTGCTCACCTGAAAATGAATCAGTTTCTTCTGAGCATCCCATTCAAGCACCTGGACCCCTTGAGGGTGGTTTCAAGCATTCAAAACAAAAACAACATACATACTTGACGGGGTGTAATTCTCTTTGTTAATCCATCCCCAAGAGTGTAAATTCTGGAGGGAGTTCCATGAACTTTCTGAAGTTAATTTACGTTACGATCCATGCCATTATGTTATATTCTCACTCTCAGGAAGTCTTCTTTGGAGATTACCTCAGCCTCTACAAAAATCAGTGGGATCGCATGTGCAAGCATTCTGTTTCAGGAATAAAGCCATAGCTAGTCTTTTAGTAACACATACTTCATCCATGTTTATTTCTTTAAATATATTTCCCAGTTTTTCAGAAGAGTGTACCATGTACTTCTTTGCTATGGATGCCACATATTAATTGAGCAGTGGGTATTACCTTGCCTTTGGCATGTGAGGAAGAAACGTAGAGATGGTGGAGAATTTCTCCACGAATCTCGGGGAGGCCAAATGCCAAGGCATTCGGCCCCTCGAAATTGTTGGTGAAATTCTCCCCCCCGCCCCCCCCCCGGGATAGGCCTTACCTCCCTTGAATGTCCCTCTCGGCGGCTGGTCCCGGCGGGAGTTCAGCAGCGTTTCGTCAGGGGTGGGGGCAGCGGCCGGTCTTCCAACCGGCTGCCGCCGCCGCCATTACAAAATAAAGTAAAAAAAAAAACACACACACCCATGATAGGCTACGTAACGATTAACGTAGCCTATCATGGCTAGATTGCCAAAGTCAGCCGTGATAGGCTACGTAAATCGTTACGTAGCCTATCACGGGTGACTTTGAAAAAAAAAAAGCGTGTACGCAAATGGCGGCACCCATGGGCGCCGCCATTTGTATTCCTTATTTGGTCCCGGTAGTTTACGTAAAGATTTACGTAGACTATGGCGAAAATAAGGGCAACGCAAATAGTGTTAACTTTAGCAATCTACGCAAATAGTGTTGACTTTGGCAATCTAGCCGTGATAGGCTACGTTAATCGTTACGTAGCCTATCACGGGTGTGTGGGGTTTTTTTTTTTTTACTTTTGTATTTCGCAGCCGGGGAGACGGGGTGCTTCTCCCCGGCCTGAATTTCGGCCGGGCGAGGCGGGGCACCTCCTCCCCCGGCCTGAACTTCGGGGGGAGAACCGAAGCGCGTCCTCCCCACTGCGAAGCAAGCTGCGGGACCAGGTAAGTCCCTTTCATACATCCCTAAAGAAATGGACCTACTGGATCTGAGCCAACTAGGGATGTCAAAGAATTCCGCCACGGATCTCAGTGAGGCCGAATGCCAGTGCATTCAGCCCCCCGAAATCTGTGGCGGAACAAAGCCCCCACCCCCCCTGACGAAAGGCGCGCGAAACAGAGCACTTACCTGCTGCCATCTGTGCGGCCACCATTCGCTTCCTCATCATAGCTGTGACAGGCTACTTAAATAATTATGTAGCCTATCACGGCTAATGCAGGGATACCATTTGCATCCCTGCGGAGGCCGTGATAGGCTACGTAAGTATTTACGTAGCCTACCACAGTAAGCTAAAAAAACAAAAAACAGCATACGCAAATGGCAGCGGCTACGGTGGCCACCATTTGCATTCCCTTTTTTCCCCGCTGTTTTAGCCGATGTAAATATTTACGTAAGCTATTACGGCGAAAAAAAAGGGGAACGCAAATAGTGTAGTGGGCGCTGTTTGCATTCCTTTTTTTCCCGCCCTAATAGCTTACATAATTTTTTTCGTAGGCTGAAACGGCAGGGAAAAAAGAATGCAAATGGCGCATTTTATAATATAACTATTATATTATAATATAATAGCATATAATTATGCTATTTGCGTTCCCCTTTTTTTCGCTGTAATAGCTTACGTAAATATTTACGTAGGCTAAAACAGCGAAAAAAAGGGAACGCAAATGGTGGCCGCTGTAGCCGCCACCATTTGCGTATGCTGTTGTTGTTTTTTGCCTGCAGGCTGCCCAGTGGCCGGATGTCCAGCTGCAGGCAGCCCCAGCCGGCAGCTCTGCAGATTCTCCGCGGAGCAGAGCCAGCCGGGTTAGGATTTCGAGGGGAGGTGCGGAGTGCCTTCCCCCCACCGCGAATCACCCCGTCAAAAAGGTAAGTGACTTTCGTACATCCGTAGAGCCAACCCACATCAGAAGATTAGGAAAGAGAGAAGTCGAAAGGCTTGCAACTCCCTATTCAGTTGTAAAAAATACTCCAGGGCCTACATTCAGCTAGGAAAAATAGATAAATAACTTTTACATTTGGTGATGTATTCAACTTACATTGGAAATTGTTGCCACATGGCAGTGGTAATCTATGAATAGGGATGTCGGATCGGCAAAACTTGAGCTTGCCAAAGATCTCCAAATTCCATCTCAAAGCTCGTTCTAACTGGAGTCCGAATCAGATTGTGAACTTTGGGGGGGGGGGTGTTGCCTGAAAATCCATATGTACTGTATTTTCATGCATTTTTTTTCCAAATGTACACATCAACTGTGCACCTCTTTGAATGGTACACATTCTTCCATTGATTAAAGCACATTTGTGCACATTTTTCAAAAGTATGCGTTTTCCCATGCACATTTTTCAAATGTACGCATGCTGTCAAACACATACTTTTGGGTCTGCGAATCACACTGCAAGCTTGGGAATGAACGAATTTCAACTGCAAATTGTGTCTGAGTCTGTGTTCGGTCTGGAACGTATGAAATGGGTAGGGATGTACAATTCCCTTACCTTGTGGCGGGGGGGGTTCACCGGGGGGGGAGGTGATCCATTCCTCCCCCCCAGAATCCTCGCTGGCCAGCTCCACTCCGCATTGACTCAGTAGAGCCGCCAGCCGGCTCTGTTCTGCCAGCGATATTGCCATCTGTACTGCTGCGGGGCGGAAACAGGAAGTGATCCAGACACAAAAATGTCCACTATGCCATTTGAGTCCCTGCTTTTTCACGTGATAGGCTACACAACTATCTATGCAAATTCAAATGCGTAGCCTATCATGAGAAAATACAGGGACGCAAATGGCATAGTGGACACCATTTGCGTCCAGTTCACTTCCCGAATGGAGCTACCGGGAGGGAGGATTAAGTCTGTGTGGGTCTGGGAGGCAGAGGTGAGTACATTTGTTCCACCACGGACTCTGGGGGGAAAAATTCCATTGAATTCGGCCTCATTTGAGTCAGTGGCGGATTCCGGGGACATCCCTAGTACTGGGTAAATCCTGTTTAAAAATGAACTGAAATGAATTTTTCAGATATCCCTACCTAAGAATCTTCAGCCTGCCTGGATGAGTTGGTGGCTGGCTGCTCAGGCAGAGCCACAGCTTATGTTGCAGTAGGTGGCCAGCAGGGATGTCACAAGAGTCTGAGAGGACTTGCCCCACTCAGCCTCCCAAATAGGGATGGGATGGGTGTCTGATTCATTCTGGGAATCCAGCAGACCCACTCCTTCCCTCACCCCCAAGCCCCATTTGCCGAGCCTCTGCCCCTGTTTGGCAAATGGCCTGCACTCACCCCGGCAGCCTTGTCAAGCTTGGTTGCCATTTTCTGATAAATGAAATGGTGATCGCAAAAATGTGCAAATTTCCGCATACATGAAAATGCACATTTTTGCAAATGCGCATACTCATGTATGCGCAAAAATGAATTTTACAAAAAATGCACATTTTTGTAAACACACTAATGTGTGCCTTCGCAAAAGTGTGCATTTCACACATGAGAATATGCACATTTGCAAAAATGCACATTTTCACACATACAAAACATGCACATTTTTGCTATTGCCATTTTAGTTTTTTTTAGAAATGGCGACCATAGAGCTTGACGAAGCCACTGGGGTGAGTATAAGCTGCTCATTGAGAGTGAGAGAGGCTCAAGTGCAGTCCAGGGACCAGTGAGCAGGGGCAGGTGCTGGTCAGGAGTCTGGAGAACCTGGACAGGGGTGAGTTCACACATCCCTACTCCCAGATCCCGCTCGCCGAGCTGCCGCACTCACTGGACCCGCTGGTTGAGCCGGCATGGTCCACGAGCACCCGGCAACCACCCATTCCCTCAGTGAGCTACCATTTTGCAAAAAAATGGCGCCTCAGGTTTTTCTGTAAATGTAATCTTAACGTAACGGAGCCTTCCTGGGTCAGTAAGTTAGACTCTAATGGCCGCATCCATAATTGGTTCATTCCAATGGGACCAAACAATGGACCATTTCTCCAGTTTTACATATGCTTTTTATCCATTCTTGAGTCACAAGTAGGGTTGGCGGAGAATTTCTCCATGAATCTTCGGGAGGCCGAGCGCCGATGCATTCGGCCCCCCAAAAGTGTTGGGGAAATTCTCCGCCGGCCCCCCGCCCCCCCCAGGATGGGACTTACCTTCGGCAAATGTCCCTCTCGGCGGCGGGTCCCGGCGGCGGTTCGGCAGCGTTTCGGCGGGGGCGGGGGCGGCGGCCGGTCTCCTGACCGGCCGCCGCCATTGCAAAAAAAAAAGTAAAGTAAAAAAAAAACCACACACACCCGTGATAGGCTGCATAACGATTTACATAGCCTATCACGGCTAGATTTCCAAAGTCAGCCGTGATAGGCTACGTAAATCGTCATGTAGCCTATCACGGGTGACTTTGGGGGAAAAAAAAAGCGCGTACGCAAATGGCGGCACCCATGGGGCGCCGCCATTTGCGCTCCTTATTTTGGCACATCTAGTTTATGTAAACATTTACGTAGACTACGGCGAAAATAAGGGAACGCTATTTGCGTTGCCCTTATTTTCGCCATAGTCTACGTAAATCTTTACGTAGACTAGACGTGTCAAAATAAGGAACGCAAATGGCGGTCCCCATGGGAGCCGCCATTTGCGTATGTGCTTTTTTTTTTTTCAAAGTCACCCGTGTTAGGCTACGTGACGATTTACATAGTCTATCACGGATGACTTTGGAAATCTAGCCATGATAGGCTATGCAAATCGTTACATAGCCTATCACGGGTGTGTGTGTGTGTTTTTCTTTTTACTTTTTTTTCGCAGCCGGGTAGACGGGGCGCTCCTACCTGGCCTGAATTTCACCAGCAAGGGATGGGGCGCCTATCCCCCGGCCTGAATTTCGGCCGGGCGAGGCGGGGCACCTCCCCCCCTCGCCTGAACTTCGGGGGGAGAACCGAAGTGCCTCCCCCCCACCGCGAAGCAAGCTTCGCGAACAGGTAAGGGACTTTCATCCATCCCTAGTCACAAGGGACAAACCTTTCATTCACACAATACTACAGGCATGAATGGTCCATTTAGGCCTGTAATGTTGCTTGAATTGCCCCTTACGGCTGCCACTTATGCAACATTACATTTATGGAAAAACCCGAGCCACCATTTTGTGAAAAAATGGTGGTTCACTGAAGGAATAGGTGGCCACTGGACACTGTCTGGGTACCCGCAGACCTTGCAGCACCTTACACAGTGCAGCGAGCAGGGGCGGACGGCAGGGGTTCAGAGAACAGGTGGCGGCATGGATGGAGGTGAGTCCATGCATCCTAGTTGCCATTTCTAGCCATGCTGCAAAGGAGAGTGATGGGTTATATCTCTGGGAAGGGCTATAGTTCTGTGGCTGAGCACATGCTTTGAATGCAGAATGTCCCAGGTTCTGTCCCTAACATCTCCAGGTGCAGCTTGGACAGACCCCTTTCTGAAAACCCTGGACAGCTGCCAGTGAGTTTAGATTAAGCTAGATAGACCAATGATCTGACCTGTAATAAGGCAGCTTTCTGCGTTCTTAAGCCATGGAACATATGGGACAAGCCCATAATGCCCCATGTCCCCTCCCCATTTGAAATATGGTGGAGGGTTACAAAGTATAGGGCCTTCTTAACAATGGTGCCAAAATTCTCGAATGTCTTCCAGGGGAATTCACCCCTTGCCTGCTGATCTTTTGACACCGAGCAAAGGCTGCAATCTTTATTAATTATTGTTTGTTTTTATGTTTTAATGTATTGCCCAGAAAACTTGGGGTATAGGGCAGTTTAAAAGTGCAATAAATGCACATACATATATACTTCTTTCAAAATGTATTTTGACTTTGAAATTATCTTTGATCTTTGACTTTGAAATTATCTCCTTCCTTGGCTGCTCTGCTGAATTTTTCTTTTCTTTTTTTTTTTGCTGATCCTTGAGACTCCAGTGTGAAATCGCTGAATTAGAACTAATCAAGAAGTTTGGTTCTATCTGCATAGGTTTGGAAAGAGAAAAGGTTTTCCTGGCCCATACAGTTTATAAGTAACATAGCAAAATGGGGATGATTGTGTTATATTATGAATGAGTGCTGTTGCAAATGGTCACAGCTTATTTTAATCTATACACAAAGTTGTCCCAGTCTGTACTTAAAAAAAACAAAAATTCATTGAAATAGCTCATTTCATTTCTTTCTACTTGCATGTGCATCTGTGCTGTTAACAGAAAATACCACTTCATGCATCTTGCTATAATAAAACTGTTATTCTTTAAGGTACTATAAGACTCTTTTTTTTTTTTTTGGTTATTGCTGTTTAGCTTACTGCTGATTAGTGATTGCTTGATTGTTTAGTATTTTCCCCTAACTGTTGTTTTAATGTATATTTTTATTCTAGTGTTGTTAGCCTCCTCTTATATTCTTTTGGTTCAAAAGGTCAGGATGCTGCCATCCAATATGGAGCATGCCTTCTGATTTTACCTTCACAACTTGAGAAGGGGCCATACTGCAGCATCTCTGGCACCATGAATGCCACATGAGAATACATGAGCCCGCAGGATCTGTCCCAAGTTCCATCTAGTCAGGGCCACCTTCAGCATCATTGTTTAGCTGCTGGGGTCCAGGCCACCTAAACAGGACCCACCACTGATGCGTGCCCTGGACTCCATTTCACTTTTTCCCCTAGCCTGCCATTTTGACCAACACCAGGTGGCTGGTTTTAGCCACCATTTAATTTTCCCACAGTGCCCCATGTAGTAGCACTGTGGGGAAATTGGGGGCTAGGTAGGGGTGGACGAAAGTCACTTACCTGTCCTCGAAGATTTCCCACAGTGGGGGGGAGGCGCTTTGTTGCTCCCCACGCGAAGTTCAGGCCGGGGGGGGGAGGCTTCCCGCCTCACCCGGCCGAAATTCAGGCCAGGGGGGAGGCTTCCCGCCTCGCCCGGCCGAAATTCAGGCCGGGGGGGAGGCTTCCCGCCTCGCCCGGCCGAAATTCAGGCCGGGGAGGAGGTGCCTTGCCTCGCCCGGCCGCAAACTAAACAGTTAAAAAAAACAAAAACGCCCCCATGAAAGGTACGTGACGATTAACGTAGCCTATCATGGCTAGATCTGCAAAGTCAGCCGTGATAGGCTACGTAAATCGCCATGTAGCCTATCACGAGTGACTTAAAAAAAACAAAAAAAGCGCGTACGCAAATGGCGGCCCCCATAGGGAGCTGCCATTCGCGTTCCTTATTTGGTCACTGTAGTCTACGTAAATGTTTACGTAGACTATGGCGAAAATAAGGGAACGCTATTTGTGTTGCCCTTATTTTCACCGTAGTCTACGTAAATCTTTACGTAGACTAGACGTGCCAAAATAAGGAACGCAAATGGCGGTCCCCATGGGAGCTGCCATTTGCGTACGCACTTTTTTTTTTTCCAAAGTCACCCGTGATAGGCTACGTGACGATTTACATAGCCTATCACGGCTGACTTTGGAAATCTAGCCATGATAGGCTACGTAAATCATTACGTAGCCTATCACGAGTGTGTGTGTGTGTGTTTTACTTTTTTTTTTCGCGGCCGGGTAGACGGGGCGCTCCTACCCGGCCTGAATTTCGCCGGCAAGGGATGGGGCGCCTCCCCCCCGGCCTGAATTTCGGCCAGGCGAGGTGGGGCGCCTCCCCTCCCTTGCCTGAACTTCGGGGGGAGAAGCAAAGCGCCTCCCCCCCACCACGAAGCAAGCTGCGGGACGAGGTAAGTCCCTTTCGTCCATCCCTACACTGGAGTCCGTGGCAGAATTCACCGCCATCCCTAGTAGGGACCACTGCTAATGCCTGCCCTGACTAGGGATACTGGAGAAATTTGAGGCGGATTAAAATGAGCTCGGATTTCTAAGAATCCAACCTGCAGAATCTACTGTGCAGCGCCCCCTTCAGGCCATGTGGAGTCCATGGACTTTTGGATGATTTTTTTTTTTACTTTCCCGAAATGTATGCATATAAATCCGCAGAGAAATAGAGAAGTTTCTGCTGAGGAAACGTTGAATGGAATAGGGGCCAACACGCTAAATGTTGTGTACTGATGTAAATTATGTAAATTATTGCGTAAATACTTATGTAATTATTTCCGCAATTATTTCCATATTTTTCCGCACGACGGAAAAAAAATTGCATCTGTCTGTGGGAGGATGATGGAACAAAAGGCGCCTGACACTCTGCGAAACACAGACGGAGCAGATTTTACACAGTCCGTAACATCCCTAGCCCTTACTGCTATCAGCATACTTATTATTTTTCTGGCTCTGCATTCCAAGTCATGCCAGGTGACTGGATTTTCCACAGTGCCCCAGGCCTAACATCAGCCTGGGAAATTCAGGGTGGCCAGTCACAGCCACTCAGCACCGCTCGGAGTATGGCCACAAGAGCCATGTTAACTCACTAGGACCCCCTTAGTTTTCACAGTGCCCCCTCAAACCAGGAACTACTTATGTAGAAAGAAGGGCAACCCAAAGATTTCCTTGACTCTAATAAGAGGAGGCATTTAAGTACATGATATATCCGTCTCAGTTCCTTTAACCCTATAATAATGTGAAATTCAGGCTTGCATCTGAAAATGTGACCAATGTTTTTCTCCATCTCCTCTTTGTTTGTCTCCTCCTGAGCCTTCTTTTCCTAGCCTATGTGAAACAGCATTCCACCCACTTTTATTCCATTATTCTAAGTACTTAAATTTCATTTTCAATGAAGCAGGACTTAATGAATATTTATGAATAGGTCCTGCAGCGTTCACTCAATGTGTAGACTTCCCCTCGCAGCGGGCTATGGCTTTACATTATGCCTTTTATTACTAAAATGTTAGCCATACAAATTGATGTCACGAAGAAGAGAATAAGAAAATAACAGCTTCTCCTGTAAGTTTAACACTTTTGTCTGAAGAGTTTCATGCATCACAGGGTCTCAGGCCCTGGAGCGCCACTCAGATTACACTTTTAAAATGTGAGATATTTAACTATTAAAGCAGGGTTTCGAGTTGCAACTTCTGAATAGCATCTTGCAACATGCCATGAAAAGTGATCTAGGAGAAGCCAGTATCTGCTTAAATTTATTCCTAAAAAGTATTTATTTCTGAAGTATACCCTGAAACAAATAGTTAACATTCTCGGATTCCAGGAACAAAATCCTGCCTTTGAATTCTGGAGAAAGGCAGAAGTGGGACAGGCAGAAAGAAACATCTGCCATATGAAAATCACATTTGAAACTTGTACAAAAAGCCCCCCCCCCCACACACACACACCTTCTTATAGAAAATTTAAGAAGATAACTACATGAGCTGGGGGGGGGGGGAATTACTTGATATCAGACAGGTAGATGGGCATATTTGAATATTCTTTCTTTCCATATTCCTATATCAAATAACTGACTGAAGGAGGGAGGGATGGCCAGAAACACGTTGAGACCTTGATCACAATTTTAAGATTAATGCATTTCCCCTGCAACTTTATAATGTTGGCTAGTAACACCATCCACTTTGGTGGCTTGAAATCTGAATTGCTGCAATGGATTAACATTCCTGGAATTAAAAAAACTATTGGTGGATTTCAGCAGCGCAAACATCAGTCTTACTCCCCTTTTCAAATTTGCTCAGGAAAAATAAGGGTATTTGCATGATCTGTAAATGGGGTGACATTCTGGCCTCTAGATCTAGAGAGAGCTGGATTTTTTTTTTCTGCTGCTGAGGGCAGCATTATCTTGGTGAAAACCTGTTGGGGTCAGATTCCAAGAACTTGCAGCCCCAGACTCCAGAATGGGTGGGGCCAGACCCAAAACTGGGTGAAGTAATGAATGTGGCTTTTGCCTTTGCTCAGTACACTAGATTTCAGTCTCTGTCTCAAAAGGTTTATTTAAAATCACAGTTCAAGGTACACATTCCAGCCAGGAAAAGACACAAAGTTTTCTTTCTAGACTTTTCCTGCACCTCTCTTCCCTGCCCTCTCCCAGTTATCATAGTTCAAGGACACATTCCAGCTGAGGAAAGACAAATATATTTTTGGGGTACTTCACTCTGCCCCCTCCTGATGAGCCATACAAGTAGTTTTCTTCAGTGTATCTTCCATCCAGGACCTTCATCTCACCAGCCCACTCCCATTACAGAACAAAGACCACAACTTTTTCAAGGTAGGGATGGACGAAAGTCCCTTACCTGGTCCCGCAGCTTTTTTCAGGGGGGGAGGCGCTCCGGTTCTCCCCGTGAAATTCTTGGCGGGTGGGGAGGCACCCCGCCCCTCCCGGCTAGGGGTGGACGAAAGTCACTTACCTTTTCTCGCAGCTTGTTCGCGGTAGGGGGGAGCGCTTCGCTGCTCCCCCCACGAAGTTCAGGCCGGGGGGGAGGCTTCCCGCCTCGCCTGGCCGAAATTCAGGCCGGGGGGGGAGGCTTCCCGCCTCGCCCGGCCGAAATTCAGGCCGGGGAGGAGGCTTCCCGCCTCGCCCGGCCGCGAACACGAAAGTAAAAAAAAAACAACAAAAAAAAGTCCCCTGATAGGCTACGTGACGATTCACGTAGCCTATCACAGCTAGATCTGGAAAGTCAGCCGTGATAGGCTACGTCAATCGTCACGTAGCCTATCACGGGTGACTTAAAAAAAAAAAAAAGCGCGTACGCGAATGGCGGCCCCCATAGGGAGCCGCCATTCGCGTTCCTTATTTAGTTGCTGTAGTCTACGTCAATGTTTACGTAGACTACGGCGAAAATAAGGGCAACGCAAATAGCGTGCCCTTATTTTCGCCATAGTCTACGTAAACATTTACGTAGACTACAGCGACCAAATAAGGAAGGGGAATGGCGGCTCCCTATGGGGGCCGCCATTATCCGTACACACTTTTTTTTTTTTTTTTAAAGTCACCCGTGATAGGCTACGTGAATCGTCACGTAGCCTATCAGGGGACGGGTTTTTTTTTTTTTCTTTCATTGCAATGGCGGGGGTGGCAGCTGGTCGAAAGACCGGCTGCCGCTCCCGCCCCACTCGAACACCGGACGAACCGCCAGCCGGACCCGCCGCTGGGAGGGACATTCAGGGAAGGTAAGTCCCATCCCGGGGGGTGCGGGGGGCGGGGGGGTGCGGAGGATTTCTCCCCGAAACTTGTTCGGGGGGCCGAACACGTTGGCGCTCGGCCCCCTAAAGTTTCGGGGAGAAATTCTCCGCCATCCCTACTCCCGGACAAAATTCTGGCCAGGGGGGAGGAGCCCTATCTCTCCCCGCCGAAATTCTGGCCGGGGGGGAGCGCTCCGTCTCCCCGACCGTGAAAGAAAAAAGTAAAGTGTAAAAAAAAAAAAAGTGATAGGCTACATAAAGATTTACGTAGCCTATCATGGCTGACTGAAAAAAAAAAAAAAAGCGTGTATGCAAATGGCGGCGCCCATGGGCGCCGCCATTTGCGTTCCTTATTTGGGCACGGGTAGCGTATGTAAAGATTTGCGTTGCCCTTATTTTCGCCGTAGTGTACGTAAATCTTTACGTAGACTACCCATGCCCAAATAAGGAACGCAAATGGCGGCACCCATGTGCGCCGCCATTTGCATACGCGCTTCCCCCCCCCCAAAGTCAGCCGTGATAGGCTACGTAAAGATTTACGTAGCCTATCATGGCTGACTTTGAAAATCTAGCCGTGATAGGCTACGTAAATCTTTACGTAGCCTATCACTTTTTTTTTTTTACACTTTACTTGGAAATGGCGGTGGCAGCAGCCGGTCGGAAGACCAGCCGCTGCAACGCCGCCGCAACGCCGCCGGGACCCGCTGCCACGAGGGACATTCACGCGAGGGAATTCGGCGGGGAGGGATGGGGCGCCCCCCCCGGCCAGAAGTCCCATCCTGGGGGAGGGGTGGGGGGGTTGCCGGAGAATTTCCCCTCCAATTTCAGGGGGCCAAAAGGGTGCATTCGGCCTCCCAGAGATTCGTGGAGAAATTCTCCGACATCCCTATAATGCAAGGTTTTGTTCATAAGGGTGCTAACCACCCTTTCCTCACTGACAGTCCTTGGTTTTTTTGTACTACTTTTCATTTTAGATTAGGGGTGAACGAAAGTCACTTACCTTTTCTCGCAGCTTTTTCGCGGTGGGGGGGAGTGCTTCGCTGCTCCCCCCGCGAACTTCAGGCCGGGGGGGGGAGGCTTCCCGCCTCGCCCGGCCGAAATTCAGGCCGGGGGGGGAGGCTTCCCGCCTCGCCCGGCCAAAATTCAGGCCGGGGAGGAGGCTTCCCGCCTCACCCGGCCGCGAACACGAAAGTAAAAAAAAAAAAAAAAAGTCCCCTGATAGGCTACGTGACGATTCACGTAGCCTATCACGGCTAGATCTGGAAAGTCAGCCGTGATAGGCTACGTGAATCGTCACGTAGCCTATCACGGGTGACTTTAAAAAAAAAAAAAAAGCGCGTACGCGAATGGCGGCCCCCATAGGGAGCCGCCATTCGCGTTCCTTATTTAGTTGCTGTAGTCTACGTCAATGTTTACGTAGACTACGGCGAAAATAAGGGCAACACAAATAGCGTTGCCCTTATTTTCGCCGTAGTCTATGTAAACATTGACGTAGACTACAGCGACCAAATAAGGAAGGGGAATGGCGGCTCCCTATGGGGGCCGCCATTATCCGTACACACTTTTTTTTTTCTTTTTTTTTTAAGTCACCCGTGATAGGCTACGTGACGATTCACGTAGCCTATCACGGCTGACTTTGCAAATCTTGCCGTGATAGGCTTCGTGAATCGTCACGTAGCATATCAGGGGACTTTTTTTTTTTTTTCTTTCATTGCAATGGCGGGGGCAGCAGCCGGTCGAAAGACCGGCTGCCGCTCCCGCCCCGCTCGAACACCGGACGAACCGCCAGCCGGACCCGCCGCCGGGAGGGACATTCAGGGAAGGTAAGTCCCGTCCCGGGGGGGGGGCGGGGGGCGGGGGGGTGGAGGATTTCTCCCCGAAACTTGTTCGGGGGGCCGAACACGTTGGCGCTCGGCCCCCCGAAGTTTCGGGGAGAAATTCTCCGCCATCCCTATTTTAGATGTAACTCAGGAAGACTCCTCAAAAGAGTCTCAGCAGCAAGATCAAGGAGATGTGGTTGGAATGCTTGCAGGAGCACTTCCAATAATAAGGAGCAGAGTGGAACCTGAGCTGCCAGAGACCGAGGGCTCAGGGCCAGGGAGGATCATCTCCCCAGGTCTAGGGGAGGGTCTAGGGGGCCAGACTGAGAGACCTGGCAGGCCACATTCAGTCTGCAGGCCAGACGTTCCCCATCCCTGCTCAAATGTTTACGTAAAAATGTTTACGCAAAAAGCCGTGATAGGTTACATAAATGTTTACGTAGACTACACGTGCCAAAATAAGGAATGCAAATGGCAGCGCCCATGGGCGCCGCCATTTGCATACGTGCTTTTTTTTCCCCCCAAAGTCAGCCGTGATAGGCTACATAAACATTTATGTAACCTATCACGGCTGACTGCAGGGACGCAAACGGCGGCGGCTACGGCTGCTGCCATTTGCATCCCGGCAGGAGACAAGGTTTCGCGGCTGGAGGGACAGGGTGCCTCCCCCTGGCCAGAATTTCGGCGGGGAGGGATGGGGCGCCCCCCCCGCCCAGAATTTCAGCGGGGAGGGACGGGGCGCCTCCCCCCCGGCCAGAATTTCAGGGGGAGGGATGGAGCGCCTCCCCCCCACCGCGAAGCAAGCTTCAGGATCAGATAAGGGACTTCTGTCCATCCCTATTTGGACTACCACTACGCTGATTTGGAATTAATTTTCCATTGGGAGCACGCCAGAGATGGGTGGACTTCCCCAAAATTCGGTGGGGGCAAAGCAAAGAGTGGAAAGCCACCCCACTCTCATTTTTGCTTTCTCTCACACAGATGCATTCATACACATCCATGAGAACACACAAGCACACATTTTCACATATAACAACATACAACACACATTCATACAGAGATATAGCACTCACCCATTGTCACACATAACACATACATGAAAATGTCACTCCCCCAGTGTAGCAGTTAGATTTGGGGAAAGCCTTCCATTTGAGTCATGCCCCTTTTACTGTTAACAACAACAACAACAACACAGGCCTCCACCTCTTCTTTGTATGTGATTGAAGCAAATCCATGGTTAAACACAGGCCCTACTGCTGCTATATCAAGTTTGGCCCCAAGCCTATAAAGAGAATGCCTAAATGAGCACAAGCAAAAAATGATTAGCGTCAACGGAAATGTATGGAATTTGTAAATTAGACCATAAAATAATTTGCATAAATGCCTTTTAAAAAAAGAAGCCCTATAAAACTTTCCAGCAGTGGCTCATTTACCATCAATACTGCAACTTTTATGATCGAGCCCTGCTGTACTACCACAGACAACAGATGGCATATACAGAATCATAAGCAGGTAACAAACTAATTAGTTATTATTGGATGGTATAATTTATTTATTTTAGATTCAAACACTATCCTATCAGTAAAATGTGTTCATCCTCATAGCGACCTGTAAGATAGGCAGAGGCTTACTTCTCTAAAGACAGGCTGTGATTCCACAGCAGCTGGGGGTAGGGATGTACGAAAGGCACTTACCTGGTCCCGCAGCTTGCTTCGCGGTGGGGGGGAGGTGCTTCGGTTCTCCCCCCGAAGTTCAGGCCAGGGGGGGAGGCACCCCGCCTCGCCAAAATTCAGGCCGGGGGGGAGGCGCCCTGCCTCGCCCGGCCGAAATTCAGGCCGGGGAGAAGCGCTCCGTCTCCCCAGCCACGAAATAAAAAAGTGGGAAAAAAACACCCCCGTGATAGGCTACGTAACGATTAACGTAGCCTATCACGGCTAGATTTCCAAAGTCAGCCGTGATAGGCTACGTAAATCGTTACGTAGCCTATCACGGGTGACTTTGGGGGGAAAAAAGCGCGTACGCAAATGGCGGCGCCCATGGGCACCACCATTTGCGTTCCTTATTTGGGCTCGGGTAGTCTACGTAAAGACTTACGTAGACTACGGCGAAAATAAGGGCAACGCAAATAGCGTTGCGTTCCCCTTATTTTCACCGTAGTCTATGTAAATGTTTACATAGACTAGACATGCCAAAATAAGGAATGCAAATGGCGGTGCCCATGGGCGCCACCATTTGCGTACGCGCGGTTTTGTTTTTTTTCACTCAGCCGTGATAGGCTACGTAAATGTTTACGTAGCCTATCATGTTTTTGTTTTGTTTTTTTTTACTGGAAATGGCGGTGGTGGCAGCCGGTCGTAAGACCGGCTGCCGCCGCCGCACCGCCGCCGGATCCGCCGCCGCCAGGGAGATTCGCCAAAGGTAAGTCCCGTCCCAGGGGGGGCGGGGGGGCAGACCATTTCACCACCGATTTCGGGGGGCCGAATATGCTGGCATTCGGCCTCCCGAGATTCGTGGCGAAATTCTCTGACATCCCTAATATTTTCCTACGAATTTATATGCATAAATTTTGGGAAAGTAAAACAAAATCATTCGAAAGTCCACAGACTGTTCGCAGCCTGAGGGGGTCACTCCACAGTGGATTCCGCAGGTTGGATTCTTAGAAATCCAAGCTCATTTTAGTCTGTCTAAAATTTCTCCAGCATCCCTAGGTAGGGCTGAAGCACGTTTAGTCTTCTTGGGCATAGCACACCAGAATAGGGCTGATGGCTTACTGTGATGTGTGAACAGGCTCGTAGTGTTTAGTACTCTAATTTTTAACTATGCTGGTGCTCTTCACCCTGATTCTCATGTTATAGTTGGATTAGTGCTGAGCAAAAATGTCCCTTTTGTACTTCCATTTCCAGACTGTGAATGGGGGAGGGGCAATTATTGGGAGAGATCTAAAATTGCAGGATGCAGTCGGAAAACTCACCACTGCCACCTGGTTGCAGAGTTCCTCCGGGTGACCCCTGTCCAGGACCCATTTTCCTTTCCTCAAAGCTCTCAGGAGTGATGCTACATTGTGACATAGCCTTAGTCCTGGGTCTCTTGTAAAGAAAAAAAAAAATGATCCCTGGCAGCCACCCAGAAGACTTCCAGAAGGTGGTATTCATCCTCTGACTTCTGATGCTCCCATTTCCAGTTTCCCCTTCCCCTTTCCTCAGTTTCAAGCTGAAAGGTCTCTTCAGAGAATTCCCAGCTCAGCACTACTTTGGATGCAGCTGCATCAGGACAAAGTGATTTTGCAACATCAGATACACCTAGTGAATATTTCATTGCAATATACTCATTTGGGGAGAACTGGTATTTAGCCCACCAGAATGAAGCTTGGTGTTGTACACAAATCTTTTGGATTCAACATGAGATTTATTTTATTTCATTTTATTCATTGTATTTTTAATCCACCCAATAACACGCATTCTCTAGGCAGATTATAAAAAGCTAAAAGAATAATAATAGCAAATGCAATACAATACTGTATTAAAGATGACTTTAAATTATGTTGTTAAACCATACCGGTGTGACATTCCTGTAACAGATTTACTATGTCACGACGAAGAATGCTTCTTTTTAGTGTTTTTCAAGATGCCATCACTTGTAATCCTGCCATATGGAGGCTATTGCAAAGGGCAACTAAAATGATCAGGGGGCTGGAGAATCTCCCCTATGAGGGAAGGTTACAACAGCTGGGATTGTTTAGCTTGGAGGGTAAGGGGAGACATGATAGAGGTGTACAAAATTATGCATGGTGTGGACAACATGGGTAGTTTTTTCCCTCTCTCATAATACTAAACTCCGGGCTCATCCCATGAAGCTGATTGGTGAGAGATTCAGAACAGATAAAAGGAGATACTTCTTCACACACCAGATAGTTAAACTATGGAATTCACTATCACAAGATGTAGCGATGGCCACAACTTTGGTTGGCTTTAAAAGGGGATTGGACAAATTGATGGAGGAGAAGGCTATCAATGGCTACTAGTCCTGATGGTTATGTGCTACCTCCAGTATCAGAGGCAGTGTGCCTATGTACACTCGTTGCTGGGGAACATGAGTGGGAGGGTGCTGTTGTGCTCATGCCCTGGTTGTGCATTCCCAGTCGACAGCTGGTTGGCCACTGTGTGAACAGAATGCTGGACTAGATGGACCCTTGGTCTGATCCAGCATGGCTCTTATGTTCTTACCTCTTTAGCATGTGAAAGTTACCTCATGATGACCTTCTGAAGTAGCCTGACATGATTTGATGTGGCCTAATTCTATAAACCCATCCACGGGTTTACAAACTCAAATACTGAGCTATCGAACCATGTGTGAAGGGCTTCAAAACTTTCAGTTGTAAGCTGTTTAGGGTCAAGGATCTGCCTTTACATTTTCTTCCTAAATGATCAAACACACTTTTGAATGCTCCTAGTGATTGATGTAGGATTCCTCACTTTTCCAAATGACAGGCTTCAGAACTGGGGAGGGGGAAAAGCCTTTCCTCTGCATGCTGTTTTCTTGAGTTAAATCCCCCCAAGATGTTATTTGCCCTGCTGGAAGAATTCCTCAGGATGGCAAAAAACAGCTTCAGGGGATGGAAAATGGTGCTGAGGGATGGCTTGACCATGCACTCAGCTGGGGGAGCAGCCCTGATCTAATTCAGCCTCCCCCTCACCCAGCCCCCCAGTTGCTTTTTTGTTTTTTAAAGAAACATCCAAAGATCTTATCACAGATCTCCCAGATTGCATTTAATTTGACCCTCTTGTTAAGCTACAGATATCATAAATTAGTCTGGGAATTAATAGAGATCAGGTAGAAATTTGTTCACTTCTCATTTTCATGAGAACTTATCAATTCCACACTACCCAAACCTGTACACAAACTGGAATGTTGTTAAACATCAATACCTGCACTTTTACAAAATTTGCTATCAAGTTCATGCATCAAAACAATGTGTCAAAAAACAGTACAGAAAAGTGTGCAAAAATGTGTATACTATAGGAAACACACACAAAAACACTTTATCTTAGGGAAAATTTCCTGAAAACATGCACATAATTTGAAAGATGCATTAAAATGTGTACATTTTGAGAAATGCACAGAAAAATAACAGCACATTTTCATGTGGATTTTTTTAAAAAATAATAATAATAACAAACTGATGTGGGAATGGGAAGGAACAAATTTCATTTTGAAAAAGTAAGCAAAATTGAATTTGGCAGATTCATCCATCCCTAGCGATAAACAGAACACAATCATACAAGTAACATATTAGGAGATCTGAACCTTCTGTCTATCCTGTGCCCAGCTGGCAAGAACTAGTAGGCAGAGTGGGAGGAGGATGGAGGCTATTTTGCCTCCCACACCTCTCTAAAAATAAAGCATTCAGCTAGATGGACCTCTGAGCCAGTTTAGCTGACCTAACTTATTGTAAATGGAATAGGTTTGCTTGAAGATTGCTCAGTGTATAGAACTTGCCAAGACACTTGGTGTTTTTCAGCTTCTATCACATCAAATCCAACTGTCTCATGTCACCGAGTATCAGTAAATGCTTTTTAAAAAGCTGACAGCCAGAGGCTTTTCAGGTGACCGACCCAGAAGGTGAAGAAGTTGGTGAGAAGATGGGTAGTGGTCCACAGGCTCACACACTCCTTCCTCGCTCTTGTCCCCACTTACAAAGACATTCATTTCTTCTTTTCAGTTTTTAAGCTGTTCTTAGCGTTGTCAACCATCGTTAGTCCAAACCACAGTTTGCAAATCTGCCGATGATTGGCCACCTCATGCAAAGAGAAAAGGCACTGGAAAAGACCCTGATGCTGGGAAAGATTGAAGGCAAAAGGAGAAGAGGACAGCAGAGGATGAGATGGCTAGATAGCATCACTGATGGGATGAATATGAACTTGAGCACACTCCGGGAGAGAGCGCAGGACAGGAAGGCCTGGCGTGCTATGGTCCATGGGGTCACAAAGAGTTGGACACGACTGAACGACTGAACAACAACTACGATTTGATGGTAACTATAGTTAGCAAAAAAGTTGGTGCCAATAACATTGCCCATAGCTAGCTCTAAAATTGAAAGGGGGAGAGAAATGCTTGTGCAAGAGGGGCAGACAAAGCAGGAGCGTCAGAATACATGGGGTGCTCCTGATTTCCCTGGTTATCAGTGCCAATAGTGTCAACATCTGTACCTCTCTGCATAATGTTTTGGCAGAATGCAGACAGCACAAAATCATCTATTTGGGGGCAGGTCTAAGACTGATTTTGGCAATAGAATAATATCCTCATCCATTGTCAGAATCCAAGCCCAATATTGTATTTCCACCACTGCTCTAGCTAAATGCCTTCCAAGGACTCACCACCAAATTGAGCGGTGCTACTGCTTCATCAGGATTACAGCATTCATGGCAACCTCCTTTTGAAACAGGAAATGTGAAGGGAAATTGCAGCCAAAACAATGAAATCATCTTCACTGCTTAATTGGGATCATTTTAACACGCTAAATATTCTGGGGGAGAGAGGGAAAAGTTAATTTTAAGCACTTACTGTCAGCAAGGCTGCATAAAGCATCTTGTTGAGATAAGGCAAAGATTCCTTTTCAGAACACTGCCCTCGAGACGTTTGATTTAATGGATTACTCTATTAAACTGAGTTACTAAACATCTATCTTCCAAGCCTGCAATTTCTCTTGTGCACAATATGCAAACATTATTTGTGTTGCAGAGTCATATTTCCTACTTGACAACTCCCCTGAAATACCTTGAAGTCCTCTGCTTGCACAATTCTCTGCACCTTACAGACTAAAACTGTCCAAGGAGCTGCAAGAACAACACCAGCAACTCTGCCGGGTTTCCATGCTCCTTGTTAAGACAGGAACCGAACTGTGTTTTCCCCCAGGCAATGCCTTAAAAAACTTTAGGCCATACGTTGCTGAATTATTTAGCAGAAGTTACTATGCAAACAAGGACTAAATAATTCTCTTTGAGCTTCTTGTGGTAAACATGGAAGCCAGAGGCAGATTGCCTATATGACATCTACATGCTTTACCATCCTTCCTGGAAAAACAAATTGTATTTTACTTTTTTTCCCATCAGATTTGACAATACCCCAGTCCATCTGAGACTCTGTATCTGCAGGTGTGGGGAGGTTGAGGATGATTTTCATTACTTACTAAGATGTCCTCTCTCTGGCCATCCTAGGCATAAATTTCTTGCAATCATTCTTCAGCACCTCTCAAACAGACCACCCTTAGAACAGATATGTGTGTTCTTCTTTCTGGCACTGATGCTTTTACCACTCTCCAGGTTGCAAAAGTTGCCTTGGCAGCAAGGAAAATACATCCCAAAGCCCAAACAGCCTAGTGGGGATGATTCTGTTGGATGTGTGAATTTATGTCTGTATAAATATGTGACTGCTGTACTGATTTTTTCTCCTTTTTTAATGTACATTGTGGTGGCCTATGGCTTTAAGCAATAAAGTATCTATCACTCCCATCAGAAATGCAGAGCTTGACTTTTACCCATTCTAAAAGATGAGTAAATGGGCAGACGGTGCATTTCCTGGGTTGTTTTGTTTTTCTTCTGGTTTCCAGGCTTAAGTGTGCAATGGGTGTTGAACTGGGGATGTAAAAGGTATCAGGGAGTATCCTGAAGTGTGCACCAACATCTAGGTCTGGCAAAGCAGAGTGTCAGGAATGAATCTGACCATGTGGAGATAGTTAGCAGCTCAGACTCAGAACAGAATGGGAACACCCAGAACTGGGAGAGGCTCCCTCCCTGGTGAGCTCAGATATGGTGAGGCGTTCTTCTCAAGACCTTGGCACACAGATGGCTCATCCTGAAGGGTGCCCCCTTTCCTCCTCCATGAGAACCCAGGTCTCAGGGGAGGAGGAGAGTGAGAGGTGTGACTTGAGGGATGCTAGGGTCAGTCACTGAGGAAAGCAAGAAAAGTTAGAGGCAGAGCTCAGATGTTCCTCCAGGTTGGCTATGTGTGATAGCCTGCATAGGAGGAAGCAACTGTAAAGGAGGAGTGTCCCCCTAAACTAGTTCTGGCCAGGAAGCTCTTGTTCAAACTGCCAGCAACTTCTCTAACTTCCACTTCGGCTCCTCTATTGATATTTGTAATTGTGTGGAGTAGCTGTTTCCTTTGTAGCCTGAGAATTTCCTAGAATTTGCATCTGTAAAGAACCTGGTCATTAACTAATAGAGTAGTGAGCCTGAAGCCTGGAATCTTGGGGAGTGTTGATTGCAAAGAGAGAGGATGAAGGAACTAGGGATGTACAAAAGTCACTTACCTTTTCGACGGGGTGATTTGCAGTGAGGGGGAGGCGCTCTGCACCTCCCCCTGAAATCCTAACCTGGCTGGATCTGCTCCGCAGAGATTCTGCAGAGACGCTGGCCGTGGCCGCCTGCAGCCGGACATCCGGCCGCTGGGCAGCCTGCAGGAAAAAAAAAATGCGTACGCAAATAGCGGCGGCTAAGGCGGCTGCCATTTGCATTCCCTTTTTTTGGCTGTTTTAGCCTACGTAAATATTTACGTAAGCTATTACGGCAAAAAAAAAAAAAAAAGAGGGAATGCAAATAGCGTAGTGGGCGCCATTTGTGTTCCTTCCCCCCCCCACTGTTTTAGACGTAAATATTTTGTCCCACACAAAGCACATTACAATAGTCCAATCTTGAAGTTACCAATGCATAGATCACTGTAGCCAGACTATGCCTGTCCAGGAATGGTCACAGCTGTTGTACCAGCCTAAGCTGGTAACAGGCACTCTTTGCCCCTGAGGCCACTTGGGCATGACGTGACAGAAATTAATCCAATAGCAACCCTATCCAGGACAGGCAAATTACTCAGTTCCCATACTTGGAATTTACACCATGCACACTCGCTGAACCCCCACCAGCCCTCCGGCCTGTTCGCTGAGCCACACGAGCCACTGCGCGGTCCATGGGCACCTGGTGAGCAGCCACCCAATCCCTCACCGAGCTGCCAGTGTGCGAAAAAATGGCGGCTCTGTTTTCTTCATAAATTGAATAATGGCCCGTAAAGGGGCCATTTATGAAACACTGCAGGTAAATGGACCATTTATGCCTGAAATGTTGCATAAATGGCACCTTTATGGCTGCCATTTATGCAACATTACATTTATGAAAAAAACAGAGCTGCCGGGGTTTTTTGCAAAATGGTGGCTTGGCGGACCAATGGGGACCACCGCACATGCCTGACTAAGTGTGTGCCAAGTCGGACAAGTACGGCGATCTGTGGACTGGAGTCTGGGAGGCCGAGTGGGGAAGGGGAGTCTACCACACTCCCATGATATCCCTACCCACAGAGCCTCCATCTTACCAGCATACAATTTCAGTTGGTTGGCCCTCATCAAGACCACCACAACACCCAAACACTAGTCTAGATCATGTACAGCCACACCTGACTCAGATATAACAGAGAAATACAGCTGGGTGTCATCTGCATATTGATGTCACTTTGCCCCAAATCCCCTGATGACCACATCCAACAGCTTCATATAGATGTTAAAAAGTGTTGGTGTCAGATTGTGCCCTGTAGCACCCCACAACACAGTTGCCAGGGGGCTGAGACACAATTTGTCAATGCCACTGTCTGAAACTGACCATGCAGGTAGGAATGGAAACACTGCAATACAGTAATCCAGCCTCACAGAGCTGGTTCAGGGGAATATCATGGTTAATGGTATCAAAAGCTTCTGAGAGATCAAGGTGAAGGAACAGGGTCATACTCACCTTGTCCCTCTCCTGATAAAGGTCAGTCATTAGGGAAACCAAGGCCAATTCTGTCCCCAAACCAGTCTTGACCTCAGATTGAAATGGGTCCAGATGCTCCATATTCGCTAAAAGTATCTGCAGCTGTACCATCACCACCCTCTCAAGCACCTGGCCGTAAAAGGGGATATTTGTAACTGGGTGGCAGACCTATGAGAAGGGGTGGCTTTTTCAAGAGTGGGGTCACACAATCATCTCTTTAAAGGTGGATGGTACCATTCCCACATGTAAAAGATACATTCACCACTCCCTGGACCCACATGGTCAGATCTCCCCAGCTAGACCTAATAAGCCATGATGGGCAAGGGTCAAGGGGGTACATGGTCGGCTGCATCACTGCAAGTTTCTTGTCCGCTTCATCCGGCCTCCTCAATAGAAAGTGATTCCACAAAACTGAGTAAGTTGGTGCATTGGACACCTCAACAGACTTGTCGGAACATTAGTGTTCAGATCGCTACAAAGTCAAGTGGTTTTGTCCTCAAGATGCCTAGCAAATTTGTCACAATTCGTCTTTGATTAAAGCATGTTTCAAAAGTACACACACACATTTTTCAAATTTGTTTTTGTTTGTTCCATGAATTGCATCAGAAGCTCAAAAGTATATGGACTTCAGCTGCAGATTGTGTCCGGGTCTGCGTTTCGTTCCAGGAGGTGCAAACTGAGTAACTTCTGCTCAAAAATGAACTGAAAAAAAGGCCTCATGCATCTCTACAAAGCTGAGCAATGAAGAGTTCTGCAAGCTCACCATCACACTCACCCCTTCCTCTGCCCAATGTTTTTGCCTCACTTTATCCTTGACTGAACAAGAGCTGCCTGCATCTGACAACAGAATAGTTGGTGAAGAAAGCAAGCCACTCTCTGTTACGTGTCTCCAAGTCACTTAAACAGGTTAGATCAGCCTTCCCCAACCTGGTGCCCTCCAGATGTTTTGGACAACTCCCAATAATTGGCCATACTGGTGGGGCTGATGCAAGTTGGAGTCCAAAACTTCTGAAGGTCACCAAGTTGGAGAAGGCTGGATTAGAGGGGGGGTTGGCTGCGATGGCCTTGTAGGCCCCTTCCAAACCCTGCTATCCTACTATTTTATGATATCACTCTAGTCTTGAGAATATCAGGGGGATTTATACAACCAGCATGACCCAATATTGAATCAACTCATGCCAGTCATATGTGTTATTAGGTGGAATATACTACCACAATAAGTACTTATATATTACTTATATAATAAGTATTACACAATAAGACACTACCACAGGCAGCTAATTTTGGGTGTTATGAAAGGAGAACAAATTGTTAGTTTTTAAAATGTATTATTATTGCATTTTTCAGTGCCAGGGAGCGAGATATATTTTCTGCCTCAGGTGCCCAAAGACCTTGGCCAACTTTGCGTAGTCTCTAGCTTGGCTGGGGTGGGGTGGGGGGCGTTGGGCACCATTTGCTGTTCCACCTCAGGCAGCCAAATGTCTTGGGCTGGCCATGATATATGTGCATCGTATTTTCATGAATGATGCAGTTGGCAGCACAACTCTGTTCCAGCAATTAAAGCATTGATGTTGAAAATGAACAAAAAAGGGTTGATTAGCCTTACTTTCATTTGTGGTATTACTTCTAAACCAACACTATCCTCACTCAGGTTTTACTTCATCACAGTCAAGATAGTATAGAAAAGGGATGGAAGAATCTGAATATGTCAAGTCTGAATCCTCTCCATTGCTCCTTTAAGTTCATTCCATCCCATTTCCGCATAAGTTTGTGATTTTTTTTTTTAAAGTCCACATGAAAATGTGTACATATTCTCATGCACGTTTAGCTAAATCAGGGATGGGCAACATGTGGCTTGTGGCCAGTACGTGGCCCCCAGTGCTGAATGTGGCTGTGGCAAGGAGGGAATTAGTGATTTTAGCATTATGGGGTGCTAAAAGGGACCAATTTTGCTTGAGAACAAGCAAATGTGGTCCCTTTTAGTGCTCTGCAGCAGTTTGCTGCCAGATTTTGATGGCAAACAGCCAATACTTTTTTTCTGAGTGCCCCATAGAGTGAGGCCTATGGGGCAGTGTCTGAGGGGCAAAAATGGCCCCAGACCCCCCAAATTTGCCCAGTCCAGATCTAAATATATACACATTTGTATGCATTTTTCCACATATACATGTTTTAATGTGTACGTTTCTAAATATACACATTTTTGAAAGCGATTTTTCTATAACATAATGCGATTTTGTGTGCATTTCCCTTAATATGTGCCTTTTGGGTGCATTTTCCCTATTATACAAGTATTTGTTCATGTTGTTTTATTTGTGAACTGCATTGCAAAATTTAGAGAAGTGTCAGTATTGCCATATCACTGCATGCCAGTTCAAAAATATAGGTTCAAAAATGTAGGTTCAAAAGTGTAGGTTCAAAAATGGTGAATTATTTGGTACGATTTCAGCCTGTGCATCACTTCGGCCTGAGGCTCGAGCCCTGAGTTGAAGCAGGCTGCTTCGGGTCACTTTGAGCCCCTTCCAAGGTGAAGCGAAGGGGGCACGAAGTGACCCGGAGCAGGTCCGGGGCTCCGCGAAGTGCTTGGTGCACTTCAGAGCTTCGGCATCCCCAGCCCAGCTGTGCCAGGTCCTTACCTGAGCTGCCCGCCTCTGCCTCAGCCACCACTGCTTCTGCCTCCTTGCTGCCTTCTCCGACGCCACCTTCTCCGCCACCTCCTTCTCCTCGTCCTCTGCCTCCACCACTGTCATCACCACCGCTGCCTTCATCGCTGTCATCTTCTGCCAGAGCCGTTGTTGCTGCTGCCACTAACATCGCTGCCACCACGTCCTAAGGCCTGGACACGCACTGGCTGTTATTGCAGGGAGTCACCATTTTTTAAATGGCAACTTCCAGGAACTTCCAGGACGTTACCAGTTTAAAAATGGTGAATCCCTGCAATAAGAGTCAGTGTATATCCACGCCTCAGGAGCTGGCAGAAGCAAAGGCGGAGAAGTCGGTGGCAAGTAGAAGGTGGCGGAGGCAGAGAAGGTGGTGGTGGCAGCAGCAGAGAAGGCAGCGGTGAGAAGAAGGCGGCGGCAAAGGTGTTGAATGAAGCAGCGAAGGCAGCAGCAGAGAAGGCGGCAAAGAGGAGAAGGCAGCAAGGAGGCATTGGCATCAACAGTGATGGAGGAGGAGAAGGCGGCAATGGAGGAGGAGGAGGAGGCAGCAGCAAGGTCAGGAGCTGGGGGGTTACACCGGGGCATCGGGGGGGAGACCCAAAGTGGGGTTCGGCATCCAAATCCCACTTCAGGTTCAGGGCCAAGTCATGTTGGGGGCTCCCAGAATCATCCCAAGCCAAATCAGGCCTGCCTCCGAAGCCACAAAGTGGTTTCCGAGTCAGATCGGAGGGTCCTTGCACAGCCCTAGTAAGTTTGCATTAAAATGTAAACCCAATTAATTCTCAGCCATCCCGCACAACCAACTGATTTTTTCCACTTTTCAATATATTGATTATGGAGTGTTCTCAAATCATATTATGTATGGGCCCCTGCAAATGTTTGTTAATTCCACCTATTGCCAGAGGGAAGGCACGGAGTGCTGGTGGGTTCATGACCTGGCTAACAATACATAGAAATGCCATTTACTTAAAGCTTGTACAAGGAATATCATCTCATCTTCAGTGATCATTAATTAATTAATTACATTTCTGTACTGCCCAATAGCCAAAACTCTATATACCAGCATACCCCAACCTGGTCCCCTCTAGAAAACTTGTGAACTGCAACTCCCAGCCAGCATGACAAATGCTCAGGAATTTTGGGAGTTATAGTCCAAAATATCTTGAGGACACTAAGGTCAGATCAGATCTACACCTTGTGTCATAATGATAAGATCCCATCGTGGTGATGCTATATCCCCCTGTGCATTTATACCTCATAGTGCACACAATGACATCTGTTGTGGTCTTTTGGATAATATGGAATAGAAAGTGGGAAATAACACTAGGAAAACGGTACACAGAATGCATAATGTCCCCCAACAGTTATCAGTGCATTTCAATACCAATAAGAAGCACCAGTGCAGATCTCACCCAGGGTGAGAAAGGAAAATGTCAATGGAAATTCCAGAAATAGAGTTAGTATTGCCATCCACATAGGAACACTCAGGGATACCTCTGTCCTTTAGTCAAGCTTTGTTTCCTCTTCCAATATGACAAGAAACAGCACTATTTCAGACTTATATTGCTGAGGGCATTTTGCCATTGAAACCACTCCTTAGACTCTGAGACGGATCATAACTGGGGGTCTAGTTCAGTGCAGGCAGATTGTGGTCCAAAATGGTAGAGGTAGATGGTTAAGGGTAGGCTGGGAGCCAATTCTGGACTGAGCAGACAAGAAAAGGGAGGTAACCAAAGGAAGCTGTGTGGCTATTCAGTGGGATGAGTTATTCTGGCTGAGAAATCAAGCCTGAAGCAACAATACCCTGACCAATTGGATGGAACTGCAGCACAGGAATGATCAGGCTAGCAACTCCCTCAGCCTACCTTGGAGGCAGTGCCAGCTCAAGGTTTTTGAGGGCCTTTGGGCAAGACCCTCTCAATGGGCCCCCGCCCTCAGTGAATTTTCCTTCTCATCACTAGCTGCTATTGCTTCTCATACTGTTTCTCATCATTGCTGCTATTTGTTTGCTTGGTTGACAGGTAGAGAGCCAGTGAGCAAGCAGGCGGTACTTTTTACTTGAAAAACAAAATCAGAAAAAAGGGGGAAATGTGTGTGTTTTTTAAAGTCAAAATACAAGTAACTGATGGTCTGTAGATAGGGGGGAAAAATTGTGAAAAATTGCTGGGCAGAAAACAATTCCTGGACATCGACGAGAGAAAACAATCATTTGTAGCTGTCTAAGCCAAGCACAATTCTACCTTTATCAGTTTGCATTACTTGTAAAGCTGAATGTAAAATTGGAGTCACGATTAGCTGACGTGAACTCCCCATAAGGATGGAGATTGCTTTTTGGATTCTTCAGGCTTAAACCTATTTGGAAATGTCCACACTTACAGCTTTTAAGCATGACAAGGGAAAATAGTCCATTGCTTTACCAATGGGGAATGGAAATGCTAGGACTCCATGATGTCAGTAGGGGTGGGCAGATCACTCACCATCCATTCCGCGACAGTGTCCACAGGGGCGGGAGGCAATCCATTCCTCACCCCTGGAATCCTCCAGGGCTGCTCCACATCTCGAGGATTTAGCGGAGCCACACTCCTGCTCTACAGCGCTGGCGATAACGGTAATGGAGTCTGCCATTACCGTATTCCTTGGGTTAATACAGCAGCAAATGGCGTAGTGGACACCACTTGCAGCTGTAAGGCACTGGTTTTTATGTAAATAGAGCCAGAAATGGCTGCAATTAAGGTAAACTCAGGGCTTTACAGCCGCAAGTGGCGTCCAATACACCATTTGCATCTGTGTTAAAAACACAGATGCAAATGGCGCATTGGACTCCACTTGCAGCCATAAAGGCCTGTGTTTACCTTAATTGCATCCATTTCTGGCTCTATTTACATAAAAACCAGCGCTTTACAGCTGCAAGCGGCATCCACTATGCCATTTGCAGCTGTATTAACCCAAGGAATATGGTACTGGCAGATGCCATTACCGTATCGCAAATGCTGCAGAGCCAGAGTGTTGTTTTGCAGGGGATCCTCCGGACTCGGAGGTAAGTGGGGCCATTCTGCCACGGAGTCCGGAGGCCAGATTCCAAAGAATCCGGCCTCATTCGAGTCTGCAGCAGATTTCTCCAACACCCCTATATGTCAGAAAGATGGTGAGACAGGTGGAGACAATGGTATAATGTTCCTCAGCTTAGTGTTTGCATTGACACCTCATGGCACTGAAGGAAGGGCTGGAGCTAAGTGGCACTGTAGGGATGTACGAAAGTCCCTTACCTGAACCGAAACTTGATTCGCGGTGGGGGGGAGGCGCTCCGTCCCTCCCCCTAAAATTCTGGTCAGGGGGAGGCGCCCCGTCCCTCCCGCCGTGAATCCTGGCCGGCCGGGACACAAATGGCGGCGGCCGTAGCTGCCGCCATTTGTGTCCCTGCAGTCAGCCGTGATAGGCTACTTAAATGTTTATGTAGCCTATCATGGCTGAGTGAAAAAAACAAACAAATGTGTGTACGCAAATGGCGGCGCCCATGGGCGCCACCATTTGCGTTCCTTATTTTGGCATGTGTAGTCTACGTAAACATTTACGTAGACTACGGCGAAAATAAGGGGAACGCAAATAGTGTTTTGTTTTGTTTTTTCCCACTCAGCCATGATAGGCTACGTAAATCTTTATGTAGCCTATCACGTTTGTTTGTTTTTTTACTTGGAAATGGCGGCAGCGGCAGCCGGTCAGAAGACCGGCCGCTGCAGCCGCAGCCGCTGCCGCCAAACTGCCGCCAGAGCTGCCGCTGCCAGGGACATTCGCATAAGGTAAGTCCCGTCCCAGGGGTGGCGGGGGGGCAGACCATTTCGCCATCAATTCCGGAGGGCCGAATGCGCTGGCATTCGGCCTCCCCGAGATTCGTGGCGAAATTCTCTGACATCCCTAAGTGGCAGAGTGCATGCTTGGCATGCCAAAAATCCCAGGTTCAATCCCAATGGTTTAGTTCATCCAGAAACCATTCTCACATGGTGACCTGCTTCCAGGAGGCTCACAAGGAGAGTCTGATGGTGGTGGCCATCACTCCCACTTTGTTCATTATTTCCTAAATCCCTATGGGTTGGATCCAGATTTAGTTGTGTGCAAGTGGACAGGTGGATGTGAACTTCCCAGCACTTTGATCCCCATGGCAGCCCCTCCAGCCCCTGACTGGTGACTCAGCTAAATGGGATAAGCTGTTAGCGATGGGCAAACGAGTGATGTTTGAGCTTGTCAATATTCTCTAAGCATCAGCTCACTGCTGGTCTCTCCTCGCTTTGCACTCATGTTTGTGATCTCTGTTTGTTTTGCATGAATGGGAAAATTGCGCAAAATGAATTGCTATCAAACGTGAAAGTTGTGCAAGCAATTCCCACAATTGTGCAAATTTCCCCCATAGATTAAAGCATGGGTGGTTTAAAATGCGCAGATTTTGAGAAAGTTATGCATTTTTCAAGTAGACATTTTGCAGAAATGAAGGCAAGTTCAGGGATTTGTGAACATTTTCAGAGAAAATTTCAGAGAACATTTTTTTGGAGAAGATGTGCCCCATTTGCATTCAGGAGCATTTTCGTGTGATTTGTGAACTGGAATGAAATTCTCAGACATCCTAGCTGTGGTGCCTTCTTGTAAATCAGGTGGAGGCATCTTCCATGAATGGTGCCCTTCCATCCTAGATCCTAGATCCAATCCCATGCATCCTTTTTGTCACCCTCAATTTGCTAAGCTTTTCTTAATTTTTTTTATTTCTTTATTTTATAGATTTATTACCCCACCCTTTAGGGCAGGGGTGAGCAATTTGCAGCCCTTAGCCTCATTTCACATGGCCGTCAGCCTCATTTCAAAAGCCCTGCTCTGCATGCAATCAGTTCAGACCTGTGGGAAGAGTCATCTGTCTCTTCCCAGGCAGCCTGGTACGGGGGAAGGAAGAGGGACAGAGAGAAAAGGGGATGGCAGAAAGAGAAAAAAAGGGAGTGGGAGAAAGAAGAAGAGAACAGGGGTGACCCACCCCTTTTTGGCTCTGACCCACTACAGGCTTCAGCTCCTCCCATCGCCAACATGCAGCCTCTGACAGATTGCCCATGAGGTAAGGTGGCCTTCAACAGAAAAAAGGTTGGCCACCCCTGCTGTAAGGTATCTATACTCATGGTCTGGCTTATCATAACCAACACGCATTTCAAATTATTAAACCACCAAAGCAGTCACATAGCAATATAAGATGGATAACCAATATAAAATAACAACAGCAGATAAAATAGTTATATAACTGACCAGAATTTAAAAAATGACCAGAATAAAAACATGTTCATAAAGTTGCTTCATCCCCAGATCATTTTAATTGTATCTGTCTGTACTTGTTTGAGCTCTATATTTTTCAAGTTGGGGGTGGACAAAACTGCACAGAGTAGTCCAAGTGCGGTCAAACCAAAGCTAAGTATAAAGTCATCATGATATCTGCTGTTATGTTTGTAAGCCCTTTCCTAATAAATCCTGATAGTGCTGTGCTAAGAGTCACGTTGACATCTGTATGTTAAATGAAGCAACACTGAAATAGAAAGTGTTTCTCTACTTTTCCATCCAAGTCATGGAAACGAAGTCATTGCTTTTTGCAGGGTCCCTGATAGTGTGGAAAGAGCCCATGCCCTGATGGTTTGTACAAACATAGGCTCTTTCACAAAATATGCTGAATGCAAATTGGGAGAAGCAGTGAGCATGATTCCTCTCCCCGCTATGGCCAGGCCTGGCGACAGCTCCCAGAACACTGGGATATTTGCCAGTGTCTGCACAGCCTGGCTGGGCCTACTGGGGTAACACATTGCCTGGCATCCCCAGTTGTTGTTGTTTATTTGTTCAGTTGCTTCCGACTCTTTGTGACTTCGTGGACCAGCCCACGCCAGAGCTTCCTGTCGGCCGTCGCCACCCCCAGCTCCCTCAAGGTCGAGTCCATCACCTCCAGAATATCATCCATCCATCTTGCCCTTGGTCGGCCCCTCTTCTTTCTGCCTTCCACTTTCCCTAGCATCAGCATCTTCTCCAGGGTATCCTGTCTTCCCATTATGTGGCCAAAGTACTTCAGTTTTGCCTTTAATATCATTCCCTCAAGTGAGCAGTCTGGCTTTATTTCCTGGAGCATGGACTGGTTTGATCTTCTTGCAGTCCAAGGCACTCTCAGAATTTTCCTCCAGCACCACAGTTCAAAAGCATCTATCTTCCTTCGCTCAGCCTTCCTTATGGTCCAGCTCTCGCAGCCATAGGTCACTATGGGGAATACCATTGCTTTCACTATGCGGACCTTTATTGTCAGTGTGATGTGTCTGCTCTTAGCTATTTTATCAAGATTTGTCATTGCTCTCCTCCCAAGAAGTAAACGTCTTCTGATTTCCTGGCTGCAGTCAGCATCTGCAGTAATCTTTGCCACCCACCCCCCGCCGCCCTCCCGGTGACTGCACTGTTTCAGCCACCAGCCTCCCATTCCCACTCTCCCTTGTGGGAATACTCAGCATGGGCAATGCTATAAAACGCCAGGGAATGAAGCCCATTACAGCAGTGCCTCCAGATAATCCCATGGGTTCTTTCTCTGGCTTCTGGGCTGTGTGTGAATTTTGTTTCAGTTTGCAAATAACTCGAAAATGCCCATTTATCAACCCTTAATATGAACAGGAACACATATTCTCTGAAAATCTTAGCAAATTCCTTAACATGTTTACATTCGCAAAATGCGCACTTTAAAAATGTGCACTTTAAAAAATGCACGTATTAAGACTAGGGATGGCGGAGAATTCCGCCACAGATTTCAGTGAGGCCGAATGCACTGGCATTCGGCCCCCGGAAAACCGTGGCGGAACGGCCTGCCACCCCCCGCCACCCCCCGCGGATCCCCCTGGGATGAGACTTACCTGGGGCGGATGTTCCGGACAGCGGCGGCTCCAGCGGCGGCTGCGGCGGTGGCGGCTGGTCTTCCGACTGGCTGCCGCCGCCGCCATTTGCAGTCTGGTCATTTGTGGGTTTATTTTTTTTTACATAGAACGTGATAGGCTATGTAAAGACTTATGTAGCCTATCACGTCTGGGTAATAAAAAAAAAAAACGCGTACGCAAATGGTGACAGCGACGGCCGCCGCCATTTGCGTTCCTTATTTTTCGCTGTCTTAGTCTACGTAAATATTTACGTAGACTATTATGGCGGAAATAAAGGGGAACCCAAATATCGTAGTGGGTGCTATTTGCATTCCTTTTTGATTCGCTGTTTTAGCCTACGTAAATATTTACGTAGACTGTTGTTGTTCAGTCGTTCAGTCGTGTCCGACTCTTCGTGACCCCATGGACCATAGCATGCCAGGCCTTCCTGTCCTGCGCTCTCTCCCGGAGCGTGCTCAAGTTCATATTCATTGCATCCGTGATGCTATCTAGCCATCTCATCCTCTGCCGTCCCCTTCTCATTTTGCCTTCAGTCTTTCCCAGCATCAGGGTCTTTTCCAGGGAGTTTACGCAGACTATTACGGCGAAAATAAAGGGGAACACTAATAGCGCCCACTATGCTATTTGCGTTCCCCTTTATTTTCGCCGTAATAGTCTACGTAAATATTTACGTAGACTAAGACAGTGAAAAATAAGGAATGCAAATGGCGGCGGCCGTAGCCGCTGCCATTTGCGTACGCTTTTTTTTTTTTTTTTAACCCAGATGTCTTTATGTAGCCTATCACAGTTGAATACAGGGACGCAAACAGCGGCGGCTACGGCAGCCGCCATTTGCATCCCTGCTACCCAGCGGCCGGATGTCCGGCTTCTGACGGAGCCGGCTGGCGGCTCCATGGAATCCCCGCAGAGCAGAGCCGGCCAGGCAGGACTCCGGGGGGAGGGACAGAGCGCCTCCCCCCCCTGTCGAGGATTCCGGGGGGAGGGACGGAGCACCTCCCCCCTCACCGTGAAGCAGATCCGCGAAAAGGTAAGTAACTTTTGTACATCCCTAATTAAGACATGCACAAATTTTAAATTGCGCAGTTTAAAGTATGCATTTTTAAAGTATGTATTTTTAAAATGCACACTTTTAAACATGCATACCTTTAAAGATTAACATTGCTACACCTTTGTCAATGGGAGGAGAAATGTGCACTTTTCCCATTTGAAATGTGCACTTGACTTTTCCCATTCAAATTAACAACAACAACAGAACAAAAACAGGAATGGGAGTGAGCCAAACTGATCTTTGATTCTATCATCCCTATGGAGGAAAGACAAGCCAGAGGATGTGGTTCAGAAAAAGCAATGAACTACTTGGAGATGGAGTGTTCCTGGGTTTAGGGATGTACGAAAGGCACTTACCTTTCCTGGATTATGTTGATGGTGGGGGGGGAGGCGCTCCATCCCTCCCCTGGAATCCTGGATGGAGGGGGAGGCGCTCCGTTCCTCCCCCCCCCCGGAATCCTGGCCAGCCGGCTGTGCTCCTCAGGGATTCTGCGGAGCCGCCAGCCGGCTCCGCCAGCAGCCGGACATCTGGCCACTGGCTAGCAGGGACACAAATGGCGGCTGTAGCTGCCGCCGTTTGCGTCCCTGCAGTCAGCCGTGATAGGCTATGTAAATGTTTATGTAGCCTATCACGGCTGAATTAAAAAACAACAACAACAACACGCGTACGCAAATGGCGGTGGCCACAGCCCCCGCCATTTGCATTCCTTATTTTGGCACGTCTTAGTCTATGTCAAGATTTATGTAGACTAAGACAGCAAAAATAAGGGGAACGCAAATAGCGCAGACGCTACGCTATTTGCGTTCCCCTTGTTTTCGTTGTCTTAGTCTACGTAAATCTTGACATAGACTAAGATGTGCCAAAATAAGGAATGCAAATGGCGGCGGCTGTGGCGTATGTGCGTTGTTGTTGTTTTTTTATGTCAGCCGTGATAGGCTACGTAAACATTTACGTAGGCTATCACAGGTTTTTTTTAAAACTTAGCCGTGATAGGCTACATAAATCTTTATGTAGCCTATCACGTTGTTTTTTGTTTTGTTTTGTTTTTAACTGGAAATGGCGGCGGCGGCAGCCGGTCAGAAGACCGGCTGCTGCACCCGCCGCCGCCGAACTGCTGCCAGAGCCGCCACAGGAACCGCCGCCACCACCAGGAAGATCCTCCCCAGGTAAGTCTCGTCCCGGGGGGTGGTGGGGGTTGGCACACTGTTCCGCCACTGATTTCGGGGGGCGGAATGCGCTGGCATTCGGCCTCCCCGAGATCCATGGCGGAATTCTCTGACATCTCTACCTGGGTTTAGCTGCTCCTGCTTGCAGTGGGAGTGATCAGGCAGTGTGCACCAGCATGCTGTCTCATTCAAGACAATGCACAATTTTAAACATTTCTGAGTCACCGTGATGTGCGAACCAGAGCACTGTTTTGAATTTTCACAGAAAGAGGGGCTTTCAGGAGTGACTGTAAAGAAGAGAATCACTGATGAGTAGCAGAATAGAGCAACCACAAAAATAATTAAACAGGCTTCTGTGCTAGAGGCAGCCCCCTCAGCTATGTTATGTAGCATGACCATCAAAGCCAAAAGCAGGCCTTGTTTTAATAAAGCTGTGGTGACGGCTACCTACATATTGGGGCCTTGTTATTCCGTGTGTGTATCTGACAGGTTGATTTGACCTTAGTGGCTTATTTGTTGTAATTTTAAAAGCAGCCTTAGTGGAAACTGTTGCTTTTCTCTCTCTTTAACAGGGAAGACTTCTGAAAGATTTTGGCTCTGACCCAAAAATCTCTCTGCCAGCAAATCTTTCATTCATTTCAATTGGGTTTATGCGGGTAAGTTCACAGTTCTCATTGCACAAGCTACAGAGCATTCCAGTGAAATGGCTGCGATTCGCGAAGCACTGAACAGTTTCCAAAGTCCCTCCAGTGATGTCAGTCATATGCCACTCTATGGAATGAGATATAGCATTCATTATTTCTTCTGTGCCAGTTCTTGGATTTTGGGGCCCTCAGCCAAGGCATCCTCAGTTGCCCTCTTGAACCTGCAAGAGGCAGGGCGTGAAAACAGATAATTCTGACATTCTTGAGTGTTCCGGGTCAAGTGAGAATGGCAGTGCTGCAGAGTGCTGGGTGCTTTGCTGGCTTGGGCCCAGCCATGCCACCCTGTAGAGCCAGCATTATATATCCAATACATATAGTATGTTCTGTTCATTTCTGCTGCCACTGAAGTATCTTTCAAAAGTCCATTGCATACTGGCTTAGAGGAAATGGTTCACTTTACCAGATCATGGACCTCAGAGATCAGAGTCTAAGGGTGCAATTCTGTGGCTGGCTAGGAAATCCTGAGAGGTGCAGGACTTTTTCTTTTCTAAACATGGATAGGATTGTGCCCTACAGAGTGCATCCAATGGTATTATTCCACCAGCATAAAGGGAACAGCCTGCAGAATGGATTTCCCCTCCCCATTTACCCACCTATGCACCCTCCAAATCTGGTCCAAAATGTTGGGTGACCAAGAGGGTTGGAAGATGTCGGATCCAAGTGTATGTCTCCAAAACCCAAGGCAGTAAACTGCCTGCCCTCAGCTTGGGAAGCCCCTCTGTGACTTCAGTGATCTAAGCCAATGGCAGCCAGAGGGACCATGACACACATAGTCATATTGGCAGTCAATTTATCTGCATGCTGGGTTTCCCTCAATCCATCGTGCTCAAAGTGGTTCACATAACAGATAACAAAGTGGTTCACGTGACCATAATTCTAGTACATTACAGCAATCTTCCAGAACCCAGTGACCTCCAGATGTTTTAGACTACAGCTCCCATGACCCCTGACTGGCTTGGGCTGATGGCAGCTGTAGTCCAAACCAAGCTCAAGGCTCCAGGTTGCAGAAGGCTGCATTTCAACATAACAATAACAATTCAATTATAGTTCATTTAAATGTATCAAAAGTTTAATGGGCATTACTGATAGGGGTGGGCGGATCACTTACCCCGTTCTGGCTGGGGGGGTCCACGGGGAGGGGAGGCGATCCATCTCTCCCCCCAGAATCCGTCCAGGCTGACTCTGCTCTGTGGTGATCCTGCGGAGCCGGTCGCCGGCTCTGCAGCACTGGCAATACAGCCGGCCGCCATTGCCGTGCCATAGCGCCATGCTAAGTCCGGATGCAAATGGCGCCCACTACACCACGTGTGTCCTTGTTTTCATGCAATAGGCTATGGAATTTATATTTACATAGATATTTGCATAGCCTATCGTGTGAAAAAACAGGGACACAAATGGCATAGTAGATGCCATTTGTGTCCGGAGAGAGCACAGCGATACGGCGCGGCAATGGTGGCTGGCCGTATTGCCAGTGCTGCAGAGCTGGCCGCCAGCTCCGCAGGATCACCGCATGGATGAGCTGGCCTGGATGGATTCCGGAGGGGCACAGAGGTGAGTGCTCCGTTCCGCCACAGTCCCCAATGGGGCCGGATTCTTGGAATCTGGCTTCACTGGGATCCATGGCAGAATTCTCCAACATCCCTAATTACTGAACATGTCACTTAACAATATCCAGTCCCAATAATTTCCACAATATACTCACATTAAGTGAGTCACTAAACAGTTCATATTAAAAGACCTCACAGTTGGGGATATCCATTGCCGGGAAATCTGACCCTTTGGGGGCTCACCAGACTTCCACAGTGTCTCACCAGAGTTCCACACCAGACTTCCACCCAACTTGGCTTGCATTTTTTTTGTCTCTACTGTAATTTGTACAAATTTTATCTGCACAAGTTGGGCAAATTGCAGAGGAAAGTTGTGCAAATGTTCTTTTACACACACACAAATAATAATTTACAGAAATTCAGCCAGCTGGCCCAGTTCATTGTATGCCAAGTCGGGCCAGCTGGCAGAAGATGGAATGGAGTCCAGAGGGCTGAGCCTCCTAAAGCTCATTAAGCTCCACCCCCCAACTGGATTCCTCTGACATCTCTACTCACAATAAGATAGCCTGCCCACATCAAACTCACAGCCAAAAAAAAAAAGGAAAGATAAGAAAAAACCACAAGGCACTTCAGACAGCCCTCCCTCAAGTAACAGAAAGATGCAGTGCCAACATACAGTGCCAACCTAGACCCTCAGTTACATCACAGCAGATCAGATAAAGTCATCTAGAGAAGGAGAACATGAAGAAATATCAAAGTGGAGACTGCAAGAATAAGAAAAGGAGAGGATTAGGAGAGAAGTTTGGACAAAACTTGGATAATATACATGCCTGGCAAACTGAATGGCACTTTGGTAGTTGTTGTTGTTGTTCAGTCGTTCAGTCGTGTCCGACTCTTCGTGACCCCATGGACCATAGCACGCCAGGCCTTCCTGTCCTGCGCTCTCTCCCGGAGCGTGCTCAAGTTCATATTCATTGCATCCGTGATGCTATCTAGCCATCTCATCCTCTGCCGTCCCCTTCTCCTTTTGCCTTCAGTCTTTCCCAGCCTCAGGGTCTTTTCCAGAGAGTTTTCTCTTCGCATTAGGTGGCCAAAATATTGGAGCTTCAGCTTCAGTATCTGTCCTTCCAATGAGCACTCAGGGTTGATTTCCTTTAGGATGGACTGATCTGACCTCCTTGCAGTCCAGGGGACTCGTAAGAGTCTTCTCCAGCACCACAGTTCGAAAGCATCAATTCTTCGGCGCTCAGCCTTCCTTATAGTCCAGCTCTCACAGCCATACATTACTACTGGGAAAACCATAGCTTTGATTAGACGGACCTTTGTCGGCAAGGTGATGTCTCTGCTTCTTACTATGCTGTCTAGATTTGCCATAGCTTTCCTCCCAAGGAGCAAGCATCTTTGAATTTCATGGCTACAGTCACCGTCTGCGGTGATCTTGGAGCCCAAGAAAGTAAAATCTGTCACTGCTTCCATTTCTTCCCCTTCTATATGCCAGGAAGTGATAGGGCCAGATGCCATGATCTTAGTTTTTTTAATGTTGAGTTTCAAACCAGCTTTTGCACTCTCCTCTTTCACCCTCAACAAGAGGCTCTTGAGATCCTCTTCGCTTTCTGCCATTAGGGTGGTATCGTCTGCATATCGGAGGTTGTTGATAATTCTCCCAGCAATCTTAATTCTGACCTCTGATTCATCCAACCCGGCATTTCTCATGATGTACTCTGCATATAAGTTAAATAAGCATGGTGACAATATGCAGCCTTGTCGTACTCCTTTCCCAATTTTGAACCACTCAGTTGTTCCATGTCTGGTTCTTACTGTTGCTTCTTGACCCTCGTACAGGTTTCTCAGGAGACAGATAAGGTGGTCTGGTACTCCCATCACTTTAAGAATTTGCCACAGTTTGTTGTGATCCATACAATCAAAGGCTTTAGCGTAGTCAATGAAGCAGAAGTAGACATTTTTCTGGAATTCTCTTGCTTTCTCCATGATGCAGTGAATGTTGGCGATTTGATCTCTAGTTCCTCTGCCTCTTCGAAACCCCGCTTGTACTTCCGGTAGTTCTCGGTTCGCATACTGCTAAAGCCTAGCTTGTAGGATTTTGAGCATCACCTTGCTGGCATGTGAAATGAGCGCAATTGTGCGGTAGTTTGAACACTCTTTGGCGTTGCCCTTCTTTGGAATTGGAATGTAAACTGACCTTTTCCAGTCTTGCGGCCATTGTTGAGTGTTCCAAATTTGTTGGCATATTGAATGCAGCACTTTAACAGCATCATCTTTTAGGATTTTAAATAGCTCAGCTGGAATACTGTCATCTCCACTAGCTTTGTTGTTAGTAATGCTTCCTAAGGCCCACTTGACTTCACTCTCTAGGATGTCCGGCTCAAGTTCAGTGACCGCACTATCATGGCTATCAGGGACATTAAGATCTTTCCTGTATAGTTCTTCTGTGTATTCTTTCCACCTCTTCTTAATCTCATCTGCATCTGTTAGGTCCCTGCCTTCTTTGTCCTTTATCACGCCCGTCTTTGCACAAAACGTTCCCTTGAGATCTCTGATTTTCTTGCTGAGATCTCTAGTCTTTCCCATTCTGTTTTCCTCGTTTTTTTTGCATTGTTCATTTAAGAAGGCCTTCTTGTCTCTCCTTGCTATTCTCTGGAACTCTGCATTCAGTTGGATATATCTTCCTCTTTCTCCCTTGCTTTTCGCTTCCCTTCTTTCCTCAGCTACTTGTAAAGCCTCATCAGACAGCCACTTGGCTTTCTTGCATTTCTTTTTCTTTGGGATGGATTGAGTTGCTGCCTCCTGAACAATGTTACGGACCTCCGTCCATAGTTCCTCAGGCACTCTGTCTATCAGGTCTAATCCCTGCAATCTATTCCTCACCTCCACTGTATATTCATCAGGGATATGATTTAGGTCATGATATAAATTGTAAACTTCCTATGTGCAGCAGTTGCTTCCTATGTACTCCACCTTTTGGAGAACATGGGTGGGAGGGTGCTGTTGCATTCATGTCCTGCTTGTGGATTTCCCATGGGCAGCTGGTTGGCCACTGTGTGAACAGAAGGCTGGACTAGATGGACCCTTGGTGTGATCCAGCATGGCTGTTCTTGTGTTTAAATGTTGGGGGCATCATCATTAATTCATGGAGGTGAAGGCTGCAGTGGCTACTAGTCCTGATGGCTATGTGCTACCTCCAACTTCAGAGGCAGTATGCCTATATACACGAGTTGCTGGGGAACTTGGGCAGGAGGGTGCTGTTGCACTCATGCAGTACTTGTGGGTTTCCCACAGGCAGCTGGTTGGCCACTGTGTGAACAGAAAGCTGGATGAGATGGACCCTTGGTCTGATTCAACATGGCTCTTATGTTCTTAAATGGTAAAGACAGCGTGTATCTTTTGACCACTCCACTGTAGAGCTGGGTTTCTGCAAAGGTGGTGATGGTAGTGGTGTGGGGGTTCAGCCCAGTAATACTCTATTTTAACTGAGGAAATGCAGATACTGAAGCATGATTCCCAAATTTAACTCCAGTGATGTGGTTGCTGCCTCTTCAACTACTACCCCTATGCTGCTCCAGGCAATGCTAATATCTTCCACCTGTGTGATTCAGTTGTATTGTTTGCTGACATGCCCACCTGGGTAGTAGCAACTACACTACATGTGTTTAGGGTACATGTGGTCAAAGACAAGTTCCTAGTCCACACTGTTAAACATGTTGGTCTTTTATCAATCACAAGCACCACAGAATTGGAGACATATACCTCCCAGTAGTGATGGATAGTGATAACCTCCCAGTAGTGATAACCTTCATTCATTTCTTTTTTTCCATATGAATTTACCAAAGTTCACAAATTTCTTCATCAATGGGATGGAAAGAACTTGAGATTTAAAACAACAACAACAACAACAATAACATAATCTGTGGGAGAAATCAAAATGGGCAGAATTGTCCATCCAGGGCTAGAGCTTTGACTGCTTAGCTCTTAAAAGTCTGGGTTTCAATCCATGTGAATTCAATCAGTTTGTGGTAGTGAATAAGAGTTGCCATCTCTTTTTTTCTGAGAGGCTCCTCATTTTTTTTTTTGAATTTTTGTAATTAACCTTCCCCCCGCAATATAAGCCATACAACAACAAACAAGCCTTGATTTCCAGTGTCTAGCAATGACTAGACGTGCCACAGCAAGAAGCAGTGCAAGCATATCATTATTTAATATTGGCTTATGGGTGTCAGAATAAAGAGACGGCAGCTCTGCTTGAGAGGTGGGCAACGCTTCCTGACTAGTAATCCAAGAGAGCAAGCACCTCAAACACTTTTTGCCAGAATATCCACCATACGTGGAGGAATGATCCTGGTGCATCACATTCTCTCTGACATTGAGAGGACAACGAAGGATTGATGTGATGCAGCTTCAGTGGAGTGTAGTACCAACAAAAAATAATTTCAGCATGGACAAGAACATAAGGAGAGCCATGCTAGATCAAACCAAGGTTCCACTTAGTCCAGCATTCTGTTCACACAGTGGCCAACCAGCTGTCGACCAGGAACCCACAAGCAGGGCATGAGTACAACAGCACCCTCCCACCCATGTTCCCTAGCAACTGGCGTTCATAGGCTCACTGCCTCTGGTATTGGAGGTAGCACATAGCCATCAAGACTAGTAGCCATTGATAGCCTTTTCCCAGATTCCTAGATTCTTGCTAAAGCAATATGGAGAGGTTGTCTGTTCCACAGACTATGGGCAGTATCCAATAGGTGGCGCCCCTTCCAGAAACATGCTTTTTTGCACATGGCAATGCTTGCCCCATAAGTGCCCATGGCCGCACGTGAACCTGGGCTGGTGGGGCTGTGCATTTATTTATATATTTATTTAGCCCCTTTACTCCAGGTCTAACTATTGGATACTACCCAGAGATTCCCATGAGACTTTATTGATCTTTTGCCCAAGATCCACTTCCCATACAATTTTAATCCTTTGTGAGCCACCATATTTGCTGGTTACCAGGGTTCTGTAGATCTCAGAAAGTAGCGCCCTGGCTCCTCAATAACTATATGGCAGCCAGGTACGTCATGTTCCTCTCCATGCTGGGAATATTTATTTATTTATTTATTTATTTCATCATTGATTTATTTCATTTCTATACTGCCCAATAGCTGAAGCTCTCCGCTGTCCCTACTAAATTTGTAGTTGTCCCTACTAAATTTGGCCAGTGAAGGTGGGTGAGAATTTTGTTTTGGTTTCTTTTTGAGAAGAATTTACTAAAATCCACACATACTGTATACAGGACAGAAAGAACTTGAGATTAAAAAACAAAACAAAGAACAAAAAGGGAGAGAAAGCAAAACTGACAGATTCATTCATCTTTGCTCCCAGCGTTGCCGTTTTCCTTTTTAATAATCTCTTAATTCAGCCCATTTGCCTGAATAGCCCATTTCCCTGTATTCTGTTTAGTTCAAACTCAACAAAACATTGATCAAAGGACGTTAAGAACAGTCGGCATATTCAGAGCAAACTAGTATCCATTCCTAGCTGCCTAAATAGGCACATACTCGCAAGCCACTTCTCCACTATTTGGTCTAACAGGTGATCATATCTCAGCAACTGGTTTACATAATGGGGAAACAACGACTGTAGCTACACGTTGCAAGGTATGAACGGGTTTTCGATAGTTGGGGCAGGCGGTTTTGTGGCCTTGCCGCTGTAGTTGACATTCCTTCTCAGTAAGCAAAGAAACACATTTTTAAAGGGTGAATAAATAAGGGGGACTTTGTAGAGGCGGCGGGGGGGGGGGTTCCTTTAAGCTTAACAGAAACAAACACGGCCAAGACAAAGAGATGCTTTCATATGCTACAATTTCGTGCCTTTTCAACAAGTATCAATGCGAGAGCCTTCCCTTTCACTTGGTAAACAGAGGAACCTTTGCTGAACTGATAGTGAGTCAGAACCAGTCAACAGAAACTGCCTTGGGTCACATGACTGCCAAGAACTGTTGTTGCCATGGCAATGACACTATGACAAATTAGTCCTGTCTCTGCTAAGCATTCTGTTTCCCTAGATGGCTTAGAAGGTGCTGTATTTATTTATTTATTTATTTATTTATTTATTTATTTGCTTGCTTGCCTGCTTGCTTGCTTACTTACTTATTTACACCCCCCCCCCCAGCCTTTTCTTTACCTCTCTCTTTTTCATCACACCCCGTTTTGGAAGCTTCTAACCCGAATGAACTTATTCAGAAGGCTCACTGACATTTGCCATCTTGTAGTGTTGTAAGTCCACACGCAAATATGTTATTTATCTCTGGTTGGATGCTCTTTGCCGTTTTAATTGCCAACGTGTTGAAGGGATGACTCTTTTATATATTTTAAACGCATCTCCCCCTCCCCTCCCTGCATACTGATGAGGTTTGGTTCCTTGTTTTAGAAGCTATTCCTGCAGAGGTTAATATGGATTTATTTCAGGTCTATTTTCATATTGGTTAATAATTGAGACAAACTGCTAAACTTTACAGTGCCAGAAGGAGGGGGGAGCTACTGGTGAGAGAAGCAGCAGACCTTATAATGGCTAAAACAGTTTCGTAGAAATGCATACATCCGTACATTTTCACTCACTTTTCTTCCTAAAATGTAAGACTGTTTAATATGTTGCCTTATCCAATATGTTATTACAAGACCATCAAGGTATTTAAAATGATACACCTTTTTAGAGAAGTGAAATCGTGCAACCTTTGGAATTCTTCCTGCTTGTGCAGAACGTGCCCCAATTTTAATGTACACAAATACTGACAATCATTTCTATGGAACCTGTTGGTGCATAACAAAAATGGGAAATGTGTGGCGCTCCAGATGTGGTTGGACTACAACTCCCCTCACCCCTCACTATGGGCTATGTTGGCTATGGCTTTATACATCCCCCCAGCATATAAAGTGCTTAACAAATGTAATATGATTTGCTTTACGATTTTCAGAGAAAAGGTTGTCCAGGTTGTAATCCTCTGCACTCTTGCCTATGAATGTCTGATTTAGGGCCATGAGATTTAGGGCCAAACGACATGCCACATGAATAGAGTGTTTCTTCTTACATGCTTAGCACAGGGTTTTTATTTTCTTTTTAACCGAAAACAACCACTGGTGGGGGGGTGTCTAGACTGAGACTGTGGTGCAGGTGTGTGTGTGTGGGGGGGTTGTCTTTCCCTTCAGTGCCATTTTCCAGGAACCCCCCCTCACACACACACACATACACACAAGCTTCTATTTGTCCCCAAAAGTCCTATTTGCTGAAAGTGAGGGGGTGGGACTTGGTTCAGCCCACCACAGAACAGTTTTTTGTTTGTTTGTTTGTTTGTTTGGAATAAGTCATGTCAGGTGAGCTGATGTATGAAATTACCCACCATCTTTCTGTCAGGACAATCCCAGAACTAGATGAGACCTTGCAGGAAGAGAAGGACCCTATGGTTGGCCCTAGTATCTACAGGGTTCAAGGGGAGTCAGCAAAAATTGACTTCCCTGAAAGCACCATGCAGAAGGAGGCCATATTTGTAGGGGACTGGTGTCTAGACTGGTCGCATCCACTAGATCCAGATCTTCCAAGATCACCTGCAGGTACACAAGAGCAAAGGCAGTGGCATCTGATGGCGCAAAATAATCCCTTGGGGCAATAGTCATTACAAACATTATAAGCTGGTGTATGCATGCGTGTGCGTGTGTGTGTGCACGAGCACATTCCTGTGTGTGCGTGCACGCGCGCGTATGTGTAGTGTGTTTAAACAGAGAAAAAAATGGTGAAGATGTGTATTCCAAATCTCAATCCCCTAAATATATAGTGTACCTGGATTTCTGTAGAAAAGGTCCAGAAAGTTTTTTATTCAAACTCTGTTTGATGATGGAGAGAAGAGATGAACAGAGCATGAACTGACATTATTATTTTGCTTAAAAGGTAAGGTAAGAAGCCAGTCTTAATTATCTATTAAAGTTTCAAAGTAGACCCTGTACAGAATTGTAGTTAACTTCCTGATAAAATATTAGTTTTTATTTAATTATCTTTCTTGAAAAGGTACTATAATGACATTTCAAGACACAGATCACTCAAGTTTAATCTCTGATAAATGTCCCCTACTTTGCTTTTGTATATGGGTATGATAAATTATATTTCCTGAGTTTTGAAGATAAAAAAAGACTTCTTCCTCAGTTAACAGGTACTCAAGCCTCCCAGTGGCATTAATACAAACCAAGAAATGCATGTCAAGGGGCAGAGTGAAGCTAAATGTGGAGAGCCTCTCTTAATTAGAGTATTTTAATAAAAAATTACATTGACATTTGTGCAGTGGTAGCTAAAAATAGCACTTTATTGCTTTAGACAGATCTAGGACTTCATCCTAAAAGGGAGCAAACCTTCCTTGAGCAAAACCTTTCTTCTGCAAATAGATCCCTTTGCAGTGCATGGAGACAACTTCCAGGGAAAACTCATCATTGCGTGCATGATCAGATGAGCACATTTTTAAAAGATATATTGTTGCATTTTAGGTCCACTTACAAAGCTTAAAGTTATTTCCTTGTTATAACATTTGTATTTGCATTTGATTTCTGTGATTTCTTTACTGTCTTTCCAGCTCCAGGCACTCAAGATTGTACATAGCAAAAATAGTAATAACAATAATTACAAAGTTTATGGGTAAAAATACCAAGCAAATGAACTGTCAAGGGCTCCTTGGAGGGCTCTCTCAGTCTCATCCATTAGCCAAGTCCAGACACAGACAAAGGGATTCTTTTCAAAGCTTTATTCTTCTTTTACAACTTAACAACTCTACAGGTAGCAAGTAGATCTGAGCAGCAGAGTACCTATGCCCTAAGTTGGAACAGTTGGTCCCCGTTTGAAATAGGGGAGGACGAAAGTCACTTACCTTTCGTCGAAGCTTGTTCGCGGTGGGGGGGAGGTGCTTCGCTGCTCCCCCCGCGAAGTTCAGGCCGGGGGAGGAGGCTTCCCGCCTCGCCCGGCCGAAATTCAGGCCGGGGAGGAGGCTTCCCGCCTCGCCCAGCCGCGAACTCGAAAGTTTTGTTTTTTTTAAAAAAAACGCCCCCGTGATAGGCTACGTGACGATTAACGTAGCCTATCACGGCTAGATCTGCAAAGTCAGCCGTGATAGGCTACGTTAATCGTCACGTAGCCTATCACGGGTGACTTTTAAAAAAAAAAAAGCGCGTACGCTAATGGCGGCCCCCATAGGGAGCCGCCATTCGCGTTCCTTATTTGGTTGCTGTAGTCTACGTAAATCTTTACGTAGACTACAGCGACCAAATAAGGAACGGGAATGGCGGCTCCCTATGGGGGCCGCCATTATCCGAACGCGCTTTTTTTTTTTTTTTAAGTCACCCATGATAGGCTACGTGACGATTTACGTAGGCTATCATGGATGACTTTGCAAATCTAGCCGTGATAGGCTACGTTAATCATCATGTAGCCTATCACGGGGGTGTTTTTTTTTCTTTCTTTGATTGGAATGGCGGTGGCGGCAGCCAGTCGAAAGACCGGCTGCTGCTCCCGCCCCGCACGAACACCCGCCGAACTGCCGGCCAGACCCGCCGCCGGGAGGGACATTCGGCGAAGGTAAGTCCTGTCCTGGGGGAGGGTGTGGGGGGCGGGGGGGGCGGAGGATTTCTCCCTGAAACTTGTTCAGGGGGCCGAACACGTTGGCGCTCAGCCCCCTGAAGTTTCGGGGAGAAATTCTCCGCCATCCCTAGTTTGAAAGGGAATTACTGGCAGACCCCTGAACTTAAGGACCAGGGAGAGTCCCTCCCCTTTTCCCTTGGATCCTCTGGGCGCAGCTGTTGTTTGCGCGCCAACCGGGCACTACGCCTCCTTTCCACGCCCTCCATCTGGCGCCGCTCTCTGCGTCTGCGTCGCGCGTCCACCAAGACTGCTTCCTGCGCTTGATCACTCCCTGGACTGCTTTCTAATCTAGGAATGCTGGTGGGAGGAATCTCCGTTAGCTGCGGGCCCTGGGAAAGAGGAGCGCGCTCCTCTCCCAGGAGCGACTGCTCTTCCTCAGAATCAGAACTACTCTGGGATTCTATGGGCTCAGTGTCCACCCTGACATGAACCACAGAACACATTCCCAGAACATTTTTCCTTCATCTTTTTGGGCAATGTTAATGCCTTGATAGTCTGAGTTAAGGATGCTGGAGAATTCTGCCATGGACTCAAATAAGGCTGGATTCCAAAGAATCCAACTTCCGGAATCCACGGTGGAGTGGCTGCACTTACCTCCAGATTCAGAGGAATTCCCGCAGAGCAGCTCTCCAGCTCCCTATAAGACATGATATACTAATGGCGGCTACCATTAGCTTATCACAGGAAAGTTACAGCCATAAATGGCATATTGTACGCCATCTGCGGTCATGAAGCACTTACTTTGGCCTAGATGCAGCCATAAACAGCTGCAATTTAGGTCAAAGTCAGTGCTGTATGGCTGCAAAGGGCATACAATAACTATTTATGGCTGTATTTTTCCCATGATAGGGTAATGGCAGCCACCATTAGCGTATCACATCTTATAGGGAGCTCGAGAGCCTCTCCATCAACTCTGGCGGACACGGCTAGGCTCAGGAGGATTCTGTGGGGGGCTCTGAATGGCCCAAATTGCCTCTCCACAGAGCCCCCCCCCCAGACCTGACTGGGGGTTCATACATCCCTATTTTGAGTGGGCCTCTGATGATACAGTTCTGTCACCAGTCGCAGCAATGAAGCAGTTAAGTTCAAAGGAATAAGGGGGAGAAGCCACCACACTGCTGCTTGTCACAATAAGCTACCCTTCCTGAAAATTGCTAGAATTTCTCCCATGCTCACAGAAGAAATTACTGAAATGTCACCCCATTTTTAAAGGCTGAGAATACTAGGGATGTACAAAAGTCACTTACCTTTTCGACGGGGTGATTCGCGGTGGGGGGAAAGTGCTCCGCACCTCCCCCTGAAATCCTAATCCGGCCAGCTCTGCTCCACGGAGATTCCACAGAGCCACCGGCCAGGGCTGCTCACAGCCAGACATCCGGCCACTGGGCAGTAGGGGTGAACGAAAGTCACTAACCTTTTCTCGCAGCTTTTTCGCGGTGGGGGGGAGCGCTTCGCTGCTCCCCCTGCGAAGTTCAGGCCGGGGGGGGAGGCTTCCCGCCTCGCCCGGCCGAAATTCAGGCCGGGGAGGAGGCTTCCCGCCTCGCCCGGCCGCAAACACGAAAGTAAAAAAAAAAAAAAAAAAAGTCCCCTGATAGGCTACGTGACGATTCACGTAGCCTATCACGGCTAGATCTGGAAAGTCAGCCGTGATAGGCTATGTGAATCGTCACGTAGCCTATCACAGGTGACTTTAAAAAAAAAAAAAAGCGCGTACGCGAATGGCGGCCCCCATAGGGAGCCGCCATTCGCGTTCCTTATTTAGTTGCTGTAGTCTACGTCAATGTTTACGTAGACTACGGTGAAAATAAGGGCAACGCAAATAGCGTTGCCCTTATTTTCGCCGTAGTCTATGTAAACATTGACGTAGACTACAGCGACCAAATAAGGAAGGGGAATGGCGGCTCCCTATGGGGGCCGCCATTATCCGTACACACTTTTTTTTTTTTTTAAGTCACCCGTGATAGGCTACGTGACGATTCACGTAGCCTATCATGGCTGACTTTGCAAATCTTGCCGTGATAGGCTACGTGAATCGTCACGTAGCCTATCAGGGGACGTGTTTTTTTTTTTTCTTTCATTGCAATGGCGGGGGCGGCAGCCGGTCGAAAGACCGGCTGCCGCTCCCGCCCCGCTCGAACACCAGACGAACCGCCAGCCGGACCCGCCGCCGGGAGGGACATTCAGGGAAGGTAAGTCCCGTCCCTGGGGGGGGGCGGGGGGCGGGGGGGGCGGAGGATTTCTCCCCAAAACTTGTTCGGGGGGCCGAACACGTTGGCGCTCGGCCCCCCGAAGTTTCGGGGAGAAATTCTCCGCCATCCCTACTGGGCAGCCTGCAAGCAAAACAAAGAAAAAAAGCAGCATACGCAAATAGCAGCGGCTATAGCGGCCACCATTTGCGTTCCCTTTTTTTCGCTGCTTTAGCCTACAAAAATATTTACGTAAGCTATTACAGTGAAAAAAAAGGAACGCAAATAGAGCCCACTACGCTATTTGCGTTCCCCTTTTTTTCGCCGTAATAGCTTACGTAAATATTTACGTAGGCTAAAACAGCAGAAAAAAAGGGAACGCAAATGGCGGCCGCTGTAGCCGCCTCCATTTGTGTATGTTGTTGTTGTTGTTGTTTTAGCTTGCTGTGATAGGCTACATAAATACTTACGTAGCCTATCACGGCCTCCGCAGGGACGCAAATGGCGTCCCTGCATTAACTGTGATAGGCTACGTAATTATTTACGTAGCCTATCACAGCTATGATGAGGAAGCGAATGGCGGCCACAGCGCGGCTGTCATTTGCAAGTCAGCGCGGACAGCAGCAGGTAACTGCTCCGCTTCACGCACCCTTCATGGGGGGGCGGGGGCTTCGTTCCGCCATGGATTTCGGGGGGCCGAATGCACTGGCATTCGGCCTCAGTGAGATTCATGGCAGAATTCTCTAACATCCCTAGAGAATACACCCATGCCAGATGGGCAGCATTTTCAGCTCAGTGCTAAGTGAGTCTGTCTGCAAGGTGGCCAGCCCAAACTTTTGCTCATCACTGTCCCTGCCCCTCCTGCAATGGAGAGGGAAAGGGTCTTGATTCTGATGTTAGTTGTATGTAAATGTACATGTGGGTGCAGGGATATGAGTGCATGTGTACATGTGTCACTCCTGCCACCCCAGCAGGCATATGATGTGGCACTCGGGCCCCAAATGTTTGTGCACCCCTGGTCTAGAACCACACTTGAAGTGGTAGACTTGGAGCCCAATCTTCAGATCCTGAATCTTTCAGCCTCAAAGACAAATTCAATATATGTGCTGATTTTCAGACTGGTATTTGCACATGTTTTTGAGAACTTGCCTATGATAACAGAGCTGGATTTTGCTTGTCTATGAAGCCGTCACTTTCTCCAGCACACGTAATCATTAAAATTGGATAAACACGAAAGCAGCATTCAGTTTGACAGATTGAACCTCTATAGTCACCTCACGGGATAATGATTTGAGACAAATGACACAATTTGTGATGGAAGCCACTGTGTATACGCACTCTGAGCAAATCATCACCAGGCTTATGTAGGGCAGCATTGTAGCTCTTTGGGCTTTCAAAGTAATTGAGTGAAACTCCATAAGAGTTGGTGACTGCGTACACAATCTTTAAAATACTTATTTTTATCTTAAACTGCCAAATTTGGTTCCCTGTATCAATTAATCTAATTGATTTGGTCTTAAAGATTTCTCAAAATCTTCCTGTTTGCACTGTTTTTGTTAATCAAAGAGGGAAAACACTCAATGGTACAGGACCTCAAACAGGAAAAGCATCTTTAGTTCATCTTACATACCGAGCAGGTATTCATTACGGCAGTTTCTTAAAGGAGCGACAAGGGTACAACTCAGAGAGAATTTTTTAAACAGATTTCCTTTTTTTAAAGCCCCTAATTATTCATATAACCAGTAGCCTAATCCTGGATGTGTCTACTCTGATGTAAGCCCAGGTTCAATGGGCTTATTCCCACACATGTGTGCATAGAAATGCAGACACAGACTGGGTTCGCACAACACCCTAACCCACACCCAGTGGTTGAGTGTGGGTTGTTGTTGAACCCTGTTTTTGTTGTTGTTGAACTGTGGGTTATCGTGTTGTCTGAATGTTTTCTGCAGGGTTGCTCACTAACCATACAGTGTGGCTTGTTAACCACCCTGAACACCCCAACAACAAGCCATGGGTCCTCAAGGCAGCTTATTCGAGAAAAATAAGCCACACTGTGTGGTTAACAAGCCATCCTGTGGAAAATGCACTGCATTCAGACAACACGCTAACCCACAGTTCAACTAACATCCCACGGTTCAACAACAACCCACACTCAACCACTGAGTGTGGGTTACCGTGTTGTGTGAACAGTCCCTTAGACTGACTACAAGTATAATAAAGGATGTATGTAGGGACAGATTAAATGTAGGGTATATAACAGAGATGGGGAATCTGGTTCTCCTGTAGTCCAAATCCAGCCCTCTGGGGTTCCCCAAATACCCATGCCTCCCTTTCCTAGCCATAACCCCTTTCCCCTGACCACTGATAATTTGTTGCTCTTCCTGCTTTTCCATGGGTTCCCCCCACCAACTCCATTCTAAAAGGCTGAGATGTCTCTCCTAAGGCTTAGTTACTGGCAATAGGAGTGTTGTATTAAAATATACTGGTATCCTTGGTATTCTGGTGCCACCCCACCCCTCTTGCCTTTTGCCCCATCTATGACTGGAATGCTGCCTCCATTCCAAAGACTTCTCTAAACTGAATTAAGTCCTTGGGCTGAAAGAGGTTCCTTGTCACATTCCTCCACCCTCTTCCTTCACAATCAACACACTCCAAGAAACAAAGCTCCAGGCTAACACTACTTTATTGTTAAGGACTAGCTTCATTACAAATGCAAATTCCAGGAAACTCTTAGACTGCAACGAACTGGCTAATCCACACATCTACAAATATCAATAGAGGATACAAAGTGTAAGTTGAGAAAGTTGCCAGCAGTCTGGACAAGAACTTCATGGCCAGACTAGCTTCGCAGGGAAGCTCCTCCCTTAGGGTGGCTCCCTCCTATGTTGGGTATCACGAGTGGCCAACCTGGCGGCGTGTCTTAGCTCTGCCCCTAACTTTTCCCACTTCATTCTGCAACAGACTCTCTTGTCCCTCAAGTCATGCCCTTGCCCCCTCCCACTTGCGTTCTCTTGGTGGAGGAATGGGAGAGCCATTCAGCCTGTGTCATATGTGTGTCAAGGTCCTGGGAAGAAACTCTTGGCCATATCTGGGCTCACCGGGGAGGGTGCCTCCCTCTGTTCTGGCTGTTCCCATTCTGATTCTGAATCTGAGCTGCCAGACATCTCCACATACACAGATTCATTCCTGACATTCCCCACCCTTGGTGTATAAGAACATCTTTTCTCCACCAGAGATACCCACCCATTTATTATTTCTTTAACCGAAGTATTCCTTGTAGGAGACATGAGTAAATAGGAGCCAGATTTAAACAGTACAAAATATAAACACACAATACACTACAATGAGTGTTGAATGCATCCAAGGAGCTTGGACTGGCATTCATGTGCAAATAAGAAATAATGAGGAAGCATTTGCTCCAAGGTACTTCTCATGTTGCAATGATTAACTTTCATATCTAATAACATAGGTTAGGTTCATATCCATGAGGAAAAACATGAACATGCTAAAATGCTCCCACATTCCTGGCATATCCATGTCTTTCTCTAAAGTGGACTCTTCATAAGATTAGGGCTGGGCCAAACTTTCAGCTGTTCAAAAGTTCACCCTCTAATTAGGGATGTACGAATTGTGTACCTTCAGTGCCGCTTGACTTCTGCAGTTTGCGGTCAGTGCTCCGTTCTGCCATTAACAAGCCCCCGGAATTTTCCTCTTTTTTTTCCGCTCTGAAAATTACTATCATAAATCCGTACCGACAACCGTACTTCTGGTGCCCAGCTGTCTCCGTGAGTCTGCATAACCTCCATAAGAATCGCTATTTTTCGTAAATATTTACGTTTTTTTTTTTAATTGAAATCCTCCATCTCCATTTACTTTCAGCCCAAACACTTCCTCTTCCTAGGGGCTTCCCAAAAGAAGGCTGTCTTAGGTGTGCCTGAGCGATAAATTCTTTGTTTAAAGCATCGCTGTTTTAAACAACACTCCAAGACTGGCATGGTCATTTTAAAAGGTTTCTTTCTTTCTTTCTTTCTTTCTTTCTTTCTTTCTTTCTTTCTTTAAAACAGCATTGCTTTAAACAAAGAGTGTATCGCTTAGGCACAACTAAGACAGCCTTCTTTTGGGAAGCCCCTAGGAAGAGGAAGTGTTTTGGCTGAAAGTAAACAGAGACGGAGGATTTCAATCTAAAAAGAACAGCCACAAACAAGGCGGTGAGCACAATTCGTTTTTTAAAAAAACTTACATATTTATTATTGGAATATACTACACTGCGTTTTGATTTACAAAAATTTCGCGACTCTTTGCAGACAACGAAAAAAAAGCTGCATGACTGCTGGCTCCACAGGACCTCGTGGTGCCGTTCCGCAGAGGATTCCATGGCACAGACTGAAGGCAATTCGATCCCATTTCAGTCCGTGGCAGAATTATCTGACATCCCTACCCCTGATTTGGAGAGGATTCCAGGGTGATACTTCTTCCCCTCTTTCACATTTTCTGGAGCACATGGTTTTGGAGGTCCACTGGTACCCACCATTTGTGGGCATTCTGCCATTCTACTTCCAGGTAACCAATGCACTTTGCTACCACAAGAGGTTATATATTAAATTATCTTATACATTGGGGGGGGGGGAATCAAGCATGCTGTGTACAGAGATTACAACCTGGGTCCAAAATCAAGAAGCAGACAACTTAGTCCTCATCACATATGCTGTAAACCAGCCCATCCACCCCACACAAACGATTATTAGAATTAGCTTGTAGCAAGCCCTGACTTTGCTTTGCCAGCACAGCTTGCCTCATGGCAGGAAAACAACAACGAATTTTTGCTTTATAAAAGCACTGCATGCATGGCCCATTCCAGCTGCAAATAAGATCCTCTCCTTCTAAATGATTCACAGGAACATATTCTGTTATCTAGTGCAGAGAGTGCATCTGAATTCACTATCTGCTATCAGCTATGTACTTTTCTTCACCCTTGCTCTGTGGAGGCATCTTTTCAGTGCTGCTAAGCTGAATGAGAAGTGTTATAGCACTGTTGCTATGTTGGTTTGATTACATTCTACTTACTGTACTGCTGAAGATTTATTTAGTAACAGTTGTTTGCTAGGCAATGCACAAGACACAAGAGTTACAGAATCTCTGCCCCAGAGGGATTGCAATGTATGACTGACAAGCTAAGAGTGGGGTAAGAGTAGGACGTTCTGAACTGAGAATGGCTAATAAGGGAGATACGTTGGGATGATCAAACAAGCAAGGTAAAGTGAGAGTATTTCAGGGTTTTTTTTTTAAAGAAATAAATGGGTTTTGAGGGTGGATCTAAAAGAGGAGAAGGAGACAGAGAGAGGGAATCTGCACCAAGGCTTTCCCCAACCTGGTATCCTCCAGATGTTTTGGATGATAACTCCCAGCATTCCTGACTATTGGCCAGGCTGGCTGGGGCTGATGGGAGTTGAAGTCAGTAACTTCTCAAGTCCAAAACATCAGGTTGGGGTAGGCTGCTGTACCAGGAATAGGGAGTGGTATGACAGAAGGCACGGGGACCAGTGTTATATCAGTTCTGCCCCTCTCTTGACACCAATGTTGCTGAGATGGTAACATCCCATACCAATAGAGTGGCCATTTACACATCGCCACAGAAGAGGAAACAAAAAGAGGGCAAAAGAGAGCACATATTTGCATAAAATCTGCATGTGCTAATATAGGAGTAGACAATGCAGTGTGCACGGGCACCCATGTGCCCCCTGACACCTTTCTTGGTGCCCTCCAAGAGACACTTCTCCTCCCAGTTTTTATATTTTCTCACTGGCAACTGGGATTGCTTCAAAGCAAAGCACGAGCCTCTAGCTGCTCCCATCTTAATTTCCCATGAATGCCTCTGGATGGCTTGGAATGCCTTTGTGACTAGCCATGCCCACCCATGGCAGCCATTGAATCGCTGTGCTATGCAGTTTCACAAATTTCCAAATGAGCCCAAAAAGTTGTCTACCCCTGTACTAATTCATATTTATAGTATGCACATTTAGAAATCATTACTATAATTAAAACAGAAATACAGTACTCCTCAGTGCAGCGGGGAAGACCAGGACAAGGAGACTTGTGTTCCCAGTCTGTTGTCCAAGTGCTAACTCCTGATGGCCATCTTCAAGGCCCCTGCTGCTCTCCCACCTTGTGGTTCTTTATTTTTAAACCAGCCTTGGACTGGACAGTCCTTCAAAGAGAAGATGCCTCCAAACAAAGGACTAACCTCGGATGGCCCTTCAAGTCCAGGACTGTCATCTGTAAGGTAGGACAAATGCCCACCCTACATACCAACCACCTGTGTCTTAAGATCTTCTGCTGAGGCCCAACTCCAAGTGCTTTCCTTATTGTAAATAATAAGTAATTAATTTCCTTATATGTAATAAGGAAATTCAAAGCGCCCTGCCTTTGCAATGCCCCTGAATCTCCTTTAGAATGTTTTTGGCAGCAGTTTCAGACATTTCTATTTATCCATGCATTTTAGTTTGTATAATCTTTAATCTCTTAGTTTGCCTTGGAACTTTTATCTGATGTCTTTTGCATCAGATAAAAGACAACAACCATTACAATTACATTACAATGGTTGCTGATGTTATTGTTTTATTATATTAGAATTTTAAGAATTTCTTATTTAAATATGTCAAACAGAGGGAGGGTGGTATAAAAATGTTTTAAATTAATAAATCAAGGCAAATTCCTCTGCATGTTTAGACAGAAAAATGTCCTACAGCTCCCAGCATGTAGGACTTTTTTCTGTATAAACATGAATAGGATTGCACCCTAATTAACTTGCCACATGTAATAGTATGGGATTTAGGGGAAAGGCAAACATCAATACACTACAGCAAAATATGTATTATAATATTAGATAACATATCAAGGGGTCTGATAGGAGATCAGTTGGAGTGGAAGGAAGGAAGGGGAATGGGAGGGAGGGAGGGAGGGTGGGAGAAAGAAAGAACCCAGTTAAGTTAGAGAATTTTAAATGCAAGAACTACAGCCCTGAATCTAGCTTTAAGGAGAGCAAAGACGTGGAGGAAAGGGAGGGGCAAAAGAGTTTAGTGGAGGTTAAAAGAGATGAAACTTTCCTATCCAACCCAAATGCTGAAGGTTCAGGACAACTAACATCTTTAAATTATATATCCAAACTGGGTTACACTACTGCCAGAAGCCTGATCAAAATATCAAAATCATTGAAAATTGTGAAAATATCACAATGACATTGGTCATTGTGGCACCCATGATGTTATTTCAGCTGAAAAGCTCACATTCTGGCAGAGCCCTGGACTGGTTGACAAAGGATGGCCGAGGCTGATGATTTCTGAAGGGAACAGATAATGGGCCGGCCTCTCCGACCACAAAGCCCAGCGTAGCAGGTGGACTCTGTGCAAGCCAGCAACTGTGAATTGTGTTTTGGCCTGGATAGACTCTCTTCAGAGGTGAAAATCTCACACTTTATTTTGGTGCCCCCCCCAACCAACAAAAAAGGTGTTGGTCAAATAAAAATACCAGCCAGTTTCCAGATGTTCTCTGTATCCCATTCTGAACTCAGCATAATATGATGTGAAGGTGTGAGCAGGGTCACAGAGGCTTGGTACAGGGCTGAAATGAAACAGCACACTAAAAAAAGAAACACAGGCCAAACCTTGCCCCCACAATTCACACAGGGCCCCCAAATTGCTGGACTAAGGGCAAATAGTTTTCTCACACAACTCTGGTTTCAGTTTGCTGAAATGAGCATGGACAGATACAGGGTCGACTCCTGCTGAGCCCTTCTGTTCACAGAATCTAGCAGAGGGCTCTGCTGATGCAACAGGCGGGAGACCAACTTCCCCTCTCTCAGCAGCTTCCAGTCCCCACCCCCAAATCTGCTCCAGAGGGTTGGGGGACCTTCAGGACAGCATGGAGGGTGGTGCAGGGGGAATCAGCAAAATCGCCACCCCTCCCCTCCCATTTGCAGATTCTTTCCATTCGTGAAAAGGGCACATTGGCTCTTGCGCAGGCTCTTTGAAATCATTCCTTGAGCAGCAGTTCACCACACGGATTGGGAATGTTTGTCCTCGCTACCTCAAAATACTACAAGCCTTCAATGATGTGCATGATCACTTCCTAATCTGCGTAGTGAGCCTCTGCACAGTAAGTGTTCCTTGTGCACTCACAGCCACCATGTGGACTGAATTAAAGTACCCAGATAAAGCAACTGCCCATACCCACACATGACCATGAGAAACAATCTAAAGGTCCGGGTAAAGGACCTTGGAATATTTACAACAATCTATTCAAACTGAACAGAGAGCGTATTTAAGCAAAAGCCATGGGTAAGAGGTCGAACAGGCAAATGTGTTTTGACCACACAGTCTTCTTCAGTGGTTGAAGTATAAAGGCTGCCACACTTAGGGATGCTGGAAAAATTCAAGGTGGACTAAAATGAGCTTGGATTTCTAAGAATCCCACCTGTGGAATCTGCTCCACAGAGACCCCCTCAGAGTCCGTGGGCTTTTGTATGTTTTTTTTTTTAATTTTCCTGAAATTTACGCGTATAAATTTGTAGAAAAATACACAAGTTTCTGCTGAGGAAATGTTAAATGGAATGGGGGACAATACACTAAATGTTACGTACTAAGGCAAATTATGTAAATACTTACATAAATACTTACGTAAATACTTATGCATTTTTCCGCATGACAAAAATAATATTCACACCCATTTGTGAGTGGACGAGGGAACAAGGGGCGCCTGACAATCCGTGAAACACAGACAGAGCAGATTTTCCTAGGGGTGTACAAAATACTCACCCCACTCCAGTTCGGGCATCCACAGGGTAGGGGGAGGCGATCCGTCCCTCCCCCCGGAATCCTCCCCGGATGGATTCGCTCTGTGGTGAGTCCGCGGAGCCACTGGCCGGGCCCGTCTGCAGCTGGACTTCTGTCCACTGCTCTTTTCGTGATAGGCTACGTAAATATTTATGTAGCCTATCACGGAAAAGAGTAGCGACGCAAATGGCATCCGCTATGCCATTTGCATCCCTGCTTTTTGCCGTGATAGGCTACTTAAATATTTATCTAGCCTATCACCAAAAAGAGCAGGGACGCAAATGGCGTTGGCTATGCCAGGCGCCATTTGCATCCACAGTCCGGGGCATTGGACGGATGGCAGCGGATGGCCCCGGACTGGCCAGCAGCATATAGGGTCCGTCCAGGGAGAATTTCAGGGGGGGGGGAGTAGTCCGTTCCACCATAGACTCCAGGGGGCCGGATTCTAAAGAATCCAGCCTCATTAGAGTCTGTGGCGGATTTCTCCGCCATCCCTAGATTTTTCACAGTCCGTACATCCCTAGCCACACTTGATCCCACTAAAGAAAATCACATGGGCAAAACATGCTATTAGACCTTTTACTATGAAGGATGACATAATAAGCAGAAGCCAAGTATGCCTGCAGCCAGTGTAAATCTGACTGGGGATGAAAACAAAAAGAGAGAAGACAGTGGGGCACTGCAGACCCCAACTCTGTATAAAAGGGGTAACATGTTCTAACTGTTGGCTGACTGCCACAAACCACCAACCCCTGCCCATCCAAGGCATTTTAAGGACAGCAAGAATTCTGATAATTCCTCAGGGGACTTCTGCAGAGGTGTTGCCAGGTTTAGGGGGGCCTTGGTGAGGTGCTGTCCACCACCCTCTCTGCCAGCCCCCCCCCCTTTGTTAACCTACTATTTATCTGATGTATTTTATCATGGTAGTTGAAGTTATTATTTTATTTTATTAGAATTTTAAGAATTTCTTATTTAAATGTGTTGAACGGATGTAGCGTGGTCTAAAAATATTTTAAAGCAATACATCAGGGTGCAATCCTATGCATGTTTAGACAGAAAAAAGTCCTATAACTCCTAGCATTCCCCAGCCAGCCATTGTAGCATTTTCTTAAGTGTGAGTAGCACACAGTGAACCGAAGCAGTCAGTTACTGCCTTCAGGGGAGACGGGGTGGACAATGAGGGAACCACAGCAGTGAGGAGCCGGACTTCTTGCCACTCCAGTGTCTTCACTGGCTGCACCCCTCCCTGAAAGGCAGTGTTTGGTAGGTTCAGTTCTCCGCCTGCTACTCACAAGAAAATACTTCAGTTTAAAACAGTGCCAGACTCTGCAGTTTTGAGCGGCCATTGCAGCACCTTCCTTTATACGGTGTGGTGGGGAGCACCCCATTGCCATGTGTGAGGGAGTTGGAGGGGGACAGACCATGCTCTGGATAGCCATTTGATTTCTCTCCCCACGCGAAAAGTCTCCTTGTTCATTTGGTTCCAGAAGATCAGTGATGGCAAGCCAAAGTAAGCCATCTGATATGGTGCCTGACTATCTCCTGCTGCTATCAGGCTCCTGGCCAACTGAAACCCAGAGACCTCTTTGGAAGAGCAGAATTTTGATTCCTCAGAAAACCCCACTGCTACAGAATATATGGGGCAACCTGAGGAGTCCTGTTGTAGGGATGTCTCACCTGCGTTTCCAAAGAACCCCTTTGGCTCCATCCTGAGCCCTGCTGGGGGGGGTTCCTGACTTTTCTCCCTCGTCCCACAGCTCTCCAGAGCACCAGTGATGACAGACCAGGTGGGATGCTCAGAGTCATCATCAGAGCACCTACTTGTTTACCAGACGATCCTTTCAGTTGACTCAGGAAAAAGGGTCTACTAGGGAACAAGTGTCTACTCATGAGGTGGAAGACCTACTGTGGCCAATGAAGAAGCAACCTCAGCTGCAAGTGGTGAATCACAGACAGCAAGTATATAAGGCCTCAGTCTTTACCCAGACCTTTGCTAGGTTTGGTTGTTGTTGTTGTTCAGTCGTTCAGTCGTGTCCGACTCTTCGTGACCCCATGGACCATAGCACGCCAGGCCTTCCTGTCCTGCACTCTCTCCCGGAGCGTGCTCAAGTTCATATTCATTGCATCCGTGATGCTATCTAGCCATCTCATCCTCTGCCGTCCCCTTCTCCTTTTGCCTTCAGTCTTTCCCAGCATCAGGGTCTTTTCCAGAGAGTTTTCTCTTCGCATTAGGTGGCCAAAATATTTGAGCTTCACCTTCAGTATCTGTCCTTCCAATGAGCACTCAGGATTGATTTCCTTTAGGATTGACTGATTTGACCTCCTTGCAGTCCAGGGGACTCTAAGAGTCTTCTCCAGCACCACAGTTCGAAAGCATCAATTCTTCGGCGCTCAGCCTTCCTTATAGTCCAGCTCTCACAGCCATATATTACTACTGGGAAAACCATAGCAAAGCTTTGATTAGACGGACCTTTGTCACCAAGGTGATGTCTCTGCTTCTAACTATGCTGTCTAGGTTTGCCATAGCTTTCCTCCCAAGGAGCAAATGTCTTTTAATTTCATTGCTACAGTCACCGTCTGCGGTGATCTTGGAGCCCAAGAAAGTAAAATCTGTCACTGCTTCCATTTCTTCCCCTTCCATATGCCAGGAAGTGATGGGGCCAGATGCCATGATCTTCATTTTTTTAATGTTGAGTTTCAAACCAGCTTTTGCACTCTCCTCTTTCACCCTCAACAAGAGGCTTTTTAGATCCTCTTCGCTTTCTGCCATTAGGGTGGTATCATCTGCGTATCTGAGGTTGTTGATAATTCTCCCAGCAATCTTAATTTCTACCTGTGATTCATCCAACCCAGCGTTTTTCATGATGTACTCTGCATATAAGTTAAATAAGCAGGGTGACAATATGCAGCCTTGTCATACTCCTTTCCCAATTTTGAACCACTTGGTTGTTCCATGTCTGGTTCTTACTGTTGCTTCTTGACCCTCGTACAGGTTTTTCAGGAGACAGCTCTCATTGAGCTCTCTGCTCCAGCTATTTGGTTTAGACATCTGCTCACTAATTGAAAGCTTAAGATACAGCCATTTTAAAAAAAAAAGTGAATGGAAGTTACTATAACAATGAAATGACAAAAAGTATTCACCTTCAGATAGTGCTGCATTGAAGGCTTATTACAATAGAGTCAGCTCTTCTCATTTGTTAAAGGTCTGACAGCATTTTCTTTACATGACATGTACTGGGTGGCTCAATAAACTTGTTTTGATGACTTCGATGCTTCTAGTACGTGTGGCTGTGCCCGAGGGTTGTTATCCTTATGGCCCTGTTTTATCTCTTTCTTTTTAATATGCCTGGCTTTGCACTAGGGCAAGAGTAAACCAACCTGCCTGTTCAGGTTTTGTCCCGGATAATCCAAAAAATATCCATGGGGAACTTTTGTTTGAAATTCAGGGTTGGGGCAAATGTGGGTGATTGTTGGGGGAAGTGAAATCTGCCAAAGTATTGGGCTGTTTCCTCCATTATGAAGGCAGCAGGGAGGTCTCTCTCTTCATCCCCCCCCCTTACATTTGCAATGTCACTGCCAATGGCAGCAGTGCACCAAATATTTTTTTTAAGAAGTTAGGGAACTACCTTTGCAATAGGATAATCAGCTGCAAACTTTAACCTGCCCCCCCAAACACCAAACCATCTCTCTCCCTAATTTGTTTCCTGCAAAGCTGACAACACATTTTGAAGGGTTGTTTCTGATCCACAGTAGTTTTGCCCTATATTTAGGCAGACACAAAACTGCTTATATTTTTCCTTTCTTTTTGGTTAGGTTCATTATGACAAAAAAAGTCAAGCCCAAAACATAATAAAGAAGCAGCCCTGTTGCTTCTTCCCCGCTTCTCCCTCCATAATGTGATGTCATTGCACTGCAGCTAGGAATAGAAGAGGCTGCCTTATACTGAGTCAGACCATCTAGCTCGGTATTGTCAACACTGACTGGCAGTGGCTCTCTGGGGATTCAGGCAGGAGCTTTTCCAGCCCTACCTGGAGAAGCTTGGGATTGAACCTGGGACCTTTGGCATGCCAAGCATGTGCTCTGCCACATCTCTGCTCCACTTTATTGCCTGCTGCTTGTGGCAGTGAGGAAACTTACAAAGTGATGATGTTGCATCATGTCTTCTACCTTACCAAACATTACAAAAGGAGGAAGAGATGCAGGGCTCCTGCATTCACTATCAGCCACAGGTCATCTGGAACAACTAGTTCCAGGTTTAGAGAGCCATGCTCTCCTTGAGATGCATGTACATTTAATTTATGGCTCACTGGCAGCACACATTCATTTTGAATGAAGTGAAGACAAGACAGATTCTTGTCACACATCATTCTTAAGCTCTCAAAGTGGTAAGTTATGTGCACAACCCTTTGCTCACTTGAGCCTTGCCCTCTGCACCTCCCCAGACTTTTGGAATAATGAAGCTGACCTACTTCACATGGGTGACAAAGAGATTAATTACATGTTAATGAAATTCTTTGGAGATTTTCACATGAAAGGTAGTTTGTAAGTGCACACATTTACAAGCACATTAACTTCATGTTCCCAGTTGCTGTTAGAGAACCCACATGAAAAGCGTACTGTGGCTCAATCATAAGATTTGCTTTGCAAGCAAATTGAAACTTTTAAGTGGAGATAATTCTATGATATCATCAGGACACCATGCCAGAAAAATATTTTGAAATGGGACATTTAGTACATTCCCTCCCTCCCTCCCTCCCTCTCTCTCTCACACACACACACACACACCCCTTCCTATCCTGGCTGAAAGAACTAGCAGTCAAGGCACCATATTGCCATCTTTGGGGGAGCACAGAGCCCTTACCTCTGCCTCAAAACTTCCAGTGGCTTCAGGGAACTACATGTCAGCAACTGACTTGTGGGCAGTCTTAGCAGGCTCATGTCATGGGATTTGATGAGCCATGAAAGGGTTGAATGTAGAGAGTACAGAGATGTGTCATGGAGGTAACTTGGGAAAGCCAGGGTATTCCTAATAGGGATGTACATATAAGAAATGTGCTTCAGTTCATTTTTGATCAGGATTTCCCCAGTTTGCACTTTCTGGATTGAACATGGATTTGGATGCAACCTGTGGTCAAAGTCTGTAAATTTTCGAGCTTGCGATGTGATTCACAGACCAAGGAAAATACATCTGACAACGTGCGTACTTTTGAAAAATGCACGTTAAAAAAATGTGTACTTTTGAAAAATGTGCACAAATACACTTTAATTAATGGGAGAAGAATGTGCACATTGTAAAGATGAGCCAAAGATTGTAAATCGATGCCTACCTTTGGAAAACTATGCATGGCTTTTCATGTGAAAAGAAAAAAACAAAAAAACAAAGCTTGCAATCTGACACAGACATGAGATGGAATGAGCTTTGATGTGGAATTCGGAGAACTTTGGTTAGTTCGAGTTTTGCTGATTTGCACATCTCTAGATATATGAGGGAAAGTTGCATAAACAAATGTATATGTTAGGAGAAATTGTGCATGGGAAAAAAAGCTAATTTTCATGAGGATTTTTTTTTTTTTAAGACATTTGCAGACTGGTGAAGAAATTGAACCAAACGGATTTAAGACTGAATACAAGCGAAACTGGCACAGACTGGAAATAGACTTATTTATTTATCCACCCCTTTGACCACACCTTGGGATAGTTCACACAAACATAAGCCGTCCTTATTTTCTCCTCATGCATATGTGCGTACACAACCACATGGAAAACTATAAGAATGAACCAGGTAAAATACATAAGGACAGATAAGGCAGCCATTTCAAGACAGCCACTCTTTTCCAGTTGTTGTGAGCAAGAGAACAACTCCAGCAATTTCTTGCACCATCTACTTCATGTTCTCCACAGGGTCATGTACACAGATGCATGCAGAGAAGTTACATAGGCCTTCTGTGTGTGACCCCTGCCCTATGACATAACCTCTTGAATCAGCCCATATGGAATAGAGTGACACATAAAGGGTCGGAATCATCCCATTTCCTGCCTGTCTACATTTTTTAACCTTCAGAAACAGGAAAAATGACAAATCAACGCAACTAACCTCCTCTTTCCGCTTTCCTACACAATGCATAAACACGGATTCTGCAACTCTGTCTTTAAAAAAAATCTTAAAATGATACTGTGGCAGGCTTTGCAAGAGAGGCTTTCACCCTGAAATACAATTCATAATATTAACATGTGCCACACTTAAAAAATACAGGGTAAAATCCAATGTAAGTCCTACTTAGAGTAGACCCATTGAAATGAATATGACTTAAATACATCATGGCTCATTTCATTTCAGTGAGTTTACCCTAAGTAAGATTTATGCTGGATTGTACCCCAAATAAAGCAAAAAATGGAAGGTCCCTTTTATTTCATAGCCTGCAAAAACAACTGCTTGATAATAACTTGTTTCTGCTTCACTGCTGGAGTTTACAGAATACAAAGCAAGACCCTCCTGGGGACCTGACCTCCAATATCTTCCTTCCTGCTCTGATGGGCAAGATCTCCTCAAGGAGGATGAATACATCTGAATAAAAAATGGTGTTACGCAGCAAGCAGGGTCAAAGTAGCAAGATGGCTGCCAGGATAGGTTGACGCACCTGCCAGGAATTCACCATTTCCCCAACTAAGCATCTTGTCATGTGGCACTGAATGCAAAGCATAACTTTGCTGACATGCTTCTGCTGCAAGTGATGTATTCACTAATACATGTCACCTTCTTCTGAAAGGTTTCCCTTTTTTCACATCCTGGATTCCATTTGTCAGCGGGGCATCAGGGAATAACTGTATTCCATGTCACAAAGAAAGAACCATTTTAAGCAGAAGAAGGGCAGGACTGAGATGGGATCAAGTCCTACATGCCCAGGCCTGCCTGCTGGTCACCCTGGTGTACTGAAATGAAAAGTGACAAGGTGGAAAAAGGCTATGATGTTGGATGCAATTAAAGACCCTGCCTGGACACGTTAAGATTTTACCTTATCAGAATTTTTTTTGGGGGGAGGGGGTCTGAACACTCCTGCCTGCAGAAGAAATTCAAAAATTTTGAAGACCTAGCTGACTGAGCCATTGAAATGCATTTGCTCTGCTCTTTATACCAAATAAGACATGCACACAAATTTCCTTAAGTTACACAATTCTGGTAATACAATTCTGCCCAGCAAGCATGGCAATTCCCAAGAGAATGATCTATGGTGAAACAAATTATTTGTAAGTAAGTACATTATTTACCTTGCACTTTAAATGCAATAATGGTATCATGTTTATATTTTATATGAATGTAATTATAATTATATTTATTTATTTATTTATTGTATACATATATAAACAGTCGGCTTGTTTACATAAGTAATCCACAAATACATTTCCCTTACCAGACACTAAAACACAACTAACCAAGTAAATTATATTGTTCAAATTATAAAGCAGAACCATCCACAGTAAAAATAATATCCTATTTAACTCCTAATAGAGAAAAGGAGTATCTTTCACTTCCTTATTCCAAATCATTACACAAATACTTCATTTCCCAGTGAAGCAATTGTCTATGAGCTACCTTCTCTTACTGTAATGATATTATTCAATTTAGAGAGCAATCCTATGTCCCCTAGACAGCGTCTGGGGGACATAGGGTTGGTCGGTTTCCTGGCTTTGAGGTCGGAAACAGGTCTTCAAGACAGGAAACCACATTCCCCACTCCTTCCTCCCCTCTTGTAGCCGGCACGGGGAGAACCGCACTGGCTGCCTCTCCATGCTCAGAAAATGGCACGGAAAAGGGAGCATTCCTGGTGGTGGGGAGGGGAGCAGACTGTGGTGCCAGCCCCTTTCCCTCTCCCTCCCCGAAATCTCCACTAGACAGATGAAAATGCTGTGTAGCTTAAATCCTCCTGCTCTGCACAGGATACTCGTGAGCCTCCAATATCGGAGGCTTACAAATACCCAGGGCAGATCACAGAGGATTGCCCCTTTAGTCATGGCCCATAACTGCCTTCCCCAACCTAATGCCTTCCAGATGTGTTGGATCACAACTCCCATAATTCCTATGTGTTTAGTCAATCCCCCCTCCTTCAGAAATAACTGGCTGATGAGAGTTTCAGCATGGTGTAAATCAGCTTTCCCCAACCTGGTGCCTGGTTTAGATGATAAACCTGGTTTATCAACTAAATATCGGACAGCTATTGAAGGAAATAATTATTAAAATCTTGTCAGTGATTTTTAATAGTCATTAAAAATCTATAAAAAAGAAGATTTTTAATCATTAAAAATAAAAAAATCTTGATGAGCTGGAGGCAAAGCTGTTCTGCTGAGGGGGCTGAGCTCAGTGATGTGGGGTGGATTTTGCAGCAGAGATGAAAGCAAAATGTATTTATCTAATACGTACATCTAAAAACAAAGTCATGTTGAGAGTGGGGTGGGGGAAGACCCCACCTTATTTATTCATTCATTTATTTAGATTTCTATACTGCCCAATAGCCAAAGCTCTCTGGGTAGTTCACAACAATTGCCATGCCACTAGCTTTTCTGGCAACTGCCCCCAACTAAAAGGGGCTTAACTATTTCCTGACCTCCCCACCCCCCAGTCACTGGCAATCCTGCTTTTGGAATTCCCTTCCTCCTACTTTTCTTCCCCAGCCATTTGTCAGGAGAGTTTTGACAATCAGCAGGTTCAAACAGGAAAACCTTTCCCGGACTATTTAGACTTCCAGGATGGGAGTGGGGAGGCTGTGAATGCTCCCCCACCAAAAAAAGAAAAACAAAACAAAAAACCCTCCCTAAACACAGAAAATTAACATTAGAGAAATGGCTTGAGCCTAACCTTCTCTCTAGTGTGCATTTTTCTACATGAAAGGATCTTTTTTCTCTTTTTTTTTTCCCTTCTTTTAAGGAGGATCATTCAAAAATACACCCCCACCCGCTGCTGCCAACCTGTAACCTAAAGTGGTACAGTTAATGGAAAAGCTCTCACACTTTAGTCTGCTGATTGCAAAAAAAAGTGGCCGTCACACTCCAGATAGAAAGTGACAGGCCCCCTCCACTCCACCCCTACAACAATGAGTATTCCTGGGTTTGGACTGGCATCGTTATGCAAGGGAAACTCATTCCCTCCCTCCACCCCACCATAAATCAGGGCTCAATTAGGTGTTACATGGGAGATCTGTGACTGACTGGAACTCTCCATGTCTTTTACATTTTCATAAAGCAGCCTAGGGTCCTTCCAGTTTGGATGTGAGTCACGGTGGTGGTGGTGGGGAGATGGTATGACCCATTGCCCATGTGCTGATGTCCTGATTTAAATCACAACCCCCCCAACCCCCCCCCCACGATTAGCCCTAGAACAAAAATTATCCTTTCTGTGACGGGCGGGGGGAGAGATAATTCTCATCAGAAAAATGGCATAGGGTGTGTGTGAATATTAATCTTCCCCCTCCAACGGTCCTAATCCAGAAGGCACAATCCCACAACTGCTGTTTGAAAGAAAGAAAAAGAGATGTAAATACATGGAGAGATCTCAGTTGTAACTTGTAATGTGTAGTTTGGCCTTCAGAGTAGGGATGTACGAAAGACACTTACCTTTTCGAAGGGTGACATTCGTGGTGGGGGGGAGGCGCTCTGCCCTCCCCCCGAAATTCTGGCTGGGGTGGGAGGCGCTCCATCCCTCCCCCCTGAAATTCTGGCCGGCCGGCTCCGCAGGGATTCTGCGGAGCCACCAGCTGGCTAGCAGGGACTCAAATGGCGGCAGCCATAGCCGCTGCCATTTGCGTCCCTGCAGTCAGCCGTGATAGGCTGCGTAAATGTTTACATAGCCTATCACGGCTGATTAAAAAAAAAACAATGCGCATACGCAAATGGCGGTGCCCATGGGCGCCGCCATTCGCGTTCCTTATTTTGGCACATCTTAGTCTACGTAAACATTTACGTAGACTAAGACGGCGAAAATAAGGGGACCGCAAATAGCGTAGCGTCTACGCTATTTGCGTTCCCCTTATTTTCGCCATCTTAGTCTACGTAAATGTTTACGTAGACTAAGACGTGCCAAAATAAGGAACACAAATGGCGGCGCCCATGGGTGCCGCCATTTGTGTACACGCGTTGTTGTTTTTTTCTTTTAAATCAGCCGTGATAGGCTATGTAATCATTTACATAGCCTATCACGGTGTTTTTTAAAAATCTAGCCGTGATAGGCTACGTAAATCTTTATGTAGACTAACACGTTTTTTGTTTGTTTTTTTAACTGGAAATGGTGGCGGCGGCAGGCGGTCAGAAGACCGGCCGCCACCGCCGCACCGCTGCTGAACCGCCGCCGCAGCCACCGCCGCCAGGAAGATCCGCCCAAGGTAAGTTCCGTCCTGGGGGGGGGGGGTGGCAGACTGTTCCGCCACCGATTTTGGGGGGGCGAATGCGCTGGCATTCGTCCTCCCTGAGATTCATGGCAGAATTCTCTGACATCCCTACTTCAGAGAATCACCATGATAAGGCATGCAATCTGTAGACTAGAGGACACATCAGATAACTGCTAGCATGGACAGGAATAATAATGAAGCATGCAGTTAGGGCTAGAGCTGGCCTTTCCCTTGCCTCAGTGCTTCTTGTCTTTTGCACCAGCATCTGGCTTTTAAAGATGAATTTCCTCATCTTCTTCCTTAAATCTTTATTCCTGAAGGCTCGTCAATCCCCACATGCTTATTTAGTTTGAACGCCCTTGTTGTATTTACTTCCTCTTTGCTTTGAAAAAGTTGCTGGAATCAAAGATGTGACTCCTAAACATGGCTGACATGCAAAACTGGCATTTTTTTTTTCCTTTTGACACTTAATTGCGATGTTGCATGTCAAGATCAATTAGATTTGTTCCCGCTGGCTCTGGTGGTAATGCCATGTCATGCCATATGGAAGATTCAAAGCTGGAAAACAGTGCTGGGACCTTAAATTTTTGTGCCAGCAAAGGCAGAACAGCAGTGAATATAAGACTTGGCTCTAGAGATTGCAAAACACAGGCTACATTTCTCTTTGATGTCCCCTGCTGGCTCATCCATGAATGGCATTAGGGAGTCTTCGCAGGCATTTGTCCCTCATAGGCATATAGCATCTCCTAATGAAATCACAGCTATACTTAGAACGCAAGCTTAGATTCCCCCCTCCCACACATATGCAGCAAGCAACGTAGAAGCAAGCATAGAGGTGGAGGCAGCCATACCACTCCAGGTGATAACGATGATCATTTCATTTCATTTATTATCTTTCTATACCACCCCATAGACAAAGCTGTCTGGGCAGTTCACAAAAATATGTTAGAGATGTTATGAGAATAACAGTTCATTTTTCACCAGAATTTATCCAGTTCATACCTCCCAGAACCAAGTGTGGACCTGAATGCAATATGGGATTGAAGTCTTTTCATTTTTGAGCTTGCAATGCAATTTGCAGAACAAAATGCTGAGAGAGGGGATTTTTTATCATTGTTGGTGGCAATGCACCAACATCAATTGATTCTTAGGCATCAATTGATGTGATCGTGGCTGAATCTACACTAGGGATGGGGGAGAAATCCGCCCATTGGGGCCCGTGGCGGAATGAAGCACTCACCTCCACCTCCCCATGGAATCCTTCTGGGTCGGATCCATCGCTGCCTTTATCTTGCGGAGCCGGCCGCGTCCCTGGTGAATGTCGATACGGCCAGTAGCCATTGCTGTGCCATATTGCTGTAAGTCAGGCTCCGGACGCAAATGGCATAGTGGGTGCCATTTGCGGCCGTAAAGCTGGTAGATTAGCCTAAATGCAGCCGTAAATGGCTGCATTTAGGCTAATCTACCAGCTTTACCGCCGCAAATGGCGCCCACTATGCCATTTGCATCCAGAGCCTGACTTACAGTGATATGGCATGGTAATGGCTGCCAGCCATATCGACATTCGCAAGCGAAGTGGAGCTGGCAGCCGGCTCCGCAGCATCAAGGCAGAGCGGAGCAGGCCTGGACAGATTCTGGGGGGGAGGAACGGATCGCCTCCCCCCACCGTGCCCCCCCCCATGGAACGGGGTAAGTGATCCACCCATCCCTAATCTACACATAGCAGTTATACTGTTTTCATCATACTGTTATCATAACTATTGGTACACATGACACCAGTGGGCTCCAATAGTTATGATAATGGTATGATAACAGTACAACTGCTATGTGTAGATTCAGCCAAAGTTACCTCTTGACCCTAACACCTTCTTATAAACATATTTTAAAGGACAGGTACATAAGGACAAAGGAACATGTTATGCCTACTAGAGCATTGCATATGAAGTATTGCAAACCTAAACAAATCCCAAGAATTACAGAATGGTTCATCAAGTTATGGGACTTCACAATTCTAAAGAGATTAATTTGGATTATATTTTGGCCAGTCAGGGAGGGAGGTCTTGTACCACCTTCAAGCAAGAATGGAAGTGGTTTGACCAATTTTGGAATGATCAACAAATTACAAATTACATTTCTTTTTTATACAAGACAGAGGTGTTGTATTAACATAAGAAAGAAAAGAAGCTTCAGTTAAAACTCTACAAAAAAAGAGGAAGGGGGATATACGGATCATTATGTTTTTTGTTTTGGGTTTTTTTTTTCCTTTCTCCTATGTCATTCTTATACAAATTGTTGCACTTGTTTCTTTCTTGCTCGTATTCAATAATTTATTGGAAATGCTAGGATGGTGTAATTGTTTTGCACACTTTATCCACCTTTGGATGTTTTTAATAATAGGAAGGAAGGAAGGAAAGAAGGAAGGAAGGAAGGAAGGAAAGAAAGAAAGAAAGAAAGAATGAATTAGGAACCTTTGGGTATGCCCAAATGTTCAGCCATTTAATGCTAATAAGTCACCATTCACATTTCTTTAAGAACTTTGGCAAACTAGAAATTCAGCACGTTTCAGTCCACAAAGGTGTGTTCCCCCACTCCAATATATGTTTTGAACAAATCGAAACAGAGTTTCAATGCCAAGTATTTGACAACTATATTATTGAAGTAGTTACCAGCAACCATGCTTCTTAATAATAATGAGAGATTTCTCTCTCATAATTTGAAAATAAATGGGTTAGTTATAACAATGTGTTGTTGTTGTTGTTTTACTTAATTACTTCAGTTTTCTGCAGAAAGTCGTAAGTGGGTACGAATAGATGCTTTCCTTTTTTCCAATTATTTTCCATGAAGTAGGAAATTAATTTTTGCACATCAATTTCTTTGTTCCTTTTATAGTATGATTAACAAGTTTCAAAATCATTACTTGCTTAAACCTGTCTGTTTCAATAAATGGAAGATTCATTGGGTTACATTTTTGGTTTGGGATTTCACACCCTTGATGGAACCACACCGCCCCATTGCCTGATGAGACACATACATGGCCCAGAATTAGGCAATTAGCTAATGAGGCTAACTGAGTCATCCATTTACCACACCATCAAGACTTTGAAGGTACCTCTTTAAAACAGGCCTATATGACCTTTGATCCACCAAAAGGAATGCATGCAACCCATGAGCCATGTATTGTGGCCTACCAGGTGCTTGACCATTTCTTGATGCAGTTCCAGGATGTTGCAAAAACAAAAGGGTTATCGAGGCCTTTGTGGACTACTACCCATGACTTGGTAGGCCATGTTTGTAGAGTGGCCACTTATGAATCACCCCCAAAGAGGAAATGCATCGCAAAAAAAGAGGATACAGGTTTGCATTACATTTGCATATGCTGATGTATACACAGAGATGCAAATTTAGAAATAATTATAATTTTAAATAGAAATACGGTACATCTCACTATACCATGTATGACTGTGATCAGGTGACCTGTGTTTCTTGCTCAGTCTGATGTCCAGTGCTGTGGATGGGCAACTTCAAGGGCAACGTTTTTTTCTTCTGGTACTTTAAACCATACTTGGACTAGACAGCCCTTCAAATAGGGGACACCTTCAAAACAGAGGATGTCCTCTGTAAAAGAGGACACATGGCCACCCCACATGTTTGACTTAGTAGGCCACAAGTTGTACAGCCCTGGCCTAAACTTCTTTCATCTGTCCCAATATGACTGCGAACCTTCCTGTCACGTTGGGAACAATGTAAAAAATAATACATCTTAGGGGGCCCAATGTGTAGTCACATTATATTGATTCCTGAACTCATGATTTGTTCACACAGGAGAGGGAAAGAATCGCCATTAATATGATCTGCCATATCAGAAAGAAACTTAAGTCACTAAGAACTTTGCGAGTTATAGCTGAATAAACATTATTTCTAGTACTGGCTTGAGGATATGAAAATGAAGAGCTAAATACAGTGTAAATTGGTAATGATAGACAGACCATCTGTCTATCTCCATGAATTTCTTAACACTGGGCAAAGGGGGAAAATATGAGTCCCCAGTCTATCCACATGTCTCTGCATGTCTTGTGAAAGTTTCAGCAAAGCAGCACCTGAGGCCTTCCCTAATGCAAAAACTTCACAGAATCACGATATCCAGTTTTTCAATGTGCCAGTTTATGCTCCTTTAAATTAGACATATGATTAATCTCTTTGCTAGATCAGTGCCATAACAAACCCATCACATTAAAAAAAAAAAATCATGTCCAGAGGCTTAGAGCTAGGGATGTACGAAAATCACTTACCTTTCACGGATTATGCTGATGGTGGGGGGGGAGGTGCTCTGTCCCTCCCCCCTCCAGAATCTTGGACGGCGGGGGAGGCGCTCCGTTCCTCCCCCACCCCCAGAAACCTGGCTGGCTGGCTGTGCTCCACAGGGATTCTGCGGAGCCGCCGGTCGGCTCTGCCAGCAGCTGGAGATCCAGCTGCTGGCTAGCAGGGATGCAAATGGCGGCGGCCGTAGCCGCCGCCGTTTGCATCCCTGCAGTCAGCCGTGATAGGCTACGTAAATGTTTATGTAGCCTATCACGGCTGACTTAAAAAACAAACGCGCGTACGCAAATGGCGGTGGCTGTGGCCGCCGCCATTTGCGTACGCGCGTTGTTGGTTTTTTTTAAGTCAGCCATGATAGGCTATGTAAACATTTATGTAGCCTATCACGTCTTTTTTTTTTTTAAACTGGAAATGGCGGCAGTGGCAGCCAGTTGGAAGACTGGCCGCCGCCACCGCCAAACCGCCGCCGAACCGCTGCCGGAGCCGCCGCCGCCAGGAGGATCCGCCCCAGGTAAGTCTCGTCCTGGGGGGCGGGGGGGGCAGACTGTTCTGCCACCGATTTCGGGGGGCCAAATGCTCTGGCATTCGGCCTCCCTGAGATCCATGGCAGAATTCTCTGACATCCCTACTTAGAGCCAACCTTCCCTTCCATTAATGGAGCAGAGTTCATGTTTGCAGAAAAGGACTCTCCTACATCACTCTAGGGTAGCCATGGGGGGATCTTCATGACAACAGAATGAGAAGCGTTGGAGTATTACACAAATTTCCATGGAATGGGCTTTGGTCCATCAGGGACATACGAAGCAAGATAAGCCGAGTGTAGCGTACCTTTAAAATCTGGTTTTCAGGGGTCACACAACACTTCAAAGGAGCATACTTCTGGGTGTGGAGAGTAGAACTGAACATTATCAAACTGGCAGGGGCTGCTCAACCAATGAGAGACGCTTGTTTCCCATCCCTGTCCAAGCTCCTCCCTGCTACTACATTATTAGGAACAGAGAGCAACTAATTTTCCTCATGTGTGCAGATTTCCCTGAAGAAGCCAAAATCCCCAATCTGAAGGCTGCCCCTGAGAGTTTTCCCCCATCCCAATTTTGCCACATTCCTGTAATCTGCCATGGAGTTATTGCTCCCACCCCATTTTTCCCCATGTGTGCACTTTTGCTTATTGCTTCGAACACCTCCCTTTCTCCTATCTCCTTCTCCCTGCTCACAATGAGAAGCACCTGTAAAGCCAAAAGATCATTACTGCGATAAAGTGGAGAAGGGATTTTACATCAGAGAAACTACAGAACATCAACAAAGCACAACATCGCAGTAGCGATTTAAGAGAGCAATGGAGAAGCGAAAGAGTGCTTTAGGGCAAGTTACTAAAGTTAGCCTTTAACCCTTTCACTGCAGGGGAGCAAGATTTATTTCTTACTTTTGAGTTAATATGCACAGAAGGGGGGGATATGTTAAAGATTAAAAGCAGGCAAGCTAAGGTGAAAGAGTATCCCCACTATTGTGGTAATGTGAGGGGTCGCTGCTGCGCTCCTGGGGATTTTCTCAATGGGAAAAAATACTTCAATTGGGGAAAGAAGAGGCAATGGCACATCCCACACCCTTGATCACATCACTGCATGGCACACAGTGGTAAACCTTCCAGGGAAGTGGCTGGTTGGCAGTGGATTGGTGACATCATCTGTCGCAAAGGAATTCAGACTGCTCTAACTTTGTACTAAATTGCTCATGAAGATAGCCCCCCCCATGTGTCCTATTTTCCGAGGGCAGTCCTTTATTTGAAGGGCTGTCCAGTCCAAGTCCAGTTTAAAGATATACTAAAATATAGTATAATGTACTATATTATTATAGTAATTGTTTCTACACTTACATCTACTCCTCTAAATTAGCATATGCAAATGTAACGCAAATTGGTGTCCTCTTATTGGTGATGCATTTCTTCTTTTTTTGGGGGGGATGTGTAAGTGGCCACCCCAATCTTCCCTCTGCAGCCCCTGGCCCTGTGCCTCCCCCAAATCTGCTTGCCTCTTCTATGTGAATGGAGGTTGGAGGAGCACATTAGGATCCAAACCACTGCAATTTTGGGTCACATTCAGATCAGAAACCAAGCACTATGATTAGAATTCATCTCACAGAAGCCTCATGAGCATACACAGAATGCAGTTTGATAATAATCATGCACCACAAAACAGCCTTAAACCACTGGGATGGTGGCGCAGTCCTATAGAAAAGAAAGTTTTTCTGGCTCTCTTGAAAATTTGCAATTCTCATTGGAGGCAGCACCTTCAGGCAGTGGAGATTGCTGTGTTTCAAAAGGAGAGTTTCAATAATTCATAGCATGCCGGATGCAGCACAGAACACTATGAGGTCATACTTTGAAATGGCGTTCTCTTTCTGCTTTTCCTGTGCTGCTTCCAACTCAGCGTTGTGGGCTTAGCCTTTGAAAGTGAACATTTCTGGCTGCAGCAATTCCTTTCAACAGCTGGCAATTTGTAAAATAAATGACAACAAAACGTGTGCATAATTGTTGAGAATTCTTTCAAATGTCACCAGATATCACAATTTCAAGTCCTGCAGCTCTCACATATAAATAGAACAAGGGAGGGAGAAAAGATTTCTTTAAAAACTTGGCTGAATAGCGAGCCACACGAGCTAGAGGCAAAAGTCTCAGATGACATGGGGGGGGGGAGGCAGAAAAGAAAAAGGAAGAAAGAGGGAGAGCAGAGAGTGGCCTTGGGCTGTCCAACTGGGCACGGGCTAGTAAAGGCAAAACACAACAAAAGAAAGATGGAACACTGTATGAGCCATCCTGCCTGGAGCCCCCTGTGCTCTGCTTGGCTCAGAGAGAGGAAAGACTAGGAGCTAACGCTTTCTTCATCTCAATTGAAAAGGTCTTCTGGGTTCTGGCACAAAAAAGAAACATGGCTTAATTTTAACTGGAGTTCATCCGTAGCAGTTGCTTTCAAAGTCAGGGTTCATCTCTGGAATATGTAATGCAGCCTAGTCGGCCATTGCCATCATCTGCTGTAGATCATTAATTCCTCAGGCCTCGCGCTCTAATGGAGCTACACTTTCCTAGAGATATCTGATCTGGCCATGGCCACGCATGACTTAGTTACACCCCATTTGGACTACTGTAATGCACTCGATGTGGGCTTGCATTTGCAAGCTGTTCGACAACTTCAGCTGGTCCAGAAGGCTGCAGCCAGACTGCTGACCAGAGCCGGTGACAGGGAGCATGTGACTCCCTTGTTACAACACCTTCACTGGCTACCAGTCTATATCAGACTGCTAGTTATGACCCCCTAAAGCCCTATACAACTTGGGACCAGGCTACCTAAAAGACTGTCTTCTTCCATGTGAACCTGCCCACGTTTTAAGGTCTTCAGAAGAGGCCCTTCTTTCAGTACCACCACCTTCAGAGGCGCATTTGGTGGCGGCGCAAGACAGGGCCTTCTCCGTGGCTGTCATCCAGGTGGTGGAACTCCCTCATGAATGCAAAATGACGCAGAACCCTCAGGACTAAAGATTCCAGTTCAGAACGCAGAACTGCCCCTAGCTTGGCACACAGAGGGGACCACATCAACACTGACAAACAGTACTAAGTAAATGCCATTGCTGAACACTAACACTTCCAGCTTTGCAGCAGCAGAACCAATAAAGAATGTAGTGGGGGGGGGGTTACAAATCAACAGTCTGCCCCTATAAACCTATGCATATTTACCTGGGAGTAATCCGGGTACCGGGACTTACTTCCAAGTAAACCTGCATAGGTTCTGTCAGAGCCTTAAACAGGGCCTGTACAGGGCTGTATCCCGGCCGGTACACGTGGTTTTCCATGTGTGGTCCATGTGTTGTTTTCCAATTAAAGCACCAGAAATATATAGCCTTCTTATACAACATACTTTGCAGAAGACTCTCTCTGAAGAAAGTGTTGTTATCCCTTCCTCTTGATATGGATACCTATTGAAGAGTTGTTGCTGGGTTTGGGTTAATGTAATTAAAGGCACAATCCTATTTGTGCCTAGTCAGCAGCTAGATGGCCACAGGATAGGTCGGTTTCTAGTAGGGATGGCACGGGTGCCCAATTCAGTCTGAGAATCCAGGGGACCTGCTCCTGCCCACACCTCTGAGTAGGGATGTACGAATCCCTTACCTCGTTCTGGGTGGAGGCATCCGAGGTGGGAGGGAGGTGCTCCGTCCCACCCCTGGAATCCTCCCCGGCCAGCTCCACTCCGCGGTGACTCCATGGAGCCGCCGCCTGGGGCCGGCCGCAGCCAGACTTCCGTCTGCTACTAGGCTGCGCCAGCCACAAATGGCGGCCGCCGCAGCGGCTGCCATTTGCATCCTTGTGGAGGCTGTGATAAGCTACGTATATATTTATGCAGCCTATCATGGCAAAAGGCAGGGATGCAAATGGCAGCCGCTATGCCATTTGCGTCCCTGCCTTTTGCCATGATAGGCTACGTAAATATACATGTAGCCTATCACAGCCTCCGCAGGGACGCAAATGGCGGCCGCTATGCCATTTGCATCCCTGCCAAGCCATGATAGGCTATGTAAGTATCTACGTTCTGCCACGGACTCCTGGGGGCCGGATTCTAAAGAATCCAGCCTCACTGGAGTCTGTGGTGGAATTCTCCAACATCCCTACCTCTGAGCCCTGCTCGCCAAGCCCCTGCCCCTGCTGTTCCCCTACCTGCTCTTGGTGAATGGCCTGCACTCACCCCAGCTGCCTTGTGGAGCTTCGCAGTGGCCATTTTCTGAGAAATAAAATGGTGATTGCTAAAATGCACAAATTTGCACACACACACAAATGCTCGTTTTTGCAAATGCACAAATTCACGTATGCAAAATTGCACATTTTGCGACTGTGCAAGTTTGCGTATGCATGAAAATACATATTTAACAAAAATGCACATTTCCACACACGCACTAATGCATGCCTTCGCAAAATGTGCATTTCACACATGGGAATATGCACATTCGCAAAAATGCACATTTTTTGTGCATACAAAAACATGGGCATTTTTGTGATGGCCATTTTATTTTTTTTTAGAAATGGAGACCGCAGAGCTCGACGAGGCCACTGGGGTGAGTGCAGTCCGGGGACTGGTGAGCGGGGGCAGGGGCTGGGCAGGAGTCCAGAGAACCTGGACGGGGGTGAGTTCGCACATCACTAGTTTCCGGGAACCAACCTTGGAGCCCGCACTCCAAGGTTGGTTCCCAGAGAACTGACCCCCCCGGGCCACTTCGTAGGCAGTGAGGATCAGCCCTGCGCTTCACGCTCATAAGAGCAGCGCAGAGAGGTGAAAATGCGGCATTCCTGGGGTCAGGCCAAGGCAGGGATGTCGGAAATGCTAGTACAACACATCCTATGTGTCGTCCCGCTGCTGTTTCCTGTGCTCCAAGGTCCTGTGGCTGCGGCTAGATAGCCGAAATCGGCTGTCTAGTTGCGAAAGCTGGGCAGGGGGAGCGAGATCTGTTCCTCATCATTCCTCCCACCCCTCACTGGATAGGTGGTCGCCCTCGGGCTCGGAGGCAATCATCAATCCAGATTAGGATTGCCCCTGTAAATCATCAAAAGGGGTTAAATCAACAAAATGTTCCAGAATTCTGGCTTTGGAGCAGCAACATCAGTGTTAATGGGGCTACTTTGCAATAACTAGTTTTCTGATTAAAGGCATATAGTGTTATCAACAAATCTTAAATGTGCACATTAGCACTTGTCAGTCTAAGGTATGTTTGGATATTTGTCAGGGGTTGGAAGCATATGTTCAATGCATTGACCGAGCTGGGCTGACACAAGCCATCCCCATGGAAGAGGGGGACCATTCCAGTTCACAGGGCATCACCTGCCCTCTAACTCTGAAGTATAGCTGTGTATGCAACCTGACAAAGAGAGGCGAGGAAAAAGGACATGTAGGTGCACATAGGGTTATGCTTCATGACTAAATGTAAAGGAACAAGCTCAAAAAGGCAGGGGGGAGAAACAGAAGGAAAAGAGAATTCTGCTAGCTGAAGGAAAAGGGCAGTTGAGCAGCATTAGGAAATGTCCTGCCTGAAGCAGAAACAAGCAGAAAAGGTGGGGGAAAAGATGCCTTATTTCTTGGAGTATTAGAATGCTTCCCAATAGCATGTAACCTTAAATAATTTACTTGATCAGGAGACGTGCTAGATTTGGAATTCACACTTCAACCTCCTCCTGTAGCATCAGTGACTTCCAAACCTGAAAAAAAAAGAGTCAAGTCCCATGAGAAATGCCTTAAATCTGATCTTGTTTTACAAAGTGAGCACTCTGGTATCCTCTCTTGACTATCCTCTGGATACCATCATATCCATCACTTCTTGTATCCATCTCTCGTTTAGAGTTGCTCTCACCACCTCCCCTCTTGATTGTAATCTCCCAAACTGTCGTATCCACCACAGATTATGCTGCAGACAGCAACAACATGAGCTGAATGGAGCTTTTCTTGTATACTTTATGAACAGAAGTGTCTGGCACAGTCTGCATAGGCTTAGCAAGAGATAAAGGCCTGCTCCCTACATTATCCTTTGAAGGCAATTCTTGCAAGTCGCGGCTTTATCTAAGGTCTGGTTCATGTTCACCCTTTAAGTGTCTTCAGAATGTGCTGGGGCCATGGAGAGACTCCACTCACACAAAGATACCGTTTATGAGGACTGGGACCTCCACATGGGGGCTCCAAATGCATCATCATCATCATTTGCCCTCTCCCCCAGCTACTGCAATTGCACAATGGCTGCCTGTATAGCCCCTCCCCCTTGAGGAGAGCTAGTTCCCACAAGCTTCTTCACTGGTTATGATCACTGGTTATGATCACAGAAGTGACCCTGGAATGCTCCTGCAGTGTTTACAGGATATTGCAACCAGCCTGAAGATATATGAAAACATAGTATAAAATGTCTCATATTTATGATCGATAAACTCGAGAGACGTGCCTTAAACAACTCTGATCTCAGAAACAAAGGCATGTATTCTATGCTAGCTTGAACATTTGGAAAAAAAAAAAACACCTGGGTGGACTTGTGAGCTAAGCAGATAGCCATCCATGCACCATTTTTAGGGATCTCTCATGCAATGATTCCCTTGATACCTTTTATAGTGGAATACTTTTCACTTCCACTCTAAAATCCATACCATAAGTTCTTAAGAGCTCTGTCAGATCAAGTCCACTTAGTCCAGCATCTTGTTTCCATTCCAACAGCAGCCAAGCAGATGCTTCCGTGGAGCTCACATGAGGGACATGAAGGCCACAACTGTTTGTACCCCTAGGAACTGGTGTTCACATTGCCTCGGAACCTGGAGCTCTGCTTAGTTGTCATGGCTAATAGCTGTGGGGTAGACCTGTCCTCCATGCATTTGATAAAATCATCTTTTTTAAGTAGTGGTGGGTAGGGATGTATGGACTGTGTAAAATCTGCTCCGTCTGTGTCTCGTGGATTGTCGGTTCCGTTGTCCATCCACAGACGGATGCAAATACTTTTTTCCCCATCATGCAGAAAAATACACAAATAATTGCCTAAGTATTTACGTAAGTATTTACATAATTTACCTTAGTACGTAACATTTAGCGTATTGTCTCCCATTCCATTCATTGTTTCCTCAGCAGAAACGTATGTAATGCGCAGCCTGAGGGGGTCACTCCGCAGCTGATTCTGCAGGTCAGATCCTTAGAAATTCAAGCTCATTTTAGTCCACCTTGGATTTCTCCAGCATCCCTAGTGGTGGGTTAACTTACTCTGAATGAATTATTTACTCGGGAAGTAACAAATTCATCCACGTGAGTTCTGACCTGAGTTCTCCTTTAATACAAGATCTCATTCCGTGTATACGAGTTTTTATGCATGCACAGTATCTGATGCATGGATTTAACTGTAATGTAACAGGAACTGCAACAACAATGAAACTGTCTGGGATAATACTAAGGCAGAAGTCACCTAGCACTTCTCCCTGCCTTGAATTAGGGCAAGCCTTAACTAACCCCTCCCCACTAGCCACAACTCTTCAGACACTTTAATTGTAACTGTTACATTACAGTTAGCCCATGCGTAAGATATTGCATTCTTGAACTACCCCGCTCCCCATCCTAGGTGGGTGAGACTGGTTAGCCCCAAAGATGTTCTTCATCCCAACTCATGGTCCTTCCACTAGGGATGTTGGAGAAATCTGCAACGGAACCAAATGAGTTCAGGTTTTCATGAATCCACCCCACAAATTCTGCAGCAGACTGGCTTTTCCCGTTGGGTGGATTCCATGGACTTGCGGGCCGTTCTTCTAACTTTCCTGAATTGTGCACAAATTTCAACATAGAAAAATACGCAAAATAAAAAACCTGGCCGAAAATGCACATTTTCCCCATAGGCTAATGTGTGAAAATGCACATTTTAGGGGGAATTTGCACATTTTTGTATGTATGATTTATTTATTTTTTATGTATTTCATTTCTATACTGCCCAATAGCCAAAGCTCTCTTGTGCAAACTTGGAAAACTTCCACCTTGAGAAGTGTGTCTCAATCTCCCAGCTCCTTAAAGGTGCCTCAGAGCACTTGTCGGTGTTTTTACCTGTCTATGTTACTTTCTGGGCCCTGCCATTGTGAGCAAAGAAGGTGCCACATGGCTTCAAATTCTAATCAATAATTGTCACACCAACCAGGCAGACAGTGTGGAGTAGGTGATAAAACATGTCAATGTGTGCCAAACTGGAAACTGGCAAAAATTCCCACTCTGTACCAAAGTGACCAGCTAATCCTACACTGTAACCTTAAAGTAGGAGGGTGGGAGCTGAGATGATGATAAGACAGGGCTGCAGAGGGCAGACTGAAACAGTTCACCCAGGCTCTGCCCGGCTTCCCCTCAGCACCAGGACTACCTCAGGATGCAGCGTGTGGCCACACATTGGCTCCTGCATGTGCCCTTTGCAATATCGTGTTGCCTTTCCCAACAGTTCCCCACCTCACAGATAATGGATACTTAACTGCTACTTCTGGCCTGATCTCTGGGACAAATGTTCCATTTGTCCAATAGATGAGCTGGTCCTGATCAATAATATGTATATCAGCTAGAAACATTTTAAGACAGTCCTTTGGCCTGTTTTTAATCTGCTGCCGCTAGTTTTTGAGACCGGTTTTAATTGGCTGCTGTTTCCATGGTCTATGTTTACCTGTTCTTGTTCTATATATTGCTATATCTTTTATAAGTCTGTTTTATTTCATACTTTATCTTATTTGTCATTAGCCACGCTGGGCACCCATTAGGTGGAATATACATGTTTAATCATCTTCATCATCTTCACTTCATGTGCCATTTTTCATCTCAAAATCCTCCCCCAAGCTGCTTTTTACCTGTACGCCCTACAGTGTAGGGAAAACAGTATCTTTTGGTAGGAAAAATGGCCCTGTACAATCTTCCACTTCAGGCTATAGCTTCTTTGCGGAGTGGGGGGAACTTTGAAGAAACTGAGTGTCACAAGTAATCTGAGCCTCATTCAAAGGGGTATGAGTTGTTTTCCATTGTGCTTTTTTTTTCTTCCTTCAAGTCATAAAAAGTAACCAGAGACATCACATTGCACCAACAGGAGTAACAGAAACATGGCAATAACAGCTGCCATCTTCACCTGCTCCAGTGACCCTGGTGTTAATTCATTTAGCTAATTAGTTTTTTTAAAGCCCCCATGTGCCCCCTTTTGTTACAAAGGAGGTTGCTCTTCTGTATGGTTCCCTTCACATTAAATCAGGACCTTTTTGGAGGGTCTAGCTAAGCTCATATAAAGAACAGAGCAATTAAAAGTGCACATAATGGACAGACTATTTAATCAAATTAAGCACTTCATTAAGAAAAATAGTTATTTTCACTTGCTGGTGGTTTGGGGAAATTAATAATGGATGGCAGCACATGTTTCTCAGCCCCTGCATAATCTCTCTCTCTCTCTCTCTCTCTCTCATACACACACACACACACCACATACACACACCCCAAATCAGTGTCAGTGGTGGCTTTCTAAACACATACAATCTGTGGTGGACTAACACTAAAGCCCTATCCCAGAGATCTTTTAGGCTGTTTTCCCATATGTCATGGAATGGTTGTGCATATTGTAACACACTGTGGGAAATAGATGTTCAGGTGTGCTCACCAATCCATTTAATACTGCATTTAGTAACCCATTAAGTCATTTTGGAGAAAACATAACCTGTTGAATTTTTGCTGTTGTGCAGCTATTAAAAGCAAGCAGTCTTGCCATGAGAAATATGAACAACCATGATTTTCTGATATTTAGAGTTGCAAAGCAAAAGTAAAAGCAGAAACCAACCTGGCCTGTTCTTGTGACTTTCAGAGGAGTATGGATCTGGATTTATACAAGTGCAAACTGCAACAAAATGTTGCAGTGTATTATGACCCCTAATAGGAGTGCTCCTGTTCAGGGTTCCAGACAAACAGGCAGCCATGCCCTTCTCCAGGACACTGTGAAGCAAGGTGTAAACATTACATTACATTTGCCACATTTTAGGTGCTGGAATCAGAAGTGGCTTGTATATTGCCACATATGTTGCTCGCTCTAGACAGATGCATAGTTAAAAAAAAAAAGCCAGGTTTTTTGGTGCTCTTAAAAAGCTGTGCTGGGAAGAATCAGGCACAGTTAGCAGTGAAATTGAAATCAAGACTGCCATATCCATGGTACAGCCTTCCCCAGCCTGTTGCCCTCCAGATGCGTTGGACTACAACTCTCAGCATCCCCCAGGTAGTCTGGCTGGGGGATGCTAGGCCCCATCTGGAGGGCGCCAAGTTGGAGAAGGCTGATATTGTATCTGCCTTTTACAAATATGGCCCCTCTGCTCAGGCGGACTAACTTCAGCTGTTTGTGCTAGTACATGGAATGAAACCACAGAAAAACAACTGCTCAATTGTTTCCATGATATCAGTTACTCCGGCTGCCAGACAAGCTGTTCCAGTGGGCAAATAACTTTCACTTGAGCCATGTCCCATGTGAATTTAATGTAAATGTCACATTTATCATGCAACCAGGATAGCACACCAAGCTATCACAGAGTCCCCGAGGTAGATTTCTGAGGTGGCAAAGAGGAAACCGGACACACCACCTCCACATCACACATTAGAAATAAGCAAAAGCATTACATGAGAACTGCATGCATTGCAAGGCTGAGCATAACATTTAGACAAGGCCTACACTGTAAGGGGTACAAGCAGGACATTCCACTTTCCCCTCCCAATTTTCTGTTTTTCTTCCTTTGTGTTCCCCTGAGCATGCTCCTATGTCCCTCTTGTTTCTCAGTGGCCCTGTTCGGCTCTAATTCTGTCATCCCTCACCACCCAGTTTTGGTATTAGAAGGAGTGATTCTTTTGCTGTATGTTCATATTACATTTGATCATAACACTTTGTGATCCTCCAACTAGCCTCCTAAATATGACATAAGAGATGTGTGAATGCAATCTTTGAACATCTGGATGGGGAGCAAAGCAGGGGAGCATTTTGGATTGGCTTTGCAATGTGGGGGAGAGGCTGAACCTTTTGTCTCTGCTTCCTGGATGCAAATCACCTGCCCCCCCAACACCCCCCACCCCCAGCCCCAGTGAGGGAAAATATGTAGGTGCCCATATTGAGCCTGAAAGTTTGTTCTTATGTAGCTTCTGGCTAATACCAGTTCCAGAAAAGCAATTTGCAGTAGAGAATAACTACATGGGCCCAGTGTATTGACCCTCCCTCCCTCCCTCATGGTACAGATCCAAGCTAAGTAACCCCCCCCCCAACACACACACACACACACACGGCTGCTTTTAACCCCCAACCCCAACCCCATCTCATCGCAGCAGATGAATTCATGCATCTCTCTCATCAGGTGCAGTTTGGTCCTTGGTCCAACCTGAAGCTACAGTTTTCTAGTTTGCCAGTCAGAAAGACTTACAGGATGCTTTCCATGCCAGATAGGTATCCATGTTAGGCTGTTCCAGCAAAAATAAAAGAAGTCCTGAAGGTGCCACAAAACTCAGCAGATTTAAGGTGCAATCCTATGCAAGTTTAGACAGAACAAAAAGGTCTATAACTCCCAGCATGCCCCTGCCAGCATGGCCAGCTGGGGCATGCTGGGAGTTGTAGGCCTTTTTTCTATCTAAACTTGCATAGGAATGTGCCCTTATTGTGACATAAGATTTTGTATACAAGAAGAACTCACTTCATCAGTTGAAGTGAGCTGTTGGACACAAAGTCTTGGGCATGATAAATCTGTTTGTTTTTAAGGTGCCACAAGACTCTTTTTTTGTTTGTTTTTATGGTATGAAGAATTGGAAGTTTGTGTCAAGCACACAAGGTCCACCGTCTGTGTAATCAAAGTTCACTTTAGCTGCAGATATTGTTTGCTAAAGAGAGATGATGGTAGCTGTTTTTTGCAGAAACTGTTGCTGGAGAGACACACAAAGAGAGAGAGAGAGAGAGAGAGAGGGAGAGAGAGAGAGAGCACTTTCCTAAAGCCATGCACTGATCAAAGGTGTATTTAGGGAAAGAAAGCATGAGACAGGACTCTTCGAGTCTTTTAGCTAGTTAAGGAGTTAAGAATTCTTCCACTACAACCATGTATAACAATGCTGGTCAGCAGAAAGCATTGCCTATCTTCTTACTCCTGGATTTGAAGCTGTCTCATAAACTCTGCAAGAAAAACCCAGGTAAAGGATGTTTGAGTTAGGTTCAGTAACTTCACACTTAGGTATCTGAACACTGACAGGTAGGGTGGCCATTTATGCATTGTCAAAAAAGAAGAAATCACCCCAAAAGAGAGCAAAAGGGGACACAGATTTGCCTGAAATCTGCATATATGTATAGATGCACATTTAGAAATAATGACTATAATTTAAATAGAAATTCAATAAATTTCATCATAGTGGGGAAGACTGTGATCAGGTGACCTATATGCTACCTGTTTGCTGTCCAGGTACTAACTCCTGATGGGCAACTTCAAGGCCTCCTGCTCTCCCTTCTTATAGTTCTTTATTTTTAAACCAGACTTGGACTGGAGAGTCTTTTCAAATAGAGGATGTCTTCAAAGGGCCACCTTACTAACATAACATTTTCTATATATGTATTAATAATGTATTTCTTATAGGCCCATGAATGGAATGTAATACTACAGGAGATTAGATAGATAGATAGATAGATAGATAGATAGATAGATAGATAGGGCTATGATTTACTACCTCTTCTCTGGGATGAAGAGATTTCTGTGGGAATGTAGTGATGCATCAGCAGTCCTAGCTGTGCCACCTCCTCAGTGATCTCACCAGGTGAAGCTTTTCATTGCTTGGAGATTAACGTTAGCTTCTGCTAATGTCTGCACATTAAGTTTCTGGCACAGACAGATACAATGGCCAGCTAGAAAACTGACAACTAATCTATCAGGGGTGCATTGTAACTTGGGGTAAATGCCACAGAAACAGTTTTACAGAGAAATCACATCTCTACAAAGAAATAGGTCCCATTGAGTTCAATCAGAAATACAGTATCTGTTTACAGCCTTAATTTTATAGTGAAGATGACCTTCCATAAGAAGATAAGAAGAGCCCATTGGATCAGACCAAAGTTCAAACTAGTCCAACACCCTGTTTCCTACAGTGGCAAACGAGATGTCTATGGGAAGCCCACAAGCAGGGCATGAGGGCAAAATCTCTCTCCTGCTGTTTCCTTGCTCATTCTGATCCTGGGTTATGACTAGCAATGTTCTCTGGCATGCAAACATGTCTAATATCAATACAAATTAATCTGGCAATAATTCCCAGGGGGAAAAAAATAGTTTCTTTTTTTCTATTGAGAGAACGTATTATATCTATTACAGCCCAAGATGGTTGCTTTATTTTATTTTATAGTTAGGAATATCTTTCTGTATTTTAAGGAGATACTCATCAGAGTTTTGGGAAGATGATGCAGCCACTACCCCCAGCTAAACAGAGTGGGATGTTGAGTGTATCTCTCTCTGTGAAAAGAGCAGAGAGGCAGAGATAGACCTGTGAAGGCCCGTTGGGGGGCAGGGCCTCTCTCTGGGAGTTGTAGTCCAACACACTTCACTCCTTCATGAGAGGAAAGGGTGAAAGGGGCTAACATTAACAGAGGATTTATCCCACCACCCAGATACCTGGTTCCAATGTCAAACTCCTCTTACCATTAAGAACTTTCTCCAAAACAAAAATCTACCCTATTCCTAGATTTTTAATATTGTTTTGCACTCCCCACTTCACATAGCAGTAAGATATTCAGCACTGGAGATTTACAAGGGGTGGTCATAGGATACTCCACCCCTTTCATGTGTTCACGGAATCCCTCTAGATTTCTTGCATCAAGAAGGGTTTTGGATTAGCTGGCCTCAAACTCTTTGATACTATGATTCTGCTTCTATGAAAAAAATCTATGCACAAAATAAATCTATGGATGCAGTTTTTAGCAGGGCACAGAACATGACTGTATTTATGAGCATCACTCTTTAAATATTAACACACAGAATGAAACACAATACAAACCTCCTATTTGCTTGCTAAGCCCTAACATCAGCAGCAGCAAGAGACCAAGGACCTGGAAGCAAGCTGTAGGGCTTTCAGTGTGACAAGAAGAATTTCTCACACATGCCCAAAGGCTAAGTTCAGTTAACCCCAACCATTTCAGCAGAACCACACAGAGGGGTCACCTCTGAAGGGTCTCAGGAAACTTTGGGGCCTCTCTGCACACATTTTAATTCAAGCTGAGAGAACATTTCCCTGTTATTTTTGGAACAGAACCCAGGTATAATATATGACAGTGCCATCGAAGTAACCTTTCCCAGACATCCTCTATAGAATGACAAAATGTCGAGAGCATTGGAGGGGTGGGTTTTCCCCATAAGACACCAAATATTTGTAGAACAGGCTGTGCCTGTAATTCTCCAGATGCGTCACTCATGCACGACCCATTCACTTTTAAGCAGCACAAAATGCCAGCTTGCTATGGGTCATCAATCAATTCTGGGTGAAATTCATTCAGAGCAGCTCCTATTACCAGATCCCAAAATAATTTGGATGATGATGAGTGCTAAGCTTTTAGATACTTTAATGGATGGCGTATGGGTGGAGGTTAAATCTGGAGAGGCTCACACCTTTGCTTCTTTAGTGTCCCTGTGATTCTTATGATCCTTGCCATGCTGAAATGCAGGGGCTTGTGTGAATAGAATACTAAAGGATATACATGGGGCAGCATATGTAAGATATGCATGGCCTGGATGACAGATGCATACATAGCTTCTAGCTGTGATAACACACTGAGGTTTTATCCTGTGATTGAGATTGCTCCTTCATGGAAGTTGGCGGGCTCTTTACATGATTCCGTGATCATTCAAAGCATCTCCTGCACTAAATGCCCTGTGTTCTGTTTTTAAATAGATCGCAGATAATGAGCTATCAAATTGCCCCATTGTGTTCTGCTTTGGTTTCCTCCGTGAAAAGAGTAAAAGCGGCAAGAGGAGGAGTGAGATCAATGAAAGATCATATAAGACTCAGCTACGGGGAGGGGGAAGGGGGTGGGGGAAAAGGAAGCACGTGAAAAAGGTAGTTGTTGTGATCCTGCATTTAAAATGGAAGCAGAAAGCCCCATTTTAAATGCAGGATTTTAGGCTGGTGTAGAGATGCCCTAAACAGAAACTCCATACACAGATTTCTGGAGGGGTAGCTGCACTGGTCCGTTGCAGCAAAACCAATAAAGAATCTTGTTGCACCTGATTTATCGCATTTACTGTAGAATACAATTTTGTGGACTACAATCCATTTCATCAGATTAATTAAGTGTTATGCTCAGCTGGCATTTTGTGGATTTCACCCCTTTTTTTCTTTCCCCTGCCCTCTCTCTCTCTCTCCCTCCCCCAACCAAGGGTGGGAAGACTATAGGCTTGCAGGATCGACTTCATTTTCTACCAGAACCCAGAGGTCCACCAACCAGCTGCAAAATACTAGCGGGTCAGGAAGGCAGAAATAGAACTGTGGGATTAGGTGTGCCTCTGAATGCAAGTTCAGCCCAGGAACTTGTTTTCAGTATCGGAGCTGTCATTCATATGCAGATCCTTTAACAGAGAGATCTACCTCTGTTTTCTTGATTACAGCAGCCTAATTTAGGGTAGGGGAGGCTTTTTGTTGTTGCTATTTTTAAACCACTGGGAGTTGGAAACCCTGCCAGATCTACTGCAAATCACCTGGAGATTTCCCAGTAAATCCCAATCTACCTTCTGCCCACCCCTGCTCTATACACACACACACACACACACACACACACACGGGCTGCTCTTTTGTTTCACTTCGGAGATACAAAAATTGGTGGAAGAGACATTTTGGCCAGACCCTAGAGTGAAATAAAAGGGACAAGACGATTTTGGGGGAAGCAAAATTACTTGGTGGGAAGGGGTTTACAATGGCATCAGAGAAGGGGTCCTTCCTTCTTTCCTTTTAAAACCTATTTCTTTTTCTTAAGACAATGGCTTTGGTGGTGCAGTAGCAATGGCAGAGCACTGGCTGCCACTACTGCCATTCTTCCTTCCCAGAGGCCCTCTGGGAAGGATGGTGATGAATCCACACATGCTTATGACCTTCCCAAAAGAATGGCAACAGCCAGTGCTCCACCGTTGCTGCCACACAGCAGCTGTTACAAGTCTTTTTTTTAATGAAAAGTAGAAACTACGATAAAAGAAGGGGAGAAGAAAGAACCTCCCGCCTGGCACAATTGTACCGTCCTCCCCCCAGAACTATACTGGCTGGACTGAATTGCGATCCCTGTCATGGAACCAAAATGGCTTCCCTAAATTGGCAACCCACAGCCATTTACCCACATGTCCCTAACACACACGCACACCCCACCCCCTATCTATCTATCTATCTATCTATCCATCCACACACCTTTGCCAAGTGAGGATAAAATTCCATGCATCTGGTCCATGAAAATAGTACAAAAATTGTTAGTCTTCAACGTGCCTCAAGAATCCCTTGGTTACTACATTTCAGAGGCAGTATACAAGGGGGGGGGGGGTAGACAAAAGAGAAGGCCCAATACCTTTATGCCAAATTATTTATTTATTTGGAAAAATTTCTAATCTATGCCTTCATCCAGAAAGGATTTCAGGATGGTGTACTCACCTGGTGCCTACATGGTGCTCTTTTCAGCACCAAGTGAAGATCGTCTTATTTTCCCAGGCGTTTTAGTCTTTCAGTTTCTGTTGTTTGAAATCTTTGCATTGCTGCTAGGTTTTATCTTTATTTTATACCATAGCTCTAAATCTTTACAGTTTTCTATTGTATTTTATTGTGTTTTCATTGTTGTGAACTGCCCAGAGAGGTTTGGCTATTGGGCAGTATAGAAATGTAATAACTAAATAAAACAGCCTAAACAAATACAATACAATACAACACAGTACAGCAAAATCTAAATCTAAACTTTAAAAGAAGAAAGAATTGAGGGGCATAAAATTATTTCAACCAGCTTAAAAGCCACCACTGCAGAAAACTGGCAGGCAGACATGAGGACACAGAGGAAATGTTGTCCCAACCTTGGGCACAACACTGTGTGAAAGGATGGGGAATGACAAGGAAAGCAGAAGAAGCAGCAGGTGTGGAAAATGATGGCGGCAGGGTGAGATGAGGGCTACAGGAAGGAGAAAAATTAAGATGAGCAGCAGACAGACAAATAAGAAGTAAGATGAACCCCCTGATCAGCAAACAACTGACTATAAGGGTTGTCACATGGGAGGTAGAAGATGCTGTGGACCTACCCTCCCTTTGTTTCTCTCCCAGCTGAGCCTTCCTATTGTCCCCCTTCTGGTAGAGGTGGGGGACCATAGCTCAGTGGTAGAGCACATCTTTTGCATGCAGAATATCCCAGGCTTAAACCCCTGGCAAACCCAGCTAAAAGGATCAGCGAGCAGGTGATGTAAAAGTCCTATGAAGAGGCATTGCCATTGCTGAAGATGACATATGTATAAATGACAGTGCATGGATACTTTTCAGGCTCACCTTTCCCCTTATGGAATGGATGTTCCTTTCTCTCAGTGGTTCCCAACCTTGGGTCCCCAGATGTTGTTGGACTATAGTTCCCATAATATCTAGCCAGCAAGGCCAATCATCAAGGATGATGGGTGCTGCAATCCAACAACATCTGGGGAACCCAAGCTTGGGAAGGTAGTGCTGCCTTTACCTGAAGCTGCACTGTGAAGCTTTTTTCCTTGCGTAGAAAACCCCATCAGACCCACAGTTCTCCCCAAAACGGAGGAACATTTCTCATTGCTTGCCCTTCTCATTTGTGATTCTTCTTGCCTTAAGCCTTAACTCCACTAACTTCTAACTTCTGACACTGATTCAATTACTGTGGTTAAATGCCTTCATAATGTCGGCGTAATTAAATCAGGAAAAATTATGAAAACACAGTATTAGTCATCAAAATGAGGGGCTGGGTTTGTTTGCTGCCTGCTGCCAAATCTCACTTTTGCTCACTGCAAGTGACAGATATTTCACTTTGCGTCCACTTTATTTGCTTTATTGTTCCTCATCAGTTATTGGAGCATTTAACCATTCCAGATTTTCACAAAGTAAGCAAATTGCATTTCAGAAGGAAGTGTAATGGCAAGTTGGAGGAGAATTCTATATAATGGATTAAGTATTACTCACTTAAAATCCATCACTCTCGTGCCTTAAAGGCGGAAATGTGTACTTCAGAAAAATGGCCACGAGTTGGCTGTTTGGTTTATGCTTGCAGGTTTTCAACATGCCCATAAAAGGTATATGATTGAGGACCAGTTCCTACATTAACGTTTTTAGGCACTCATGCTTTTGGTGAACACCAAAAATATTGAATATATGAACACATAAAAAGCATATTTGAAAATATAAATATTATATGACTATCAAGGGAGTTGAACCATTAGAATTTTAGGCTCAGTTCTGGTTCAAGATATCAGTTGCTGGTTTTTAACTCTCTGGTTTTGTTCTGGTGGGTTGTATCCAATAGTGTTGTTCTGCCAGCAGAAGAGAACTGTTGGCAGAATTGATTTCCCCTCCCCCCAGCAGCCCCCTCCCTGTTCTCCTACCCCAAATCTGCTCCAGAGAGTTGAGGGACCCTCCAGAGCAGATCTAGGGCATACACGGGGAGCTGCAATGGGGAGAAAAGGATGGAGAAGTCCTGTCACACGAGTTGACATCTGCTTGTGCAAGGGTTGATTCCAACCCACAAACTTTGAAAAGTGTTTTGGTAACGACTTCAGACACTTTGTGACTGGTTTTGAACTGGTTTAGAATACATTTCATGCAGTAGACTATGATGCTTTTTCTGTGGAAAGGAACTAAAAAGTTGAAGGCCTGTGATTCTTACTAGGCTTTAAGGGTCCCCCCGCCACTCCCCCAAGCATTACTTTGCCTATACTGTATATAGTTTAAATACCAGCTTCTGCACCATGAAGCTGCAAACAAACCTAAATAAAAATAAAAATAAACCAAGCAGTAAGGAGTTAGTCTATTTTGGGAAGACAATCTCTTCTTAGCTAGTACCTGCCCATAGGGAAAAAAGATCAGACACTCAGGGGTCCTCAGGCAAAATAACAAAGTGTTTTAGGGTACAATCCTATGGCCCTTAGACATTGTCTGAGGGGCCACAGTATACTGGGGATTTCCCCCTCCAAGGTTGGAGGTAGTGCTCTGACCTTGGAAGGGAGAGTTGGAGATCCAGTCCCTGCACCATCCCCTCGCAGCTAGCATGGAAAGAACCATACCAGCTGCCCTCTGAAGTTGGAAAGTTGACCTCAGAGAGGGGGAAGGGGCTGATCTGCTGGTTGGGGAGGGCAGGAGACCAGACAGGCCAGGATATGAGTTAACCTGAGCCTCTTCTAGCCTCCTGTCCTCCCCCAATGTAGTGCCATTGCTAGACGGGTTTTTAAGCCCATCTAGCGAAAAATGCAGGGTGGGAGGAGAGGGAGGCAAAGATCGCTTCCCCTGCTCCTCCTGCCCTGCATCGGATGATTGCACACCTCCAAGTTTGGGGGCCTCCAATCATCAAAGGCCCAGTTGATAGACGTACGTGAGGAATTTGATCTTTTTGAATATCTATACAAAATATTTTGAGAAAAAATACATTTAAATACATTTTAAAATATTGACATGTCATGTATAGATATTTTGAAAGGATTTTTTTTATGCAGATCAGTGCAGAAATGGAACATAATTATATGTGAAAGTGACATGAACTGGGAATAGAAAAATTAGCTCATCCATAGATTTAATCAAGTTAAAACTGCTAAGCACCATCTCTCCCTCTGCTCAAACTAAGCTTTCTTTCCTCCTCTGCTCCAGGCTTTCCCAACCTGATACCCTCCTGATGTGTTGAACTGGTCCCATAACATTGGCCATGCTGGCTGGGAATGATGGAACTTGCTGTCGAACACATCTGGAGAGTACTACGTTGGAGGAGGCTGCACTACTTCACCCTACCTTTTAAAAAGATAGATAGATAGATAGATAGATAGATAGATAATGTCCCTTACACCGAACTTCTTGGGGCTCTAAATTTTCTTTCACAAAGCCCTACCAAATTAGCAAAAAAGAAAATAACTTACCTTGCTTAGAAGGAATGGCAGAATGGGAGCAAGGAGGAACCACAGAGCCAAGGAAACCCAAGAAATTTCCAGCCTCAGTTCAAAAACCCTCTACTCTGAGGCCTCGTTGACAGACAGCAGCCAGTGGGTGGTGAAGCTTCTACTGAAGCACCAGGATGGGACCACCAGTGCCGGGCCCTGCCTACCAGTCTCTCATCCTCCTTCTCTTCTTTTCAAATGGCTCACTGAGAAATATATTTTCTCCAAATACAGCTGGAGCATAGAGGAGCCCGCAACTTGCCCCCACAAAGAATCTCCTAATTGCTTGATTACTGAACCACTTGAACCGATTATCTCTTTTTTTCTGCATAGGGACTCTATTCTGGCTCAGGTTCAAGGTAACCAAGTTATGTTAGGTTCAGTTTTGGCTCACTGAAAGAAAAAACAAAAATACCTCTTTCTGAATGGAGTTTTGGGATCAGGTTCAAATTCAGTTCAACTCCTTGGCAGATATGTATGTACTACACTGCTGAAAACACCACTGTATTACTTTCCTGCCTTACTTAAAAATTGGCACCTACATACATCCCATCTTTTCAATGGGTAGATGCAATGTAGAGAACTAGTGTACCAATACCATAATGCCCAACAAACTGGCAGTGAATGAAGAAGTTGCATGTATACATTAGTTGGCCTTTGAGAAGGCTTTCTCACTCTCAGACCCTTAATGCATCTGCAGTATTTAGGTATTACTTCAGAGTTCAGAGGGTTGTTGTACATAGGAGGGGCCTACCAATGCAAGCCCTTGCTTACCAATCTCCCTGCTCCTTCTTCTCATCCTTGTACATACTATGCAATAAAGCAAAGAGTTTTGAACACTTTGAAGCACTATACTAATGCTAAACATTATGATTATTATATTGGAGCAAACACACCTTTCCTCACCTTCAAATTGACTCAGCTTCTTCTGATAAACTTTCTGACTGCATAAACAAGCCAGAAATGTAGGCGAATCAAGAGTTTTTGCATGATAAATGGTTGTGTAGAGAAACCCTTAGTCACTTCTAACCAAGAAGAACTTCCTATTATCATTTTTGGCCTTTTCCAGTTACACAGCAGTGACTGCAGCAAAGCAGTTTGTTCTGAACCGTCTATGATAGAGATCTGAAGATTCAAAGCAATTACAGTACATGGGTTATATTTTGTAACTGCTGCAAAAGGTTAGAACTGCGAGAAGAACTAGTGCCCTGACAACGATGATAAATCAGCCATTTAAAAATCTGTTATTGCTCCCAAGTGAACAGAAGTCAAATACTTACAACGCTGGGGTTTCCCCTTTAAAGTGTGTAACGGTTAGAGTAAAAATCATCTTGCGATAAGAGAATACAATGCCTAAGGAGAAGAAATTTGTCACCCGTGATGCAAATAGATTAAAGACAATGGAAGATCACATTCTAATTAAAAAATGTGACAGTAAATGATAATCTACTAAGCAAATTGCCAATATGTACATCTATTAGCTGTCATGGCAATGAACTGCAACAAATTTCTTCAACATTGCTTACGTCTCATTTCCACAGCAAAGACAAAGGCAACAGATTAGTGTGTACTTTTTCCACTAAGGGTGAAAGTAGATGTAACATTCTTAAAAGCAGTCACAGATTCCTCATCTGTGCTGTGAGCTCAGATCTCCAACATGCCTTACAAACTGGAACATATGAAAGTAGAACACTGGGTCACCTTTTCTCTTCCCCATGCTTCAGGTGAGTGAGGGTGTCAAATCTTTGTTAATGGTTTAACATATAATAATATATATCCTCCTGTACCTGTGTGGTTATATTTATGGCTCAATCCTATGCATGTTTATCCAGAAAAAAGTCATACAACTCACAGTACCTCCAGCCATGACCTGGCTCGGCTTGCATTTGCAAGCTGAGTGGCAGGTTAGTTCCCAAAATTTGGGAATTTTGCTGGCCTTTTTAAAAATTTGTGAGTCATGATTTGTGCAAAATTGCAGGCATAAATATTTACAGAAATCGCAATTTGCACAAAATCGTGGCCATAAATAGTGCAATTTGCACAAAATTGTGGGTGTAAATGGTCTAATTTGACAATTTATGCCCACAATTTTGCACAAATTGTGCTATTTATGGCTGCAATTTTGTGCAAATCGCAATTTCTGTAAATATTTACACCTGCAATTTTGCACAAATCACAATTTGCACAAATTAATACCCCCCCCCCAACTCCACGAGCTGGCCCAAATCATTGTGTGATGACTCAGGCCAGCTTGGGATGAGCGAAATGAAGTCTGGAATGCTCAGCTGGCAAAAAGTCACTGAGCTCTACCCCTCAAACTAATTCCTCTGACATCCCTGCAGCTGCCAGGCAGTATTGACAATATCAAGCCAGATGGACAATTCGTCTGACTTGCTATGATCTGGGAAATCCTTCTGTTATCATTATTGTTTTCAATTTCAACAATTTTTCATTATACTGTCTAGCTACCCTCAAATGTATGTAATCTGTCAATTCCTACATATTTGCTCTTTCCCAAATCCTTAAAAAAAACAACCCAGCAACACAGTCATACAATGTAAGTGCTTGTGGCTTTTCACAACAATAAGCTGTAAGTTTTTGGTTTGGTGGTTTCTTTCTTATTGCAGTGATTTGCTAATGAATTCTTATAATCACCAAGTTAATCCAAGTCTTCTGCAATTCTACTGATTTGATGTATTCAGTCTCAGTTTACTGCTGGTTACTCCCACTGAAAAATTCATTAATTAGTTAATTGCTCCTATCTATATATATTTTTAGAAGTGTTAATATTAATGTAATCCATATTCACTCTATCAGGCTTCTTAATTTGAAACTCTCCCCAATACATCTCTTTGTTCACTCATTCAGTTTGCTCATTTCACAGGTGGTTTTCAATCTGCAGGCCAGGCTCTGCTCCAGCCAGCTGTTCTACCTATCTGCTCCAGAATTCAGAACAATATTCCAGAATTCCGGCATACACAGATCTGGCTGTGGTTGACCCTTTGCTATGTTTTTCATGGTGTACAAAGACATGAGCAACTCTTGCATATGCCAGTACTTTCAAACCGCTAGATCAGCTCTTTGAGATGAACATAGTAGCAGGCTCTGTAGAGAATTCAACATGCTTTTAACAGAGAGACAAAGACAAATAGGTGTAGTGTATTTGTCTTATTGTTGTTTCTACATGGCTTGTCTTACAATAATGTTGAAATGAGCCTAGTTGGGTGCTAAATTCCTTTATGTCAAGTAAAATGAATTGCCGAAACTGATTTTCCAGTATGCCAATCACATTCACAATGTTCAAGTTTTGATCTGAAAATCATCTTTACACATCACGAAGAGTGAATGCATAATCAAATCCTTTAGCTGCGTTAAAATCATCGTCGTCATCATGGTTCATTTCAAAGAAGGTCTTTGGAGAACTGCTCCAAGGCTTTGGGACAACCTACCTAGGGAGTATTGGAGCTACTCTGCTCTGATGGCCTTTCAGAGAGGATGTTCAACTCATCCTTTCCGGAAAGCAATACCAGCTCCAGGTTTTTGAGGGCACTTGGGCAAGACATCCACAGTGGGTCCCCTGCCTCAGTGAGGCTCCCTTCTCACTAGGGATGTACCAAAGTCACTTACCTTTGTGGAGCTTGGATTCGCGGTGGGGGGGAGGCGCTCCGTCCCTCCCCCCGGAATCCTCCCTGGGCTGGCTCCGCTCCGCGGCGGCTCCACGGAGCCGCCGTCCAGGGCCATCCACAGCTGGAGTTCTGGCCGCAGATGGGCTGCTGCGGGCGCAAATGGTGGACGCCGTAGCGGCCGCCATTTGCGTCCTGTGAAGCTGCCATGATAGGTTACGTAAATACTTACGTAGCCTATGACGGCAAGCCAAAAAAAACCAACAACAGCGTACACAAATGGCGGCGGCTACGGCGGACGCCATTTGTGTTCCCTATTTTTAGCCGTTTTAGTATTTACGTAGCCTATCACGGCAAGCCAAAAAACACACAACAGCCTATGCAAATCGCGGTGGCTACAGCGGCCACCATTTGCATTCCCTATTTTTAGCCGTTTTATCTATATAAATATTTATGTAGGCTATTAGGGCGAAAACAAGGGGAACACAAATAGCGTAGTGGGCGCCATTTGCGTTCCTTTTTTTCCTCCCCCATTTTAGCCTACATAAATATTTATGTAGGCTATTATGGCGAAAAAAACAGAACACAAATAGTGCCCACTACGCTATTTGCGTTCCCCTTGTTTTCGCCGTAATAGCCTACGTAAATATTTACATAGGTAAAACAGCTAAAAATAGGGAACGCAAATGGCGGCCGCTGTAGCCACCGCCATTTGCGTACGCTGTTCTGTGTTTTTTGGCTTGCTGTGATAGGCTACGTAAATACTTACATAGTCTATCACGGCCTCTGCAGGGACGCAAAAGGTGTCCCTGCATTAGCCGTGATAGGCCACATAAGTTTTTACATAGCCTATCATGGCTATGATGAAGAAGAAGCGAAAGGTGGCCGCAGGGCAGCTGCCATTCGCAAGTCAGTGCGGACGGCAGCAGGTAAGTGCTCCGTTTCGCACACCTTTCGTGGGTTGGGGGGGCGGGGGCTTCGTTCCGCCATGGGTTTCGGGGGACCAAATGCACTGGCATTCGGCCTCACTGAGATCCGTGGCGGAATTCTCTGACATCCCTACTTCTCACTACAATTCTCACCAGCTGTTCTTGCTCCTCATCCTCCTTCTCATCACTGCTACCCCTTGCTTGCTTGACAGATATACAGCCAGGGAGCAAGTTGGCAATGGCATCTACTGCACCTCGTTCTCACTGTTGTCTGGGCCAGAGTGAGAGGCAGGTGAACAAGCAGGTTGCAAGGGTGAGGTGAAGGAGCAGCTCCAGGAGCTCTTGTTAGTGGGCCCCTGCTGGGGTATGGGCCCTTCACAGGTGCCCAATCAAGCCTACCCTTGATGTCGGCCCTGCTGGAAAGCCTTGGGGACTTTTTAAATTGCTGCTGCTAATGAAAGAGCAGGTTGCTCATGACGATTTTTTATGGTTTTGATTATTGCAAGCTGCCTCAAGCATTGGAAAAGTGGCATACACATGCTTAAAATAATAATATCACATGGAGATGAACAAATCTCACCAAGGTCAGTTAAGGATTGTTCTCGGCTATTATGAGCAAAAATGGAGTGTGCTTAGAGGGGACTGACCTGTTTTCTCCAGAGTTCTAAATTTGGCTGTCATTGCCTCCCCCCCCACACACACACACACACACCAGTTAGGGATGCATGAGGGAAAAAAATCATGAGGTCAATTTTTATTAGGAGTTTACATAGTTTGCACCAACCAAACTGAACATGGATTCAAAGAAGTCCGTACATTTCCAAGCTTGAAATGTGATTGATGGACCAAAAAAAATGTTTGACACAGTACAGTATGCATACATCTGGGAAAAAAAATGCATGAAAAGATGCCTCCTTTTAAAAAATGGACACAAATACACTTTAATCAATGGGCGAAGAATGTGTATATTTTAAAAATGTAGAAAATCGATGTGTACATTTGGAAAGGTATGCACTAAAATATGGATAGATTTTCACGGAAAAAGAAAAAAAGCAAAGCTCGCAATCTGATACAGACTCAAGTCAGAACGAGCTTCAAGATGGGGTTCGGAGAACTTCAATGAGGTTATGTTTTGTTGATTTGCCTGTCCCTACCCTGAGTGGAACCACCAGGTCTGGACCACAGGGCACAGGTCTTGATAGGGATGGCATGGGCGCCCAATTCAGTCTGAGAATCCAGCGGATCTGCTCCTGCCCTCACCCCCCCAAGCCCCGCTCGCCAAGCCCCTGCCCCTGCTTGCCCCCGGCCCGCGCTCAGCGAATGGTCTGCACTCACCCCAGCAGCCTCATTGAGCTTCGTGGTCACCATTTTCTGAGAAATAAAATGGTGATTGCAAAAATGCGCAAATGTGTGGACACATGAAAATGCGCATTTTCGTGAATGCGCATATTCGCATATGCAAAAATGTACATTTTGCAAATGCACATATTTGCATATGCACAAAAATGCGTATTTTATTAAAAATGCATGGTTTCGTACATACACTAACGTGTGACTTTGCAAAAATGTGCATTTCGCACATGAGAATATGTGCATTCGCAAAATGCGCATTTTTGCGCATACAAAAACATGCACATTCTTGAGATCACCATTATTATTATTTTTTAGAAATGGTGACCGCAGAGCTTGACAAGGCTGCTGGGGTGAGTGTGGGCTGCTCATCGAGTGTGGGAGGGGCTCGAGCACAGTCTGGGGACTGGCGAGTGGAGGCAGGGGCTGAGCAGGAGTCCGAAGAACCCAGACGGGGGTGAGTTCGCATATCCCTAGGTCTAGGTCCCCATGATCTGCGAGGGCCCACAGGCAACTCCTTGACAAGTGGCCAGAGGAAGGCAGAGAGTGGCAGTGGTGGCTGCTGCTGCTGCTCCTCCTGCCAACTCACTGGTAAAAGGAAACACCACAGAGCCAGCTGGCTGGTTAAGCCTGCAGCCACACGGAACACCATTTTCACTGAAAGGGGTTTTTGTTTCTGTCTTAACTCTGAGTGGCAGTGAGATGAGCCAATCAAACACGGCCTTTGACTGTCCTTCTGCCACTCCTGTGTGATCATTAACCATGCCCGCAAACATGCTTCCCTTGCCAGTCAGTCAGGAGGGGGAGGGGGAGGAGGAGCATCCCTTTCTCCCCCGAGGTAGAAAAAAGGAGGGCTGGCTGGGTGGGGACCAGGGAAGTGACGTAGTGGTGCCTCTGCCCTCCATGAGCCCCCATCTCTAGTAAGTTCCTAATCTCCTCTATGTGTGACCCCTTCGGCTGCTGGGCTCCTGCAATGCTCTGGTGGTTTCAACCTAGTGTCTCCAATGGCCCCTCTCTCTTCCTCCCAGTGGAGGCTGGTGGCTCCGATGTCAGTGGGGTGGTGAATCCGCTCCAGGTTTCAGACAGAACCAGTCAGAACTCTAAAGTTCTGCACCTTGGCTAGCTCCTTTAGAGTTCTGACTGGTTCTGACTGAAACCTGGAGCAGATTCACCACCCCACTGATGTCAGAGCCACCAGCTTCCACTGCTTTCTTTCTTTTTCTCTTTTCCTCTGCCCCGTTGCTGCTCCCCCAGCTGCTCCAGCAGCAGCAGGGGGGGGGTGTCTTGGTCCCTCCCCACAATCAGCCTCTCTCCCTGTTCTCTAAAATATCTCTGGCACATGAAACCCTTCTAGGGCACCGTGTGCAGAGAGCCCTGGGGATTTGATTCCTGGTGCATCATAATCCTTTACTTCAGCAAGTAGGTAAGAAGGAATAGAAAAATCATGGTCTCTTCTGTTGTCTCTTCTACTTTCTAGGCATTTCCCCATAACATCCTTCCTCCTTTTCCCTCCAAGGCCTGTTTACTAGGAACTGTGCTGCCCAGATCCATCTCCTATGGAAGTGCTGGTGTTGAACCACTTGAGATGTAGCTCCCTCATGCTTGGATGCAGCTCCAGCTGAGAACCCTCATCTCTCCAGTTACTGTCTGCCACTACTTTCCAGATACCATCTGCCACTGTTGAGGCCATCAGAGGGAGAGGAAGTAGCAGTCAAGCAGTCATGACTCCATCATGCCTAGATATAGATCCAGCAGAAAGCACCCCCCTCCCTCCATCTTCCAGCTGCCTTCACTGAAGCCACCAGAATGAGAGGAAGAAACAGCCCTTGCATTGTGCTTAGATCCAGCTTTGGGATGTGCTGAATTACTACCTGCTGAACTTTGTTACTAAGAATCTAGCACCCGAGTTTGCTTCCTCCTCCCTTCCATTCACCTTTCCTTTTATACCATGTCTTTTAGATTTTAAGCCTATGAGCAGGGACTGTATTATTTCTGATCTTTGTAAGCCACTCTTTTTTTAGCCTTTTTGGCTGAAGATGAGGGTTAAAAAAATCCTTTAAATACATGGATAAACAAACGTGTGACCCATTGTATGAAGATACTAGATTGTCTGCCATGAGCAAGTGACAGAAGTGCAAACCTGCCTCTCTCTCTTAGAATCATAGAATAGTAGGGTTGGAAGGGGCCTACAAGGCCATCGAGTCCAACCCCCTGCTGAATGCAGGAATCCAAGTCAGAGCATCCCGGACTGATGGCTGTCCAGCCTCGTCTTGAATGCCTCCAGTGTGGGAGAGCCCACCACCTCCCTAGGTAATTGGTTCCATTGTCGTATTGCTCTAACAGTCAGGAAGTTTTTCCTGATGTTCAGCTGGAATCTGGCTTCCTGGCTTCTTTCTCACCCTGGCACAGAGGGAGTGAGAGAGAGGAAGGGATTGTGTGTCTGTGTGTCGATATTCATTTGTAACTATGGAGCCTATTAACTCCAAGAGGGCCTTTGATAAAAAATTCATTCTCAATATTTAAAGCTTTAAATCTGACATTCAAAAAGGTAATGAAAAAAGACATGAAGGGTGAGGATTACTGTAGAAATTCAAGTAAGAATACACCTCTGAAAATTAAAGTGTGTGAGGTTGGGATAACAATCAGCAATAACATTCTTAACCATTTTTGCCAGCTTAGTCACATATAATAGCCTATAAGATTTCATCAGAATACAACACATCTGAATGGGAAAGGTTTGGTAACAATTCTGTTTTGGTTGTGTGTGTGCATGTGTCATTTTTGTCATCCTTTGGAGTCCTGTGGAGAATCCAGAATAGGAAATAACAAAGTTACTTTGTCTTTATGAAGTGTGTATAGAAGATAATATTCTGTAGCTTCAGAAGCTAAAACTGCAAAATGTATACACTTCTAAAACTACAAAATGTGGAAAGAAAAAAAAGATGGAAGATGTGGTGGGAAAACATGGGAGATTATGAATGGAGGACTGTGCTATCTCCCCCCTGCCCCACCCCGGCCATAAAATTCTGTGAATGAGGCAGGGCGATTGCATAATGAAAGCATCATCTGGAAGCATCCTAAATCCAATGTATGGCAAAGATTTATAAGGTAAATCACCATCCACACGCAAGAGGGTGGTATCAGCAGGCATGGGGGAATCCTCAAAGTTTGCAGAAGTACAAACATACTATAGGGGAAGAGAACCCTTGGAGGGGAACACCATCCCTCAAAGACTGAGAAGGCTCAGTGGGCACAGAAAGCTGATTGCTGGGGGATTAAAAAAAGGGGGGGCAGGGATGGAATAGTATATTCTGAAAAAAGACAAGTCTGGCTGGCTGGAACCCTGAACCCAGCATGCCACACTGCAACATTTTGTTTCAGGCCCTTGTTGTCACCTACTCATGTCTGTAGATCAAGCTGCTGTTGAAGGGACAGGAGCAGCTGGCATAACAATGGAATAATAACCTCAGAGGGTTGCTGACTGTGATAGTGAGTCCAAATTTTAGGGGAGGAAACCTCACTATTATCTCTTTTTGCATATTAAAAGCGCTACATACATTATTTATAGTAATAGGTGGCTGGCACAGCAGTGGGCTTATTAGGCCTACAAAGAGGCCAACGGCCTGCTGGGTGAGTTTCATGTAACAAAGTGGGAGATAAGCCAGTTTTCCCTCTCGGGAACCCCTGTTCTGGCTTGAAATGCTTGCAGGGAAGGGGAGGTTGACAGGAGGCACTGCCTTTCGCTCAAATTCTATACTCTGCCAGTGCCTAATCTCTAAAGAGATTATCTCATGCCCTATGTAAGAAACATACTTTTAGAATATTAAAGAGTGAAGGCCACATCAGAGCAACTAAAAAAAGACTTAAAGGGAGGAGCAGTAACCTTAGTGGATATGGAAAAGAAAATCTCTGCTCAAGAAGAGATTGCTGAATATTCTGTTTGAGCCATTATTATATTAATGAAAGAAAGGGAGGGAGGGAGGGAGGGAGGAAGTGAGGAAATCCTTGGTGTCTCAAACCGCTCATCAAATTTTAGTGCACTCTGGTCTAATAACATATTTCTATATTAAAGGCACTTGCATTAAAAGTCATGAAAATGTTCCATATTTACAAGTCCCCTTCATGCAAGTTTTCCTCCCTATCCACACACATTTTTAATGCATTCAGAAATGCCAAATAAATTTCACATACTGGTTTCTCTTGCTGTACCAGTTAATGCACACCAGCTTCCTATTAAAAACAAAACAAAACACCACTCCTAAAGGGTATAGGTCTTGAGCTACATTGGCTATCTTTACTCGGATGTCACCTGCAACTGGGGATCTTCCCCTCGCATTGTACCTCACATTGCTGGGTGACAGTCTTTGATACAACAGTCTCTTCAGGGGGCAGCTAAAAGGGTTGAGTTGGTCACTTGCTTCTCAGCATTACTCCCACACACACACACATATATGTTCTCTGGGGTTCCCAACCGAGTCATTACACGTGTGGTAAGAAGCGCTGGGAGCTATATTCTAGCATGCGGGATGTTGTTGCAAGCATGTGTTGGAGTATCCAGAATACCAGAAACCCTAAGGAAATTAGTTCCTAGGGTTTGTGATGCCCCTTGTAGAGACTCAGGAGGCCAGGTAACTATGTTTTCCAGAGCTCCTAGTGTCTAGGATATGGCATTCTGGAGCATAATGGAACTTCTGTCACCGGCCCTCCCTGTTGCTGTCCCCAGGTAAGTTCAGGTGAGAAAGGAAGGGGCAGTGATACTAAGGGAGGGCTGACATCAGGGCAAACCTCTTCCAAACTGGAGCCAAATATGGGAAGAGGTTGGGGCCAATTTGGATTGGGTTCCGGTGGGCCCAAATGCATCTCTGTGGATACCAAGCTCTCCCTATTCTGAAATTCAGCGCCATACCTAATTGCAACTTGCAGCCCTGAACTCACTTTGATGTCAGCATGTAATGGTGGGATTACATCATGCCTGCATGTCTGTCATTTGCTATCCTGACCCACATGGCAATGTATGATAATCCAGCGAGGCAACTACGTCATGTATTAACCACTAATGTCACATCACTCCTGACATGCTACATAATATCACCTGATTACAAAGAATCTAAAGCACTGTGGGAACTGCTGCAGGGAAAGAAAAGGCCATCTTTGAAATGAACCATGATTATTATTATTTTAAGCAGCTCAGGGATTTGATTATGCATCCACTCTTGGTGCTGTGTAAAGACGATTTTCAGATCAACACTTGAACATTGTGATTGGCATACTGGAAAATCAATGTCCATTTCGGCAATTTATTTTACTTGACATAAACGAATTTAGAGCCCAACTAGGCTCATTTCAACATTATTGTAAGACAAGCCATGTAGAAACAACAATAAGACAAATACACTACACCTATTTGTCTTTGTCTCTCTGTTAAAAGCATGTTGAATTCTCTACAGAGCCTGCTACTATGTTCATCTCAAAGAGCTGATCTAGTGGTTTGAAAGTACTGGCATATGCAAGAGTTGCTCATGTCTTTGTATACCATGAAAAACATAGCAAAAGGTCAACCACGGCCAGATCTGTGTATGCTGGAATTTGGAATACTGGAATATTGTTCTGAATTTTGGAGCAGATAGGTAGAACTATGCATTATGAGAAACACAGGACTGCCATTAAAAATGGCAGCTCTGTGCTGAGTTTTCCTCTCCCCTTCTGTAATTTATCACAACATACCTCCATCATTTTGCTGTGCATTTTCCCATCTGAAATTCACATCATTGGTGGTTACCGGTAGGCACAAGGAGACTCACAATATGATGTCATCAGGCCATGGGCTAATGTTACTATGCATTACTAAATGGGTAACTCAGAGCTGCCATTTTTGATGGCAGCCCCATTATTTTTATAATGCACAGTTCAACTTCGTTAACACCTGAACTGTTTGCAACTTCAAATACTTTAAAAAATGCAACAGGGTCTACTTAATCTGCAGTTTTGGTGTAACTCACACTACTATCCTAGAATTTGTTTTCCTTGTTTTTACTTCCATTCACCGACATAATCTGCAAGACAGATGAAGCACTAGACAGCCAATCAAATGTTAATTGATGCAAAAATGCTTTAGATGCAACATATATATATATATATACACACACACACACACGCACACACACACACACACGATTCTAAATTAACAGTTAAAGTGAAGTCTTGATGAAAACAGAATCAACAGCAGGTGATTAGTTTATTAATGCCTATTTTTAGGACAAATTGTTTTTATGCCTGCAGGAGACTATCTACCTTTGTTCACTTTGCTGAGAATAAAGTGGAGAAAGAAAGTAAGGAAGAAAACATTAGTTACAGATAAGGGCAGTTTTCATTCTGAACACTGCAGGCAAATTATTATTTGGAACACGAGAGATGGGAAGTATTAGGATAAATCTAAAAAAAAAAATGAAGACCAGGTCAGCCTACAGTCAGGGCCACCATCTTTGGTTTCAAGATGGGCACATATTTCAGTGTGTATTTGGGGGTGGGGGGAGGGCAGACAGGAGTGGGAAGCCTCTCATAAACTTTAATGACCCATTCTTTGAAGAGTTCAATTCTCTACTGAAATATTCATTTATTTACCAATATTTATGAATTGCTTATATTAAAGGAATTTCTAAGTGATGTACAAAAACAAGTCTTCCTTATAGAGGACAAGATCACAGTTCTGGGAATGCCTGTTGGAAGAAGTATCTTTTCAGTGCCTACTGAAAACTGAGAAGGGTTGGTGCCTGCCTAATTTCTAGTGGCAGGGAGTTACAGAGTGTGGGTGCTGTGACACGAAAGGCCCTACTCTGAGCCATGATGGACTGAAACTCTGAAATCTTGGATATCACCAGCAGGGTATCCCCTGATGAGTGCAGCAACCGATCCAGCCAGTAGGGGATCAGGCCTGTTTAGGGCTTTTTGATGGTAAACCCATGATTTTTATAATGCACAGTTCAACTCTGTACCAAACAAGTACCAAAACCTTAAACCTGCATCATATAGCACTGAGTCAAGCAGATCTTACAAATGTGAGATCCCATGTGCCTCATGCCCAAATCACTCGATAAGGGTGACTGCTAGGGATGTTGCGAGTGTCTGGTTTAGGGCTTGAGCTTGGCAGGTTCAAACCAACTCAGCCCCCCAGACGCTAGTCTGTGGACCCCCACACTTGCCCGACTCAGTGCATGCTGAGTCAGGCAAACACACCAGTCCCCACTGCTCTGCCGAGCTGCCCTTCCTGTAAATTGTGATTCTGTGCAAATGGTGGCCAGAAAGAGGCCCATTTATGCAAACCGGGTCAGGGATCTGGCAAGCAGTGTGCAGCATGGGATGGGGTGAGTTTGCCCATCCCTAGTGACTGAACCCATGAGATAGCCCTGCAGCTTTCTGAAGACTGCAAACACACAAAAGATGGAGCAGACTCATTCTCTGTTGCTCCAAGATCTGGACTAGAACTGATGGGTGGAAATGGAAGTGGAGCAGATCTTAGTTAATCATTTGGAGGAACATCCTGATGGTAAGAACTGTTCGACAGTGGAGCAAACAGCCTCAGGAGATGGCAGGTTCTCCTTCACTGAAAGTGTCTAAGCAAAGGCTGGATAGCCAATTAGCCATTTGTCAGAGATGCTGTAGTTGCACTTGGATCACAGTTCCAGCATTGTGCATTGGATTGGAGTAGTTCACCTCCAAGATCCCTTCCAACCAGTGGAAGGCTCCAATGTCTGTGGATTCACCACCCCAGTAACATCATTGCCACCAGCCTCCACTGCTTCCAACTCTGTGATTCTATGAATTTGTGGAGGACGCCCACGTTGAACTCATAGACATAGAATTATAAGGTTGGAAGGGGCGTACAAGACCATCGAGTCCAACCCCCTGCTCAATGCAGGAAGCCTGATTCCCAGGCGGTCTCCCATCCAAGTACTAACCAGGGCTGACCCTGCTTAGCTTCCAAGATCGGACGAAATCAGGTGCATCCAGCCCTTAGCTCAGTCGTGCTTCCTTCTCAACAGACAGTTATAGGTTTGTGCTGTAAAAATTCTCCGTGCTTTAGAATAGAAATAGTTTAGTATATTAACACAAAAAAGGTTGTGTGGGTAATAAAAGAAAATAAAACCTCCCCAGTCTGTCCAGTTCAAATGAGAGGTATCAAAAGAAGAACAGGGCACAGACATCAAACATGACTCTTTGTCAGAGCTGGCTGGTCTGAGCATGCTGTTTGGATGGATTCCACTGCGATTGAGTGTGCGTATGTGTGCATGTGTATTAAAAAATGAAAATTAATCACAAATGAAGTATTTCAAAAAGAACAAAATAGTTTAAACATCTTGCCCAGAGAATTTCTTAACAGCATGTTAAGAATCTCATTAAAGCAGCTGCTGCAAGCAGAGCATTTTCCTTATGAGAACAGATTAAACTTCATTCCCTATCTCTGTGCACAGAGAGGAAAATGGAATTATCTGGTCATGGATCTGGCCATCGATGTTATACATCCGATTCACACACACACACAGTTGATCTGGCCATGGATCATACCCATCCTATTCATACACACACACACACACACACACACACACACTGTCTCTTCCTCCATTGCCAGATGGCTTGTATGACTTTCTATGACATGTGTAGGAATGGTGCATGTGGATGCATGTTCATGTGTGGGTGTGTATGTATGTGTGCATGTCTGTGTTTGTGTGCGCGCGTGTATGTATAAATAGGATGGGTGTCTATCAATGTGTGTGTGAATGGTGTGTGTGTGTTTGTGGGTGTGTGTCTGAGAGAGAGAGGGGAGGGTAACGCTACCCACTTTGGGCTTTCATCTCACCCACTTCTCTCATGTCCCTCCCCCCCATCCCAGGAGGTGACCAATGAGCCAATCCATCCTTTGGCCAAAAAAGCATGCCACCCCTTGAATTAATGCATTTGGGTGTTTTAATTTAGATACAGGAGCATAATAGACATGTGTACATTTCTGCAGGGTGGAGAGAGGGGGGGGAGAGAGGGGGGGGAGAGAGAGAGAGAGAGAGAGAGATTTTCTCCCTCCTTCCTATCACTAGAACTTGGGGTCATCCAGCAATATCCACTGGCAGCAGTTTTTGGACAGAGAAAAGTAGTACTTTTTCACACAACACATGATTAACATATAGAATTTGCTGTCATTAGAAGTGCTGATGACCACCAGTTTAGGTGGTTTTAAAAGGGGATTAGACAATTTTACGGAGGATTAGTTATCAATAGCTAGGGATATATGGACTGTGTAAAATCCACTCCATCTGCGTTTTGCAGATAGTCAGGTGCCTTTCATTCCATCATCCGCCCACAAATGGATACGAATATTTTTTTTCGTCATGCGGAACGATACGGAAATAATTATGTAAATATTTCCATAAGTATTTCCGTAAGTATTTCTGTAAGTATTTCCATAATTTACCCAGTATATAACGTTTAGTGTATTGTCCCCTATTCCATTCAATGTTTCCTCAGCAGGAACCTATGTATTTTTCTACGGATTTATATGTGTAAATTTCAGGAAAGTAAAAAAAAATCATCCATGGACTCCATGCAGCCTGAGGGGGTCACTCTGCAGCAGATTCCGCAGGTCGGATTCTTAGAAATCTGAGCTCATTTTAATCGTTTTGAATTTCTCCAGCATCCCTAATCATAGCTAATAGCCATATGCTTCTCAATACCAGTTACAGCTGCACTAACTGTTGGTTAATGCTAAACAAGACTATCCATGTAACCAGAGTGTGAAACCAAAGTTAGAAGCGGTTTTTGTTAATGCTGATGCAGACATAACATTAAAACATGGTTAAAAGCATAATATGGAAGTGATACATTTGCAGGGGAGGGTTGGGTGCAAGGTACAGGGCAAGGAAGCGGCTCACAGAGACTGCAATAATCTAGGGGTATACAAAATCCCGCTTACCTGGCTCTGCCAGGTTCCAGAGGTGGGGGGAGTCGATCCGTTCCTCCCCCCGGAATCCTCGACGGGGGGGAGGCGATCCATTCCTCCCCCCCAGAATCCTGCCTGGCTGGCTCTGCTCCACAGCTAGACCGCAGAGCTGCCGGCCGGGCCAACCCGCAGCGGGGCCTCCAGCCGCTGCTGGGCTGGTGCGGATGCAAATGGCATTCTGAGTAGGGGACGCCATTTGCATCCCTATGGTAGCCTGTGATAGGCTACGTAAATATTTACGTAGCCTATCACGGCTAAAATGGGAACGCAAATGGCGTAGGGGATGCCATTTGCGTCCCTGCTTTAGCCATGATAGGCTACGTAAATATTTACGTAGCCTATCACGGGCTACCATAGGGACGCAAATGGTGTCCCCTACTCAGGACGCCATTTGCGTCGGCGCCAGCCCAGCAGCAGCCAGAGCTGCTGCCGCCACCAATGGAGCCGAAGCCACAGCCGGAGCCGCAGCCAAGTAGGCTCCGTTTCACGGGGCTTTCGCGGGGTGGAGGGGCGGGGGGCTCCGTTCTGCCACGGATTCCGGGGCCCCGAATTCGCTGGAATTCAGCCCTCCTGGGATCCATGGAGGAATTCTCTAACATCCCTACAATAATCCATTAAAAACAACCACTGCTTCATTCCATGACTGCAGCTGGTTTCTCTTACCATCTCAAGCAATGCTACACTGGCTTGTCTACATTATTCTTCCACCTCATTATGCTGCATGTGTAGTCCTAGCCTCCATTACCATGTATTGGGGAACTGCCTTGCTATCCAGTAGAGGCTGGTGGCTCCAATTTCGGTGGACCTTGAAAGCCATTATGGGTTTCAGTCAGAACCAGCCAGAACTCTAAAGAAGCTCTCCAAGGCACTGAACCTATTTGAGGCTAAGGTTCAGCAGCTTGGATAGCTCCTTTAGAGTTCTGGCTGGTTCTGACTGAAACCCAGAATGGCTTCCAAGCCCCACCGAAATTGGAGCCACCAGCCTCCACTAGTTATTATTATGCCATCACCATTCTCCCTTCAATTCCTAGTGGTTCTCCGTTTCTACTGCCATGTTTGTTTGAAATATTATGCACACAGACATTTTACATTTTTTAAATGATACCACGTTCATCCAAAATTAAGTGTGGAGAATGCCCTGGCACAAAGCTTATGATTCCCTAAGGTACAGCACAATTCATTACAAATTGTACTCTTGCATTCACATCACAACTATGGTTGGGGAAGAACTCTGCCACGGACCCCAATGAGGCTGGATTCCAAGAATCCGGCCCCATTGGGGCCCATGGCGGAACGGAGCACTCACCTCTGCTTCTCCCCGGAATCTGTGCAGGTCAGCTCCCTCTGTGCCATTTATGGCTGCATTTAGGCTAATCTACCAGCTTTACGGCCGCAAATGGTGCCCACTATGCCATTTGCATCTGGAGACTCACTTATCCTACCCCAGTTAGGGGTGGACGAAAGTCCCTTACCTGTCGTCGAAGGACGTTCGCGGTGGGGGGGAGGCGCTTCGCTGCTCCCCCCGCGAAGTTCAGGCCGGGGGGGGAGGCTTCCTGCCTCGCCCCGGCCGCAAACACGAAAGTTAAAAAAAAACAAAAACGCCCCGATAGGCTACGTGACGATTCACGTAGCCTATCACGGCTAGATCTGCAAAGTCAGCCATGATAGGCTACGTCAATCGTCACGTAGCCTATCACGGGTGACTTAAAAAAAAAAAAAGCGCGTACGCTAATGGCGGCCCCCATAGGGAGCCACCATTCACGTTCCTTATTTAGTCGCTGTAGTCTACGTAAATGTTTACGTAGACTACAGCGACCAAATAAGGAATGGGAATGGAGGCTCCCTATGGGGGCCGCCATTATCCGTACGCGCTTTTTTTTTTTTTAAAGTCTCCCGTGATAGGCTATGTAACGATTGACGTAGCCTATCACGGCTGATTTTGCAAATCTAGCCATGATAGGCTACGTGAATCGTCACGTAGCCTATCAGGGGAAGTTTTTTTTTTTTCTTATATTGCAATGGCGGCAGCGGCAGCTGGTCGAAAGACCGGCTGCCGCTCCCGCCCCGCTCGAACACCCGCCGAACCGCCGGCCAGACCCGCCGCCAGGAGGGACATTAGGCGAAGGTAAGTCCCGTCCCGGGGGGGGGTGCGGGGTGCGGGGGGGTGCGGAGGATTTCTCCCCGAAACTTGTTCGGGGGGCCGAACACGTTGGCGCTCGGCCCCCCGAAGTTTCGGGGAGAAATTCTCCGCCATCCCTAACCCCAGTGATACGGCACGGCAATGGTGGCCGGCCATATCGCCAGCGAAGCAGAGCTGGCAGCCGGCTCCGCTGGATTGCTGGGGAGCACAGCCAGCCCAGATGGATTCCGAGGGTGAGGGACGGATCGCCTCCCCCCATCGCAGACCCCCTGCCAGACCCAGAGGTAATGGATTCGTACATCCCTAATACAACCCACAAATGTATCTCCTGTAAGGATGGGTGAGAAATTAATTCGGTTTGCAATAATATCAATAAGTGCACTTTCCCAAATTTTGAGATGCAGTTTTCAAATCAAAAACTGTGCACAAGAATACATATAATATGAGAAAGTGGATACAACAATGTGTATTTTTATATATATATATATATATATATGTGTGTGTGTGTGTGTGTGTGTTTGTTTGTTTGTTTGTTTATTTCTATACTGCCCAATAGCAGAAGCTCTCTGGGTGGTTCACAGAAATTAAAACCAAAAAGCGCAGGATAAAACAATATAAAATATAAAAGCATTAAAACCACAATATAACAATACAACCAGAATACAACCAGAGTAAAACCTAACAGCAATGCAGAGATTTAAAATACAGATTTAAAACACCAAAGCTAAAAGACTAGGAAGCTAAAATCCCTGGGAGAATAAAAAGGTATTCACCTGGCGCCAGAAGGAATACAACGTAGGTGCCTGGCAAACCTCTCTAGGGAGCTCATTCTACAGCCAGGGTGCTACAGCAGAAAAGGCCCTCTTCCTGGTTGCCACCCTCCTCATTTCCTTTGGCAGGGGCTCACAGAGAAAGACTGCTGAGGATGACGTTAGGGTCTGGGCAGGCACATATGGGAGGAGGCGGGGAGGAGGCAATCCTTCAGATAACCTGGCCCCAAGCAGTTAAGGGCTTTAAATGTTAATACCAGCACTTTGAAATGGACTGGCAGCCAGTGCAGCTGGAAAAGTATGGGCGTAATGTGATCTCATTAGCTAGCCCCTGTTAACAAATCTTGCTGCCCTATTTTGGACCAGCTGAAGTTTTCGGACTGTTTTCAAAGGCAGCCCCACGTATAACGCATCCGAGTAATCCAGACGAGAAGTTATCAGAGCATGGATAACTGTAGCTAGGCTATCTCTGTCCAGATAAGGGCGTAGTTAGTATACCAGCCTAAGCTGATAAAAAGTGCTCTGTGCCACTGAGTTCACCTGTGCCTCAAGTGACAGTTCTGAGGCCAAGAGCACCCCCAGACTATGAACCTGATCCTTCAGGGGGAGTGCAACCCCCCACAAATAGGTTGAATATCATCTAGCCAGGCAGACAAACCACCCATTAACAGTACCTCTGTCTTGTCTGGATGAGTTTCAGTTTATTGGCCCTCATCCAGTCAATTACTGTGCCCAGGCACTGGTTCAGAACAGCCACTGCCTCACCTGGTTTTGATGAGAAAGAGAGGTAGAGCTGGGTGTCATCCGCATATTGATGGCACCTCAGCCCACACCTCCGGATAAACTCCCCCAGCGGTTTCATGTAGATGTTAAACAGCATGGGGGATAAAATAGAGCCCTGTGGAACCCCATGGCATAATTGCAATGGCATAGAGCAATAATCCCCCAGCACCACCTTCTAGAATCAGCCATCCAAGTAGGAGCGGAACCACTGCAGTGCAGTACCTCCAACTCCCAGCCCAAGCAACCTATCCAGAAAGATACCATGGTCGATGGTATCAATAGCCGCTGAGAGGTTCAGGAGAATCAACAAGGTCGCACTCCCCCTGTTCCTCGCCTGGAAGAAGTCATCCCACAGGGCGACCAAGGCAGTTTCCATTCTAAAACCAGGCCTGAAGCCCGATTGAAATGGATCTAGATAATCCATTTCATTCAAGAGTGCCTGGAGTTGTCCTGCAACCACCTGCTCAAGCACCTTGCCCAAGAAGGGGATGTTGGCCACTGGCCTATAATTGTTAACATCCTCCAGGTCCAGGTTAGTTTTTTTCAGGAGTGGCCTGATTACCATCTCTTTTAAAGAGGCCGGCACCACTCCCTCTCTCAAGGAGGAATTTACAACCTCCTGGATCCAGGCAGACCGGACTTGGCCAAGCATCTTGTCCACATCCTCAGGCCTCAATAACTGAAACTCATCCAATAATGTATTTATTTAGCATATGGTACACATTGCCAGGGAGTCTATAATGTTTTTACTAGGGATGTACGAAAGTCACTTACCTGAACCCGAAAGTTGATTCGCGATGGGGGGGAGGCACTCCATCCCTCCCCCCGAAATTCTGGCCGGGGGGGAGGCGCCCTGTCCCTCCCACCTCAAATTCTGACCAGGGGGGAGGCGCCCCGTCCCTCTGGCCACGAATCCTGTCCTGCCGGGACGCAAATGGCGGCGGCCATAGCCGCCGCCGTTTGCGTCCCTACAGTCAGCCATGATAGGCTACGTAAATGTTTACGTAGCCTATCATGGCTGAGTGAAAAAAAAAACCGTGCGTACACAAATGGCGGCGCCCATGGGCACCGCCATTTGCATTCCTTATTTTGGCACGTGTAGTCTACGTAAACATTTACGTAGACTACGGCGAAAATAAGGGGAACACTATTTGCGTAAACATTTACGTAGACTAGACGTGCCAAAATAAGGAACGCATATGGCGGCGCCCATGGGCACCGCCATTTGCGTACGCGCGGTTTTGTTTGTTTGTTTGTTTCACTCAGCCGTGATAGGCTATGTAAACATTTACGTAGCCTATCATGGTGTTTTTTAAAAATCTAGCCGTGATAGGCTACGTAAATCTTTACGTAGCCTATCACATTTTTTTTTTTTTAACTTGGAAATGGCGGTGGCAGCAGCCGGTCGGAAGACCGGCAGCCACCATCGCCAAACCGCCGCCGAACCGCCGCTGGAGCCGCCGCCGCCAGGGACATTCGCACAAGGTAAGTCCCGTCCCGGGGGGGGCGGGGGGGCAGACCGTTTCTCCACCAATTTCGGGGGGCGAAATGCGCTGGCATTCGGCCTCCTCGAGATTCGTGGAAAAATTCTCTGACATCCCTAGTTTTTACACGGTAGATGTTCTGGCGCCGGTAGCTGCTAGTCTTTGTTGCACTGATGCACCACAAAAGGGCGAGCTAGCTTTGTATCAGCTTGCCAGCAGCGTTCTTAGGGAACTAGTTGGCTCATCCGGGCTTTTTCTCTACCGCTCCTCCACTGATTGTGTCCAGGCAGGTCCAGCCCCGGTTCCTGCTCCCTGCATAGAGTGCTGCCAGCGATTCCCCCCACCAAAATGGGAGTACCTATTTATCTACTCACAGATGGTATGCTTTCGAACTGCTAGGTGGGCAGGAGCTAGGAAGGAATGACGGGAGCTCACTTCCATCACACGGAGCTGGGCTCGAACCGTTGGAGTGTTAACCATTTCTGGCTGGCAATCTCCAGCGTCATTCAGCCGCCGCTGCGCCACCGCATCCCCTCATCCCATAAAACTCGACCAGATGGTGCTCTGATCACCTCTACGAATGGAACTGCATTAATCATGGTGTCCAATTCATGACGAATCTGAGTGACTTTATCTTCAAAGTGTCGTGCAAACTCGTCATAGCGTGCTACCAAGGGTTCCAAAGTCTCTCTCTCTGGCCCAGAATGAACATTAGGGAAATGTTCCCTAATGCCGCCACCACCATTCCAAGAAAAGTAAAAAAAAAAAAAAACACCCCTGTGATAGGCTACGTGACGATTAACGTAGCCTATCACGGCTAGATTTGCAAAGTCAGCCGTGATAGGCTACGTAAATCGTCATGTAGCCTATCACGGGTGACTTAAAAAAAAAAAAAAAAAGCACGTACAGCTAATGGCGGCCCCCATAGGGAGCCGCCATTCGTGTTCCTTATTTGGTCGCTGTACTCTACGTAAAGATTACGTAGACTACGGCGAAAATAAGGGCAACGCTATTTGCGTTGCCCTTATTTTCGCCGTAGTCTACGTAAAGATTTACGTAGACTACAGTGACCAAATAAGGAACGCGAATGGCGGCTCCCTATGGGGGCCGCCATTTGCGTACGTGCTTTTTTTTTTTTTTAAGTCACCCGTGATAGGCTACGTGATGATTAACGTAGCCTATCACGGCTGGCTTTGCAGATGTAGCCGTGATAGGCTACGTAAATTCTCATGTAGCCTATCACGGGGCTTTTTTTTTACTTTTCTGTTGAAGTTCGCGGCCAGGGAGACGGGCGCTTCTCCCCGGCCTGAATTTCGGCCGGGCGAGGCAGGAAGCCTCCCCCCCCGGCCTGAACTTCAGGGGGAGAAGCGAAGTGCCTCCCCCCCACTGCGAAGCAAGCTGAGAGACCAGGTAAGTGACTTTTGTACATCTAGGGATGGGGGAGAATTTCTCCCCGAAACTTCAGGGGGCCGAGCGCCAACACATTCGGTCCTCCGAAGGTTGTTCGGGGAGAACTTCTCCGCCCCCCCACCCCCCGTCCCCCCCCATGATGGGACTTACCTTTCACGAATGTCCCTCCCGGCGGCGGGTCCTGGCGGCGGTTCGGCAGGTCTTCGTCAGGGGCGGGGGCGGCAGCCGGTCTTTTGACCGGCTGCCGCCGCCGCCATTACAAGCAAAGTAAAAAAAAACAAAAACGCCCCTGTGATAGGCTACAGCGACCAAATAAGGAACGCGAATGGCGGCTCCCTATGGGGGCCGCCATTTGCGTATGCAAATGGCATACGCAAATATGTATGCCATTTGCATACGTTAATCGTATACGCATACGATTAACGTAGCCTATCACGGCTGACTTTGCAGATCTAGCCGTGATAGGCTACGTAAATCGTCACGTAGCCTATCACGGGGCGTTGTTGTTGTTTTTTTACTTTTCTGTTGAAGTTCGCAACCCGGGAGACGGGGCGCTTCTCCCCGGCCTGAATTTTGGCCGGGCGAGGTGGGAAGCCTCCCCCCCGGCCTGAATTTCGGCCAGGCGAGGAGGGAAGCCTCCCCCCCCGGCCTGAACTTCGGGGGGAGTAGCGAAGCGCCTCCCCCCCACCGCGAAGCAAGCTGCGAGACCAGGTAAGTGACTTTCGTGCACCCCTACGTACATCCCTAGGAAATGGTTTGCAAAAAATGTGTATATTAGGAAAAGTGCTTACAAAAATGTGTATATTAAGGGAAATGTGTGTGAAAATGCGTACACATTTTTGTGCATTTTTTTTAAATCACAGACTGATGTGGAAATGTGATGGAATAAACTTAATGTTGGAAACATGAGAAACTGAACAGAATTGTACTTGACAGATTCAGCCATCCCCACTCTGCTGTCACAGATGTAGTTTAGGAAGAATAAGAGGAGCCAGATTTAATGCTTCATTATTTGCTACTTTATATTCAAACTTGGTTGGTTAAAATGGCCAACCAGAACTGAGCGTGAATCTCATAAATCGCAGACACAACTCAAAGAACTTTACTTACCTGACCTGTCTAACTGAGAGACCAACGAGCTCTTTCTTTTCTTTAAAGCTGCCCATGAATTTTATTACTCTCTCTATGACCCAAAGTCAACAGTAGCTTAGAAACAAAAACGATTTCCAGAGACTGTTTCTGCACAGATAACACAAAAAGAACCATGTTTCTTTATATAATGGACAATTGCATCTTTTTACCTATCAAGTGTTGAGAAAATGGGAAGAGGGGAATAAAAGACAGTAATAGGTTAGCGCATGGATTCATTAGGGCAGGGCTTGTCGTCCATTGAAATCAATAATAAGAACCAATTCACATGATCAGCTCCCCCCCCATTACAGCCATGTCTAATGTCATAACATTTTAGTGTTTATTAGCCCTAAGAGCCTCTGCAATATTAACTATAAAATAAAAAGGTAAAGGTGTCCCCAACCAGTCGTATCTGACTCTAGGGTGCGGTGCTCGTCCCCGTTTCTAAGCCGAAGAGCCAGCGCTGTCCGAAGACGCTTCCGTGGTCATGTGGCCGGCATGACTGAACACTGAGGTGCATGGAACGCTGTTACCTTTCCCGCCGAGGCGGTACCTATTTATCTACTTGCAATTTCTTGCTTTCGAACTGCTAGGTTGGCAGAAGCTGGGACTGAAGACGGGAGCTCACTCCGTCACGCAGCACTCCGGTCTCGAACTGCTGACCTGCCGACCTTCCAGTCTGCAGTTCAGCATCTTAACCACTAAGCCACCACGGCCCCACTAACTATAAAATAGCTGGCAATAAAAAAGTCAAAAGCAAAGCCAATAAATGAATGTAAACAACGACATGTTATGAGGAGCCTGAGGAAGAACCAAGGTGTGGCTTGCTAAATGGGTGGGGTGAAATCTCGACATAAGAACAGGGATTACGTGAAATGACAGACTATCAAGCAGCAAGGACGTTTTGATGATAGCAACGCCAGCTTTTTTGCACTCTGGGCAATAGAGGGTGTTTGGACCCTAGCACAAAATGAAAACATACATGACTATTGTAGAATGTCTGCAAATAGCAACATGGCCATTATGGCAGGTTATGTGATGGGTGGGTTGTGTGTGAAGGAAAGGCCTATATATTGCAAGGCCTTTCCTTACATCACTTACGTTCTCCCACAGACACTCCTAGTGTCAGGGGTGGTGTCAGGCATTGTAAAGGATATCACACTTTACTGTTCCTCACAGGAATTAATGGAAACCATTGACTTATATCGGGGGTGGGCAACTTTCTCGGTTTCAGGATGCATGAGGAGTGGGGATACCAGTGAGTAGGACAGCAGTGGGTGAGGCCAGGGCACACATACACACATTAATTCTCTCTCTCTCTCTCTCTCACACACACACACACACACAGGGGAGGGGGGAGATGCTTCAATCTCGCTCCCCCAGTGATCTGGGCAGGGGAGCGAAAGCCTACCCCACAGTGATCCCAAACAGGATCTCTAGGGGGCATGAGGTTAGAGCCTATCTCCAGGGTTCCTAATCAAGAAGATTGCTTTAAAAAAAAAATCAGATCAAGACCTTTTTTAATTCTTCCAAGAAAAACTGCATTTAGATCTTCACACCCCATTAATTTCTGGATTGTTTTTAATGTGCTGCATTGTTTTTAGCCCTTGCTGCTGGTTTTATCTTGGTTTTCTTATGTGCTGTTTTATTGTCTAGTATTTTATCTTTTTTTATTTACCTATACATGTACACTGCCCAGAGAACATCAATTATTGGGCAGCCTAAAAGCATGATTGATAAACAAACAAATAAATAAAAGATGAAGAGCAAAGGGGAAAAAAAAACAGGCCTCAAGCTCATGCTAGAAAATAGGAATTTATTTTATGAAGAATGGCTGAAGTGTTTTGGCTGTAGCCTGTAAGTCTCCTCAGGGGCAAAGGGTCTTCAAATGTATCTTATACTAGTATAGCAAAAACAGCTCAATTAGGAATATAACCTTCAGGCCGTAATCCTGTATAGACTTACCAGACAGTGGGCATCATAGAAATCAATGGAACTTAGCACTGAGTAAACCGGCATAGGATTGTGCTGTAAGTAATGCTGAATGCTGCAAATAAACCAAAGGGGATGAAGAATGGATAGTTGAAGTGATGTCTCATTTCTTCTTGGAAAGTATTGGGTATATACAAACAAAGTATATACAAACTTGGTATATACAAACAAAGTTATGTTTGTATATACCAAACATAACGTATATTAACAAGTGTGAGTCTGAACACCAGGCAGGCAGGGTAGATCAGAGAAAAGATGGATGTGCACTTAAGGACAAATTAGCTATTTGGTAGCTCTTTTCTACTTTTGTAGGTGTTTTACCTGTTGTGTGCGTGTGGCGTGTGCATGCTGAAGCTGCTTCTGTGTGTGTGTGGGGGGGGGGATACCTCAGTCAGCCCAGTCAGGAGCAGGAGAAACTCCACACAGAGGAGAATGCCTGTGACCTGGGATTCATTTACTGAGAATAGTCCCTAATTTTACAAGTATGTGTGGGGTCCCAAATCAGTTATCTCCTTGATAGGAACTATTTATTTACTTACTTACTTACTTACTTACTTACTTACAATATTTATATTCCGCTCCACATCAGAAGATTCTGGAGCAGTGAACAAAGTAAAACAATAAAAACACCAGGTTAAAAGAGTTAAAACATTTTTTTAAAAGACAAATCCCAATAAGGTGGAATTTAATAAACCGCGGCTAGCCACGCAAGGAAGGCCTCTTGAAATAACAGTGTCTTCAGGAGGTGCTGAAAGCAACACCACGCTTGGCCTCCAAAGGCAGGGAGTTCCACAGGAAGGCGGCCACTACACTGAAGGCTCTTTTCCTGGTGGACTCCAGTCGGGTCATGGGTCCATGTGGAAGCACCAGGGATATGCCCTCTGATGACCTTGGTGATCAGGCAGTTTGGTAAAGGAGAAGGCGCTCTCTCAGGTATCCTGGTCCCAAGTTGTTTAGGGCTTTGTACGCTAGTACTAATACCTTAAACCTGGCCCGGTAACGAATAGGCAGCCAGTGCAGTTCCCTCAACAAAGGAGTTGCATGCTGAAAAGGGGCAGCTCCCGACAACTATTATTAGTTTATGTTATAGGGAGAAAGGGATATTTTGTTGTCAAAAGTATAAATTAATTACTGTGCTGAGGCCTACAGGCCCACATTTATCTTTTATTTAAAATATTGTTTAATGGGTATGATGTACGTTTTGTTTTATTACGTAACAAAAAACTTCTCAGTCAGCCCAGTCAGCAGCAGCAGTAAAAACGCCACATGGAGAAGGCCTGTAGCCTGGGATTTATTTACTGAGAATTGTCCCTAAATCTATAGATTACAGGCCCAAACTGCAGGACCAGCAAGAGGATCTGTCTTCAGTGTCTTTGTGAAAGAAGAGGATTTATATTGGACTGAGAACTCCTAAAGCACCTTGTGGGTTTTTTTCCCCTCTTGCTTTGTTACTCTGGTGGATTACACACTCACATCCTGCTTTTCTGCATGCAGTGAACCCTCTTGGAGAGGTCCTGAAGAAACTGGAATCGTACTATTGTTTAATACATGTTGCAAGTTATCTTGTTTTACAAATTTGTGCTAACATATCTGTTTGAATATTTGATCTGTCTGATTTTGTTTTCCTTGAAGCAACTTTATGATTTTAGAGCCACACAGTGTAAAATATGTGAACTAATCTGTGACTTGTGTTAGCCAGTTGGCAGGGTTACATGTATGTGTGTGTCGCTCTTTCTTAAGCATCACAGTTTGCCTTCTAAAAAAATGGTATTTTGTTTTTCTTTGTGGAGGCAAACACGCAATTTGGCATTTGGTGCACAGACTCTACCTCTATGCCTCATACTCAGTTTCTTGGCCAAGTTACGTGTCTCTGAGCCTCATCAGTTTGCTTCTCTGAAATAAGTGTTAGAGCAGAAAACTATGGGATCAAATTAATGGTTTTGTGTTTTGGAACTCAGACCCCATCTCTGCCTTGCTCTGGAGCAACTCACTTTTCTTTTAGCCTCACCCTTTTGCCATGTGGGAAATGGGTGTTGTGCGATGGGCCATGCCAACCTTGGCAGACATTTTGTGAGAGAACCTATGACACTAAATTCCAAATGTGCCCACTGGCCCAAAAAGATTGGGGACCCCTGTTCTGTTCCATCTATTATCTGCTGCATTGTGTTTGTCGTATACATGTGGTGTATAACTGTGAAACCCTGACTGGTACGTGGTTCAAACTTTTCTATGAAGCAGACCAACAGATAGCCAACATAAGCTAGCTATCCGTGATATAGTTCATGTTAAGCACAGAATCTAGTTCTTCTATTCATCTGTGAGTGATCTGACCATATAAATAGATCTGTAGATTACATTTGCCTTGAGCCTTTTAAGAAAGGCTGGATCTAAATGGTTTAAATAAATACATTTATATATTTGTATTATCTAGTTGTGAAGGATGGCGGGCTTTGTCATTACCACAAAAGTGTTGCCAGGTACAGCACTTATAGGGGCCGCTACTGGGGAAAAGACCCTGATGCTGGGAAGGATTGAAGGCAAAAGGAGAAGGGGACGGCATAGGATGAGATGGCTAGATAGCATCACCGATGCAATGAATATGAACCTGAGCATGCTCCGGGAGAGAGCGGAGGACAGGAAGGCCTGGCGTGCTATGGTCCATGGGGCCACAAAGAGCCGGACATGACTGAACGACTGAACAACTGGGGTAGAAGGAAGCAATGATGTTTGGTAGGTAAATTCTACTCTGAGGAACTCTTTACACTGTAGTTGGAAACCAAGATTTGCTAATGAAACATCACTTGACAGGTAGCCACAGCTGATATGGCTCCCTAATAAGTATGGGAATGTCCATGTTAAAACCCTAATGGGTTTAATGAACACAAGAAGGGATGGTGGCAACATGGCCATGTGTCCTGGTTAGCCATGTATCTGGTATTAATTAAAAAAGCCATGCACACGTACCGCATAGCTGTACGCCTGTACAGTTCTTCCATGTGACCAAGAACTGTGATTGGCCCAGATTCTCCAATCATGAGGAACAGCCCTAAACACATCTTTTTTTAATTGCATTTCTATACTGCCCCTAGCCAAAGCTCTCTGGGCAGTTATGCACATACAACTATACATGCATAGGGTGCTTTCTTATTGTACGGATGGCATATGGGGGGTATGCCTAGTGATTACACTGACATTTGGAGGCATGGCCAATGGGTGTGATTTTGCTTCTCCCTCACATGTTTAGTGAATGTGTCTGTGGGTGGTAGCAGTGGTGGGGGTAATGCGTACAGCTCTTCTATCTGCATGTTATATGTATTTGCAAACACACATTTGTCTGCAGTTGTTCACATGCCATACTTTCAAGTGTACACGGATATCTAGCTTCTGTTGGCTGTCTGTTGGTCTGCTTCATAGACAAGTTTGAACCATGTACCAGTCAGGGTTTCACAGTTATACACCACATGAGTGCAGGCTATTGGAGATGGAACAAACACAAAAAAATTCTGAGATATACATCTAAAATGTAATGTGTGAATCAGCCGTTAAGTGCATATATTTGTGTAAGAAAGAAGTTAGAAAATGTTTTCACTTTTGCATTATATTATCAATGCAAACGCAATGAATTGGGACTTGAGCACGCTCCGGGAGAGAGCGCAGGACAGGAAGGCCTGGTGTGCTATGGTCCATGGGGTCATGAAGAGTCGGACACGACTCAACAACTGAACAACAACAAAAATCAATGCGAACACTGATATTTGGAGTGCAAACCCTTCTGTGTTTTGGGGAGACTGAGCCCTGGATAACCCCAGGCCTCAGTTAAGCTCTGCATTCCATGTATCTTGATGTGCGTAAAAGCCCAATAAATCAGGTAGAAATCTAATACTGTATCAACAGAAACACACATCACCCTTCTCTCTCTTCTTCATATCTACTGCTAATTTCATAAAGTACTGTAATTGAACTAAAAGGGTAAAAAAAATCATTGGATAAATGATAAATTGGAACAGGATGGAAGTTTAAAAACAACAACACTGATATTGTTTTTTTTATATTTTTTTCTCAATCTCATTGTATGCCTGATGACATATTTCACATTGGCAGCTTGGCGTAATGCTACCATTTCAGGTAGCCTGAGGTGCTTCAATTTAAGTACTATCCAAACCAAATATTGAAATATTATTATTGGTATAGATCATTACTGAGCTCTGTGTGTGTATGTGTGTGTGTGTGTATATATATATATGAGAGAGAGGAAGCATGAAGAAATAAACAAGATGAGAACACAATAATGCTTATTGTTCTGTCAGTTAATTAGGATGCACTTTGGCAGAAGCTTCTCTTACTCTGAGTTTACACGCAGACTGAGAAGAGTGCTGGTCTTAGACTGGAGAGACATGGGTTCAAATTTGCAGTCATTCATGAAGCTTAATAGATGTGTCCAGTCACAGGCTAATTTCCAGGATCGTTGTGAACGTAAAGGGCAGAAAAGTATATATGCCAACTTAAGCTCTTTGGAGGAAGGACAGGATTAAAATATAATAACAACAACAACAATAGTAGTAGTAGTATAGTAATAAGAAGGAGGAGAAGGTAGAATGCATTGGGAAAACACTAGTAGCAGCACAGATAGCAAATCATGCGTTTGCTCACTCAGGTCTTATTTCATGATGATGATGAGTTTGTAATCATTTTTTAAAAAAATAATGAATGCCTCCCATGATATTCTATAATGTTGGGAGTTAAAATCTAGGCATTTGGTGCTACAAATCGACAGGTAAAAAGATGATTCCTCTGATACTTCCTCAAATTTGGGTGGTGGTTTCCCAGAGCAGACACAAATCAGCTGGACAATGCCACAATTAATATGCTTGATTTCCATAATATGGCCATTAGGTCCACCATGATTATGGCCATATTATGGAAACTGGGGGGTGGGGGTTCAGACAAGGGCATGTGGGGCCGATTGGACTAGGCCATGCCCCTTGCTGCCAACATGCTTGGAGGGCATGATCCTACCATCTGTGTGTTCGGAGCCTGTAAGAACGGGCTCTGCACACATACTCATGCATACAGAGGTCCTGTACACAAGGGGAATTCTGACTTGGCCATGTGAAATAGCTCTACATGCCTAAAAATCAATACATGCATAGAGCCCCTTACAGCACACACTTAATGCACACACAGGAGGAGGTGTGGCTGCTGGGGAAGGGGTAAGGAGGGCTAGTCCATGTGGCCCCATGATCCCCCTCATGAGTTCCTTGCACACATGGGGGGGGCTGTCTGAACCTCCTCCTATCTTAATCTAATCTGCCTCAAAGAGTCATTATAGGAATCAACAAGACAAACAATGCTATAGTAGTTTGTGCGACAAAGATATATGACCATATTGGCTCTCTCTGGACTGAGTTTCCCATTCTCTGGTTCTCTGACCACATTTGCTCACATAGATCAATATGTGAGTTATACTTAGGAAGGGTTACATTTTTCTAAACTATGGCAGCAAGCTATATAAAAAGAGCTCTTGAAAAGCAGATGGACTTTAATTTGGTTCCTTGGACATATATTGCCTTTAAGGAAAAAAGAAAGCTAGTTTATTGAGCCCTCCCATGCACTACCTTTCCTCGCTCACTCCCCTCATGACACACAATTCAACATAGTATTCCAGGCCTGTGACAGAAAATCCTAGATTACAGTCTCAAAGGCCGGTGCTGTACTTCTTCTTTTGGGGCCAATGTTACACATTCTCTAGTGTACTGTGTAAATTAGGAAAGCTAAGTAAAAATGGAACACCAGTGCTGTTAGCTTTTCCAGTACAAATCAAGGGAAGGAAAAGCTAGTAACATCCCATCTCGTTGGGCTGTTCACATTTCTGATGGACCCCAGAGGAGCATCTGGGGAACAGCAACCAAGCACCAGTAAGGATGTGTAAATCAGCAAAACCCGAGGTTCTCCAAATTCTACCTTGACGCTTATTCTGACCAGATTGAGAGCTTTTGTTTTCGTTTTGCCCCCAAATTGTGCATATTTCCATGTGCATTTTCCCAAACATACACATCAATTGTGCACATTTTTGAAATGTACTGATATCTCCATGGACATTTTTCAAATGTATGCATTTTTGAACACATGTTTTGTTATGCAAATCGCATCAGAAGCTCAGAAATGTACAGACTTCAACCACAGGTTACATTTGGGTTGGGTTTGCATTTGGTTCTGGGAGGTGCAACGTTCTGGTCAAAAACAAACTCAAATAAATTTCTCATACATCCCTAAGCACCAGGCTCCTGCCAGGCTACACTCATGAGAGACACTATTTGTGGAAAGAGCACCTTCTCTTAGGGACTAGAAACATGCCGACTGTGGTTTGCCCAACCTCAACAGTCAGAAAAGGGCTGCTGCAACTGGACAAATCGTAGCCGTTGTAGGTATCACTCCCATGTGGAAGCTCCAGTTCTCCCAAACAGCACCTCCATGTGAGTGCTGTTCTGCTACAAACCCAGTGACAGAGCTCTCCTGATCCAAAGATGTTTGATTAGGGACTTTGCATATGTGAATGAAGAAAGCCATTGTCCCTTTTCCATAGAGAAGGAAGCAGAATTTTCCTCTCTAATTTTGTCACAAAGAATCAGTGACATGAAGTTCAGGTAAAAATGCACAGAACATTTTAGAATAACTCACATCTTGTCCTTTGAAAAGCAGATCAATGAGCTTCTTTTGGTTTTTCTAGTTTTCACAACCACATAAAAACAACAATGAACAAAGTAAAGGTCAATGGTTATACAAGTATCATTAAGAAGCACTTGGACAAAAAAATGTGCGGTGACATTTGGTCTAGCTAAGGGAGCCCAAGAAAAATTAATACAGTGTTTTTCGATCCATTGTCCCTTTCTCCAAGCTGTTTACCAATATTTTCAGGCCAACAATCCATTTTTTGCCACTTCAATTTCTTTAATATACCATCCATTCATCCATCCATCCATCCATCCATCCATCCATCATCTTAGTTATGCAATCACACGTCATGGATTATGTCATGGTATTCTACTGTTTTTGTCATGGGATTAGGGATGGGGGGACCTTATCTAACAGAACAAAAGGGGGGAAACAATTAGGTGTTTGAGAGCTGGTTCGTACCTGGCAGTAGGGAAAGCAGACAGACCCACACTTCTGACTTGTCCATTTCTTTATAAGGTCCACATGGGCTGTCAGTTTACAACCTACTGATTTATGCTGCATCAATTATGACTTATATTGGTTCATCATTTGCTGCACATTTGGTATATTAGCATGAAAAAGAGTATGGGACTCCTTCACACGATCAGGAAGCCTGATTTGGACATAGTTCCTAGTTGCATAGTTCCCAGAGCCTCGTGTAGCACAGAGTGGTAGGCAGCAGTAATGCAACCGAAACTCTCCCCACGACCTGAGTTCGATCCCAGCAGAAGCCGGGTCTCGGGTAGCCGGCTCAGGTCGACTCAGCCTTCCATCCTTCTGAGGTCAGTAAAATGGATACCCAGCTTGCCGGGGGGAAAGGTAGTCATGACTGGGGAAGGCAAATGGCAAACCACCCCACTATAGTCTGCCATGAAAACACCAGCATAAGCAGCGTCCCTCTAGGGGTCAGTAGGGATGTACGAAAGTCACTTACCTGTTCACGGATTATGCTGATGCTGGGGGGGGCGTGCTCCGTCCCTCCCCCCGAAATTCTGGCCAGGGGGGGAGGCGCTCCATCCCTCCCCCCCCAAATCCTGGCCGGCCGGCTCCGCTCTGCAGGGATTCTGCGGAGCTGCTGGCCGGCTCCACCAGTGGCGGGACATCCGGCCGCTGGCTAGCAGAGACGCAAATGGCGGTGACCGTAGCTGCCGCCGTTTGCGTCCCTGCAGTCAGCCGTGATAGGCTACATAAATGTTTACGTAGCCTATCATGGCTGATTTAAAAAAAACAACAACGCGCATACACAAATTGCGGCGCCCATGGGCGCCGCCATTTGCGTTCCTTATTTTGGCACGTCTTAGTCTACGTAAACATTTATGTAGACTACGGCGAAAATAAGGGGAACGCAAATAGCGTAGACAAGTATTTTGGGACAAGTATTTTTTATCATAGCATCCACCAATGCTATGAATTTCAGCATCCAGCAAATGCTCTGTTTGAAGTATAGAATTTTTTTTTCTTGAAATAAAGCTGCATACAGTCCTGCCAAGTGTACATTGATGGAAGAAATTTACCATCTCGGGTTTGGGAGGAAATGTTTTTACTCCTCTGTTCAGCAGACATACATACCTCTTGGTGAGAAGCCAACAACCCTACTAGTTTAAAAATTGTAGGCTTTATGTAGAATCTCTGCAAATATGAGATATAACCTGTAATTGGTGATTATATGGGCTGTAATTTGTGTTTATTTTTCCCACTGATGAAGACTGTCTAGGTCAAAACGCGTATGGGATTGCAAAACTTCTATAGCCCGGTATTGATACCAATTATCATAATATGTACGTAGCGAATACTTGAGGACTGCTTATAAATCTTTTTAACCTTGTTAGTAATATTTTATTAAAACCTTGTAGTTAATTTCATAATTAGAATTGTTGTAATATGTAACACACTATATATCACGTTTCCTATGACCTATGCTGTTTGGTGAAGTATCCAAAGGATCAAATTAAATTACACAAAGTCTTCTCTGAATAGCAGTTGGAATAAAAAGACTGAATCCAAGCAACCTAATCCAAGCAACCATAAAACCTGGTTTCTTTATTATTTTGATAGTTACTGCGTCTAAAAATTTAATTTATTATTTCTTTATTGAAATGTTTTTTAAACCACTTTTCATCTTTGCAGATCCCAGGTCAGTGTACAAGTATAATTAAAATAATATATAGTACAATTAAAAAAAACCCACTAAAAGCACATCATCATATTAAAAACAGAGAAGGCAGCAAATACAATAGAACAGACAAAATAAATCAACTGCATGGGTAAATCAAAAAGTTTTGAGCTGGTACTGAAGCTATTACCATGTTGGTGCTAGTCTAGGGATCTGAAAAACAGCAAAACTTGAAATTGCTGAAGTTCTCCAAATTCCATCTCAAAGTTTGTACCAACTCAACTCTATATCAGATTGCAAACTTTGTTTTGTTCTTTTCTTTTCCAGATGAAAATCCATGCATATTTCCATGCGTATTTTTCAAATGTACGCATCACTTCTACAAATTTTTGAAATGTATGCATTTTTCTCCTATGTTTAAAGCATATTTGTGCATATTTCTGAAATGTACACATTCTTGAAATGTATGCATGCTGTTGAACACATTTTTGGGGGCCTGCAAATCGCATTGCAAGCGTAGAAATGTACAGACTTGGACTGCAGATTGCATCTATTTGGGGTAGGGATGGCGGAGAAATCCGCCACCAACTTCACTGAGGCCAGATTCTTTAGAATACGGCCCCCTGGACTCTGTGGCAGAATGGACTACCCCCCCGCCCCCCTGAAATCCCCCTGGGACACACCCTACCTGTCTGCAGCGGTTGCTCTGGGTCGTTGTCTTCATTCCGCAGCCATCTGCTGCTGGGCTGCGGAACGAAATGGCGGCCACCATTTGCGTCCCAGCCCATGGCTGTGATTGGCTACGTAAATATATACGTAGCCTATCGCGGAAAGAGCAGGGACGCAAATGGCATAGCGGCCGCCATTTGCGTCCCTGCTCTTTGACGTGATAGGCTATGTAAATATATACATAGCCTATCACGGCCTAAGGTAGGGATACAAATGGTGGCCACTACACTGGCTGCCATTTGCAGCTGCAGCAGCCTGGCAGCGGACGGCAGTCCCACTGCAGATAGGCCCGGCCGGCAACTCTGTGGACTTGGAGCGGAGCCGGCCAGGCAGGATTCCGGGGGGAGGGACAGATCGCCTCCCCCCCCAGTGGACGCCACCACCCGGAACGGTGTGTGGGGTTCGTACACCCCTAATGTGGGGTCCAGAAGGTGCAAACTGGGTAAAATCCTGATCAAAAATGAACTGAAACAGATTTCTCAGATATCCCAATGCTAGTGACACCCATGGTCTATATTCAAGGCACTGCAAGTGAGAAGGCTCTCTCCCTTGTTGACACATAATATACCTGAGATACTTAAAGATCAAGTGCAATATATTAATCAATTTCTGACTTAGATTTGAAATCTATCTTCCTTTCTTTTTTAAACAGCACTTATTTTACTTTCCTTTGGAAATGGTAAGCTTGATATCTTCTGCTGATGATGAAGGATTTTTGACAGATAACTCTAAAGCAATGATCAGAACCTATATGTCTTAGCTCAAGAAGACTTCCTTCAAGGGCTAAATGATATTATCCTTGAAATATGGATCTGGGCTCCTTGATATATTCTGTCAGGTCAAACCAGACTGATGTAATTAAAGGATATTGGCATATTTAAAAAGGGTTCCAGGTTTTAACAGCCATATGTCAATGAAAATCATCTTGATAGAAACATGTGTATATACACATCAAGGGAAAGGTCTGATGAATAGGAGATCACAGAGATGTTGAACAGAATTTCTCAACTCTTAAAAAAGGAACGCACACATGTACACCAAAGGACAAGGCTTATGTGCATCACATCACAGGTGCAGCAGTTTACTGGGAGATTCAGTTGGTACCCCATGTGGGTTCCTTGTTATTTCTTCTGGCTTGGTGCAGCTGAACCACACAGGGGCTTGTATTCTCCAGTTGGCACCATATCCAGTGTTCTTCCAGATCAGGCTTACACCCTACCATCGCCCTGCCTCCATCACAGAATTTGATGGAAGGGGCCCAGATGATGTCATCTTCCAATTGTAACCCTCCAGTGTTTTCACACTACATTTTTTCATCTTTGTTCTTACTGTGGAAAATCCGTTGAGGAAGAAAAGCAGGATAGATGCACAATTCTGATTATTAGTGCTAGGAGTCTTCCATCTAGAAGCACCCTTAGGGTGCAATCCTATGCATGTTTGGAGAGAGAAAAAGTCCAACAACTCCCAGCATTCCCCAGCCAGCCATGCTCAGAGTTGTAGGACTTTTCTCTCTCTAAACATGCATAGGATTGCATCCATAGTTATTTTATACTCAACTTGTTGAGCTGATCCAGACAGACCTTCAAGGCAGCTTGCAGGCCTGGGACCAGAAATGTCCTCTTACCAAGGTTTATAAACCAACATAATCAGAATGATCCTAGCCTGTTTGATGTTGTTTCTGCCATTTTAAAAGGATTTCCCAGAACAACAAGTTGTCCGAACCAAGAGAATACCACCTGGCCAACCTCACCTCTCTCCCCATCTCTTCTTATTTGCCATTGCAGAAGTATTGCACCACAGTAATACAGCAGGGTGCCACCACCAGCCCAGGGAATGCTGACTTTATGTGATCCCAGATTGGCTAAATGAAATCATCCATGTGATTAACCCAGGACAGAAAATTAAGCAATACCTAGGGGAAAATTGGCAGCGAAGCAACAGCAATCTTGTATATACTTTGGAACTATAAGCACGACTGAACAGAACTGGAAAAGGATTTGCATAATGGGGAGAAATATTTTTTAAAACACTTTATCACTATTTTTAACTTGGATGATATCCAACAAAACCCTAAAAGGTTTAACAAGAATTCTCCCAATTTTTAAATAAAATACAGGTATCATTTAAAAAATAAAATAAATACAGATAACAGTCTCACTATTCGTATTGGATCTGGTTTTAAAAGAATGGCAGTCAGTCAGGTGTGAATTGACCCAGAGTCAAGTGCAATGTTTAATGGCATAACCATTCTGATTTGCTAGAGCAATTGGCAATGTTTATGATTTTAGAGTTGGTTCTCACAGCTGTATTCACATACAGTGAAGGCCACACTTTTGTTACTAACAGAAACTAACAGACAATGCACAGTAGTTACTTTGCACAGCTCTGCATGGTCTGTACTTTCTGAACTGATAAGGATACTCCTTTCCCTGTTCCAAAAGGGAAAGGTCTTTGTAAAGGGGGCAGGGGTGGCGGCTGCAGTGTGGGTGTGCTTCCTGATAGCTTTCTAACTCAGTGAGACATGCTCTATAAAACCCTGAGCAAATTGGCCTGTTATCTTTTCTCATCTGAGAGGAGGAAGGTGCACCACCTGCTCAGATAACCAGCTCCACTGGACAGTGTCTGTCACTTCCCTGGGAACCAGAGTGACTGAATGAGAGTTAAGGATGTGTAAGCCTTCTTTGCTTTTATTCTATCTGCATCCATTTTCCATCAATAAACTCTATCATTTTTTCATACAAGTGGACCTGAGTCATATTGGTATCCTCAAATCGGGTTAGTGTGGGTCCTGGTTGGACCAGGCCCCAGTTTAAGACACTATTTTCAGATCTTTATCCAGGCCCCTGCCCTTTGTCACACCTCTGTTACAAATTCAAGTGTGCAGGTTGCTACTGTTCATTTTTCCCCCACAAGAGAAATTTTACATTTCATACTGAAGTGGATTATTAATTATCCATCCAAAGGTCCGAAACCAACTCAGGTGGTCTTTTTTTTAATGTACTGTATAGACCAGCCTTCTCCATCAAAATTGTACTGCAGCCTTGGCTTATAATGCTCTTAACCTTTCAACAACTCCTACCTAGTGTACTTCGAAGCACTTCAAGAAATATAGCACAGAAGTGCTTCAGAAAGACTTATTGCTAAGAAAAGATCCTTCCTTTTTGCAAACACACAAGCTAGGTTTTTTTTCCCCTGTCTTGGGTGGTTTCTCTCAACTTTAATTATACAAATTCATCCTTCCCGCAAAACGAGCAACTTAATAGGCAGAACAAATTTGGGCGAAGAGAGGAAAACTACATTTTAGTTGGGTTCATTTGATCCAGTTTGTCAACATCTGTAAATGCATAACCATTAGTGGGAATACTTAACAGTATATTGCAGGCTTTTATCTCCCCAAGCTAGGCTTTCTAACTCCCCACCACCTTCTTCTCTTTAATGTTGTAGTGTGGTTTTGGAGGACCTAAAAGGTGGGTCTTTGAAGAAACCTGTGAATGTAGGATCCCAGATAGATGGATGGATGGATGGATGGATGGATAGATAGATAGATAGATAGATAGACAGACAGACAGACAGACACTCCCTGACTTGGGAAAAATGAAAGTATCTACTCCTTAAATGTTTCTTCTTAATGAAATCAACAGTTATTTTTGTGTTTGGGTCTTTAGCAAGGATAGTGAGTTGTATGAAACCCAATAAGACTTTGTTCTCTTGGTCCAGGTAGACCTGAGCTTAGGGATGTATGAAAGTTCCACCATGGATCTTGGGGAGGCCGAATGCCAGCGCATTCGGCCCTCCGAAATCGGTGGCGGAACGGCCCGCCCCCCCCAGGACGAGACTTACCTTGGGCGGATCTTCCTATCGGCGGTGGCTCCGGCGGCGGTTCTGGCAGCAGTTCGGCGGCGACGGCTGCGGTGGCCAGTCTTCCGACCGGCTGCCGCCGCCGCCATTTCCAGGTTAAAACAAACAAACAAACGTGATAGGCTACGTAAAGATTTACGTAGCCTATCACGGCTGGATTTTAAAAAAACACCGTGATAGGCTACGTAAATCTTTACATAGCCTATCACGGCTGACTTAAAAAAAAAACACACGTGCATATGCAAGTGGCGGCGGCCATGGCCGCCACCATTTGCATTCCTTATTTTGGCACATCTTAGTCTACGTAAACGTTTATGTAGACTAAGACAGCGAAAATAAGGGGAATGCAAATAGCGTAGACGCTATGCTATTTGCGTTCCCCTTATTTTCGCCATCTTAGTCTACGTTAATCTTGACGTAGTCTAAGACGTGCCAAAATAAGGAACGCAAATGGCGGCGGCCATGGCTGCCGCCATTTGCATACGCTCATTTTTGTTTTTGTTTTAAATCAGCCATGATGGGCTACATAAACATTTATGTATCCTGTCACGGCTGACTGTAGGGACGCAAACGGCGGCGGCTATGGCCACCGCCATTTGCGTCCCTGCTAGCCAGCAGCCGGATGTCCAGCTGCTGGCGGAGCCGGCCGGCGGCTCCACAGAATCACTGCGGAGCACAGCCGGCCAGCCAGGATTCCGGGGGGGAGGAACGGAGCACCTCCTCCCCAGCCAGGATTCCGGGGGGAGGGACGGAGCGCCTCCCCCCCACCATCAACATAATCCGTGGAAAGGTAAGTCACTTTCGCACATCCCTACCTGAGATGCAATTTTGTGGCAATTCTGGGAATCATCTGATATATCAGAAAACCAACCCCATGTTACTGCTTGCTATAAAGCTCCTCGCTCTGCAGCACATTCTTAGTCTGAGCCACTTGTTACTCAGGAGGGCCACCAGGCTAGCAGTTTATGGTACCCACCCACCCACCTGCTCCAGGCACTTGACAACATTTTGACGTGAGCATCAGTAAACCCTAGGCTACACATATCTAGCCCATGAGCCATAAATTGTCTATCCCCAGGCTCTGGTATGAAGAGCCCTTAAGTGTGCACAAACACAGAGTCCCTATTTTTCTCCTATTTCCAGATCATCTTACCATATTGGAGGCCACTCCCAAAGGTCCCCAAGTTCTGCCAATAGGTCAATTACGAATGCCTCCTGGAACAGCGGTGTTTTCAGGAGGCGCCGGAAACAACACAGTGTTGGTACCTGTCTGACCTCCAGGGGCAGGGAGTTCCAAAATAATGGGGCCATCACACTGCAGGCTCTTCTCCTGGTGGACTCCAATCAGGCCATAGGTCCATGTGGAACCACCAGGAGCATGCCCTCCAATGATCTCAGTAGCCAGGCAGGTTGACGGGAGAAGGCACTCTCTCAGGTATCCTGGTCCCAAGTTTTTTAGGGCTTTGTACACTATATTGGGGAAAGCCAGGCACTGATCTTTATCTGTAAGTTCAAATTCATGGTCTTTGGATGCTTTCAAGTGTAATGCAAAAACATTTCTTCACTTTTGCCAGTTTTCCTTAAAGGGCCAAGATCTGAGTAGCCAATCAAGCACTTTAGCCTCTCTTTAAGGCTTCAGAATTGGCACATTTTCCCTGTGAGATAGTCAGTTTGGGCAAAGAGATGCTCTGAGTGATCAAGAAAATAATTCCCTGGTGCTGGTTGAGATCAGGGAAGCAATCTGCATCTAAAACAGGGCCAGGTTATATTAGGGATGTACGAGAATTCCATTTCAGTTTGCAAATCCCTCAAAAATGTCCTGTTCGCAACCTGAACACAAATGGGAGTGCATGTTCTCTGAAAATGTTAGCAAATTACCAAACCTGTATTTGCATTCATAACATGTGCACTTTAAAGAAATGCATACTTATTAAAAGGCACAACTTTAAAAATGCACACTTTTAAGAATGCATGATTTCATGCTTTCAAGCGGGGAAGTACGCACTTTTAAGAAATGCACTCTTTCAAAATGCACACTTTTAAAATGCACCTTAGTGTGCATTTTTAAAAGTGTGCACTTTTAAAGTTGTGCATTTCTTTTAAATAAACACTTTAAAAAAATTGCATTTGAAGGCTTTAGTCAATAGAGGAACAGTGTACACTTTTGAAAAATGTGCACTTTTCTCATTTGAACAACCCTCCCCCCCACCCCGCCAAAAAAAAAACCCAGGTTGCAAATGAAAACAGAAGCAAGCCGAACTGAGCTTTGAAGTAAATTTCAGAGACTTGTGGTGAGTTCGAGCATCTCTGGTTCTTCCATCCCTAGGTTCTCCATCCTCAATGTGTTAGGTTCCAAGCTGCTGAATGTTGAAGGTATGGCTGCTGGAGACGAGTTCAGAGGAACCACTTTGGAAACTCCTGCAATTTTGGAACCACAAAAATCTCAAGATCTGCTTCATCTCCTTTGAACTCTTAAGATTCTCATCCACCAGTATCACAAAAGGGGACCCTGTGGTGTCCAGTGGGGGCTTCCTGATTCCAATGGACTGACAAACCAATTCAAAACTGTAGTAAATGAGACAGTGCTTGAATTATATGGGAAAACTTAGGGGACCATTTATGAAACTCACAAGTCTTAATCCCTGACTCCTCCCAATTTCAACCAAATCACGGCTTCCCTATATTCTCTCTCTTTTTTTTTTTTTAACCCAGTACCTAAGGGGTTTGCCTCAAAAGATAAAGGAGCTGCCCTCTGGTACTCCCATCCCTGCAGTCTGAACACTGAGCTGGAATGCAGCCTACTTGGCTCACTGAATGCAATTACTCCAGCTGTAAGTCTACACCAAAGTTGCCCTGTGTGTGTTCTCCAAATTACTAAGTGCAAGTAGGGATGTCAGAGAATTCTGCCACGGATCTCAGTGAGGCTGAATCCCAGTGCATTCGGCCCCCCGAAATCTGTGGTGGAACAAAGCCCCCCACCCCCACCCCACGAAAGATGCGCAAAACAGGACACCTACCTGCTGCCGTTCGCGCTGCTTTGCGAATGGTGCCCGTGGCCGCAGCCACCATTCGCTTCTTCACTATAGCCGTGATAGGCTACGTAAATACTTACGTATAGGGATGTACGAATCACTTACCTGGTTCCAGTCGGGGCATCCGCTGGGTGGGGGGAGGCACTCCGTCCCTCCCCCCGGAATCCTCGATGGCAGGGGAGGCGATCCAGTCCTCCCCCCCGGAATCCTGCCTGGCCGGCTCTGCTCCATGGCAGCTCCGCAGAGCAGCCAGTCAGGGACGTCTGCAGCCGGAGTTCTGGCTGCAGTCGGGCTGCTGCGGATGCAAATGGCGGCCGCCATAGCGGCCGCCATTTGCGTCCTTCCAGGCTGCCGTGATAGGCTACGTAAATACTTCTTAATCTGCTTCCTGTTGCACATTCTCCCTTATACACAGTGTTGACAACTTGCTATTGCACAGGTTATCAGGATATTCAGAATGGGATATTCAACCCATTTGGAGGGCCAAACTACACATTTTGCTAATTGTGTAGCTGAGGCTTGTGCTTCATTTTACCTAGGGATGTCAGAGAATTTCTCCACGAATCTTGGCCAGCGCATTTGGCCCCCTGAAATTGGTGGAGAAACGGTCCGCTCCCCCCGCCCCTCCCCGGGATGGGACTTACCTTTGGAGAATGTCCCTCACGGCGGCGGCTCACGGCATGCCCAAAACAAACAAACAAACAAACAAACAAAACAACAAGCAGCCGCCATTTGCGTTCCCTATTTTTCGCCATTCTAGCCTACGTAAATACTTACATAGGCAATTATGGCAAAAAAAAAGGGAACCACAAATAGCGTAGTGGGCGCTATTTGCGGTTCCCTTTTTTTCACCGTAATTGCCTACGTAAATATTTACATAGGCTAGAATGGGAAAAAATAGGGAACGCAAATGGCGGCCACCGTAGCTGCCGCCATTTGCATACACTGGTTTTTCTTGGGGGGGTTAGACGTGATAGGCTATGTAAATTTTTACATAGCCTATCACAGCTCGAAGGACGGCAATGGTGGCCGCAGCAGCCTGGCCGCGGCCAGCCAGGAGACCAGCCGCCACCAGAACCGCCGCCACCGAATCCGCCACATCCGCCCCAGGTAAGTTCCATCCCGGGGGATTCCGCGGGGGGGTGGGGGACAGGTGGCCGTTCCACCATGGATTCCAGGGGATGGAATCTTTAGAATCCGGCCTCACTGGAATCCATGGCATAATTCTCTGCCATCCCTACTTACGTAGCCTATCACAGGGATGCATTTGCATCCCTGTGGAAGCCATGATAGTCTGCGTGAGTATTTACATAGCCTATCATGGCAAAAAAAAAGGGAATGCAAATGGCGGCGGCTACAGCAGCTGCCATTTATGTTCCCATTTTTTTGGCCGTGATAGACTACGTAAATATTTACGTAGCCTATTACGGCAAAAGAGAGGGGCGCAAATGGCAGCGGCTACGGTGGCCATCATTTGCGTCCCTGTGCAGGCTGCCCAGCAGCCAGATGTCCGGCTGAGGGCGACCCCGGCCGGCGGCTCCACGGAATCGCCGCGGAGTGGAGCCGGCTGGAGAGAATTGCCTCCCCCCCACCACAAATGTCACCCTTCGACAAGGTAAGTGTCTTTCATACATCCCTAAGTGCAAGACAGAAAAAGGCAACCAAAATGATCTGGGGGCTGAAGCAACTCTTTCAAAGGGGATTAGACAAATTCCTAGAGGATAAGGCTATCAATGGCTATTAGTCATTTTGGCAATATACTACAGGGGCAGAGGCAGCGTGCCTCTGAATACCAGTTGCTGGGGAACAGCAGTGGGAGCTGGCTATTGCTTGCATGGTTCTGTTAATGGGCTTCCCACAGACATCTGTTTGGCCAGTGTGAGAAACAGACAGGAGAGGTTGGTGGCTGCCATTTCGGTGGGGCTGTGAATCCATTCCGGGTTTCCGTCAGAACCAGCCAGAACTCAGAAGGAGCTATCTAAAGGTGCTGAACTCTATAGGTCAGAGCCACCAGCCTCCACTGGAAACAGAACACCAGACTAGATAGGCCTTTGGTCTGATCCATCCAAGTTCTTCTTATATACTTACTAGCAAACAGACCCAGCTTGACAAGGGTGGGAGTTGTGTAGCCCTCACGTTAATACACTGAAGGCTTCAAGCAAACCTATGCAGCTGTCAGAGCTGGACGCATGGTGTGTGCCCTGTCTGAGTGAAGCCACGCCAGCTGGCAACCCTAGACATGGACCTTGCCATGGTGCACCCCATAGTCCCCTGAGGGAGTGGTCTTCCCACTCCAGTCCCCTGAGAGGGGTCTGCCCCACGGCGGGGTGGGAGTGAATAGGCATTCAACTCTGTCCCTTGGCCTACTAATCTCCTCTCCTTCCAACTGTATGCACTGCAAAGCTATGTGCTGGTTAGGGAAGTCTGCCCCTAGTGACTGAAGATGTTACTGCAGGCTACAACCACACGGACACATTTAAATTAACTAAAATTAAATCAGTGTTTTTAAAACAAAATAATGCTGAGGTGACCATGCCTAGGCTCCCCTTAGTATGCATGGCAGGTTTAAGGTATCTAGGTTTCCCAGCCTTAGTGTTATGGAGCTGACGGTTGGACAACGCACACCCTCTTTTATTATCATAGATTTTTAACTTGCATTTTGTAGCTGCTTCATATTACAAAATGTCATAGTACTATGCACTTAGAGTGGACTATTAAAAGCTTGCTTCATGAATGTCATTTTCAAAACATTATCAACTCTAATTGGCCAATTTAATTCCTTTCTGCTTCTGACTGATGCTGCACTAAGTGACATCTTTGGCATTGTGAAAGACATGTTGCAAAGGATTGAGAATTTTATAAATGAATTTTGAGCGAGCATTTGCCTACTGAGTAGGCAGATTTCAGATGGCATGTAGTTGTCTTTGCCCACAACCTGAACCTAACTCCAAACATGATCACCTTTTTTTAAACACCCACGATTCAAAGATGCCTTGAATTAGAAAAGCAAGTCCTTGCAGTGGGGGGAAAACAGTTTTACAACATAGAGTTATAAAAAGTCCCAGGTTCAGTCAAAGCTATCATCAGGTGAGATGCCTATCTATGATATTCTTTTCCCAAAGGGGAGAAAAATGCACATTTACCACAACAGAGTGTCTCAAACAGGCAAAAGGTTTCCAAAGAGCTATCTAGCTTCTCCAGAAGAAAACAATGTGTATAAAAGTATGCACATTGTAGAGAATGTGGATAGGGAGAGAGTTTTCTCCCTCTCTCATAATTATAGTACCCAGGGTCATCCCATGAAGCTGAGTGGTGGGACATTCCGGACAGAGAAAGGAAGGACTTCTTTACACAGCGCATAGTTAAACTATGGAATTCACTTCCACAAGATGTAGTGATGGCCACCAGGTTTAGATGGCTTTAAAAGGGAGTTAGACAAATTCCTGGAGGAGAAGGCTATCAATGCCTACTAGTCCTGATGGCTATATGCTACCTCCAGTATCAGAGGCAGTGAGCCTATGTAGACCAGTTCCTGGGGAACATGGGTGGGAGGGTGCTGTTGCACTCTTGTGCTGCTTCTGGGCTTCCTGGCTGTGGGCAGCTGGTTGGCCACTGTGTGAATAGAATGCTGGACTAGATGGACCCTTGGCCTGATCCAGCATGGCTGTTCTTATGTTCTTAACCTTTTGAACAAGAGTTTGAGCCAAACTACCATTTATGCTAATCACATACATGTAGCTGAGGCTTGTGCTTTGTTTTACTTCAGTGTAGCTGCGCATGGTCCTGGCTCAGACTGGGACTAGCATGCTTCAGAAGAGGAGGATTAAATCTACCTCTCCGGTTTTCAGCAGAATTCCTCTCCCCCTGTGGAGAGGGGGATTTAAAAAAATAAGCATCCCGATCTGAATAAGGACCACGTACATTAAGGTAAAACGAAGCACAACCCTCAGCTACACAATTAGCAAAATGTGTAGTTTGGCCCTCCAAATGGGTCGAGTATCTCATTCTGAATATCCTGATAACCTGTGCAATAGCAAGTTGTCAACACTGTGTATAAGGGAGAATGTGCAACAGGAAGCAGATTAAGAAGTATGCATAAGCCCATGTACAGTGCACATATGAGCCTTTGGAAAGAAGTTGTGATGGTGGTGGTGTGGTAGTAGTCATAGTAAGCTAGGCCTCTTTTCCCTTAAATGGGGACTACTAGGATCCAAACTAACATGCAACATTATAATTCAGAGAATCATACCCCTGTAAAGATCAATAATGTACTATTTATTTATTTAAGGTGCAATCCTGCCGGGTTGGCCATAAACCTCTGAACTTGGAGGCTTATGGCCATCCAATGCGGAGTGGGAGAAGAAGCTAGATGGAGGGGAGGGGAGGTGCTCTGTGGGGCATGAGGGAAGGAGGCTGGGGACATCTGTGAATGTATCACCCTTCAACCACCTGCGATGATTATCTCATCACCACTCTTCATATATATTGTTTTCAACATCAGGTACAAATTCTAACTCCAGAATTTCAGTACCTCAACCTCTTCAGTACTCAACCTCTTTCTTGAGGCAAAACCCTAGAGAGAGTGTGTGTGGAAGGAATACATCAGATATAACCTCAACAACCACCACTGTTGTGTTTTTCTACTCTTCCTGAGAAAACCTTGGAGTCGGGTAGGACCTGAAGATCTACCCACCTGCCTCTCCAGAGACACCAGCAGCCACAACACCAGCAGCAAATAGCAGCAGCAGCAGAGGGCAGCAGCTTTAAAGACCAGGGGAAGGGGCAAACTTGGACTATCTGCTCCTTCTTAGCTGCTGTTCTCTTTTATCTTTTTTATATTCTTTTAAACTGTTGTATATTTTATATCTTAATATTTTAATATGTGCCTGGGAGGACTATTGGGCAACTCAGGGGGTGGGGGAGGTGCCACCATAACTGTGGTCACGGGCAGGGGGAGGTATGGCGTTGGGGGATTAACAGGCCAGCTGAGGAGAAGAGGGGCTAGACACCTTACAGCTGTCCGCTCTTCTGGTTCTTCCCCCAACCTGATGGTTCCTGGCAGCCTTACCAATCTGCCCTCGGGTCTGGTGGTGCTGCTGCTGAATGCCAGGTCGGCCCAAAATAAGACCTCCCTCATCCATGATTTGATTGTGGATGAGGGGGCTGACCTGGCATGTATTACTGAGACCTGGGTGGGGGAACTGGGAGGGGTCACTCTCTCCCAGCTGTGCCCTCCTGGGTACTCGGTGCAGCACCAACACCGACTTGAGGGTCGGGGAGGGGGGGTTGCCGTGGTCTATAGGAATTCAATCTCCCTCTCCAGGCTTCCTGCTCATTCGAGTGCAGATCTTGAGTGTCTGTACCTTGTGTTGGGTACCCGGGACAGATTAGGGATTCTGTTGGTGTACCGCCCACCCTGCTGCCCATCGGACTCCCTGCCTGAGCTGACGGAGGTGGTCTCGGACTTGGTGTTGAGGACCCCCAGGATGATGGTCTTGGGGGATCTCAACTTCCATGCTGAGGCCGCTGTATCCGGGGCGGCTCAGGACTTCATGGCTGCCATGACAACCATGGGGCTGTCCCAACATGTCATCAGCCCAACGCATATAAAAGGACACACGCTTGATCTGGTTTTCTCGACTGGGCAGGAGGATGGTGATCTGAAAGTGGAGGAATTAACATCTGCCCCTTGGCATGGTCAGCTCACTTCCTGCTGAGGTTTAGACTTCTGGCGGCCTTTCCCCTCTGCAAGGGTGTGGGACCTATTAAAATGGTCCACCCCCGGAGATTAATGGATTCCGATGGATTCCAGAGGGCTCTGGGGGATTTTCCTGCTGGTATGGCTTGTGCTCCTGTCGAAGCCCCCGTCGCTCTGTGGAATGCAGAGATGACTCGGGCGGTTGACACGATCGCGCCCAAGCGCCCTCTCCCTCTGAGCAGAGCCCGGCCAGCTCCTTGGTATACACCTGAGCTGAGGGCAATGAAGCAAGAGGGGAGACAGCTAGAACGCAGGTGGAGGAAAACTTGTGCTGAGTCTGACTGAACACAGGTAAGAGCCCACTATCGAGCCTACTCTGTGGCGGTGAGGGTGGCAAAGAGGCAGTTCTTTTCCACCAGCATTGCATCTTCTCAGTGTCGTCCGGCGGAGCTTTTCCGAGTGGTTCGCGGCCTGTTACATTCTGGGCCAGGGAGAGAGACGGTGGAACCCTCGGTAGCACGCTGTGACGAGTTTGTGCGGCACTTTGAGGATAAAGTCGCTCAGATTCGTCATGAATTGGACACCACCATTAATGCAGTTCCATTGGTAGAGGCGTTCAGAGCACCGTCTGGTCCAGTTTTATTGGATGAGTTTCAGTTACTGAGGCCTGAGGATGCGGACAAGGTGCTTGGCCAAGTCCGATCGACCACTTGTGTGCTTGACCGTTGCCCTTCATGGCTTATTAAATCAAACAAGGAGGGGTTGTCCGGCTGGGTCCAGGAGGTTGTAAATTCCTCCTTGAGAGAGGGAGTGGTGCCTGCTGCTTTAAAAGAGGCAGTAATTAGACCACTCCTGAAAAAGCCTAACCTGGACCCAGAGGATGTTAACAATTATAGGCCAGTGGCCAACATCCCCTTCCTGGGCAAGGTGCTTGAGCGGGTGGTTGTAGGACAGCTCCAGGCACTCTTGAATGAAACGGATTATCTAGATCCATTTCAATTGGGCTTCAGGCCTGGTTTTGGAACGGAAACTGCCTTGGTCGCCCTGTGGGATGACCTCTGCCAGGAGAGGGACAGGGGAAGAGCGACCCTGTTGATTCTCCTGGACCTCTCAGCGGCTTTCGATACCATCGACCATGGTATCCTTCTGGATAGGTTGTCTGGGTTGGGAGTTGGAGGCACTGCACTACAGTGGTTCCGCTCCTACTTGGATGGCCGATTCCAGAAGGTGGTGCTGGGGGATTATTGCTCTGTGCCATGGCAATTGTTCCATGGGGTTCCACAGGGCTCTATTTTATCCCCCATGCTGTTTAACATCTACATGAAACCGCTGGGGGAGTTTATCCGGAGGTGTGGGCTGAGGTGCCATCAATATGCGGATGACACCCAGCTCTACCTCTCTTTCTCATCAAAACCAGGTGAGGCAGTGGCTGTTCTGAACCAGTGCCTGGGCATGGTAATGGACTGGATGAGGGCTAATAAACTGAAACTCAATCCAGACAAGACGGAGGTACTGTTAGTGGGTGGTTCGTCTGCCCGGCTAGGTGATATTCAACCTGTTCTGGAGGGGGTTGCACTCCCCCTAAAGGATCAGGTTCGTAGTTTGGGGGTGCTCTTGGATCCAGAACTGTCACTTGAGGCACAGGTGAACTCAGTGGCACAGAGCACTTTTTATCAGCTTAGGCTGGTATACCAACTACGCCCTTATCTGGACAGAGATAGCCTAGCTACAGTTATCCATGCTCTGATAACTTCTCGTCTGGATTACTGCAATGCGTTATACGTGGGGCTGCCTTTGAAAACGGTCCGGAAACTTCAGCTGGTCAAAAATAGGGCAGCAAGATTGTTAACAGGGACTGGCCTGCGAGCTCATATTACGCCAGTACTTTTCCAGCTGCACTGGCTGCCAGTCCGTTTCCGGGCCCGATTCAAAGTGCTGGTGTTAACATTCAAAGCCCTTAACAGGCCATATGTGCCTGCCCGGACCTTAAGATCATCATCAGCGGTGCTTCTCCGTGAGCCCCTGCCAAAGGAAGTGAGGCGGGTGGCTACTAGGAGGAGGGTTTTTTCTGTTGTGGCACCCCGGCTCTGGAATGAGCTCCCTAGTGAGGTTCGCCTGGCGCCTACATTGTACTCCTTTCGGCGCCAGGTGAAGACCTTTTTATTTTCCCAGGCATTTTAGCTTTCTAAATTTTTATCTTTGCTGTTTTAAATCTGTATTTTAAACTCCTGTACTGCTGCTAGGTTTTATTGTGGTTGTATTGTTATATTGTGGTTTTAATGTTCTATATATTTTAAATTGTTTTATTGTGTGTTGTTTGGTTTTAGTTTTTGTGAACCGCCCAGAGAGCTTCGGCTATTGGGCGGTATAGAAATAAATAAATAAATAATAAAACCTTTATTAGGGCACTGCCACCATCCTCCTCCTTATGAGGAGAGAACCTTCAGTTTCTCTCTGTGCATGTGGGTGTAGATTCTGAGATTTTGGCTTATTTCTTTCCTAGTTACACTTAACCCTATTCTGGGAACAAACAAGCCTGGGTAGGGCATGGTTTGAAAGAACAAATCAAACATAAAACTTCATTGACACAGTATAAGATGTTTCAATACAGTTTCAGTTCCATATGGTAAAAATTGTTTCAAATTTTTATTAATTCCTTGCCTATCTACCCCTACTAATAATAAGACTTTAAGATAATAAATATACCTCCCTCTACCTTCCAGGGTATAAGCTGACCTCCCCAGTCCCCTCCCCGCCCACCGGCACATCCCCTTTCTCCCTTCTCTGAACTTGAGTTTGCAAGCGCGAAGAGGCAGTCAGCGGAGGAGCTCCATGCCAGCTGCGAGGCATCTCCGACCTCAGATCCAGGAATCCGACTCTGTCTAGGGGCCATAGGCTTGCTCCCTTAGGGTGCAATCCTATGGCCACTAGACAACAGCTAGATGGCCATAGGATTGGTTGGTTCCCAGAGAACCACCTCCCTGCCTCCTCCCCCACCACTTCGTAGGTGGCACGGACGTCCCTGGGCTCTGTGCTCATAAGAGCAGCATGGAGTGGGGCAAAAGGCGGCATTCCCAGGGGAGGGGAGGGGAGGGGAGGGGAGGGGAGTGCAGAACTGCTGATATGATGCTTCCTATGCGTCGTCCGGCTTCTCCCCCCTGCCCGCTCTAAGGGCTTTCAGCTAGCCGCAAATGCACAGCAGCCAGAGCGCAGAAGAGAAGACTCATCTGCACTCTGCCCGTCTTGCATTGGATAGGTGGTCACCTCCAAGTTTGAAGGCTGCTGCCTATCCCAATAGGATTGCTTTCTTAATGTATTTAAGCCCGACCTTTCAGGATAGATTCCCACAAGGAATCTTACACACACACACACACATATACACACACACACACACACACATACATACATACAGTACTGTGCAAAAGTCTTAGGCCACCACCAGCTTTGTTGTTTTAGCAAAGTTTTAATGACCATCCATAATTATTTTTTGGTCTCTGTATTAAGATACAAACAGAAAATATAGGAAATATGTACAAGCAAAAGTCAATATTTAGTGTGACCTCCCTTGGCTCTAAGCACATCTTGAACTCTTTTGGGGAGACCGTCCTGAAGTTTTCTGAAGTAATCTTCTGGTATATTTTACCAGGCTTCTTTTGGCACTTCCCAGAGTTCTTCTTTAGATGTAGGTTGTCTTTTATTTCTTTCTCTGTCCAGGTGATCCCATACTGCCTCTATAATATTCAGGTCTGGACTCTCTGGTGGCCAGTCCATGACTGTCAGTGTTTTATTGGCTGTTTTCCTTGCTAAATATGATTTCATTGTGTTAGCAGTGTGCTTGAGATCGTTATCATGCTGAAAAATGAAACCATTCCCAATCAGGCACTTTCCAGAAGGAATGGCATGATGAATTAAAACCTGTCTGTACTTTTCAGCATTCATGACCCCATTAATATGGACAAGATCGCCAACACCACTGGCAGAAATGCAGCCCCACACCAGGACAGGCCCTCCACCATGTTTCACTGAAGGCCACAAGTACTCGTTCATCCCTCTCTCTTCAACTCTTCTTCTCACATATTGTCGACAATTGGACCCCAAAATTTCAAACTTGGATTCATCACTCCATAATACTCTTTTCCACTGATCCTCATTCCAATCTTTGTGAGCTTTAGCATATCTTAGCCTTTTCACCCTGTTCCCCTTCCATAAAAGTGGTTTCCTGGCTGCTAGTGCCACCGTTCCACGAAGACCATTCCTGGCCAGGCACCTGCTGTTACTCTAGTGTAAGGGGAGGTCACACTAAATACTTGCCACTTTAGCCTATGGAAGCTGTTTTTTTCTGATTTTTTTTCTATTGTTGAATACTGCATAGAAATTTCCTGTATTTTCTGGTTGTATTCTAATGAAGAGACTGAGAAATAATTATATATGGTCATTATACCAATGCTAAAAAAAAAATCTAATGGTGGCCTAAGACTTTTGCACAGTACTGTATATTCAATAAATATAATTGAAACAGGCCAATAAAACTGTGAAGAATTAAAAGCATGAGAAGCTAAAAGGTCAAACCCGCATAAACTCCACAGAAACTCTCAATAAAGAGCTAAATCTAAATGACACAAAAAAGGTGTTCCAGGTCTGCTTAAAGATCACCAATGTGAGGCCCATACTTCCCGGGTGAGAAGTGTCCTAAACATGCAGTGTCACTTTTTTCAATAACACTGACATACATGCACAAATAACACAAAGAAAACTTCACTTCCCTCTACTAGTCTGTTAAAGGCTGCCTGGCTCCAGCCAGGGTTCGGAAAGAAGATCCTCTGCCAGCCAGGTTACATCATGCCAGGCAAGGTGGACCATTAGTCTAACCAGGTATGCAATAGCTCCTTATTATAGTCACAACCAAGTGCACAGAAGAAATGTAATCGTAATTATATGATGATATGCCACGGTCATGACCTTGGGCAGGGGCAGGAGGCCACTACAAATGAGAATCCAAAGTAGATGTCTGGGAGAGCAAAATTTTGCAAATTTAGCATGAGCAGGAAAGAAGGTTAATTGATTATTTGATCTAATAAATCAGCCCAGTGCTGTTCAGCATCAGTAGGCGTGGTGGGTAGTTTAGTACTCTTGGAACAATAGCAGATATAATGCACTAGAAGAACAGAAGAGGGACAAAGGTGTTTTACCTAGAGCTGTAAGCAAATGGCCTCTCAAAATGCTCTACCCTATTTGTAGGCAGAGGGTGGGTGGGGGGATTTCACCAAATTTCTCTGGGAGAGGAGAAATTCTCCAACAACTTCTCGCTGTTAGGGCTCACCACTGGCAGGGTTTTGTAGCTCTGCTTCTTTCCTTTTCCTAAGGATTTTTGTTTTCTTGCACTGCCACTTCAAGTAGAAGTAGCAGCAGCCGTGTTGGCAACCTGGCTCCATCTTGCATCATCCATCAGGAGTATGTCTTCTGTAAAGCTAATGAGTTTAATTGCCCATTCAAGACCAAGGCACTACAAAATACTTTGCATTACAATAGGGAACAATATATTGCTGTTGGGAAACTTCACCCCCTACCTTCCACCCCCAACTATAGTGATGATTGCAGCTAAGTCCAAAGGGAACAGGAAAGCCTTAGATGGATGGCAAAGAAGTCATAATACTTGCTAATCAAAGAGTTCTGGCGCTTTGACCGTGTGAGCCCTGGCTCCACTACACAACTGATTAGGGATGGCCACATCATAAGAACATGATCCAGCATGATCCAGCCATTCTGGATCAGACCAAGGGTCCATCAGACCAAAAGTCTAGAATTTTGTTCACACAGTGGCCAACCAGCTGCTTATGGGAAATCCACAAGCAGGACATGAATGCAACAGCACCCTTCCGTAGGGATGTATGAAAGTCACCTTTTCGAAGGATGACATTTGCGGTGGGGGGGAGGTGCTCCGTCCCTCCCCCCAAAATTCTCTCCGGCCAGCTCCACTCCACAGAGATACCATGGAGCCGCCGGCCAGGGCCACCCACAGCTGGACATCTGGCCGCTGGGCAGCCTGCAGGGACGCAAATGGCGGCGGCCATAGCCGCCGCCATTTGCGTCCCTGTATTTTGCCATGATAGGCTACATAAATATTTACGTAGCCTATCATGGCAAAACAAAAACAGCGAACGCAAATGGCGGCGGCTACGGCAGCCGCCATTTGCGTTCCCTTTTTTTTTTTTTTACCGTGATAGGTTACGTAAATATTTACGTAGGTTATCACGGCCAAAAAAAAAAAGGGAATGCAAATGGCGGCCGCTGTAGCTGCCGCCATTCGTGTTCCCTTTTTTTTGCCATGATAGGCTATGTAAATACTTACGCAGCCTATCACGGCTTATGCAGGGACGCAAATGGCATCCCTGCGTTAGCCGTGATAGGCTGTGTAAGTATTTACGTAGCCTATCACGTCTATAGTGATGAAGCGAATGGTGGCCGCGGCTGCGGCCACCATTCGAAAGTCAGCACGAACGGCAGCAGGTAGGTGTCCCGTTTCGCACACCTTTCATGGGGCGGGGGGGCTACGTTCCGTCACAGATTTCGGGGGTCCAAATGCACTGGCATTCAGCCTCACCGAGATCCATGGCGGAATTCTCTGACATCCCTACTGTTCCGTCATGTTCCCCAGCAACTGGTATACAGAGGCATACAGCCTCTGATATGGGAAATAATATATAGCCATCATACATAACCATTGATAGCCTTCTCCAGGAATTTACTTTTGCTTTCTCCCACATCCAGTTTTTTAAAACCTCAATTTCTTTTTCTCCCAAACATCAGCTTTGATAAATCCTTACTAAAAACCAACCAAAATGAAATTCTTACCAAAACCCACCCAAAACTGAATTTTCACCCATCTGAACCAGCCAAATTGTATAGGTATGGCTATTCCCAGCAAGGATAGGATCATGATGTGTCTGCCTGCCATATACAGTCAGGGTCAGAAATATTGGAACAAGGATAACTGTTTTGGCAGTTGGCCTCTGTACACCACCACATTGAAGTTGAAAGGAAACACACCCAGATGGGAGCGAAATCAGGACTTTCAGTTGTAATTCAAGGGGTTTGACAAAAGTGGGGCACTAACCATTCAGGGAGTACAGCCAGTGGCATACACACACCCATCATTGGTGGCTCATATGTAATGGAACTAACCAACATCATTTCAAACTTAAGGATTGCCAATGCCTGGATGAAAATCCTTTGCAGTCAATGACTGCCTGAAGTCTGAAACCCATGAACATGACCCAGTGCTGAGTTTCCTCCCTCGAGATGCTTTGCCAGGCGTTCACTGCAGCTGCCTTCAGCTGCTGCTTGTTTGTGGGTCTTTCTGCCTTCAGTCTTGTCTTCAGTAAGTGAAAAGCATGCTCTATTGGGTGGAGATCAGGTGACTAACTTGGCCATTGAAGAACATCCCACTTCTTTGCCTTGAGAAACTCTTGGGTAGCTTTTGCTGTATGTTTTGGGTCATGATCCATCTGCAATATGAAGCGGCATCCTATCAGTTTGGCAGCGTTCGGCTGAATCTGAGCAGAAAGTATAGCCCCTATACACTTCAGAATTCATCCTGCTGCTTTTATCAGCAGTCAGGTCATCAATAAACACCAGTGACGTGGTTCCATTGGCAGCCATACATGCCCATGCCATAACACTGCCTCCACCATGTTTGACAGATGATGTGGTATGCTTTGGATCATGAGCTGTTCCTTTCCTTCTCCATACTTTTCTCTTCCCATCATTCTGGTACAAGTTCATCTTGGTTTCATCAGTCCAAAGAATCTTATTCGAGAACTGGGCAGGCTTTTTTAGATGTTTACTGGCAAAGGCTAATCTGGCCTGTGTGTTCTTGAGCGTTACCAGTGGTTTGCACCTTGTTGTGAAGCCTCTGTATTTCCATTCATAAAGCCCTCTCTTGACTGTAGATGTTGACAATGACATGCCTACCTCCGCAAGAGCAGTCATCCATTTTAGTTGTCTTCTGTGGTCTTCCAGGCCTTTTGCTCTTGCTGAGCTTGCCAGGTAATTCCTTCTTTTTCAGGATATTCCAAACTGTTGTATTGGCCACTCCCAGTGGTTTTGCTATCTCTCTGATGGGTTTATTTTGTTTCCTCAGCCTAATGATGGCCTCCTTCACTTGCTTGGACACCTCTTTGGACCTCAGGTTGGGAGTTCCAGTGAACAGCTACCACATGCAAATGTAGCACTCAGAACCACCTCCAGGCCTTTTATCTGCTTGATTGGTCATGGGGTACCCAGGAAACAGGCTGCACCTAGCCACGCAGCTGCTTGCCAGCCATTCGTTCCATTACTTATGAGCCACCAGTGATGGGTGTGTGTGTATGCCACTGGCTGTACTTCCTGAATGGTTAGTGCCCCACTTTTGTCAAGCCCCTTGAATTACAGCTGAAAGCCCTGACTTCGCTCCCATCTGGGTGTGTTTCCTTTCAACGTCAGTGTGGTGGTGTACAGAGGCCAACTGCCAAAACAGTTATCCTTGTTCCAATATTTCTGGCCCTGACTGTAGCTTTTAAAGATGAGGAGCCTGGGAGTACAAAAACAGGTGGCAACCCTAATTGAGCCCCAACATGGTATAATATATAGGGATTCAAACCAGGACTTTTAAGAGCCAAGCACTTGAAGCCTTGGGCCTGGATGGACAATCTGTCAGCTTTGCTTTCTCCACCACCATCATCATTATTTTAAAACAAGGTCTTGTTGACCTGAAATGGTGATCATTGCAGACTTTGGTAAATTCTTATCACATGCAAAACTAAATGGAATTTTCACGCATTGCTACAGCCTAAAGCTCAGTGGTAGAGCTTTTGTATGCACGTCCTCAGAGTTTCACTCCCTGGCATCTCCAGTTAAAGAATCTCAGAGAAAAGGCCCGGGGAAAACATCTTCACCTGAGGGCTTCGAGAGCTGCCATGAATCAGAGTAGAGAACACTGGCAAAATAGAGCAGTGAGCTGATTCAGCATAAGGCTGCTTGACACACTCACCTGTGTGGAGAATACTTAGGGGTGGTGAACCTCATGATGAATGGGGAACCCCAGTGCTTTGGCACACCCACTGAGGAGATATCTATTTTCAACATGTATTAACACTTCAAAAGGTGCTGCTGGTTGCTCTTAGTGATCAAAACAGAATGCAGGGGAAGGAGGAGGCCTTTTAAATTACACTGGGCCTCAGCATTAAGAAGTGGCGCGCCCTCATCTCCCTTTTAGCACCAAAAGCGCATTAAAGTGCATTCGGAAATTGAGAAGTATGCTAAAATGTACTTTTATTGGTTTTAAAAGTGCTTTAAGACACTTAAAGGACTTTTATTACCCAAGCAACAAATCAATACACTCTTTCTTAATTGGGCTTTGACTATCTCCTTAACTGATTCGAGAGAGGGCAATTTCTTAGTCCTGGCAGCATAGACTAAACTGCATTGTAATGCCCCCTAGTTTTAAAACGTTGATCTGGTGATTCAACTCAACTCGCATGGTGTCTACAAGCATCCAGTAAGAGCCAACAAAAATAGCATTGTAAAAGTTTAGGATATGTGAAACCCATCCCAGAGATTTCCACTTTTCTGCATGGTGGTTTGGAGAATTGATCTGCCAAAAGAAAGGAAAAGGATATGCAATTGTTACCCTGTGGGTCAGGGTCATTGCACATTGCATGCTCTAATATTATCCATGTTGCTAAAATGAGTATCCCTTTCCCCACTCACTCTAAATAATGACTGTGTATTGTATGTAGGGGGTATGATGAGCATTCAGGGCAGTGATGCAGGCGCCCCTGGTTTCATTGCTGCAAGCAGAATCAAAGTGGGCCCAGCTGACCTGTAGCAGGCCCCCACCTTGATACTGTTCTCACCCACACAGACTTCCTTTGTCTGCTACCTGTCTCCCTTTCCAAAGGTGGAGGGAAGCCTCACCTCAGGGAAGGGGGACATAAGAACTTAAGAGCCCTGCTGGATCAGACCAAGGTCCATCGAGTCCAGCATTCTGTTCACGCAGTGGCCAACCAGTTGCCCAAGGGAAACCCACAAGCAGGGCATCATCATCATCGTCGTCATCGTCGTCATCATCCCGCCTTTTTCCTCAATTCCTCAGACTCAAGGTGGCTTTATAACATCAAAAACTCATACAGGTAAAACATATAAATAGAAATATACAAAAGTTAAAAATATGATTAAGTCATCAATAATATTAAAATTGTATAAAATATCAGAATTTAAAAGACAACAACAATATAAACAATGGTACCAATCCATCATATTCTCACAGGTCCAGACTAGCTATCCCCAAAGGCCTGCCAGAACAAAAAAGTTTTTACCTACCTGTGGAAACATACCAAGGAGGGTGCCACTCTCGCCTCCCTGGGAAGGGAGTTCCAGAGCCTTGGGGCAGCCACTGAGAATGCCCTCTCCCATGTTCCCACCAGGCGAGCCTGTGATGGTGGCAGGACCACGAGAAGGGCCTCCCCTGAAGATCTCCAGACACAAGCAGGCTCATGGGGGAGAATACAGTCTTTCAGACAACCTGGACCTGAGCCATATAGGGCTTTATAGGTCATGACCAGCACTTTGAATTGTGCCTGGAAACAGACTGGGAGCCAGTGAAGCTGTTTTAGTAGGGGAATTGTATGCTTCCTGTAGTCAGCCCCAGTCAACAGTCTCGCAGAAGCTCTTTGAACCAGATGAAGTTTCTGAATACTCTTCAGAGGCAGCCCCACATAGAGTGCTACAGTAATCCAAATGGGATGTAACTAAGGCATGTGTCACTGTGGCCAAGTCAGACATCTCAAGGAATGGGCACAGCTCGCACACTAGCTTTAACTGTGCAAATACACTCCTGGCCTCCTCTGACACCTGGGCATCCAGGCTCAGGGCTGAACCCAGAAGTACACCCAAGCTGCGAACCTGTGTCTTCAGGGGGAGTGTAACCCCATCCAGCACAAGCTGAATCCCTATTTCCTGACCTACCATTTGACTGACCAGTAGCACCTCTGTCTTGTCTGGATTATGCTTCAGTTTGTTTACCCTCATCTAGTCCATTACTGCCAACAGACACCAGTTTAGCACCAGAACAGCTTCCTTGGAATTAGATGGAAAGGCTGGGGACACCAAACCCCAAAGCTCCAGACAACTCTCCCAATGGTTTTATGTATATGTTAAATAGCATGGGGGACAAAACAGAACCCTGAGGAACCCCACAGGCCAATGGCCAAGGGGTCGAACAGAAGTCCCCCAGCACCACCTTCTGGGTCCGCCCCTCCAAGAAGGAATGGAGCCACTGTAAAACACAGTGCCTCCAAGTCCCACCCCAGTGAGGCGGCCGAGAAGGATATCATGGTCAATGGTATTGAAAGCCACTGAGAGGTCCAGCAGAACCAACAGGGACACACTCCACTTGTCTAGTTCCCAGCTAGGGATGTCCGCGGAATCCACCATGGACTCAAATGAGGCTAAATTCTATTGAATTTGGGTCCCTGGAGTCCATGGTGGAGCGGATGTACTCATCTCTGCCTCCCGGACCCACGCGGCTCCGTTCGAGAAATTATCCGGACGCAAACGGTGTAGTGGACGCCATTTGCGTCCCTGTTTTTCACGCAATATGCTATGTAAATATCTATGTAAATACAGATGTGTAGCCTATCGCAAGAGAAACAGGGATGCAAACGGCATAGTGGACCCATCTGCATCCGGATCACTTCCTGTTTCTGCTCAGCAGCGATATGGCAAGGCTGTATCGCTTGCGGAATGGAGCTGGTTGGTGGCTCTGCGGACTCACTGCAGAGCAGAGCCGGCCAGCAAGGATTCCGGGGGGGAGGAACAGATTGCCTCCCCCCACTGTGGACCCCCCCCCATGGACTCCAGGTAGGGGATGTGTACATCCCTATTCCCAGCATAGGTCATCCACCAAGGTGACCAAAGCTGTTTCTGTCCCATAACTGGGTCTGAAGCGAGATTGAAATAGGTCTAGATAATCTATCTCATCCAGGAATCCCTGAAGTTGGGAGGCCACCACGCACTCCAATATCTTGCCTAGAAATGGAATATTGGGGACTGGCTGATAAATATCCAATATGGTGGGGTTCAGGGAGGGCTTTCTTAATGGAGGTCTAACCACCGCCTCCTTCAGGCAGGCTGGAACTCTACCTTCACCAAGGGAGGCATCATTAACCACTCTACTTACCCACTTGGCCAGTCCACCTCTGGCTGCTTTTATGAGCCAGGAAGGGCAAGGATCTAGAACACACATGGTGGCTCTCACCTCTCCCAGGATCCTGTCCACATCCTCAGGCTGTGACGCTAACACTAGAGAACTTTGGCTATTTGGGTGGTATAGAAATGAAATAAATAAAATAAAATAAAATAAATAAACACTAGACAAGCAGGGGCCAAAGTTACATCCACTGGGTCTGTATCAACTATAGCATCCAAGTCAGAGCGGATCTGAGGGACTTTGTCTGCAAAGTGCTGAGCAAATTGTTCACAGCGGGCTGTCGAGAGGTTTAACTTCTCCTCTTGTGGGCTAGTGTATAAAAGACCCATGACCACTTGAAACAGCTCTGCTGGATGGCTCTTTGCAGATGCAATAGTGGCCGAATTTTTTTTCTTTTCTGCTGCCCATATTGCCACAGAGCAGGCCTTCAAATAGTCTCTAGCCCATGTTTGATCGGATTCACTTTGAGTTTTCTGCCAATGTCGCTCTAGTTGTCTTCTCACTTGTTTCATCGCCGCCAGCTCCCTAGATAACCAGGGTGCTGGTGAGGCTCCACATTGTGAGAGAGGACACTCAGGAGCAATTGTGTCCATGGCCCTGGTCATTTCTCCATTCCAGAGATCGGCCAGGGCTTAGACAGAATTGCCTGCTGAGGCAACAGGAAAATCCCCAAGAGCCATCAAGAAACCATTCGAATCAACCAGCCTCCTGGGGCAGACCATCTTAATTGGCTCACCACCTCTGCAGAGGTTCTGAGTGCCAGCAAGTCTAAACCCACCAGGTAGTGATCTGTCTGTGACAACAGAACTATAGAGAGTTCCTCCACTCTCAGATCTCTATCACGCACACCATCCAGCACAGAAAATGAGGTCCCGAGTGTGCCCAGCAACATGGCCAGATTCCTTTTGGGACAGACCCATTATTTTCATGACAGACGTGAAGTCCTGAGCCACTCCCGACAGGGCAGTCTCAGCATGGATGTTGAAATTCCCCAGCACAACAAGCCGAGGGGTCTCCAACACTAACCCCGAGACTATCCCGGTTAGCTCAGGAAGGGAGACTGTTGAACAGCAGGGTGGACAGTACACCAAAATAATCCCTATTCTGTCCTGGGCATCCACCTTCAAATACACACACTCAAACACAGCAGACTGTGGGATAGGGCACCTGGTCAGGGGACCAAATCCCGATAGACCACTGCCACTCCACCTCCCCACCTGCTGCTGCTGTACAGAGAACCCTGGAGGACAGAGCTGAGAGAGCTGAGAAACATGAGTGCAACAGCACCCTCCCACCCATGTTCCCCAGCAACTGGTGTATAGGCATATTGCCTCTGGTTCCCGAGGTAGCACATAGCCATCAAGACTAGTAGCCATTGATAGCCTTTTCCTCAGGAATTTGTCTAACCTCCTTTTAAAGCCATCCAAATTGGTGGCCATCACTATGTCTTGTGGTAGCGAATTCCATAGTTTAATTGTGCTGTGTGAAGAAGTCCTTCCTTGTATCTGTCCTGAATCTCCCACCAATCAGCTCCATAGGATGACCCTAGGTTCTAGTGTTTTGAGAGAGGGAGAAAAATGTCTCCCTATCCACATTCTCCACACCATGCATAATTTTGTTACACCTCTGTCATGTGTCCCCTTACCCTCCCTTTTTCCAAGCTAAACAATCCCAGTTGTTGTAACCTTCTCTCACAGGGGAGATGCTCCAGCCCCTTGATCATTTTAGTTACCCTTTTCTGCATTTTTTTTCCTATCTTTTTTTAGGTGTGGTGACCAGAACTGTACACAGTATTCCAAGTGTGGTCACACTTTGTATAGGGGCAATATGATGTTGGCAGTTTTATTCTCAATTCCTTTTCTAATTATGCCTAACATAGAGTTTGCCTTTTTTTACAGCGGCTGCACACTGGGTTGACATTTTCATTGAGCTGTCCACCACAACCCCAAGATCTCTGTCCTTGTCAGTCACCGCTAGCTCAGATCCCATCAGGTTATACTTGAAGTTGGGATTGTTTGCCCCAACGTGCATCACTTTACACTTGCTTACACTGAACCTCATTTGCCATTTAGATGCCCATTCTCCCAGTTTGGAGAGATCCTTTTGGAGCTCTTCACAATCCCTTTTTGTTTTAACCACCCTGAATAATTTGGTGTCATCAGCAAACTTGGCCACTTCACTGCTCACTCCTAATTCCAGATCATTTATGAACAGGTTAAAAAGCATTGGTCCTAATACAGATCCCTGTGGGACCCCACTCTTTACTTCCCTCCATTGGAAGAATTTACCATTTATTCCTACTCTCTGCTTTCTGTTCTTTAACCAGTTACTGATCCATAAGAGGACCTCTCTTATTCCATGACTGCTAAATTTGCTCAGGGGTCTTTGGTGAGGGACTTTATCAAAAGCCTTTTGGAAGTCCAAGTAAACAACTTGGGTTGCATAACAAGCAGAGGAGGGCTCTAGCAATGTTGGAATGGGGCCATCTGGCTTCTCTTCTGGTGATGGTCTGAGAGAGAGAGAGAGAGAGAGAGAGACTCTGAATCTCTTTTCCCACAGGGGGTGACGGAGCTTACTACAAGCCCCAGCCCCCTATGTTATATGTCATAACGTTATTTCCTCCTAGGGATATTTGAGGAATTTGATATTTGTGATTTCCAGTACAAACCATCCTGATGATCCATATCTCCTGAACTAATGTGCAGATTGGAATATACCTACCCACTGGCTTTCGCACTTCCTGAATGTTCCAACAGTTTTTGGCTCCTAAGAACTTCAGTTTATAGTTTAAAGAAAAGGATCAAATGTGTATTTTAAAATAATTTTGAGCAGCGGTGACATGGTAAATCTTGAAGTGAAGGAGCTCATTGTGATAGTCCCCATAGTCACTCCCCGCCCCAAGGAGAGACCCCAAATGCAGGCAGCTCTGTTGATCCAGATCAGCAAACCCATTCTAGCAGCTCGTATCCCCTCCAGGAGCAGGTCTTCTGTAAAGGTAATGGGTCATAGCTGCCCATTCAAGATCAAGCCACCTCAATATACTTTGCATTGCCACAGTGGTAGCTCACAACTCTGTAGCACTGCTGAGAAAATTCATCTCTCCCCCACCAGCAGCAGCTACTGTGAAGATCGCAGCTAAGCTCGGAAGGAACGGGGAGCTCTGAGGAGGGGGGAAGATGACGTCTGCATCCCTGCTAATCAAGAAGTCCTGGCGCTGCATCCCTGCAAGCCCTATCTCCACTACTCCAGTGATTTTGAAAGCAAATACATTGAGAAATATGTATTTTGAGAGAACATGCATTTAAAATATATATTTAAATACATATTTAAATGTTAATTAAATTGCAGATTAATGCAGGATTGGGATGGAATGGATTTATGGGTGAACAACACCTCTGAAAGTGGCACAGACTGGAAACAGACTGATTCACCCATCCCTTCACACAACTATATCACCATAAACAGATGCAACTGGAACATAACTCAGGCCAGGCGTTTTTCCTCAACCACTACACACTGAGGCGGTCATTCATCATTTTGCGTAGTTAGCAAAATGAAAATGGTGCAGGGCAAGACAGACACAATCTAGATGTGAGATATTTAAAGAGCACTTTCAAAATCCAGCTAAGATCAAGACAGCAAAGTAAAATGTTATTCTCCATTTATGGAACATTTCTCTTTCCAGCTCTCCTCCAGTTGTGCTGCCTACTTGGTTAAAAGCAATGCAAAGTGTGAAAAAGAAAGGGCTGTTTTTTTTTCCCCTTTTCCCTTTCAAAAGCCTATGTAATAATAAAGGTCCTTATTATAATAGCATTAAGAGGCTCCTGGGTATTTTTACAGCATCATTAATACAGTATGTGGGCAGTTGAAAGTACATGGCCTTTGGCCTTATGTTTCCCAACACACATGAGGCATGCATTAATGGATCTATAAAGTATGCCCGATAATGTCCCTGTGCCTTAATAAACACTTCATGCTCAAATGCTCAGCTACTTTCAGTTATGCCGTAGTGTTTCCCATTCAGCTCTACCAAAGCCGCAAACAGAGAGCTGCACTAGAGACAAAATGCACTGCTATCATGCTTCCTATACACCAGCGTTCCCCTAACTGGTATCCTCCAGATGCGTTGGATGATAACTCACATAATTCACAGCCAGCATGCTCAGTTTTATGTACAGCAGGGATGGGAAACCTCAGGTGGTCTGTGGACCAATCTTGCCCCCCTAGGACCCACCCACAGGCTGCACTTTTATTTATTTATGTATTTATGACATTTCTTGGCCACCTTTCAGGGCAGAAGCCCGCCCAAGGTGGCTTGCAACAATAAAATACATAAAAACAGTTAAAATATTAAAAGTAATAAAAACATAAAACAATAAAAACCAACAATAAAAACAGCAACAATGTTAACAGCAGTAACAGCAGCAGTAACAGCAACAATAGCAGTCATATGAAGAGAAGGCCAAGGTAAAATACTATGTTTTCAAGGCCTTTTTAAAAGCCTGCAATGGTGGACCTCCGATGGCAGCTTGTTCCGAAGGTATGGGGCCACTGCAGAGAAGGTCTTAAAGTGGTTGTTTATTTTAATTTTTTTAATGGCAGTTTAACTGCTACACAGGGGGAAAAATGGCTTAGGGATGTACGAAAGGTGCTTACCTTTCGCGAATTATGTTTATGGTTGGGGGGGAGGCGTTCCGTCCCTCCCCCCGGAATCCTCACCGGGGGGGGAGGAGCTCCGTTCCTCCCCCCCCCCCGGAATCCTAGCTGGACGGCTGTGCTCCGCAGCGATTCTGCCGAGCCGCCGGCCGGCTCCACCAGCAGCTGGACATCCGGCCACTGGCTAGCAGGGAGGCAAAAGGCGGTGGCTGTAGCCGCCGCCGTTTGCATCCCTTCAGTCAGCCGTGATAGGCTACGTAAATCTTTACGTAGCCTATCGCTTTTTTTTTTTAACTGGAAATGGCAGTGGTGGCAGCCGGTCGGAAGACCAGCCGCCGCCGCCGCCACCGAACTGCCACCGGAGCCACCGCCGCCAGGAAGATCTGCCCAAGGTAAGTCCCGTCCCGGGGGGGGGGGCAGGCCATTCCGCCACCGATTTTGGGGGGCCAAATGCGCTGGCATTCGGCCTCCCCGAGATCCGTGGCGGAACTTTCGTATATCCCTAAAATGGCTTGAAAACAAGCTACATCTGGCCTCAGTAAGCCTCTGTAGCGTTGTGCTGCTTTTCAGTGGCAAACCACAAATTTTTGTTTTTTTTAAAATCTGACTTTTGGAAATGACGGGGGGCAGATGGGGCTACACTGGGAGGTGGCAGGGGTCTCATGTGACCCATGGGCCACTTGTTTCTCACCCTTGATATATAGGGAAGCATTCATTTAGGGAAGCATTCACATGTGCTAGGGTTGAACATCCATGACCTCAAGAGGGGTTCTGTGCCTTTAGTAGCTATGTGATAGGGGGAAATCTGTCATATGATTCCTCATTTCCCTGAAGAACAGTGATAGGAGGAGCTGCATATACATTACTGTTAGGGAATTTAAACATTTCAATTCATCCTGTTCAGTATTCAATTCCCTCTCCTTTTGCTCATGTCAGTGCAGTAGGTCAGCATATGGGGGTCAAGAAAATGCTTGTAAAGATTTGTCTTTCCTTAATAAGTCCAACCCAATGTTCTAGTCTGGTATCACACTCATGTAGTGACATAGCCCAGAACTGCATAATGTGTATCTGTTGAGTTGGAGCCAGGAACCAGGGTCGCAACAGAGATCAAGTCAGGAATTAGAGCTTGCGGGAGAAGTGTTTCTCAGGCCAAATCTCAGGCTTAACCAGGAAACCTTCCTAGCCCCTTCCTTCCTGTCAAGGAGAGTCAATCATAGCCAGGCTGGGAGGGTAGAGCCAGTTACCTGGGAACCCTTTAACATGCAGGCAGCTGCTCTAAACTGCAGCCCTGGTGGGTCACCCATGTGGGGCAGCTGGGCACACCATGGATTCCCAGGTCCAGCCGCAGCAGCTCCTGATAGGAGCCATGCATGACTGAATTGACAGTGTAGAACAGCTTTCCCCTACCTGTTGTCCTCCAGATGCATTGGACTGCAGGCCCCAGAATTCCCAGCCAGTAGTCCAACACATCCAGAGGATACCAGGTAGGGGGAAGCCTGGTGCATAGGGAGTATGACAGGGCCAGCACAGAGGAGGAGTAATGCATTTTGTCTCTGGTGTAGGCAAATGTATGCATATGAACACCCATGCAGCACATTGCCTGACATTTCATGTGCTGCAGCTGCTGAGGTATATTTTGAACTATCGACAACATGGTTTAGGACAATTATATATATGTATTTTCTAGTCTATCTTTAAGCACACAATCTGGGCATTTAAATCTGGGGAGGACATGGCTATTGCAGAATATAAACAAATACAGCATGCATCCTGGTGAAAGAGTCTGTCAGGGTTGTATCTGAGCCCACAGAGTCCCAAGGCAGCTCTGATTCTGAGGAGGAGATACAATTCATGGGGGAGGAACTCTCTCAGACTTCAGAGGCGCAGCTGGAGGGGGAGCCCGCCCCACTCACATCCCTGGGAGCGACAGTGACCCAGGCATGGAAAGGGAGGGACAACTTGAGCTTTTAGACACGAGGCACAGGCACAAGTGAGAGATTGCAGGAGCCAAGCTTAGGCGCTCAGCTTGATTGGCTTGATGTCAACAGCTGTACCCAGAAGCATAATGGGAGAGGGGGAGATCTTCCTCTCCCACCCCCTAAGTTCAGAGAGTTGCCGTCAAATGGAGATCAACTGACGTCCTAACCCTTAAAAACCCCTAGATGGCTGTTCCTTTGTAGTTCCTCTGAGTCTCAGGCAATTAGCATCTGTATGCTTCACTAAGATGAATGGAATTAAAGCCTTGGAAAGCAGCCCTTTTGTATGAGTGTTGATTCTGGCTATCGAAGGATTCGGTAGGCAATAGGGGCATCTTGACAGCTTGATCTCCTTTTGGGAAAAACACAGCAACTCTCTGAACTTAAGGGGTGGGAGGGGAAGATCTCCCTCTCTCCTGTGATGATTCTGGGTGCAGCTGTTGACATCGAGCCAATCGGGCTGAGCGCCTAAGCTTGGCTCCTGCAATCTCTCGCTTGTGCCTGTGCCTGCGCCTCACATCTAAAAGCTCAAGTTGTCCCTCCCTTTCCATGTCTGGGTCACTGTCGCTCCCAGGGATGTGAGCAGGGGGGCTCCCCCTCCAGCTGTGCCTCTGAAGTCTGAGAGAGTTCCTCCCCCACGAATTGTATCTCCTCCTCAGAATCAGAGCTGCTTTGGGACTCTATGGGTTCAGATACAACCCTAACAGAGTCCTCAGCAATGTGTGGTGATGGAGAGGCTGGGACTTGTCATCTATTGAAAAGAGAGTTGGTAGAAGGCAAAGCCTCATTCTTACCTGTTAAACGTTAGAGAACAGGGGTGGGCAACTTGTAGGCCAAACATCTGGAGGGCCATAGTGCCCATCATCCCTTAAGCCATTGGCTATGCTGGCTAGGGCTGATGGGAGTTGTGGGCCAAAACATCTGGAGGACCACAAATTGCCTATCTGTGCATTAGAGGATACCCCCCATGTCCTGGTTGTAGACACCTAGTTGTGAACAGCATGCTGAACGAGATAGGAGTTTGGTCTGATCCACCCCAGTTCCTATGTTCTTATGTCCACTTAGTAAGCTAGTCCAGGAAACAAGTTCAGTCATTTAAGGGGACTTTCAGAAATAAGTGCTTTTAAGCTATGTGAAAAAAATACCTTTTCCCAACCTGTTTTTGTGGTTGTGTAAAGAATCCATACTATCAGAGTTCCACATGGAAGGGATCATATGAGAGCCAGCGTGGTTTGAGTGTTGGACTGGGACTTGGGAGATCCGGGTCCTAGTCCCTACTCGGCCATGAAGCTCGCTGGGTGACTTTGGGCCAGTCACAGACTCTCAGCCCAACCCACCTCACAGGGTTGTTGTTGTGAGGATAAAATGGAGGAGGACTACGTATGCCGCCTTGGGTTCCTTAAGGAGGAAAACAGGTGGGATATAAACTAAATAAATAAATAAATAAATAAATCATATAAAGCTACCTTCCCCAACCTGGTGCCCTTCAGATGTTCTGGACTACAACTCCCACTATCCCCAGCCAGCATGGCCATTAGGTATGAGGTTGACAGTGGCGAACATAAAGGCTCCCTGTGTTAAGTCCTCTTCCATCTAAGTAATGGCTAACATTTGGTAAAGCCACACCAAATCTAGGAGAATGATTGTGTTACCCATCCTTAAATTATTAATGTCGTATAGCTCCATAATAGGGCTCTTCCTTCCCCCCTCCCCCTCATTTTTATAGAAGTGCTTTGCTTCTTGCTAGCATTTCCATCTGCTTCTTACACGACTCTGTGAACTCCTTTGGTAAAAACATTTCTGTTCATCAGCTACAGTGTATTTCCCTGCGATCCTGGTAATACGAAATCCCTCACAGTAAGCACTGTTGAAAGGCGTGAGAAGGAGAGGGGGGAAATGTAACCATTTCTGTTGAATTTCAAATGAGTTTGGGAAGTCAAACTTGCTATAGGTGATAGAAATACACAGCAGGGAAAGCTATTTCTTGTATCAGTGGGGCTTTGCATGTGATGTAAATCACTCAGAAGAGGACTGCTTGCTCACCATATTTTCATACGCTCTCTTAGGAGCCCTGTGATATAGGCCAAAAAAAACACAACTTTTGTACAAAATCCATTGACTCAGCAGTCGCCATTTCTCTTTCTGAGCAATGGTAAAGGCAGCTGTGTGAATTCTGTACCTTGCAAGTGTGAAATTTCTATTGGATGTGGAATGTAGCATCCTGAGACTCTCATGGGCTTTTTTAAAGCATATATATACACAAGTTTCTAGCCCTTATGGATGCAAAGATAGGCCCACAAACATGGCAAAGACAGCTTATGTGTCTTTAAATTGTAAGCGTGGCAGAATTCAGACCATGACTTTTAAGTATTTCAAATTATATTTGGCATATATAAAAGATGATAATGGGATATACTGAAATGTGTTATTAGCGTTAACTCATCTCTTACTGATGCTCATTTTATGTATAGCTTTTAAAAGAAAGAAAGAAAGAAAGAAAGAAAGAAAGAAAGAATCAAAGAGCTGTGTTTTGTTTTGTCTAGGTAGCGTTTGGCCTGCCAGTGGTAGAAGCACTATGCTAGTGATCTTCAAAAAGCTTCAGAAAGAGGTGTTAGTGCTTATTATGTAAATAAGCCTTTAGGCAATTTTCATAACATGTACTAGAGGGACTCTTAAAAATATCTGCACGTAATTTACCCCACAGAATCAAATAAATTCTTTGGTATTCTAACAGCCTGTCATGTAATTATACATTCGAGGTCACTTCTAAGCAAAAAGTGTATTATTTCCTTGACAGGAATTTGAGGGGTGCAAGTTAAGAATAAGGCACGTCAAGAAATTGCAGACTTGTTTATTCTCAGCTGGAGTTTAATGCAAATTGCTCCATTATGCTGTACAATTTCCCATCCCCGACTTCTACAGCAGACAGTTACCCAGGGACCACCCATCAAAATGCAGAAAATAATTCAGGGCTCTGCTTTGCCCTTAGCACCGTCAGGAGAGTCTGGGGTCCTGGAACGTATTAATCTATTGTCTAATATATGACCTGTTTGAAGCCAATAAGAGGCATCATTATGGGCTGTTAACAGAGTACAGACAGCTAAGATTTCAAAAGACGCCACTTTGAACCAGTACTTCATGTATCTTCTCAGGGTGGTGTTGCTACCTGGATCGACAAACACTTGTGCATATGTAAAATATTTATTAATCTACCACTGAGGATTCCATTCTCCATTTGATTCAGCATGCTAAGGCTAAGTAAGAAGCCATCTTTCTCTCTGCCTCCTTCCCTTCCTGCCTTTTTATTTTATTTATTTTATTTATTTATTTCATTTCTATACCGCCCAATAGCCGAAGCTCTCTGGGTGGTTCACAAAAATTTTAACCAAACAACACACAATAAAACAATTTAAAATATATAGAACATTAAAACCACAATATAACAATACAACCACAATAAAACCTAGCAGCAGTGCAAGAGTTTAAAATACAGATTTAAAACAGCAAAGATAAAAAATTTAGAAAACTAAAATGCCTTCACTGTACTTCAGCTCATCCTCTCTCTCTCTCTCTCTCTCTCCCTCCATCCCACACACATGCTCCTTCCTTTTGGGATGTCCTTCCGACTTGTACTTGTGTCAAGTACACTTATGTGTTCCACTTATGGCCTGGACCCCCTGAGCAACTCCTTAAGGATCTCTTGCCTCCTTCAGAGTCCCACCTTCCTTCTTTTAAACTTCCCCTTCCCAGTAACGTGAGGTTTAGGCTGTAGATGTGGGGTGACAGACACTCTAGACACAGGGTTTAACCACAACAGTTTACTTAGTAGATTTAAAACAAGTGATTTCCAACTAAAGGTATTTACACAATAGAGCTGAGTGAATCAAAAGGCATTAAAAGAAAACAAAGGTTGCAAAATGTAAGTTCCTTTAGCCTAGCGGTCCTTAGACTTTTCTAAGCTGGTTCTTCCTGCTTACTCTTCAGACTCTGCTCTCACTTTAGATTCTGGCTGTCTCTCTCCTCTTACTGGCTCTCTTGCTCTCTTTATATACCCTCCTCCCTCAAAAGTATTGCTTCAAACCTGAAGAAATGAAACTTAATTGGATAAATGAAAGTGACACTTAGCCGGAGAAATGAAACTACTCATCTCAGGGTTACCCCCTCCCAACAGAACACTTCAGGCCTCCAAGCTTGACCCTTTCCCCCTTTGCCTCTGTAGGCCTCAAAACTTCACAACTTGTAAGGGTTCATAAACTGATCCTTCTTTTTCCTTTCTTCTAATAAAACTTCACTTTCTTCTAATAAAACTACAGTGACACTCCAGTGCTAGACCATGGTTCCTGTGTTATACATGATAGCTTCACTATATATGGAGACGGTGCTAGTTTTCTGCCTACCCCGCACCCAGGAATGCCCCCTTTTCCCCCGCTCTGCACTTCTCTTACAATTGAGGAGCCAGGGATGAACCGCGCCACCTACGAAGCAGCGAGGGAGGGGAGCCGGTTTTCTGGGAACCGACCTCCGAGTGCTAGCTTCAAGCTCAGTTCTCAGAAAATGAAAAATCTTACAGCCATCTAGCCACTGTCTAGAGGCCATGGGAGTGTACCATTAATGTTATGTTTTAATTAAGATTCTGTTTTTAATCTGGATTTTATTAGGGATGGCGGAGAATTCCTCCACGGATCTCGGTGAGGCCAAATGCCAGTGCATTTGGCCCCCCGAAACCCGTGGCAGAACAAAACCCCCTGCCCGCCCACCCTGCGAAAGGCACGCAAAACGGAGCACTCACCTGCTGCCGTTCGCGCTGCTCTGCGAATGGCGGCCACGTCTGCGGCCGCCATTCGCTTCACCATTTCAGCCATGATAGGCTATGTAAATACTTATATAGCCTATCACGGCTAACACAGGGACACCATTTGCATCCCTGAGGAGGCGGTGATAGGCTACGTAAATATTTACGTAGCCTATCACGGCAAAAAAAAAAAGGGAACGCAAATGGTGGCGGCTACGGCGGCCGCCATTTGTGTCCCTGCGCAGCCCAGTAGCGGCCGGATGTCGCTGCAGGCTACCCTGGCTGGCGGCTCCGCGGAGTTGCTGCAGAGCCAGCCATCGAAGACTTCGGGGGGGGGAATGGAGCGCCTCCCCCCCACCGCGGGTGTGTGAAACGAAACAGGTAAGTCATTTTGTACATCCCTAGATTTTATCAGCTGCCTTGAGCACAATGTTTTGGTGGAAAAGCGAGATAGAAATTCATTAAATAAATAAAAATGAAACCCTGTCTGGGTGCTTTGTAGTAGATCTCCAGGGGTTTCTGATTCCTGGTGTTTCAGTGATGGCTGCCCTTGCCCTAATTGACTGTCTCTCACCCTCAGTGTTCTTCACCTGTAAAATAGATATTAATTGGTTGCCTTGGACCAGGTCTTTGCAGATCTCTGCTGGCCTGGTTTACATTTTTATGTTAGAATCCATGATGATCTGTAGCAGATGTAGATCTGTACTTGTATATGCAGGTTGTCCCCAGAGTATAGCTCATGGGGGTATGGTAGGTAATTGACCCTGCCTCCTGAGCCCCCATTTTGCACCTAGCTCTGATAGGTGGACCTCGGGTTAAAAAAAAAATCAAAGTCGATTCTTCAAGCCTTCTGCCCACCCCGGCAAATATCTTTGAGAAATAACTGCTCAGCCAACCAAGCAAAGGCACAACTCTTGTGTCACTATGCTATGCCTGAAAAAATTAAACTGTAAAAGCATTAGCCTGTCCATCATTTAAAATAAACTGCTGAACTTCAGTGCCGTATGCCCAGAAGGTGGAGTGAGAGTGTGTGTGTGGGGGGGGGGGGCATGGGAGGCACAGAAAAAGAATTCTAGGAAAAGAAACATTTCATTTTCCCAGCACACAATACATTCAGGGTGTCCATTTCTCAAGTATTTAGCCTGCAGCGCTCAGCCGTTGCCCCCTTAAGCATCTCTGGTCAATAAGCTATTGTTTACTGTAAGCCCATTTTGTCATTTTGATGGTACAGATTTAAGCATGGCAAACTTTTCTTCTCGTTCCACTTCCCTACATACATGACTCCCTTTGGCTAGTGTCATATCATAAAGACCCACTTTAATGTCATGAATTAAATCAGGTCTGAGAGCTGAATGCTAATCCTATTAACTGACCTATGAAATCGTGGCATTGTAAATCTAGGTGAGCAATGGCTGAAGCTTCATATGATCTGGGTTATCCCGAGGTTGAGTCTTACATTAAAGAAAGAGGGGTCACATCTGTGCTCAGCATTTCAAAGGAGTTTCCTTTTAAATAAACAAAGAACACAGACACAACTAGGTAGCTACCAAGATGAGACAGGAGGAGGAGGATTGCCACCTTTTGGTATATTTAGGGCCCAGCCAGCTGGCGGGTTTGAGGAGGGTGGATATGTACCCAAGGCCTTTGAACTTCAGCTGTGCTACAATTTCATCCCATGCTGGTTATCCCATGCCAACTGTTGCCCTTTCACTCTGCAATTCAGGGATACTATCTGTCTGGGCCTTGAACGCACAATGAAAGATCCCTGCTTTTCCCTAAGCAGCCTTGCAAATACATCTATGAAACCTAGCCCACAAAAAAGGAAGATCCAACTTTTTCAATATGCCAAAGCTTCCCTGCCGGAAGTGATTCTTACAATAGGCAAGTGACTACTTGCAAGCCTGTTATATTTGATTAATTCTACTTCCTATTCAGTGCACAAGTGCCAAAAAGCAAAAGCAAAACAAAGAACAGCATGTAAAGTTGGATGCATCCTTAACTCTAGGAGAGATTTATACTTTGTCCCCTCTATGGAAGGCTTAGAGGACACACCAGCGAGGAAGCTAGACAATATTGGCTTTCTCTAACACAAACAGAACAACAACAGGCAACTTTTGACTCTACCCAGATACAACTATGTTCAGTGTCACCTAGCGACTATATAATGATACTATCCACACAAAGGGGCATGTAGTTTCAAGTCAGCAGAAATGACATCAGTTCAGTGCTTGAATAACAGGGATGTCAAGAGGTCCCCTGGCCTCCCTACATTTTGTGAGATCTCTTTTAGCAATTGTTTTTACTAGGGGTGCATGAAAGTCACTTACCTGGTCTCGCAGCTTTTTGCGGTGGGGGGGAGGCGCTTCGCTGCTCTCCCCGTGAAGTTCAGGCTGGGGGGGGGAGGCTTCCCGCCTCGCCCGGCCGAAATTCAGGCCGGGGAGGAGGCGCCTCGCCTCGCCCGGCCGTGAAATTAAAAGTTAAAAAAAAAACAACGCCCCCATGATAGGCTACGTGACGATTAACGTAGCCTATCATGGCTAGATCTGCAAAGTCAGCCATGATAGGCTACGTAAATCGTCACGTAGCCTATCACGGGTGACTTAAAAAAAAAAGAAGCGCGTACGCAAATGGCGGCCCCCATAGGGAGCCGCCATTCACGTTCCTTATTTGGTCGCTGTAGTCTACGTAAATCTTTACGTAGACTACGGCGAAAATAAGGGCAACGCAAATAGCGTTGCCCTTATTTTCGCCGTAGTCTACGTAATCTTTACGTAGACTACAGCGACCAAAGAAGGAACGTGAATGGCGGCTCCCTATGGGGGCCGCCATTAGCCGTACGCGCTTCTTTTTTTTTTTTTAAAGTCACCCGTGATACGATTTACGTAGCCTATCACGGCTGACTTTGCAAATCTAGCTGTGATAGGCTACGTTAATCGTCACGTAGCCTATCACGGGGGCTTTTTTCTTTTCTTTTATTGGAATGGCGGCGGCGGCGGCAGCCAGTCGAAAGATCGGCTGCTGCCCCCGCCCCTGACGAAGACCCGACGAACCGCCGCCGGGACCCGCCGCCGGGAGGGACATTCGGGAAAGGTAAGTCCCGTCCCGGGGGAGGTGCGGGGGGCGGGGGGTGGAGAATTTCTCCCCGAAACTTCTTCGGGGGGCCGAACACGTTGGCGCTCGGCCCCCCGAAGTTTCGGGGAGAAATTCTCCACCATCCCTAGTTTTTACAACCCTATGAGGGTGATTTGGTTAACATGGTTGAGGGAGTCAGGCAGAGGGTGAGGCTTCTGGGTTTCATTAAGGGCTTCTCCACTCAGCAGCTCCCTTTCTGTCTTCCTCCCGCTCTATCCAGGCTTATGAATGATTATGAATGGAGCAGGATGCAGAATACGAAGTTCCCCTTTTCCCCCATTACCCATTCAGTGTAATATAGGCAGCAGCTATGAAATGCCCCATGCTAATGTAACCCACTGGTATATTTCCTTTTAAGAATTCTGGAGGGGGGTGGATTAAAAATCTGTCTAATGATGTAAAATTGTCTATTGTTGTGGATAAACTTTTGCATGAGATACTCCCTATCCCATCTGATTATTTACTTGATATTGAGTAGGGATGTACGAAATTGACTCACTGTTTCATCCGGAATCATTCACAGTGGGGGGGAGGCGCTCCGTCTCTCCCCCCGAAATTCTCCGTGGCTGGCTCTGCTCCATTGCAACTCTGCAGAGCCACCAGCCAGGGCACCCACAGCCAGACATCCAGCCACTGGGCTGCGCAGGGACACAAATGGCAGCTGCCGTAGCCGCTGCCATTTGCGTCCCTGTCTTTTGCCATGATAGGCTACGTAAATATATACATATCCTATCACGGCAATAGGCAGGAATGCAAATAGCGGCCACCATAGCCACTATTTGTGCCCCTGTCTTTTGCTGCGATAGGCCACGTAAATATATATGTAGCCTATCATGGCAAAAGACAGGGACGCAAATGTGCTATGGCAGCCACCATTTGTGTTCCCGCCTATTGCCATGATAGGCTATGTATATATTTACGTAGCCTATCACGGCCTCTGCAGGGATGCAAATGGCGTCCCTGCGTTAGCCGTGATAGGCAACATAAATACTTACGTAGCCTATCACAGCCATTCAAAAGGAGGTGAATGGCGGCCGCAGATGCGGCCGCCATTCAAGGAGCACCGGAACGGCTGACAAAGTTAGGCTCTGTTCCGGGCCCATTTCGTGGGGTGGTGAGGCAGGTGGCTTCGTTCCACCATGGATTCCAGGGGGCCGAATGCACTGGGATTCGGCCTCCCTGGAATCCGTGGCAAAATTTTTCAACATCCCTAATATTGAGCAGGCATTTCGTGTGCCAAATGCTAAAGGGACTGATTACACGATCATAGTTCAATTTGCAAAAGTCTCCACAAAGAATTATATCTTGCATTTGGAAAGAGAGGGTGGAAGCCTTTCCTGGAAACAAGATAAAGTTATGTTATTTCCAGACTACATCAAACAGGTGGCAAATAAAAGAAGGCAATTTATCAAAGCAAAAAATATGGCAAAACAAATGAACTTACAATATTACTTAAAATATCCTGCTACACTTTGTATTGTGCCTGAAGGTCAGATGAAGAAGTTTCAAAATCATGAAATGGCGGAGGCATGGCTGAACGTAAAAATGCGTGAGAATTCTGTTGCAACCCCATAAACTGGAATATTTAAACAAGCTTTGTAAACTGTTTGTGTTTAGTCTACATGATCCAGGGTAGCTCAGAAGATAAATGATTATACATATATTCGTTTACTCTCTTTCATCTTTTGTTTTTTTCTTTTCTTTATATATTTTTTTCAAAATAGATAATATATCTAGTATAAAATATATTACTGACTGTTGATGGTTGATATTAAGTTTTATTATTATATAATACTACATATATATTTATTATTATTAATTAATTAATAATTAATAATAATAATATAGGTTTCTGGGAATGAATTGTAGACCTGTTTCTTTGATATAAGATTGATGATATGATATTGAAATGTAAGGTTGTTCATTAAACTGTAAGATTGTTAAGGTTATAGATATAGTTTTTAAAATAGAATGGCATCAGAGGCCAGGGGGTATTGGAGTTAAATCTTAATTCTTTAAAGGGGAGGGAGGGAGAGAGGGGGAGGGAAGGGGAAAGAATCTTCTTTTTTCACTTCCTTTTCTCCTCCCTTTTCCTTTTTTTCCCCTTCTCTCTTTGTTATTGTGGTGCCCTCATCAGAATATTGTATTGTTGAGAAATTATAGTATTGATCAGGCTGTTGGTAATTTTGGTATTGTTTATTTCATTTATAAAGATAAAATAAATAAAAATATATTAAAAAAAATTCTGGAGGGGGGATATTCCTGCACATGCTCAGTAAGGGAGTGAGATAAGGAGTGTTCTTACTAAGTTGGTCCTGGGGGAGGAGGGAAGAAGGGCGCATTTCCCATTATCTTATGCCTTCTCTTCCCCCTGATGCAATAGTGCCAGTGGATTCATTATAGCCGAGGTACAGATCCTTTTCCAGCCAAAGGGGCAAATTCCATTTCGGAGAAGGTTTTGGGTTCTGCATTCAAGTGGTGGATGGGGCCAAAGTAAAGGAGGTGGGATCAAAAGCAAAAGGATCAGGGCCCCCAGTACCAGCATATTTTAGCTTAAAGCTCTTACTTTTTTAGATTTATACGCAAAATAGAGCCGTGTATCTTGCGTATAAATCTATGGGCACATCCTGCCAATCACCATTTTTTAAAGCAACATGGTGATCGGCATGGAGGTGAACGGGTCCAGGTAAGTGGCCCTCAAGCTGGGCGGCTCCGCAGAATCCTCGCGGAGTGGAGTCACTCCGGAGAATTCGGGGAGGGGGAGAACGTATCACCTCCCCTGCCCCCCGGGCGGATTCCCCACTGGAATGGATGGTGGGGAATCCGTACATCTGTACCTGTACGGCTGCTGTTCCTGCCAACATAACACACCTGTCACTGCAGCAAAGGTGGCATCCTGCTCTTCTTGCATACTGCTAGTTTATTTTAGAGACGTTTGAGCAGCACTACCTGCCACAATGGCAAGCGACATGTAGGTGAACCCTCAAAGGCTAGAGGAAAACTTAAGGGCCAAACTTGATGTGGTGTTAAATGTGCTTTTTAAAAAATGCACAAGCCATCAGCTGGGGAAGGTGACAGTATTATTTATTTATTTATTTATTTCATTTCTATACCACCCAATAGCCAAAGCTCTCTGTAGTAACTGAGGCAACACCCAATAGACATGAATAACTATTAGACACAATGAACAGCATCCCTTTAAGAAACAGAATAATAACTACAAAAACAATTAATCAAATCAAACATAAGACGCAGAAGTGAACATCAAGGCAGTTAAAATACTGCCACACAATGCCAGGAAAATTCCCACTATTGCACTTTTCTGAACAGCCTGTTCCAATTATGTGCTTCCCCACATGCACCCACAAAACTGACCAAATGCATGGAGGTGGACAAGGACACACAGCTCCTCCCTGTCCACCTGGTGGACCACCTCTGGCACTGCCATTGTTACCTGTAGGGACAGATCATCCAGTTGCCTCCTATGTGTGCACAAACATATGGGATCATATGGTCCATTTTTCCTGATTACATTAGGTCTATCGTTTCAGGCTGCTGGGCACATTTTGAGTTTTGAGAGGTTGTTCTCACAAAATGGTTGCCATGTAGGGGCTGGCCCATTCCAAAATGGCTGCCATGGTGAGTGTCACCACTCATTTCCCAGAAGGCAATGGGTGAGGCCAAAAGAAAAGTAACTTGTCCAAAAACCTAAGCCTAAAGCAGAGGTGGGCTCTTCACCACCCAAGTCTTCATTTGCTGATGGAGCATGATCAACAAAGAGACCAGGCAGTCTTCCATGGGGTACAAATGTAAAGGCCCTAGCTCTTCCCTGGAAACAGGATGCTGGAGTAGATGCACTCACAGTCTGATCCAGCAGGGATCTCCTAATCTTCTTATGAAGAGAACAAGAGGGAACTTAGGAGTAGGGATGTGAGAACACATCCCAGCTCAGGTTCTCCGGGTGCCCTCCGAGCTCTCCCCCTGCTCACTGGACCTCCAGGCTGCAGTCGAGCCCCCGCTTCCACTCTCGGTAAGCAGCCCACAACTTTCCTGGGCCTGTTCTTCATTATTCTGATTGCCATGTTTTTAAAAAACATGGTGATCGGCAGCGCTTGCCCATAGACTTATACACAAAATAGCGCTGTGAAACTAGAGTCTATGGGCAATTCACTGCGCTTTTCACATGTAAGTCTATGGGCAAGTGCTGCCAATCACCATGTTTTTTAAAAACATGGCGATCAGGATAATGACAAACAGGCCCGGGTAAGTTGCAGGCAGCTTACTGAGCACGGGGGGGGGGGGAGGCTCGACTGCAGCCTAGAGGGACAGTGAGCAGGGGAGAGCTCGGCGGGGGACATGGGTGCCAGCAGTCCAAAAGATTTGCGGACCAAACGGGACCTACACCATCCCTAGTTATGAGTGAAGGTGTTCCCTAAGATACAGTGGTCCAAACCCAGTCTGAGCATAAATACCAACATGGTGAAATGGGCCTGGAAACTTATAGGCAGCTGTGGAGGTGAGCTACAGTAGGATTGCTCTTTCAGGCTTCTCCTCAACAGAGGTGAGCTGCACGAGTTGCAGCTTCCGAGCCCTCTCTGAAGGCAGCCCTGCATAGAGCAGACTGCAGTAATCTAGACCAGAGCAGAGGCAAGATTCCTGATGGTGTTGGGTCTACTGGTTGTCTACTGGAAGGCAACTAGGGATGGCAGAGAATTCCGCCACGGATCTCGGTGAGGCCGAATGCCAGTGCATTCGGCCCCCCAAACTCCGTGGCGGAAAGGCCTGCCACCCCTCCGCCCCCCTGCGGATTCCCCCTGGGACGAGACTTACCTGGGGCGGATCTTCCGGGTGGCGGCGGCGGCTCCGGCTGCAGCAACGGTGGCGGTAGCTGCAGCGGCTGGTCTTCTGAACGGCTGCCACCGCCGCCATTTCCAGTCTTATTTAAAAAAAAAAAGAGTGATAGGCTACGTAAAGATTTACATAGCCTATCATGGCTGGGTGGGTTTAAAACAAACAAACAAACCACGTATGCAAATGGCGGCGGCTACAGCCGCTGCAATTTGCGTTCCTCATTTTTGGCCGTATTAGTCTACGTAAATATTTACGTAGATTATGTAGGGATGGCGGAGAATTTATCCACAAATCTCCGGGAGGCCGAATGCCACCTCATCCGGCCCCCCGAAATTGGTGGAGAAATTCTCCGCCGCCCCCCCCCCCGGGATGGGACTTACCTCGTGCAAATGTCCCTCTCGGCGGAGGGTCCTGGCAGCGTTTCGGCGGCGTTTCGGCGGGGGCAGCAGCTGGTCTTCTGACTGGCTGCCGCCGCCGCCATTGCAAAATAAAAAAGGAAAGTAAAAAAAAAAAAAAAACACCCATGATAGGTTACGTAATGATTTACGTAGCCTATCACAGCTAGATTTCCAACGTCAGCCATGATAGGCTATGTAAATCGTCACGTAGCCTATCACGGGTGACTTTGAAAAAAAAAAGCGCGTACGCAAATGGCGGCGCCCATGGGGTGCCGCCATTTGCGTTCCTTAGTTTGGCACGGCTAGTCTACGTAAAGATTTATGTAGACTACGGCGAAAATAAGGGCAACGCAAATAGCGTTCCCTTATTTTCGCTGTAGTCTACGGAAATGTTTACGTAGACTAGATGTGCCAAACTAAGGAACGCAAATGGCGGTGCCCCATGGGTGCCGCCATTTGCATACGCGCTTTTTTTTTTTTCAAAGTCACCCATGATAGGCTACGTGACGATTTACATAGCCTATCATGGCTGACTTTGGAAATCTAGCCGTGATAGGCTACGTAAATCGTTACGTAGCCTATCACGGGTGTGGTTTTTGTTTTTTTTTACTTTCCTTTTTTTTCGCAGCCAGGTAGATGGGGCGCTCTTCCCCGGCCTGAATTTTGGCGGCGAGGGATGGGGTGCCTCCCTCCCTGCCTGAATTTCGGCCGGGCGAGGCGGGGCGCCTCCCCCCCCTCGCCTGAACTTCGGGGGGAGAACAAAAGCGCCTCCCCTCCACCGCAAAGCAAGCTGCTGGACCAGGTAAGTCCCTTTCATCCATCCCTAAGACTATGACGGTGAAAATAAAGGGGAACGCAAATAGCGTAGCGGGCGCTATTTGTGTCCCTTTTTGATTCACCGTTTTAGCTTACATAAAGATTTACGTAGGCTAAAACGGTGAATAAAAAAGGGACGCAAATAGCGCCCGCTACACTATTTGCGTTCCCCTTTATTTTCGCCGTCATAGTCTACGTAAATATTTACGTAGATTCAGACGGCCAAAAATAAGGAACAGAAATGGCGGCAGCCGTAGCCGCCGCCATTTGCGTACGCGGTTTTTTTCCACAGAGCCCTCCGCGGCTGGAAATCCAGCTGCAGACAGCTCTGGGCTGGTCTGGACCTGGCCGGCTGCTCCGCAGAGCTGCCGCGGAGCACAGCCAGCCATCGAGGATTCCGGGGGGAGGGACGGAACGCCTCCCCCCCACCATCAACATAATCCGCAAAAGGTAAGTCACTTTCGTACATCCCTAAAGGCAACAGACCAGCCATCTGTTATTCACAAGCACTGTTCCAAGAGGCGCTCCTTAATTGACCAGTCACGGTTTCTATTGGTATTCTGTTTTTTAAATTAGGTTAATTTTAATCTGGTGTTTTAATCTTTTTATCCTTTTACTGTTTTATCTCTTGTGTTCACTGCTCCAAAATCAGTTCTAGATATGCAGTGGTATAGAAATACTGAAAGTAAATAAATAAAATATTTAAAACCATTCTGAAAAGCAAGAAAATGTATATTTGGTGGGAGGAAAAGAATAATCATGTAGAATAAATAACTAGAATTTCATAGACTGCTCTTATTTATCATCGGTCGATCTATATATACTTATTCTGCATAATATATTCCACTTCCAAAAGGCTTTTCCATGGTGGAACCCCAGTTATGGAATGCCCTTCTCAAAGAGGTTCATCTGGCATCTACGTTGTGGTCTTTGGCAACAGGTGAATACCTTCTTATTATCCCAGGTATTTTAGCCTTTCAGATTTTATTGTTTTAAATTTGTTATTGTATTTTTGAATCTTTACACTGCTGCTGGTTTTCACTTCGGTTTTACACTGTCGTTTTAAACTTCTAAAAGTTTTATATTATGTTTGATCATGCTGTATGTTATGGTTGTAATCTTTGTGAACTGCCCAAAGAGCTTTGGCTATTGGGTGGTGTAGAAATGTAATAAATAAAGCTCAAAAGAGGGGTCTGCTACAATCACATGGTTGAGAGTAATTTTTTCAAACAAACGGAGCCACAAATGAAAGGAACTGAACTCTCCCAGCACCCACCACTTCCCCAAAGCCTCTCCCCTAGTCACTTTTCCCCTACATGATGTCAGGAAGTAGACTGCGGTGAGGAAGTCCACAGATACAGAGAGAATTTGGCTCCTCCCTCCAATTTTGCACCCAACTTTTTCTTCCAAAGTGGAGCCCTGCCACTTGCATTGGTTTTTAACAAATGGATTTGCTGCCATTACAATGCAGTATGAGGCTAGGTTTCCAGTCAATATGAAGGCAAGGGCAGAGGAAATGGAGGGAGAGCAGTATATGGGAGGAAAATAGGGGCTGGGCCAAAGAATGGCAGTCATGGTGGAGGCACAAGGAGGTGAGCTGGTAAGCTTACTGCTGAACAGCCATTTGTCAGGGATGCTCTGACTTAGGGATGGACGAAAGTCCCTTACCCGGTCCCGCAACTGTTTTCGATGGGGGGGAGGTGCTCCGTTTCTCCCCCTGAAATTCTTGGCAGGTGGGGAGGTGCCCCGCCCCTCCCTGCTGAAATTCTGGCCGGGGGGGAGGCGCCCCATCAGTCCCCGCCGAAATTCTGGCCAGGGGGAGCGCCCCGCCTCTCCGGCCATGAAAGAAAAAAGTTATGTAAAAAAAAAAAAACACGTGATAGGCTATGTAACGATTTACGTAGCCTATCACGGCTAGATTTTCAAAGTCAGCTGTGATAGGCTACGTAAATCGTTACGTAGCCTATCACGGCTGACTTTGGGGGGAAAAAAAAGCATGTACACAAATGGCGGCGCCCATGGGCGCCGCCATTTGCTTTCCTTATTTGGGCACGGGTAGTCTACGTAAAGATTTACGTAGACTACGGCAAAAATAAGGGCAACGCTACTCTGACTTGGATTCCTGCATTGAGCAGGGGATTGCACTCAATGGTCTTGTAGGCCCCTTCCAACCCTACTATTCTGTGATTCTATGAACACCAGTGGGAAATCCTTCACAGCATTATTATCCACCTTTGAATCCCCTGTGTTTAATCACCGCCCACACTTTTCTGAATCGTTCTTCAAAGTATGGCTCAGCAACTGGAGATCTGGAGGCCAAATATCCCTGCAAATGTGGTAAGGCAAATGTGGCACAGCAACAAAACCTGCTGGAAGGAGAATATTAAAGGCTGGGAGCATGGACCTTCAATCCCTTCCCAGTCACACTGTCTATGAAAACCAAACAGGGCCTGCTTATCCATAACCTACCACGCTGGACCCAAATCATTAGGAGCCTGGTGGCGTTTTGCAGCCTTCCTGGGACAACAAGAATGAGTGCAATGGGTGGAGGGGTGTCATGCACATGACAGGCTGTGGCATGTGGTTGTGTTTTGTTTGATGGGTCACATATTGTACAGGCCTGAGATCTTATCCCCACCTACCTGGGAGTAAGCCCAGCTGAACTCAATGGAACTTGTTTCTAAGTAGGCATGTATGGGATTGTGCCATCAATCTGTGATTCTGAGGAGGACAAATCATACTCTAAACTTTTGATCCTGAGATAGATGGGATCTGTGGCTGCTGCCAATCAACCTCTCCCCCATCCATCTCTCCCCAGTCAGTTTTTTTCTAGTAAAAAAAAAAAAAAAAGTGTGATGGGGGCCACTGCCTTCACCATTTTCCTGTCACGTGGACGTGGCAGCCAATGAACTGGAGGAAGGGTGGGGAAATGCCAGACAAGGAAATGCCACCCATAATGACATCACATTAATCCTTTCTAAATTTGCATCTATACATACAGATCAGCGTATGCAAATTTTACGCAAATTGGTGCCATCGTTTGTCTTTACTTTTTGGTGATGAAATTCCCATTTGGGGGTGATTTATATGTGGTCACCCTAATGTCTAGTTAGTCCCCAACCTTACATGGCAACCCTAAGGAATACACCCAAACAGGCCCACCTAAGAAGCCTTGCAAGCACAATACTGAGAACATTTTCTCTGAATGACTCCTATGTTCCAGAATAACTCTTGTCCCAAGTTAAATAGAAAGGTCCTGGTCAAATCAAGCAGGTTGCAGAGTTAGGCAAGTGTGCAAATAACGAAGAAAAAAAGATGTTCAAATGCCATTGTTAACGGATCCCTGACAGAGTTGTAAATTGCAATTGCTGCCTGCTCTTGAAATGCAAGAAGCTCAAATAAGACAGTTTCTATTACTGCTGCATATTGATGTGTTTTGCTATTAATTTCCCATCTTTACTTTCACTTTAATGTACCTTTAATTAGGCAATAATATATAATCTTCCATTCATTTATCATTTCTGCTCAAAGTGGAGGGTGGAGAGCCTAGGGTGGCACTGTAGCAAGAGACTAAATAAAATGCCAGCTCTTGACAGCACCTTTAATGTGTCATAAAAGATAATGGATGTGCCAGTCACTCACATGCTAATGATCTAACATTTTTCTAAGCTTTACTTCATATTATAGTATGAACTGTAAAAAAAGAAAAGAAAAAGGAAAGGAAATTCTAAATCTAGAGAAAAACACTGTTATCAGAAGTCTAATCAAGGACATGGGGTCAATATGCTGCAAGTAGGGATGCTGGAGAAAATTGAGACAGACTAAAATGAGCTCAGATTTCTAAGAATCTGACCACAGAATCTGCTGCAGAGTGACCCCCTCCGGCCATGAGGAGTCTGTAGACTTCTGGATGATTTTTTTACTTTCTCAAAATTTACGCATATAAATTAGTAGGGAAATTCATAAGTTTCTTCTGAGGAAACATTGAATGGAATGGGGACAATACGCTAAATGTTACGTACTGAAGTAAATTATCGAAATATTTATGTAAATATTTATGTAAATACTTACATAATTATTTGCGTATTTTTCCACGACGAGAAAAAAAAATTCACATCCGTCCATGGGCGGATGATGGAACGAAAGGCACCTGACAATCTGCGAAACACAGACAGAGAGGATTTTACACAGTCCGCACATCCCTAACTGCAAGTAAATATAAAATGGAATGCAAAAAACAGAAACACAAACCTTTGAAAATTGACAAGCAAGGAAACTTGCATCCTTGAAGTTGTTCAAACAACATATTTCAGCAAACTGTAATATTTCTTTTCAGGCAGGTAGCCAATTGTGGAGGCAAGATAGTTGTAAAACCAAAATGCTTATTCTACAAAGTACAACTATCAAACATAATAACAAATCTTATCCAGACTCAGGCTGTGCCAAACTCCTATCCAGTTTCCAGTCATGTGGTACATCTCTTTCCTAGGAGGCCTTCTGAGAGTTGCCCTTAAAGTGAGCATACTTCATGTACTACAGGCTATCTGTGGCAGAAACTGGACATACATGGCAGGGAGACTGTCAGGATTGAGTTAGTGTTGTGGGCAACCATACCTGAATCCAAAACTGAGTTGTGTGTCCTCCAATAGGACCCACTTTCCAACTCAGAACCCAGGTCTTCAAAAACAAAGACAACAAAGAGCCTAAACTGAAGCTCAGTCAAGATTTGGAATGTGCGAATAAGCAAAACTCAAGCTTGCTGAAGTTCTCCAAATTCATCTCGAAGTTCGTTCTGACTTGAATCCATATCAGATATTGAGGTTTGTTTGTTTTTTCTTTTCGCACAAAAATCCGTCTGTATTTCACATCAACTGTGCTCAATTTTTAAACTTATGCCTTCTTCTTTCATTGATTAAAGTGTATTTGCACACATTTTTCAAACATATGCATTTTTTATGCACATTTTATAAATGTACACATACTGTCGAATGCTTGGGGGGGGGCACGAATCACACTGCAAGCTCAGAAACATATGGACTTTGACTGCAGCTTGGGTAAAATGCTGCTGAAAAACAAACTGAAACAAATTTCTCATACATCCCTAGTTAAGACAGGGCAGCGCTCACTTTGTGGAACAAGTATCCCATGTCCAAGTCCTTCTTGAGAGGAATAATCATGGCCAAAAGGATGGTCAGAATCAAGGCCCAACAAGTATACCTGGAGAGGTGGAGCAGCCAGACTGAGTTCATAACCCTTACTTGCTGCCTAGAACCTCCATAGATCTCATCTTAGCCTAGCTACCTTCTGAACACCTTCTATCCTGCTCAGCCTTGCGGCCTCTACTGCTGGACAGCTCCCCTGCTTTGCTCCAAGACCAGAAAAGGAGATCATGACAGTAGCAGGTGTGTGTGTGTGTGTGTGTGTGTGTGTGTAGACTTACTTTAATGAGAAGGACACTGGACCCACCCTATCCCATGCCTCACTGCCCTCAATCTGTTGGTGCAGCCACTTTTCCCCATTCCTGGCTCACTTCTGGTATGGGAGCCAAAGGAGGAAAAAGTGATTTGGGCAACTTCCTGTGGAGATGAAAGGTGCTGAAGGGGAATGGCTCAGCAAGCAGGTTAGAGGTGCAGAATGCTTCCCCTCCAGCACCCCTCTCTTGCGCACTCCTTTTACTGATAAAGAGAGAGATTCACCCTCCATTTTGTATGTAAGGGTTAGGAATGGAAGGATCAGTCTATTTCTGGTCTGTGTCAGCTTCATCTGACACAGATGAAACATTGTCTGTTTCCCGCCTCCCAGCTGAGCAGAGCAGAGCAGAGCAAGCTGCTCCAGCTGGTCCAGGGACTACAGAAGCAGGCAAGCTCCCAGAGAGCGAGCGAACAGAGCGAGCGAACAGGGGGAGCAAACAGGAGTTGGCCAGGGGAGTTGCAGTGGTTGAAGAGACAAAGGAGACAAAGGAGACAGAGGCTAAGAGGTAAGTGGGTTGCAGGAAGCCCAGGGCGCTGCCCTTTATCCTTCTGACTGGCTGTGAGCTCACCAGGAGCTTCTGAGAGCTCCAACTGAATTGGAGGGGTGTGGCCTGAGTACTCCCAGCAGCTGACTGGGCGGGAAGCTTCAGTCTGTTTCCCGCCTCCCAGCTGAGCAGAGCAGAGCAGAGCAAGCTGCTCCAGCTGGTCCAGGGACTACAGAAGCAGGCAAGCTCCCAGAGAGCGAGCGAACAGAGCGAGCGAACAGGGGGAGCAAACAGGAGTTGGCCAGGGGAGTTGCAGTGGTTGAAGAGACAAAGGAGACAAAGGAGACAGAGGCTAAGAGGTAAGTGGGTTGCAGGAAGCCCAGGGCGCTGCCCTTTATCCTTCTGACTGGCTGTGAGCTCACCAGGAGCTTCTGAGAGCTCCAACTGAATTGGAGGGGTGTGGCCTGAGTACTCCCAGCAGCTGACTGGGCGGGAAGCTTCAGTCTGTTTCCCGCCTCCCAGCTGAGCAGAGCAGAGCAGAGCAAGCTGCTCCAGCTGGTCCAGGGACTACAGAAGCAGGCAAGCTCCCAGAGAGCGAGCGAACAGAGCGAGCGAACAGGGGGAGCAAACAGGAGTTGGCCAGGGGAGTTGCAGTGGTTGAAGAGACAAAGGAGACAAAGGAGACAGAGGCTAAGAGGTAAGTGGGTTGCAGGAAGCCCAGGGCGCTGCCCTTTATCCTTCTGACTGGCTGTGAGCTCACCAGGAGCTTCTGAGAGCTCCAACTGAATTGGAGGGGTGTGGCCTGAGTACTCCCAGCAGCTGACTGGGCGGGAAGCTTCAGTCTGTTTCCCGCCTCCCAGCTGAGCAGAGCAGAGCAGAGCAAGCTGCTCCAGCTGGTCCAGGGACTACAGAAGCAGGCAAGCTCCCAGAGAGCGAGCGAACAGAGCGAGCGAACAGGGGGAGCAAACAGGAGTTGGCCAGGGGAGTTGCAGTGGTTGAAGAGACAAAGGAGACAAAGGAGACAGAGGCTAAGAGGTAAGTGGGTTGCAGGAAGCCCAGGGCGCTGCCCTTTATCCTTCTGACTGGCTGTGAGCTCACCAGGAGCTTCTGAGAGCTCCAACTGAATTGGAGGGGTGTGGCCTGAGTACTCCCAGCAGCTGACTGGGCGGGAAGCTTCAGTCTGTTTCCCGCCTCCCAGCTGAGCAGAGCAGAGCAGAGCAAGCTGCTCCAGCTGGTCCAGGGACTACAGAAGCAGGCAAGCTCCCAGAGAGCGAGCGAACAGAGCGAGCGAACAGGGGGAGCAAACAGGAGTTGGCCAGGGGAGTTGCAGTGGTTGAAGAGACAAAGGAGACAAAGGAGACAGAGGCTAAGAGGTAAGTGGGTTGCAGGAAGCCCAGGGCGCTGCCCTTTATCCTTCTGACTGGCTGTGAGCTCACCAGGAGCTTCTGAGAGCTCCAACTGAATTGGAGGGGTGTGGCCTGAGTACTCCCAGCAGCTGACTGGGCGGGAAGCTTCAGTCTGTTTCCCGCCTCCCAGCTGAGCAGAGCAGAGCAGAGCAAGCTGCTCCAGCTGGTCCAGGGACTACAGAAGCAGGCAAGCTCCCAGAGAGCGAGCGAACAGAGCGAGCGAACAGGGGGAGCAAACAGGAGTTGGCCAGGGGAGTTGCAGTGGTTGAAGAGACAAAGGAGACAAAGGAGACAGAGGCTAAGAGGTAAGTGGGTTGCAGGAAGCCCAGGGCGCTGCCCTTTATCCTTCTGACTGGCTGTGAGCTCACCAGGAGCTTCTGAGAGCTCCAACTGAATTGGAGGGGTGTGGCCTGAGTACTCCCAGCAGCTGACTGGGCGGGAAGCTTCAGTCTGTTTCCCGCCTCCCAGCTGAGCAGAGCAGAGCAGAGCAAGCTGCTCCAGCTGGTCCAGGGACTACAGAAGCAGGCAAGCTCCCAGAGAGCGAGCGAACAGAGCGAGCGAACAGGGGGAGCAAACAGGAGTTGGCCAGGGGAGTTGCAGTGGTTGAAGAGACAAAGGAGACAAAGGAGACAGAGGCTAAGAGGTAAGTGGGTTGCAGGAAGCCCAGGGCGCTGCCCTTTATCCTTCTGACTGGCTGTGAGCTCACCAGGAGCTTCTGAGAGCTCCAACTGAATTGGAGGGGTGTGGCCTGAGTACTCCCAGCAGCTGACTGGGCGGGAAGCTTCAGTCTGTTTCCCGCCTCCCAGCTGAGCAGAGCAGAGCAGAGCAAGCTGCTCCAGCTGGTCCAGGGACTACAGAAGCAGGCAAGCTCCCAGAGAGCGAGCGAACAGAGCGAGCGAACAGGGGGAGCAAACAGGAGTTGGCCAGGGGAGTTGCAGTGGTTGAAGAGACAAAGGAGACAAAGGAGACAGAGGCTAAGAGGTAAGTGGGTTGCAGGAAGCCCAGGGCGCTGCCCTTTATCCTTCTGACTGGCTGTGAGCTCACCAGGAGCTTCTGAGAGCTCCAACTGAATTGGAGGGGTGTGGCCTGAGTACTCCCAGCAGCTGACTGGGCGGGAAGCTTCAGTCTGTTTCCCGCCTCCCAGCTGAGCAGAGCAGAGCAGAGCAAGCTGCTCCAGCTGGTCCAGGGACTACAGAAGCAGGCAAGCTCCCAGAGAGCGAGTGAACAGAGCGAGCGAACAGGGGGAGCAAACAGGAGTTGGCCAGGGGAGTTGCAGTGGTTGAAGAGACAAAGGAGACAAAGGAGACAGAGGCTAAGAGGTAAGTGGGTTGCAGGAAGCCCAGGGCGCTGCCCTTTATCCTTCTGACTGGCTGTGAGCTCACCAGGAGCTTCTGAGAGCTCCAACTGAATTGGAGGGGTGTGGCCTGAGTACTCCCAGCAGCTGACTGGGCGGGAAGCTTCAGTCTGTTTCCCGCCTCCCAGCTGAGCAGAGCAGAGCAGAGCAAGCTGCTCCAGCTGGTCCAGGGACTACAGAAGCAGGCAAGCTCCCAGAGAGCGAGCGAACAGAGCGAGCGAACAGGGGGAGCAAACAGGAGTTGGCCAGGGGAGTTGCAGTGGTTGAAGAGACAAAGGAGACAAAGGAGACAGAGGCTAAGAGGTAAGTGGGTTGCAGGAAGCCCAGGGCGCTGCCCTTTATCCTTCTGACTGGCTGTGAGCTCACCAGGAGCTTCTGAGAGCTCCAACTGAATTGGAGGGGTGTGGCCTGAGTACTCCCAGCAGCTGACTGGGCGGGAAGCTTCAGTCTGTTTCCCGCCTCCCAGCTGAGCAGAGCAGAGCAGAGCAAGCTGCTCCAGCTGGTCCAGGGACTACAGAAGCAGGCAAGCTCCCAGAGAGCGAGCGAACAGAGCGAGCGAACAGGGGGAGCAAACAGGAGTTGGCCAGGGGAGTTGCAGTGGTTGAAGAGACAAAGGAGACAAAGGAGACAGAGGCTAAGAGGTAAGTGGGTTGCAGGAAGCCCAGGGCGCTGCCCTTTATCCTTCTGACTGGCTGTGAGCTCACCAGGAGCTTCTGAGAGCTCCAACTGAATTGGAGGGGTGTGGCCTGAGTACTCCCAGCAGCTGACTGGGCGGGAAGCTTCAGTCTGTTTCCCGCCTCCCAGCTGAGCAGAGCAGAGCAGAGCAAGCTGCTCCAGCTGGTCCAGGGACTACAGAAGCAGGCAAGCTCCCAGAGAGCGAGCGAACAGAGCGAGCGAACAGGGGGAGCAAACAGGAGTTGGCCAGGGGAGTTGCAGTGGTTGAAGAGACAAAGGAGACAAAGGAGACAGAGGCTAAGAGGTAAGTGGGTTGCAGGAAGCCCAGGGCGCTGCCCTTTATCCTTCTGACTGGCTGTGAGCTCACCAGGAGCTTCTGAGAGCTCCAACTGAATTGGAGGGGTGTGGCCTGAGTACTCCCAGCAGCTGACTGGGCGGGAAGCTTCAGTCTGTTTCCCGCCTCCCAGCTGAGCAGAGCAGAGCAGAGCAAGCTGCTCCAGCTGGTCCAGGGACTACAGAAGCAGGCAAGCTCCCAGAGAGCGAGCGAACAGAGCGAGCGAACAGGGGGAGCAAACAGGAGTTGGCCAGGGGAGTTGCAGTGGTTGAAGAGACAAAGGAGACAAAGGAGACAGAGGCTAAGAGGTAAGTGGGTTGCAGGAAGCCCAGGGCGCTGCCCTTTATCCTTCTGACTGGCTGTGAGCTCACCAGGAGCTTCTGAGAGCTCCAACTGAATTGGAGGGGTGTGGCCTGAGTACTCCCAGCAGCTGACTGGGCGGGAAGCTTCAGTCTGTTTCCCGCCTCCCAGCTGAGCAGAGCAGAGCAGAGCAAGCTGCTCCAGCTGGTCCAGGGACTACAGAAGCAGGCAAGCTCCCAGAGAGCGAGCGAACAGAGCGAGCGAACAGGGGGAGCAAACAGGAGTTGGCCAGGGGAGTTGCAGTGGTTGAAGAGACAAAGGAGACAAAGGAGACAGAGGCTAAGAGGTAAGTGGGTTGCAGGAAGCCCAGGGCGCTGCCCTTTATCCTTCTGACTGGCTGTGAGCTCACCAGGAGCTTCTGAGAGCTCCAACTGAATTGGAGGGGTGTGGCCTGAGTACTCCCAGCAGCTGACTGGGCGGGAAGCTTCAGTCTGTTTCCCGCCTCCCAGCTGAGCAGAGCAGAGCAGAGCAAGCTGCTCCAGCTGGTCCAGGGACTACAGAAGCAGGCAAGCTCCCAGAGAGCGAGCGAACAGAGCGAGTGAACAGGGGGAGCAAACAGGAGTTGGCCAGGGGAGTTCGGCAGGGGAGGTCAAGGGGGAGGCCCCTAACATTTTTTTTTTTTAACTAACTTTTTCCCATTTATTTGTCTTGTAACACACACTTCCACACCAGTGGGACTCTGCTTTTAACCTCTACTGAGTAGAGGAGCAGGCACAGGCTAGTCTAGAACAATCACAAAGCTAGACACAAAAAGGGAAAAGGGGCTATGGAAGGACAAGACTCTCCAGTGGTGGTGACCTGCAAGGTGTGTGCAATGTTTGTTTTCTTGCCTGAGAACAACATGGCCTACACCTGCAACAAGTGCAAGTTGATCACGCTGCTGGAGGAAAAAGTAAGTGGACTGGAGCGGCGACTGTCAACCCTCCGGGGAATAAGAGAACACGAAGAGTTCTTGGACAGAATGGGGGAACTACAGCAGCAAAGGGCAGACCAGAAGCTTGAAGAGCAACAGCAAGATGAGGCAGAAGTGGGAAATGCTGAGGAGAAGAAAAATGGAGTAGAGGATACTCCTTGGAAAACGGTGACAGTTAGGAGAAGAAGAACTAGACGCCACTCTGCACCAGTGGAAGCGGTGGAGCTGTGGAACCGATTCCAGGTACTTGCAGATGAGACTGGAGGACAGCCTGCAGAGGAAGAATCACAGGGGAACCTGCATGAGAGTGAGCAAGAGGCTAAAGGTCAGTCAAACAGAGGCGATGAAACCCAGGCCTACAAGAAGAAGAAGAGAAGAGTGGTAGTAGTGGGAGACTCCTTGCTGCGTGGGATCGAGACCCAAGTATGTCGCGAAGACCCGTGGACTCGCCAGGTATGTTGTCTCCCGGGAGGACAGATTAGAGACGTGACTGAAAGGTTGCCTGCACTCATAAAGCCCACTGACAGGTATCCCTTTCTTCTCATCCATGTGGGAACAAATGATACCGCCAAGCGGAGCTACGAAGAGATCACGTCAGACTTTGAAGCTTTGGGAAGGAAACTCAAGAACTTTGGGGCCCAGATAGTTTTCTCATCCATCCTTCCAGTAGTTAGAAGAGGGATAGAAAGGGAACGAAAAATACTCCGGGTGAATGACTGGCTACGAAGGTGGTGCCGACGAGAGAGATTTGGATTCTGGGACCATGGGCTATACTTCCTGGAAGATGGGCTGTTGGCTAGGGATGGGTTGCACCTCACAAAGGCTGGGAAGAATGTGTTTGGACACAGCATGAAGAACTTCATCAGGAGGGCTTTAAACTGAATCCTACGGGGAAGGGAGATGTAATGTTGGGGGTAACAATGGACGTAGGCGCATGCACTGCAATGGAGAGAACAGCGCTGATAGCGCCCAATAATAGTCTTCAGACACAGGTAGGAAGAAAGCCAGACTATGAAGCACATGGTCTTCGATGTCTATATACTAATGCCCAGAGTATGGGAAACAAACAGAATGAACTTGAACTCTTAATACAGGAGGGAAATTATGACTTGATAGGTATAACTGAGACTTGGTGGGATGACTCTCATGACTGGAATACAGCAATTGAAGGATATAACTTGTTCAAAAAGAACAGGAGGAACAGAAAGGGAGGCGGGGTTGCACTGTATGTGAAAAATACATATCTCTGCACAGAAATACAGGAGGAGGAGCTTGGTAGCCCCATCGAGAGCATCTGGGTTGAAATAAATGGAGCAAAGAATAAAAGGAACCTGGTGGTCGGAGTCTACTACCGGCCACCCAATCAAGGAGAAGCCAAGGATGAAACTTTTGAAAAGCAAATAGCCAATGTTTTAAGGAAGCATGATGTAGTAGTAATGGGGGACTTCAATTTCCCCGATATTTGTTGGGAGACAAATTCTGCAAAACATGGCCCCTCCAGGAAATTCCTGACTTGTGTGGCGGATAACTTCCTCCTACAGAAAGTAGAGGAAGGAACTAGAGGATCGGCTATCCTTGACTTGATCCTAACCAACAGAGATGACTTAGTGGATAAAGTAGCAGTTACAGGAACTCTGGGGGAAAGCGACCATGTTGTACTTGAGTTCTTGGTTCTAAGGGAAGCAAAAGCCGAGTGTACTCAAACGCGTACCCTGGATTTTAGGAAAGCTGATTTTAATAAACTCAGAACAATGATCAGTAAGGTCCCATGGCAAACAATGCTAGCGAGAAAAGGAGTCCAAGATGGGTGGGAACTTTTAAAAAAGGAAATTCTCAAGGCACAATCACAAACAATTCCAACAAGAAGAAAAGGTGGAAGACAACAGAAGAAGCCAATGTGGCTTCACAAAAAGCTTAGGGATGACCTGAAAACAAAAAAGGACACATATAAGAAGTGGAAAGAAGGCCAAGTAACAAAGGAAGAGTACAGGCAGGTAGCACAGAATTGCAGGGATGGCGTCAGGAAGGCTAAAGCGGAGAACGAGGTGAGGTTAGCGAGGGATGCTAAAAACAACAAAAAGGCTTTCTTCAGCTACGTGCATAGTAAAAGGCAGAGGAAAGAAATGGTGGTTCAGCTATTAAATAAGGATGGCAAAATGATAACAGATGACAAAGAAAAGGCAGAGGTGCTCAATTCCTACTTTGGCTCAGTCTTCTCCCAAAAGAGGGTCTATGACCCCCCTGGCAAAGGCGAAGTACAGGCTGAAGGGGCAGGATTGCAGCTTGAGATCGACAGGCATATGGTCAAGGAACACCTCATTACTTTGAATGAGTTCAAATCTCCAGGGCCAGATGAACTGCATCCTAGAGTAATAAAGGAACTGGCAGAAGAACTCTCAGAACCGCTGTCTATTCTCTTTGAGAAATCATGGAGGACCGGGGAAGTGCCAGATGACTGGAGGAGGGCTAACGTTGTCCCTATCTTCAAAAAGGGTAAAAAGGAGGAACCTGGGAACTACAGACCAGTCAGTCTGACATCAATCCCTGGGAAAATTCTGGAGCAGATCATAAAGCAATCCATCTGGAAGCACCTTGACAACAATGCCGTGATTACTCGAAGCCAACATGGATTTGTCAAAAACAAGTCCTGCCAGACAAATCTGATCTCATTTTTTGATCAAGTCACCTCCCTTGTAGACCGTGGGAATGCTGTAGACATCATATACCTCGACTTCAGCAAAGCTTTCGACAAAGTGCCCCATGATATCCTGATGAGCAAACTTGCTCGAAGTGGGCTAGATGAAACAACGATCATGTGGATCCACAGTTGGCTACAGAATCGGACTCAAAGAGTGCTTCTCAATGGGACCTTCTCAAGCTGGGGAGAGGTAACGAGCGGGGTACCGCAGGGCTCAGTCCTGGGCCCAGTGCTCTTCAACATTTTTATTAATGACTTGGAGGAGGAGGTGCAGGGAATGCTGATCAAATTTGCAGATGACACAAAATTGGGAGGGATAGCTAATACTTTGGAAGACAGAAACAAAATTCAAAGTGATCTGGATAGACTGGAGTGCTGGGCAGAAAACAACAGAATGGCATTTAATAGGGACAAATGCCAAGTTCTGCACCTAGGAAAAAGAAACCAAATGCACAGTTACAAGATGGGGGATACGTGGCTCAACCACACTACGAGCGAGAAGGATCTTGGAATTGTCGTCGATCACAAGCTGAATATGAGCCAACAATGTGATGTGGCTGCAAAAAAGGCAAATGCTATTTTGGGCTGCATTAATAGAAGCATCGCTTCCAAATCCCGGGAAGTACTAGTTCCCCTCTACTCAGCACTGGTTAGGCCTCATCTGGAGTACTGTGTCCAGTTCTGGGCACCACACTTTAAGAAGGATGCAGACAAGCTGGAGAGGGTTCAAAGGAGGGCAACAAAGATGATCAGGGGACTGGAAACAAAGCCCTATGAAGAGAGACTGAAAGAACTGGGCATGTTTAGCCTTGAGAAGAGAAGACTGAGGGGAGATATGATAGCACTCTTCAAGTACTTGAAAGGTTGTCACAGAGAAGAAGGCCAGGATCTCTTCTTGATCATCCCAGAGTGCAGGACACGGAATAATGGGCTCAAGTTACAGGAAGCCAGATTCCGGCTGAACATCAGGAAAAACTTCCTGAGTGTCAGAGCAATACGGCAATGGAACCAATTACCTGGGGAGGTGGTGGGCTCTCCCACACTGGAGGCCTTTAAGACGAGGCTGGACAGCCATTTGTCAGGGATGCTCTGACTTGGATTCCTGCATTGAGCAGGGGGTTGGACTCGATGGCCTTGTAGGCCCCTTCCAACCCTACTATTCTATGATTCTATGATTCTATGATCTATGTTCATTCGTAAGTCCATTCAGTCCCATTTCTTCATTAATCTTCATTTTTTTAAAAAAAAAATCCGCACGGTATATTTTTTCACAAAACAGACAATTCTAAAAATATTTTCTCTTGAAGTCTGCACCTCCAAATGTATTTTGTCCTAAAATGTGTATATTAATACAAATTTGGGAACTTTTTTGAGCACAGAACTGCATCACAACATTTGGAAAAGTGAAAAATATGAAGAATAACTACAGTCTCATCTGCATATTTGTATGGGAAAAGAATTCACAAAGAACAAATCCCTCAAGCCTCCCTACAAAGGGTGCAGACACACAAATGATCCCCTGCCACCTCAACCACAACATCTCTGGCCTTTTAAAAATATGTGATTTCAGTACAGCAAAGAGGACACGAAAGGGCTACTTCTTTGCGCATAGGCTTCAAATAAAATCCATGAGAAACGTTAATAAAATAAATGACAGAGGCTTCAGTTGACAACTATTTCATAAGCACATGCCATGTGGTGGTGAGATTAAATCCAACTAAATTGCTCCTCAGGACTGAAATACCCATTCAGGCCATATTAACCAGCCAGTGCTCAAGGCCTCTTGAGCTGCCATATAAAAAATGAAGATTCCTACAAGCTGTTTGTTCATTTCATCAAGCACAAAAAGACTGGGTAAGGTGTCTGGAGACATTTCAGAAAATGACAATACCTACCTCAGCTATCTTGTTTATTAACATTAATATATGTAATCTTCTGAAGCACCTAGCTGAAATAATACTAGAACACAGCAGTTGGGCATCATTACTGGGGGATGGGGCGCCTAAAGGGGAGCAAACTATAGTTGTTGCTGTGTTCAGAGAATTCCCAGAATACATTTTGCAAGTGACTCTGAGGATCAGAGAGTTGATCCTCCTGACTGGCAACTAATTTCTAAAAAGGGCATTAATTTGAATTGCACAAGGGCTCAAAGGCCAGCAACAGCAATATGGACCCATGGCCTGGTTGGAGTCCACCAGGAAAAGAGCCTTGCATGTGGTGGCCCCCTTCCTGTGGAATTCCCTGCCTTTAGAGGTCAGGCAGCCACCAACATTGTGTTCCTTCTGGAGCCTCCTGAAGACGTTATTTCAAGAGGCCTTCCTTGCATGACCAGCCGTGGTTTGTTAAATTCCACTTTGTTGGCATTGGTCTTTTAAAAATTTTTTTTAACTCTTTTAACATGGTGTTTTATTCTTTTACCATGTTGTTCACTGCTTCAAAACCTTCTGATGTGGAGCAGTATATAAATATTGTAAATAAAATTAAAAAAATAAAATAGAACAGGGATTTCCTGAACCAAAGCACATAAAGAGCTCCTTTCACCTTGAGTGAATGGCAACACTTGTTTTGGTGAAGTTCTTTCCTTATGTAGGGATGTATAAGAATTTCAGTTTTGTTTGCCAAACATGTGAGCATGTCCAGTTCGAAGCCCCAAAGATGAGCACGAGCACATGTCTGCTGAAAATATTCATAAATTGCCAAACACATGCTCATGTTCGTCTCGTTTCCAATTCCCAGTTCAATTGGGGCAAATTTCCTGATTTGCAAATTTCCTCCTTAGACTGACTCAGCCCTGCTTGTTCAAGGAAAGTTGTATAGCCTGCTACACAATTTGTGTAAGAAATTTGTGTAAGAAATTTGTGTAGATTTGGGGAAACTTGCACAAATCTTCCATTCAATTGCTGCTCAATTTGCTCATGTTTTCCATTCATGCAGAGCAAGCAGTGATCACAAATGGGAATCAGGCACGAGATGAGTGGCAAGAAAATGTTCAGAGAATCCTAGTGATCTTGAACACTGCTCATTCAACCATCCCTAGATGTATGAGGACTTTGTTTCTGTTTGCAAATCATGTGAACAGACCGTGTCCGCAATCCCAAACGCGAATGCGAGCAGGAGTGCTTTTTTTTCGAGAAATGTTTGCAAATTCCCAAGCTTGTGATCACATTCAAAAAATTAATTTTTTGAAAAATGCACATTTTGAAAATGCACAAAAAATGACCACTTTTTTCAAAAATGTCCGTTTTCTAGGGATGGCGGAGAATTCTGCCACGGATTTCAGTGAGGCCGGATGCACTGGCATTCAGCCCCTCGAAATCTGTGGCAGAACCGCCTGCCCCCCCGGCCCCCACAGATTCCCCCCGGGAGGAGGCTTACCTGGGGCGGATGTTCCGGGCGGCAGCAGCTCCGGTGGCGGATGGCCTTTCGACCGGCTGCTGCAGCCGCCATTTGCATCCTGGTCTTTGCCGTTATAGGCTACATAAGTATTTACATAGCCTATCACGGCAAGCCAACCAAAAAAAAAAAATGGCATACGCAAATGGCGGTGGCTGCGGCAGCTGCCATTTGCATTCCCTATTTTTCGCCGTTTTAGTCTACGTAAATATTTACGTAGGCTATTACGGTGAAAAAAAAGCAGAATGCAAAGAGCATAGTGGGCGCTATTTGTGCTCCCCTTTTTTTTGCCGTAATAACCTACGTAAATATTTAGGTAGGATAAAATGGCGAAAAATAGGGAACGCAAATGGTGGCCGCCGTAGCCGCCGCCATTTGCGTACGCCTTTTTTTGCGGGAGGGTTCGGTTGCCATGATAGGCTATGTAAATACTTATGTAGCCTATCACGGCAGCCTGGCTGGACACAAATGGTCCATTTGCGTCCAGGACAGCAGCCTGTCTGTGGCCGGAAATCCGGCCGCAGACAGGCCTGGCCGGCTGCACCACGGAGCCGCCGCGAAGCGGAGCTGGCTGGGCAGGATTCTGGGGGGGAGGACCAGATCACCTCCTCCCCGTCAAGGATTCCGGGGGGAGGGACGGAGTGCCTCCCCCCCCACCGGGAAAAATTCCACGAAAAGTTAAGTGAGTTTTGTACATCCCTAGCATTTTCATGTTTTAGTCAATGGGGGGAAAGTGCACAGTTTTGAAAAATATGCACAGAAATGTGCACTTTTCCTGTTCAAAATGGACATTTTTCCTGTTCGAACAAGCAAAAAACAACAACAGGTCAACAATGAACATGTGAGTGAGCTGAAATGGGATTAAAGTGAAGTTTGGAAATCTAGGCGAGCTTGAAAATTGCTGGTTCTCCCATCCCTATCCCTAGGCACCTCAGTAATTGCTCACTCCCACTGGCCTTCACCTTGGTTTACTCATGCAAGTATAACTCTGAGGTGTGTAAGAGGAGAACTCTGGTGGAGACTTCCTTGCTATTCACATTAGTGAAGAACAAGATAAAGAGTCCTTTGTGTGTACCTCAACAAATAGAGCAGGGTCCTTGAAATAAGGGGCTATACTCACTCAGGGCCACATGGGAAACCTCAGGCTTCCAGTTGCATATCCTTTCTCCATAGGGATGTATGAAATTTCCTCCACGGATCTCAGGAAGGCTGAATGCCAGTGCATTCAGCCCCCCGAAATCGGTGGCGGAACGGGCTGCCCCCCCCGGGACGGGACTTACCTTGGGTGGATCTTCCTGGCAGCGGCGGCTCCGGCAGCAGCTGCGGCGGTGGTTCGGCGGCTGCGGCGGCCGGTCTTCCGACCGACTGCCACCGCCGCCATTTCCAGTTAAAAAAAAAAGTGATAGGCTACGTAAAGATTTACGTAGCCTATCACGGCTAGATTTTAAAAAAAAAACACACTGTGATAGGCTACGTAAATGTTTACGTAGCCTATCACAGCTGATTTAAACAAAAAACAAAAAACGCGTGTACACAAATGGCGGCGGCCATGGCCGCCGCCATTTGCGTTCCTTATTTTGGCATGTCTTAGTCTACGTAAACATTTACGTAGACTAAGACGGCGAAAATAAGGGGAACACAAATAGCATAGTGTCTACGCTATTTGCGTTCCCCTTATTTTCGCTGTTTTAGTCTACGTAAATGTTTACGTAGACTAAGACAGCGAAAATAAGGGGAACACAAATAGCATAGTGTCTACGCTATTTGCGTTCCCCTTATTTTCGCCGTTTTAGTCTACGTAAATGTTTACGTAGATTAAGACATGCCAAAATAAAGAACGCAAATGGCGGTGGCCATGGCCGCCGCCATTTGCATACGCGCATTTTTTGTTTTTTGTTTAAATCAGCCATGATAGGCTACGTAAACATTTACGTAGCCTATCATGGCTGACTGCAGGGACGCAAACGGCAGCGGCTACAGCTGCCGCCATTTGCGGCCCAGCCAGCCAGGATTCGGGGGTGGAGGGACGGAGTGCCTCCCCCCCAGCCAGAATTTCAGGGGGAGGGATGGAGCACCTCCCCCCCACCGCGAATCAAATTTTGTTCAAGGTAAGTGACTTTCGTACATCCCTAATTTGGGATTTGGTCCCCTGACCAGGTGCCCTATCCCACAGTCTGCTGGGTTTGAGTGTGTGTATTTGAAGGTGGATGCCCAGGACAGAATAGGGATTATTTTCGTGTACTGTCCACCCTGCTGTTCAACAGTCTCCCTTCCTGAGCTAACTGGGATAGTCTCGGGGTTGATGTTGGAGACCCCTTGGCTTGTTGTGCTGGGGGTTTTCAACATCCATGCTGAGGCTGCCCTGTTGGGAGTGGCTCAGGTCTTCATGTCTGCCATGAAAATAATGGGTCTGTCCCAAAAGGTATCTGGCCTCACCCATGTTGCTGGGCACACTCTGGACCTCATTTTCTGTGCTGGATGGTGTGCATGATAGAGATCTGAGAGTGGAGGAACTCTCTATAATTCTGTTGTCACAGACAGATCACTACCTGGTGGGTTTAGACTTGCTGGCACTCAGAACCTCTGCAGGGGTGGTGAGCCAATTAAGATGGTCTGCCCCAGGAGGCTGGTTGATTCGAATGGTTTCTTGATGGCTCTTGGGGATTTTCCTGTTGCCTCAGCAGGCAATTCTGTCTAAGCCCTGGCTGATCTCTGGGATGGAGAAATGACCAGGTTACGAGTCCTTGGACTGCAAGGAGGTCAAATCAGTCAATCCTAAAGGAAATCAACCCTGACTGCTCATTGGAAGGACAAATACTGAAGCTGAAGCTCAAATATTTTGGCCACCTAATGCGAAGAGAAAACTCTCTGGAAAAGACCCTGATGCTGGGAAAGACTGAAGGCAAAAGGAGAAGGGGACGGCAGAGGATGAGACGGCTAGATAGCATCACCGATGCAATGAATATGAACTTGAGCACACTCCGGGAGAGAGCAGAGGACAGGAAGGCCTGGCATGCTATGGTCCATGGGGTCACGAAGAGTCAGACACGACTGAACGACTGAACAACATGGATACAATCGCTCCTGAGCATCCTCTCTCACAATGTGGAGCCTCACCAGCACCCTGGTTTTCTAGGGAGCTGACGGCGATGAAACAAGTGAGAAGACAACTAGAGCAACATTGGCAGAAAACTCAAAGTGAATCCGATCGAACATGGGCTAGAGACTATTTGAAGGCCTGCTCTGTGGCAATATGGGCAGCAGAAAAGAAAAAAAAAATCGGCCACTATTGCATCTGCAAAGAGCCATCCAGCAGAGCTGTTTCAAGTGGTCATGGGTCTTTTATACACTAGCCCACAAGAGGAGAAGTTAAACCTCTCGACAGCCCGCTGTGAACAATTTGCTCAGCACTTTGCAGACAAAGTCCCTCGGATCCGCTCTGACTTGGATGCTATAGTTGATACAGACCCAGTGGATGTAACTTTGGCCCCTGCTTGTCTAGTGTTTATTTATTTATTTAAAATTTAAAATTTATTTATTATAAATTTTTGCATCCCTGCTAGCCAGCGGCCGGATGTCCGGCTGCTGGCAGAGCCGGCCGGCGGCTCCTCAGAATCCCTGTGGAGTGGAGCTGGCCGGCCAGGATTCCGGGGGGAGGGACGGAACGCCTCCCCCCCCATCAACATAATCCACGAAAGGTAAGTCACTTTCGTACAGCCCTACTTCTCCAGACAAATGCAGGTGTGTGTGGGTTGTTTGTGTGCTGTCTGTGTGTGTTGGAGGGTTAATGCATCTCAGGGATGTACTAATCCCTGTTCCCAAGTCCTCAGCATGCTCCTTGAGTCATAATAAAGCTTTCAAGAGACTTTGGCATTTGGCTTCCTCACCCCATTCAAGATTAAAACATTGATGGAAATGTCCTAGGAAATGATCCCTTGAGCCCTGCATGCATTATTTACCAGAAGTACCGACAACTGTAAATGAGTTGCAGTGTCGCTTTTTCTTCTTCCACTGTAATATCCAAGGCAGAACTCATGCAAGGGAGATGCATAGGACGGTATGTTAGTCAATCGACTGGTCAAACGTTGTCAGTTATTCTGCCTTGCCAAGAATGTCTTTGTGTGGGGGACAGCCAATATTTTAATTCCATCATGGGGTCAGGTAGTAGCAAAGGCAAGAGTGAAAGTTATGTGCTCCTTCAGCCTTCCAGGTGTCCGGACTCACACACAGTCGTACTTTTGGAGTCACTTTTGGCCCTCCCCATAACCAAAATTTCATGATAAAATGGATGTCTGCCTTTTATAGTTGCTCTGCATGCTGTATTTATTTAATGTTCATTTAATCATATTCTGTATGTCTGGACTGCAGTTGTGTTTCCAGGATAAAAGCCATCTGTGCAATTCTAATAAATGCTTGCTTTAAATCCTTGATCATTATTTGGCATTAGCCATATTCAGGTATTTTCCCAATTTCCCCCTTTATGCATGGGGGTCAGCAAGGATGAGCCCTTTAGCCCCTCTCCCTCCCCCATATCCATCACCATTCCTCCTGCCTTTGACATGTTGGGGCCCAAACTTCTGCAGCCAGGGTGGCTGCCTCTGAAACACACACACACACACACACACACACACACACACACACAAAGAGAGGAAATGCATCCCCCAAAAAGAGTTCAAAAGAGGATACAGATTAGCATAAAAGTTGCATATGCTAATTTATATGTATGGATGCAAATTTAGAAATAATTATTACAATTTAAATAGAAATATAATACACCTCACTATGGTGTGGAAGACTGCAACTGGGTGACCTGTGTGTCTGCCTGTTCAGTCTGCTGTTCAGGTGCTCACTGTTGATGGGCAACCATTCTTAGTGTCAGGGTTGTATCTGAGCCCACAGAGTCCCAAAGCAGCTCTGATTCTGAGGAGGAGAGACAATTCATGGTGGAGGAACTCTCTCAGACTTCAGAGGCGCAGCTGGAGGGGGAGCCCCCCCCCACTCACATCCCTGGGAGCGACAGTGACCCAGGCATGGAAAGGGAGGGACAACCTGAACTTTTAGATGTGAGGCACAGATGCAGGCACAAGTGAGAGATCGCACTCAGCCCAACTGGCTTGATGTCAACAGGTGCGCCCAGAAGCATCACGGGAGAGGGGGAGATCTTCCCCTCCCACCCCTTAAGTTCAGAAAATTGCAGTGTTTTTCCCAAATGGAGAGCAACTGACATCCTACCCCTTAAAAACCCCTAGATGGCTGTTCCTTCGTAGTTTCTCTGAATCTCAAGCAATTAGCATCTGTATGTCTCATTAGGATAAATAGAATTAAAGCCTTGGGAAGCAGCCCTTTTTTCTGAATGTTAATTTTAGGGATGTACGAAAGTCACTTACCTTTTCGAAGTGTGACATTCACAGTGGGGCGGAGGCACTCCGTCCCTCCCCCTGAAATTCGCTCCGGCTGGCTCCACTCCACAGCGATTCCACGGAGCCGCCAGCCGGGGCCGCTCACAGCTGGACATTCAGCCGCTGGGCAGCCTGCAGGGATGCAAATGGTGGCCGCCATAGCCGCCACCATTTGCGTCCCTGTATTTTGCCATGATAGGCTACATAAATATTTACGTAGCCTATCACGGCAAAACAAAAACAAAAACAATCAGCGAATGCAAATGGTGGCGGCTACGGCGGCCACCATTTGCATTCCCTTTTATTTTTGGTCGTCATAGGCTTTGTAAATATTTACTTAGCCTATTACGGCAAAGGAGATGGGTGCAAATGGTGGCCACTATGCTATTTGCGCCCCTCTCTTTTGCCGTAATAGCCTACGTAAATATTTACATAGGCTATCACAGCCAAAAAAAAAAAAGGGAACGCAAATGGTGGCTACTGTAGCTGCCGCCATTTGGTTTCTCTTTTTTTTGCCGTGATAGGCTATGTAAGTATTTACGTAGCCTATCACGGCTATAGTGAAGAAGCGAATGGCGGCCATGGCTGCAGCCACCATTCGCAAAGCAGCGCGAACGGCAGCAGGTAGGTATCCCATTCCATGCACCTTTCGCGGGTTGAGGGGGCGGGGGGACTTCGTTCGGCCACAGATTTCGGGGGGCTGAATGCACTGGCATTCGGCCTCACTGAGATCCGTGGCGGAATTCTCTGACATCTCTAGTTAATTTTGGCTATTGGAGTATTCAGTAGGGAACAGGGGCACCCTGACACTTAGGTTTATTTATCTTTAAACCCGAACTGGACAGGTAAGCCTTTCAAATACAGGATATATTCAAATAGAGGACCATCCTCTGTAAAAGAGGTCACATGGCCACGCCATCTGCAGCAGGGAGACCTTTCTTCTCAAGTTGGCTCCCTGCCCCACTGAGAACCCCGGAGGATCACTCCGCAGCACTAAAGCTATGTTGGGTGCTCTGGGTCTTGTGAGAAATTCAAAATGGCCAGTGGCTTCCCAGACCCAGGCTCTGTCTCCAGATAAGCCAGCAGCTATGGGAATAAGCAGGTGGGAGGGTCAAAGCAAGTGTTTAGTATCTGTGGAGCCAAAGCAGCCATCTGTCCTGGCAGGCTTTCCGGAGGGCTTGAGCACCAGCAGATGCCCAGGGGTGCCCACGTTAGCTCTTCCAGTGGCATGTTTCCAGCCCAGTCCAGTAAGCCACTGCTGGGAACTGAATTATGAACAAGGTCTGATCCAGTAGGGAAAACGGTATGTTCTCATGGCCAACCACAGAGATGGCAAGCAGAACATGCATCCTGCAAGGGGGTACATTGCACAGGGTTAGAGAAGCTTGTGTGTTTTCCCCCATGCCAATTCCCATTCCAACATCACAGGGGAAGAAATGTAATGGAAGCACTCCTGCAGCTGTCTTTGAGCCCGTCAACTTACTTCCGAGTCCCAAGTAAACTAGGGATGGTGGAGAATTCCGCCACAGACTCCAATGCAGCCAGATTCTAAAGAATCCAGCCCCCCAGAGTCCATGGCAGAATGGATCACTCACCTCCGCCTACCCTGCAGGATCCGTCCGGGTCGGATCCCTGTCCACGTTGGCCCTGTGGAGCTGGCCGCCAGCTCCGCAGGGCTGGAGAAAGTCGATACGGCCGGTAGCCATTGCTGTGCCGTATCTCTGTATAAGTCAGTCCCCCAGATGCAAATGGCATAGTGGGCACCATTTGCGGCCGTAAAGCTGGTTGATTAGCCTAAATGCAGCTGTAAATATTTGCGTAGCCTATCACATGAACAGGGATGCAAATGGTGTACTGGACGCCATTTGCGTCCCTGTTCACACGATAGGCTACGCAAATATTTGCGTAGCCTATCACAGTCAAAAACAGGGATGCAAATGGTGTAGCGGACGTCATTTGCGGCCGTAAAGCTGGTCGATAAGCCTAAATGCAGCCGTAAATGGCTGCATTTAGGCTAATCGATCAGCTTTACAGCTGCAGATGGTGCCCGCTATGCCATTTGCGTCTGGGGGACTGACTTACACAGAGATATGGCATGGCAATGGCTGCCAGCCATATCGACTTTCTCCAGCCCTGCGGAGCTGGTGGCCGGCTCCGCAGGGTCGAAGTGGAACTGACCTGGACAGATTCTGAGGGGGAGGAACGGATCACCTCCCCACCCTGTCGAGGATTCCAGGGGGGGAATGGATTACCTCCCCCCGCCCGGCGGACGGCAGGTAAGGGGGTTCGTACATCCCAAAAGTAAACTGGTCAAGATCAAGGTGTTAAACATTTGGGAGATTGGATGTAGTTGTGTACTCGGCTAAATCTGTAATGATTTGCAGGAGAGAGAGGAAAATCCAAAACCAAAACAAAGGCTTGAATTAGGCCTGTTTGCAATGAGAAAAACAAAATTCCCATGAATCACCCCGGTAACTACAAAGCAATTTACTGATGAGTTGGAGTAAAGGCTTCCTAAACATTATTTTCCTTGTAGTCCCATTACAGGCCTTAGAAAGGGAGAAATTCATCCAAGAGCTGCATAATTGTAACGCAAGAAAAGAAGGCTTGATATTGAGTAGTCAAGGCCAATAGGTATCAGTCTTCTTGGCAGTGCCAGGTTAGACAGATGGCAAAGCTTAACACCAAAGGATGACAACAAATTTTAACTATTCCTTTTCAAATAGGAGAGTTGAAACAACACTGTACACAGATACTCACTTAAATGAATATTGGTCTAAGAAAGGATATATCATTATACCTTCAATAGCAAACTCAGGTGGTGAGTGCCTATCAGTTTGGAAGCAAAATGGGGACACCCCAAAATCAGACAGTGATTTCTACATGCTTGTGGGATGCCCTAAGTATGCCAAAAAATGTATTAAAAGAAAATTACATTTTAAAAAGCCTTCCTGGCTGGCTGTGGGCTTACAGAATGTTGACAGCAGTTGATCCTACAGAAGGAGAGAGAGAAGGAACTAAAGCAGTGGCACCCAACTGTAAGTCCCCAGAAGCTGTTGGACTACAACTACAATCACCTGTGACCACTGGTCATGGTGGTTGGGGATGATGGTAGTTGTAGTCCAGCAACATCAGGGAACCCATAGTTGGGAACCACTGGTCTAAAGAAAAGCGTAAGTCAGGCAGACTATACCACCCCTCAGAAATTAGGCTCTATGTGTTCACAGAATGTGAGGAGGGGGTGCAGGGATGGATGCAGTAGCCCCACCCCCAATGTCATCCTCCCCACCAGCTCCACTCCCAGGTGTTCATGTGTAGGGTGGGAGGTCTGAAGGGGGGGAGCAATGTGCGTTCAATTGATTGTGCAACAGATAGCCCATGTAAATTATTGGGAGCCTTGAGCTTCTGAATGCACGCGCGAGTCTATGCGCATTCAGCCGAATATGTGTGTGTGTTTTTAAAATATGGTGTATATGTTAGTGTTTTCTCCAATAACTTCTGTATTTTCATATAACGACATCTGTGTACAACTCCAGAAATTAAAAAAAGAAAAAAGAAAAGATCCACAAGTCCAGGCAACTTGGAAGATAACAGTCTGCTGTGGAATCCACATGTCAAATGCATAGAAACCTAACGTCATCTGAATCAGTTTTGGATTACTCTGACATCCCTAGCTGAGAATCATTTGGGAAGTAGGAATTGAAAACAAAGCCCAGGAAAAAAAGAAAAGAAAATGGAGGGCAGAGGAAGAGAAGAATTGATGAACTAAAGCTCCTGACAATTTATAGCAGCCTTCTCCAACATGGTGCCCTCCAAGTGTTTCGGACTTCAACTCCCATCAGCCCCATCCAGGTGTTTTGGACTTCAACTCCCATCAGCCCCAGCCAGCATGGCTGATGGTCAGGAACATTGGGAGTTGTAGTCCAAAACATCTGGAGAGCACCGAGTTGGGGGTGGCTGGCCTATAGTAAGTGTCCTGCAGTGAGAGGTTAGGGTTGGTGGAGTGGCTTGCCCATCTCCTGAACTGCATGCCCCATGCTAGAAAGCTATAAATGTCCAGTTTTGAGGCTAGCACTTCTCTACAGCACAGCAGAGGAAAGCTGGAGGCAGGGGAGGAGGAAAACATGCGCTTCATCCCTTTTTCATTCCTGAATCTCACCCCAACCCCTGAAAGGCTCGAACAGCAGCACAAAGTTCCTATTGGAGTCATGAGCGGGAGCACTCCTCTGAGGGGGTGTTGATAAACTGCAATTTATTTATTTGTTTGTTTTGTTGTTTCTTTAGAAAGATCTCACTTGTGTGTGATATACACCCGCAGGCATCCCCTTTACCAATTCGAATGTTCTGAAGGCAAAACATTGGGTTTCTTGCTTTCTTTCAGTGGAGGCTGGTAGGTCTGAGGTCAGGGGGGCTGTGAATCCACTCCAGATTCCAGTCAGAACCCTAAAGGAGCTATCCAAGATGCGGAAGCTTCTTTGGCGTTCTGATGGGTTCTGACTGAAACCAGAAGCGTATTCACCACCCCACTGACATCGGAGCCACCAGCCTCCACTGCTTGCTTGCTTTTTAATGAAAGAAAGAACCCTTCCTCCTTGCGCTTTCTAAAATTTCATTCTGATATAGCAGAAATTTGAAAGACCTATCAAAGGGCTTCAAGCAGTTGGCCTCAACATTTCCCCCATTTCTCTGCTGATGACCTTTTGCAAGTCATTTTCTATTTTAAACAAGCAAACAAACAAAAAAGCCATACAATCATCTTAACTCTTAATGCAGAGCTTTTCTTCAGAGACCTGGGGGTTCAAGGATATCAGGCTTTCCCCTGTATCACTGAAACAGACAGCTTGCACAGGGCTTGCATTTCAACACAACAGAGTGGTCTCAGAGGCATAAAAGGTACATATTCATTTGCTTATCAATGTGTCCCCTCTCACAAGTTTCTGGCAGGGGATGAGCTAGGAGTCAGTAATAAGTGTAGAGGTAGGTGGACAGCAGGGCTCAAAACTAAGGTGACCACTTTTCTGGGCGGGGGGGTGAGGTATGGTATGTTCATAGCCCTAAGTCCGTTAATCGCCTGCATTAATGAGCCACTGAATAAGCACAGCAGCTAATACTATAATAGGAATTCACAATGGGTTCCCAAAACAGAGATATGGCCATGACTGGTGCCCTCAAGTGGGCACCTGAATTAGGCTCCAGTCTGCCACTGGCACACTGCACTGGTGTCTTTTCCTGCCAGTACAGTTGGTTAAAAACGAAGGGATTCAAAGAGCTCCAAAAAGATCTCTCCAAACTGGGAGAATGGGCATTAAAATGGCAAATGCAGTTCAATGTAAGCAAGTGTAAACTGTAAAGTGATGCACATTGTGGCTAAAGCCCCCAATTTCATGTATACACTGATGGAAACTGAGCCAGCAGCCAAGAAAGAAATCTTGGGATTGTGGAGAATAGATCAGTGAAAACACTGTTGTGAAAAAGGCAAATTCCATGGTGGGCATAATCAGAAAATGAATTGAAAAATAAAACTGTCAATATCATACTGCCTTCCATAAATCTATGGTGCAACTACACTTGGGACACTGTGTACAATTCTGGCCATTGCACATCAAAAAGGATATTGTAGGGTTGGAAAAGGTATAGAAAAGGCAACCAGAATGATCAAGGGGCTGGAGCACCTCCCATATGAAGAAAGTTTTCAGTATTTAGGGTTGTTTAGCTTAGAAAAAAGGTGAGTAAAGAGAGACATGAACATGATAGGTGTACACAATTATGCATGGTGTAAAGAAAGTGAATAGGGAGACATTTTCTCCCTCTCTCATAATACCAAAACTGGGTGTCATCCCATGAAGCTGAATGGTGGGAGATTCAGGACAGATAAAGGGAAGGACTTCTTCATACTGCACACTACACTAGAGATGGTGGAGAATTCTGCCATGGATTCCAGTAAGGCCGGATTCTTTAGAATCCGCCCCCCCCCCAGAATCCATGGCGGAACGGCCTCCTGCTCCTGCCCCCCACCCCTCCCGCGGAATCCCCCCGAGATGGAACTTACCTGGGGCAGATTCGGCGGATTCGGCGGCTCCAGCGGCGGCGGTGGCGGCTCCGGTGGCAGCGGCTCCGGTGGCTGGTCTCCTGGCCGGCCACGGCAGGGCTGCTGCTGCCACCATTGCCGTCCTTGGACCGTGATAGGCTACGTAAGAATTTACGTAGCCTATCATGGCTAACCTCAAAAAAAAAAAAAAAAAAAAAACCCAGCAGCATACGTTTTTTTTTGGGGGGGGGGGTTGAGGTTAGCCATGATAAGCTACGTAAATTATTATGTAGCCTATCATGGCTGTCTGGCTACGGCGGCCTCCATTTACGTCCGCACCAGGCCGTCCGCAGCCGGAAATCCAGCTGCGGATGGCTCTGGCTGTGGATGGCCCTGGCTGCGGAGCAGAGCTGGCCATCGAGGATTCTGGGGGGGGGGGACCGGATCACCTCCCCCCCCTCAAGGATTCCGGGGGGAGGGACGGAGCAAAGGTAAGTGAGTTTCGTACATCCCTACACTACACTACAAGGTGTATTGACAGCCACCAGTTTGGTTGATTTTAAAAGGGGATTAGGCAAATTCTAATGGCTATCTATGATGGCTATACTTTCCTTCCAGGATCAGGGGGCAGCATACCTCTGTGTATCAGCTGCTGGGGAACATGAGCAGGAGTGTAGCTCATGTCCTTGTGACCTTCCCGCTGGCATCTGGTTGGCTACTCTGTGAACAGAAAACCTAGATAGGTCTTTGGTCTCATTTAGGGACGGCATGGGTGCCCAACTGGGACTGGGAGTCAGTTGGGCTCCCCTGTCCATACTCCTGGACTTTGTCCAGCTGGGCCCCTGGCCTTGCTCACCCCTGCTTGCACCCCCCTGGACATTCTAGGGATGTTGGAGAATTCCAACATGGACTCCAGTGAGGCCAGATTCTTTAGACTCTGGTCCCCAGAGTCCGTGGTGGAACGGATTACCCCACCACCACCCCGCAGAATCCCCACCGGAATGGACTTACCTGGGGGCTTCAGCAGCAGTGGTGGTGGCTCTGGGTTGTCTTCTGGCACTGCTAGGCTGTGGCCGCAAATGGCGGCTGCTACGCCGGCCGCAATTTGCGTCCCTGCCAAGCCATGATAGGCCACGTAAGTATCTACGTAGCCTATCACGGCAAAGGGCAGGGACGCCAATGGCGTAGCGGCCGCCATTGGCGTCCCTGCCTTTTGCCATGATAGGCTATGTAAATACTTACGTAGCCTATCACGGCCTAATGCAAGGACGCAAATGGCAGTGGCAGCAGCCTGGCAGCGGCTGGAAGTCTGGCTGTGGCCAGCCCCAGCCAGCTCCGCGGCTTTGACACGGAGTGGAGCCGGCCAGGGAGGATTCCAGGGGGAGGACCGGATCACCTCCCCCCCCTGTGGACCCCAGTGGAACAAGGTAAGTGGGGTTTTGTACACCCCTAGAACATTCCCCACACTCACCAGGGTCTGTACGCAAACACCCGCCATTTTCCCGAGCTTGCTTTTTTCTTTTTTCTTTTTAAAGGAGGTCTTTAAAAATGCACATATTTAAATATGCACAAATGGCTGATCTATACAATTTTAGAGGCATAAATGGCTCATTTCCACCTCTAATATTGCATATATCAACCTTTTCCAGCCCGAATTTGCACATATTTAAATATGCAGACTTTTAAGGACCTCCTTTTTCATAAAAACAAGCTTGGCAAAATGGTGGGCAATCGTGGACTGGATCCAGGGTGAGTGCAGGAAGCTTGGTGAGCTTGTGGGGACACAAGCGGGGGTCCGGGGGGCTCAAGCGGGGGCAGTGCTTCCGTGGGGGCCCGCCAAAACCAGACAGGGTGGGTCCATCCATCCCTAGTCTCATTCAGCACGGCTCTTCTTTGTTCTTATGTACATGTTATGTAGAGTCTACACAGCCCTTCTTATGTTCTTATGGACCGTTGTGACATGTAAAGGAAGGAAGAGAGCACCCTTGGTAGAGTAGTCTCCTCTGTATAGCATCTTTTGACCCAGCCGGATAGGAATAGCAGGTTTTATAGGACAGTTCGTGACAAATCTGTCCTCGCCCAGGAATTCTTTGAGATGGAATTCCAGTATTGGGGGAGGGGGGCTAGACCACCAGGTAACTACTCCCACTCACATTTCCCCAGGAAATGCAGGTTTTCACTGACTTCTAGTATTAGACACACAGAATTTTAGTTTAGAACAAATCTCTGGGACCAAGCTATTGTCATTTACTTATTTCAAGTAGATCCCTGGTACAGAATAAACACTAAGCATACAATGCTGGTACAGGCAAAAATCAAAACAGCATCAAGATACATTTCAAGGCCTATGAAAAGCAAAACATGTTACCGAATCAGACATCTTACCAGACTTCTCAAATCAGGCAAAGAAAGTGAGTTCTCCCATGGAAAATTGACATCTATGATCACTGGACTGCCTCTTATACATACTAAGCATTTTTACATGTTTTACATACTAAGCATGTTCATCTGTGTCTGTACATTCAGATTTTATGTTTCCTCTTAATACAATGGAAACACCAACATGATACTAAATATACTCTTAAGAACCTGTATCTTCTGGTCTTAAAACCGGATTTCTAGCTACAAAAACATGTCTTTGAGACAACGGCTGTGATCGTCATAATATGCAACTGATATGTCAGTGACAAATTAATCAATTTTCTCAAAGTAGTTATATTTGTGTTTTATCCTGGGAGACCCGATGTTTCCCATTTCAACCAATCCTTCCCAGGTTGATAACATCCCAAGTTTATGGCTGTTATTTCTCATGACCTAATACCACTGAGATTCCCTTGATTTACCCTGTCCAGTTTTGACACTAGAACCTCCTTTGTCAGATATTCACCACTCTACATCTTGACACAGATGTTTCCCAGAATCTTAAGCATCACAACAAGATTCTAGGTACAGGACTGTACCTAGAAAAACACTTGTCTAGGTGTTTCCGAGGTGTCTCGGCCTCAGAGACCCAGTTGTGTGGGATTGGGTGCTGGAATAAAATCATGCAGAATATCCTTTGAGGCACTTCATCATGTGAACTCCCAACTGCTTAGCTAGGTCAGGTTGGATGATATGAGTCTTCATATTTGCCACAACACAAGACAGAATTTGGGGAGTGGGGATACAATGCTTTGTGGCCTTGCTCCACTTGTCAGGAATTAGATCAGGCACTGATGATAAAGGTGGAAGTCATTGTTCGTGGCATACATAATGGAAACAACTATAGCACTTGGTGGCACATGGAAATAAGATCCATTGATTCCAGTGGGATAGATTTTCATGTAATGACCGCAACCCAGAGGAATTAGAGTGAGGTTTGCATGCAGAGCACAGCCTTGTTCTCTCCCAGATTCTGTGGTATGCAGCCTGCCACTGCTCACTGCAACCTGCTTTTAAAACACCCCTTATAATGATGACGAGAAAAAGATCAGCTTCACATACACATAAAGAGGTTTGCTATTATTTAATTTAGAATATTTGTAGGCCACTTTTAAGGGTAAAAATATTCTCAAGGTGCCTTCCAATAGTTAATATAGGCTGCCTTTACACTAAATAAAGCCCCTGCAGTCCTCTCGTTTTGGAGCCTTTGGGCATTTACACCAGGCTCCCAGACAGTGACCACATGATTGCTGAGAGGGGAAGCTTTTAATTTTCAAGGTTCTATAGAACTCAGTGAAATAACGCCATCTAGTGGCTGTTTTAATCGTGTAACATTCAAATTTTAAAAGATAGTTCATTAGTTCCGGATCTATTTGAGATGAAATAACCAGGAAATACCTCTGGATGTGCTCTGGAGGTTCATTCACGATGTCATCTAAAGGATCTGCAAACTTCCATGAGTGAGCAATCTCAATAGCAGGATAAAAGCTCTGCATGAAGGAGCCCATAATCACCAATCACAACAACGAAATCAACAATAAACATCCGATAGAAATTAATCACAAATAAAAACCTACAATTAAAAAAATGCCTTAAAACATCAACACAATAAAGCACCCCAAAAGTCTGATAAATGTGTACATAATTGCAGTTGAAACCATTTCTATTTGACAGCTCGTGAAACCTGTTTTAAGAAAAAGCTAGAGAAAACAAAAACATCTTTAAGGGTGCAATCCTAGGCATGTTTAGACAGAGAAAAGGCCTACAACTCCCAGCATTCCCCAGCCAGCATGGCTGGCTGGGGCACGCTGGGAGTTGTAGGCCTTTACTCTGTCTAAACATGCCTAGGATTGCACCCTAAGGCTCTTTTCTAATGGCCTGAAATGACAGGGCACGATGCACCTCGATGGACAATGTGTTTCACCGCCCGTGGCACTGCAGCTGAGACAGCCCTCTTGTGTTCACCCGCCTGGTTATTCTCAGAGGTGGGCGTATTAGTAGGGCTTCGGTGGCTGAGCTCAAAGTGTGGGCAGGCTGGTATGGGTGAAGAAGGCAGTCCTTCAAGTCACTTGATCCCCAACTGTTCAAGACTTCAAAGCAGGGATGGGCAACAGCAGGGGGTCTGAGGGCCATTTTTGTCCCCTCAACCACCCCCTCAGGTTGCACCGTAATGTGGGTGCCATTACTGGCATCTGTAGTGACTCTGGAGGGTTAAAAGGGCCAAAGTTAACTCGAAAAGAGCCTCGTGTGGCGCAGAGTGGTAGGCGGCAGTAATGCAACTGAAACTCTCCCCATGACCTGAGTTCGATCCCAGTGGATGCTGGTTTTCAGGTAGCCGACTCAAGTCGACTCAGCCCTCCATCCTTCCGAGATCGGTAAAATGAGTACCCAACTTGCTGGGGGAAAGGTAGTTAGGACTGGGGAAGGCAATGGCAAACCACCTTGCTAGGTGTTTTCCTAGTATGCCAGGAAAATGCCAAGGAAAAATGGCGTCCAGCTAGGAGTCAGTAATGACTCGGTGCTTGCACAGGAGGAACCTTTCTTTAACTTGCAAACAAGCTAATTTTGACCTTATTGCTGCTCCATAGCTACTATGAATGCCTTTTTAAACTAAAAAATAATAATTAGTTACCAAACTAGGGGTCAACAGGGGGCGACAGGGGCCTCATGTGGCCCACAGGTCAAGTATTTCCCATCCCTCCTTTAAATGTCAAAACCAATATTGTAATTGGGCTCAGAAGCACACCGGTAACCAGTGCAGCCAGTGTAGTATAGGTGTCACATGATCCGCTTGCCTAGTCCTCGCCAACACTCAGGGGGCCCCATCTGTACCAGCAGATGTGCTCAAACCATCTTTAAAGGCAGCGCCACCTAGAGCATACTACAGTATTCCAGCCTGGGCATCACTGGAGCATGGATCAGGATAATTGAGGCAAGGTCTGTCCTCTCCAGCTAGGGCCTAAGCGGATAAAAGGTGCTCCTGACTACCATGGCTATCCAAGCTTCCCCAGAGAATGCAGAGTCCAGGAGGACTCCCAAACTGTGCACTTGGTCTTTCAGGGGGAGTATAACCCCACCAAAGACCAATTGTAAACCTCCATCCAGAGTTGTTGTTCCCCTATCCACAGCAACTCCATCTTTTCTGGATTAAGCCTCAGCTTGTCTGCCCTTTTCCACCACAAAACCACCTGCTAACACTGGCTCACGGGTTCCACAGCCTTCCTGGGACAACTAGATGGAAACATAGAGCAGAGCTGAGTATCATCTGTATATTGTTTAGGATCACAGAATTCACAAGGCCATGGCAGTGCTTAGGATTGTCACGAGTAGGGATGTCCATCGCCAGGAAATCTGCTTCTTTTTTGGCTTGGCAGAGTTCCGCAGCATGCCTGACATGGCTTGCATATGTGGGCCGAGCCAAGGTCTTTCCCTGAAATCTGGGAACTTTTTGCTTAAAATAGCCAAAACCCTGTGCAAATACAGATTTATGCAAATTGCAGTGGCAATTTGCGCAAATCTCTATTTGTGCGAATTGTAAAAAAAAAATATGGAAAATCTGCAAACTGGGTGGGGGGTTGGTGGGGGAACCAGAGGAAGCTTGTCAAGCTCCACCACCCCCAACAGATTCCTCCAACATCCCTAGTCATAAGAAATCAATTGGGGAGCTCGCAAATGTGAACGCCCCCAACTGATTATTCATAAGGAGGACCCAGAGCGCAAGGAGATTATCATGGCTGTGTTCACTTGGTCCTCAAGCCACCTACATTGCCCCCGCTGCTTCCTTGGGGAACCTGGCTTGGCCAGGGGGAGACAGAAGCAGTGGTGGTAGAATGGAGGCAGTGGTTTCAGAGATGCATATGCATATATTTTTAAAACATGAAAAAATACTTTAAACATTGTCTTTCTTTAAAAAAAAGACCTTTTGATGCTTCAGTGATCATTTAAAATTGCATCGCTATACTCTGAGATAGCAAAAAGTATTTCAAGGACTGTAGTTCTGTTAAGCAGTATCTGCTGAGAGCATAATGAGGCAGGGCGGAGCAGAAAAGTGATGATGGTTATTTCCTAAATCACCAGACTGCAGAAGTAGTAGCATGAGCCCCCATTTCTTCTAAAGATCATTCTCATAAGAGTTACCCAGGAACATTAACCCTGAGCCACAGATCAGGAAATCTGTCATATTATAGGCAAGAAAATATGTCTCTTCTCACATCACAGGGACACTTCCGACTCGATACTTCGTCAATTTTTAATTAACAATCTAAACACGTCCTTATATACAGTGTGTGTGCGTGCATGTCTGCATGTGTGTGTGAGTGTCTGGTTGTGTGTGAGTAGGATACATAACTTGATCAATTAGACAAACATTTCATACTTTGGCCACATGAAAAACCAGAATTGGGACAAAAGAAGACACTGGATAAATGTTAGAAATGAGTTTTACATGACAGCACCTCCAAGGTTGGCTCCGCCAAATGTTGAGAGAATAATCTTGGTGTAAAGCATTTTACTCCATGATAACCTACAGCCCGTTCTCATGTAACCAAGGGCCGGTTCTCATTTTCCACTTCATCCCTAAGGGGACCATGGAATAAGCAGAAGATGGCTGTGTCCCACATGATAAAATGGTGGCTCATTCCACTGTACTTTGAAAGAGTTCCTGATCAAGTCATTCTGTTGATCCTACCCACGTCTCTGTCCTCAGAGTCCTATCAGGGAACCATCCTATCCATTCACAACAAGTTCTTCCCATGTTGAAATAATCACATGGCATAAGGCTGTGTTTGTCCTTAGGGTTGAGGATAGGTTTAGGGTTAAGAGAGGGGAGGCTTGTGATCTTCACCTGTGGCTGGAGACTACCGATTTTGTTTTCTGTATGGAGGCATATGTGCCAGCACATGCCAATACCCACAATATGCCAACAAATTAATGTAAAAACAAATGCAGCAGTGGCAATAGCAGCAGGTAGCTGGTAACCCTTAGAGAGGACATCCTAAACTTTGGATGACACCAAAAATGGAAAAATATCTATGACACATCTTCTTTGCCCTTCCACCAAGGAACTTAGAATGGCACACATGGTCCCACACCCTATTTTATCCTCACAAGAACCATGAGAGGTAGGTTGGGCTGACAGTGACTGACTAAAGGCTCTCTAGTGGCTGAAGAGGGATGTGGGGGGAATCTTCACGACAATGGAATGAGACGCATGTTGGAGTATATTAGATTTTCATGGAATTGGCATCAGTCCATCAGGGACACACAAAGCAAGATAAGCTGAGTATGCCAAACCTTTAAAATCTGGTTTTCAGGGGTAACACAGTGCGTGAAAGGAATGTATCTTATTTATTTGTTTGTTTATTTATTTAAAACTTTTATATCCCACCCTATATCATTAGGATCTTAGGGTGTACAGATAAAATCAATATAGAACAATAAATAATTTAAACAGCTAAAACGTATCAAACCATTAAGCAAGCTAATGCCAATGTAAAATCTAAACAATAAAACAGTTAAAACAGTGTGCTACTTTAGGGAATGCATTTAGCCCTCAAAGGCTTTGATAAAAGCCATGTTTTCACTTGGTGCCGGAATGAAACCAATTTCTGTGCCAATCAGGCCTCCAAGGGGATGATGGCATTCCACAACCAGGGTGCCACAGCAGAGAAAGCCCTCTCCCACGTCCCACCTTAGTGTATGTCTCACACTGGTGGAACGCAAAGGAGGGTTCCTATAACAGATCTCAATCCTCAGGCAGGCATATATAGGGGGAGGCACTCCCTCAAATATCAAGTTCCCAAGCCACTTAGGGCTTTAAATGTCATCACCAGAACTTTGAATTCCGACCAGAAGCATATAGGCAGCCACTGCAATTCCTTTAAGACTGGTGTTATGTGAACTTCGTGAGATGTTCCAGTCAACAGTCTAGCTTCTACATTTTGCACTAGCTGCAACTTCCTACTTGTCTTAGAGGGCAGCCCCATGTAAAGTGCATTGCAGTAGTCTAGCTGGGAAGTTACCAGCACTTGCACTGCTGTGGCTAGGTTATCCCTTTCCAGGAAAGGCTGTAGCTGGTGGATCAGCTGAAGCTGGCCCCAAGTACTCTGGGCCACAGACTCCACCTGGGCCTCCAGTGACAGGAATGGATCTAGGAGTACTCCCAAGCTACGCACCTGCTCCTTTAGGGGGAGTGCAACCACATCCAGGACAAGCCGCTTACCCAATCCACAGAGCTTCTGACTTGTCAGGATTCAGCTTCAGTTTATTGGCCCTCATTCAGCAACTTCACTGCCCCAGCTGACTCCAACAACAAGGAGAAATAAAGCTGAACATCATTGGCATACTGGTGACACCTAGGGATGGTGCGGGCACCCAATTCTTTCTGGGAGTCTGGTAGAACCCCCCCTGCCCGCACCACTGAGCCCCGCTCAACAAGCCCCTGCCCCCGCTCATCCCCTGCCCACACTCAGTGAGTGACCCGCACTCTCCCTGGTGGCCTCGTTGAACACCGCGGTCACTATCTTGGAAAAATAAAATGACGATCACAAAAATCCACATATTTGTGTATGCACGCAAATGTGCATTTTGTGAATGGACATATTTACGTATGCGAAAATGCGCATTTTGTGAAAATGCACATTTTCACGCATACGCAAATATGTGCATTTTTGCAATCGCCATTTTGTTTTTCAGAAATGGTGACCGCAGAGCTCAACGAGGCCGCCAGGGTGAGTGTGGCTCACTCACCGAGCGTGGGCGGGGGGCGAGCGGGGACAAGGGACTGGCGAGCAGGGGCAGTGGCTGAGCGGGTGCCCAGATAACCTGGATGGGGGTGGGTTCACACATCCCCACTGACACCCCACCACAACACTCCTCTATTGACCTCGCCCAATGGCTTCATATAGATGTTGAATGGCATGGGGGTAGAATAGAACCCTGTGGCACCCCACAGCTTAATAGCCATGGGGTAGAACAGGAATCCCCCAGTACTACTCTCTGGAATCGGCCCTGCAGGTAGGAGCGGAACCACTGTAGTACAGTGCCCCCAATCCTCATCCCACAGAGCCAAACCAGTAAGATACCAAGATCAATGGTATCAAAAGCTGCTGCTGAGAGACCCAGGAAGATCAACAAGGTAGCACTCCCCCTGTCTTTCACCTGGAGTAGGTCATCAGTCAGAGCAACCAAGGCCATTTCAGTGCTGTACCCTGGCCTCAAACCAGACTGAAATGGGTCCAGATAATCAGTTTCCTCCAAGAAAGTTTGACGCTGCCCAGCCACCACATACTTCTGGGTGGGAGGGGGGAGTAGAACTGAATGTCATCAAGCTGGTAGGGGCTGCTCAACCAATGAGAGAGTCTTGTTTCCCACCCCTGTCCAGGCTCCCCTCTGCTACTAAGTCACTCATGAAGACAGCCCCTTGAACACAGGTTTCCTTGGTTTAAGTCAATATCCTCTACATCACACTGGAACTTCCTCGAATGACCCAGGATGCTCTCTTTGGGGTCTTAATTGAAGCAAGGATGCACAGCTCTCTAATTTGGAATCACTGAGACAGGAAAATTATGATTAACCTTTTTATTCTTTTAAGAAAACATACTGAGAATGGCATTGTTTTATCTGAGCAGGGACTAGCCTGCTTAGTTTACTGATCAGAGAATTGGATCAAGGCAGTTACATAGACCAAATAGTGGCAGCAAGTGATTGAAAGTGGGAGCTTCACATTTCAAACTGAATGGCCATCTTTAGACAATTAATGATGGGTGAGCTCCTTCACTGTAAGTAGCTAGATTTTCTGGAGCTTTCTTAGAGAACACTTGGTTTCTTTTTTAAGAGAAACGTCTCCAAGAAAGCTCAGAATGTTGACATACCTAAGGGAGTCCCCTGCCAGCTCTCCCTATCGGTCCCCCTTCCTGAAATACACTTACACATACAAAGTGGGGGAGGGCTTGCTGGTAATGGCAGAGGCCTTGTAGTCATTCTTAAGGCCTGGACACTGATGACCATGCAGAGTTTCCACTGCCTCCCAGTCAATTTCATTGAGCTGTAGCACTGGGCCCATGCATTCCAATGGCAGCAGATGTTCCTGAGCATGCTCAAAAGCAGTTAGGTCCTAAGGATAAATCCTGTATGGCCTCTGCCTTCACTACCCAGCCTTTTCTGCCACCTGCTGTTCTCTACTCAAGAGTAAGCTTGGTTAGAAATGGGGGAGGAAAACCAGCAGGTGCTGGTGGTGAGCCCATTATGAGCTGGGTCTGAATGTCAGTAGAGTTGTGGCTTGGCTCATGATGAGCTCAGAGGGGAAACTCTGAATTCACTGTTACAAGCTCCCCCCCACCCATTTTCCAAAGTTTGGCAACATTACTACTGTTAATGGGTACTTGATTCAGTGAGTCATGGAAATCAAGGCTGGTCAGTTGGATTACTGATTTTCTCACCATCTTGTGCATTACTGACCATGGGTAAGGAGTTGCACCAGCCATGAGCTGCTTCTGAATTTGTGATTAGCAATGCGATCATCAGGAAACACACTATTCGATTGCCCACCCAGTGTAATATGTTAGAAATGTAGCAGGGAGACACATCATAAGTAGATCCACTACACACACATATGCACACAAATCAGAAACAAGACATGTATGCTAATCACAAAGCTGATCTAGCATACTGAAGACAAAAGTGAATTGTAAATTAATGCACAACATGGCCATAGAGATTCCAAGTCAATACTTAATTGCACTGAGAAAGCAAAGAAGATACCAGGTAGCAATGTGAAGGAATCTGATATAAATCAATGCAGGGTCCGGACATTGAACGTTGTGTCACAGACAGCTATTAAATTGCACCGCTCCATGTGCAAGTGAAATGGGGAAGGACTCTCAGCTGAAGCGACAAATATTACACTGCATTTCAAGGACTGGAGTTTGATTGCATTCAAAGCCAACAACGACCAAGAGCGCCAAGGAAGTAAAATTAATTTTCTTGCCAGTGTATCATTTCTTTTTAATCACTAGGTGAAAGCAGATTAATGTTTTCCGCTAAAAAGCCAATAATACAAAGTACATTCTGAAGACAGGTTTTCGAGGAAATTATATTATGACAGAAACGGAGGGACACAAGCTAATGACCAAGAAGCCCTCTCTTAGTACTAAGAAAATTAAAAGTTCCTGTAAAGCAAACTGCAGCTTATAAATCACACACCACCTTTTGCCCAATCTGTTCTGGGGAACTGTTTCACTTCTGCTTCCATAAAATGTTGATAACATCAGACTTTAGAATTAGATAAGTATTTTGAGGGGAATATTTGGAACAACACAACAGTTCACATCAAACTCGCTTTTTGCCAAAATCTACAACAAACAAGCTAAACCATAAAATAATTTCATTGTTGCAACCTTTTTGGAAATGAAAGTTTACCAGAAACAAGATTTTGCATTAAAATGCATTTGTGTGTGTTGTATAAACAACATTCACACAATATATTCCTCCTAGACCAATGCTACAAAGTATTTTCTCCCTTAACTAGCTAATCTTCTCTGGAAATATCTTAAAATGGGCTAATGCTTTCTGTTTAAAGGCATCAAGCTAAATGTAAAAACAGAAATTGGCACTGGATAACATTTTCCAAATATGCTTACTATTCAGAAGTCCAGAAAAGCGTAATGAATCTGTCAGCACAATATCCAGGCTTCTGTCTCCTTGCTAGCAGAAACAATTGCATCTCAGTTTGCACTTGCCATTTGTTTCAAATCCCTTGACAAGATGTACAACTAATTACTGTAATGTTAATACAGGATACATGGAGACAACAATGCAGTGTACCATTCCGAGAGCATCTGCAGTGTATTTCTGCCATCAAAGCGGAGTATAATTGCAGGTTAGTCTGCATAATAACAAATTGAAATGCACAGAATACAAACCTTTCCTCTTTTAAAAAGAAGAAGCCTTTCCAAAAAGAAAAAAAGGCAGACACATTTATACATAGACTTCTAACCAATAGACAGAGTGTTGCACAAGGCAAGAACTAATTAAAATCTGATGCATTCTTACCAAGTACCCCAAGCCGGTAGTTGACGGTGATGACTATGACATTGCCATAACTTGCCAGCACACTGCCATCATATAAATTTCCAGTGCCTTCCATGTAGGACCCTCCATGAATATACACCATCACTGGTTTGGGCCCCCCACTATCTCGAATGTCTGGAAGAAAAATATTGAGAAACATGTTATCCAAAGAAGGTTGTGATGCACATAAAATTCCTAGTTTGTTTTCCTTGTTTCCTAAACTGTTTTTTAAAGTGTTTCCCAAGCAACACATATGAATTACCACACCATCAAGTAGCATCGTTCAAGGGAAATTGTGAGTGAAAGCGGAAAAAAAAGGCAGCTGCCACTGGGCCAAACATTCAAGTTATGAAAGGTTATGGCTCACTTTCCAAAAGTACCCAGCTCTTGAGGTTGGCAGCATTTGCAAGCTTTAGGCGATGCCATTTTCAAATCAGCTTAGCTTTTGTTTGACAGCCATGGTGCTTCCCTTTAACATGGTCATTAGATTAACCATGGCATTTCCATGATGTTATACAAGGTCTAAACATGCTATCCAAGTGACTCTGTGAAGAAGGCATTGTGGGTCAGTACATTTTGAGCTCATTCAGTTTGCAGGTCCGTCCCCCCCCACTATTAGAGTGTGCAATCCGAAGCATAGAATCATAGAATAGTAAGGTTGGAAGGGGCCTACAAGGCCATCGAGTCCAACCCCCTAGGAAGTATCCCACAGAAAAGCCAACAACTTTTGGCTGTGTGGTGAGAGCCAGTGTGGTGTAGTGACTAGAGTGTTGGACTGGGAGCTGGGAGATCCGGGTTCTAGTCCCCACTCGGCCATGGAAGCTCGCTGGGTGACTATGGGCCAGTCACAGACTCTCAGCCCAACCTGCCCCACAGGGTTGTTGTTGTGAGGATAAAATGGAGAGGAGGAGGATTATGTATGCCTTCTTGGGGTCCTTAACGAGGACAAAAGGTGGGATATAAATGTAACAAATAAATAAATAAATCCCCCCCTCCCCAGACTTCCTGAACTGAGTATTCAGATATGCAAACTGGCTATTGTCAATAGCTTAGAAAAACTTAATGCTATTGTTGGAGTTTTGGAGGGAGGTGGGGAGGATTAGATAAACTCATCGTAGGTCTTATCACATGATAGCTAATGATGGACTTCTATGGTTAGAGGCAGCATGCTTCCAGTTATCAAATACTAGAGGAAATCGATAGGATCTGTTAACACCCTGCTTGCAAGATTGATATGGGCACATAGTTCACCATTTTTAGAGACAGAGTGATGGTCTAAATCAGCCTTCCACATCCTGGTGCCCTCAAGATGTTTCGGACTGAAACTCTCAGCATTCCTGACCATTGGCCATGCTGGCTGGGGCTGATCAGAGTTGAAATCCAAAACATCTGAGGGCTCTAGATGGACCTTTGGACTTTGGTATGATCCAGCAGGTTTGTTCTTACATTATGTTTTTAAATTTAAGTATCTCTAGAAGTAGGTTTACATTAGCAAAAATATTCTAATATAGCAATCAGCTATTTTTTAAAAAATAATGCAGTACAAATAGCAAAATGTTCGGCCAAAACCAGGCATTTAGGGTAAAAAAAACCCTGAAAATTGCCAAGCATGTTCATTTGATAGCTGTGATAAATATACTGAAAGTCCAGAAAAATCCAGCTGGGCAAAAGCTGCCATTTTGGAAAATGGTGGATTTCTGTCTTTTTAGCTAAAAGCACCAATATCGCTGAAACAAATCTGAAGCATATCTGAAACTAATGAACCAAAGTGTAAGTTCCTACACTCAAAATGGTCAAGAGGTTTCACAGAACAATTTCAGATAGGATTTTAAACCCTAGGACTCTGGTTTATCATCATGGTAGGCTCTGATGGGCAGAATAAGGCAGCTGCCTTAGGCAGCAGATACTAGGGGGCAAGAAGCAGCAGCATTAGAGGACACTGCTGTGTGCACAAAATGCCTGCCCTGTACCCCCTAAGCTAGCCTATTGCCCTCAGGTTTGCCAAGGGTCTCCTGCAAGCCTATGGAAAACAATGGAATTCCAAAACTATCGCATTCACTTCCACAAGCTGTAGTGATGGCCACCAATTTGGATGTCAACAGCATGGAAGTAAAATTCACCAGCCAGCCTTTGTACATGGAACCAAAGGGAGGGCGCCATTTTGTCCTTCCCCTCAAGCAAAGATTCTTGATCACAGAGCAAGAGATCTTGGGCCAAACTTGTTTATCATGTCTATCAAAGGCACAGAGCCTGCCATTTTCAGCTTCTTATTCTAAATATCCAGGTATTTCCCTGGACTAATCTTGGGAAACATTTGGCTCTGAAGGCCAGCCTTGAAGTGTGAGGTCCTTCTATTTTCAAGTCAAGATCCTTAATTCAACTGGGAGAAACTTGGTTGTTTTCAAATTGGATTTTGATGAGGGATTGCTAGAGTTAGCACTGGACTGTCCATCTTTGAGCTTGAACTGGCATTGCCTCCCCAGCATCCACCTCCTGGTTATGTGCAGGCCAGGCCCAGAATTAGCACAAGCTCCCACAGACAACTTCTAGGACTCAAAAGCCCCAAGCAGGGCCCACCAGCACTCATGCCTGCCCGGGACAAAAGGCGGGGGCATCCTCAGTGGCTAGATCTGCAAACCACCATTTTAAATTTTCCACAATGCCCCAAAGCAATGCTGTATTGGGGGCATTGTGGAAAATTTAAAATGGTGGCTCATAGGTATCTCCTGCTACCATCAAGTAAGCCCAAAGCTGGGGTTCAAGTGATGTAGGAGGGGCTCACCAAAGGGCACTTTGCCAAGGGTCTCCTGCAAACCTGTGGAAAACAATGGAATTCCAAGATTAGAGTCTGGTAGTGAAGACCACCAATTTGGATGGCTTTAAAAGGGGATTGGACAAATTTATGGAGGAGAAGGCTATCCATGGCTACTAGTCCTGACCAGTGGCAGCTGGTGACTCCAGTTCTGGAGGGGCTGTGAGTCCATTCAGGGTTTTAGTTACCAGTACTCAAAACTAATGGTGCTATCCTCAGTGCTGAACGGTGCTATGCAAGGTTATGAACCCATGTTGGGATAGGGTTGAGCACTCTGGATAGCACATTTCAGTACCTTGGATAGCACCAGTAGAGTACCTCCAGTACCAGAGGCAGTATGCCTATGTACACCAGTTGCTGGGGAACATGGGCGGGAGGGTGCTCTTGCACTCATGTCTTGCTAGTGGGTTTCCTGTGTGCAGCTGGTTGGCCACTGTGAGAACAGAGTGCAGGGCTAGATGGAGCCTTGGTCTGATCCAGCAGAGCTCTTCTTCTGTTCTCATGTAAACCTGATGTCAGCCCTGCCTCTTGGCAGCCTCTCTGCAAATCAAAATGGCAGACAACTGCAGTTACCCAGATAGGCCACAGCTGATCAAACCATAGCTGTCATGATAGGTATGCTCAGGGCACTGAAAGAAATAAGTAGCTTGATCTCAGTGAGGAAGGGTGATCATATGAATTAAATTAGAATTCTGGTCCCTGGGCAAAGCAGGACAACAGGATTATTAACAATCCACCCTATAAAATTATTCATGGCTTTGGAAGCAGTGCAGCATTTTAAGGTGTGTAAATGTGTGACACACATGTAAAATATTTCCCCCATGTTTGTTCTTTTGTAATCTTCCATGTTGTAAGAGCTTATATAAGCAAAACTGGATTTCCCCCCTCCTATTCAAGCTCATATTATAGAATATGAATGGGAAAGGCCAATTTACAATAGGTTTAGCAATAGGTTAAAAGGGGGAAAAGGTTAGCTAGTAATTTTGTAACAATAAATGTAATTCCACTTAATAATGACTACACCACCAATAGAATCACATTCATCTAAGGTGTCACCGAATTAATCTCAGGAGTTAAGGCAAGAGCATACCAAGGCAATAGTTTACAGGCGAGGGAGAGAAAAAAGCAATTGAAATTATCTAAAATAATCTATAACTAGGAATTATGTGACGTTAGATCATGGCTTGGCATTAATGGTGTGGTGGTAGGATTCAATTCCCCAGATATATTGTCATGAGGGTTGCCAGCTGGCTAGATTAACACCCACATGTAACTGGCAGAGAGTTGGTTGTTTTCCTTTAGTGAAGGATTGATGGTCAGTGATTATAATGGAGGAAAGCTTACATAGGGTTTTTTATTTATTTTTTAATGGATCTGATAATGCCGACAAGGTTGCCCTTTGAGATGTATGCACTTAACGTGCAATATTTGTTATTACAGATTTAAAAAAAAAAATGGGTCAGGGACTGAAGCTTAACCAGCCAGGTAAAAAAGAAAAAGAAATGTTTGGCTGGAAGTGGGGAAAAAGGAGAAGAGATGAACATCCAAAGGCAGATAAATATTTGCCTAGAACTTGTGCTCATCATCTGAGGTCCTGTCATGTGTCTTACCTCCTAGAGAGACAAGGTTGGTGGGGACTCGAGACAGGGCCTTTTGTGTAGCGACATCTCAACTGTGGAACTCCTTCTCCAGGAAGTCTAATTTGGTTCCTCCCCTTATTGGTGATTACACAGCTGGTAAAAATAAAAAAACTTACACCATTCTGCTGAGTTTTCAATGACACTCCTTGATTTTAGAAGGTTCTGCTTTTTGCTTTTTGCTTTGCAATGTATGTATTTTATCTGTTTTTTTTAGTTTTTTGAAATGATTGTATTTTATTCTTTTTATAGGCCTATTGGAAATCCACATGAGCACTCAATGAGTGGAGAGGCACTTGAAATATATAATAAATAAATGAATTGCATCTGGACAACAGACTGCCTGGGCACACAGGTCAGCTGTTCACCATTCTCCCCACTATGGTGAGATATATTGTATGACTATTTAAATTATAGTAATAATTTGTAAATTACTATAAGCAAGTTTTATGCAAATCTGTCTCCTATGCATTGGCAAACAGGAGGATAACAGTGGCCACCCTGGGGGCTGTTGAAGGTTGGGACACGTGGCTAAATGTTCCACATTTGTATTTCAAGCTGAAATGCGAGTTAATTTCCTCTGGAATCAAATGCTTGTTTCTGAAATTAAAATGTAAGTAAAGTGCTTGCAGACCCTTTCCAGTTCCTTCCAAGGATAGCTATTGATGGCTATTTAACCACAGCGTTGGCTTCTTATTTTGCTACCATGGACGCAAAATGAAGGACCCAATAATAAATTATTAATTTGAAACGGCTAAATGACTGTTCGCAGCAGAAACTGTACACAGCTAATTGTATGCTTGGAGGTAGCACAGGAGGAGATTGTTTAAGAATTCATCTTTAATTAAAATTACATAGAATTACAGAGCACCAACTGTGAATAGAAATGAAAACTTGGTAGCACAGTTTGGTTTATCTGGACAATTTTTTTAAAAAAAATACTGGGGTATTTTGAAGAAATGGGGCAGCTTTCCTCAAAGAAAATAATATCTATACTAAGCCTTACATTCCAATGTAAGTTCAAGGTACAAAAGATTCTCTGAATAAATCCAGCCTACATAGTGCCTTTTTTATGACTTCCTTCTGAATATTATGCTCCAAAAGGTTAAGGACAGGCAGTACTGCAAACTCCTCTCAATTTATCCACATGCCACAGCAGATAAGAATAGAGATGATATAAATTTTCTCCATGCTGCATTGTCAAAGATCTCAGCACTGACCTACAGGAAATCCACTTCTTTTGTGAACAGAGTGGTTCTTTCCACTCAGAAAATGTGAACAGTGAAAACTTTACTCTTGCTGTTGCATTTCCCCGGAGGTTTGGAAGAAGATGGAGGCAGCACGCAGACTTAAACTTAAACCATGGTGTATCATTATGAACGCAAGCCCTTGGTCTCGTTTGCCCCCTCTCCAAATTCCCCCTCACTCTCTCCCTCGTGCAGCAAAAAAAAAAAAAAAGCTTCTGAACCTTGATGGGATGGAGAACTGGGCCAAACCTAAACAAAATGATTTTCAACAGAGATAAATATACTTCTGCATTTAGATAGGAGGAAATACAGAGTGGGAGACACCTGGCTTGACAGCAATACATATGAAAAGGATCTAGAGGTTTTTGTACACCACCAACTAAATATGAGTCAGCAATGTGATATGGAAGCTAACATGCCAATGCAATTCTAGGATGTGTCAGCAGATGTATAGTGTCCAGATTGCAAGAAGTAATGGTACCACTCAATTCTGCTTTGGGCAGATCTCGCCTGAAATATTGGGTCCTGGAAATGGAACATGTCCAGGAAAGGGTGACGAAGATGATGAGCAGCCTGGAGACCAAGCCCTATGAGGAAAGGTTGAAGGAGTTGAGTACGTTTACCCTGGAGAAGAGATTATTAAGAGGTGATATACCAGCCATCTTCAAATATTTGAAATACTGCCACATAGATGATGGAGCAAATTTGTTTTCTGTTGCTCCAGAGAATAGGATCCAAACCAGTGGGTTCAAGTTACAAGAAAAGATTCCGACTAAAAATTAGGAAGATATTTCTGACAGTACGACCTGTTTGATAATGGAAAAGATTTCCTTGGAAGATGGTGGATTCTCCTTTGTTCAAGGTTTTTAAGCAGAGGCTGGATGGCCACCTATCAGGGATGTTGTATTAACTGATATCCTGCATTCACAGGGGTGTGGGGTAGATTACCTTTGAGTTCCCTTTGAATTCTGTGATTCTATGATAAATATAAATTGTTATATAGGTAGAGGAAATGACTGTAAGACTCAGCAGGCCTCAAACACAACTGTCCTTTATTTTTCACACAGAGAACTCAGAACTTAGCAGAAGCTCCACCCACTGCTGCTATTCCCAACTCTATAGGAACTGCCAAGGTTTAGCAGCAAACCATACCTTGCCCTTTCATCCAAGCCCACCAAATTACTTCAGAAAAACCATAGTTTACTTGGTTCAGACAAAACAGCAAGCAATGGTACGGCTGCCCTAAAATGGATTCTCTAGTGCGTAGGGATGGATGGACTCACCTGAGTCCATGGTCGGGAGGTGCTTGAAGAGCCACCACTGCTGCCCGCCCGCACAAGCTGTGCCACATAAGACCCTGGAGGGCTCAGTGAGAGGTCCAGGAGTGCCCCGCAGATGCCCACTCCTCCATGCGAGCCGCCATTTTAATGTAAGATGGGGACTCTCTAGTTTCATATATCTAATGTTCTGCACAACATTGGCCATAAAGGACCATTTTTGCAATGTTAGAGGCTTTGAATGTTGCGGAAATGGCCCTTTACGGCCACCACTGTGCGCAGCATTAGATATATGAAAATGTAGAGCCCCCATTTTGAATTAAAATGGCAGCTCGCATGGAGGATGGGTGGCTCCTGGGCACGAGCAGATGTATCCAGTAAGTCCCAGCTGCTCATGCCGTGCAGCAGGTAGGCCCAGCAGCTCTCCGTGCTGTGTTGATGGGGACGAGTGGGGATGAGTTCAATGGTCTCCCAGACCCAGTTGGGCACCCGCGACATCCCTACCAGTGTGCCGCTCACATTTGTGGGCAGCGAATTAGGGAGGTAATTCTATTGCTCTTGGGGTGAGGAACCGTGTAGGGGGTGCTTTCCATGGTGACCTTTTTTCTCCCTTTTCTTTTCCCCATTTAACACTTTAAAACAAAGCTGCTAGGTTTGGCAGCTCTTTTTTAAATTTCTTTTTAAACACCTTCCTTTGCAGTTTCAAAAAAACTCCACAGATGCCAACAGTGGCAGCCTGAGCATTGCTCTCCCACCTCACACATGCTCTGCCATTTCATCCTACTGAACATATAAGTCATATATGTGTGTTCTTTGTGAATTCTATGTATGTGCCTAAGAGGTGGGTGTGGCATCGCAGCGGTGGCAGCAGCCCCCAAGATATGCACGTTCATCAGAGTGGCACAGAGGACTCTTTCCACATGACTGGGAGCCTTCGACAAGGAGGAGAGAGAGAGCCTTCTCATGTAGACACATGGGGTGTTCTCTTCTTGTTGTTGTTGTTCAGTCATTAAGTCATGTCCGATTCTTCGTGACCCCATGGACCATAGCACACCAGGCCTTCCTGTCCTCCACTCTCTCCCAGACCCGGAGTGCTCTCTACAGACGTTCTAATGAAGTTATGTAAGTTGGGGATGTGAAGTTGTAATGAGCATTTAGTAGGTTGGGTGTCTGACTTCTTTCCCAGTTCCACTTACATTATTATCAGATGTATATACAGATGCTCTCTAGAGTTGTTCTAAAGAGCATGTAGAGGCCAGGCGCTGTGATCCCAACCCCCCTTCCATGTACATCTGTTGAGTATGCCAATGATGTGTGGTCTGGTTGTGAACTGTGTCCTTGAGTGTGACTGGGTGGGAAGGGGGAATTGCTTGTAGAATGGGATGTTAAGGAAAAGGGAAGGGAAGTCTTTTGGAGGGTGGGATGCTGGGGAAAGAGCAGTTGGGATTTGTCAGTTAAAGAAATTAGTGGGTCTGGGACCAGGGTAGAGGGTGGATATATAAAACCTTACACCAGGGATGTACAAAATGACTTACCTGTTTCGTTTTGTACATCTGTGGTGGAGGGGGAGGTGCTCTGTCCCTCCCCCCAAAATCCTTGACGGCTGGCTCTGCTCCGTGGTGACTCTGCAGAGCCGCTGGCCGGGGCAGCCCACAGCGACATCTGGCCGCTGCTGGGCTGTGCAGGGATGCAAATGGCGACCGCCGTAGCCGCCACCATTTGCGTCCTTTTTTTTTTTTTTTTGCCATGATAGGGTACGTAAATATTTACATAGCCTATCACAGCAAAAAAAAAAGGGAACGCAAATGGCGGCAGCTACGGCAGCTGTAAATATATACGTAGCCTATCACAGCCTCTGTAGGGACACAAATGGCGTCCCTGTGTTAGCCGTGATAGGCTACATAAGTATTTACATAGCCTATCATGGCTGAAATGGTGAAGTGAATGGTGGCCGCAGATGCGGCCGCCATTCACAGAGCAGCGTGAACGGCAGCAAGTGAGTGCTCCATTTTGCGCGCCTTTTGTAGGGTGGGGGGGCAGGGGGCTTCGTTCTGCCACAGGTTTCTGGGGGCCGAATGCGCTGGCATTCGGCCTCACCGAGATCCCTACCTTACACTGCTCAGGATTGCCATAACAGATGGAGCACCTTTCTTGGAATGAACCTCCCCTTACACTATGATTGTCATCTGAGGTATTTCTCCAAGTGCCTCCTCCAAGGGAGTTTCAGAGCATGGCAACAAGGAAGAGGGCCTTATCAGTGGTGTCCCTTCCATTTTGGAATGCTCTCCACACAGTGAGAACCTGCCTGGCAACAAGATGGTCATCTTTTCGGGATCAGGTGAAGACCTTCCTCTACTCAGGAATTTGACAGTACATGATAGGGTTTTTAACGGGTCATGAGATTTCTTATCGTTGATTGTTAAAATAGTTGATATTCTTAGTATGTATAAATTATTTTTGTATGATGTTTTTATATCATATTTCTGTGGTTTTAATCTTTGTAAATCTCCCAGAGAGCTTTGGCTCTTGGGTGCCATATAAATGTAAGAAATGAAAATGAAATGGAACGTGGTTCTTAGGTTAGGATTAGGTCCAAGAGATAAGATCCCTGGTTTTGAAGGGCTGTGTGTGTGTGTGTGTTTTAAAAATGTACCATAAGTAAAACAACACCAGTTAGCTTGATACTGATTTACATGTTATTTTCTCATGAATAAAATCTGCTTAATTGTTGTAAGGGACGGAACGCGCACCCCAGAGCAAAGTATTCATGATGGGACAATGGTAGTACGTATAGGGTTCAGATGTGACCTAATGCAGCCCCAGAAACAGAAATTTAAGTGCAAGCGGAAAATCTTGTTCATTCAGGTCTTCGAAAGGGCAAACAGAAGATGAGGTAAAATGCCTTTCCAGCTGTGATTCTTCAGTGTGTGTGCGGGGTGGGAATCAGAGATCTTTAATGTGCTTCCACCATGCATTGAGAACTTGGCTGTTCAGGCAGGCATTTGGGATGGGTTAGGGTATTTTTAGAAATACGATGTTTTAATGTTTAATTTTATTGTTTCAAACTGTACTACTGTACATTGCCTAGAGTGGCCGGGTGACCGGCCAGATGGGCGATTAAGAAATTCAATAAATAAATAAAAATGAATAAATAATCCCTTTGTGTGTTAGTGCAACAATTTATGGGAATTAGGACTGTCCAGTAGCTAGCTGCTTAATTTTGCCAACTAGATAGGGCTGTAGGGGAAGGTTGGTATTTGCCCCGATGGAAATGTTTGTAACAGGTAGATTATATGACCAGCTGGGCACAGGATAGAGAGTGAAAATCTGTCAGTGGAAATTTGGGGAATATTGGAGGAAAAGTCGTAATTTCTCTTTGAACATGATAGTGTGAGAAAACTGCTATACAATTATGACAAGGTGATATTTCACAACAGTTTTTATAGGCAAAATAAAAAAAAAATTCTCCTATTTGTTGGAAGTGTAAAGACAAAAGTTAAAACAGATTATTTTCATCTACAGTGGAAATGTTCCATAGCTCAAAAATAATGGAGAAGAATGAAATTTATTATAGGAAATATTTTAGGTTATGAAATTCCTTTAGACCCAGTATTTTTTTATTTTTAAAAAAACTTTATTGAGGGGTCAGTAGTTCAAGAGTACCAGAATTAGTGTCTTATATGTTTGCTGCTGCTGCTGGGATATTGTATGTGAAGAACGGGCAATCTCAAAAACTTCTGTCTGTGAAGGACTTACATGACAGAATGTGGGACCTAGCAATGATGGCTAAGTCAACCATTATATTAGAACAAAAGAAAATAGATAGAGATGGGACACCTTTAAAGAAAAGTGGAAATCCTGTGTTGGTTAGTGGGAAGGGAACTTATTATATCCCAGTGTGAATTACTATTTGTCTCCACATTTTTCTTCTGCAACATTCTGCAATGTTTCCCCCTTCATGTTTCATTCAAGTTCATTCTGAATGTATTCTGACCATATTGAAAGAAGACTGTTTTTCTGCATATTGTATAATATAATATAATGAACTGTCATTATTTTTAATTACAATAAAATGTTTTTGTTTTGTTCTGCTTTTCAAAAGAAATGTTGGTGGGCCTTCATTTGACTGGAGGAAAGAATGTTTCATCGTTGTTGTTTTTGTTCAAAAAACTGGAGCTGGATCAGATTGGCAAGGTTATCCCTTGTGAAGTGATTATGCTCCCGGTTACGGGGAACATGTTTGAATGAGTGAGATTTCTTCCATTTACTTAGGGTGCAATACTATGGCTGCTAGATGGCCATAGGATAGGTTGGTTCCCAGAGAACAGACCCCCACCCACTCCCGCACCACCTCGTAGGCAGTGTGGATCGGCCCCACGCTCTGCGCTCATAAAGGCAGTGCAGAGTGGCAAAAACAGGGTGTTCCTGGGGGTGGGCTGGGCTGGGGAGGTCGGAAATGCTGGCACAACACATCCTATGTGCCATCCAGGCGCTGCTTCCCATGCCCCGAGGTCCCATAGCTAGACAGCCGAAATCAGCTGTCTAGCTACGAAAGCAGGGTGGGCGTCTGTCTCCTAATACACCCAACATCTTGGAAATATATTTTGAAATGTCAAGAGCACAATCTTGTGATGTGACACATAAATGTATTCTTGAGTTGCTACCTCAGAGTGAGGAGGAGATCCACTCCTCACCACTCCTTCCACCCTGCACTGGATAAGCCATCTCCCCCGGGCTTGGAGGCAACCGTCGATCCACACAGGATTGCTCCCTAAATGGACTACTCATGCCACCTCCCTTCTACCTCATTTTCCCCAGCCTATCAGTACAGACAGATTCTGTCAAGAACTTCCAGGATCTGAGGCAACAACGCAAGGATACATTTATGTGTCACAGGACAAGGTTATGCTCTTGACATTTCAAAATATACTTCCAAGATGTTGGGTGTAATTAGGAGACAGACGCCTGCATTACTGTAAGAGCAGCAGAGCTCTTCCCACCAGATTGTATGTCAGCAGAGATCCATGGGACTCTTGATGTTCCCCTCTTCATTTTAATAGCCACTGCAAATGTGTCTCTGAAAACTTTAATTAAAAATCACATTACATATCTTTCAGAGATGTCAGTACTGACATCCCAAGAACTTACCTCATTTAAATCTCAGTGTGTTGCTCTTGCATTTTAGATATATAGCCTGTGTGTATATCTTAGGGATCTGTATAATGTAGATTGGAAGCTCCTTATGGCAGGGACCTGACATCATCATCAACATAGCACTTCCAAGTCTTGAAAGCACTTCACGTCCAGGCACTAGCCATAACCCTTTTAACCAGTAGAGGCTGGTGGTGGCTCTGATTCGGTGGGACTGTGATTCCGTTCTGGGTGTCAGTCAGAACCAGGCAGACCTCTAAAGGAACTATCCAAGGTGTTGAGCTCACTTTGACAATAGGGTTCAGCACCTTGGATAGCTCATTGGAGTTCTGGCTGGTTCTTACTAAAACCCAGAATGGACTCACAGTCCCACTGAAATTGGAGCCATCAACTTCCACTGCCTTCAACACCTCTGTAAGTTAAGCCAGTATTACTGTTCCCCTACAACAGGGGTCCCCAACCTGTTAGGAACCAGGCTGTACAGCAGGAGGTGAACATAGGGGTGTGTGAAAACCTGTTACCTTGGGTCTGCGGGGAGGGAGGCGATCCATCCCTCCCCCCAGAATCCTTGCAGGTCCCGGCTGGCTCCGCTCAGCGGCAAGTCTGCAGAGCTGCTGGCCGGCTCCAGCCGCTAGCAGACTTCCGGCCACTGGGACACCATTTGCATCCCTGTTCTTCAAGTGATAGGCTACGTAAATCTTTACGTAGCCTATTACTGCAAGTAATTAGGGATGTTAGAGAATTCCGCCACGGATCCTAGGGGGGCCAAATTCCAGTGAATTTGGCTCCCCGGAATCTGTGGCGGAAAGGAGCAACCCGCCCCACCACCCCGCGAAAGCCCCCCGGAATGAAGCCTACCTGGCGGTGGCTCTGGATGCGGCTGCGGCTCTGGCGGTGGTTCCAGTGGCGGCGGTGGCTCCAGCCACTGCCGGGCTGCTGCGGACGCAAATGGCGTCCTGAGTAGGGGACGCCATTTGCGTCCCTATGGTAGCGTGTGATAGGCTACGTAAATATTTACGTAGCCTATCATGGGCTACCATAGGGACGTAAATGGCGTCCCCTACTCAGGACGCCATTTGCGTCCGCAGCAGCCCAGCAGTGGCTGGAGGCCCTGCAGTGGGTTGGCCTGGCTGGCAGCTCCGCAGCCTGGCCGTGGAGTGGAGCTGGCCAGGCAGGATTCCGGGATGGAGGAACGGATTACCTCCCCACCCGTCGAGGATTTCAGGGGGAGGGATGGAGCACCTCCCCCCCCCCACTGCGGATGTCCCTGGACGAAACCAGGTAAGTGTTTCGTACATCCCTACAAGTAATAAATGTAATGCACTTGAATCATCCCGAAACCATCCCCCCCCCCCGGCCCATGGAAAAATTGTCTTCCACGGACTGGTCCCTGGTGCCAAAAAGGTTGGGGACTGCTGCCCGACAATACAGATGGGAGGACTGAGGCCGAGAGACATTGGCTTGCCTAAGGCCATTCATAGCTCAATCTTAGCGCAAACTGATAAACAATAAATTATTGTTGTTGCTGCTGCTACTGATGATGACAGTGTCGGCTCCAGGTTTTTGAGGGCCCTCAGGCAAGACACCCTCTACGGGCCCTTCCCTCAGTGAGTCAGCCTCCTCACCACCATTGTCACCAGCTGCTGTTGGTCCTCCTCCATTTCTCATCATGGCTGCCACTGGCTTGCTTGACAGGCAGAGAGCCAGGGTGCAAGTAGGCAGGGGCATCTACTGCTCCTCCTCCTCACCACCTCCATTGTCTGGGCCAGAGCAAGAGGCAGGGGAACAAGCAGGTTACAGTGGTGAAGAAGAGGAGCAAGTCCAGGGGGCTCTTGTCAGTGGGCCCCTGTTGGGCTGTGGGCCCTTGGTAGGTCCCAAATGGGCTTTTGATTGGTGCTCCACTGCCACTTCAAAGATGGGCAAACCTTTTTTGTTTGTTTAAAACAGGGGTGGGCCACTCAGGCAAAGGGGCCAATCCCCCTCCCTGCAGAACTCACTGGGAGCCTAAGGGAAGCCCTCTGCTACCTCACGCGTGTAATCTCCTGGCCCTAAGAATGTATCAAATTCTGCCCATGAAAGTGGCAGAACATGCTCTCACACATTTCTGTGGGGCACCAACGGCACAACAACTGTGGAGGGAGAGCTTTGGCCCAGCATGTAGGATGACTAAGGTAATGTAAGTGAATGGCTTTGAACCCTCAGGGAAAGCGGTACAGAAACGTTAAGCATTTTTATTGCCGTTCTAGTCAAGAGACGTGACTTCTCGGCAGGCTATGGCTGTGGGACTCAAGCTGGGTCCTGGGACCTAAGGTAGAATCTGGCCAGGTAAAATCAGTGCAGAGACAAGGCAGGAGAAGGAGGAACACCAAGGGAGCCACTGGAGGGAGCCAAACCGACAAAAAGAGGAAGGAATGGGCTTTAAGGTTATGTGGCAGAATCAACAGAAAAGTAGTGGGAGCATCGAGAACAAATTCCAAATTCAGCCAGACAGGTAGGTAGGCGGGTAGAAGAGGTGCCACTAGGTTTCAGGGGGCCCTGGGCCAGTCGCTTCCCCATGAGGCCCCCAGCCGTGCCAGCTTTCTTCTTTTTACCTGGTGGAGACCCACCAGTCCCCCTTTTTCTTATTTTTACCTGTGCTGGCTCCTCTTCCTAGCCAACTCACTTGTAAAAGGAAGCACTGTGGCAGCCGGTCAGCCAAAGTTGCAGCCTGGTGGCATGCCATTTTAAGTTGTGTGTGTGTGTGTGTGTGTGTGTGTGTATAGACACACTCTGAGTTGCTGCAAGCTGACTGGTCAGACGCTGCCTTTGTGGGGGACATGGCCCATCAGGACACAGGAGCAGCAAGGGGGCAATCTTTATGCTGCTCCTGTGCCATTATTGGCTGTGTTCCCTCAAAGGCAGGTTCGGATCACAGCTACTCAAAGACGGGGGGGGGGGAACCCTTTCATTTAGAGCGATGCACCACATGGCAGCAGCATTTCCATCTGCAAGCAAGCTGGCAAGGAGGAGGAGGAGAGGAGGGCATCATAGAAGCATAAAATAGTAGGGTTGGAAGGGGCCTACAAGACTGTCAAGTCCAACCCCCTGCTAAATGAGGGAATCCAAGTCAGAGCATCCCTGACAGATGGCTGTGTCCAGCCTCGTCTTGAATGCCTCCAGTGTGGGAGAGCACACCACCTTCCCAGGTAATTGGTTGCATTGTCGTATCGCTCTAACAGTCAGGACGTTTTTCCTGATGTTCAGCCGGAATCTGGCTCCCTGTAACTTGAGGCCATTATTCCATGTCCTGCACTCTGGGATGATCGAGAAGAGATCCTGGCGTTCCTTCTGAGACAACCTTTCAAGTACTTGAAGAGCGCTATCATATCTCCCCTCACTCTTCTCTTCTCAAGGCTAAACATGCCCAGTTCTTTCTGTCGCTCCTCACAGGGCTTTGTTTCCAGTCACCTGATCACCTTCGTTGCCCTCCTCTGAACTCTCTCCAGCTTGTCTGCATCCTTCTTAAAGGGTGGTGCCCAGAACTGGACACAGTACCCTAGATGAGGCCTAACCAGTGCTAGTAGAGGGGAACTATTACTTCCCGGGATTTGGAAGCTGTACTTCTATTAATGCAACCCAAAATAACATTTGCCTTTTTTGCAGCTACATCACATTGTTGGCTCATATTCATGTGATCTACAACAATTCCAAGATACTACAGCCACTTGTCAGGGGGTTGGTTGGGGGCCCACCTGAACTGCAGGGCCCCAGACCTGTACCCTGTCATCTGACAACAGTGGTGCCACTGGTAGGCAGGATAGGTCCAGGATAACAGAACATTAAGTGAGACACTGTTAAATTGTTCTCTTCCTGATCCCTGTTTAAGTGTCTGAAAAATCTTGCACCAATGATGCCAAGGTGGCCAAATTAGACCCAATAGTAGGGATGTGCAAAATCAGCCCTGTCCAGGTTCTCTGGACGCCCGCCCATCCCCTGTCCCCACTCACCAGTCCCCGGACTGCACTCAAGCCTCTCCCACATTTGGTGAGCAGCCCGCACTCACCCCAGCAGCCTCATTGAGCTCTGCTGTCACCATTTAAAAATAAAATAAAATGGCGACTGCAAAAATGTGCGTTTTTGTGCACGCAAAAATGCGCATTTTTGCAAATGCGCATATTCTCATGTGTGAAATGTGCATTTTGCGAAGGCACACATTAGCTTGTGTGCAGAAATGTGCATTTTTCAGAAAATGCATATTTTTGTGCATACACAAATATGCGCATTCGCAAAAATGTGCATTCTCACATGTGCGCAAATTTGCACATTTTTGCGATTGCCATTTTATTTCTTAAAGAATGGTAACCGCAAAGCTCAATGGAGCTTCTGGGGTGAGTGTAGGCTATTCGTTGAGTGCGGACGGGGGGCATACAGGGCCAAGGGCTCGGCAAGTGGGGCTCGGGGGTGCAGACAGGAGTGGGTCCACCAGGTTCCCAGACTGAATCGGGCGCCTGCACCATCCCTACCAAGTGGTGGCTCATTTGAGCTTAGCAGGTCATGATGAAAATGATAGACAAGAGATTACTTATGGGCAATTGGAACTTGTTAAATTAGTTACTGGCTGGTTAATAGTGCAGTTGAGCTCTGGGTGTGTCTGCTGGACAAGCTGGGCCTACCCTTTTCCTAGATGAATAATACAGAACGAATTTAAACTGTGGAATATGCCAGGGAAGAGTTCTAGACTCTTAAAAGGAAGCTGCTGCAGAAGTTTTAATTACACTGAGGCAAGACCTCTCATATAACTTACCTGCTGCTGGAAACACAGGCTAGACAATGGAAATGCTGACAGCCCCTTCATTGCATATAATTATATGGAAGCTCCTTCCCTGAAAGCTTTGTCAGGGCTTATTCTCCCCATATTTTCAAGTGTTACCAATACAATTATGATAATTTAGTATAAGCTCTATCTTTGTCAGAGGGGAAAACATAACTAAGCGCAGAACTGAAAGCACAAATAATTTGGAATTTTAACTTGGATTTTTTTATGGTCATAAAATGGGAGACTAAAGGCTCTTTTGTGTGATCAGCTCACACAATATAAATGTGTACTCGAAGCCTACAACCAAGGACTTTCCTACCTATCTCAACGTAATATATAAATTCAGCCCCACCACTACCATCTACTGCTTCGTGGTCCTCGTGGCCATCTTAGCATTGCCAGGTGACCCAGGTATACCTTGAAGTGCCAAACCTGCCTATTGTGTGGACCTAGAATATCATCCCTGTCTCTGCTGTCTCCAGCCATCCATGAAGTGATGGCCTGTTTGAATATGGCCTACATGTGTAAAACAGCAAATGCATGTGTAGGATGCAATTGAATGCAGAGGGGAGAACCAATACAGTTGGGGCAAGCAACCCACCCAGCCTTCCATGTGCCACATGATGTCACAGGGTGGGTCCATTCCCCATGACTTCATTAGATTCATGGCAACTGCATCAGATGATCTGCCAAAAATGGCTGCTGGGAACCAGCTTCCCCTGCCCCATACCTTCTCCCACTGAGGAGAAATCCAGTCTCTGCTTTCATGAGACTGGATTTTTAAACAGCCATCCATTTTACCACCCATTTTAGAAATGGTAAAATAGGGAGGGATGTTAACAGTCTGGTGGCTCCCATCTGACAGAACTCCTTGCCTCTGGACATCAACACAGCTCTTTTCCAGGAAGGCTCCCTTGGTTAACCAGCCTCAGTTTTATTGGCACTCTGTTTTTTAAAGAATAATTTTAATATCCTGTTTCATTCTTTTTATCTTTTGCTTATTTTATCTCTTGTTGTTTACCACTCTGGAATCTGTTTAGATGTGGAGTGGTATACAAATGCTGTAAGTAAGTAAGTAAGTAAGTGCACAATCCTATTCATGTCTACTCAGAATTAAGTCCCATTGAATCCAATGAGGCTTACTCCCAAATAAGCAAGTATAGCATTGCAGCCTGAGTGGGTTTTTTGGGGGATATGTGTAGATAAAATGCGGGGGAGACCTCCCAGAAGTGGCAAGGACAGTTCTTCCTTGTGGCTGACCTTCCACTCCCCCCCCACAGCTCAACTGTGGACAATACTATGTGATGACATAGTCTCATTCATTTCCAAGGGACTTCTGGGGCTGAGAACGGTGGCCTTCAGAAAAGCTCTCCTTGCTGCTTCTGCAAAACTGCCAACAATGGCAAACACAGCAAAGAAAGATGAGTATTCCCACCCACCCCCTTGTTTAATTATTTAGGCTTTCATTATTCTATGATGTATTTATGTTACTAATGATCGGTAGGCAAAGAAATGGATATAGCTACTTTGTACACGCTTTTTAAAAAAGAGTAGGGGAGGGGGTTACAGAACTGTAGACCTACACTTCATTAGCTTGTAATGTGCACTAGGTTCCTTTGGGGTCTTTGGAAAACAAACATGAAAAATGATCTAATTAGGGCTGGGTTAGTGGTAGAGCCCCAGGTTCTGTTGCCAGTCCATGCTATATGGATTGGGAAAGATTGGACATGGGGCAGTGGCCATAGTTTTTCTTTTAAAAAAAAAAATGCAAAGGAACATTGGAAGGAAAATGGTTCACCTTTTATTATTACAGATGTGGTTGAAGTACCCTTCATTGCTAGAGTGGTGCTCTGAAATAGGCTGAAAATATAATACCTGAGTGATCTACTGATATGAATTTTATTACAGAGCTGGATTTATGCTCCTTGAATTTGCTAAGCAGCTTTAGTTAGTTTCCTTGCTGTCATCTTTTATGATTTATTAGCTCAGGGTCTCATTTCTCCTTGGAAGTCAGACATTCGATTTTCAGTTTCTCAGGGCAGCGCTTGATGCTGCAAGAGGCATGGGCCACTGACAAAAACAGTACCTTTGCCTCCCTTTTCCCTCCATAACAGGGGTGTTGAACCTCAGTTCCACAGGCCAAATCCAGCGCTCGGGGTTACCCAGATGGCCATGCCCGCTTCCCCTGGCCACACACCCTTTTCCTTGACCACTGATCATGTGTTGGTTGCCCAGTTTTCGCTTCCCATTCTAAAAGGTTGAACTGCCACTCTTAAGGCTTAGTTACAGGCAGTAATATCTTTAAGCCAAATAGGCTGGTATATTTAGGTAGTTAAGGCCCACTGGAATGCAGCTCTATAGCCATGAGTAATAACTGAATAACTAATAAGGAAGTTTGCGAAATCACTAGCATAGCTTCCCCAACCTGGTGGCTTCCAAATGTGTTGGGATGCAACCCCTGTCATTTCCAGCCAATGGCCATGTCGGCTGGGAATGACGGGGGTTGGACTCCAGCACACCTGGAGCAGATGGTGGAAGAAGAATCCATGGTCTTGTAAATCTCACTCCTCCTTTCAGAAAGGCTTTTTACAAGCCCCTGAATGTAGAATCTGAGCCCAGCTCAGGAGAACTCCTCCAGCATTCCTAGTTTAATGGGAAGGACACAATAGTTATCCATCACAAGCAGAAGAGATGCCTTCCACCTAATTTCATGCAAGCTATGCACTTGCCCTCTGCTACTTACCAACCTATCACTGCCAACTGAAGCTGGATTTCAGCTGATGTGTTTGAATGTTCTGTTTTTTCAAAGAGTGAAAGGTACTGATTAACTCAACAGATTTTTAGCTATTAGGGCCTGCCCCAGCAATTATGTGGCAAATTAGGGGAACTACAAAGGTCTGTTGAGTGAATAGCTTGGGTCTGAAATGATTCCTCAAAATTATCTGTGAGTAACACTGGCTTTCCCAGCTGCTAATTGAATAAAAACTGTGCTTATAAACCTCTAAGTGAAGCATCACACAATATTCCTTTATTAATTTCTGATGATACCACAATTGTGGAGGGCCACAATTAATGAATGAACTGCTGTCATGGCTTTGAATGTTAATAGGGTCACAGAAACAACTAGTAACATGTAAGAGAACATATATGAACATATGGTTGTGGGTCAAAAGCATCAGACAATTTGTTCAAAAAATTAATGGGTTGGATCCAGGAGGTGCTTTTCTACATGCAAAATGGACTGTTTTAGACCTCATGCTATAGCAGGCCTGCACTCAACAAGACAAATGCACTCCCTATCCATGTATGCCAGACAGGGTGTTTATGTATGAGATTTTTTTTTCTATTTGCAAACCATTTGAACTTGCCCCGTTCACAATCCTGAATGCAAACGGGAGCTTCTTCTTTTTTAAAGTGTGCACATTCCTGAACCTGTAATTACATGTTTCAAAAAAAAAAGTGAAATGTGCATTTTTTAAAAAAATAAATACACATTTTCACTGTTCACTCAATGGGAGAAAGTGAGGGCTTTTGAAAAGTGCACACAAAAATGCACACTTTTCCTGTTCAAAATGTGCACTTCCCCCTTTGAATCACAAGAAAAGTGGGAGACAAATGAGGAGTGTGGTGAACTGAGCTACAAAGAGGAGTTTGGAGAATCTTGCCAACTCAAGCATCCCTGGTTCTCCCATCCCTAAACAAAGTGTGTATGAAAGAAATGTGTTCATGTTTGTTTTTGTTTTTAATTTTGAGGAGAATTCATTTAGTTTGCAGTTGACATCACTGAACGCATATCCAAATGCAATCTGCAGTCAAAGTCCATACATTTCTGAGCTTGCAATGTGCTTTGCAGAACAAAGAAGTATGTGTTCAAAAATCTGTACATTTAAAAAATGTTCAACTCATTTTAATCAAGTGGAGAAAAATGTCCACATTGGGAAAAATGCTCATTTGGGAAACTGTGCATGAAAATCCACGCAAATGTTCACGCGGAAAGAAAAAAATCAAAGTTTGCAATTTGCAATATGGACTTGAGTCAGAATGAGATTCAAAGTGAAATTCCAAAAAGCTCAGCCAGCTTGAACTTTGTCAATTCCTACATCCCTAATGGCAGCCACCCAGCAACTGGCTAAAATACCTTACACTTGCTACTTGTGTGGGACTGCAAAAACAGGAAGGCTTTCAAACAACCTCACAGGCCTTGCTACATGGCTTCATTAGCCTCAGAGGGTCACAATTTGTGCCAGCCTGCACTTAAGTGTTGCACAAGAAAAGTGAAAAAAAATCCCAATATATTATTCTGCTTGAGCACACTTTTATAGAAAAGGGAAGCATGAGAACTGCTATGCAACCTATCTACATCAGAGGGTGGCAACAAGGGAGAATGCCTTCTCAGTTGTGGCCCCCTAATTATGGAATGCTCTGCCCACTGAGGTCCACCTGGCACCCAGATTGTCATCTGTCCCGCACCAGGTTAAGACTGTCCTCTACTAGGGATGTATGAAACACCTACCTGGCTCTGCGCCAGGCAATCCATGGTGGGAGGGAGGCACTCCATCCCTGCCCCCGGAATCCTTGACAGGGGGGAGGCGATCCGGTCCTCCCCCCCGGAATCCTGCCTGGCCGGCTCTGCTCCGCGGCCAAGCCGTGGAGCCGCCAGCCGGCTCCGGCCACCCGCAGCCGGACATCCAGCCGCTGGGCAGCCCTGCAGGGACGCAAATGGTGGCTCTCGTAGCTGCCGCCATTTGCATCCCTGTATTGAGCCATGATAGGCTACATAAATATTTACGTAGCCTATCACGGTAGGGGGAAAAAACCCAGCATACACAAATGGCAGTAGCCGCTGCCATTTGCGTACGCTGGGTCCCCCCCCCCGCTGTGATAGGCTACGTAAATACTTACGTAGCCTATCATGGCCTCTGCAGGGACGCAAATGGCATCCCTACGTTAGCCGTGATAGGCTACGTAAGTATTTACATAGCCTATCATGGCTATGAAGAGGAGGAAGCCAATGGTGGCTGCAGGACGGCCGCCATTCGCAAAGCAGTGCGGATGGGAGCAGGTAAGTGCTCCATTTCGTGCGCCTTTCATGGGGTGGGGGCGGCGGGGTCTTCATCCCATGCGCCTTTCGTGGGGGGTGGGGGCTTCCTTCCACGACAGATTTCGGGGGGCCGAATGCACTGGCATTCGGCCTCACCGAGATCCGCCGCGGAATTCTCTGACATCCCTATCCTCTACTCTCAGGCATTTGGCAGCATATGATGTTTTTATCAGGTCTAGTATCTTATTGTAACTGTTTTTAGCTTTTTAAAATTGTTTTTAATTTTTTTATGTTAAAGATTTTATATTCTGTTTTTATTATCTTGATTTTGTGGCTTGACATTTTTGTGAACCACCCAGAGTGATTTGGCTACTGGTGGTGTAGAGATGATGATGAAGAAGAAGAATAGCACTGCATGGATGCTGGTAGAAGAGTACAAGAAGCAGTTTCCCTTCTGCTCAGGATTCTGAGCACTATTTGAGGGCAGAATACATGGTGAAAGCATTTGTGGTGAAATGCGGGTGGGCAGCCAGAGGGATTCCAAGCACAAGGGCCAGTTTTACCAATAGTTTCCCCAAAGATGGGGGAAATGGCTGAAGATGCCATTCTTTGCAGTATCGGAATGGTTAATCGTGTGTCTGACAAACCCAACCAGTGAATGAGTAATATAAAGGAGCATCAAAAATCATTTGTGATGATTCTAACACCGAAGATTCCTTTGTGTCTATTTTCTCCTTGCTTCTCTATTTGAATCTTGAGACCAATGAAACTGTGCAGAAATGGACACAGTACAATCCCTCTTGTAGACTGTACTACTTCAAGTTTCACATTTGCAGAGGAATTATTTCTCTAAAAGCCCCATAGCATGGAAATAAATATGTCATGTTAAAGGCACAATGTTACATATTGTAGGTTTGTAGCCTAGCTTCTGTTCTGATGTGTAATTTTTTTAACTTAGGGAGTGATTATCGCATGAGGCTGTTTTTAAACAAGTAACCCTCTTCCACATGAAATCCTAAGTGGTACAGTCACAAGAGGGCTGTCCCACTCCAGATTCTGCACATTTGAAACTCTATCCTTAAAGATGTAAGGAGGAGGAAATAATGTTAGAACCAGTCCTGAATGGAAAGATAAGGGGATTAGGATAAGACTAGTCCAAATGGTTGCATGCATGGGAAAATGAATGTAATGTACAAGTAACTTCTTCCTTTGACCCTAAGTTGAAGCTTTAATAATCCTTGTTTCAAGGAAGAAATTACTCAAAGGTTGCCTTTTCAACCATGGGCACATTCAAATAAATGGATGCAGTTGGAGAGCCCAGTTTGAGGGCAACTTCAAAGAAATAACTGTGTTAACAGGAAAATGTTGACCTTTTATGGAAAAGGGGGATGTTTAGGGATTTCCAAGTGATATCCAAGTACTAAGGGTAAACAAATGCCCTGGGCATCTACATCATGTATTAATTGGCCATTGGCCATTTTTTTCCCCATGAAGTTAAACAAAACAGCTGGGCAAAAACAGCCGGCCCAACATCTTTTGCTGCTTGATAACAAGATGGGACCAGCATTGCATTGGCAGTGAAATCTTAACTTCCACACAGATTCTGGGTTAACTTCCTCTACTGCTCCTGGGGGCAGCAGGCTACCTTAGGGTGAGCAGGGCTTAGGGGACTCATATGCAAGTGTTTGCAAATTGGTGTCGTCTTTTTTGGTGATGCATTTCCTCTTTTTTGGCACTGTGTAAGTGGACACCCTAAAGGAGATTGATAGCTAGGTGGCTGGCTGGGGAGGAGAATATAAGGCTATGTCAAACATTTGTAGAATTGCGAAGGGAAACTGAAATAATTTCAGTAAGAAATGCACTGGCATCAAGCTGAAATAAACAATCAGTGTAATTTATAAAATCCACGTTGTTCACAACAACCACACTCCAAAATGAGGTGGTTCTATAGATTCCATGTAAATGTTCCCAAGTCACAAAACGGTGAGCATCTGGTGTCATGATTTTATCTCTTTCTCTCATTCTATTATGTTTTTACCGAGTTCAGGATATCACTTTGGGATTTGAAGAAAAAGTAAACAGCTGCAGTCAGAACAATTCAGTTGCTTGGGATACACTTTTATATTTATCCCTTCTTCCTCCTCACACACAACATTTTCATATTGGTTAAATGGAGATAAGTAGGTGACAAAAAGAAACAAAAACACATCATCTTTGTATTCAGTAAAATATATATCAAAATAGAGGTTAGAAAACATGCAAGAAGGTGTACAGAGAGACTATTTCCAAAGCGTGTTAGTTAAATGGACAAAATTCAGTCAAAAGTGGGGATGAAACATATCAAGAGTCTGTTCCAAGGAAACAAAAGTAAAATGCTCTCCATTTCTTTTAAACACTGTTATCGTAAGAACTTAACATCATTTTTTTAAGAAAAAATAAAATATGTAACAACAAGCAAGAAGACAAAACACATCAAAAATGGGAATTAAAAAGCAAATCTTCAAAAGAAGACAAGAAGTCAAAAAACAAAAAAAAGAGGGGAGAAAAAAGATTTTTCAAGGGGGTCCTTGTCATGCAAATCAGTTTGGCTGGAAAAAAAAATACCTTCATCCTCCGCACCTTCATTATCACCTAAATCATCTGTCTGTTTCTTTGTTAGGGGACCTAGGATTGAGAACGGAGAAAATGGAGGAAAAAGACAATTCAAGAATATACAAGACTGAGGAAAAAAATAGTCAATATTAAACTTGCAAGGACGTTTCAAGAAAAACACTCAGGGGGAGTATTTATTTTCGATTTTGAAAAAGGATTTTCCAGCAAAATATCCCTTACTGAAATACATATATATTCTTTGCAAGTATCTAATGTAAAAAGTGACTACGCAACCCATATATTATATTAAAAATTAACAAATCAACATCCAATATTATATTGATTTTATATAAAACAACAACACACAAACCAAAACATACCCACTATATGCAAAAATAACTAAGGAGTGTGTTAATCTACTTAGTCTACTGTTTCATTTTCTAAAATGTAAGCCAATGATGGGGGGGAAATATTGTTCTTGGTTTTGATTGGGGAGATTTCTGATTCGAAAAAAAGGGCCTTCATGTTTGCCTCAAAATAAATGTTATCTGAAATGCAAATTGAATTTTGTAAATCCAGTTGTACATGGTAGCTACTGCTTTCCAGTGAGAAGCATGGACTGGGTTTTGTTTAGTTCACCCATTACTTTATAATTTAAACACAAGCCTGAATAGAAGAATCCTTTCAAACATTTGGATACCCGCTGACATATGTGTTAAAAATAAGAGGTACCAAAATGGGATTAAAACCCAGATATTAGAAGGGCTCCCTTCACTGAGTTGATTACAGTCTCAGCAGGTCAAGGTATTATACAATCGATTCTTAAGAATAAAGGAATTACGACTTAATATCATTCCATGCCCAGGACAGAGATACTATACTATTAGCAAGTGTTAGGACATTAATCACACTTTGCAGGGTGGGGTGGGGGTGGCGATCCTTCTCATTGAGCACACAGCATAGTCAGTAATTCTTTTTTAATGCTCCAGAAAGGAAGTCAAAGGCCATCAAAAATACCATTTCCATATGTCGTGTATTTCTCACACTTTAAAGCACAAAGAAAAACAGCATTATATTTCCTTCTCTCTCTGAGTCTTAGAACAAGCATCATTCCATGACATTCTGTAATCTGCATGCAATACACACACATGCTGACCCAGGCCCCCTTTGAAATCAAGTATAACCCTGGCACTTCTAAGTTTAAACAGTCAGCCGAGCACAAAGCTGAAAGGAGAAGAAAAGAAGAGCATCTCATGCATAAAATAACAGCAGAAGGAAACAAGGGGACTAAAAAAAACAAAAACAACCCACCCCAAGATGAAAGGTGTATCTTGATACCTAGAGCATGGTTAGGCAAGAGGCATGCATCAGCTCAGAGAAACGTTGAAACATTTGTATTTTAAAAGCTCTGCTTCCCTTGTGATTTTTATGTGATTGTACGCCATGAAACCAACAAGAAATCTGCAATGTGAAAAAAAGAACACTACCAGTGGAGGTTGGTGGCTCCAATGTCATGGGGCAGTGAATCTGATCCGGGTTTCAGTCAGAACTCTAAAGGAGCTATCCAAGGTGCTGAGCCATATCCCCAAAATAGCTTCTTTAGAGTTCTGACTGGTTCTGACTGAAACCCAGAGCACATTCACCGCTCTACTGACATCGGAATCACCCGCCTCCACTGAGTGCTACCTTTTCAAGTAGAGACCTCTATGGAAATCAAGAGATGTGCCACCAACATTGTCATGGGTGTTTGAGAAACGTAACCAACCCATGAGTGATCATGAGATGTTACCAGGGCTGGCCCAAGACTTTTGGCTGCCTGAGACAAAGGACGAGGTGGCATGCCCCACTGTCAGCTCCACGGACAGAAGCCGACTGAGAGCCAATCCTTCTTTCAACACTGTGAATAGCACACCTGGGACCACAGGCTCATTTGGAGGACGCAGGGCAGCCTGCGTGGCAGACACAGCTGTATCCTCCGACAACTGGCTGGTACTCCCCACTCCCCAGCATCTGCTGACACAGGCAGCCGCCTCACTCTGCTTAATGGTAGGGCTGGCCCTGAGCAGAACAGCCATCACACGATGAAAAAGAACATCAGTTGAATACCTGTCTGTGTGCTTCCAGATGAGGCTTTTAATGTGCCACTGCTTTGCCTCATGTACGGAACTTTACAGAGGGTGTAGATGATGACATCTTCTACTCCCAAACCTCCCGTGTTTTATTTGTTTGTTTGTTTGTTTGTTTACAATATTTATATACCACTCCATACCTAGAACAGATTTTGGAGTGGTGAACACAAGAGATAAAACAGTATGAGCATAAAAAGATTAAAACACCACATTAAAATTACACTTGTTTAAAAACACAATGCTGATAAAAACCGTGACTGGCCAATTAAGGAATGCCTCCCGGAACAGTGCTGTTTTCAGGAGGCACCAGAAACAACACAGTGTTGGTGGCTGACTGACATCCAGGGGAAGGGAATACCAAAGAAAGGGGGCCACCACACTGAAGGCTCTTCTCCTGGTGGACTCTGATCAGGCCATGGGTCCATGTGGAACCACCAGGAGCAAGCCCTCCAATGACCTCGGTGACTGGGCAGGTTGGTAAGGGAGAAGGCGCTTTCTCAGGTATCCCGGTCCTGAGTTGTTTAGGGCTTTCCTACTGCTTCTCCCATCTGTTCCCTTTTCATGGAAATTCCATTACAGAGAAGAAGGCGGAATTGCTGCACAGTGCCTTCTGATTGGTAGCGCTAAGAAAGTTCTGCTGGAAGCATCCTAAGGCACTGGGGAAGGGATGGGAAAGATCTTTCAGCCTGAGGGCTCAATTCAGTTTTGGAGATGCTCTCTGGAGCCGCATTCCAGTAGTGGGTGGGGCTGAAGGCAAAGGGGCAGGGTGAAAATGCCCCAAATGCCAGCATATTGTAGCTTAAAGGCTAAGCTCTCATTGCCAGTAACCAAGCCTTAGGGGGGAGATTTGAAACATTAGAATTGCAGCAGAGGGCAGGGGATGTGCAAAATCTGAGACCCACCAAATAATTGGTGCTCGGGGGAGAGGGGTGTTGCCAGAGAATGTTGGCATGGCCTTCCAGGAAACCACAGAGGGCCTCATTGAGCCCCGGGCCTGAGGTTCTCCACTGCTGCATTAGAGGTCTCAAAACAGAGGCTCTGGCAGAGGGATCCAGCTATCTGACCCTCTGCCCTACTGTACTAGTGCACTACTGCACTTCAGTGCCACTACTGTGGGTGGCCATAGGGTGGTCTTGCAGCTATCAGCAGATACAAGGAACCAAGAGGAGTCCACCGGGTCCTATAAAGATACTGACTTTGGCCTGGCTCCTTGGCTTGAGTAACTTGGTTGTTCAAGGTCTGGGTGAACAGCCTTCAGGATGCTCAGTCCCACTTACCTGCATGACTGCAGCTTCCTGTCTCGACTGCCAGGTTGCTCCCAGACCACCAGCTTTGACAATACCTTATATTATATTATATTGACAATACCTCCAATGGTGCCCATGAAGCTCTCCCGTCCTCACACCCTTAAAAAAAAATGCTGTTAAAAACCCTTGGAAAATATTAGGACAGTCTTGTTTTTCTCCCTTTCTGGCCTCTAGCATTGCTCTTTCTTCTCTACCTCTTTGCCTTGCTATTTCCCCTCCTCTCAGCCTCTAGCCTTGCTCTTTCTCTACACCTTTGCCTTTCTATTTCCCTTCCCTCCCAGCCTCAAATTTTGCTGTTTCTCTCCCCATCTCTTTACCTTGCTGTTTCTCCCCCATCCCAGCCTCTAGCCTTGCTCTTTCTCTCTCTCTTCTACCCCTTTGCCTTGGTATTTCCCCCTCTCTCCAAGCCTCTAGCCTCACTATTTCTCTCCCCCCACCTTTATCTAGCCAGGCCACCACAACAACCATTATGTGACTAGCCACATCCTATGTGGAAGCCATTTTGTGGTGGTGCCCGAAGAATTTTCTCACGTTCCCAAATTTGTCCAGCGATCCAGAAATGTTGGAGACCCCTGCCCCATACAAACAGGGCCCAGCGGGAGTGTGGTTTCAACCCCATTCTAAGCAAAGCATAATATGCGTAATGAACTAGCCTTACCAGCAACAGTTCTTAAAACAAAGGTGCTTTGACTATGGATTCAGTCCTATCCATCTCAAAATCCGCCCTACCCTTTTAAAGCAGGGCTGGTAACCACATTTTCAAAGTATCAAAATATAAAGTATGTTGAAACTTGTGTTCAAACTGGGATTGGATGAAGGGGCTCTTAATTAATTCCAAAAGCCTCACCCCGACTTCTCCCAAATCTAGCCAAATCAGTCCACTAGATAGCCTTTTAAAAACACTAGCTAAGGGGGACACCATGAAAGGTCAGGGCGTGGATCACCTCTCCCCCTCCGACTACAACTTGAGCACTGCTCCAAACCACACACACCTAAAGCGAAAATGCCATCAGACAAACAATGGGAATAAACAAAGCCATGTACATCTCCAACAACTAGATGTCTGCTTTAAACGAATTTATACTGCCTTGGGAAAATGCCAGGCTCAGACTTGGCTAGATTATTGGTGGGAAAAAAATGCAGCAAATGCAAGGCAAGATAATTACATCTTTAAAGAATATATGTGTGGTTGTTAACTTCTCTCTCTTTCTCCCTTTTGCCGTGGAGGATCCAGACATAACAGCGTTGCCAGGATATTGTATTTTCCAGCACTCAAACGACATTACATGTTTTGGCTCTGAAAATGTGATTCTGTATGTGTGTGCGTGCGCACATGCGCGCATGCACAGGGTGGTATGTGTGAAAGCATGATTGCCACCATTTTTCTGGCTGGGCTCCTCTGCCTTTTACAGCTGTACAACTGGCAAGAACCCCTCAAGTTAATTCCTTTCACTGCATTGTCACGCTAGGAAAAGCTGTACCTGTTGACTGTGTGCCTACGCTGCAGCTGGTAACACCACAGAACAATTGCCAGAAACTCTAGACTCAAGAGGCACAAACCGATCTGTTCCTTCCATGTCCCCACCATCAGTTCTCCTGTTTGCTGCTGAGACATAATTCGATACCAACTCAAAACTCCTCATTGATCATAGAAATCTGGAAACAAATTAGCTGGTTATTTGAAGCGTTCGGCCTCAATGGGTCTCAAAGGACAGCATTTTAAACCAGGGGTGGGCAACATGCAGCCCCCGCCATGCACTGCAAAAAAGTTTTTTGGGTTTTTTTTTTTAATGGCAGACAGAGCACTTTGAAACACTGAAAATGTCAAATTTAGCTTGTTTGCAAGCTAGATTTGAACCTCTTCGTGCTCCATAGCTCCTACAGAGCCCTAAAAGGGTCAAATTTAGCATGCAAACAAGCTAGATTTGACATTTTCAGCATTTCAGAGTTCTCCGGACAGATTGTTTTTCTTTTTCTTTTTTTAATTAGTCACTTTTTGGTAGAATGCTGTCCACAGGGGGTGGGGTGGGATCTGGGAGAGGTGAAAATGGCCCCTAGACCTCCCAAAATTTCCCACACCTGTTTTAAGCAGTTGTGTTGGTGGTATAAGACTCCAGTAAAATGAAAGAAAATGTACTTGGTTCAATGCATTCATGGCTGGAAATGCTGTATTCAGATGTGTAGGTGATGGGCTGCAATAAAGCAAAGGGATTTCAAAACAGGTCGCTGTTCATATAAATTAAAGAACTGGAGGGCTACAACCTCCTGTTAGACCCATTAATCATACTTTCAGGACACATAAAGGATGTTGTTGTGAGCCACAGGAACAAACATTAAAAATTATACGCATGTTACTGCTCAAAGGGAGTGAGGATCTAAATTGAAATCAAGTGATATTTCAGTTGAAGCCTTGATCACCAAACCACAGACACTCTTTTTGTTGATAATGTGAGTGCATTTAATTTGGCATTAATGGGAATATGTTTCAAGAAAAATTGAGCCCGTTTTGAATTTCTGGAAGAAGACACCCAGACTAGGGATGCCCAGTTTGATCTGGCTCTTTTGAGGCTTGACAGATTTCCCCAGAGCCCCAGCTTGGCTTGCGTTAGTGAGTTGGGCCTCAGGCTCCCCATCGGAACTCATGGACTCCCAGACACTGTGTCCAAATGGCTCCTTCTCTCTCCAGGGTCCTGGGAGGGAGAAAGAGCCATTTGCACATGGCACTGGGGTCGCTGTGTGCAAGTCTTTCCTTCTCCCTCTTGGGGCTCAGGAGGGAGAAGGCAAGAGTGGCGCACAGAGAGCAGTGGTGCTGGCGGTGGTGACTCCTGCTTCCACCACCTGCCGCCACTGCCACTTCTATGCACAAACTCCTCATGCTCTCCTCGCCGGCATTGGCAAGGAGAGTGCGAGGGGCTTGTGCACAGTGGTGTCAGTGCCGGCGGTGGCAGGAGGCAAGTGGAAGCAGCAGGGACTCCTGCCATTGCCCCCTGCCACTATGCGCAAACCCTTTGCGCTCTCCATCTGCTGTCAGCATCAGTGAGGAAAGTGCGAGGGGGTTGCGCATGACGGTGCTGAGGGCAGTAGTCTCAAGCTGGCCCGACTCACGCAGATCAAGTCGGGCCAGCTTGTGGACAAGCAAGCTGGAGTCCAGGGGGTGAAGCTGCCAAAAGCTTGACAGGCTTGACCCCCACAGACGGATTCCTCCACCGCCCATACTCTGGGCTGAATGAGCCTCCAGCTGTGCAGCGTAATGCTATAGATCAGGAGTACGCCCCACTGAGTCCAAAGGGACTTGCTCCTAGTTCACTGTGTCTAGGACGACAGCCTTATCGTCATGTTCAGAACCGCTTACACTGCAACTCTCAGAAGTAATCCCTACTGAGTTAAATAGGACTTACACCCAGGTCAGTGTGTACAGTATGGGATTACAGCCTTAATGATATAATATGTGATGAGTGAATGAGAATTCCTGTTAAAATAAAAGCTGTGCCTGTTTGTAAAGCAACATAAAAAGCTGCCTTGTACTGATCAGATCATTGGTAGGTCTAACCCAGCTTTCTTCACCCTGGGGCAAAATCCAACAGACGTCCGACTTAGAGTTATGCCACTGAAATGAATGGGACCTAAATTAGTCATAACTAATTTAAATCCCATTCATTCCACTGGGTCTAATCTAAGTAGCACTTGCATTGGATTTTATTGCCAGTGTCCTTCAGATGTGTTGGATCACAACTAGAGCTGTGTGCAAAGGGCCTCTCAAAATTCTCTGGACTACACGTGGGCAGAGAAACTGGGGGGACAATTCCATGGAATTTCTCCCAGGGGAGGAGAAACTCTCAAACAGTTTCTCACAGAGAGGGATCACTATTGGCAGGGGTCATAGAACAGCTCCTTTCTTTCTTCCTAAGGGTTTTTGGCTTATTCCACTGCTCCTGCAAGTGGCAACGGCATCAACTATATTGAGACTGCCATTTTTCTGAGGCAGAATTTTGAATTTCTTTTGGTTTTTGAGCTCACCTAATCACTGCAAGGTGGCCCAGGGTGCTGTGTGTGTTTTCTCTCTCTGCTACACATCTTTCCATTGCTCTGCAGCCTCCCAGACCACCTCCTACACTTTCTGAACTGAAAAAGCCCCATGGGAGGAATTGCCTCATGATGTCTTCTTCATGATGGCTTTCACTAAAGTGCAGGAAGCTACAAGCTGCCAGAGATTATTGTGCAATGCACCTCTGTATACTCCATGGTCATCTCATAAGTAGATTAAGCTCCATGGCCACCTCATAAGTAAAGTAAGCACCAGAACCACAAACCCAACCCATGAGAATTTCTCTGAACTTTCTCCTCCTTTGAATTCCTTTTCGAAAGCAATTTCTCCTCTGTCAAACTGAATGAGAATGGTCGAAAAAAAATGTGGAGACATTTTTGGCACTCATCACAACTCCCACCATCTCCACCAGCATGGTCATCTGGAGGGCATCGCAATGAAGGCAGTCTAACACAATATTGCCTACTATGGGTGGCTGCAGCTCTCTGAGAGGGTCAGGTCAGGCAGGCATCTTTGGGTTGAGATACTGGGAACTCATCTGGGACATTCTGCATATGAAGCACTGTGCTTTGTTTCTGAGTTATGACTCCCCCCCTTCAAATCCTTTCATGCACACCTGACCCAGAAAACAGCTGTTGTGCCAAATCATTTTTTTAATTAAGTGATATTCTGCAATGCCATGCTATATAAATGTTCCATGATGTATCAGTAAACTAAGCAAGTGGGCTAAACGATAAATAAAATGATGACTCTCAGTTAGGGACTGTGTAAAATCTGCTCCCGTCTGTGTTTCGCTGATTGTCAGATGCCTTTTGTTCTGTCGCCGGCTCAGAGACAGATGTGATTTTTTTTTTCCCGTCATGTGGAAAAATATGAAAATAATTATGTAAGAATGTACATAATTTACCTTAGTACTTAACAGTTAGCATATTGTCCCCCATTTCATTCACCTTTTCAGCAGAAACGTGCTCATTTTCTTATGAATAAATATGCATAAATTTCAAGAAAGAAAAAAAGAAAAAAATCTGGAAGTCCACAGGCTCCGTGTGGCCTGAGGAAGTTGGTCCACAGCAGATTCCGCAGCTTGGATTCCTAGAAATCTGAGCTCCTTTTAGTCCATCTGGAATTTCTCCATAGGGATGTACAAAAGTCACTTACCTTTTCGCAGCTTGGATTCACGGTGGGGGGGAGGCACTCCATCCCTCCCCCTGGAATCCTCCCTGGGCCAGCTCTGCTCCGCGGCGGCTCCATGGAGCCGCCAGCCAGGGTCATCTGCAGCTGGAGTTCCGGCCGTGGACGGGCTGCTGCAGACGCAAATGGCAGCCACCGTAGCGGCCGCCAATTGCGTCCTGGGAAGCTGCCGTGATAGGCTATGCAAGTATTTATGTGGCCTACCATGGCAAGCCAAAAAAAAAAACAGCCTACGCAAATGGCAGCAACTACAGCAACCGCCATTTGCGTTCCCTATTTTTTGCCGTTTTAGCCTATGTAAATATTTACGTAGGCTATTACGGTGAAAAGAAAAAGGGGAATGCAACTAGCATAGTGGGCTCCATTTGCGTTCTGCCCCCCCCCCCCCCGTTTTAGCTTACATAAATATTTATGTAGGCTATTATGGCGGGAAAAAAAGGAACGCAAAAAGTGCCCACTATGCTATTTGCGTTCCCCTTTTTTTTCGCCGTAATAGCCTACGTAAATGTTTACATAGACTAAAACAGCTAAAAATAGGGAACGCAAATGGCGGCCGCTGTAGCCGCCTCCATTTGTTTAAGCTGTTTTTTTTGGGGGGGGCTTGCCATGATAGGCTAAGTAAATACTTACGTAGCCTATCACGGCCTCCGCAGGGACGCAAAAGGCGTCCCTGCATTAGCCATGATAGGCTACATAAGTATTTACATAGCCTATCATGGCTATGAGGAGGAAGAGAATGGTGGCCGCAGGGCAGCCGCCATTCGGAAGTCAGCGCAGATGGCAGCAGGTAAGTGCTCCGTTTCGTGCGCCTTTCGTGGGTTGGGGGGGCAGGGGCTTGGTTCCACCATGGATTTTGGGGGGCCAAAAGCACTGCCATTCGGCCTCACCGAGATCCGTGGCGGAATTCTCTGACATCCCTATTTCTCCAGCATTCCTACTCTCAGCCTCCACACAAGGCAGATCCAGAGGTGATTCCTCTTTTAACCAAGCAACCGCCACCACAGCATGCTCATGATTCTCATTAGTGCTGATGGGAAAATGGACCCTTATGTCAGCTGTGGGGGTGGGTGGGAAATGGAGCAAACAGGGTTACTGCATTTTGTGTCTCATCAAAGCAACGAATAGCCTCAATGCAGAAACAAGAGGACTACGGTATGTGAATGGGAAACTCCTGATGAACTCTGAACTCATTTAATTTCAGTGTGCTGCTTGGTCCACCATTACTAAAAACATAACTCAACCTTTTTACTCTAGCTTCTAACCAGTGTTAGACAGGAGGACATGCCACATTTTAACCTTTCAGTACTTGACAGTGGTTCCTGCAGGAACACATTCAAGGCCCTAAGCACATACGCAAGGTATCTCAATTGTGACATGAATTGACTTTAATTATTTCAGAGCAGACAATTATTTTCCATTTCATGATACAGAAAAGCAGACATTTTTATTCATGCAAAGGACTGAAAGTCTTGCTTAAAAGCAGTGCATGGTCAGATGGAGAGAGATTAAAATACACTGATCGCTGTTTATCAGTTGCCTTACAAACAGAATAAGCCAGCGGGAGCTGTTTTTAATCAGTGCTTCCCCTTTACACTCATGACTCTATCCATTCCCATGCCTCAAATAAAAAGGAAATTAATAATTACAGCAAATTTGTATAGGGTTTCTGTTACACTAACTCCAACAGCCAATTGGCAGTCAGAAGGGATTTGATTTTATTTTATTGCCACTTTTGTCAGAACATACATCATTGGTGTTTACTCAAAAGGCAATGGCTGAACAATCAGAACAAAAACAATTAGGGCACAATCCTATGCATATTTAGGCAGGAAAAAAAATCCCAGCTGGGAAGTGGGACTTTTTTCTGCCTGAACATACTTTCATTGGCTTGGCCCCCTGGACTCCCTTCTGTCTTCCACCAGCTGGCCAAACTCGGTGCCCCAGCTGGTGGAAAAACATTTGCATAAAACAACATCTGTGCAAATTACAGTCACAAATTGTGCACCTTTTGCCTGTAAATTGCACAAATTTGGATAATTTGTGCACATTGCAGCCATAATTTGCGCAAATTAGACAAATTTGCTCAATTTGTGGCCGAACTTGGTGCAAATCTATATTTGCACAAATTAAAGCCAAGATAAAAAGAAAACATCTCTGGAACTCAGGGAAACCAAACGGCTCAGCAAGAGGAGTTGGCCGCCCAATGGAAATCCGGTGAGCCCAAAAAGGACTGGATTTCCTGACAACAGGCATCCCTAAATGACCCTCAGAGCACCAATATGCTAACTGGACAATAACACCAACAATAAAAGCAATAAACAGAAATAGTGTTGTGAAGTTCAGGTTTCAAAAGCTTTGGTGGTATGGGGCGGGAGTGGAAAGGGCAACACAGGGAAGTAAGTATGATATCAATCCACCTTGCCATATTTTTGTACCATACCTGGGGCTAGAGATGTGCAAATAAAAAAAAAAAACGGAGCTCAGTGGCATTCTCCGAATTCCACCTCAAAGCTTGTTCGGACTCATATCCATATCAGCTTGTGAGCTTGGGTTGTTGTTGTTTTTTCACACAAAACTTCATGCATATTTTCATGTCTACTTCTTCAGATATATGCATCAATTGTACACATTTTAATGTATGCATTTTCCATTGATTTAAGTATGCTAGTGTGCATTTTTCGAAAGTACACATTTTTCATGTGCATTTTTTCCAAATCTATGCATTTCTGAATGCACTGCTTTGTTGCATGAATCACATCATGAACTCAAAAATGTATGGACTTTGGCCACGTATTACATTCAGAGTTCCATCTGGTTCTGGAAGGTGCAAACTGGATAAATTCTGGTCAAAAATGAATTGAAATGAATTTCTCATACTTCCCTACTTCTGTGTGTTTGAAAAATGAACACCAAAAAACTTAAATCAATGGGGAAAAGGCATACATGTCAAATGTGGACAATTGATGCAGGGATGAACCACAACCAAGAACCCTAGAGTTTCATTCAGGACACATCTGGACTTACTACACAAGGGTATTAAATGTTTACTACTCTTCCTGTATAAGGATGGTAGAATTTTTATGATCAGTTGATAGGAAGCTGTGATGTGGGAGTGGGTGTACAAATGGTTGTTGCTATGTTTCATCAGAATTCTGAAGGCCTGGAGCCAGAATTCACTCCTTGTGGTGGACAGAGATGTCCAAGAATTCCACCATGGACTCCATTGAGGCCGGATTCTTTTGAAGAAAGAATCCAGAGGCTGTGGCGGAACTCCTGCCGGACCCACGCGGAGCTGGATCTTCCTCGCTGGCCGGCTCCATACAGCAAGCAATACGGCTGCCATTGCTGTGCCATATCGCTGAGCACTCACTGCAGGAAGGGATCCAGATGCAAATGGCATCCGCTATGACATTTGCGGCCATAAAGATCTTAGATTAAGGTAAATGCAGTCATGAATGGCTGCATTTAGCGTAGTAGACGCCATTTACATCCTTGTATTTTCATCCAATAGGCTATGCAAATATCCACGTAAATACAAATGCGTAGCCTATCGCATGAAAAAATAGGGGCACAAATGGCATAGCAGATGCCATTTGCATCCAGATCCCTTCCTACAGTGAGTCCTCAACAATACGGCATGGCAATGGTGGCTGTATCGCTTCCTGTACGGAGCTGGCTGGCAGCTCCATGGAGTTGCCGCGGAGTGGAGCCAGCCAGCGAGGATTCCAGGGGAAGGAACAGATCGCCTCCCCCCCCCTGCAGACTCCCCTCCCCGGACTGGCAGGTAGGGGATTCGTCCATCCCTAGTGGACCTAGGGATGTCAGCATGCACCAGAGAAGAATACTACCATATATAACACTGCAGAATCCTAAATAGAAATAGTTTGATATTTTAAAAGTAAAATCTCTCAGCCTGCAATCCTGTGTATCCTTACTTGAGAGTAAGCCCCACTAGACACCATACAACTTAACAGGTCTTTGTGTTTATTAGGGTGCAATCCTATCTAGATAGGCAGCCGCCACCGAATTCAGTGGTGACCCCCTATCCAAAGCAGGGCAGGAGAAGCACGGAGGGGATCATTCCCTCCACACTTCTCCTGCCCTGCATTTTTGGCTAGACGGCTGCAATCGGCTATCTAGCCACAGGAGGACAGAGCGGGGAAGGAGGCTGCTATATGACACACTGGATGTGGCGTACAGGCATTTCCACCCTCTCCACCCCAGAACACCTCCAGACATGCCCCTTTTCAGCCACTCCATGCTCCTTTTGCTGTTCCTCAGAGGTAGCGTGGAAGTGGGAGGAGGTCGGTTCCCAGAAAACCAGATATCCTATGGCCGTCTAGCCGCTGTCTAGCGGCCATAGTATTGCTCCCTCCATCACATTTGAAGCCAACCCTTCTTCAAAAGAGCATAGGGCGATGTGTATTAGGCTATTCTCTTTTATCCACACAACAACCCGGGTTAGGCTGAGAGACAATGACTAGCAGAAGGTCACCCAGTGACCTTGTAGTGAGACTGCCATCTTCAGAGGTATGTTTGGTGGTCTCTCTTTTTGGTGGCCACTACCAGGCTGTGGAACTCCCTGCCAAGGAAGGCTAGGTTCGCTCCCTCTGCTGTCCATCCACTTTATTCAGGAAGGCTTTAGGCCTGTGAGTCTTTTGGGTTGGGTGTTTTTAATTTCTTTTCTGTAACTGTTATGTTCTTATTGTATTTTAATGTATCGTTTTATTGTTTTCATTTATTTTTGCCTGTAAGCCACCCCGAGTGCCATGTTTTGGTAGAATGGTGGGCTACAAGTCATATCAAATCAATAAATAAAGAGGGACTAACTTATAATGAATCAGTCCAGTGGCCCATCTAGGCTTGTAGAAGCTCTTCAAAGTCTTGCACAAAGGCTTTTCTTAGCCGTGGTGGGCTAGCCACAACTGTTTCACTTAACCATTGATCAGGTAGAGCTTTCAAAGTGTTTGGGTCAAGTGATGCAAACAGCCATCAAACAATCATGAAAGAGGGGATTAAAGGGACATCACGATCCCCTTGAGAACACCTTTTTTCTTTATGTATCAAAAATGTTCTCCTATATGCATTGGGCTCTACTACTTAAGATTCTTCATCATTAATCTGGGGTGCCTTTCAGTTATAGCCTCCCAAACCTGGAAGACATTTCTCCATGATGCAGACTCAGGTGCTATGGATTGGACTGTTTGCAAATGATGCAGCCTTCCCATGACAAGATTCACCCATTTCTTGCACATCAATTTATTGTTAGGCACACCTGGAGAAGCTGGTCAAAAGCCACTGTCCACTCTGTCTCAGTCATTCCATCTACAATATGGGTATAAAAATATTGAGTTACTTTACCAGGTTGTCATAAGCCAGTCTTCTCCTACCCAGCACTCTCCAGATGTGTTGGACTTCAACTCCCATCATTCCCAGCCAGCATGGGAATGATGGGAGTTACAGTCGAAGACATCTCGAGACCACAAGGTTATGGAAGGCTGTTGTAAGGATTGGTGAGTTAATGTACATGAACAGACAGAATACTGCATGTTCTGAAGCTTTCCCAATCAGAGGTTGCTGAAATTTAACTCCCTTGTATCTTATCCTGTGCACTTGACTAGAATGAAAACAGAATGAAATTTAATAGGGATAAATGCCAAGTTCTGCACCTAGGAAAAAGAAACCGAATGCACAGTTACAAGGTGGGGATACTTGGTTCAACAATACTATAAGCGAGAAGGATCTTGGAATGATTTTAGATCACAAGCTGAATGAGCCAACAATGTGATGTGGCTTCAAAAAAGGCAAATGCTATTTTGGGCTGCATGAACAGAAGTACAGCTTCCAAATCATGTGAAGTATTAGTTCCCCACTACTCAGCACTGGTTAGGCCGCATCGTGAGTACTGTGTCCAGTTCTGGGCACCACACTGGAGAGGGTTCAGAGGAGGGCAACGAAGATGATCAGGGGACTGGAAACAAAGCCCTACGAGGAGAGACTGAAAAAACTGGGCATGTTTAGCCTTGAGAAGAGAAGACTGAGGGGAGACAGGATAGCATTCTTCAAGTACTTGAAAGGTCACAGAGAGGAAGGCCATGATCTCTTCTCAATCATCCAGAGTGCAGGACATGGAATAATGGGCTCACGTTACAGGAAGCCAGATTCCGGCTGAACATCAGGAAAAAAATCCTGACTTTAGAGCAATATGACAATGGAACCAATTACCTGGGGAGGTGGTGGGCTCTCCCACACTGGAGGCATTTTAGATGAAGCTGGACAGCCATCTGTCAGGGATGCTTTGACTTGGACTCCTGTATTGAGCAGGGGGTTGGACTCGATGGCCTTGTAGGCCCCTTCCAACCCTACTCTTCTATTATTCTATGAGACCATTGAGAGAAGAATGGTGAAAACCAGCGGTGGAATGTGAATCTACTCTCAGATCTGATTATCGTAAAAAAAATAAAAAATAAAGCCCTAATAAACACTTAATGGATGTCACTGAGTAAAACAAAAAACAAAAACCTCTCTGAGTCTGCATGTCTTGAGGGTGGTGATGCTAAAATGTTCTAATGTCTTATGACTGAGCTGAGACATGTCAAACCTTATGCAGGTGGTAGCTGTGCAGACAGAGTTGCATTTGCAAATGTATTTAGCTCTCCCAAGTCACTACCTTTCCTTCCAACTTGCATGAAAACTCCAACCCATAATCAGAGTTAATTAAGCTAATTGCTGGCTGTGACTGTATTATTTCACCATGCTTCACCCCCACCCCAAATATTTTTTTTCCAACAGGCAGGAGGAGAATAAGCTGCAAAGAATAGTGTTCTCATGTTCTTGAGTGCCAAGAGAGCAAATAAGCATTAAGGTAATATGATGAAGCACAGGATGAGCAGCCCAACAGTTTTGGAGCAACTTTGTACACACCTAAAGACAGATATAACTAGGTATGTGTGAACTCACCCCTCTCCGGGTTCTCTGGGCACCAGCCCAGCCCTTGCCCCCACTGGCTGGTCCCCGGACTGTGCTTGAGCCCCTCCCGCTCACCCTGGCGGCCTCATCAAGCTCCACAGTCGCCCTTATAAAAAAATTAAATGGCAATCGCAAAAGTGTGCATATTTGCGTATGTTCGAAAATATGCATCTTTGTGAATGCATGTATTTGTTTATGCATGGAAATGTGCATTCCACTAAATGTGCATTTTGCGCATACGCAAATATACGCATTCGGAAAATGTGCATTTTTGCTCATTTCGCTCAAAATGTGCATTTTCATGCATATGCAAATATGCACATTTTTGCACTTGCCATTTTATTTTTTAAAAAATGGCAACCGCGGAGTTCGACGAGGCCGCCAAGGTAGGTGTGGGCCTCTTCACCGAGCGTGGGCAGGGGGTGAGCAGGGGCAGGGGCTCAGTGAGTGGGGCTCAGGGCAGGGGGGGTTTCCTCCGGATTCCCGGATGGAATCAGGCACCCGCACCATAGAAACCATTGCTCTTAGAATACACTACTTTGGGGCGATAGTATCTTCAATATATCCTACCCCTGGAACCTTGATGTGAAACTCTCCTTCCCTCACCCCAAATTTCTACCCTCCCCCTACTGGAGGCCAAACCAGATGTGATGCACATCTTTAGTAAATCCATCAGGGTTTTTGATGAGGGTGATGATAGTAGGAGTAGGAGTAGTAATTGTGGAGCCCATCAATTTTCATCAGAACCACAGGGCATAGGGGATTGGAACAAGATTTACACTAGATGAACTGCATGATGGAAGTGGACTTCCTTCCCACAGTAGCCCCCTGAAAATTCTACACAGAAACCCAATAGAGTCTGAGGAATGGGGGAGCTGTGGTGTGTGCATTGGAGGGAGAGGGGATCCCCAAAAATCTCTTCGAGCCCTTCCTCTTGCAGAAGGCAGATTCTGGTAGGGATGGCGGAGAATTCTGCCACGGATTTCAGTGAGGCCGAATGCACTGGCATTCGGCCCCCTGAACCCTGTGGCAGAACGGCGCCCCCCCCGCCCTCCCCGCAGAATCCCCCCCAGGACGAAGCTTACCTGGGGCAGATGTTCCGGAGAAGGAGGTGGCTCCGGTGGCAGTGGCAGCAGCTGGTCTCTTGGCCAGCCACTGAGGATTCAAATGGCGGCTGCCATAGCGGCCACCATTTGCGTCTGGCCAGGCTGCCGTGATAGGCTACATATGTATTTAGGTAGCCTATCACGGCGAAGGCAGCCACGCAAATGGCTTACGTAAGCAAATGGCTTACGTTATATTTACGTAGCCTATCATGGCAAGATTAAAAAAAACAGCATACGCAAATGGCGGTGGCTATGGCGGCCACCATTTGCATTCCTTTTTTTCACCATAATAGCTTACGTAAATATTTACGTAGGCTAAAACGGCAAAAAAAGGGAACGCAAATGGTGGCCGCCATAGCCGCTGCCATTTGCGTATGCAGTTTCCCCCCCCCCCCCGGAACGTTGCCCAGCGGCCGGATGTCCGGCTGTGGGCGGCCCTGGCCAGCGGCTCCACGGAATCTCTGTGGAGCGGAGCCGGCCGGATTAGGATTTCGGGGGGAGGTGTGGAGCGCCTCCCTCCCACCGCAAATCACTTCGTCGAAAAGGTAAGTGACTTTCGTACATCCCTAGATTCTGGATCCAAGCCATAGAAGGGAGATTTAACCCTTTCCCCCCTGCCATGGTCCTGACAAAAATCACTCCTCCCATGGGTGCTATTAGCTTTAGGAGGCTGCTACTGGTGCCATTAGGGATGCTGGAGAAATTCGAGACAGATTAAAATGAGCTCGGATTTCTAAGAATCTGACCTGTGGAATCTTCTGTGGAGGCCTTGTAGAGTACATGGACTTTCAGATGATTTTTTTACTTTCCCAAAATTTACACATATTAGAAGAGTATGTAAAAGAATACGCAAGTTAAGTTTCCGCTGAGGAACGTTGAATGGAATGGGGGACAATACACTAAATGTTACATACTGAAGTAAATTATGTAAATACTTATGTAAATACTTACATAAATATTTCCATATTTTTCCGCATGACAAAAATATATATTTGCATCCATCTGTGGGTGGATAATGGAATGAAAGGCACCTGACAATCCATGAAAGACAATCCACGATCCACAGTTCGTACATCCATAGGTGCCAGTGAGCTTTCTTTCTGGGTTAATAGCAACCTGGGGGGTGGGGTCAGGACTGTGTGGGAAGCAAATCATTAAACCTCTCCTCCCTCCAGTCTGCAGTCATGATTAAAACACACGCACACACACACACCTGGTATAAATTTAAACAACATCAACATCAACCCTGATCTAGTTGCTCAAGATGTCTTTAACATCACATCTATTTTGGCCCTGGACCTTGAAAGAGCACCCCTACTGACACACCCCTCCATTGGCATCTAAAGGACTGTCGAGGGGCCCTGCCACTCCAGTACTGGTAAAATGTTCTTCTAGTGACTGTAACTGAACAGTGGAAATCTGGGATTATAAAGGACAAATGAGACGGACTTGTGTAATGGCCCCAGGCCTGTAACCAAGTGACCAGTAGTTTTAGAGGGTCCTAGAGATCCATAATGCTCTCATGGGCTGCAATTCATGGGTTGCAATTCCCTTGCTAGTGCGCCTCTTGGCTGGTAAGATGAGTCAAAGGTTGATATCGCCACCTCAGCACATTCCATGCTAATGAGCACTGGTCTTATCGGGGCCTAGGATGTGCCTGAGAAGTGAAGCTTGTTTGCCTTAAAGCTGTAGGTGTCTGTGCTGGGAAAGTTCTGATTGTTTTCCTTCTGAACAAGCACTGTTAGTCTATGCTGGGAAAGTTGCAGACGAACGCTAATTAACGCTTGCTGCTGTCATGCTGCCTCACTGCTAACATGTATGGTATAAGACCCATTGTACCCCTTGGCTCTGGGTTCAGAGAAGCTGTCTGATCCAACCATTGGGTACGCCTGTGCGCTGTAAGTACTCAATAAAGTCTCCTTGTAAGCAAACCTGGATCTGGTTTATCACTATCTTGGCATCTCCAAACCTTAGCAGCCCACAACCGGGGCAATACAACCTGCATGGAAAAGGCACCAAAAACTGGGGTGGGGGGAGGGATCCACCCATTACAAACAGTACAAAATGGTATGAACAGAGCTGCTGGCATCAGAAACTGGTTCAAGACATTCCATACCACCATATTGTCTGTAACCAAGACAGGAGAGGTACGGCTGTAGTTTGGCTTAAAATAGAGCTGAGATGAAATGATTTATCTAGGTTAGTTTTCTTTTTCTTTTTTCCCTCCTGTCCAAACACACCTCCACAAAAACAAAAACCTAGACAAAAATTCAGCTCAGCTAAAAAACATAAAAAACATAGAACTGTCATTTATATTTTTCTGAATATAAGGTGAAAACAGCCCCTCTTCAAAAACTGCTGCGACAGAAGCAGGAAGCACCAGAATCTGCCCTTCATAGACTAATAAATCATTATAGTGGAATCATTACGATAATCATTCTTACAATTTCAATAGTGGTTGAAACCCAGTGTGGGGCAGCAGTTCGAATGTTGGACTGGGAGATGGGAGATCCAGGGTCTAGTCCCCACTCGGCCATGGAAGCTCACTGAGTGATTTTGGGCCAGTCACAGACTCTCAGCTAGGGATGTCAGAGAATTCCGCCATGGATCTCGGGGAGGCCGAATGCCAGCGCATTCGGCCCCCCGAAATCGGTGGCGGAATGGTCTGCCCCCCTGCCCACCCCAGGACGGGACTTATCTTGGGCAGATCTCCCTGGTGGTGGCGGCGACTCCAGCGGCGACTCCAGCAGCGGTTCAGAGGCTGCGGCGGCTGGTCTTCCGACCGGCTGCCGCCGCCACCATTTCCAGTAAAAAAACCCACACACACGTGATAGGCTATGTAAAGATTTTTAAAAAGCACCGTGATAGGCCACGTAAAAGTTTACGTAGCCTATCACGGCTGATTTAAAAGAAAAAAAAACACACGTACGCAAATGGCGGCGCCCATGGGCACTGCCATTTGCGTTCCTTATTTTGGCACATCTTAGTCTACGTAAACATTTACGTAGACTAAGATGGCGAAAATAAGGGGAACGCAAATAGCGTAAACGCTACGCTATTTGCATTCCCCTTATTTTTGCCATCTTAGTCTACGTAAATGTTTACGTAGACTAAGACGTGCCAAAATAAGGAACGCAAATGGCAGTGCCCATGGGCGCCACCATTTGCGTACGTGTGGTTTTTTTTCTTTTAAATCAGCCGTGATAGGCTACGTAAACTTTTACGTAGCCTATCACGGCTGACTGCAGGGACGCAAACGGCAGCGGCTATGGCCGCCGCCATTTGCGTCCCTGCTAGCCAGCGGCCAGATGTCCAGCCGCTGGCAGAGCCGGCCGGCAGCTCCGCAGAATCTCTGTGCAGAGCAGAGCCGGCCAGCCAGGATTCGGGGGGGAGGGACAGAGCGCCTCCCCCCCCACGAATGTCATCCTTCGAAAAGGTAAGTGACTTTCGTACATCCCTACTCTCAGCCCAACCTACCTCACAGGCTTGTTGTACGGATAAAATGGAGAGGAGGAGGAGGAATATGTACGCTGCCTTGGGTTCCTTGGAGGAAAAAAGGTGGGATATAAATAAATAAATAAATAAATAAATAAATAGTATTTTCAGTATGCAAAATGTTTCAATGTATGTCTTGTTTATTTTACCACAGAAACACACACACACACACACAAGCTGTGTGTCATAAGTGAAAGGTGAGTTGCCCAAATTGGGGCTGAGTTGATAATCTTTGCATAATTCTTTGCAATATTTTTGGTAGGACTGCAAACCACCTACTTTCAGTGATTTCTCAGGAACTGTATCCAAAGGGGATGCAAGTATTCACTGCCACAGAGTGCATATCAATGATCCAGTTAGCTAGAATCACATGTGGCTGATGCAGGAATCTTTGCCTGAAAAGTTAGCATTGTTTAGCATTTAGCATTGTTTAACATCAACAATGTTGCCATGCAACCACATCTGATTGGCTACATTGTGCCATGTTGTCATCATAATGTGATCCCTGATTGGTTGGATCTTTTTAGAAAGGAGAAGGGTCCCAGGGAGTGAAGATCTCCTGAGTCATTCACATCGGCACATAATACATAAAAGAAAATAAATCAGTGCCGGCTCTGCAAATCCAACAGCAAAACATGGAAGTGGGTGGCCAGAGCTGAGACTATGCTTTGTCCACAGCTCCACTCCTAATTCTTATCCTATGTTCAGGAAAGGGAAAGGAAAACGTCGAGAAAGCCACACACACAATTCTAACTCCCCTCCATGAAAAACAAGACAAAACAGGACTCTTCGATGCTGAAGCAGAGAGTGAAATGGATGCACTTAACCAAGTTTAGCTGGAATTAATCCTACTCAAAAGGGGACAGCATTGACATAGGGCTCAGTGACCGGTGTCACCTGCTCCAGTAAACTATGCTGGGAATTCCCTAATAGAAAGATCAGGTATGTGCCTTCACCCGCCTCCCTCTCCAGGGATAGTTATAGTATTGTTTTTGCTAGTGACTGGAGTCCAACCTGACTTACCAGAACTTCAGGAGATGGCAACACCCTGCACTTAGGGATGTCAGAGAATTTCTCCACGAATCTCGGGGAGGCTGAATGCTAGCGCATTCAGCCCCCGAAAATTGGTGGAGAAACGGTCTGCCCCCCGCCCGGGACGGGACTTACCTTGTGCAAATGTCCCTGGCGGCAGCGGCTCTGGCAGCGGGGCGGCGGCGGCCGGCCTTCCAACTGGCTGTCGCCGCCGCCATTTCCAAGTTAAAAAAAACAAAAAAACAAACGTGATAGGCTACGTAAAGATTTACATAGCCTATCATGGCTAGATTTTTAAAAAACACTGTGATAGGCTACGTAAATGTTTACGTAGCCTATCACGGCTGAGTGAAGAAAAAAAAAACCCGCGCGTACGCAAATGGCAGCGCCCATGGGCGCCGCCATTTGCATTCCTTATTTTGTTTATTCCTTATAAACATTTACGTAGACTACGGCGAAAATAAGGCGAATGCAAAAAAATGTTTACGTAGACTACACGTGCCAAAATAAGGAACGCAAATGGCGGTGCCCATGGGCACTGCCATTTGCGTAGGCGCGGTTGTTGTTGTTTTTTACTCAGCCGTGATAGGCTACGTAAACATTTATGTAGCCTATCATGGCTGACTGCAGGGATGCAAACGGCAGCGGCTACAGCCACCGCCATTTGCGTCCCGGCAGGACAGGAGGATTCGCAGCCGGAGGGATGGGGCGCCTCCCCCCCAGCCAGAATTTCGGGGGGAGGGACGAAGCGCCTCCCCCCCACCGCGAATCAAGCTTCGGGATCAGGTAAGTGACTTTCGTACATCCCTACCTGCACTATCTTCGTAGGTATTACAATATTATATTATTTTATATTATTTATCATATGTATTATAATTAAGAACTTATAATGAAAATAATTAATAGAATTAATTAATAGAATTGATCAAAACATGTGTGGCCCCAATTGATTATTTTTTGAGGCTCAATGGCTCTTCAATGGAAAAAAAGTTCCCAGACTTGGATACAAAACAGCCCAGTCTGAGGCAGCAGTAAGCCTCGGACTTGTGTCTTTTCTATAGCAGAGGAAAGTTTCAGAAGGATGGGAAAGGGGAAAAGCCAATTGGTCATTGGGAAGAGGGCTTTGGGAAGTGGTCAGTTTCCCGCCTCCCCTCCCCACAACCAATGTATCCCATCCCTCTCTGTCCTGCAAAATTTATGCTGGTCCACATATCCCTATAAATACCAGTGCTATACTCCAGCAGCCATATAGACACAACAGCATCCAATGTCATTCCTCCACTGCCTATATTTTCAGATGTTTTCCAGCCTCTCTCTCCAAGCAACTCATTGCATGTTAATGTCACTTCTGGCTAAATGCTTCTCCAGTCATAGCATTGCTCAAACAAATACGAGAAGTACCTCAAAGTGTTGCCCAGTCTCTAGGGTTGACTCAGGAGTTGGTTCTCCTCCAGATGTCATGCAGACTGCATTAAGTCCTGGAATCCTCAAGTTAGATGGACCACACCTGCACAGTTGTTTCTGAATTGCTGCATTCTGCAGCTGCTGCTGCTCCAAGAATGAAGCAAGAGATGTTTCAGGCCAACAAAGGCATTTTATGGCTAAACATAGCCATTGGAAACCAACATTCATAGGCTTTCCTAAATGCTCACCTCACCCTGCCCCTATAGTATTGGAGGATGCAGGCACAGCCTCTTCATTTTGTTGTTCACCATTGGAGTGTATCCAATATTAGACCTACTTTGAGGAGATACACTGAAATGAATAGGACTTAAGTATGACTAATGTTAGACATGACCCCATGTGTGCAAGAACCCCTTGACTTCTCAGAGAGGCAGTAGGCACTTGAACTCATGGAAGACAATAACCAGGTAGTCTCAATTGTGTTGGGTTGACCTGTGTGGGCTCGAGGGGGGGGGGAGCTGCTGTAGCTCAGAAGAAGCCCTTTGGGGAGAGTCTATAGCTGAGTAGTAGAGCATATGCATGAAGAAGGTCCTGGGTTCAGTCCTGAGCATCTCCAAGTAGGGATGGGGAAGACTCCTGTCTGAAATCATGGGGAAAACTGTCAGCTGGTGCAGGCATACTGAACTAGAGGGACCAGTAGTCTAACTTGCTATAAGGCTGCTTCCCATGTGTGGATAATAGTGCTTTGTGGCAGGGAGCTTATAAGACCAATGCAACAGTAGTAATTCTTGTGAATGGTTGTGTTGTTTTCTATTCTGTGTGTGTGTGTGTGTGTGTGTGTGTGTGTGTGTGAGAGAGAGAGAGAGAGAGAGAGAGAGAGAGAGAGAGATGGGCTCAGCTTCCTGCCCATCAGGTACCACTTCTAGCATTTCAGGGTCTAAACCAGGTGCGCACAACCTTTTCAGCCCCAAGGGCTGCATGTGATGGCTTGGGTGTTGGGTCCCCATGCGCATACACACACATATACGCATGTACATATTCATGCATGCACACACACATGCATGCACACATCCCAGCAATCTTGACACAGATTGCTCTATCTTCATTGCTAGCAGCAGCAGCACAGAAAGAGTGATCTGTATGAAGACCTCTGGGGGAGTGAGTACAGAGTAGAGGAGGGGAGAAATTCAGTGGCGGCAGGTCAGGGCACCCTTTGGGGGCCACAGTAATGGCCTTGGGGTGGGCAGCATGTGGCTCCTGGGCGGCAGGTTGTGCTCCCCTGGTCTAAACATTAGGATACCTGGCAATCAGAACGAGGAGTGTGGATGGAGATAGAACATCAGCAGTACGACAGATGGTTTAGCACTGCTACTTGTGCTGACCATCGTCTGCGCATTGGGACGAGTGGCAAGGATCAACACAGTCCTTCTGCAGACTCCAGGTGTCAGAGACGCTGATTCAAAGTCTGCTAAGCTCCACCTATCTAGAACAACCTTACAGAAGATGTTTTCGTTCAAGCTAAGCCCCCTATCCCTACTGTGCCGCTGCCCAAAGACATCTATTTCAACACAGAGGCAGGGACATAATTATACTATGTTTACGTTGTATTTAAAAGGTAATGCATTAAGTGCATGGCTGCAAGGCAGTTTTCTGTAAATACATCACTCTTGGATAATGCTATTAAATACAAACACACACACAAAACCCCGAGAGCTACTGTAATTACGTTGGGATTATTATTATTATTTTTCCAGCAGAATGTTGTGATATGGGATAAATTATTTGATCCCAAACTGAATTTCTTTCAACTTTAGACCTGGAAGGGGTGGGGGGAATGAAGCCACTTCATCTCTTGAATGGAAGAGTCCTCTAAAAGAAGCATTGCTCTCAATAATTTTAATCTCTTTATTGGAATGTTGGGGTCAATACAAAATAAGAGTCAGCATGCTGTGGAAAGATCTATAGTAGATTGGATCTGTTTCACTTCCCCCCACCAACTCTCCCCTGTCCTGTATTGTTTCATGTTCCATTCAACTGTAACATGAAAGCACCAAATGTTTTCAAGCTGGAAGAATGGCAAATGGGGAGAGATGTATTCATTTCAAATAACTGTTCATGAATCATAGATGCAGTTCAAAATTGAGATAACTGACATTTAATTATTTCATCAATACACTGGACCTTTTCTAGCATTTGAATATTTCAATACAACCTCTTTTCTCTTCTCCCCTCCCCCAATTCAAGCCAGTGTGATACTGGGTAGTGATGTATGAAACACCTACCTGGCTCCGCACCGGGCAATCCGCGGTGGGGGGGAGGCACTCTGTCCCTCCCCCCAGAATCCTGCCCGGCCAGCTCCGCTCTGCGGCCAAGCCACAGAGCCACCGGCCGGCTCAGGCCACCTGCAGCTGGACATCCGGCCACTGGGCAGCCCTGCAGGGACGCAAATGGCTGCTGTCGTAGCCGCCGCCATTTGCGTCCCTGTATTGAGCCGTGATAGGCTACATAAATATTTACATAGCCTATCATGGCAGGGGGAAAACCCCCAGCATACGCAAATGGCGGTAGCCGCCATTTGTGTATGCTGGGTTCCCCCCCCCCATCATGATAGGCTACGTAAATACTTACGTAGCCTATCACAGCTATGAAGAGGAGGAAGTGAATGGTGGCCGCAGGACGGCCGCCATTCGCAAAGCAGCACGGAGGGGAGCAGGTAAGTGCTCCGTTTCACGCGCCATTCGTGGGGTGGGGGCGGGGGCTTCATTCCGCTACAGATTTCGGGGGTCCGAATGCACTGGCACTTGGCCTCACCCAGATCCGTCGCAGAATTCTCTGACATCCCTAATACTGGGCAAGGTTTCCTTTCCCCAGGGCCAGCATCAAGGTTAGGTATGGTTGGGGACCTGCTGAGGGCCTACACCCTAGCAGAGGTCCACTGACAAGACTCCTCCAGAGTTGCTCCTCCTCTTCATCATTGCAACCTGCTTGTTCACCTGCCTCTCGCTCTGCCCCGAACAAGGGTGGAGGTGACAAAAAAGAGCAGTAGATGCTACTGCCTGCTTGCTCACTGGCTCTCTGTGTCAGGGGTGTTTCTGAGCGCAGAGAGTAGGATAGCAGTTCAGATTCTGAAGGAGAACCGCCAGACATGGGGGAGGTGTTTTCCCAGGCTAGTCCAGATATCAGTAGGCCAGCTTCCCAGGTCACAAACATCCAGCTGGCTGAGGATGAGGGTCCCTCTTCACACACACACACACCCCTGTGAGAGGCAGCAAACAGGGGGAGGCGGGGTCTGGGGAGTATGACCTAATAGATGCCAGACGCAGGCGCAGAGCAAAGAGAGAGAAGGCCGGGGCAGAACTTAGATGGTCTACCCGATTGGCCTTGCGTGAAAAGCTGCACGTATAGGCCTCACAAGAAGAGAGGGACCTCCCCCCCCTTAAGTTAGGCTAGTCAGACCGCCTCCCTCTTCAAACGGCAGGCAACTCTCATAACTTCCTTTTGATTCCCTGAAGGCATTCCTTTGTAGGTGGTAGGGATGGGCGGATTCCCTACCGGTCATTCCAGCCGGGAATCCACCCTTGGGGGGAGGCAATCTGTTCCTCCCCCCAGAATCCTCTTTGGCCAGCTCTGTGGTGATTCCATGGAGTTGCCAGCCAGCTCCAAAGCATCAGTGATATGGCTGCCATTGCTCTATCGCTGGCTGAGAGGGATTGACTGCAGACGCAAATGTCATCCAGTACGCCATTTGTGGCCGTAAAGGTCTTAGTTTAAGGTAAATGAAGCAGTAAATGGCTGCATTTAGCTTAAACTAAGACATTTACAGCCGCAAATGGCGTAGTGGACACCATTTGCATCCCTGATTTTTTTTCACACAGTAGGCTACGCAAATATTTGTCCTATCTGTGAGTGCCCACCATTTTGCCGAGGTTTTTCTTTTTTTACGAAAAAGGGAGCTAATTAAAAATGTGCATATTTAAATATGTGCACATTCAGGCTGGAAAGGCTTGATATACAGTACACAATATTAAGGGCATTATGCCTCTAATATCATATATATCAAGCTTTCCCAGCCCGAATGTGTGCATATTTAAATATGCACATTTTTAATTAGCGCCCTTTGTCATACATTTTTTTCAGCAAAATGGCAGGCAGTCATGGCTGGGTCCGGGTGAGTGTGTGGAGCATCTGGGATGGCACAAGTGGGGCAAGCGAGGCCAGGGCTCGGTGGGTGCAGTCCGGGGCTGCAAGCGGGGGGGGGTGATGGGCTCCCGGACCCAGTTGGGAGTCTGCGACAACCCTACTTTGCCTGTGCTGTACCTAGGGGTGGACAAAAGTGACTTACCTGTCGTCGAAGCTTGTTCGCGGTGGGGGGAGGCGCTTCGCTGCTCCCCCCGCGAAGTTCAGGACGGGGGGAGGCTTCCCGCCTCGCCTGGCCGAAATTCAGGCTGGGGAGGAGGCTTCCCGCCTCGCCCGGCCGCGAACTCCAAAGTTAAAAAAAAAAAAAAAAACGCCCCCGTGATAGGCCACGTGACGATTAACGTAGCCTATCACGGCTAGATCTGCAAAGTCAGCCATGATAGGCTACGTTAATCGTCACGTAGCCTATCACGGGTGACTTAAAAAAAAAAAGCGCGTACGCTAATGGTGGCCCCCATAGGGAGCTGCCATTCGTGTTCCTTATTTGGTCGCTGTAGTCTACGTAAATCTTTACGTAGACTACAGCGACCAAATAAGGAACGGGAATGGCGGCTCCCTATGGTGGCCGCCATTATCCGTACACGCTTTTTTTTTTAAGTCACCCGTGATAGGCTATGTGACGATTTACGTAGCCTATCACAGCTGACTTTGCAAATCTAGCCGTGATAGGCTATGTTAATCGTCACGTAGCCTATCACGGGGACGTTTTTGTTTTTTTTTCTTTTCTTGGAATGGCGGTGGCGGCAGCCGGTCGAAAGACCGGCTGCCACTCCCGCCCCGCACGAACACCCGCCGAACCGCCGGCCGGACCCGCCGCCGGGAGGGACATTCGGCAAAGGTAAGTCCCGTCCCGGGGGGGGGGTGCGGGGGGAGGGGGTTGCGGAGAATTTCTCCCTGAAACATGTTCGGGGGGCCGAACACGTTGGCGCTCGGCCCCCCAAAGTTTCGGGGAGAAATTCTCCGCCATCCCTAGCTGTACCTTCCCCAATGGCTGAAGGTGTAGCATGGGTGAGTCCCCAGCTTTGGGCAGTGCATGAATTGGCTCAGCTACCACTGAGCGGAGCAATTCTCCCAGCGCTGGCCAAGTCCCCCAGTGTCTGCAGCCCTGCTGTTACCTCTGAACTGATGTCAGATATGAGAGTGAGGATTTCTTCAGGGGGCAGGACTTGGAGGGCAGATGGGGAACCTCTGTGGGCTGAAGTAAGGCTAGAGGTTCTCCATCCTTCTGGCCAGGCAATAGCTGTGCTGATCAGGCAACCCTTTAGCACTGGTAGTCTGGGCTAGGATTGCCATCGTGAGCTTGGAATGTTCTAGAAAAGAAGACAGTGGGAAACGACTGGATCACTGGCTGCTTATGTCACAACTGCCTAACATATAAATAGGGGAGAGGGTGGGGTTTGGTCAATTGCCCTCGCTCCCACCTACTCCAGACTGCTGTCACCCTTTGCACTGTGTACTGAGAGAACCTTTTCCTTATCCTCTATGTAAGGTGATGGGGCATTTATTGGAAAGGCTCTGTACTGTGTGAGAAATCATAAGTTCCTGAAACACATTATATTCTGTTACTTTTTCATACTTACCAACAGCATCCCTCCTACCCATATTGGGAAGGCAGTATATCAAGTAGACAGGTGCACATACGTGCACACATTTGGAATGATAATAATCATGTACACTTAGGGGTGTACGAAACCTTGCTTACCTGGCTCTGCCGGGTTCCGCAGGTGGGGAGAGGCAATCCGTTCCTCCACCCGGAATCCTCAACGGGGGAGGAGGCGATCCGTTCCTCCCACCCAGAATCCTGCCCGGCTGGCTCCGCTCTGCAGCCAGGCAGCGGAGCCACCAGCTGGGCCAACCCACAGTGGGGTCTTCAGCCGCTGCCGGGCTGGTGCAGACGCAAATGGCGTCCTGTGTAGGGGACACCATTTGCATCCCTACACCGGCCCATGATAGGCTACGTAAATATTTACGTAGCCTATCACAAAAACAAAACAGTGAACGCAAATGGCGGCAGCTACGGGAACGCCCATAGGGAACAGGAACGCCGCCATTTGCATTCCCTTTTTTTTCCTCCATGATAGGCTACGTAAATATTTACGTAGTCTCTCACGGCAAAACAGAGGGGTGCAAATGGCAGCCACTACACCATTTGCACCCCTCTGTTTTGCTGTGATAGGCGACGTAAATATTTATGTAGCCTATCACGGAGGAAAAAAAAGGGAACGCAAATGGTGGCCGCCATAGCTGCTGCCATTTGCGTTCCCTTAGTTTTGCCATGATAGGCCATGTAAATATTTACGTAGTCTATCATGGCTATATGGACGAAGCGAATGGCAGCCACCGCCATTCACTATGCAGCGCGGACGACAGCAGGTAGGTGCTCTGTTCCGGGCCCATTTTGCAGGGTGGGGGCAGGTGGGCTTCATTCCACCATGGATTTCGGGGGGCCAAATGCACTGGCATTCGGCCTCACCGAGATCTGTGGCGGAATTCTCCGCCATGCCTAGTACACATACTACTTTCAGTCAACTACTGTAATGCATGGTACAAGGGGCTGCCCCTGAAGACTTCTCATAACCTTCATTTGGTCCAGAATGCATCAGCTAAGCAGTTAACTGGATCACACTTAAACCTGGGCTGAAAGTTCTCAAATGAAAACTTCCAGCTGAAATTTGGGAGTTAAGGTGTGTGTGTGTGTGTGTGCGTGTCTGTGTGTGTGTGAAATGTTCCCCCAAATAACATCCCAGCTCATCTTTTTGTGTGTGTGTCATTGCTAGCTAATTAATAACAGTGGTTGCAGTGCTCATGCTGGTACTCTTCCTGGTACAACTATATATATGGTACCGCCATACATATACATAGAGTCTTGGCAATGGGAATTATCCATCCCATAATTCCCATTGCCAAGAACCTATGTCTTAATGGCAGCTGCCATGAGGAGTTCCACCACTGTGTTTCATCCAACTTTTGTCCCCGCACTTGAAAATCCCCCAGATGACTGCTTCCAACTTGGCTGCCTGTGAAAGGCATGTTGACCAAATATGTACACAGTGGTGCCCTTCAGGAACTAGAATCCAGATCTTCCAAAGCCAACATGATACAACCTAAATCAAATAAAGTACAAATTCTAGAGTGGGAGAGGTGCCTGGAAACTTGTTTATGGGCAGTATATACAATACACAGACACAGAACACAGACACACATATAGATACATCCCTAAAATAAAAAATTAAATAGATTCAAACAGTAGGTGAGTTGAGTATCAAAATGCTCCTGCAAGCACAATTGGTTCTTGAAATATTCAGACAAGGTAACAGACACATATTCATTTTATAGGGTATAAAACAATGATGCATCTGCAATCACTTTGGGGCTGTAAATCCATAATCCAGGAAGACCGATTGCCATTTGCATTTCCATTACCTTTTGCCAGTCAGTGACTGGAAGAGTCTGTTGTTCAGCGGTGGAGTGCATGCTCTGCATGAAGAAGATCCCAGGGTCAATCCTTGGCATCTCCAGTTAAAAGAACCACAGAGCAGGTGATGGGAAAGAGCTCTGCTGGAGACCCTGGGAGGCTGCTGCAAGTCAGAGTATACAATATTGGGCTAGATGGACGAATGGTGTATGATAGGGATGGATGAAAGTCACTTACCTGGTCCCGCAGCTTGCTTCACGGTGGGGGGGAGGCGCTCCGTTCCTCCCCTCCGAAATTCTGGCTGGGGGGGAGGCGCCCCATCCCTCCGGCCGCGAATCCTCCTGGCCGGCCGGGACGCAAATGGCGGCGGCTGTAGCCGCCGCCATTTGCGTCCCTACAGTCAGCTGTGATAGGCTACGTAAATCCTTACGTAGCCTATAATGGCTGACTTTGGGGGGGGGGGAAGCGCATACGCAAATGGCCGCTGAACCCCTGCCGAACTGCCGCCGGGAGCCGCCAGCGCCAGGGACATTCGCGCAAGGTAAGTCCCATCCCGGGGGGGGGGGCGTACCGTTTCTCCACCAATTTCAGGGGGCCGAATGCGTTGGCATTCGGCCTCCCAGAGATTCATGGAGAAATTCTCCGACATCCCTATGTATGGAATGTTCCTATTATCATACTTAGGGGTAGGTGAATCTGTGAAGTTTTATTTTGCTCAAGTTCTCATTTTTTCACTGCTAATTTTGTTCCATCCCATTCCTTCACATTTTTTATTTCACATGAAAATTTGTACATATTTTGGTGCACATTTTTCTCAAACTATATGCATTTTTTCTGAATATGTATTTTTTTCAAGTGTAAGTGATTTTTTGTAAGGGTATTCTCCACTGAATAAAAAAATTGTGTGAATTTTTTTCCAAATATACGTTTCTGTGTGCACTTTTCCAAATGTACACATGTGTGTGCATTTTTCCCAAATGTATATACTTATGTGTCCATTCTTTTTCAGATGCACACATTGTGTGTGTGTGATTTTTTTCAAATATTCAAATTTTATTTTTAAGTATGGATCCCGACATCTAACTGCGTTTCAGTTCGTGTTCATGTTCTGGAATTGAAAATTTCGTACGTTTGCACAGAAATGCAAACCAAACAGATTTCTTACCCATCCCATCCTTAATTGTACTGACATTACAGCAGGTGCTTATAGCCACCTACTGAAGAAAGACAAAAGAATCTTGTACTTAAGACAACAGAAGGTGAATTTCAACTTTTCTGCTGGAACTTTCTTTTAACGATGTTTCCTCTGTGGGATGAATGGATCAATCCTATTGTTCTAGCCCAGCAAGGAGTTGATTTGATTAAAACAGCATTAGCCACTCTACGTATGAATTAGCCATATGATCTGCTGATGTGTCCCTTTAATAACGAAAACTACATTAACACACCATGAGGTAAAAGAATTGCTTTATGTAATAACCACAGACATAAAAGCATTAAGCACATCATTAATAACCATCTGTCTTGGAAAATGGTGCCCAGGGTAACATTGGGATATCTTCTGTTTAGTACATAAAAAGTACCAACACTTTTTTCTTTTCTTTTTATACCCCAAATGAAGTTTGTATTTAAAAGGATTATCCCTCAAGGGCTTTATATGGGAATGTAAAAGATTCTCAGAGGTTTCAATGAGCTTTTATTCAGATTCTTTATATATTTTAATTGAAGTGAGAAGAACTCCTGGAGCAATTTCTGGGGTAAGGAGCAAAGGTAATACTCAAAATGCCGTAGGTGATAACTGGGGCACTGAAGCCACCAAAGTTCACCCTTTGGTTGACAACATACCCCAGATCAGCAGTGAGGAATCTTTTTTAGCTGAGGGTCACATTGACTCCGGGCAAGCAAGTTGAGGGCTGCATGCTAGCAGTGGGCATAGAATCATAGAAGAGTAGGGTTGGAAGGGGCCTAGGCCATCCAGTCCAACCCCTTGCTCAGTGCAGGAATCCAAGTCAGCAGGGGCACCCCTGTACTGGCATGAGACTCCCATGTGTCTTTGACTGAGCACACATCCATTTCCAAACACATGCACACACACATATACACATAGTGGGCAGACATATAGTGGGAAGCATGGGGGTCATGATCTCCCCCTTATTGTTCTACTCAGCTCAATGGAACCATAATACCTTAAAATGAGGGAGGGACCTTTGCAGACGCCTTCGCAGGCCATATTGAAAGGCCGGGATGGCTGAATTCAGTTTTTAAATCTTTGCTATGGACTGAAAAGTGTTCAGTGTTTAAGTGTGTCCTTGCCCTCTTTCTGCATCATCCAGTTGGAATCGTCTCCACAGCAAATTATACGTGTCCATAGTTCCTACAAATACAGCTTTGGACCTCTTGAGTGACTGGACAGGACAGCCTGGTATCTTATCAAGATTCTCATTCTTTGAAAATGTACATGGTAGTAAATGGACTGGATGGGTCTCTGCCCCCCAATCCTAGAGGAGTAAGAAATAGAATATTTTTGAGAATTTCCACAATAAATATTTGTACTGCTGATACAATTTCTTTGTCCTTCTTTCAAGACATAGGAAGTTGCTTTCTCCTGATTAAGGTCATTGGTCCATCTAGGACAGTATACTGTCTACAGTGACCGGCAGTAGCTCTGCAGGGTTTCTGACAGGGGTCTTTCCCAGGCCTGGTGATGGAAGCTGTAGTCCTCTGCATGTAAAGCATGTGCTGTCCTACAAGAATTTCATTTTGCTTTATTTTTAATGGAATTTGCCCCATTTGCACCTTTGAACATGAACACAATCACAAGGGGGCGGGGGGAGAGATTGCATGTTTCCAAACTCGCATTCATATTTGAAAAATGTGCACTTTAAAAAAATGTGCACTTTTAAAAGTATTAATTGTTCAAAAAACACACATTTTCACACTTGGTCTATGGGGGGGGGGAAGTGTGCATTTGGGTACACATTTTCCAAAAATAAGTTCCAGGATGCATACTTTTCCTGTTCGGATAAAAAGAAAAACAGATCTTAATTGAAAATGGGAGCCAGGCAGACCAGGCTTTGAGGTGGAACTTGGAGAACCTTGACAAGCTTCCGCCTCAGTGATTCCCTCGTCCCTATCTATCCAGCCCTTCCTTCATGCTCAGTAAAGGTGTGTACATGTCTCTTCATGTCTCCAATCCAAAGTCTGGATTAGGCTTCCAGAGCTACCACACTTACCTATATCTCTGCCTGTACATAAGAACATCCTTGCTGGATCACATCACAAGCCTATCTAGTCCAGCATCCTATTTCCCACAGTGGACAGCCAGATGCCCATGGGAAGCCCACAAGTAAGACAGTGGAGCAATAGCACCCTCCCACTGTTCCGAGCAACTGGTATTCTGAGGCATGCTGCCTCTGAACCTGGATGTAGCACAATGGCTACTGGCCATTGATCCATTATCTTCCACACATCTACCTAATCCTCTTTTAAAGCCGTCTACACTGATGGGCATCACGACATGCCATGGCAGTAAATTCTCTAGTTTAACTATGTCTGCCAAAACACTAGTCTTAGAAGCTTGCACATCTCGGAAACTCAACGTAACTGGGAAGTGGGCAGCTGATTCCCTCCCATCAGATTTTCTGACAGTTTTTTTTTTTTTTAAAGACTCCACTGCCACTCGCCCACTAAAAGCAGATGCCAATTCTTCTCCTACATCATGCAAAACATGTATAGCATGATACTTCACATGCCATATGCCACCTCCCTTCCATGCTTCCAGTTTGCCAGACGATGGTGAGAAAAGAAGAAAACCCAGCAGAACTCTAAGTGAATGCTGATTAACACAACTAAAACACCTGTAGGGCACAATCTTATGCACGTTTAGACAGAAAAAAGTCCTACAACTCTCAGTATTCCCAAAGCAGCATAAAAAGTGTCCTGCAACTCCCATACTGGGAATACCAGGAATTGTAGGACATTTTTAAGGCTGCCTGCAGAATCCTGGGAGTTGTCTTTTTTTTAGGTCTAAACATACATAGGATTGTGCCCTATATATTGTATTTTTCAAAACTTATCTGAATTTACAGAAGGAAGAGGAGGGGGGTAGGTATTTAAAAACAAACAAACTAGAAGGTAGCTAATGAAATAAAAAACCTATCATCATCGTCATCATATCACCAGCCATCCACTGTGACCATTCAAATCAATAACAATTAATTCCAAATTAATTGTTCACGGCTGATTTCTACAGGAAAATATATGAGCAAGGGACAAGCTTCTGGGGATCTAATATCATAGACTGATAGAGACACTCTCTAGAACTATCAGCCATCTGTTACAGGTAATCTATTCTTGATGGATGTTTATCCAGCCTCACCTTAAAAACCTCTAAATTAAGCAACGTTTTGTAATTTCCCAAGTAGCTCCACTCAAGGGGCAGAATCCAATGGGGTGCTTATGCCCTGCCAATTCCTGATTCCACTGCATAAATAGGGCCCGCCACTTAGGCAAGGGAGATTTAGTGCTTCCTAAGGGAAGCCCCAAAATGAGTGGAAATGCTAATTTCTGGAAGGAGGCAGGTTGGCAGAGCTTCCTTATGTGAGCTCCACCAACCTGCCTCCTTCCAGAAATGAGTGTTTCCGCTCGTTTTGGGTTGCCCCAGAAGCACTAAGTTGCCATTGTGCAAGCAGTGGGGGCCGCTTGCACAACGGAATTGGTGAGGTGTAAGAGAATCAACAGGGGCATAAGCACCATGTTAGATCCTGCCAAGTGTTCCTACATTTGAAAGGACCATCCTAACGTACATTTAGAATTAACTTTCCATGGTTTGTGTTTTGTTGTAAAGGAAAAGAAAGCTCTATCAGCTTTATGACAGCCTATTCAATAAAAGTTGCTTCCCTTTAACCATCTTATGTTACAGAGTAAGAGCTCAGTCTAGAAAATTTGGGCTTTGCAACCCTTTGTAAGAACTCTTGATTATTTCAAAATCCAGATTATTTCCAGTTTGTCTGTGGTGTGGAGGGGCAAACCCATACAGTAAACCATATGTGAAAACCACACATGCAAGTGGTTCTTTCAGAGGTAAATAGAGGTGGGGAGATTTGGGGTGGGAATCCACAGCACAGTGCCAGGGGCCCCATCCCAACTGTAACAATATGAAAGAACTGCTGGATTTGGCCCCAATGGGGTGTGTTACCCGGGAGGAGCCAGAAAGCTGTTAAGTACAGCATCCACTACTTCTTAGAGGTGTACGAACCCCCCTTACCTTTGGTCCGCGGGAGTCCGCGGGGCCGGAGGCAATCCATTCCTCCCCCCGGAATCCTCTCTGGCCCTGGCCAGCTCTGCTCTGCAGTGAGCCTGTGGAGCTGCTGGCTGGCTTTGGCTGCTGGGATGCAAATGGCGTCCGAGTAGTGGACGCTATTTGCGTCCCTGTTCTTTGCAGTAATAGGCTACGTAAAGATTTACATAGCCTATTACAGCAAAGAACAGGGATGCAAATGGTGTAGCAGACGCCATTTGTGTCCCTGCTCTTGGCCATGATAGGCTACGTAAATATTTATGTAGCCTATCACAGCTAAAGCAGGGACGCAAATGGCGTCCGCTACGCTGGACGCTATTTGCAGCGGAGCAGCAGATGGTGGCAGTGGATGGACCCCACTGGCCAGTGGCAGGTAGGTTCCGTCCCAGGGGGATTTGGGAGGGGTGGCAGGGGGGTAGTCTGTTCCGCCACGGACTCCGGGGGGGGGGCGGATTCTAAAGAATTGGAGTCCCACTGGAGTCTGTGGCAGATTTCTCCGCCATCCCTACTACTTCTGGCCTGAGAAGAGAGAGGCCACAGCCAGAGAGAGCTCTGTGGGAAGCCTTTGTTTAATAAACTTATGTTTATTTGGAAGGCAGAGTCTGTCTGAGTCCATGGGGTGCAGCTGTCAACCAGCTTTGAAACACCAACTGGGAGCACAGTGCCAGATTGGGGTCCCGCAAGCTGCTTTTTCTTCAGAATCAAAGTGGCAGTGTTAATCACACTTAAACAAAAATAAAGTAAGGGAATATGTAGTTTGACCCCAAAGGATGCTGCCAAAGAAGAGTCTGGGTGTTTCTGGGGCTTTCATGCTGGGCAATATCTCATGACTTGCTATTAGGGATGTGTGAATCAGCAAAATCTAAACTAACCAACTTCGAATTCCATCTCGAAGCTCATTCTGACTGAAGTCTGTATCAGATTCCAAGCTTCCCCCCTTTTTTTATTTTCACATGAAAATCTGTATGTATTTTCATGCATATTATGCCAAATGTACACATCAATTGTGCACATCTTTGAAATGTATTCAATCTTCTCCCATGATTAAAGCATATTTGTGGGCATTTTTCAAATGTGCGCCTGCTGTTAAACACATTTTGCGGGGTCTGCAAATCACACTGCAGGCTCAGAAATGTACAGACTTCAACCACAAATTGTGTCCAAGTCCATATTCAATCTGGAAGATGAGAACTGGTTACATTCTGATAAAAAAACAAACAAACAAACAAACCTGAAATGAATTTCGCATACATCCCACTCGCCACACCTGGAAGGACTTTATTTTTATGAGTTGCTTTTATTTCTTGCCAAGATAGCCAATCACGATAGCATCATCGTGTTTACATGACTTTGCTTGATGGAGAGATACCTGCAAATAAGCCAGAGATACTCCAAGCTACTAGCACTAGTAGGACATTCGATAGTTTAGGACAGGGATGGGAGCATATGGCCTTCCAGATGTTGTTGGACTGCAACTCCCATCATCCCTCACCATTGGCTATGCTAGCTATGTCTAAGGGTGTCCACAGAATCCACCACAGACTCAAATGAGGCTGAATTCCATTGAATTTGGCCCCCCGGAGTCCATGGCAGAATGGATGTACTCACCTCCACCTCCCAGACCCACGCAGACTGAATCCTCCCTCTCGGCGGCTCCGTTTGGGAAGTGATCTGAACGCAAATGGCATCCGCGATGCCATTTGCATCCCTGTATTTTCTTGTGATAGGCTACGCAACTATCTATGCAAATTCAAATGCGTAGCCTATCACGAGAAAATAAAGGGATGCAAATGGTGTCGCGGATGCCATTTGTGTCTGGATCACTTCCTGTTTCCGCCCAGCAGCGGTACGGATGGCAATGGCAACCATATCGCTGGCGGAATGGAGCTGGCCGGCAAGGATTCCGGGGGGGAGGAACAGATCGCCTCCCCCCAGCAGACCCCCCCACGGACGCAAGGTAAGGGATTTGTACATCCCTAGCTATGTCTGATGGGAGTTGCAGCCCAACAACATCTGGAGGGCCAAACGTTTCTCCACCTCTACTTCAGCAGAGAAAGCCATGACTCAATGTTACATCAAATGTCTTGCACACTGAAGGCCTGGCGTGCCCAGCTCAGCTAATTGAACTGAGGTAGCAGGACAGGGAAAAACCACTGCCTGAAGACCTGGAGATCTGAAACCAGGCCCAATCCAGTGGCTACCAAATTTGTGTCCCCAGCTTTGTGATGGACTACAGATTCCATCCTTCCTTACCATTGGTCATGCTGGCTGAGTTGATGGGATTCATAGCCAACAACACTGCCTGAGGAAATAAGATTGGGAATCACTGTAATAGACAGCACTGGGCTAGACAGACTGAATAGTTTGACTAAATAAAGCTGTTTCCTCGCTTTATTAGAATCACAGAAACAAAGAATGGAGCCTAATTACAGCTGTAGTCCTATGTAGTCTTAATCAAGAGTGAGCTCTTTTGAACCCAGGTGGACTTACCATGCATTGGATTGTGTTGCAATGCTTGCAAATTTTGCACCCAAAACGTTAGTTGAAAAATGAATGTTAATTTCCCACAAGGGAAAATTGTGTATTTCACAGCCTCCAGTTTCCGGCAAAATGCACATTTTGCCGGGTTGATGGAGAAAATAACTACCATTTCCATGATGAATCATACTGAATGCCTATCAGTAAAGCTATTTTGAAGTTTATTTCCCACAAGTCCTGTCTTGCTAACCACATTTCTAGAAGATGAGAAGATCTATAGCTCAGTTAACATCTGGGCATATCAAGGGTCTGTATTTGGAACTCAGATTATAGAATGAAGTAATGCAAAAATAAAATAAGTAATGTGTGTGACAAACTGACTGGACCCTGTCAGTCAAATTCAATTTCATCATTTAGTACATATTCAAAATAAGACCTCCAACCTTTGGAGAACTATAGATACCAGGGCTGGCCCCGCCATTAGGAAGAGTGAGGCAGTCACCTCAGGCAGCAGTTGCTGGGAGGTGGGAGCAAAAAGTTGGAGGAGAGAGCTGTATAGCCCATGCCCTTCCCTGTGCCCCCTAAGTTAGCCTGCTGCCTTCTGGTGTGATGGAAGACATTGTCCCATTGCCAGTGTTGAAGAAAGTTTCAACTGCCAGCCCAGTCCAGCTTTTGTACATGGAGTGGGAGCGGGCACCATCTTGTTCTTTGCCTCAGGCAGCAAAACGTCTTGGGCCAGCCCTGATAAAGAAATGTCTCACATCAAGGGTGTTGAACCTCAGGCCCATGGGCCAAATCCAGTCAGCCTGGGGTTCCAATGTGGCCCTCTGTACTTCCCCAGATAATCATGCCACTTTCTCCCAACTGCCCGATGTTTAATTGTTTCCCAGCTTTTGCACTTTTCCCCCATGTTCTAAAGGTTGACATGCCTCTCTGAAGGCTTAATGACTGACTGTAAGAGCTTTAGGCTAAAATACGCTGGTAGTTTCGGCATTTCTGGTATTTATGGCCCCACCCCTTTTGTCTTTGGCCCCGTCCACCACTAGAATGAACCCCCCTGAGACCTTCTCTGAAACTGAATTCGGCTCTCAGCAGGGGTGTTGCAAAGTACCCAAAAGATCTGGGGCCGGGCCCAGTGACAAATTGTTGCATATAATTTGCATATGCTGGTGTGTGTGTGTGTGTGTGTGTGTGTGTGTATGTATACAAATTTGGAATAACTAGAATTTATATTTCATGAGGCAAGCCAACTCATTCAAAATATGCATGCAAATATGCACGGATTTTCATGCAAAAAGGAAAAAACTAAGTTTGCAATCTGATATCGACTCAAGTCAGAACGAGCTTTAAGATGGAATTTAGAGAACTCCAGTGAGCTCAGGTGTTGCTGATTCACACATCCCTAGCACTGCAGTGGGCTTCCTGCTGCACTGTGGACTTCAGGATGTGCCAGCGATGCCTCCCCAATGCAAACCCTGACTGTGGGTGTGCAGCAAGAAATACATTTATTAGTTAAAGTGTCCTCCAAGCTCAAACTACTCTCCCACAGGGGAGGGACACTCTGAAAAGAAACTCATGGAGGAACGCAGCTGGACCATAAGGACGGACCATAGCTCACTGGGAGAGCACAGGATTTGTTTGCAGAAGGTCCCAGATTCAATCCTCCCCACCCCACCCCACCCCACCCAAACTCCATTAAAAGAACTGGGTAGCAGCTGATGGGAAAGACCTCTGCTTGAGAACTTGTAGAGTCCCTGCCAGTCAGAGCAAACACTATTAGGCTAGATGGACATATAGTTGGGTCTAGAGCAATGAGGGGGGGAATCAGGACTGTGGTGTCAAGAAAGTGGGCTTTAACCTTCCCTCCCCCTCAAGCTGCAGTCCACATGCATGGTGTTAAATGTGTCTAAACATTTAATATGCCTGGTTTTTGTTCTTTAAATAGAAAACACAAACAACAACAACCTCCCCCTCTCCCCAAAAGTATCCATTAAATGAGTTTTGTTGTTGTTGTTTATTCGGTCAGTCACTTCCGACTCCTCATGACTTCATGGACCAGCCCACACCAGAGCTTCCTGTCGGCCGTTGCCACCCCCAGCTCCCCCAAGGTCGAGTCCGTCACCTCCAGAATATCGTCCATCCCAAATAAACTTTCAATAGCATCTTGGGATGTGTGCTCTCCCTTTCTGGTGGTTCTTTAAACAGAAACTCATGTAGGGGGGGCAAGTGGCACCAAGACCACAGCATAGTCCCCACAAGCTGCAGTCTAGGAGTGTACGGCTTCTCCATCGTCTGTTCTGGTGGGGAATCCAGGGGGGGAGGCAATCCGTTCCTCCCCCCTGGAATCCTCCAGAGTGGCTCTGCTCTGCTCAGATTCCGGCCTCCCACCCCCCACCACCCTGTGGAATCCCCCCGGGACGAAGCTTACCTGGGGCAGATGCGGAGGTGGCGGCGGCTCCGGCTCCAGCGGCAACAGGTCTCTTGGCCAGCTGCTGCGGCTGCAAATGGCGGCCGTCATAGCGGCCGCCATTTGCGTCCTTCCAGGCTGTCGTGATAGGCTACATAAATATTTACGTAGCCTATCACGGCAAAGAGCAGGGGAGCAAACGGCAGCCACTATGCTGTTTGCGCCCCTGCTCTTTACCGTGATAGGCAACGTAAGTATTTACATAGCCTATCACAGTAAAAGTAGCCATGCAAATGGTGAAGCGGCCGCCATTTGCACCCCTGCTCTTTGCCGTGATAAGGCTACGTAAATACTTACATAGCCTATCACAGCAGCCTGGAAGGACACAAATGGCGGCCGCTACAACGAAGGACACAGCTGCAGCCGGAACTCCAGCTGTGGCTGGCCCTGGCCGGAGGCTCCGCAGCCCTGCCGCGGAGTGGAGCCAGCCTGGGAGGAATCCAGGGGGAAGGACGGGAGCACCTCCCCCCCCCACTGCAGATGCCCCAGCATGGAACCAGGTAGGTGTTTCGTACATCCCTAGTCTATGGGCACATCCTCCTGATTGCCATTTTTTTTTTTTAAAGACATGGCAATCGGCAGGGACAGGGAGGAGGTGAACGGCTCTGGCTGGCAAGAAGCAGCTGAGTGGTGTTCCACCTCCAGTCCTCCTGGAGCAGAGGTAAGTGGTCCCGATCCACTGCGGATTCCCTCATTTGAATCCGCAGCAGATTTCTCTGACATCCCTACTGCAGTCCTAGTGAAAATCCCCCCCCCCGCCCAGCTGCACGGGAGGGAAGCCACCATTGGTCTCAATTGAAGCATCTTGCCCAGAGTGAACAGAAGCTTCAGAGGGGGCAATTTCTGGCAGGACTGCAGCACCAGGAAAAAGAACAAAATCCAAGCACAAATGCTTTCAAATATTTCCATGTCTTGTCTGCTTTGGCTCTCAGATGCTATTTAACCTTACCAAAACAATTATCAGTGAGCATTTAGAAGTTGAACAAATGCTTCTGCAGAGATTAATATAGTTATGCAAGAGAACAGGTGATCAGAACAAACACACACACGTTTAACTTAAGAAGAGATTTCAAAACAGGAAAAGATGAAGTGATGGCCACCAGTTTGGATGGCTTTAAAAGGGGGTTGGTTAAATTCATGGAGGAAAAGGCTATCAATATCTACTAGTCTTGATACCTATGTACTATCTCCAGTACCAGAAGCAGTATGCCTATATACACCAGTTGCTGGGGAACATGGGTGGGAGGGTGCTGTTGCGCTCATGCCCTGCTCGTGGGTTCCTGTTTGACAGCTGGTTGGCCACTGTGTGAACAGAATGCTGGACTAGATGGGCCCTTGGTCTGATCCAGCATGTCTCTTCTTATGTTCTTATGTTCTTCTAAAATATCCAGCCTCACTGGAGTCCGTGGCAGAATTCTCTGCCATCCCTAGCAGATATTCCAAGCAATAGTCATGATGCCAGTTGATAACTAACCTGATCTAGTCAAATGGGATTATTATTAGAGGGCTAATAGCAGCAGAGAACACAAAAGAAAAGTTCCTGAGGAGTGTAAATGAAGACTATCCTCAGTTTATAGAAATTCATTATAGAGAACATGTTAAGTCCCAACAACTGAATTCTATTTCCATGTAGCTGAAAGACACCCTGGTGCTAGTGAATATAACTTGAAGACCGCAATCCTGCACGAAAATAAAGAGGGGGTGACAAAGAATGGTTTGATTCTGAGAAATATCAAAGTCAAAATATCCTGGCCTAACACCAGATCATAGCAGGTCAGTACAGTTTGATAATGTGCCACATTCTGCAACCTTATTTGAGGATTTTATTAATCTAAAATACAAAGTAGTGCTAAATGTCAAACCCAAAGCCCACAGAACAGTCATTTAGAAAGAATTAAAGATCAGAGCAGTTCTACCACTTTTGCCTGAGATTAAGTGAAGGAAATGACTAGAAATAAATAGGTAGAATTTCACATATTTGAACATGGTTTAATTAATCCAGCTTCTGATTTATTTTGTGCTGCTGGCTTAGCCATTCCATTTCATAAGGATTCATTAAAACCTTGCTTGATTTCAACATCAGAAAGGATTGCTCAGTCCAGATGTTGCTCTATTGAAAGCTACTGCTTCCCATAGCTATGTACCTTGACCCAGCAAAGGAGTTCTATGTGCAAAAAGCAGACTTCTGCATGTACAGACAAAATATATGCATATTGCAATGTGCAGTCACATCTGTTATTGCAGCGTAATGCTTATCTGGGCCCCACTGAACTAACTGGATGTGTCTTTGATAGAGATGCTTCCACGTTGGATGCCGCTACTCATCACAGACAACGATGTGATGGAAACCAGGAAGTCCATGGGCTAATTCTTTTCCTCCACAAAAGATTACCTATACTTAAGACTGCCAGGTCTCACAGCCAGAATTTTAGCCTTCTCAAAGTGAATGAATACATTTTCAGGGTGAGGTGTAGGAATCTAGGAGGCAGACTATTTTGTGCATGGCTTAAGAATTTCTACTATTCACTCAGGCTCTGCTTCATGTTCATAGGGTTTGTCTTAAGGAGCCATGCTCTACTCCCAATCCAGCCTTCCCCAACCTGCTGCCCTCCAGGGCTGTGCATGCATTAGCTCCACCTCCAATATCATCCTCCCCACCAGCTCCACTCTCAGGCCTTCATGTGTAGAGTGGATGGTCTGAAGGGAGAACCTATACACATTAGGGATCTACAAATCCCTTACTTCTGGGTCCGGCGGGGGGGGTCCGTGGGGGGGTCAGTGATCCGTCCCTCACCCCTGGAATCTGTCTGGGCCGGCACTGCTCTGCGGCAATCCTGAGGAGCCAGCCGCCGGTTCCGCTTCATTGGCGATACAGCCGGCTGCCATTGCTGTGCCATATCGCTGGGGTAGGGTAAGTGAGTCTCCGGATGCAAATGGCGTAGTGGGTGCCATTTGCAGCCATAAAGCTGGTAGATTAGCCTAAATGCAGCCATTTACGGCTGCATTTAGGCTAATCTTCCAGCTTTACGGCCTCAAATGGCGTCCACTATGCCATTTGCATCCCTGTTTTTTGACACGATAGGCTACACAAATATTTGCATAGCCTATTGCGTGACTAGGGCTGCAAATGGTGCCCACTACGCCATTTGCGTCCGGAGACTCACTTACCCTACCCCAGTGATACAGCACGGCAATGGCAGCCGGCCGTATCACCAGCGAAGCGGAGCCGGCTCCACAGGATCAACACTATGAGGGAGCCAACCTGCATGGATTCCAGAGGGAGGCAGAGGTGAGTGCTCCATTCCACCATGGGCCCCAATTGCAATCCCAATCGTACATGTGGAGGAGCCATTGCACGTTCAACTGAATGTGCATTAGGGATGGGGGAGAATTCCGCCACAGATGCCAATGAGGCCAGATTCAAAGAATCCCTAATGCACATTCGGTTGAACGTGCAATGGCTCCTATATACGTACGATTGGGATTGCAATTGGAGCTCTGTGCAATTGGAGCTCTGGAACGCATGCGCAAGCCTATGCACATTCAGCTAAATGTGTGTAACTTCCCCCATCAAACTTTTTTCCCAGTGTGTGGACATCTGGGGTGTGGAGCCAGCCATGGAGGGTAGGGATAGCAATACTGGAAGCAGGTCCAGCATATACTAACACAAGTTTGCTAATCAAACCTATGGCCGAGAGGCATTTGAGATGCAGAACGTTCATGTCTTCATTAAGAACAAAGCCCAGAAGGAGGAGGCGGAGGAGGAGGATGACAGAGGAAGTAAAGACTTGACTAGCTGAAGTTCCTGACCGCTTATAGTAGCCTTCCCCAACTTGGTGCCCTCCAGATGTTTTGGAATTCAACTCCCATAAGACCCAGCCAACATGGCGAATGGTCAGGAATGTTGGGAGTTTTAGTTTAAAACATCTGGAGGGCACCAAATATAGGAACATAGGAAGCTGCCTTACACTGAGTCAGACTATTTGTCCATCTAGCCCAGTTCTGTCAACACTGTCTGACAGCAGCACTCCAGGGTTTCAGGCAGGATTCTTTCCCAGCCCCTGTACCTGAAGACCCTGGGGATTGAACCTGGGGCTTTCTGCATGCAAAGCGGGTGCTCTACCACTGAGCTACAGCCCCTCCCACTGAACTAACGTCCCTCCCTGCTCTTGTTCCCTTGACTTTTTTCCTTGGTTCCTCTGCTCCTTTTTTCCCTTTGCTCTCTGCGCATCTCCACCTACTCTATTCATCAGTGGGGCAGCACTCTGGCGTGCCTATCTACCTGCAGCTGTATTCCAGGACTCTGGATATTAAGTAGTTGTCCTGTTCTATGGTCCCTTGCGGGGAAGGTGGTAGCAGCAAGAGCAAGGAAGGAAGGCAGATCAAGGCACAAAGAATAAGGACCTTGGATAGCTCCAAGTGGGTCCTGCTGCTGGGAACTCTCCCCTACTAGGTCAATAGGAGGATGTTGCTCCATCAGGGATCTAAAGCCAACCAAAGCTGATGTAGGCTGAGAAAACTAGGGTTGGCGGAGAATTTCTCCCCGAAACTTTGGGGGGGTTGAGCGCCAATGTGTTCGGCCCCCCGAACAAGTTTTGAGGAGAAATTCTCCACACACACCCGCACCCCGCACCCCCCCGGGACGGGACTTACCTTTGGCAAATGTCCCTCCTGGCGGCGAGTCCGGCCAGCGGTTCAGCGGGTGTTCATCCAGGGCGGGAGCAGCAGCCAGTCTTTCAACCGGCTGCCGCTGCCACCATTCCAATCAAAGAAACAAAAACAAAAACGCCCCTGTGATAGGCTACGTGACAATTAACGTAGCCTATCACGGCTAGATTTGCAAAGTCAGCCATGGTAGGCTACGTAAATCGTCACGTAGCCTATCACGGGGGCGTTTTTTTTTTTTAACTGTTTAGTTCGCGGCTGGGCGAGGCGAGGCGCCTCCTCCCCGGCCTGAATTTCGGCCGGGCGAGGCGGGAAGCTTCCCCCCCGGCCTGAACTTCGCGGGGGGAGCAGTGAAGCGCCTCCCCACCACCACGAAAAGCTTCGAGGACAGGTAAGTGACTTTCGTGCACCCCTAGAGAAAACCTCGAATGTGATCAGCACTGCATTTGCATTTCTTGGAGCTGCTGACTGGATTGTTAAGTTGGCAATGCAATGAGGCAGAGGTGAAGGCAGTTTGGAACCAGCAGAACAAGGAGCAAGAGTGACGTCTTCTGGGAACATAAGTAGCTGCCTTATACTGAGTCAGACCATTTGTCCATCTAGGCCAGTATTGTCAACACTGACTGGCAGCAGCTCTCCAGGGTTCCAGGCAGGATTCTTTCCTCACCCTACCTGGAAAAGCCAGGGATCAAACCAGGGATTTTCTGCATGCAGAGCACGTACTCTATCACACTAAGCTATGGCCCCTCTTTGGAGGAAGCTGCCCTAGCCCACCAGGTGTTATACTTGCCTCTACCAGGTGCCACTAAGATCTGCCCCTATTCCACCAGGCTCCAACCCCTGATCTGCTAGGCACCACCCCTTGTACACCCCTTGTAGGCTCTTTTCCCTACTGTATCTTAGAGTCTGATCCTATTAATCCTACCCTTAATTATTGGTACATAGATAATATTGACTGGGAAATTTGGTAACAAGGCTAAACGGTGGATCTCTTGAATGAACAGGGGGCTAAACAAGATGGGGTCCCTTCACGACAAACTGCACACTCATTACTGGAGCACAAAGTGCCATGCTGCAGTTAGATTTTATAATATTTTATTGGAGAATAAAGTTGAGAATCCGGAGCCTCATGTTTTAGACCAAAAGAACTGCTGTGGTGGAACAAAAGGCAATGTAGAAGCATTCCAGTAAAATTTGACTTAGGGAGGTGTAGGGTTAGAAATGCAAGGGCTTGAGCCAGCCAATGCTAAGCACATACTCTGAAGTCCTATAGATTTTGATGGGAGAGTTGATCATCTGCTTGCATCGCTCCCACGACTGAAATCCATGGAACTTAACTTTGGCTGGATTATACTTGTACTCCCCCCACCCCCCAGCAATGAGAAATAATGACAAGCATGGGGGGAAAGGTGTAGTTTAAGAAGTAAAAGCACCACTGCAGCAAATGGTACCCCTGACCCCAACACCCTCACCCTCACGTTATTTTTGTGGTTAAGCAGCAAGTGAATTAGTCAAAAGCTTAATTAGTATCACTGTAAAGAAGAAAACTGGAGTCTTTCCAACAACACTTTGAAATCTGTTCTTCTCTCCTTTTTAACGATTGGAAACCACATTAAGGTGACTAATAAAAATGTGTTATGGATTTTGTTTCTGTGCTGGCCAATGGTAATGATTGATATATTCATCAAAGAGAAATATAGAATTTTTATGAGGTTACACTCATTTGTCCTCTGGTCAAATTTAAAAACAAGCAAGATGGGCAGTTACTGGTACAGAGCCACTAAATTATAAGATACTTCTATTTTCTTCTTCTTCTTCTTGTTCTTCTTCTTCTTTGACGAGTTAGCATTTGGATCACATTGCCATATTTGAGAGGGCATTACCTGTCATGTCTTTGTTGCAAAATGCATTATTATTCCATCCTTCCTCCAAGAGGTTCAGGGCAGCACACATGGTCCCCTCCTTTTAACTTAGCAACAACCCCATGAGGCAGGCTAGTTGGAGTGACTGCGACTGGCTTAAGGACACCCAGGGAGCTCCATAGCCAAATGGGAATTTGAACCCAACTGCTCCTGTTCCAACACTCTCTCCACCATACCATGCTGAAGTTGATCTTCTAGGGTTGATGGCAACCCTGGGAAGGCCTTTTGAACAGTAAAGGGTCCTAGTCCCAGGCCATGGTCTGAAGCAGGGATGGTCAACATCTGACCCTCCAGATGTTGTTGGACTACAACTCCTATCATCCCTTACCACTGGCTATGCTGGCTAGGGCTGATGGAAGGTGCAGTCCACCAACATTTAGACAGCCACACACATTCTCCACCCCTGGTCTCAGTGGTGTACTGGTTCATTTGAAAGTGGAGGCATTCATCATGACAGTCTGCATCGCCACAGCCCAAAATAGTATCCAAAAATGCAGGCAACTGTATTGATCGTTGCCAATAAACCAGTTCTAGCCATTTTCATCTCCAGTAGAAGCAGGTCTTTTGTAAAATGGTCTTACTTGCCCATTCAAGACTAGGGATGACCAAACCCACCGCCGTCTGGGATCGGCACGCGCTTGCTGAAGCACTGCTCCTGCTCAAGCCCCGCCCCCAGCCCCCCGCGCGAGCCAACACAAGCTCAGCGAGCCACCTGCCATCACCCCAGGCCCCACCCAACAATCATCTGCCATTTTGCTGACTTGATTTTTTACAAAAAAAGGGAGCATAAAAAAACCTGTGCATATTTCAATATGCACATATTTGGGCCAGGAAAGCTTAATCTGCTCAATGTTAGAGGCATAATAATATGGGCAAGAGGAGGATGTGGCATGGTGCACACCCCAGGCACTAGCCATCTCCTCCTCAAGGACAGCTCAATGGGCAGGAGGAGGAAGTGCCATGCATGCCCCAGCTGCTCTTGCCATTGGGGCGCGCACGGCGACAAGCCCGAGCTGTTCCTGGCTGTCCGCTGAGCTCCAGTGCACTCATTGGCCAGGTCCGTCAGTGCCCTGGAGTTTGGTGAGTGAGGTCCAGGGGGGCAGGCATGGGGGATTTTGCCAGCCTCTGGACTAAGTTGGGTGCTCGAGACAACCTTATTCAAGACCAAACTTTGCATTACATTAGGGAACTATATTGCTGCTGGGAAAATTGATGTCCCCCAGCTACTGTGAGTATTGCAGGTAAGCTCTGAGAGGGGTGGCAGATGATGTCAGCATCCCGACTATTTATTTTTTTTTTTTAAAATGCCAGTGCTGTGTCCCTGCAAGCCTGGCTCCACAACACCACTGTCTGGTCTAAAGAAACACGATACTCAACTTTTCTGCAGCTAAGCGGATCTACATCTGCTCAATGTTGGATGGGAGATCACCTGGGAACCCCAACCACACCACATTAAGAAAGGTGAGATGATAATAAATACATACATACATACATACATACATACATAAATTGCTTGTTCTCTAGCTGTGGACACACAAGACACACCTACCTTCTGCAGCAGAGATGCCACCATGGCTATGTTCCACACAGGTTGGTCAGAATGAATAGGAGTAGGGATGTAAGAACTCACCCTAGTTCAGTTCTCCGTGCACTCACTAAAGCAGAGTCCCTGTCTGCTTGCTTCTCCCCCGAGCCTGTGCTCGAGCCACCCACAAGTTCGGTGAATTCCCCAGCACTCACCACGAACCCATTTGGTGAGCGCCACCATTTTCATGCCTTTGCTTTCTCAGAAAAACAGGAAGTTTAAAAAAAATGTGCATATTCAAATATACGCTGTTTGGAGCTGGGGAAGCTAAATAAGCACAATATTAGAGGGATTATACCTCTAACATTGCGCTTATTTAGCTTTCCCAGCTCCAAAATGCACATTTTTTAAACTTCCTGTTTTTTCCTAGAAAGCGAAGGCGCAAAAATGGCGGCATTCACCAAACGGGTTTGCAGTGAGTACTTTGGAGCGCAAGTGGGCATGAGAGGGGGCGAACAAGGACAGCGTCTCGGCAGGTGCAGTTTGGGGGTCACAGGCAGGGGATGCTCGGCAAATTCCTGAACCCCGAACTGCACTCGCAACATCCCTAAATAGGAGATATGAACATAAGAATATAAGAGTATAAGAAGAGCCCTGCTGGATCAGACCAAGGGTCCATCTAGTCCAGAATTCTGTTCACACTGTGGCCAGGTAGCTGTCAACCAGGAAACCACAAGCAGGACACAAGTGCAACACCACCCTCCTTTCTCTCTCTCTCTCTCTCTCTCTCTCTTCCTTCCTTCCTACATTTTAGTTATGTAGGAAAGGATATCTCAGTAGGTGCAGCACGTAATGTGCTGATGGGTGCATTTGTGGATCGGGTAAGCAGAAAGTAGATGTCCAGATGTTTTGGACTTGAACTCCCAGCATTCCTGTCCATTGACCATGCTGGCTAGGACTTCTGGGAGGTGAAGTCCCAAATATCTGGAGATCTACCTTCTGCCCCCACCTGCTATATAATATTGAAAATAATATTTCAGATTAAGCCTGTGCAATGTGTCACCTACCAAGCTGAACACAATCTAGTACGACATATAGCAGCCTATCTGAGGTACCCTCAGAATCTTAATGCCGGCCTGAGACAGGGAAAACTGAGGGTGGGGGGTCATTAACAAGCATGTGGAAGACACAACACATAGCAGATGGGTTACATTTGGCTTAGTGGTTTACAGCTTGTACAGGCCTAGTTTAGAAGACGTCTGCTCATCTTTATATATATATACACACACACACACGCATGCACGCAGTCGCGCACACGTGCACACACACATATGCAATCAAAACAAGTTGAGCAATTTTGTAAAGTATCTTAGTCACGGTCACGCACTTTGCATTGGGATCTCCCCGTCTTCTTGGGCAGTGTTTTGACAAGATCAGGAGTCTTAACACTTTTGTGATAACTTTTGGGGCCCTTTTTTGCATCCAGTAACGAGATAATATTTGAAGTACTTGTTTGCAGTTTTGGCAGACAGATTTTAGGAAGCATATTGCAGAGTCTGAAAATATGCAACAGATGTCAACCAAAGTGACTCAGGGCTAGGAATATAAATTGGAATGAAACTGTTCTAAAACGAGAGCCTAACTTCAGAGAACAGAAGGCTAACAAAGTATTTGATACAGACGAGAAAAGAAAGATATATACGAATTAACATTTTAAACAACAACAAAAACTAATTCTAAGCCTGAACCGAAGCCCTCAAACACATGAAGTGTTATAAATTAAAAACATGTAGATGGTAAAAGCTGATTTAAGGGGGGGGGGGAAATCAACCAAAATTGTAAATGTATTCATTAGGGTGAGACTTGGGTGTTAGGCGTGTGTTTTTAAATCATCAACTTAATTAAAACGGGGGGGGGGACATATGGCCAGATGTTGTTGGAGTAGAACTCCCATCATCCCTGACCATTGGCCATGCTGCCTGGGGCTGATGAGAGTTGTACTCCAACAACATCTGAAGGGCTGCTGTTTCCCACCCCTGAATTAAAGGAGTAAAAAATAAAATGTCACCTCAGAGAAATTAAGCAATGATATCCTCACTGTATTGTGCTTAGGTTGAAGGCAGTCAAGGCTTCAATCACAGACAGACTGATTGACAGGCAAAATGGGCCCCAATCCTGAAGTGAAAGAGTGGACTCTACCACTTCAGACTGCACATGAGGAATGCCATTCTGGAATGCTCTTCCATGTGTAAAAAAACCCAAACCCAAAACCTCAAACAACCCAAGAAGCAAAACAACAACAACAACAACAACAACAGTGAGAAAAGATTTTAGCACAGCCTGCCCCAGTTGTGGTAGTTTTCTGTGTGTGTATATAAAAAAAAGACACATGATCATCCTTCTAGTAGTTAAGTACTGTCCATTCTACGAACTCGGGAATCCATAGGGATGGCGGAGAATTCTGCCACGGATTTCAGTGAAGCCGATTGCACTGGCATTCGGCCCCCCAAAACCTGTGGTGGAATGGCCTCCCATCCCCTGTCCCCTGCAGAATCCCCCCCAGGACAAAGCTTACCTGGGGCGGATGTTCCGGTGGCAGCGGCTGTGGCAGTGGCAGCGGCAGCTGGTCTCTCGTAGGGATAGCGGAGAATTTCTCCCCGAAACTTCGGGGGGCCGAGCGCCAATGTGTTCGGCCCCACAAACAAGTTTCGGGGAGAAATCCTCCGCACACCCCCCGCACCCCACACACACCCCCGGGACGGGACTTACCTTCGCCGAATGTCCCTCCCGGCGGCGGGTCCGGCCGGCGGTTCGGCGGGTGTTCGAGCGAGGCTGCCGCCGCCGCCATTGCAATGAAAGGAAAAAAAAAAACCGCCCCCTGATAGGCTATGTGACGATTCACGTAGCCTATCACGGCTAGATTTGCAAAGTCAGCTGTGATAGGCTACGTTAATCGTCACGTAGCCTATCATGGGTGACTTAAAAAAAAAAAGAGTGTACAGATAATGGCGGCCCCCATAGGGAGCCGCCATTCCCCTTCCTCATTTGGTCGCTGTAGTCTACGTAAATGTTTACGTAGACTACGGCGAAAATAAGGGCAATGCTATTTATGTAAGATAAATCGGAGAATGCAAATGGCGGCCACCGTAGCCACCGCCATTTGCATACGATGTTTTTTCCCCCCCTTCCGGAAGGACGTTGCCCAGCAGCTAGATTTCCGGCTGCAGGCGGCCCCAGCCGGTGGCTCTGCAGAATCTTCACGGAGCGAAGCCAGCCGGAGAAGGATTTCGGGGGGAGGTGCAGAGCGCCTCCCCCCCACCGCGAATCACCTCATCAAAAAGGTAAGTGACTTTCGTACATCCCTAGTCTTTCATTGTACAATCCTCTCTCCAGCAGCCTGTAGCCTCCTTGGCTTCCTACACTTTGATTAAAGTCCAGGTTAAGACATCATGAGGTAATTCCTCCCTAGGGATGGTGCGGGTGCCCGACTCAGTCTGGGAATCTGGTGGAACCACCCCTGCCCACACCACTGAGCCCTGCTTGACGAGCCCCTGCCCCTGCTCACCCCTTGCCCATGCTCAGCAAATGGCCTGCACTCAACTCCGGTGGCCTTGTCAAGCTTCATGGTTGCCATTTTTTGAGAAATAAAATGGCGATTGCAAAAATGCGCATATTTGTGCACACATGAAAATGTGCATTTCTGCACATGCGCATATTTCCATATGTGCAAAATGCGCGTTTTCAACAAATATGCATTTTTGTGCACAAACAAATATGCACCTTCACAAAGATACTCATTTCACACACAAGAATATGCACATTCATAAAATACGCATTTTTGCGCATGCAAAAACATGCACATTTTTGCAATTGCCATTTTATGGAGGTGAGTGCAGGCTGCTCGCCAAGCATTGGAGGAGCTCGAACGTGGTCTGGGGATCGGCGAGCAGGGACAGGGGCTGGGCGGGCATCTGGAGAACCTGGACAGGGGTGAGTTTGCACATCCCTATTCCTCCCACAGGACTTTTTCTGAGTAGGCAGCGTGAGCAGCCTGGAAGGCTGCAAAGCAATGGAGAGATGTACAGCAGAAAGATAAAACACGCCCAACACCCTTGGCCACCTTGCAATGATTAGGTAAGCTCAAAAACACCACCAAAATATTTTTTTTTTAAATTATTAAATGCCTTGAGAATGAGGCAGAGAAATGGGAGCCTTTCATGGGAGAAGAAAACTGTCAGAAAATAGAAGAGATTTGGGTACAGAGCTAGCTCTATCTCTTCCCTGGAGCTGGATACAACATTGCCCCTCTCACACCTGCATTGTGAAGGATGCAAAATGAGGACTGGGCTTCTAACACAGTGCAAATGCTGTTGCCACTTGCCATGGCAATAGAAAAAAACTAAAATCCCTTAGGGAACAGGTTGTGCTATAACCCCTACGCATGGTGAGCACTGCCTGTGAGAAACTGTTGGAGAATTTCTCCTCCCTTGGGGAAATTCAGCAAAATTGTCCTCCAAATTTCTCTTCCCCATATAGGGTGGGTAATTTCAAGAGGCCATTTGCGCGAAACTCTAGCCTCAAACCATATGGCCAGAGACGTTTCCAGATATTTTTTTCTCTGTTCTGATCCTTCAGCATTTGAAGGATCAGCATATGGTACCAGCTCTGAAGGCACATGAGGCAGCTACCTTGCTGAAGCTAGGCAGGTCTGGGTCTGGTCAGTGCTTGGAGGGGAGACCCCCTGGGAACCACATGTAGCCACCTTGAGTTCCACAGTGGAAGAAAGGTGGGGTATAAATGTAATGAATAAATACATAGGCAATCCCCAATATACCCACTTCTCACTTAGAACAGGCTGGAAAAACATCAGTATGGATGCAAACTGGACTTCTGATATTTTGAAAGCATTGAGATTTATAGCATTATTTCAGCCTGCAACAAAATCATCCTGGATTTGCATACACCATGGTTCATATCATGACACCATCTATATTCCTAGGTGGAATTTGGTTGGACATAGTGCAGTTTTCTCCACAAGATTCCAGAGTGAAATTAAGAATATGCCTTTCATCAACATTCCTCCACATTCATTGAATATACATGACTTGTGTTCCATACGAAATAGACATGAACCTTATCCACACCTGCAGACTTTGATAACTGAACACACAGTTGGGATGGGGGCGAGGGAGATCACGCGCACTGTTGCTGCCCCAACCTTTGCTCATTAAGTCAATGGTCTCCATAGACTGTATATGCACAGGGTCAATGCAGACCTACATCAATGAGCATGCACAGATCAGGGACAGGGTCAATGAAGACTGAATGTATGGATAGGGCTTTTGTTTTTTGGACTCTCCTGTGTTGGGCCAATGGGATGAATATTTGCTAATGTCTTTTGCTGTGTAGGCTGTGTACAACACATTATGTCCAAACCAGATTGCCATGGAATGCCAATATTCCAGGGCACAAGCTGTATATTCAGCCCCCTACTGTAATCAACCCTAAGCGCCGAATCAGATGTCACTTTAAATCCGTATATAGCAGCAATGCCTTTCCTTTAATTTTTACTCTAGAGTAGGTGCTAGGGTCCTGATCTGGCTATTAAAAGCCCCTTACCCCCCCATATACTAGGGTCCCTGCACCTACTCTAGAGTAAAAATTAAAGAACGATGTAGCAGCTAGATATAGATTGAATGCAGTGTCTGGTTTGGCCTTCAGTACTTGTAACTGAGCGAAGAGAAAACTCCCTGGAAAAGACCCTGATGCTGGGAAAGACTGAAGGCAAAAGGAGAAGGGGATGGCAGAGGATGAGATGGCTAGATAGCATCACCGATGCAATGAATATGAACTTAAGCATGCTCCGGGAGAGAGCGCAGGACAGGAAGGCCTGGCGTGCTATGGTCCATGGGGTCACGAAGAGTTGGACATGACTGAACGACTGAACAACAACAACAACAACTTGTAACTGAAATAATTTTCCCTTGCTGCCTCCACTTCCTTTCTCTTCATCTGTTTCACCAGAGTTGGATTTTACACTGGAAGCCCCTTGGGGCAGAGACCTGTCCTGCTGTTTTCTGTAATGTGCCAAGCACATGGATGGTGCTGCAATAAGAATACTAACAACAACAATGGTGTGATGAGTTTTGCACATCACTTTAAAGGCAAGGTCACCTAGTTTTGCCACGAATTGGACACCACGATTAATGCAGTTCCATTAGTAGAGGCATCCAGAGCACTGTCTGGTCCAGTTCTATTGGATGAGTTTCAGTTATTGAGGCCTGAGGATGCGGACAAGGTGCTTGGCCAAGTCTGGTCGACCACCTGTGTGCTTGACCCTTGCCCTTTGTGATTTATCACATCAAATAAGGAGGGGATATCCAGCTGGGTCCAGGAGATTTTAAACTCCTCCTTGAAAGAGAGAGTGATGCTGGCATCTTTAAAAGAAGTGGTAACGAGGCAACTCCTGAAAAAGCCTAACCTGGACCCAGAGGATGTTAACAACTATAGGCCAGCAGCTAACATCCCCTTCCTGAGCAAAGTACTTGAGGGGTGGTTGCAGGACAACTCCAGGCACTCTTGAATGAAATGGATTATCTGGATCCATTTCAATCCACTTCAGGCCTGGTTATGGAACAGAAACTGCCCCAGTTGCCCTGTGGGATGACCTTTGCCAGGAGAGGGACAAGGGGAGTGTTACCCTGTTGATTCGCTTGGACCTCTCAGCGGCTTTCGATACCATCGACCATGGCATCCTTCAAGATAGGTTGTCTGGGCTGGGAGTTGGAGGCACTGCGCTGCAGTGGTTCTGCTCCTACTTGGATGGACAATTCCAGAAGGTGTTGCTGGGGGTTATTGCTCTGTGTCCTGGCAACTCAGCTATGGGGTTCCACAGGGTTCTATTTTATCCCCTATGCTGTTCAATATCTACATGAAACTGAGGTTATCCAGAGGTGTGGGCTGAGGTGTCATCCATACGTGGATAACACTCAGCTCAGCCTCTTTTTTTCATCAAATCCAGGTGAGGCAGCGGCTGTTCTGAATCAGTGCCTGAGCACAGTAGTAGATGAGATGAGTGCCAATGAACTGAGATGCAATCCAGACAAGATGGAGGTACTGTTGGTGGGTGGTTCGTCTGCCTGGCTAGGTGATGTTCCACCTGCTCTGGAGATGGCTGCACTCCCCCTAAAGGATCAGGTTCATAGTTTGGGGTGCTGTTGGACCCAGAATTGTCACTTGAGGCACAGGGGGACTTGGTGGCATGGAGCACCTTTCATCAGCTTAGGCCGATATGTCAACAATGCCCTTATCTAGACAGAGATAGCCTAGCTACAGTTATCCATGCTCTGATAACCTCTAGGGATGGTGGAGAATTTCTCCCCGAAACTTTGGGGGGCCGAGTGCCAACGTTTTCGGCCCCCTGAACAAGTTTCGGGGAGAAATCCTCCGCACCCCCCCACCCCCCACACCCCCCCCCCCGGGACGGGACTTACCTTCGCTGAATGTCCCTCCCGGCGACGGGTCCGGCCGGCGGTTCGGCGGGTGTTCGAGCGGGGCGGGAGCGGCAGCCGGTCTTTCGACCGGCTGCCGCTGCCGCCATTCCAATAAAAGAAAAAAAAAAATGCCCCCGTGATAGGCTACGTGACGATTAACATAGCCTATCACGGCTAGATTTGCAAAGTCAGCCGTGATAGGCTACGTTAATCGTCACGTAGCCTATCACGGCTGACTTAAAAAAAAAAAAGCGCGTACGGATAATGGCGGCCCCCATAGGGAGCAGCCGTTCCCATTCCTTATTTGGTCGCTGTAGTCTACGTAAAGATTTATGTAGACTAAGGCGAAAATAAGGGCAACGCTATTTGCGTTGCCCTTATTTTTGCCGTAGTCTACGTAAACATTTATGTAGACTACAGTGACTAAATAAGGAACACGCGAATGGCGGCTCCCTATGGGGGCCGCCATTAGCGGATGCTTTTTTTTTTTTTAAGTCACCCGTGATAGGCTATGTGACAATTAACGTAGCCTATCACGGCTGACTTTGCAGATCTAGCTGTGATAGGCTACGTTAATCGTCACGTAGCCTATCACGGGGGCGTTTTTTTTTTTTTTTTTTAAAAATGGAGTTCACGGCCGGGCGAGGCAGGAAGCCTCCCCCCCAGCCTGAATTTCGGCCGGGGTGAGGCGGGAAGCCTCCCCCCCGGCCTGAACTTCGCGGGGGGAGCCGCGAAGCGCCTCCCCCCCACTGCGAACAAGCTTCGACAAAAGGTAAGTGCCTTTCGTCCACCCCTAATAACCTCTCATCTGGATTACTGCAATGTGGTATGCCTTTGAAAATAATCTGGAAGCTTCAGCTAATCCAAAATAGGGCAGTGAGATTGTTAATGGGGACTGGACAATGTGATCATATCATGCCAGTACTTTTACCAGCTGTACTGGCTGCCAGACTACATGCGACCCTGATTCAAAGTGTCAACATTCAAAGCCCTAAACAGCTTGAGGCCAGGGTACCAGAAGAACTGTCTTCCGCCATATGTACCTGCCCAGATCCTAAGATCATCTTCAGGGGTCTTTAAGGCAGGTGGCTACTTGGAAGAGGGCCTTTTCTGCTGTGGCACCCTGGCTGTGGAATGAACTGCCTAGAGAGGTTCGCCTGGCACCTACATTGTACTCTTTCTGGCACCAGGTGAAGACCTTTTTTATTTTCCCAGCATTTTAGCATTATAGACTTTTAACTTTGCTGTTTTAAATCTGTTACTGTAGTTTATGTATTTTTTACTGTACTTTTAAGCTTTTATATTTTATACTGTTTTTATTCTGTGCTTTGTGGTTTTAATTTTTGTCAACAGCCCAAAGAGCTTTGGCAATTGGGTGGTATAGAAATGTAATAAACAAACAAACAAACAAACAATAATTCACACTGTCTGCAGTAGTGAAAACAGTGTTGCTGGGTGTCTGTTTTTAAAGTTTATTTCTTCAATACTGGATAATTCTTTAATTCCTTTTCACCTTGGAGCAAAATATTTTTTTATATCTCTCATGAAAAAGCAAACTGCTACTCACACAGCAAGGATTTGTTGCTGGGCTTGATACTTCATTATCATTGACATCCCCAAAGCAAAATGAGTTTTATGAAGCCACTAGGACTTAGTGAGGTGAGAAGCCCTCATTCTTTTCTGCTCTCTTCCCCCTCTGCTGGCTCTGCTTCTATTTTGCCTTGAATAATCACAGAAAGACTGAAAGCCTTTTATGTATTCCTTTTGAACTAGAACACTGGGGGGGGGGAGGTTATTACAAAATTTACTGTGATGGTGCTCATCTACCTTTCTTCATAGAATTAAAGCAGCTAGTGTGAATATGTCTGATGCAACGGACTCCTCTTTTATACCCCTTGCTTTCTTGACTCCAACAAGGTTTTGGTTCACTGCCACAAAAATGTCTGTGTTTGAGTAGACAGAGTCAGACTGAAATCTATCTTTCTAACAAAGCTGAATGCTGGAGTCAGCTCAGTCTTGATGCACCATGAACATCTGCATCATACAGGCTTTTTCTCAGGCTTCTCAACCTGCAGGAAGATTTTAATTTGGGAGGGGGAGCATTTACACACATATCTGACATTGTGCAATTCCACAAGGACTATGCCACATGCTTGGGTCAGCTTTTTCTGGCAGACGGCCTTGGGACAGGCAGTTCTTCCTATGTAACATGGGAATTCAAGAAGTGTAACACACATGACTGAAGGAGAGGCACTGAACCTTATAGCAAGTAAGAACCGAGAGGTTATTCTACCAGGACTCTTCATACATTATGTTCACACCTAAAGATTTATAAATGTACACTTAGAAATGAAAAGTGTGAATGTGTCTGGTGACCTGTGCATCACACAGGTGGAGCAGGCTTCCCCAAGATAGCACCCAAGAAGAATTCTGTAGTCAAGCAGTAGGAACACATTTTGAACGTCTGCAAAGGCTAGGGCTCTCAATTGATTAAGTGCTTTGCTTGATTAATCATCTGCCTTTGTGTTGCTTAAGCTAATTAAATGCATTTTCATGTTGCCCAAACCTCAGTACAGAGGTATTATGAGATACTGAAATGAGTGGAAGATAACTGAGGGCTAAACTGGAGTAGACCGGGAGTCTACTCCCAACATTTCTTTTTAACTGAAAGGCAACTGTGGGAAACTGGATTTGACTGAAGCAGAGACGGGAAGGGGAGGAGTACTTAAACTCTCATTCTAAAGGATGATCAGGTCCCCCAGAGGCCCAGGATCTTTCCCTCCACAGGTTAGAAAGCAGATAAGGGGAAAGATTTTGATTGGAAAAATGAACCAACTAAGTAAGAATTAAGCACACCTCCCCTCCCACTGCAGCTCAAATTTGCAGCTCCCCACAGCTTTTTCAGCAAAAAGGAAACATGAGAAGATTTACTCCTGCATCTAGGGCCACATCTACACGGCACCGATTTCATTGTTCACTCCGTAGGAGCTGCGCAGTATTAGCACTGAGAATTAACAACTGGGGCAGTAGATGAGAGGGTGTCAGGATTCCTTTAGCCCCCACTTTATTTCAACACCAAGAACAAACACAGACGCGAGGCTTCAGTCTACAGTTTTTAATCCATTACTTCAGAGGGTCATACAAATTCTCAGTGGCTCTCAGTCTACAAAGGAATGCCTTCAGGGGAATTCAAAAGGAAGTTAAGAGAGTTTCCCACAATTTGAAGAGGAAGGCAGTCTCACTAGCCTAATTTAAGCGGGGGGAGGTCCCTCTCTCTCAAGGCTTCTGAGCGCAGCTTCTCATGCAAGGCCAATCGGGTAGATTGTCTAAGTGCCGCCCCTGCCTTCTCTTTCCTTGCTCTGCACCTGGCGTCTATTAGATCAGACTCCCCAAACCCCGCCTCCTTCTGTTCACTGTCTCTCACAGGGGTGTGTGAAGAGTAGGGGTGTACGAACCCCACTCACCAATCCACCATGGGCATCCGCTTGGGGGGCAGGCAATCTGTCCCTCCCCCCCCCCCGGATCCTCCCCAGCCAGCTCTGCTCCGCGGCAAGGCTATAGAGCCACCGGCCAGGGCTGGCCGCAGCCAGACTTCCGGCCGCTGCTAGGCTGCAGCCGCAAATGGTGGCCGGCGTAGCAGCCACCATTTGCATCCCTGCCTTAGGCCGTGATAGGCTATGTAAGTATTTACGTAGCCTATCATGGCAAAGGCCAGGGTCGCAAATGGCGTCCGCTACGCTGGCCGCCATTTCCATCCACAGACAGGGATGAGGCAGCTGAGGACAGCTAAATACTTACGTAGCCTATTACAGCCTAAAGCAGGGACGCAAATGGTGGCTGCTATGCCAGCCGCCATTTGCATCTGCAGGTGGGGATGAGGCAGCTGAGGATGGACCGGACAGCTGACGACCAGGTAGGATCCGACCGGGGGGGATTCCGCGGGGTGGTGGTGGGGTAGTCCATTCTGCCATGGACTCCAGAAATCTGGAGTCCGTGGCGGATTTTTCTGCCATCCCAAGTGAAGAGGGACCCTCATCCTCAGCCAGCTGGGTGTTTGTAACCTGAGAAGCTGGGCCAGTCATGTCTGGACTAGCCTGGGAAAACACCTCCCCCATGTCTGGTGGTTGTCCTTCAGAATCTGAACTGCTATCCCACTCCCTGCACTCAGAAACACCCCTGACAGAGGATTAATGCAGACTTCCCAAGCCAGGCGGGCAGGCAGGCAGCCGCCAGCTCCGGTGATTGAGCAGGCGCTGACAGCAGAGAGCGCAGAGCACAGAGCTGGGGAGGAGGAGAGAGCGAGTAGCATGTAGTCTGCCCAATCTGCCCAATCAATGGGCTCCCCCCCCCCCGCACAAACACAGGCTCAATGAAGAAGTGCGTCTGAGTACATGTTTATGAAAATCATCCGCCCTGGCACCCACCCTTTCTCAACTGCGCAGCTTCGAATCCACAGGCATCCAGCTTTTCTCAGCTGTGTTCCTTTGTAGCTGCATGTCTCCACTCTCAAGCTCGATACTTAAAGTGAGAGGCAGCAACATGGAACTGAAGGCAATGAGTTACTTCCTGGTAGTCAGGTTTACCCCTGTGCTGTCCCCCCACCCCACTTTCTTTCTTTCTTTCTTTCTTTCTTTCTTTCTTTCTTTTTCTTCCTCATTCCATAATGAGGTAGGGTGGCCATGTGTCCTACTTTAAAGAGAACTGTCCTCTATTTGAAGGGATGTCTGGTCCAAGTTCAGTTTAAAGATGAAGAACTATAAGAAGGGAGAGCAGGGGCCTTGGAGTACTTCTCTCCTTCCTGCCACTGCTCCTATCAAATCTGCAGGTTCCCATAGTTGCTTTTTAGTTAAAAGCAAATGTTGCAAGAATGTTACCATGCCTTGTCCAGTTTAGCCCTCAGTTATCTTCTACTGACTTCAGTATCTCACCTGGGCAGCAGAAGTTGCCCATTTGCAGGTCACCTGGCCACAGTCTTCAGTCTTCCCCACTATGGTGAGATGTATTGCATTTCTATTTAAACTATAGTCATTATTTCTAAATGTGCATCTAAACGTATACATTAACATATACATTTTTATGCAAATCCTGGTCCTCTTTTGTCCGGGGTGGCGGTGAGGGTGATGCATTTCCTCTTTTTTGGCAATGCGTAAGTGGCTGCCCTCTAACGAAGTAACTCACCAGATCTAAAAATAGCTCCAAAGCATAAAAAAAGTGTGGCCTTAACATACATCCACACCAATTACAATTTGCCCTCACTGGTCCAAATTAGTTTTAGTATTTAATCAAGGAAAGTCTTCACTGATTAATCCCTCACAAAAAACAAGGGAAAAAACACTGTCCTTTCAAAAGGTTGGTAATCTTCTCCTTGATTCCTATTCCCAGAGTTGGGCCCATCTTCTGCCATATTTCACCAACTGAAAGCCTTTTAATCTGGTTTCCTGTTCTTGTTGGATCCCCAGCCTAAGCTCATGGAGAACATATTGTCTTCCACACATCCTACTTACATCCTTCAAACACTACAAACCAAAATACCATATTTTGCATTCAAGTATCACTGTTTGTTCTGTTTCTCAAAAGACCATGGGTGGGTGGGGCTGCAGAGAGAAAAGGAAATAGATAATGGGACTTCAATCTAGGTTTTTATCAAGGCAATTGAATGACAGACCACCACCCTGTGACTTTCTTATGGAAGAGTTACTTCCTTTTCTTTGTTGGGGGTGGTGTAATAGCTTCAAAAAACTGTTCCCTTTATAGGGCAAAGGGAATCGTGTGTGTGTTTATTTCTGTTTCTTTTGTCTGTTTAGGGCCTGATTTTAAAGGTGATCAAATTGACTTTTACAGGGACAACTACAGAACAATGGGGAAAACAATCCTATGGCCATTACACACTGTCTAGACAGCCATAGGATTTTTCAGTTTCTGGGAACCGAGCTTGCCCGACCTCAGTTCCCAGTAACCGTGTTCCCTGCCTCCTTGTAGCCAGTGCAGTTCTTTCTGCACCACTGCTGTCTCTGCACTTGTAAATGAAGTGCAGAGAGGGCAAAAGGGGGATGGGGAGGGGAGGAGAGCATGGAAGCTGCTTTAGGCAGCTGCTTTAGACAGCTTCCTATCAGGTCTCTGGGCCCCTTCCCTCCCCATCCCCAAAGCCATGGTAGACGCACAAAATCATGCATCTAGCCACAAATGCAGGGCTGCTGGAACACGGAGGAGAGGAGAGGATCCCCTCCATGCTCTTTCTGCCCTACACAGGATAGGTGTCAGCCTCCGAGTTCAGTGGCTGACATCTATCTGGATAGGATTGCACCCTAAGATAGGTAATATACCTAAGCGTGCTTCCAGACAGATAGTTTCCGAGTGCTACCCATCAAAACGTGTTGCACAGCTATTCCCTCTTTTCTTCCTTAACTGATATTTTTGTGTGAAAAGAAAGATGGATAAATAAGGCCTACCCTGTGTAACTGTGTTTGCATGAACAAACCATTCAGAAACAATTCAGTATAGGCTCCTCTTTAAAGAGGTATCTGTACGATTCCCTTTTGAGATGGTTCCATTAGGACTCTCTGAAGCTTTGGTCAAGGGTTTGGGAGTGGGATGCAGGATCGTAAACTCTCTACCCACAGCTCCTTCCCAGAGCAAACTATAGTTAACTGTCCTAAGTGTAGTTAAGGAACATTGGCCCTGATGTTATCAGTGTCTAAAAATAACCATATTCCACTCATCCAGGGTTCTTAATATGCTTCAAGCTCTGCTTAAAAGCAAAGAATGAGGTTAGCTTTAAATATGGTTAATGCCAGTGCTTCCAAACCCCTTAACCATGGCCAAAGCAGGAGGGGGAAAGCTTTAATCCTGCAGCCTATTCCTAACCTTAGTTAAGAGATCTCTGACATTATGTCTGTGCCAGCCATGAAACTACTTTCTCTGAAAGAAAAGGAGTTAACAGCTGTAATCCTATGCATCTTTCCAGTCCACTCCCACTGTTTTCAATTGGGTTTACTCCCTTGTAAGTGTGTTTAGCACTACATCCTAAAGGCGCAATCTTACGCATGTTTAGACAGAAAAAAGTCCTACAACTCACAGCATTCCCCAGCACAGTGCTAGCTGGGGAATGCTGTGAATTGTAGGACTTCTTTCTGTCTAAGCATGCATCGGACTGCGCCCTACATCACATTAAATCACATACAATGTATGGACTTTTAAAAACTTTTTTTTTAATTGAGGACAAAACAAATTACCCACGAAAACAGCAACAAAAGCAAAACGATGCTCAAGTGGACTCCAATAAAATCTGGGAAAGCAAATGTGTCATGGCTTTAAAAAAAATTGTCTGTCAACGTCCAGCCTGAAGCTCACTGCAAGGGTTCCAAGCCACGGAAATACTGAGCATTCTGGAAATGCTGGCAGCCTCTTAATTAAGGCATTTAATTGCACATAATACCTGTACAATCAACCCCCCCCCCCAGTAAACTAGGTAAAGTGAGTAGGAAGAAACACAGTGGTAGAAAGACACCTTAGGTCATAACTGGCAAAATGACAAATGGATTCTGACAGGCAGTCCTTTATGCATGTAGGATAAATATCTAAGCTTATTATTATTCCTTCCCTATTCTATTTCTCACAGATCCATGTGGAAGCATCTAATGTCAGGAACATATTTAGTTAGATTATGTTCATGTCCCCCCCCCGCCCCCTACACCTGAGCCAAAGTGGTTAGGGGAGAAAACAGGCAGCTGAGAGCAGAAAAAACTGGATATCCACCTACATGTATGATTTAAAGCTGGCATTTTCAAGCTCCCGTACCACCCACATTGACTCTTTCGCTCAAGAGACTTTGCACTTCAGTAGCCCCACTGATCTGTTAAGAAAAAAAAAAAAGCTCCTCCTTGTCCTGGTAAACTCTCTGACCTTTCACTCTCTTGCAATCTATCTTTGAATTGTGAGAGACAGGTAGCATACTCATGAAATACCATCTGACACTGCTAGAACGTCTGCAGTCTGTTATCAGTGTAATGACCTGATTTGAGGAGCAGCTCTACCTGCCCATAGGTAAGATATACTAACTTGCTTATACCATTGGTCAATTGAGACTGGAGTTGGTACAGTCCTGCACAATGTGTGACATAGGACCCAGCCAGATATTTGTGGCCTGTCAGGGGTTAGATAAGCCTGCCATGTTTTCGCAGCAAAAGCAGGAAGGCTAATAGACCCCTGAGTTGCCACCATACATGACTGCTGGAATGTGTTCAGCTTAACGGTTCACAAGTAGGATGGATGACTCTGACAGTTTTGCTTTCTCCCAAATGTAATTTTTCGAGGGGGGGGGGAAATCTCATTTTCCCCCATTCTATTTATGAAGAAATTTGTGAATTTTGATCAATTCTCGTCAAAAAAATGAACCAAATGAAAGCTCACTCTTCTCTAGTCACAAGTCAAAAGGGGAACCTACTCTAAGGCAAATAGTAGAGGTCCCAATCTCAGTAGCGTTACTTGGGATTCCTCAAACAAGAGATGCTAAGAACTAACCCCAGAAGCTTATACATGAAAACAACGTGCTCTAACATATATCTATGTCTGCACCCTAAAATTTGAGTTGATCAGGTTTCCCTCATTCCGTAAATGTTCTCAATCATTTGTGGGTGTAGTTATGGAGCCCTATGACATGGGTTACATCCCCCTCCCCAAAAAACAAGCCCCGCAACAACAGGTCCCACTTGTAGCTTTGAATAACCAACATAGAGACTGAGCTTGCTATCTTGCCAACTGCTGTTAGATGCATTTTCTAACAACATGGTAGCATGAAAATATATTATCTCTCTTATATAAGCTGAGCATCACTGTGTACAACTCATTATAATGCCATGCATTTTTGTTTCTACCTCTTCCCCCCCCCCAATACAGAGATATAGAGATCGCTTTTTTAGCTGTTTTATTATGTTTGGTGAGAATAAAGTGCTTTTCAAACCCATTATCTGAAAACCTTTTGCCTCCATTTTCTATTGCGCCACTTTGAAAGCTGGAATTCAAGACTCTCCCCTCCTCCTTCAAAAGACAGACAAAAAGAGTAACACAACTACAGCAGGGGGCAAAATATGGAGTTGTTGTGTTTCCTGGCAGATAGTTAGTGTAATCACTAGTTCCGCAGAAGGTGAAAGTAATGGGTCAAATCCTGCAATTCTTATGCATTTTAATGGTCTGGGTCCAACACATGCTGCAAGACCGTTGCTGTTTCTGTGTGCTATTGCAGTCTTGAAAAACGGCTTCTGGGATGTGCTCCGAGCACCAGGGGAGGGCCATGGCTCAATGGCAGACTGTGTGCTTTGCATGTAGGAGGTCCTACGCTCAGCCCTTGGCATCTCCAGTTAAAGGACCACAGGCGGCAAGGAGACCCCTGCCTGAGACCCTGGACAGCTGCTGCTACCAGTCTCACAGCACACAATACTGGAATAATAAATGGAACAATGGTCCCGTTGGTATAAGGCAGCTTCATCTGTTCCATCGATGTGATAATTATTTCAGCAGCAAAGGCAAAGGGACATATTTTCCATTTCTCACTCTCCAGAAGCAACGTGCCCTCATAGAATCATAGAACAGTAGGGTTGGAAGGGGCCTATAAGACCATCGAGTCCAGCCCCTCAATGCCACTTTATAAAGCAATAAAATATTCAGGTTTAGGGCTGGCAGCAGCGCAACCCAATATTGACCCGTCTAATAATATATATTGCAATGAGGGAGACAGATTTAGGGGGAATCTGACCCTTTGTTCCTCCCTCTCCCCCCACCCCACTGAGAGGTCAGAGGCCTGAACAGGAGGACTAATTTCCCCCCCTCCTTTTTTTGCTGGTCCCACTTCTATCAATAGAAATAATGATGGTGGTGGTGGGATTGACAATGCAAAGAACCTGTAGAACGCCCCATTCAATAAGTGTTTACCACATGTAAGGGAAACCAACATGACAATCACTCAAGCCTAATTAACAGCATTGATATTCACATCTGCTTTCCAATAAAGCCTAGTAACTGTAGCAGTTCAGATGGCAGGTAGGGGGATCTCATGCTGGAATGCTCCTCTGCACAAAAATAACCCCCCAAATATAGAAAACATTCATATCAAGGATAAGGCTGGGCTACACCACTTCTCCCTGACATGCTTGCTTTCTCTGTGCTGGAATTTTATTGATTGATTGATTCGTAAAGAGGAACATTTGGTCATGTGAGCTCCCACCTGCACAAGGCACAAGTGATGATGACTTCTGTTTTATTTATTTACCCTGCTTTTAAACCACCCAGTAACTGAAGTGCTCTGAGCAGTGGACAATACACGAAAAACATAAAATGCAATCATTAAAGCAAACAAAAAACAGAAGGGAAAAGACTCTCAAAGGTGTGTGTGTGAGGGGAGACAGTCTTTCTGCTTTTCTTTTGCTTGTGGAGCCCTGGTTCAGCTTCTTCTGCTTCTCACATATATCACTGCAGTGATAAATTCTGATAATCTCTACTACTCTGTAATTAGAAAAGGAAATGAATGGCACATCTCAGATGTCACAGCCAGGCCATTACTAGTAAATTTAAGTCTAAAAAAGCAACTGCTGGATATCCATAGAGTGACTTAGCTAGAGCTTAATCAGGTGCCACTCAACTTAAAGGTAGGAAGTTAATAGCTTAATTACTCTTTAGGAAGTGCCTGCTGGATGGGGGCTGGGTGCCAACTTACCACCTAAAGCAAACAATGTACTGCTTTAAATACCTTGTCTCATCTTTTCCCTGAAATATATATATATATATATATATATATATATATATATATATGGGGCACCAAATTCCACCCCAATAAATCTTTGTACCTCAACACATCGCATTGGGGACAGGTGGCACAGAGAGAGCTATAGATGCCTTGGTGGTAGAGACAGGGGCAGAGGAAGATTTATAGAGCCTTCTGCCGCCGGGACAAGCAACCCAGAGAGATTTATATGATGCCTTCCAGAGAGAATGGGCAACATGGGGAGATTTATCGGCACCTTCCCAACAGATGAGGAACCGCCACTACAAGGGTGCTTAGTCAATCTGCAAATCAGAGTAGCAGGCCCTGGTCTCTGCTGTCATGACAGCTACAACCTGAACTGTAAGGAGCAAGGAAAGGATGTTCTCTGTCACCTGGGCAATTGCATGGGCTGGTCCGTTGTTGGCTGGCACAATCCCAGCCTCAGGAATATAGCATCCTGCTGTATACTGAGTCAGACCATCAGGATTGGCTACACTGACTGTGAACACCTCTCCAGGACTTCAGAGAGGGCTCTTTCTGAGTCTTACCTGGGGATGCCAGGTATTGAACCAAGGACCTTCTGCATGCAAAACATGTGTTCTACTGATTGCGCCTTCATGCTCCAAAGGCTGTTTCACCCTAGTCCTCAAAATGTGGACAGTGTACTTCCATCAAGCATTTTTGCTCTTTGACCGGTCCGTAGATGCTCCTACTTTCCATCCCTTCTTTTCCTTGGCCCTCTGCCTCGTTCATCTAAGCTTCACTCAGGTTTCTGAGCTCACTGCCTACTTGAACTCACTTTAGATGCCCACCTAAAAAGGCAAAATGCAAATGTGAAAAAGAGGCATTTTCAATTATGTGTATGACAAAAAAAAAAAAAAAAAACACTCATTAGAGAGCCAGGATTGGCTGCAGCTCCCTGTTAGAAGATACACGCTGCAGCAAGCCGTTACTGTTGCTGAATAATGGTCCTTCAAGTCACCACCTTTTCCCTTACAGTGAGTGTGTGTCTAGCCACTGCATGGCAAAAAAAAAGGTGTACATGTTCAATGGTGTTGTTTTCCCCATTGTCATTTCCCCATGACAAGCTATACTTGTCACATTTTTTGCCTGTGTCATACAGCCCCTTGTCATGTATCATCCCATAGCATGGCTTGGGCCTGTCAGATATCTCCCATCCAGGTTTCTGATTAGGTTTATACCCACTTAGCTTTTGGAATTTTGCAACATCAGTTGCTCCCAGGCCATTCGCTGAGGCCTTGTCATGCTGGTATCTGGTCTGACATGAGGCAGGTGACTGGGGCAGACAGCCTAAGAAAACTTGCCTTTATACTGATCACTGGTCTATCAGATGGATCATTGGTCCATCTAGCTCTGTATTGTTGTCCCAGAGCTTGACAACTTGAGGTCCTCCAATTGTTCTGGACTGCAACTCTCATCAGCCCTAGCCAGGATAGCCAATGGTGAGGGATCATGGGAGCTGTGGCCCTTCAGATGTTTTGGGTGGCCTACAAGTTGCCCACCCCTGGTTTATATGGACTGGCAGCACCTCTCTAGGGTTTCAGGCAGGTTCTTTCTCCTGAAGAGACATCTTTCACCTGGAGATGTCAGGGATTCAACCTGTGACCTTCCGCATGCAAAGCTTGTGCTTTGCTACAGAGACAGACATTGTTGATTCATTGTGGTGTCTTCCTTATGGAACCCCACCCTCCACCCCAGGGAGGCTTGCCTGACACTTATGCTATTGTCTGTTCAGTACATGTTTATTTCCCCAGGCCTTCTAACATCTGATGGAGTCTGAACACCCAATCAGATTGTTTTAATGCTGCTATTTTGGTCTGCAGTTTTATTGACTGTTGTCATGTATTTTATTGCTTCTTTGTGAACTGCCCTGGGAATACTCACTGAAGTGTGGGATATAAATCTATGAAATAAATTGTTGTTCAGTTGTTAAGTCATGTCCGTCTCTTCGTGACCCCATGGACCATAGCACGCCAGGCTTTCCTGTCCTCTGCTCTCTCTCGGAGTGTGCTCAAGTTCATATTCATTGCATCGGTGATGCTATCTAGCCATCTCATCCTCTGCCGTCCCCTTCTCCTTTTGCCTTCAGTCTTTCCCAGCATCAGGGTCTTTTCCAGGGAGTATTCTCTTCGCATTAGGTGGCCAAAATATTTGAGCTTCAGCTTCAGGATCTGTCCTTCCAATGAGCAGTCAGGGTTGATTTCCTTTAGGATGGACTGATTTGACCTCCTTGCAGTCCAGGGGACTCATAAGAGTCTTCTCCAGCACCACAGTTCGAAAGCATCAATTCTCCTGCACTCAGCTTTCCTTATAGTCCAGCTCTCACAGCCATACATCACTACTGGGAAAACCATAGCTTTGATTATACGGACCTTTGTCAGCAAGGTGATGTCTCAGCTTCTTACTATGCTGTCTAGGTTTGCCATAGCTTTCCTCCCAAGGAGCAACCATCTTTTAATTTCATGGCTACAGTCACCGTCTTCGGTGATCTTGGAGCCCAAGAAAATAAAATCTGTCACTGCTTCCATTTCTTCCCCTTCTATATGCCAGGAAGTGATGGGGAAGTGAAGATCATGGCATATGATCTTCAGGAAGTGAAGATCATATGCCATGATCTTAGTTTTTTTAATGTTGAGTTTCAAACCAGCTTTTGCACTCTCCAATTTCACCCTCAACAAGAGGCTCTTTAGATCCTCTTCGCTTTCTGCCATTACGGTGGTATCATCTGCGTATCTGAGGTTGTTGATAATTCTCCTGGCAATCTTAATTCTGACCTGTGATTCATCCAACCCGGCGTTTCTCATGATGTACTCTGCATATAAGTTAAATAAGCAGGGCGACAATATACAGACTTGTCGTACTCCTTTCCCAATTTTGAACCAGTCGGTTGTTCCATGTCTGGTTCTTACTGTTGCTTCTTGACCCCGGTACAGGTTTCTCAGGAGACAGGGAAGGTGGTCTGGTACTCCCATCTCTTTAAGAATTTGCCACAGTTCGTTGTGATCCACACAATCAAAGGCTTTAGCGTAGTCAATAAAGCAGAAATAGATATTTTTCTGGAATTCTCTTGCTTTCTCCATGATCCAGCGAGTGTTGGTGATTTGATCTCTAGTTCCTCTGCCTCTTCGAAACCCTTCTGGTAGTTCTCGGTTCGCATGCTGTTGAAGCCTAGCTTGTAGGATTTTGAGCATCACCTTGCTGGCATGTGAAATCTAGGGTTGGCGGAGAATTTCTCCCGGAAACTTCGGGGGGCCGAGCGCAAACATGTTCGGCCCCCCGAACAAGTTTCGGGGAGAAATTCTCCGCACACCCCCGCACACCCCCCCCGGGATGGGACTTACCTTTCCCAAATGTCCCTCCCGGCGGCGGGTCCCGGCGGCGGGTCCCGGCAGCGGTTCGTCGGGTCTTCGTCAGGGGCGGGGGCGGCAGCTGATCTTTCGACCGGCTGCCGCCGCTGCCATTCAAATAAAACTAAAAAAAAAAAAATGCCCCCGTGATAGGCTACGTGACGATTAACGTAGCCTATCACAGCTAGATTTGCAAAGTCAGCCGTGATAGGCTACGTAAATCGTCACGTAGCTTATCACGGGTGACTTTAAAAAAAAAAAAAGCACGTACGGATAATGGCAGCCCCCATAGGGAGCTGCCATTCCCGTTCCTTATTTGGTCGCTGTAGCGTACGTAAAGATTTACGTAGACTACAGTGACCAAATAAGGAACGCAAATGGTGGCTCCCTATGGGGGCCGCCATTTGCGTACGCACTTTTTTTTTTTAAAGTCACCCGTGATAGGCTATGTGACGATTTACGTAGCCTATCACGGCTGACTTTGCAGATCTAGCTGTGATAGGCTACGTTAATCATCACGTAGCCTATCACGGGGGTGTGTTTTTTTTTAACTTTTAATTTCACGGCCAGGCAAGGCGAGGCGCCTCCTCCCCGGCCTGAATTTCGGCCGGGCGAGGCAGGAAGCCTCCCCCCCCCGGCCTGAATTTCGGCCGGGCGAGGCGGGAAGCCTCCCCCCCCGGCCTGAACTTCGGGGGGAGAGCAGCGAAGTGCCTCCCCCCCACCACGAAAAGCTGCGAGACCAGGTAAGTGGGTTTTGTGTACCCCTAGAAATGAGCGCAATTGTACGGTAGTTTGAACACTCTTTGGCATTGTCCTTCTTTGGAACTGGAATGTAAACTGACCTTTTCCAGTCTTGTGGCCACTGTTGAGTGTAGGGATGTACGAAAGTTCCGCCACGGATCTCGGGGAGGCCGAATGCCAGCGCATTCGGCCCTCTGAAATCGGTGGTGGAACAGCCTGCCCCCCCGCCCCCCCCCCCGGGATGAGACTTACCTTGGGCGGTCTTCCTGGTGGCAGCGGCGGCAGCTCCGGCGGCGGCTCCAGCGGCGGTGCAGTGGCGGCGGCTTCGGCGGCTGATCTTCCAACTGGCTGCCGCCGCCGCCATTTCCAATAATAATAATAAAAAAAGTGATAGGCTACGTAAAGATTTATGTAGCCTATCACGGCTGGATTTTTAAAAAACACCGTGATAGGCTACGTAAATATTTACGTAGCCTATCACAGCTGACTTTAAAAACAAAAACAAAAACGCGCGTACGCAAATGGCAGCGGCCATGGCCACCGCCATTTGCATTCCTTATTTTGGCACGTCTTAGTTTAGGTAAACATTTACGTAGACAAAGCGGCGAAAATAAGGGGAACGCAAATAGAGTAGACGCTACGCTATTTGCGTTCCCCTTATTTTCGCCGTCTTAGTCTACGTAAATGTTTATGTAGACTAAGACATGCCAAAATAAGGAACGCAAATGGTGGCGCCCATGGCTGCCGCCATTTGCGTATGTGCAATTTCTTTTTTTTAAGTCAGCCATGATAGGCTACGTAAACATTTACGTAGCCTGCCACAGCTGACTGCAGGGACGCAAATGGCAGTAGCTATGGCCGCCGCCATTGCGTCCCTGCTAGCCAGCGGCCGAATGTCCGGCTGCTGGCGGAGCCGGCCAGCAGCTCCACAGAATTGCTGCGGAGCACAGCCAGCCGGCCAGGATTCCAGGGGGGAGGAACGGAGTGCCTCCCCCCCGTCCAGGATTCTGGGGGGAGGGACTGAGCACCTTCCCCCCCACCATCAGCATAATCCACGAAAGGTAAGTGATTTTCGTACATCCCTAGTTGAGTGTTCCAAATTTGCTGGCATATAGAGTGCAGCACTTTAACAGCATCATCTTTTAGGATTTTAAATAGCTCAGCTGGAATACTGTCATCTCCGCTAGCTTTGTTGTTAGTAATGCTTCCTAAAGCCCACTTGACTTCACTCTCTAGGATGTCCAGCTCAAGTTCAGTGACCGCACTATCATCGCTGTCAGGGACATTAAGATCTTTCCTGTATAGTTCTTCTGTGTATTCTTTCCACCTCTTCTTAATCTCATCTGCTTCTGTTAGGTCCCTGCCTTCTTTGTCCTTTATCATGCCCGTCTTTGCACAAAATGTTCCCTTAATATCTCTGATTTTCTTGAAAAGATCTCTAGTCTTTCCCATTCTATTGTTTTCCTCGATTTCTTTGCATTGTTCATTTAAGAAGGCCTTCTTGTCTCTCCTTGCTATTCTCTGGAACTCTGCATTCAGTTGGATATATCTTCCCCTTTCTCCCTTGCTTTTCGCTTCCCTTTTTTCCTCAGCTACTTGTAAAGCCTCATCAGACAGCCACTTGGCTTTCTTGCATTTCTTTTTCTTTGGGATGGATTTAATTGCTGCCTCCTGAACAATGTTATGGACCTCTGTCCATAGTTCCTCAGGCACTCTGTCTATCAGGTCTAATCCCTTCAATCTATTCCTCACCTCCACTGTATATTCATAAGGGATATGATTGAGGTCATACCTGAATGGTTTAGTGGTTTTCCCTACGTTCTTCAATTTAAGCTGAAATTTTGCAAGAAGCAGCTCATGATCTGAGCCACAGTCAACTCCAGGTCCTGTTTTTACTGACTGTATAGAGCTTCTCCATCTTTGGCTGCAAACTACATAATCAATCTGATTTCGATATTGACCATCTGGTGATGTCCATGTGTAGAGCTGCCTCTTGTGCTGTTGGAAAAGAGTGTTTGCTATGATCAGCGTGTTCTCTTGGCAAAACTCTATTAGCCTTTGTCCTGCTTCATTTTGTACACCAAGGCCATGCTTGCCTGTTATCCCGGTGATTTCTTGACTTCCTACTTTAGCATTCCAATCCCCTAGGATGAAGAGGACATCTTTTTTTGGTGTTAGTTCTAGAAGATGTTGTAGGTCTTCATAGAACTGATCAACCTCAGCTTCTTCGGCATCAGTGGTTGGGGCACAGACTTGAATTACTGTGATGTTGAATGGTTTGCCTTGGATTCGTACTGAGATCATTCTATCATTTTTGAGATTGTACCCCAGTACTGCTTTTCCCACCCTTTTGTTGACTGTGAGTACTACTCCATTTCTTTTAAGGGATTCTTGCCCACAGTAGAAAATATAATGGTCACCTGAATTAAATTCGCCCATGCTTGTCCGTTTTAGTTCGCTGATTCCCAAGATGTCGATGTTCAATCTTGCCATCTCATGTTCGACCACCTCCAGCTTACCTTGATTCATTGATCTGACATTCCAGGTTCCTAAACAATATTGTTCTTTACAGCATCGGATTTTCTTTTCACCACCAGACACATCCACAGCTGAGTGTCCTTTCAGCTTTGGCCCAGCCACTTCAGTCTTTCTGGCGCTACTTGGAAATACCCTCTGCTCTTCCCCAGTAGTATATTGGACACCTTCCAACCTGAGGGGCTCATCTTCCGGCGTCATCTCTTTTAGCCTTGTGATACGTTCCATGGGGTTTTCTTGGCAAGAATACTGGAGTGGGTTGCCATTTCCTTCTCCAGTGGACCACATTTTGTCAGAACTCTTCGCCATGACCTGTTCATCTTGGGTGGCTCTGCACAGCATAGCTTATGGCTTCACTGAGTTATGCAAGCCCCTTCACCACAACAAGGCCTTACCATCACATGGCATGAGCTTTGTGTGGTTGCTTTGTTTAGGTTGTTGTTTCCCCCCTCCCCCTTTTCTTCTGTAAATGTATCAGTTAATCAAAGGTTGTAAACTTAAAATTCCCATCCTGCCATTTCATCCCACTGCCAAACCATGAGAATAGTAACCCAGCACCCATATTTGATTGCTTCTGTCATCTAGATGAAATGAAGGAATATATAAGACTTATTTGAAGGAGAAAGATGAAGCTGGAGTTCCTATAGTACCACTGGAAGGATTATATGCACAGAAATAAATGCTTATTTTTTTATTTAGTATATTGATATCTTGCCTTTCTTCCATAATGGAACTCAGGGCAGTACATGTAGGGTGCCCAAGCAGCTACCCACCGACTAGTTCTAGACCTGCTTAGCCTCAACAAGGCTTAGCCTCATGACTAACCTTCAGACTATGCCCTGCAGTGTCCTTTCTGTGAATGCCCTTCCTTTTGTGATAGCCTGAGCAATGGACTAGAACAGCAGTAGGAAACCTTTTGGGGCTGTGGACACATCTGGCAATTGGAGTAACTGTCCTGAGTCCCACCACAAAATAACAGCCGCAGGAGGCATGTCGAAGGACAAGTAACCCACAACAAAGACTGAGTCCAAGGCAGAGGTGGGGTCTGAGCCCCCATACACTAAACAACTCATTTGAACCAACAGTTTTCAGCATCAACAAAAACATATTTCAATCACAGCTGCTGGTAAGAAAAAACACTTTTTTTGTTTGTTTCAAGTGGAAGTATTCCAATTCATTCAGTTAATTAGAACTAGTAAGCCTTTGGTGATTCAGGATAAGCATTTATAGGAGAAAGATAAGGAGTCTACTAGAAGCTTGCAACCAAAAGTGGTTAGTTCTTCCAAATCAATATGTGGCTGTTGGTTGTCTTTACCTCTGCATCTCATGTTCATCTTTCCTCTCTACCCATCCTCTTGGCCAACTTACTTTCCTTCTTATGTCCCTCTCTCTCACTCTCTTTCCTCAGTATTCATTTGGGCCACTCTTCTTTCCCCTCATCCAACTCTTCTTTCCTAAGCCCCCTGCTTCCTTTGCCTACTGCCCTTCCTCCAGCCACCACCATCTTTCCTAAATCTTCTAGCTCTTACTCTTCCTTCCATAGTCCATTCTGCTTACTCTGTCCCTCTAAAGCAGGGTGTAAAATGTGTAGGCTGCAGGCAGCACTTCCCTGCCCTCATAAGCCCTGTCAGTCAGCCCCTGCCCTGGGAGCCAGCCCCAGCATCTGCTGAAAATGAAAAAGGGAAAAGGGGAACAATGCTAGATGAACAGGCTCTATGGTTCATGCCACTGAAGCCTCATTCCTAGAGCATCCCAGGAAGCAGTGCTTGAAGGTTCATGCCTGCTTCCTAAGAAGCTCTGTGAACACTCTAGGAATGAGGCCTTTAAGGGAGGAACTATAGAGCCTGTTCCTAGAGCACGTTTTATTCTCCCCCCCCCACCCCCGCACTGCCACCACCAGCTATGAGTGTATGAGTGACTGGGTGAGTGAATGGGGAAAAGTGAACCTTTGTGAGTGTGTGGGAGTGTGTGGGAGGGAGGGAGGGAAGGGAGTGGATGTGAGTGAGGGTAGTTTGTGTATGAGAGGGAGGCATAGGGGGACCTGGCCCCTGACAGATTACCTCCACATGGTGGAGTCTGGTGGCTCTGATGTCAGTGGGGCTGTTAATCTGCTCTAGGTTTTCAGTCAGAACCAGTCAGAACTCTGAAGGAGCTTTCCAAGATGCTGAACCCATTTGGGGGATACAGTTCCACACCCTGGATAGCTCCTTTAGAGTTCTGACTGGTTCTGTCTGAAACCCAGAGCGGATGCACAGCCCCACTGAAATCAGAGCCACAAGCCTCCACTGCACCTAAGGGAATGCAGCACAAGTTGCCCACCTGTCTTAAAGACAAGAACAGTGTGTGTGTGTGTGTGTGTGTGTGCGTGCGTGCATGCGTGTGTGTGTGTGTGAGAGAGAGAGAGAGAGAGAGAGAGTTGTGTGTGAATGTGCATGTATGTGCAGCCCCCGCCACACCAGCAGATTCCTGATGCGGCCCTCAAGGCTGAAAAAGGTTGTGCACCCCTGCTCTAAAGGATCACTGCAGCTCAACCAATAAGAAGCCAGCGATTCTTCTGCCTACGCTTGCCCTTGTGTGGCATCAGGGCAATTCAGCCAATGGTTTCCAGAGGCTTGATCACTGCCAACACAAAACTCTGTAGTGTATTACAATATAGATTGTAATAGCCTGTTATTCAGATATAACTAAGTCTTTAATCAAGTGCGGACTTATAATTACCTGCGGGGAATATTTCAGTGAAATATACCCACCTAAGACAAATCTAACAATAGTAATTCACTACTGCTGCACAGTGACAGAGACTAACACAGCACTACAGGAGAAACCAAAGATAAGAGCAAATTCCAGCATTCATCTCTGGAGTGCTTAAACAAGCCAGTTTGTATTCTGTTCGTTCATGCTCAACTCTTGTTAGGTATTATGATTTTAAATATTAACACAGACATAAAATATTAATGAGAAAAATATATTCAATTAATGCTCAGAAGACAATTGTCAGTTTTGTACTGCTCAATGAAGATTTTTGAGTAAAAGTGTTTTTTTTTGGGGGGGGGGGGTTAACTCCAAAATGTGAAGATTCAGCCACTGAGCAATGGAAGTTCTACAGATTTATAGTAGCACTTTACTAGATAATTCCGATTATAATTATCTAGCAAATTATACTAACACTGTAATAGATAATTCAGGTTACAAAAAAGTGTACACAGTAAGTGGGTTGCAGTGTAGCCTGGCAACCCTTAACATATTCACAGCACAATCCTATACATGTCTACTCAGAGGTAAATCCAACTTAATTCAATGAGACTTACTCCCAGATAAGTCTGCATTGGATTGTAGCCTCCATTTATTTTCTTACTCTATTTATAGTTTGCCTTTCAGTCATAATGGCTCCCTAGATAGTTTACAACCAAAATAAATTAAAACAATTAACAATTAAAACAATTCAAGTCTAAAGAATAAATCCAAAAGGAAATAGGCCAAAAGCCTAACCGAATCTCAGCAACAGCAGGGCAATCAAAATAGAGTGTCAGATGAACAAAAGTTGCTTATAGACACTCATTATCTCCAAAAGATAAAGCCTCTGTTTCTTAATCATTTTCCCCAAGTTAAACATTAGTGTTTTTCACAGTGAAGTTCCACATAAAGTGTACAGTTCCATCCCTATTTGTTCCTTAGTCTTTTACTCTGCAATGCACTTCAAGGCTGAACCAAAAAGGAAGTGAAGTGTGTGTCTGTGCATGTGCGTGTGTGCGTGCATGTGTGGGGAGAATAATTCCTGTGATTTTGCAGGGTGGAGCACAAAAGGGGGCTCATGTCAATGGCAAACTTGCTGCCGGCAGTGGTAGAGCTCCTCAGAGTTTCGGGGGCTCGCAGCTGCCATTTTCAAAGTCAAAGAACCATAAGGAGGGAGCTCAGGTGCCTTTAAATTGCCCATGAACAGTTAGCACCTGGACAGCAGACTGAGGAAGAACACATAGTCTTCTCTACTAGGTTGTGATGTATTGTATTTCTAGTTAAATTATAGTAATTATTTCTAAATTTGAACCTATACCTATCTATTTGCATAAGCAAATGTAATGCAAATTGCTGCCCTCTTTGGTTCTCTTTTTTGGTGATGCAATTTTGGCCACCCTACTGACATAGTATACCTTGGAACTTCCCCCATACTCCTGCAGAGTCATCTGGAGTATCCGGGAAGAATAGACAGAGAGAGAGAATAGGCAGTAAGGAGGACTCAACTTTTATCATGCAGACCACCACTCAAGGGCAATACAGTTCTCACAATTAGGGATGTTGGAGAATTTGTCCACGAATCTCTGGGAGGCCGAATGCCAACGCATTCGGCCCCCCGAAATTGGTGGAGAAATGGTCTGCCACCCCACCCGCCACCCCCTGGGATGGGACTTACCTTTGGCGAAAGTCCCTGGTGCTGGCGGCTCGCGGCAGCGGTTTGGCGGCGGCGGCGGCCGGTCTTCCGACCGGCTGCCGCCACTGCCATTTCCCAGTAAAAAAACAACAACAACAAACGTGATAGGCTACATAAAGATTTACATAGCCTATCACGGATAGATTTTAAAAAAACACTGTGATAGGCTATGTAAATCCTTACGTAGCCTATCACAGCTGACTTTGGGGGGGAAAAAAAGCACGTACGCAAATGGCGGCACCCATGGGCGCCGCCATTTGCGTTCCTTATTTGGGCATGTGTAGTCTACATAAACATTTACGTAGACTACGGCGAAAATAAGGGCAACGCAAATAGCGTTGCCCTTATTTTCGCCATAGTCTACTTAAATGTTTACGTAGACTACACGTGCCCAAATAAAGGAACGCAAATGGCGGTGCCCATGGGTGCCGCCATTTGCGTATGCGTTTTCCCCCCCCCCAAAGTCAGCCATGATAGGCTACGTAAGGATTTACGTAGCCTATCACGGCTGACTGCAGGGACGCAAATGGCGGTGGCTATGGCCGCCGCCATTTATGTCCCGGCAGGAGATGAGATTCGCGGCCGGAGGGATGGGGCGCCTCCCCCCCGGCCAGAATTTCGGCTGGAGGGATGGGGCGCCTCCCCCCCAGCCAGAATTTCGGCGGGGAGGGATGGAGCGCCTCCCATCCCGCCCAGAATTTCGGGGGGAGGAACAGAGCGCCTCCCCCCCACCACGAAGCAAGCTGCGGGATAAGGTAAGGGACTTTCGTCCATCCCTACCACAATGGCATATGACCCCAAATGCACTGCACCCTTCTGGGGGATCCAAGCTAGTCACAGCTGTTGTAGCCCGCACGTTGTGGATTGGGCCTGTCTGCCCATCTCAGATGAGTTGAAAGACTGTATCTAAAATGTGCACCACCACATCACATCAAGACCTCTGGACTGTGGCAACCTTTATTTTATTTTATTTTATTTTATTTTATTTTTCATTCACTACTTTGTTTTTAAAGAGCCTTCACAACTAGACAACCAGTCACGAAAGCCTATCTATTTGTAATTAGGGATACGTGAATCAGCAAAATATGAGCTCACTGAAGTTCTCTGCATTCCATCTCGAAGCTCGTTCTGACTTGAGTCCATATCAGATTGCGAGCTTTGTTTTTTCCTTTTTGAATGAAAATTTGTGTGTATTTTCGTGTGTATTTTCTAAATGTACACATCAATTCTGCACATCTTTGATATATACACATTATTCTTCCATTGATTAAAGTGTATTAGTGTACATTTTTCAAAAATGCACATTTTTTCATGTGCATTTTTCAAATGTACACATGCCGTCGAATGCATTTTTCTTTGGTCCATGAATCACATTGCAAGCTTGGTATGGACTTCAACCGCAGATTGCATCCGAGTCCATGATCGGTCCAGAAGGTGAAACTGGATCCTGGTAAAAAATGATGAACAAATTTCTCATAGATCCCTATTTGTAATCCTAATCCAGTCAATTTATAGAGTTTTATCCAAATTCCTCCTTCAGCAGATAGCAGTCAAAGCAGGAGGCAATACAGTCTGCACTAGTTCCCATGATCTGTCACTCATTTTTCCTGCTTAGCACTCCACTTCCAGGTTCTTGAACAAAGCCCTGCACTTCATTAAAGAGGTACAAACATTCCTGTGATTGGTCTGGACCAAAGTTTCATGCTGTGTTTATTGCTAGCCACTGCCCCACATACCCTAAATTGCTAGAACCCTTATTTTAAGGCTAAATGTGTACCATCTTATTCATTATGCGTAGAGACCTTGCTAAATCTTTCTAATATCTTTTAGATAAATCTGGTTACTTTGCAATCAGCTTTACAGTTCCATTTCTTAGTTCCCTGCTCTTTTGCCACAAATATAGGACAGAACAGCATTTAACGGCCTTCTTCCATATGAACCTGCTTATAATTTATGATAACTTACGTAATTTACCTAGAGAAAATAGTATCAGGACATTGATCAACAAAAGACAAATTAAATGTAAGAGAAGTTACAAACTATTTTACTTTTTATGTAGAATGAAAGGAAATTGAGTTGGTAGAGGAAATTCAAAGATAAATATGGGGTAATGGGCATCTTTTTTTACTTCCACATAAAATGTTTTTAATGCAAGTGAGTATTCAAAAATATGAGTTACTGCCTGCAGTCTGAAATCATTTCAGAATTCCACCACCACATTCTGTGTAATGTGCAGATCATCTCTAAGACCCTTGGCCAATCAGTCATTTGGAGAAAATATTCTCCCTAGGAGATTGTCCCCCAGGACAGAGAATTTGATTGCAAGGAAAAATGTATCACACACATCAGCAGTGCAGGATACACACACCATCATTTCTATTCTAGCTCCAGGAAGTGCCAAAGGAATTCTAGAGAACACTGTTAACTATTTCTGGTGTGATGGACAAATCTATCAGTTTCACTTTCTCCTGCATTCAGATTTTCAAACTCTTAAATTCATTCCACCTCATATTTTTGTGAATATTGGTAAATTCTTATAAAAATGAACTGCAACAAAATCCTCATCTGTGTGCAACAGCCAAATGCATTGTGTACAGCTTTTCCCGGGATGGAGAGGACCATGGTGTGCCTGCCTGCCATATAGATGTTAAGGATAAGGAGGAGCCTGTTGGAAAAAAGAGGTGGCAACCCTAATTCAGCACTAATGTGGTTGAATGTACAGGGATTCAATCCCAGACATTTAAGAGGCATGTGCTCAAAGCCCTGGACACATCTGTCGCTTTCCACATGATCATATTCCCAGAGATAGTCCTGATGGAGAAGGCAACACAGAGTGAATGGGTGAACTGACTGTGTGATTGCCACAATATACTCTGCATGCCATTTTAGCAGATATCCCTCTTTTCTCCTTAAGCTATACAAAGTTTTCAAATGTCTGTTTTTCTACTACAGCATGATATTCAATTATGAATTCTTAGGAACCCTTTTTTGGTCTAACTCAGAAAGACTTTCTCCAAAAGGGATTTGACATCATCATGGCTCCCCTGGTCCTTCTTGTCTGCCTAGTATTAAATCTTGAGCTACAGAAAAGCTAACCTGAAGGCTGTCAGAATCAACAATTCAATTTTCCTTCTCTTTCTAATTATGGAATGCTTTACCACCAAAGCACATTGACAGTGGTTTGGAATTATGTGTTACTTCATGTTGCCACTGGAACTACTCTTGCCTCATTCCTCACCACCTTTTCTTGTGGCACAGAACTCTAGAATCTGACATAATCCCTTCTGCTAGGTAATGGAATTAGGGATAGGGATGGCGGAGAATTTCTCCCCGAAACTTCGGGGGGCCGAGCGCCAACGTGTTCGGCCCCCCGAACAAGTTTCAGGGAGAAATCCTCCACACACACCCTGCACCCCGCACCCCCCCCCCCCCGGGACGGGACTTACCTTCGCCGAATGTCCCTCCCGGTGGCTGGTCCGGCCGGCGGTTTGGAGGGTGTTCGAGCGGGGCGGGAGCGGCAGCCAGTCTTTCGACCGGCTGCGGCCGCCGCCATTCCAATAATAAAAAAAAAAACCACCCGCGTGATACACTATATGACGATTAACATAGCCTATCATGGCTAGATTTGCAAAGTCAGCCGTGATAGGATACGTCAATTGTCACGTAGCCTATCATGGGTGACTTAAAAAAAAAAAAAAAAGAGTGTATGGATAATGGCGGCCCCCATAGGGAGCCGCCATTCCCGTTCCTTATTTGGTCGCTGTAGTCTACGTAAATGATTACGTAGACTACGGCGAAAATAAGGGCAACGCTATTTGCGTTGCCCTTATTTTCGCCGTAGTCTACGTAAACATTTACGTAGACTACAGCGACTAAATAAGGAACGCGAATGGCGGCTCCCTATGGGGGCCGCCATTCGCGTACGTGATTTTTTTTTTTTTTAAGTCACCCGTGATAGGCTACGTGACGATTGACATAGCCTATCACGGCTGACTTTGCAGATCTAGCCATGATAGGCTACGTGAATCGTCACGTAGCCTATCAGGGGGCGTTTTTTTTTTTTTGTAACTTTCGCGTTCGCGGCCGGGCGAGGCGGGAAGCCTCCCCCCCAGCCTGAATTTCGGCCAGGCCGAGGCGGGAAGCCTCCCCCCCTGGCCTGAACTTCGCGGGGGGACCAGCGAAGCGCCTCCGCCCCACCGCGAACGGCCTTCGATGACAGGTAAGTGACTTTCGTCCACCCCTAATTAGGGATAGCATGGGCACATGATTCAGTCCAGGAATCCAGAGGACCTCCTTCTGCCTGCACCCCCGAGCCTCGCTTGCCAAGCCCCTGCCCCTGCTCGCCCTGTCTGCATTCGGCGAATGGCCTGCACTCACCCCAGCAGCCTTGTCGAGCTTCACAGTCACCATTTTCTGAGAAATAAAATGGCGATCGCAAAAATGTGCAAATTTGGGCATGCGAAAATGCGCATTTTTGCAAATGTACGTATTTGCATATGCACAAAAATGCATATTTTGCAAAAAATGCTCATTTTGTGCACAGACTGTATGCTTTTGCAAAAATGTGCATTTCACACACAAGAATATGCGCATTCGCAAAAATGCGCATTTTGCGCATACAAAAACATGCACGTTTTTGCGATAGCCAATTTATTTTTTTAGAAATGGTGACCATGGAGCTCAATGAGGCCCCTGGGTGAGTGCAGGCTGCTCGCCGGGTGTGGGAGGGGCTTGGGCACAGTCCAAGGACCAGCAAGCGAGGGCAGGGCCTGGGCAGGTGACCGGAGAACCCAGATGGGGGTGAGTTTTCACACTGCTAAATGGAATGCCCCGGTTAAACTAGAGACAGAATTCTCAGGAGCCCTATGGATGGACTATGAATTGCTGCTGAGCCTCATTAAATCACACATGCACACTAAACCATTGTCCCTGCCTCCACTATGACTGCCATTAGCTGGAGGCAATCTCACTTGTTAAACTTGCTGCACATCTTTAAGTCTACACTAGGATTGTCTTTATCCTATTGTTTGGCTGTTGCTGGGCCAAAGTGAGTGCAAAGCAAAAACAACTTAACATTTTCTTTCATTTTTACTTACACACAAAAAGAAAGACTATTCAGCTACATTTACTGTACTAAGGATTCAACATTACATTCTGAAAAATTATCTGTAGCAGATCAGCTAAGCAATTTAGTATCATGCGATTCCAAATTACCATCAGTAACATTATTTACATATTTCAGTTGCCCTAAAACATCAGAGTCAAAATCAAGAGATACAAGCATGTATGCTTGCTTTTGCTTCCACAACAGCATTAGGGCTTCCTTAATTATTTTTTCTAGTGCAGTTCAAGTACCAACACGTAGGAAACTTCAGGGATCTTCAGTAAAACCTCAAGTAGCTATTGTGAGTTCCTTAGCATCACACAAAATCCCCTCTTTTTAGGTTTTTGTAAGTTAGAAGACAATGACTACACTTCAAAGGTTATAGTGCAAATACATCACCTATAAAACTTTACCTGTGATCCATTACTTCATTTGTACACAGTTGGAGATCACATGAACTTTCCAAGGCAAATTGTATGGATGACCCATTTACATTCAACGTGACCATCTCTCTACAGCAGGGTTGGGGAATGTGTGACCCTCTGGATATTGTTGGACTGCAACTCTCAACAGCCCTAGCCAGCATAGCCAATGACAAGGAATAATGGGAGTTGTGTGGTCCAACAACATCTGGAGGGCCACAGGTTCCCCATCCCTTGTATACAGCAATGGGAAATCATATCCAGTAACACGCCTTGACTGCAAAATGTTATACTGGAACTACTCCAGCATTTTACAACCAGCATTATTACAAGGACTACAATTACGCTACCCATGAGAGTTTATTAATAAACAACAAATGTCCTCAGAAACTACTTTGTTTCCAAATGTGTAATATATTTCCTCCCGCAACTCCATCTTATAACAACAACTAGCACTTACCATGGCTTGAAAGTGGCTCTGCCAGAATCATCTAAGGCCTACATAGACTGTGTATCCTAGGCAACCAAGCAATGGCTAAAGCTCCACAGTTTTTGTTAGGAACGTGATGTGGAAAATAATCAGAGGGGTTTCATTTCAGGAAAAAAAATTTTTTCCCAGTGTAAGGGTTGGATCCAACAGTTGCACAAGCAGAAGTTCAGTCCTCTAACGGGACATCTCTGTCCTCTCCTCCTTCCTGAAGCCCCCTACATGCTCCGAAATCAACTCTGAAGGGTCCCAGGTAGGGATGGTGTGGGTGACTGATTGGGTCCAGAAGTCCAGGACTCCATCTCCACCCGTGAGCCATGCCTGCCAAGCCTCTGCCCCTGCTCGACTACCCCCCGTGCTTGCCTAGCTGCTGAAACTCACCCGGACCCATCCGTGAGCACCATTTTGCAAAAAAAAAAAAGCGATCATGAATATGTGCACATCTAGTTGTACGCAAAATGGCACTGTGAATGTGTCCCTCCTCCACCCAAAGTACTTCAGATGGTGCTAGGATATCAATGTGCAGATAGGTTGGACGGACCTAGAAATCTTTCAGATACCCTGGTTCCAAATTATTTAGGGCAGGGAGGCTCCAGGCTTGCAGGATTGACTTTATTTTTTTTACTAGAATGCTAAGATCCACCAACTGGAGCCAGTGCAAATGAAATGCACTTAGAATTAAAGAATGCTGAACACAGAACTTTGTTTTGAACAGTCTCACAGTCCTTCCACACAATCTTCCTTCCCTGACTTATGGCTTTGAAAGCAAGAACCAGGTCTTTCAATGAGTTTTGGAAACAAATCTGGAGCAGATGAAGTTGTCATAATATGTTTTTTTTAATGGTCTGAGAGATGTGGTCCCATCATAACTCTACTGCCACGTTCTGTACCAACTGAGGTTTTCAGACACTTCAAAGGTAGCTCCAAGTAAGCAACTTGCAGCCACTGAAACTAGATGTGTCCAAGGCATGTGTGATGGTGGCTGGTGAAAAGTGCAGCTGGTGTACCATCTGAAGAGGGGCAAAAGTGTCCCTGGCCACTGCAGCTATCTGGGTGCCAAGAAACAGAGAGGAAGGCCAGCATCTCTTCTCGATCATCCCAGAACGCAGGACACGGAATAATGGGCTCAAGTGACAGGAAGCCAGATTCCGGCTGAACATCAGGAAAAACGTCCTGACTGTTAGAGCAATATGACAATGGAACCAATTACCTAGGGATAGGGGTGCACAAAAGTCACTTACTTGGTCTCGCAGCTTTTCACGGTGGAGGGGAGGTGCTTCGCTGCTCTCCCCCCGAAGTTCAGGCTGGGGGGAGAGGCTTCCCGCCTCGCCCGGCCGAAATTCAGGCCGGGGGGGAGGCTTAAATCGTCACGTAGCCTATCACGTAAATCTTTACGTAGACTATGGCGAAAATAACTATGGCTATTTGCGTTGCCCTTATTTTCGCCGTAGTCTACGTAATCTTTACGTACACTACAGCGACCAAATAAGGAACGTTAATGGCGGCTCCCTATGGGGGCCGCCATTAGCCGTACGCGCTTTTTTGCTTTTTTTTTTTTAAGTCACCCGTGATAGGCTATGTGACGATTTACGTAGGCTATCATGGCTGACATTGCAAATCTAGCCGTGATAGGCTACGTTAATCATCACGTAGCCTATCACGGGGGCATTTTTTTATTTATTTACTTTTATTGGAATGGCAGCGGCGGCAGCCGGTCGAAAGATCGGCTGCCGCCCCCACCCCTGATGAAGATCCGACGAACCGCCGCCGGGACCCGCAGCCGGGAGGGACATTCGGGAGAGGTAAGTCCCGTCCTGGGGGGGGGGTGCGGGGGGTGGGGGGGCGGATAATTTCTCCCCGAAACTTTTTCGGGGGGCCGAACACGTTGGCGCTCGCTCCCGCAAAGTTTCGGGGAGAAATTCTACGCCAACCCTACCTAGGGAGGTAGTGGGCTCTCCCATGCTGGAGGCATTCAAGATGAGGCTGGATGCTCTGACTTGGATTCCTGCATTGAGCAGGGGGTTGGACCCAGTGGTCTTGTAGGCCCATTCCAACCCTACTATTCTATGATCCTATGAAACAGTGATGGCCCCAAGGGTTTGTAGACAGGTTGTTTGCATTAGACTGCCTTCAGCACTTGCCCTCAGTCCATGTTACATAGGCACAATACTGACTTGTAATGTATGCAAGGAGAATATAACACTTCAGAAAAAGCATAGGTTGCAACTAAGGACATACAGATTTTGTTAAATCCATTCCATCTGTGTTTCACCAATTGTCAGGTGTTTTTCATTCCATCATCCACTCATTGATAGAATCATATTTTTTTTTAGGAATGTATGAGAATTTTGTTCCATGCACTTGCTGTATTGGCCCCAGGAGCGTAGCCAAGTCATTTGTAGTGTTAGAGGGGCCTAGAGATCCATAATGCTTGCTTAAGTTCATTATTGGTGCAATTCCCTTGTTAGTAAGCCTCTGAACATGTGCAGATGAGTCAAAAGGCTGATAACAGCCCCAGCGCATTCCATACTAATGAATGATAGAAGGCCTTATCAGGCCGTGTCTGGGAAGTGAAGCTATGTGTCTATGCTGAGATACAGGTGGCTGTGCTGAGAACCAAATGCTATTAGTCCTGAGAATGAATGCTATGGGGTGCTTGCTGGTGTTTTGCTCCCTCATTGCTAACATGTATGGCATAAGACCCATTGTAACCCATGGCTCGTGGTTCAGAGAAGCTGTCTGATCCAACCATTGGGCACGCCTGTGTGCTGTAAGTTACCCAGTAAAGTCTCCTTGTAAGTAAACCCTTGAATCTGATTTATCACTATCTTGGCACCTCCAACCTAAGAGTTCAACGCCCATGGCCGGGGCAACACACTTGCTCTAATGTGCATTAGCACAAGTGTGAATTTGTGCAGCCCCTCCCCTGGAAAAAAGTAAAAAGCCGGTCCACAAGTCCACAGAATCTGCGCAACTCAGAAGAAGCTGGTCCACTGCAGGTCAGATTCATAGAAAGAAAAACTCATTTAAATCCATTGCAGATTTTTCTGAGATCCCTAGTTCCAACCTGAAGGAAGTTGCAAGACCTCAGAAACAGAGTGGACAAAGGCCCCAATCATATAGTAAAGCATGTAGGGTTGTATCCAATTGTGTCCTTCTGCCAGCAGAAGGGAAACCACTTGTGGAATGAATTTCCCCTCCCCCTGCAGCTTCCCACATGCCCTGGAAATAGGGATGGATGCACCCCCCCCCCGGTCTGGGTTCTCTTGGTGTGCGCCCAGCCACTTTCCCTGATTGCAGGCCTGGACCAGGGCTTGAGCTCCTCACTGCTCAACAAGCCGCCTGCACTTAGCCAGGACCCTGCACAAGCACGGAGAGTGCCATTTTGGGGGAGGGGGGAATGGTGATCGCAAATATGCGTACATCTAGTGGTATGCAAAATGTGATCTTGCGTATATGGGCCATTCACAGTGCCATTTTGCAGATTGTGTGGAAGGACTGTGAGCCCATTCAAAACAAAATTCTGGACTCAGAATTCTTTAATTCTAAGTGTGCCTCATTTGCACCAGGCTCCAATTGGTGGATCTCAGCCTTCTAGTAAAAAAAAAAATAATAATAAAGTCGGTCCTGCAAGCCTGGAGTCTCCCTGCTCTAAATAATTTGGAACCAGGGTATCTGAAGGATTTCTAGTTCCAATCTATCTGCACAATGAGATCTTACCACCACCTGAAGTACTTTGGGTGGAGGTACAGATGAGGGACTATTTGGAGGGGTGCCAGGTGTTGTAACCTGCTGAGCTAGGAGACCCTCCTAGCTCCCTCCTTGCTTGTTTTTAGGTGCCAGGTTAAGACACTACTGTTCAGGTGAGCATTTGTCTTGGGAGTGGATGACTGTCCTAGGTGATTTTATTCTACTTCTCCTGGTGCATTCTTTTATTACTTTGGCAGAGTTTATTGACCTTTCCATTGATTGCTTTCATTCATTTTTTATGTAACTGTTGCTACTATAATGTTTTATCTGTATTTAATTGTATCTATGATGAGCCACCTTGATTGCTGATATTTCTGCCTTCCTGTGCCAATGTCACATGTTGGCAAAACTTACCTGTGACAACTGAGAAATGCAATTTTCACAATGCAGATCCAAATCACTGTGAATTATGACTTTGGCAACCTTTATATGTAGCAGGTTACCTATTACCCTGGCTTAAAAGAAAACCATTTGCTTTATAGTCTGGGCCTCTCAGTTTAAAATCTGCATTTTAATTGTGTTTTAGTTTAAATGTTGTTTTTAAATTGTTTTATATTGTATTTTAATGCTGGGTGTGTTCCATGAGAAACCCAGAGAACTTGTGTGATGGAGCAGCTAAATAAATGCAGTAAACAAACACTGCAAAAAATAGTGCTACATATGCCTGGGCAGAAAACAACAGAATGAAACTTAATAGGGATAAATGCCAAGTTCTGCACCTAGGAAAAAGAAACCAAATGCACAGTTACAAGATGGGCAATACGTGGCTCAACAACACTACAGGCGAGAAGGATCTTGGAACTGTTGTCGATTACAAGCTGAATATGAGCCAACAATGTGATGTGGCTGCAAAAAAGGCAAATGCTCTTTTGGGCTGCATTAATAGAAGCATAGCTTCCAAATCCCGGGAAGTACCAGTTCCCCTCTACTCAGCACTGGTTAGGCCTCATCTGGAGTACTGTGTCCAGTTCTGGGCACCACATTTTAAGAAGGATGCAGACAAACTGGAGAGGGTGCAGAGGAGGGCAACAAAGATGATCAGGGGACTGGAAACAAAGCCCTATGAAGAGAGACTGAAAGAACTGGGCATGGTTAGCCTTGAGAAGAGAAGACTGAGGGGAGATAGGATAGCACTCTTCAAGTACTTGAAAAGTTGTCACAGAGAGTGTTGTCAATCTCCTGACTGTTAGAGCAATACGACAATGGAACCAATTCCCTAGGGCGGTAGTGGGCTCTCCCACACTGGAGGCATTCAAAGCGAGGCTGGACAGCCACCTGTCAGGGATGCTCTGACTTGGATTCCTGCACTGAGCAGGGGGTTAGACTCGATGGCCTTGTAGGCCCCTTCCAACTCTAGTATTCTATAATTCTATGATTCTACGATTCTACCTTATTATTCCGACACAGCTGCACCTACTCAAGCTTCATGATGGATAGACACTCTTAGGTCAGGAGATTGCATGATGCATACAACAGTATTATGGAGTACTTAAACATACATCATCATGTAAGCAGCCATGTGGAAGTCAACACTTCTTCAGCATGCATGAAACGAAGCAAATCAGAACTCCCAGACAGCACAATATAGGTTGGTCCTAGGGATGTACAAAAGTCACTTATCTGTTCACGGATTATGCTGATGCTGGGGGGGAGGCGCTCCGTCCCTCCCCCCCCCCCGAATCCTGGCCGGCCGGCTCCGCTCCGCAGGGATTTTGCAGAGCCACCGGCCAGCTCCTCCAGCGGCCGGACATCCGGCCGCTGGCTAGCAGGGACGCAAATGGCGGCGGCCTGCAGTCAGCCATGATAGGCTACGTAAATATTTACGTAGCCTATCACGGCTGATTAAAAAAAAAACACGCGCGTACGCAAATGGTGGCGCCCATGGGTGCCGCCATTTGCGTTCCTTATTTTGGCATGTCTTAGCCTACATAAACATTTACGTAGACTATGGCGAAAATAAGGGGAACGCAAATAGTGTAGACGCTACCCTATTTGCGTTCCCCTTATTTTCGCCGTAGTCTATGTAAATGTTTACGTAGACTAAGGCATGCCAAAATAAGGAACGCAAATGGCGGCGCCCATGGGCACTGCCATTTGCATATGCGCGTGTTTTTTGTTTTTTTTTAATCAGCCGTGATAGGCTACGTAAACATTTACGTAGCCTATCACAGTGTTTTTTAAAATTTAGCCATGATAGGCTACGTAAATCTCCACGTAGCCTATCACGTTTTTGTTTTGTTTTTTAAACTTGGAAATGGCGGTGGTGGCAGCCGGTCAGAAGACCGGCCGCCGCAGCCGCTGCCACCGAACCGCCGCCGGAGCTGCCGCCGGAGCTGCCGCCGCCAGGAAGATCCGCCCCAGGTAAGTCCCTTCCCGGGGGGGTGGGGAAGCAGGGGGCCGTTCCGCCACTGATTTCAGGGGGCCGAATGCACTGGCATTCGGCAACCCCAAGATCCATGGCGGAACTTTCGTACATCCCTAGTTGGTGCACATATTTATGTTGGGCCTGCTTGAGGATTTTCTTCGGTTCAATCTGATTTTCAGTTCTTGATTAATATGCAGTTTGGAACAGTTATCCTTCAGTTTTCTCACTTCTCTGAATGCTGTGATGAAGTTCTTGCTTCAAAAAAGCCTTATGAAAATGTGTATAACATTTTGCATTTTAGGGTAAAATGTGCACAAAATGCATATTATAGGGTAAAAGGCATACAAAAAAATGTGCATTTGTGGGAAAATGTCTACAAAAACGTATTTTGTGAAATGTATCTTCAAAAATGATGTGTTACAATTTTGAAGAAGCTTGCATATTGATGCGGACAGGATAGGACAGACTACTGAATGAATACAGGCAAAACTGACATGGGCTGTAACGGACTGATTCATCCATTACTAATTTTTATTTTTCTAACTCAGGCTCAGTTCAGTCACCAGCTATGATAGTACAGGAATCCACCACGTCAGATTTTTCATGGATTGTTTCATGTTTGTAAAATACCTGCACATGAATGTCAGGCCCCATTCAAGACTAGAGAAGAGCAGGTTTCCCCCTGTTCCATTCAATTAGCATTCTGTAGGTTTGGTCTAACAATGCTTGACGAATTTGATCTATGCAAACTCCAATACAAACTGAACTAATCCACACTTTTTGGCGAAATGTGCAGATCTAAACTTAGTTTAGCACTTCCCAAATGTACTGACGCAGTTCTTGACTCAAAATAATTTTAAAATGTGTATTTTGAGATAAAATATGTTTCCAATAAATATTTAAGTGTAGAAACATAGAAACATAGGAAGCTGCCTTATACTGTGTCAGACCATTGGTCCATCTAGCCCAATATTGTAGACACTGACTGGCAGCAGCAGCTCTTGAGAGGTTCATTCATTCATTTTCATTCATTTATTATCAGTCCAGGGTTGGACTTGATGGTCTTACAGGCCCCTTCCAACCCTACTCTTCTATGATTCTATGATTTTATTTCTATACTGCCCCATAGCTGAAGCTAGGGATGTCGGAGAATTCCGCGATGGATCTTGGTGAGGCCGAATGCCAGTGCATTCGGCCCCCCAAAATCTGTCGCAGAACAAAGCCCCAACCCCCAACCCACGAAAGGCGTGCAGGACGAAGTCCCCGCCGCCCCCAACCCACAAAAGGCGTGCGAAACGGAGCACTTACCTGCTCCTGTCCGCGCTGCTTTGCGAATGGCGGCCGTCCTGCGGCCACCATTCGCTTCCTCCTCTTCATAGCCTTGATAGGCTACGTAAATACTTACGTAGCCAATCATGGCTAACGCAGGGACACCATTTGCGTCCCTGCGGAGGCTGTGATAGGCTATGTAAGTACAGCAGGGGGGGAAAACCCCAGCGTATGCAAATGGTGGCAGCTACGACAGCCGCCATTTGCATCCCTGCAGGGCTGCTCAGAGAAGGACAGATAATGAAGCTGAAGCTCCAATATTTTGGCCACCTAATGCGAAGAGAAAACTCCCTGGAAAAGACCCTGATGCTGGGAAAGACTGAAGGCAAAAGGAGAAGGAGATGGCAGAGGATGAGATGGCTAGATAGCATCACGGATGCAATGAATATGAACTTGAGCACGCTCCGGGAGAGAGCGCAGGACAGGAAGGCCTGGCGTGCTATGGTCCATGGGGTCACGAAGAGTCGGACATGACTGAACGACTGAACAACAACAAGGGCTGCTCAGAGGCCAGATGTCCGGCAGCTCTGCGGCTTGGCCGCGAACCGGAGCCGGCCGGGCAGGATTCCGGGGGGGAGGATCAGATCGCCTTCCCCCCCGTCGAGGATTCTGGGGGGAGGGACGGAGCACCTCCCCCCCCACCGCAGAAACAGAACGGAACGGAAGGTAAGTGTTCTGTCCATCCCTAGCTGAAGCTCTCTGGGTGGTTCACAAAAATTAATAAAACATTAAAATACATTCTATAAAGTACAAAACCATTCCTGTAAGGACATAAAACAGACAACACACACAACAACAAGATATATCTAAAACAATTTAAAACAATCAGTCAGAGACCATCCAGGACCTCATCAAAAGACTCCTTATATGCTGCCAAATGCCTGAGAAGAGGGCAATTTAACCTGGTGCCCAAAAGATGACAGTGTTGGCCCCAGGCAGGCCTCATCAGGGAGATCATTCCATAAATGGGGGAGGGGGTCAGGTAGGATTTTTTTCCGTGCCCTGCCCCTGCGTGGAGAAGCCAGGGATCGAACCTGGGACCTTCTGTATGCAAAGCATATGCTATATCACACTGAGCTATGGCCCCTCTCCTGTGATTTTTTTCCTTCAAATTTCAGACTGATGCAGAAATGGGATGGAATGGGTTTATGACTTAATTCATGCAGCAGTGAGAAGGACCAGAAAAAGTCTGATTCACCCATCCCTAGTTTGTGCTGCCCTTCATTCCAGTCCTCCCAAATTCCAGTTTGAGGAGAATTCCTAAAATTAATTCCAGAGCTAGAACATTTGCTAACACTTTCAGTTCCTTCATCTTATTTGCATCTTCCCCCACCCACGGCTGTTACCAAGATGTATGTAAGCATTGTCAAACACTGCAAAAAGCAAAGACAAAATCCAATCTTAATATATGAACAGTTAATGTTTAGCAGTGTTTTATATATGCTGTTCGCAGCATTTGTCACTGTACATGTGAATATACTTGATGTGGAAAGGGGACGATATGAATGAACTGAAGGACATGAATGCTGCATCAAACTGTGGATGTACAGCTCACTGCACAAGGCCTGGAAATTTAAAAACTGGAACAATAGATGATTTCTAATACACCAGTTCCACTTTGGAAATGTGGTAGAACTCCAAAATCTTGCGAGAAATTCATATGGAGAGAATTTTGTAAGCATTTCCTAGTCAAAATTGACTATACCAGGGATTAGGCTGATTAACAGAGCAGAAGATGCTGGTGTAAGACATTAATTTTCATGTGGAGGCCCTTGAAAGCAAGCAATCCTCACACACACACACATACCTGAAACTGAAGTGGTAAAGCTCCATGAGAGGATGGCATAGTCTCAGCCAGTGATTTGACCAGAGGAGGCTGGTAACTCCGATTTTGGTGGGGCGATGAATCGATTCTGGGTTTCTGTCAGAACCAGCCGGAACTCTAAATAAGCTATCCAAGGTGCTGAACTTATTTTGGAGGTAGGGTATTATTTTGGATAATAGCTTGGTGTCAAAATAGGTTTATGAACATTTGTCATCCACAGTCCAACCTGCAGATGTCTTTTTGTCTCTAAAAGGGGGGAAAACATACACTTAAAATTGTTTTTCTCTCTGGAATGCACCTGGAAATACCAGATGGCATGTATATATTTAAGTTCTCCTGGGGGGGGGGGACACGCCTGCACATTCCTTATAATAGAGTTATCCCTATCCTAATCTCTTAAATGTTATTGGAAAACACAAGGACAGCTTGTGTGGAAGGAGGATCTCTGCAACATGCTGCCAGTGTAGCAGCTATTTTGAAGATGTTTTGATACAGCACTTGTCTATTTAGACTACCCAAGCTACAAAAGTCTTCTAACCAGGGCCGGCCCTACTATTAGGCAGAATGAAGCAATTACTTCAGGTGGCAGATGTTGGGAGGTGGCAGCAAGATGGTGGAGAGAGACCTGTGTGCAATGTGGCCTGCTCTGCATGTTAAGATTGCTGTCTTCGGGTGCAATCAAGGATGCTGTCCCATCATTAGTGTTGAAGATGCCAGTCCAGTCAGCTTTTGTGAATGATGGGAGGGGTTGCCATCTTATTTGCCTCAGGTAGAAAATGACTTGGGCCAGTCCTGCTTCGAACATACCAACACTGTGGGAGAGATAAAAGACTGATCTAGAAAAAATCATCTATCACAGCATTACTGGGATTACAGGGTGCAGATGGGGGATCTCATGTTTGAATTGTTTGGAGTACTAGTTCCCCTCTAGTCAGCACTGATTAGGCCTCATCTTGAGTTTTGTGTCCAGTTCTGGGCACCACACTTTAAGAAGGATGCAGACAAACTGGAGAGGGTTCAGAGGAGGGTAACAAAGATGATCAGGGGACGGGAAACAAAGCCCTAGGAGGAGAGACTGAAAGAACCGGGCAAGTTTCGCCCTGAGAAGAGAAGACTGAGGGAAGATAGGATAGCACTCTTCAAGTGTTGCAGAAATATTGCAATATATTGCTGCTACACAAGTACTTGAACGGTTGTCACAGAGAGGAAGGCCAGGATCTCTTCTCGATCATCCCAGAGTGCAGGACACGGAATAATGGGCTCAAGTTACAGGAAGCCAGATTCCGGCTGAACATCAGGAAAACCTCCTGACTGTTAGAGCAATAAGACAATGGAACCAATTACCTAGGGAGGTGGTGGGCTCTCCCACACTGGAGGCATTCAAGATGAAGCTGGACAGCCATCTGTCAGGGATGCTTTGACATGGATTCCTGCACTAAGCAGGGGGTTGGACTCGATGGTCTTATAGGCCCCTTCCAACCCTACTATTCTATGATTCTATGAATTCACCTGCATAAAAAATACTGCCTGCATGTAAAAACGGTGGTATCAGTTCTATGTCACTTTATTATGTGTTCCCCATAAGTCGATTCTGTCCCATTTCTGTATTAATCTGCATTTTAAAAAATCTGCACAAAAATGGGCATATAATTACATATTGTAAACCTATTTTTTTCTCAAAATGCACATTTCAAAACATTTTTTCCTCTCAAAACACATGTTTTAAAATGTATTTAGTGGCTGCTAAAAAAGCTAATGCAATCTTGGGCTGCATTAAAAGAAGCACGGTGCCCAGATCATGCGAAATAACAATTCTGTTCTATTCTGCACTGCTCAGCTTGCACTTGGGAGTGCTGTCTCCACTTCTGGCTGCTATATTTTAAGACAGACACTGACAAACTGGAGATGTTCAGAGAAGGATAACCACTACCAGGATGGTGAGGGGTCTGGAAACCAAGTTCTACGAGGAATGGTTGAAGCAGCTGGATATGTTTAGCCTGGAGAGGACATGAAGGGGAGATATTGTAGCAGTTTTCATACATATATTTGTATCTTCAAATATCTGAACAACTTCATGCAGAAGATGGAGCAGAATTGTTAGCTGTTGTTGCAGATAGCAGGACTAGAGCCAATGGAGGAAATTGCAGGGGAGCAGATTTGGGCTAAACATTAGGAGAAACATGGCGGTAATTGCTGGTTGACAGTGGAACAGACTGCCCCAGGAGGTGGTGGGGACTCCTTCACTGGAGGTATTTAAGAAGAGGCTGGGCAGCCATCTGTCAGGGATACTGTGGTAGCATCCTGAACTGCTGATCCTGCATTGAGCAAGGGCTTGGACTACATGACCTCCAAGGTCCCTTCCAACTCTTTGATCCTAACCCCTATCTCCAAAATAGTTTTAGCACCTTGGACAGCTCCTTTAGAGTTCTGGCTGGTTCTGGACGAAACCCAGAATGGATTCACAGCTCCACTGAAATTGGAGCCACCAGCCTCCACTGGCAGCCATGTGTCCTCTTTTAAAGTCCTTTATTTGAGGGTGTTCTCTGTTGGCACGGCTGTCCTGTCTAGTTCCAGTTTAAAGGCAAAGAACCATAAAAAGGGAGAGCAGGGTCTCATCCACAGTAAGCACCTGGGCAGCAGACAGAACAGGCTACCCAGTCACGGTCTTCCCCACTATGGTGAAATTGAATTTCTATTCAAACTATAATAATTATTTCTAAATGTGAACAAACACACACACACACATACATGCATATATATATATATATATATATATATATACACACACTGCATAAAGGGCACATATAAATCAACATAAACATATATATATATATATATATATATATATATGTTGATTTATATGTACCCTTTATGCAAATTTGTGTCCTCTTTTGCTCTCCTTTTTGGGGTGGGGGTGATGCATTTTCTCTTTGTTAGCAATGCATACCTATTTTTGCTACATTTGACCTTTTCAATGTTCAACTTAAAAAGCTGCTAGCTACAAAACTCACAGCAAGACATTGAAATATTTCCAAACTTTATAAAGTTGATGATGGTCTCTCGCTAGTGCAAATTACAATATGTGCATGTTTTTTGAGATATTCAGGTATAGGGCATGCCACCCCACTCTAGATATATATTTAAAACATATAGACACACACACCCTAAAATACTTGGAGCGTTCACTCATTTTTAATTATCCCAATTATAGGTGTAAGAAATCTGTTTTTTCCATGTGTGCATTTAAAAAAGGAAAAAAAGAGGGCCTTGTATTGATGTACATCTGTCGCAAAAAGTACAAATCAGAACTACAGAACGCATTTGCATTTCCTTCAGTGACACCATGCACGCAGGAGAAAGGAAGAACTATTAGCAGATTTCAAACAGCATGTGGATTGCTTTTATAACACAGCCTGATTGCCTGTCTCTTTACACCTACACAGCTTATGTTCTTTGCTGGAACAATTTAAATAATTTTTTTTAAAAAATGCCCTCCGGATTTCAACTCCTAAAGAAAAACTTGCTGAAAATATCTCTGCAGTCAGTACCTACAAAACCATTGTGAAACTAATGCTGTGGTCCTTTCAAACACAAACACTGCTGTCTTTGATCAGTGTTTACCAAAAGCTCCCTCCCCAAAGTTGTTCACCTGGCACCTACTTCGTACCCCCATGCTTTTTAATCTTTTCCAGCTCTCATTTGTTTTTTGAGTGTAGGAAGTGGATTGCCAATATTTTTGTGCTTCTTTTATCTTTTACTGCTGATCAGTTTCATACTATATATTTTTAACTTGTTTTTATTCTTGATATAAACCACTCTGAGAACTTGGTTATAATAAGGTGGCATATTTTATCTAAAATAAATGCATCATGCAAAAAATAGTGGCATTGCATCAGCTAGGCCCAGCCATGGAGGGTGTGGGAAATAGGTACATTTGATGGAGTCTGAGCTCCTGCCATGAAACGTGGCCCAGAAATATTTTAAATAAAAATTAAATAAATTAATGGCCAGAGCTGCAAGCCTACTATACAGAAATATGACCTGAGAATTGTTATGCAAACGTCTTTCCCTGTATCTAGACCAGTCTTCCCCAACCTGGTTTCCTCCAGGCATTTTGGACTGCACAGGAACATAACAAGCTGCCTTATACTGAGTGAGATCATTTGTCCATTAAGGTCAGTATTTTTGACACTGTCAGTGGCTCTTCAGGGTTTCAAGCAGAATTCTTTTCTAGCCCTACCTGGAGATGCCAGGGATTGAACCTAGAACCTTCTGCATGCAGAGCAGGTGTTCTACTGCTGAGCTACAGCCTCTTCCCCATATCCTTTCAACTCCTTCAGTCCCAGCCAACATGGCTAATGGTCAGAAACGCTGGGAGTCATAGTCCAGAACATCTGACGGGCACCACGTTGGGGAACACTGATATACCAGGTGGCCCAAAGGTATGTAGTTGTTTAGAATGTTGATGGGAGGGGGAGAGAATGTGTGAGTAGAAGATGTGTGGGTGGAGTCAGAATGACAGTTGGGAAGAGTGAGTGACAGGGCGTGACAGTTGATGGAATACATTTCAAGCACTTACGAGATTAAACAGTGTTAAAAAATGTAAATGTAATAAACAATGTAATAAAATGCAAATAAACTATACTGTATACCTACTTTTGGGCCACTCTGTATATGAATAGTCCAGATCTTATAAGAACGGATCTTAGAAAAGAATAAACATTTTGGACAGTGAGTTGCTGGATGAGGCCCTCCTCAAGCATAAAGGGAGTGGGAGCATGGAGAGATAGAGATAGAAGGAACAAGGAGAGAACAGAGAGAGGGAGAGGGAGGGGAATACTGGGAGTTATAGGCCTTTTCTCTATCTAAACTTGTATAGGATTGTGCCCTAAGGGTTCATTTTAAAAGTTTTTTTCTTTCTTTAAAATAGCATTGCTTTAAACAAAGAGTTTATCGCTCAGGCACACCTAAGGCAGCCTTCTTTTGGGAAGCCCCTAGGAAGAGGAAGTGTTTGGGCTGAAAGTAAACGGAGACGGAGGATTTTGATTTAAAAAAATATATAAATATCTATGAAAAATAGCGATTCTTACGGAAGTTATGCAGACTCATGGAGAAGTTATGCACCAGAATTACAGTTGTTGGTACGGATTTATCTTCGTAATTTTTGGAGCAGAAAAAAAAGAGGAGAATTCCGGGGGCTTGTGAACGGTGGAACGGAGCACTGGCCGCAAACCGCGGAAGTCAAGCGGCACCAAAGGTACACAATTCGAATATCCCTATTTCAGCCTAGTGCTGTGCCAAAAATGACACCCCCATTTTTTTTACCATTCTCATTCAATTTGATAGAAAAGAAATGGCTTTCTAAAAGAAATTTAATGGTGAAGACATTTGGGGGAAATTCTCATGGGTTGCGTTTGGGTTTCTTGGGCTTACCTTACTTAGGAGGTAGCTGAGAAGTGTGCGTGAGTGTGCTGTCTGTCATCATACAGTAATCTCTGTGGCATCCTGTAGCCTCCTTGGCTTCCCACACTTCAATTAAAGCCATCATGAGGAAGACATCATGAGGCAATTCCTCCCATAGGGCTTTTTCTGATCAGGATGTGCAGGCAGCCTGGGAGGCTAGCTGAGACTGGGTAAGTTCAACAACACCACAAAAATTATAAAACCTCCTGAAAGAGGCAGAACAAGGGAAGCCTCTTTCAGAGCGGGGGGGGGGGACTTTCAGGAAATTGGAGGACAGATTTGGGCAGAGCACGAACTCCACCTCATCCCTGGAGCTGGACACAACAGGGCCCCTACCACCTGCATGGCAGTGGATGCAACCTGGGGGCCAGCCTGCCAAGAAAGTTGATGCTGTTGCAGCACGAAAAACCCCAAACCCCCTAGGAAAAAAGAAAGGAGCTGTGCTACAAACCCTGCCAATGGGGAGCCCTACCCTGGAGAAACTGTTGAGAATTTCTCCTCCCCATGGAGAAGTTCAGTTAAATTGTCTCCAAAATTTCTCTGCCCACAAGTAAGGTGGAGAATTTCAAGAGGCCATTTGTGCACAGCTCTATTTCAGCCGAACCACTCCCCCCACCCGCCCTCTGAGAAGAAACAAAAGGGAAGGGGTGAAATGATTCAGGGGGAGACAAAAGAGTTTAGGGTAAGAGAAGGGGAAAGGACATCCAATTCCAGCATGAAGGTCCATACCTTTCCCTGTTCCTTTCTTTTGAACTAGGGGTGTTGAACGTATTTCAGCCAGAGAACCAAATTCCATTTCAGAGAAGCATTTCAGCCTTTTAGAATGGGGAAAAAAGCCACAAAAGCAGGATAACCACCAAAGACTTGGTGGTCAGAAAAAGGGTATGGGGCTAGGGGAAGGTGGCATGGCCATCTGGGGAGCCCTGGGGAGCCAGAACTAAGGCCCCAGGAGGGCCCCAGGGAGGATTTGGCCCTGGCCCTAGGGTTCTGATTCCCTGTTTTAAACCTTTATGACTTCTTCCATTTAACAGATGTTTTAAGACAGCAGCTTCACTGCCAGCTTTGGCCGACAGCATGGCCACAGCAGAGGGGCATGGGATGCCACCAACCTCCATCCCAGAGTGCCTCTGCACCTGTCCAAGGATGCCATACAATGTTGTTATGTTCACTGAGCTTGCAGCATGGCACACTAACTTGAGTGACTTGGAGGCACGCATTCTGGAGATGCCTTGATACGATGCCCTTGGTTTGCTCCTACACTCACAGTTAGGGGTGTCGCAAGAGTCCGAGTTGGGGGTGGAGTCCAGGAGACTCCCCGCTTCGCGGCCTCCCAGACTCCAGTCTGCAGATCGCCCCACTTGCCTGACTCAGTGTGGGCTGAGTCAGGCAAGCACAGTAGTCCCCACTGCCTCGCCGAGCCACCATTTTGCATAAAACGGCTTGCAATTTTGCATAAATGGCCCCTTTATGCCCACTGTTTAAGTAAAGAGTCTGTTTATGTGAAAAGAACAAGCCACCATTTTACACAAAATGGCAGTTCAGTACTCACCAGGCACCCACAGACTGTCCAGCAGAGAGTACAGGTGAGCGGCCAGTGGCGGTCCATCGAGCAGTGCGTGAGGCAGACCCTGGTGAGTTTGCCCATCTCTGCTTACAGTTCTTGACTTCCTGTGGTCTGAACTGTAAGTACTAATCTGAAGGGAGAAGGAGAATGGATGTATAGAGGACCCTGCCTTGGATCAGAAAGTTATAATTATAATTTTCTAGTCCCTTCCAGTCCCATAACTCCATATTATATCTTAAATCTAAAGTTGCCATCTTTCATAATTAATTTGAATTTCTTTTCTCAATGCACCTCCACTTTTTGCAAACTTTGATTGCAAGAGGATAAGAGATAAAAAAAAAAATTCTGCTGTTCTGCAAAGCGGGGGAAAAAACATTGTTTTTTCTGTGCCAAGGCATAAAGCTTCTCTGTTCCTCTGGAAGGAAGGTAAGGTGAATACAGCTGCTTCTCTGCAATAAATGTATCTTTTATTTTCTGTTCTGTTACTGTACATTGGTTGCTATTAATTTTAAACTTTCCTTGCATTTTGTAGGCAATAAAAAGAGCAATAAAACTGTTCTTTTCTGCAAAATGTGCAGTTCTAATGCCCTGTTTTTAATAGAGACCTGCGTGCTTTAAGAGGTATGTGCAGCTATTTCCCTGCTTTTAAACACAGTTGTATGTAAGCCATGACAGCCACATATTCCATAAAGCAGAGCGCTAGTGTATTACATGGGCAGTGCCGCACTCCATTATCCCTAGCAGCCTTGGTAATTGGCAGTGCAATGTGGATGAGCCAAGAAATTCATAGCAGAGCCATTAAAGTAATTCAAGAGTCCAGGTCTGCACACCCTGCTGGTATGATGCTGCCAGAAAGAGGGAAAGGGGTCACAGAGAGGTTTATATCAGAAAAGCAAAGGGGTGGTGGTGGGGCTGCTAACACCACTGGGGCTCCTGGAAGATATCAACACTAATTTTGCTGGGCTGCAAGCAGCCCTGGCCGTGGCTCTGGTTGTAAACTAAAGTGCCATCTGGATCAATGGGGTGATTGTGCTTGGTCCAAAGCCAATGTTCAACTGCCCCGGTGAAAACAATAAAACCCTTAATCATCCAATTTGAGCACCGTACTCAGCAAGCTTGCTAAAGTTCTGTGACCCCAATTATTTGGAAAAAAACTTCCGTCGTTTTCCCGACCTAACCCAAAGGCTCAGGAAAAAATGCCGGCACCCTTCCCAGTTGGACCCTCGCATCCTTCAAAGCCCACCCTATCAGCCGGCCCTATCACCCAAAACACACTCCTCTCTTTCCCTTCACTTACCTGTCAACTGGCAGTGGTGGCAGAAGCAGCAGCAGAACCCAGTGAGATGGGAGGAGTGATACTGGGCATGTTTCGCCTTGAGAAGAATGAGGGGAGATATGATAGCACTCTGCAAGTACTTGAAAGGTTGTCACAGAGAGGAAGGTCAGGACATCTTCTCAATCATCCCAGAGTGCAGGACACAGAATAATGGGCTCCAGTTACAGCAGGCCAGATTCCAGTTGACCATCAGGAAAAACTTCCTGGCCATTAGAGCAATACAACAATGGAACCAATTACCTAGGGAGGTGGTGGGTTCTCCCACACCAGAGGCATTCAAGATGAGGCTGGAGTCTGGACAGCCATCTGTCAGGGATGCTCTGACTTGGATTCCTGCATTGAGCAGGGGGTTGGACTCGATGGCCTTGTAGGCCCCTTGCAACCCTACTATTCTATGATTCTATGATTCTATACCCTTTCCCTCCACCTTTTTCCATTCTCCTGTCCTGACACACTGCAGAATGTCATGCTGGGGGATGAAGTGTGAGGGATCACAGGAGAACTACACCTCCCATGAGCCCCCAGACATTATGCCCCAGCACGCTCTTACCCAGTGAGTCAGCGTGACTGAGAAGAAAGGAGAGACACAAAAAACCTTCATCTTCCTCCTCTTCTTTCCCCATATTCCACCACGGCTGCTTCCACCACTGTTGGACTGGACAGACAAATAAAGTGAAGGACGGGTATGTACAAGAAGCATACAGGGAGAGCTTTCATGGACACGGAGGATTGACAAGAACAAAGAAGGTGAAGCCTTGTGTATGTTGGGCATTGATGAATCTGTCAGGTTTGGTTTCTCCCACATTCAGTTCTTTTTAAATCTCAAGTTCTGTCCCAAATATGAAGAAAATTGCAAATTTGGGTAAATTATTGTCAAGAACCAACCGAAACAAAATTCTTGCTTATCTCTAGATGTAGCTACTACGAGACTGAGCTACCAGTTAGAAAGTCCCTGGTTTGGATCTTTCCTCTGCCGCAAACTCAGTAGGTATCCTTAGAGAAATCACTCCCTCTCTCGGCCTCAGCCTCTGCATCTGTAATATGGGGGTAATAATGCTCAATCGCTGCGAAAAGGGAACTGGTTCCAGGTTTTAAGATGTACTCAGCAAACTGCCTTCTGGTGCATTCTCTGGTGGGTGCCGGGTAGCAGTGCTCCAATGGAGACACCATTTTAAATTCCCACAGTGCTCCCAGCATGTCCAGGACACCTGTTGCTCATTGGATCAGAGTGCTGGTCAACAGGGGGTCCATGGCAGGTATCAGTGGTGGGCCCTACTGGTGCTCTGGGGGCCCTGGCAGCTGCCGGATTATGTTGTGTGCAGATGCCAGGACTGCTTATAGGTAGAGATGTCTGTCACTAGGAAATCTGTTCCATTCAAGCCCAACATGTTTCTGCAGTGTGTCTGTTCTGGTAATTGGGGGCAGACTGAATTGGATTTTTTTTCAGCTTCCAGGAAACTGAAAAAAGTACAGGCTGAAGGGGCAGGATTGCAGCTTGAGATCGACAGGCATATGGTCAAGGAACACCTCATTACTTTGAATGAGTTCAAATCTCCAGGGCCAGATGAACTGCATCCTAGAGTCATAAAGGAACTGGCAGAAGAACTCTCAGAACCGCTGTCTATTCTCTTTGAGAAATCATGGAGGACGGGGGAAGTGCCAGATGACTGGAGGAGGGCTAACGTTGTCCCTATCTTCAAAAAGGGTAAAAAGGAGGAACCTGGGAACTACAGACCAGTCAGTCTGACATCAATCCCTGGGAAAATTCTGGAGCAGATCATAAAGCAATCCATCTGGAAGCACCTTGACAACAATGTCGTGATTACTCGAAGCCAACATGGATTTGTCAAAAACAAGTCCTGCCAGACAAATCTGATCTCATTTTTTGATCAAGTCACCTCCCTTGTAGACTGTGGGAATGCTGTAGACATCATATACCTCGGCTTCAGCAAAGCTTTCGACAAAGTGCCCCATGATATCCTGATGAGCAAACTAGCTCGATGTGGGCTAGATGAAACAACGATCCGGTGGATCCACAGTTGGCTACAGAATCGGACTCAAAGAGTGCTTATCAATGGGACCTTCTCAAGCTGGGGAGAGGTAACGAGTGGGGTACCGCAGGGCTCAGTCCTGGGCCCAGTGCTCTTCAACATTTTTATGAATGACTTGGAGGAGGAGGTGCAGGGAATGCTGATCAAATTTGCAGATGACACAAAATTGGGAGGGATAGCTAATACTTTGGAAGACAGAAACAAAATTCAAAGTGATCTGGATAGACTGGAGTGCTGGGCAGAAAACAACAGAATGGCATTTAATAGGGACAAATGCCAAGTTCTGCACCTAGGAAAAAGAAACCAAATGCACAGTTACAAGATGGGGGATACGTGGCTCAACCACACTACGAGCAAGAAGGATCTTGGAATTGTTGTCGATCACAAGCTGAATATGAGCCAACAATGTGATGTGGCTGCAAAAAAGGCAAATGCTCTTTTGGGCTGCATTCATAGAAGCATCGCTTCCAAATCCCGGGAAGTACTAGTTCCCCTCTACTCAGCACTGGTTAGGCCTCATCTGGAGTACTGTGTCCAGTTCTGGGCACCACAATTTAAGAAGGATGCAGACAAACTGGAGGGGGTTCAAAGGAGGGCAACAAAGATGATCAGGGGACTGGAAACAAAGCCCTATGAAGAAAGACTGAAAGAACTGGGCATGTTTAGCCTTGAGAAGAGAAGACTGAGGGGAGATATGATAGCACTCTTCAAGTACTTGAAAGGTTGTCACAGAGAAGAAGGCCAGGATCTCTTCTTGATCATCCCAGAGTGCAGGACACGGAATAATGGGCTCAAGTTACAGGAAGCCAGATTCCGGCTGAACATCAGGAAAAACTTCCTGAGTGTCAGAGCAATACGACAATGGAACCAATTACCTGGGGAGGTGGTGGGCTCCTCCACACTGGAGGCCTTCAAGACGAGGTTGGACAGCCATCTGTCAGGGATGCTCTGACTTGGATTCCTGCATTGAGCAGGGGGTTGGACTCGATGGCCTTGTAGGCCCCTTCCAACCCTACTATTCTATGATTCTATGATTCTATGAAACGTTTGTGCATTTTGTTTGTCCTGGGTTCTACCATGTGTGCAAATTGTAATTTGTGCAAATTCAATTGTAATTTGAACAATTGGGGGGGGGCAGGTCAGGAAAAGGAGACCAGATTGCCCACTTAGCAAGCTTATCCTAGGGTTTTGAAGTATTGAACTGACATTTGTGAGTCCCCTGATTCCTGTCCACACATCCCCGAGTCTCAAGCAAGTGTTTTTCACACAGATCTAGCCTCCACCCCCTTTTGAGGGCCCTAAAATGGGAACTGCAAAAGGTGGTGAAGACTAGATCTGTATTAAAAGCACTTGCTTGAGACTCAGAAAGTGTTGACTAGAATCAGGGGACTCACAAACGTCTGTTCAACACTTCAGACCCTGAGGATAAGCTTGGTAAGTGGGCAATCTGATCCCCTTTCCCTGACTTGTCACCCCCGGAGTTGCACAAATTTCAACTTGTGCAAATGATGGAAGGGCAGGAGGAAATGTGCAAATTGCCAACATTACAAAAAAACCACAATGGAATAGGCATATTGGCTCGACTCGCTACCAAACAAGTTGATTCCAGAAGGGGAAAACGGAACGAAACCCACAGGGCCAAGCTGGAAAATATCTGTCAACCTTCACCCCCCAAACAGAATCTTTTGAAAACTGAAAAGTGTTATACAAAGGCTGAGTGTTATTAGTTCTCAAAGCAGAGAACTGCAACCGTGCCTCAAGATACTAAAGAGTTCCTGTAAGTCTCTGGATTAGGGATGGCGGAGAATTTCTCCACGAATCTCAGGGAGGCCGAATGCCAACGCATTCGCCCCCCCGAAATTGGCAGTGAAATTCTCCGCCACCCCCCCGCCACCCCCCCGGGATGGGACTTACCTCCCTCGAATGTCCCTCTCAGTGGTGGGTCCCGGCGGTGGTTCGACGGCGGTTTGGTGGGGGTGGGGGCGGCGGCCGGTCTTCTGACCGGCTGCCGCCGCTGCCATTACAAAGTGAATGTTAAAAAAAAAACAACACACACACGTGATAGGCTACGTAATGATTTACGTAGCCTATCACGGCTAGATTTCCAAAGTTGCCCTTATTTTCGCTGTAGTCTACGTAAATCTTTACGTAGACTACCCGGGCCCAAATAAGGAACGCAAATGGCGGCGCCCATGGGCGCCGCCATTTGCGTACGCGCTTTTTTTTCCCCCAAAGCCACCCGTGATAGGCTACGTAACGATTTATGTAGCCTATCGCAGCTGACTTCGGAAATCTAGCCGTGATAGGCTACGTAAATCGTTACGTAGTCTATCACGTGTGTGTTGTTGTTGTTTTTTACATTCACTTTTTTATATCACGGCCGGGGAGACGGGGCGCTTCTCCCCGGCCTGAATTTCGGCGGGGCGAGGCGGGGCGCGTCCCCCCCGGCCTGAATTTCAGCTGGGTGAGGCGGGGCACCTCCCCCCCGGCCTGAACTTTGGGGGGAGAACCGAAGTGCCTCCCCCCCACCACGAAGCAAGCTGCGGGACCAGGTAAGTGACTTTCGTACATCCCTACTCTGGATGACCCATTGTCCTCTTCTTGCCTCTACTATGTTTCTACGCTGGATGTGGTTATACCATTTCAGGCACAATCCTATGCATGTTTAGAGAGAGAGAAAAGTCCTACAACTCCCAGCATTCCCCAGCCAGCACTGTACTGGGGAATGCTGGGAGTTGGAGGACTTTTTTCTGTCTAACTATATAAGGTTTGCGCCTTTAATTACTTCCAGTGCAGAGATCCAGTAGGATGACCTATGCTCACACAGGAGTGTATGTTGCAAGTTTGCAACTCTTTGTGGATCACTACTTTGTGGGCTTCCCTCCTCCTCCTCCTTGGTGATTCAACTAAAATCACCAAGGAGGTGAGTGTATAAAAGGAGAGAAAGTTAGCACTCCCCTTGATAAGAATGGAAGAGGTCCCAGTGGCCTCTTACAATTAAGGCATTGCCACTTACTTCCTGGCATCTAACCAGGTATTTTTTTGAGAGCCAGTGTGGTGTAGTGGCCAGAGTGCTGGACTGGGAGCTGGGAGATCCAGGTTCTACTCCCCATTCGGCCATGGAAGCTCACTGGGTGACTTCGGGCCAGTCACAGACTTTCGGCCCGACCTACCTCACAGGGTTGTTGTTGTGAGGATAAAATGGAGAGGAGGAGGATTGTGTACGCCACCTTGGGTTCCCTAAGGAGGAAAAAAGGTGGGATATAAATGTAATAAATAAATAAATAAGCCAGCCAGCCACTGATACCCTGGCTTCTCTGTGCTAGACCACCCCATCTGAATACCAAACAAAATACCACAGTATGGCAGGGGTAGACAAACCTTTGGGGCCTGTGAGCATATTTGGCAATTTGAGAATTTGCCATGGGCTCCACCACAAAATGGCTGCTGAGGAAGGTGTGGCTACCCACAAAGGAGAAATAACCTGCCCAAAAGACTGAGTAGAAGGCAGAGGTGGGCTCTGACCCCTAACACACTAAATAACTGCTTTGAACCCTCCGTTTTCAACACCAATGGAAACCTATTTCATAGAAGGCAAACTCTCTCTCCCTGCCCCACCCCCCACTCTGCCAGTCAACTCATTCCCCCTAATTCTTTCTCTCACATCTTGGCTTACCACCCATAGATACTCTCTGTCTCTCTCTCTCACACACACACACACACTCATATACTCCCAGCCAGCCATCCTCCATCTATTCACACACATGCACAGAAGCAACCTATTGTTGTTGTTGTTCAGTCGTTCAGTCGTGTCCGACTCTTCGTGACCCCATGGACCATAGCACGCCAGGCCTTCCTGTCCTGCGCTCTCTCCCGGAGCGTGCTCAAGTTCATATTCATTGCATCCGTGATGCTATGATAGATAGATGGCTAGATAGCATCACGGAAGCAACCTATGCACGCATGCAAAATACATCTCCCCCCTTCTCATCACTGAAAGCACATGAAAAACCTCACTCACTCTTTTTCAAGCCCCCCCTCCACCCCAAACCCTTTCTCCTTCCCTTTTTCTCAGACACATGCAACCCCCATCCATTCAGACATGCAAGTACACAACCTGCCTTCAGCCACATGGGTTACTCTCCGCCTGCAGCCACCCACCATCCATTCCTAAGAATGTCTCTGAGCCCCACATCTCTACCAGAGGCATTCATGGAAAATGAAGATGGCAGTGGCGGGAGGCCCTCACTTTGCTTTGAAGCAGTTGCAAGTGCCGTTAAGAATATTGAATTAATTATTATTGTGTAAAAAAAAAAAAAAGTGGCAAGGGTAGGCAGGCACCTTGGCAGGTACCACGAAAAGTGCCTGGTGCCTGTGGGCACCATGTTGCCTACTCATACCTTATGGGGACAAGGAACAAATGAAGAACAAAAATGGAGTATTGTGAAAATGCTTGCTCTCTACTGGAAAGCCCTCAGCAAGAAACAGCAATATCATTTGGCTCATGGAGGAGAATGCTATCAATGGCTACTGGTCCTGATGGCTAGATGCTACCTCCATTATCAGAGGTAGTATGCCTATGTACACCAGTTGCTGGGGAACATGGGTGGGAGGGTGCTGCTGCACTCATGTCCTGCTTATGGCCTTCCCATGGGCTGGTGGTTGGCTACTGTGTCAACAGAGTGCTGGACTAGATGGACCTTTGGTCTGATCGAGCATGGCTCTTCTTATACTCTTATATTCATATGTACTTATTTGATGTTACTGTTGTTGTTTTTCGATGTTGCTGTTGGTAACACTTCCCTTTTATTTTATGTTTAATTTCTGGAAGCTGTTTTGCCATTCTAGAGATAAAACTAGCAACTCAGCCCAGGTGACTTGGAGTCCAATGAATGAATCAAGCTTATCAAAGGTGATCTGTAATGGTAAGAATTCTGGTGGGTGCTGCAAGCGGTGGGAGATCCACCAGAATAGTACTCCTTACATCTATTTCCCCCCTCCCCCCGAGTAGTTTTTATTTTTGCTTAATAGCCTTCTCTTTGGAATAATGCTGCAGAGCAGCAGGAATAAGGAATGGTTAAAGCCATCTGTTCATTGACAGTCATTTAATAAAAAGTTACTTGCAGTAACTTGCAGTGGTAGCTGGAGGGGAAATCAAATAATAGAAATGAATTCAGACCAGCAAATCAAAGCAGTAGTTTCATTAGCGCCCATCAAAACAAATGGTTGGGCTGAGGGGCTTTGCGGTCATCACTGCCTCTCCAGTCTTCTGCAGCCACAATAGCCTCCAAAAGAAATGTGGCAATTACTCATATTAGGCTCTGTCATAACCAATCAAACATGGCTGTGGAAGGGAAGATTCTGAAGATATACATGAACAAATTATGTAACCTAGAGGACACTCCTGAATGTGAGAACGGCCTGAAGACATTCAAAGTATGAAGCTAAGCAGCCCTCGGTATATATGCAACACCTATGGGAGACCCCAAAGTAGGGATGTGCAAATCAGCAAAACTCAAGTTCGCTGAAGTTCTCCTAATTCCATCTTGAAGCTTATTCTGACTCAAGACCATATCAGAGTGCGAGGTTTGGGGGGTGGGGGGTTCCGCATGAAAATCTGTGTATATTTCCATGTGTATTTTTCCAAACGAATGCATCTTTGAAATGTACCCATTTTAGAAATGTACGCTGTTGAACACATTTTTCTTTTTGGTCCACGAATCACAATGCAAGCTCAGAAATGTATGGACTTTTACTGTAGATTAAGTCCGAGTCCATGTTCAGTCTGGACTGTGGGAACTGGGTAAAATCTTTATCAAAAATAAACTGCAATGAATTTCTCATACATCCATACCAAAAAGCAATGACATTTAAGTCAGCCAGAGTGCTTTGGAGTAGGGATGGGAGAGAAATTTGCTCGGTTTGCATTTTAATGCCCTTAACTAATTTCACACTTCCAAACCTATACTCCAAGGGTGGGCATCTTCCAAACCTATACTTCAGATGTTTTCACCTACAACTTCCATGATCCTTCACTATTGGCAGTGGTGGATAGGGCTGACAGGAATTGTAGGCCAAAGCATCTGGAGGGCCACAAGTTGCCTACCCCCATTATACCCCAACCAAAATTCAGATCTCCTTTGAAATTCATGCTTCTCCTTTGTGATGGAGTTTTTGTACAGATTAAAAAAAATGTGTACAAAAATGCAGGTATCAAGAGAAACTGCACACAAAAATGTGTATATTCATGAAAGTAACGTTCAAAAATACATCATATTAGAGGAAATTCTTTGCAAAAAAAAATGTATATTAGGCAAAACTGAACACAAAAAAGGTGTATTGGGAAAAATGTGCACAAAAATGTGTACACATTTTGGTGTAAATCTTTTTTGGGGGAAATCCCACACTGATGTGGAAATGATAGAAACTGAGTATATAATGGAAAAAAGAATAGAAATGGAGTGAAATGGAAATGGACAGATTTGTCTAACCCTCCTTTCGAGGAAATGCAGGGTATAAATATGACAGATATAAAATCAAAATCTATATCAGGATTCCCTTAGCCCCCACTTTACTTCAGTGCCTAAACATACACAGACGAGAGGCTTCAGTCTAAAACTTTTAATCCTTTACTTCACAGGGTCATACAGCTGCAAATTCTCAGAGAACTCTCCATCTACAAAGGAATGCCTTCAAGGGATCTAAATGGAATTTACAAGAGTTGCCCACCATTTGAAGAAGGAGGCAGTCTCACTAGCCTAACTTAAGGGGGAGAGGTCCTTCACTTGTCGTGAGGCCTCTAAGCACAGCTTTTCATGCAAGACCAATCAAGTAGACCTTCTAAGTTCCACCCCTGTCTTCTCTCTTTTTGCTCTGCACCTGGCGTCTATTAGGTCAACCTCCTGTTTGCTGCCTCTCATGGGGGGAGGGGGAAGAGGGACCCTCAAGTTCAGCCATCTGTACGTTTATAACCTGAGAAGCAGGCCTACTCCTATCTGGACTAGCCTGGGAAAACTCCTTCCCCATGTCTGATGGTTCTCCTTCAGAATCTGAACTGCTATCCCACTCCCTGCACTCAGAAAAACCCCTGACAATCTATTTCTACAATCCGTTGTAAAAAAAGAAAGAAAAAGTTTTGCTACTCCTAACGTTTAAGGCAATCACAGAAAGATAAGAAGCTGTGTTATAACAGATCAGACCACTAGGATATTAAAGCTGCAATCCTGTGCATGTTTAGACAAAGGCCTGCAACTCCCAGCATGCCCCAGACAGCTTGGCTGGCTGTGCATTCTGGGAGTTGTAAGACTTTTTTCTGTCTAAACGTGCACAGGATTGAGCCCATAGCCTAGTCTGTGTTTTTTCCTCTGGCTGACAGTAGCTTTCAAGGATCTCAAAAAGAAATTTCAGGGATTGAACCCGGAACCTTGTGCATGCAAAGCGTGTGCTCCTTCAACGAGCCTGTGGGAATTGAACAGATTTAGGGATGGGTGAAATTTTCATTTCAGATTAGTTTCAATACAAATTTACCAAAATTGCAAAGTCCTCTATATTCGAGACAAAAAGAAATTGAGGGTTAAAAAAATCAAATGTGCGAGAAACCAAAACTGATAGATTCAGACCCAGAGCTTTGAGTGCTTTGCTCTTAAAAGTCTGGGTTTGAATCCCTCTTCAACCATGTTTGTTGTGCTGAATTATGGTCGCCACGTCTCGTTTCTGACTGGCTCCTTGTCTTTAACAGCTATATGGCAGACACATCTTGGTCCTCTTCATGTGGGGAATGTCTGTGCTTCTCGAATTTGGCTGGTGCAGATATTTGGCTGGTGGGTATTTCACTGGATATCTCTTTTGATAAGAATTTACTTAAATTCACAATGTTTCGGAAATAAAATATCCGCGATTTTACTTGCGGTACCAAGGACTTAATCAAAAAGCTATTACAACTTATTACTAGTTTAATTCTGGGCCCATAAAGCACTGTAAACTCTCCTGTGCTATTTATAACATCCAGCCTTTCTCTTTCACTCCCTGTATTTGTTCCAACATGAAGGTGATGGGAAAATGCATAAACAGGTTGGGTCGAGCAAAACTGGCGTTTCGTCCAGGTGTATATTGTAGTTCTGCAACAATATAAGAAAAAGCAATAATTACTACAGAAAGTGAGCACAGAGTAGGGATGTACGGACTGTGTGAAATCCGCTCCGTCTGTGTTTCACGGATTGTCAGATGCCTTTTGTTCCGTCGTCCATTCACAGACGGATGCAAATATTTTTTTTGTCACGTGGAAAAAATACATAAATAATTATGTAAGTATTTACATAAGTATTCACATAATTTACCTTAGTACATAACATTTAGCATATTGTCCCCCATTCCATTCAACGTTTCCTCAGCAGAAACTTACATATTTTCTTACGAATATATATGCGTAAATTTTGGAAAAGAAAAAAAATCATCCAAAAGTCCACGGACTCCACACGGCCTGAGGGAGTCGCTCCGCAGTGGATTCCGCAGGTCGGATTCTTAGAAATCCGAGCTCGTTTTAGTCCATCTCGAATTTCTCCAGCATCCCTAGCAGAGAATTTCATGAATACTTCAATCCAATCCTCTGGTAGTGTCTAGGGATGGGTGAGAAATTTGTTTCAATGGTTTTCATAAGAATTTCCCCATGTTTGCAAAGTTCTCCATATTCAGGACCAAAAGAACTTGAGGTTAATACATTTCGAATGTGGGAGAAACCAAAACTGGCAGATTCATTCATCCTGGCCCAAGGATTTGAGTGCTTGGCTCCTAAAAGTCTGAGTTTGAATCCTTGTGTATTCAGCCATGTTAGTGCTGAATTAGGTTTGCAAGCTCTTTTTTTCTGACAGGCTCCTCATCTTTAACAGCTCTATGGAAGGCAGGTACATCATGTTACTCTCTATCCTGGGAACAGCTGTACCTACTAAGTTTGATTGGTATCAAGAGGTATGTGTATGAAATGAGAATTTCAGTTCCATTCATTTTTATCCAAACTTAACAAAATTCACAAAGTTCTTCATATTCAGGAGGAAAAAACCTTGAGATTTAAACAATTCAAATGGGGGAGAAAGTGAAATTGACAGATTTGCCCATTCTTAATTGGATTGTACCCATAGATTTTCTTATTGAATAACAGAAATAGTATCAATAAAAATGTATTGATAGACACTTTTAATAACTGTCACCAGATTGGGGGGGGGCGGGCAGTGGGAGAGAATATTAATAAAACATAACAGTATCCCTGTAAATGATGTACAATTAACTTCCTTTAAACTGGCACAAATTATACTAACTGCTTATGTGTAAAAATTTACATGGCAGATTCCTGAATAAATGGCCACAGTTTCCAAGGGGCATCAAAGTCCAATGTCTTTTGGCAATTAAACTTGAGAAAATATTCCTTCCAGTAAAATGAGCTGTGGAAAATGTACCACTTCAATGCTGTTTGAGAGGTCATTTTCGCACTACAGCAATTCGGTTTTCAAAAGAAGGAGAGTAATTTGGAGAGGTTAAAGGATTTTTTAAATTAATATTAATGCATACTCACTACAAAGTCAGACACTGACCCAGCTCAGACATAATGGGAAACCACAGTTTCCCACTACATGAATATACACATCCCCTCTCCCTGAGAGGAGGTTGGAAGCTTTCACTTCCAATTTCAAATCCTTCACACTGCCCTGTGATCCCTGAACACAGGGAACCATGGTTTGTTTAAACTGTGGTTTGAGAACAAGCCACAGTCTGAAACCATGGTTTGATCCTGGCTTGTTTTCACTAACCAGAGGGTTGTGTGTGTGTTTTCTCCACCATATTGGTTTGACAGGTTCTTTGAGGAAGAAATGGTGGTCACGAGCCAGTGGGTGCTGGGAGGAGCGTTCTGGATGGCAGTTTATGAGTTCTTCCCACTCCCAAATAGCTGGAAATGGTCCCAAATATGATATCACCACTTACAGATGGCCTAGTGAAATGGGTGGTGGGGCGGGGGGGGGGATGCTTTTGATGCAGCACTACTTTAAACTATCATGGCTTGCCCAAAAGAGAAAAAGGAGCTAGAAATTGTTTACAGGTCAGGACCTTATCAACTGCTGTATTAACAGTATGAAATGCCCCGTCAAGGGAAGCTTATCTGGTCTCTTTTTGCTTCCTCAATAAAATATGGCATCTGGGGGAGGCTTTGGAGACAAAGTGACAGCTGCTGGCTCTTTCTTGTTACCTTTGACGGAGATGGATTCCCACTTTTTTTTTAATGCTGCCCTTTGTTGTATTATTGCTGTCCTATTTTATCTTGGATCCACTGGCTTCTTATTATTATTGCTGTTTTTATGACTGCATTTATTAGTTGTATTTTTTTGTTTTATTTTAAGCAGCTTTCATGTTGTTTGTTTTAATAAAGGAAAATGAGGTGAAAATTCTTAAAATCAATCCATCCATCAGCCAAGAAAAATAGGTTTCTAAAGGAACTGAGGATACTTTCCTTCTTCACCCTAAGCCCTGTCACATGACAAGAGCTCCCAGGACTCTTCCTCAGAGAATCATGAAAGCAGAATAAGTTTGAAATGGGTTTACATTTCTGATAGTCTTTAGCAAGTCTATAGGACTTCAGCTTAAGTTTCCTTGGGGTCCCATTGACTCAAATGGGAGGGAAATAGCTATACCGGCCCCAGGGCTCGCATTGTTTGGGATCACTTTGGGGAGGGTGTTCTGGGAATGAGAGGGCTTTGGATCCTGTGGATCCACAACCAGTGGAAGCTGGTGGTTCCGCTTGCAGTGGGGCTGTGAATCCATTCTGGGTTTCAGTCAGAACCAGCCAGAACTCTGAAGAATCTGTCCAAGGAGCTGAACCTTATCCCCAAAATTGGTTCAGCACTTGGATAGCTCCTTTAGAGTTCTGACTGAACCCCAGAATGGATCACAGCCCCACCACAATCAGAGCCACCAGCCTCCACTGTTGATGACCACACCGAAATGCCCCCAGAACACCTGATTTTGTCCCCCAACACCAGGAGAAGACTGCCAGTGGGGCATCTAACCTGGAAGAGATTTCCACAAGCATACTGTGTGTGGGGGGGCTCCAGTATCGTTCAACCTGCAGACCTCCATCTTGGATGATGGAGCAATATTTACATCCCACTTCTTACACCCCCTCACCCAGTCTCCCAACAAAGGAAGGGTTGCTCCCAAAGTCTGGAGTTCCTTGCTCATAAGTTCGTCTCGGTTCAACAAAGGAGCTGCTTTTAGCATCAGCCGATGACAGTGTTCCCAAATTTCCCCCCCTCCATTGGGCTAGGATTCCTCAGAATATCTGAAGCACTGGATCCCTACAGATTACACTGTAGTTCATGCCATGTCTGTTTCACACTTGCCAGCACAATTCTAACACGATTTTCAATAAGCTAAAGAACAACAACAGAGCCACATCTATTATCCATGAACTGCATATTAATACATAATTTATAAACGGATCCCTTTATTTCAAAATGTTACCAATTAACTAAACAACCACTGCATTTGCAATTAAACCACAGTCCCCACAAAACTGTCAGGCACAAATTACCAATGCTGTAACCTTTTGCAAAGCTTAATGCATAAAAAGCGAGGGAAAGGAAGAGGCTACATAAAATGGGGTGGGGGGGAGGGGAGAAAGACTCTTAACAGACTAACTTCAGGATGGCATGGATATTCCACAGATTTGCTGACAGACTCTTATCTTGGGAAAAGCAATTTTGAAGCCCTTAATGTAAAATCTACGTGCTTTGTTTTCATACCCCACAGCTTTTTAGAAAACAACAACACCCCACATAAATGAATCTTTAAATACAGCAGCACAAATAGGTTACTGAGCATCTTTGTAGGTCCTGAATTGAACAGCACATTAAACAAAATCAAGATTTGCTCTCCAATGGCTTGGCTTTTTTTTGTGTGTGTGGCAACTCCCCACCCCAGGAAAATACAGAATCACAACTAGTAATAACATAAGAAGAGCCACGCTGAATCAGATGAAACTCCTATCTAGTCCAACAGCATTGCATCCACGCAGTGACCAACCAGCTGTCTGTGGGAAGCGCAAAAGCAGGACATGAGTACAAGAACATTCCCCCTCTCACTCATGTTCCCCTGCAACTGGAATACTATATATTGCCATTATGACTAGTTGTCATTGATAGCCTTTTCATCCATGACTTTGTCTAATCCCCTTTAAAATCCATCCAAGTTGGTGGCTATCATACATCTTGTGGTAGCGAATTCCATTATTTAACACTCAGGCAGAATCCATCCTACAGAAGGCTGTCAGCTGGTCCCTGGTAGAATTCTTCCACTTAATGTCAAGGGAGGGAAAGTAACAGCACTGAAGGTGGCAGCATAACTTTCCAGCCATGTTCATATCATTTGGGCAGTCAAAGGGTGGGAAGGCAAGGGAGAGGAAGGGGAAATTACATGGCAGGCAACTTCTTAAGTATCCTTTATTACTTCCAGATTAAAGGAAAGCTACACGAAGACTCTTGGGTGGTTGCCAGGCAGCCACATACATAATTCTACATAGCTCCCCTTCCCCTCCCATCCAGGTTTAATATTTCATCAGACCAGTTGGTATGACATCAGCTACACAATTACGCCACGGCCTCCACTGTGGTTTCCACCACTCCTACCTACTAATACCATGATGACAGTGAGAGCAATGGCAACAACCTTTCCCCCTCAGCAAGGATGCTGGTAGTATATGTACCTGGAAGGAGGAGCTTTGAGCACTATAAGAAAATGGTTTATCCAATGGTTAGGACTACCATAATCCTACTGGCTAACCTAGTTATTGTCCAGGGCATTAAATTCATACATTCACTAAGCCTTAGAGATGTCTGTCAACTAGCCGGACATCTGTGGTGCACCTGACTCAGCTTGTATTTGCAAACTGAGCTGTGTGCTTTACACAAATTCCAGGGATTTCTTCATTTTTTTTTAATTTATGGAAATAGACATTTGCACAAACTTGGTCACAATTTATTTGCGGTTGAAATTTGTGCAAATTATGCAAAATTGCAGCCACAATTTGCACAAATGTCTATTTCTGGAATTTTTTTTAAGAAGGAAAATCCACAAGCTGGCCCAACCTGCTGTGAACTGAGTCAGGCCAGCTGGTGGAAGATGGAGCAGAGTCTGGCCTGAGCCAATGAAAGCCCATCAAGCACCACCACCCCATCCGCATTTCTCTGACATGTCTACTCTTCCTTCCATCTTGAAAGCAGGCCACTTATCAACCTTTACCAAAAAATGAATCTCCTAATCCTGCTGATCTGCTGATATAAAAATGTACAGTCTGACGTCTTGTATGCCAGAAGTTCTTTTTAAAATGAAATGAAAGACACGAATAAAAGCAAACACTTTTAACAAAGGAATGCACCACTGAAGTCACGGAGAGATGTTTTGGCAACAGTAAGAATGGGAATTTTTGCTAGCCTCGCATGAAATGGTTATTAAGTGCCATGGCTTCTATGCCTGCCTTGAAGTAAGCATTCCTGGGGTGAGGAAGAAACAGCATCCAAATACTGGGTCTGTGCATGAGGTTCATCTCACAGTGTTTGGGAGTACGCTTTTATCTCTGAACATCAGCAAGGAAGATGGAACCATGCTACCAAATGCCCGAATATGGTGGTGTTATTATTTACCTTACTGAGGATCATGATAGACAATGCATTATTTCCACCTCCTGGTAGCGGAAAAGGAATATAACCAGTTCCACAATGACACAAGCAGCTTGATCCTATTCCCTGCTGTAGCTGTTGAAGTGGAGGCAGATATAAAGCTAACAAATAAAAAGTAACAAATAGGTAAAGAAACTCTCTTACTACAGCTTTTGGACAGGGGCAAGAAATGAGGCACTGTTAGGATTTGGGGGGGCACTCTGGCAGCCCTTTTAATGGGGGTGCAAGTGCCTCACACACTTTTCCATCCCTTTCTGCACTGAAAAAGATCCTTTTGTGGCATGTTTGTGTCATGAATAGGTATAGACTTCCTGTAAATGGTAGGCCCCAGCAGTGGTCAGGGTCTGTACAGGGGCAAGCCACAGGGCTCTTTTGCTTCTCCCACGTCATGGTGGTGCCTTGGTGTGGCAAGGTCTTTCCTCCTCCACCTTGCTTGATAGTGGCCATATCATGGGCCACTTTGATATGGCCCTCCAAAGCCACGTCACTAAAATGTGTGTGTAAATAGACATATTATTTAGACAGTGCCTTCGATGTACATAAGCACTCTACAGAGTAACATATGCAAGGTTCAGGTCCCTGTCCCAAGGACTGTACAGCCAAATCTGTCCTATTTTATCATCATCATCATCTACATAGCATTTGTGGCATGGACATACTTTTTACACTGTGTGAGTATATGTGTGTGTGAGAGAGAGAGTGTATGGGTGTATGGATCTGGGCAGTCACATTAGACAGCCACATGCCAGCAGTGGGGTAGCTCCATTCAATCTGGGATGTGGCCCCACTCACTGCTGGCATTCGTTCCCCAATGTGCTTGCCTGGAGCCAATTTGTCCCTCGGGTCAAAAAAATCTCCTCAACTCTGTTTTACAGTATTACACATTTTCACAATGCCCCTGTAAGGAAGACGCTCATGTTACAGGTGTGAAATGGAGGCTGAGAGATTGCCAGTTATCACTTAGAGATGCCTGAACTAAACTGGGACCTAAAATCAGGTCTCAGAAATTCTAGGGTGTTTCTGGGCAAGGCTAGGGATGAAAAACAAAAACTGGCAGGTGCAGTTATGCACACATTTATTCTTCCACAAAATGGTGCTGTGGATGGCCAATATATGCAAGGTTACAGGTGTAGATGGCCCATTTACGCCTGTAACCATTGCAATTTTTTTTTTTTGCAAAATGGAGGCACAGAGATTACCAGACCGGCCCAGGGTGAGTACAGGCTGCTTGGCAAGGGGGGGGGTCAGGTGTGGGTCGGGGCACGCAAGCAAGGGCAGGGGCTTGGTGGGTGCCTGGAGAACCCAGACAGGGGGTTGCCCATCCATCTCCACTTTTATCATGTCATGACCCTGCTTCTTTCATGGCATTTTTTTTACCAGGGCTCCAGATGTCATCTTCTGCTCATAACCATCCTGTATTTTCCCACCATTTCTTCCATTAAGGAAAATCCAGAAAAGCTCCATAATTCCTTCTGATTGCTAGCACTAGGAGCTCTCTGTCTGGAAGCATCCTTAGTCTCCCCCGCCCCCACAACTATTCTGGTTTTCCAGTATGAATTATACAAGTGGAAAAAGTGCCAGCTTTGTTTTTAAGTATATAAAAGAAAGCAAATCAGCAGCCAGTGTTCCTTTAAGACTGTTATTTATTTTTATAATCATATTTCAGTCACATGCGCACACACACACACACTCAACAATGCAAGGCAAGCAAGTGAACTAAGCTGAACCCTACCCAAACAAACTAAACTTAGTAAATGGCTGCAGGCTGACATCACGTCCACAGTCTCCATCAACATGCAGCTGATGGATGTGCTAAACTGATGACAGATGATAACACAAAAATCCATTCTCAAACACCATTTTTGCTAAAGTTGGTATATGCTTCACATCACTATTACCTGCACAAGTAGCTGAGGTGGTCCTTGAAATCCTTGAAGAAGCAGGTATCAGGTCAGGTTATGGGAAAGAACAGTCCTTGAGTGAAAGAGTCGACTCACAGGATGTTAAAGTTAGATGCAAGCTGGGTAAATGTGCCACTCCAAAATGAGGAGGCAATGCTAGCCGATAGTGTTCAATGGTAAAACACATGTTATATGCTGTTTTAGATCGGTTAAAGGAGCAATGGGCAGAAAGTAGATCTCCAGATGTTTTGGACTTCAACTCCCAGCTTCCTGGCCATTAGCCATGCTGGCAGGGGTATCTGAGAACTGAAGTCCAAAACATCTGGAGATCTACTTTCTGCCCATCCCTGGGTTAAAGCACTTAACATTAATTATTTCTTTATGATATTTAAAATAACAGTGAAAGCCAGGTCAGGTAGACTAGACCTTAACAGTCAGCTGATCTGTTCACCTTCTTTTTATACTGTCAGCTGACTCCACAAGCCAATCAGCACACACCAGGCCCCACAAAAGTATGTGACCAAGCTAATTTTTCAGTCTGAGCAACTAGTTGACAGAGAGTCCAAGAGGACTAGCTTTCCTCACCTCCTGACCATGAGCTTGATGTTGACCACACTTTTCACCCTCACAAGTTTTGACAGAACCAGTCCTTTCCCCAGCTGCAGCCTGTCCCAGCCCACTCCCTCACCCTCGATCACAGAGGAACAGGGGAAGTGGCTTCCATGTTCCTATCTTCTGCTACAAAAAGCAGTTGGACATTTTGTAAAGTGAGCAGAGGAGGGTGACGACGGTAGTACCAAAGCTGCTGAGAGAGGGAAGGAAGAAAGCTCTAGTAGCTATCCTTGGCTTCCCATACTTCAGTTAAAGGGACAGACTTCATGTGGTAATTCCTCCCATAGGGAGACAGGAGCAGGCGAAAGGAACATCAGGGTCTGCTCCAGTTGGATTGCCCCCACCCCCAGGAGATGAGAATGGAAGCGGGGCCATTCCACCAGCCCTGCTGACAGTCTGCTTTAGTTTTTCTCTTCCCTCTCCACCACTTTTTCCTTGTGTGCCATGTCTATTTAGATTGTAAGCCTGTGGACAGGGACTATCTTTTTTGCAGACTGATTGTAACCTGCTCCAGGATCCTGTGTTGTCTAAGGAGTGTCATAGAAATAACTACCATTCTGCTTTTGGAGTACAATTCCTTCAGAGACTTTATTTGGCCGAAATCAAATTAACTCAACAACTGTTGAGGACGAAACCAAGGCAACACCAAAGGTCCAGGTTGCAGAAAAAGACTCCTCCCACACCATTCACAAACAGCATATTATATAGTCTTTCAAACTAACATATGAATTAACGGAATCATTAGGAAAAATAAGGAGGGATCAATAAGTTATAGGATGGATCAAACAAACAGTCATGGAAGAAAATGTTTATCAGCACCAGACAGCTTTTTCTCAACTGGTCTGACCCGACTACTAAAAGTTGCAAATCGCAATTTGTACTTCCTTCTTTCTAAAATGTTTAACATACAGCATATTTCTTCCACCCTTGCCCCTTTTATTGCAAACTGCTTTTCCAGCAACAAAGCCTAGCAGCCTTTACAGCCTGAACTAAAGCACTGAAGCTTGAACCACTATCTCTTTATCTCTTGCTTTTTCTTCTTCTTCTTCTACAGGAGCAAGATAAAAATATTTTTAAAAAATAAATACATCTTTTAAACTCTGATGGACTGAATATTGTGTGGCATCACTGCTTTATCACTTAACCTCAGATTGTAAAAACAGTTTTCCCTTCTGAATGGACCAAAGTATGTATATGCAGCCCTGTATACTGTAGGCCCCTGTGAGATTCCTCTTTGGGGGCCTTAGGAACCACAGTATGGATGTACGCCCAGACTTACATATATAAGATTGGGTAGTGCTGTGCCAAAAATTTATCCTATATTTTTTTCAACCATTCCCATTCAATTTGATAGAAAAGAGATGGCTTTCTAAAAGAAATTCCAAGGAGGAGAAATTTCAGAGGAATTCTCCTGGGCTGGGTGTGGGGTTCTTGTGCTTACCTTACTTATGTGGTGGGTGGGTGAGGAGTGTGCGTGAGTGTCCTGTCTGTCATTGTACAGTAATCACTGTGGCAGCCTGTAGCCTCCTCAGCTTCCTACACTTCAGTTAAAGCCATCGTGAGGAAGACATCGTGAGGCAATTCCTCCCCTGGGGCTTTTTCAGTCCAGGAAGAGCAGGTGGCCTGGGAGGCTGCAGAGCAATGGAAAGATGGGTAATAGAGAAAACATGCACAGTGCCTCGGCCAGCTTGCAGTGATTAGGTAAGCTCAAAAAGATACAACCAAAAGAAATTCAAAATTCTGCCTTGAAAAAGTGGAAGCCTCAACACAGTTGATGCTGTTGCCACCCACAGAAGCAGTGCAATAAACCAAAAATCCTCAGGAAAAAACAAAGAACCTGTGCTACAACCCCTGCCCATAGTAAGCCCTATCTGTGAGAAACTGTTGGAGAATTTCTCCTCCCCTAGGGGAAATTTGGTGAAATTGTCCTCCCAGTTTATCTGCCCACAAATAGCGTGGAGAATGTTGAGAGGCCATTTGTGCACAGCTCTAATATGGAGCATCTTCTCTGTGAACTTCATGCATCTGATGCAGTAGTAAGCTCTTGCTTATGAAAACTCACACTGAGAGATGTTAGTTGTTTTTTAACTGTGAATGGACTCTGGGTTTTTGATACAACAGGCTGATAACGCTACTCCTTTGAATGCACTTGTAAATTAAATAATTTGTCAGGCAATGAAAAAATATATATCCACAGCTTCCGAATGCACATTGTTTTCACCTGTCAACTCTTCATTCAACCTGCCCTTTGTCAACATATGATAAGTCAACTGTTGTAGTAAAAGTACTACACTACAAACCGCTCACAAATTACAGACCATAATTGCTAGGGTTATTTTATTTCCAAGGGCAGGTGGCAGAACCACAGTAAAAGTCACCAGCAGTGGGACAGTTCCGGCAGCTCCATTCCAAAATTATCTCACAGCCCATTGGATTTAAGTATTGGCAGCCGGCAAGCTATAGTTTTGCAGGTTGCTAATTAGATTTATCCATTGATTTAACTATTCTGTCATATGGGCAGAACAGTGTTTCCCTCTGTTTGCCTGTCCCTACCCCTCTCCATTTGATTCCCTTTGTGAAGCATATGATAAATGCACCAGGAAGCAAGATACTTACCCAGTTGCCAACAGACTGATAGCGGCAGGAACCCTTCGCATCATCCAAAGACAATCTACATTCTGGCAGAAACTACATTCTGCACCAAGCGAACCCAAATTCTATACCCCAAAGAGATGAATTTCTGCACCTGCATACATTGTACAAAGTAAGCCAAATTTGCATATTTTTTTTTATGCTAGTCATAGAGAGGGATAGAAAGGGCACCAAAACCTGCTCCTTGGTCATTATCCACAGAGCTCACCTCTGCCATACACATAGCTATTTTGCTATGTGGTTCTGACAACTCTGTGTGTGAGTGTGTGCGTGGGGGGGGGGGTTCAGGAGTTTCATAGCCTGACAAAACTTTATGATCACAACTCCTGCTGCTTCAGAGCATTTGAACATTTAACCTGAGCAAATCCAAAGTTCTCCCAAGAATACTGTCCTCAGTGATAGTTCAGCCTGATACCCCAATCACTTCATTAGCATGTGTCCCATTGAGTCACATCAAAACAACAGGAAAAATTGAGGAGGGAATCTTCCAGATGCTCCAGATGCTCAAGCTGCAGAGATACTCTTGAACAACTAATTTCAATCCTGGTCTGCCAGGTACTATCTTTGAAACACATCGGGATCAATTAAAAGCAAACTCGTGCACTTGGAGATTTCCTCCTTTTCTTTTTCCTGTTCTAAGAAGAGCCCTGCTGGATCACACCAAGGGTCCATCTTGTCCAGCATTCTGTTCACACAGTGGCCAGTCAGCTGCCTGTAGGAAACCCCCAAGCAGGAGATGAGTGCAACAGCACCTTCCCACCCATGTTCCCCAGCAACTGGGGTACATAGCTATCCTGCCTCTGATACTGGAGGTAGCATATAGCCATCAGGACTGGTAGCCATTGATATAGCCTTCTCCTCCATGAATTTGCCTTACCCCCTTTTAAAGCCATCCAAATTGGTGGCCATCACTCTAAGACTGTGATACATACCTCCTGCTTTTATTTAGCGACATCATCAAGACAGCAGGCCAATGTGTTAGATAAGAGAGTTGGCCTTGAATTAGAAGAGACCTGGGTTTAAACCCCCAGTCAACCATGAAGCAGGCTGACTGTGGGCCACTCAGTGTCTTTCAGCATTGCCTACTCACAGCTTTGTTTGAGAATATAACAACATAATTGCCAAATAAGGTCTGTCACTGGGGGCAGGAAAGGGAAAGTTGGAATACATGGGATTGCATTAGAAGTGGAATGCCACAGATCACAATATAATTCTGGTGCTATTCTAATTGTGTTTTTCTTCTTGCATGCAGAGGGACTCTTTCAGATTTTAAGAGGTAGGTGGGGGAAGATTCACAGCAAAGTTCAAAGGTCTACTATTGAATACATTCCAAATTAAATTGCAGAACTGGGAATCTCAGAAGCCTCCAAGTTCGAAGGCTTCCAAGTTGCAAGGAAATAATCGATAGGACTGTGCCCTAAAAAGGCTAATGCAATTATAGGTTGCATCAACAAAGGTATCGTGACCACATCATAGGAAGTAATGGTATCACTCTACATAGCTGGATTAACCACAGGGCTAAGGGGGCTGCAGCCCCCAGTCCCTGAGCTCAGGGGGGCCACTGGCTAGCCTAGATCTCCAGCTTTCAAATTAAAAAAAAGAGAAAGTCTTGCAGAACTTGAGATATGAGACAAAAAATTCAGGCACATTCCAATTGTTTTGTGAGAAACGGATAATCATTTTGTCCAATCATTTTGTGAGAAATTAACATGCTACCATCTTTCAGTGTGTTTAACCAATGAGTGAAGTCACAGCTATGAACAACATTTGGCCATACATTTAGAGTGACCACATATCTGCAGAAGGGATTTCCTGGTTCATTTGCCCCTCCCCCTTGTTTGTTGTTTGTGTGTGAGTGCACACAAGGAATTTGAAATGGTGGTCTTTCTGAGCTTTTTTGCTGGCTTAGCTACTGGTGATAACAGAGGTGCCCAGTCACCTATTCCTCTCTGGACCCCTTCCCTCTCCCACCCATTGCAGCAGGCCCACAGCAATATACCAATTCCCCAGTAAGTAAATGTGTTTGGCATTTCAGACCACATTTCTTTATCCATTGAGTTATTTTGTGCCTTACAACAACCTGAAGAGGCTGCAATCCCATACACACATACCTAGGTGTAAAACCAATTCAACAAAGTGGTACTTCCTTCTGAGTAGACATGTATGGGATTGTGCCATTAATAAACACTGTATTTGTCTATTGCAGCAAAACCAGTCTCATGCCACCTCACTGTTTACAATCACACACACACATACACACAGTAGGTACTGTATATAAATGTGAAACTCTCCATAATACTTCATAAATCTGATGAAGTGGACTACAGTCCACCAATGCTTATGCCAGAATAAATGTGTTAGTCTTAAAGGTGCCATAAGATTTGTTGTTGTTTTATTTGTTAACTTCTCTTTGAGTTTATTTTCATGCAAAAGCTGGAGGCATACGGGTGGGGTGTATGAGAAGCAAGAGGATGTTCTTCAAATGTTTCAAGTTTAATATGAATTATAAGAGTTAGTGTCAGTCTTCAGGGTCCCTCCCCAGGGTCTCTGTAAGATAAATTTCCAAGTGAGGTAATGGATGCATCTTGTCTCTAGTGCACTTGCATGCACTCATTTACATGCAAAGAGAGCTTCAATGTGTGTTTATGTTTTCTATGTCCATATGCTGTAAAAGGGGAAACTTGTATTTGCATTTGAGTTTTATAGTTCTACCGGCATAAAGCCTTTTGCTAAAGGCTTTAACAAAAGGCTTAAAGGCTTCTCTCTACCATGGAAGATATATTAATATTTTGCTTCTAGGGAAGCACGGAAGATGACCTCCACTAAAACATGTAGTGAAAATGTTTTTGCATTATTGTGGACTGTGTGTGTGCATGTGTGTGCATACATAAGTGCCATGTGAGTTCAATACTGGTGGCAGAGAGAGTGCCCTCTACCGATGGCTAGCCCCGGGGCCCACCATGGCCTTGATCCAGTCCTGCCACTCTAGTCTGCTTTAGTCAGACCTCACCTGGACTACAATGTCCAGTTGCAAGAACAAGAGACGCACTTTCCCACAGCCTCCAAGGCAAAAATAAATTCCCCTTGTTCTCAAGGGATGGGACACACACATTTTAATCAATGTATACCGGGGTGGGAAAACGCTGGCCCTCCTAATGTTGTTGGACTCCAACTTCCATCAACTCTAGCCATCATAGCCAATGGTCAGGAGTGATGGGAGTTGTAGTTCAACACTATTTAGAGGGCCACAGGTTCTCTTCCTCTAATGTAAAGGAATTGTCCATAGCTTACGCAATGCCTAAAAAATAATCACCAGCTGTTTCAAGTACAAGGGGGTGGGGGGAATCCAAGCCAACAAGACTACATCTGAGCAACAAACAAAAGGCAAAAAATGGTCCTTAACAGAAATCCATGCCACCAAAAACCAAAGTTAAGGAGAAAAAACAATATAAACGATGTACAGGATACGTTATTATAAGATCTATCAATTACATGAATAAAATCACAAATAACAATTTACAATCCTGTTGGGAATTGCATGCTTTACCATTTCATCTGTTTTTCTCTTTCATTAAACTGTGCAGCAAATCCCTCATTCAAACTCAAGGAACGTGTTCTATTCCCAACTACACTGAACAACCACAGATTCTCACTTTATTAAGAATCATTCATAGAGATCTTGATTCCCTATATTGGCTATTTAAAAAGCCAAAAAAAAAACCAAAAACAGGAGAGAGAGTTCAAGGCTAGATGGTAGGGAACTGGAAGGTTTATTTTACGGCAGCGACACAATGTGTATGTGATTTAAGAAAAAGTGTTAGCACGGCTGCTAATTGCTCTTAGGATTTCAATTGGGAAAACCAGAAGGCATTTTAACAAAAGGCGTTATGCAGGTAGAACTATAAAACCTAATTATTTCTCAAAAAGCAGGCCATTCCACTTAAAATAAAAGAAAGCTATGAGCAATAAGGCCATGCCATTAACAATTAGTCTTCTGCACACATGATTAGACTCGCAGAGATAAAGCAGCCTCTAAATTTAATGACAAATCCCATATTTCTGGCCAGGTTCAATATTTTCTGCTAATTTCATGGAAATACCTCCTGCTACTGAAAAAGTACAAAGGCTGCAAATATGACACCCCTCTCTATAGATTCACAGTTAGCACTTAACATTTAACACTGAGTATTTTTTTAAAAATCCACAGGAATTAATATTGGCATTCAAAGGTTTCTCGCCAGCCTGCCAGCCCCCCTTCCCCAGCCACCTTGTTGATAAAATAGGGTCATTCCGAGAAGCTTTGAGTGATACAGTTCTAAGAGCTGTTTGCTAATGAGGATCTTCTAAGACACAGGCTGTACATACATTGCCCTAAATTAAAAATACGATGGAGCATGTCACAAAATAAACTATCAGTGAAGGAGGAGGCAGTGGGGGGGGGGGTTGATAGAATCAAGAGAGACAGTTGAGGAAGTGCCAAAGACCAGCACTCAGCAACAAGATCAAGACCAAGGTACAATTTAGTTCTACCTAACAACAACAACAACAAAGATTCTAGGATGTATGAGAATTTCGTTTTTACTCGCAAAACATGTGAGCGTGCTCCTTTCAAAGCTCCGAGCATGAGCACGTATTCACTAAAAATATTTGAAAATTGTTGGACACGTGGTTGCGTTTGTCTAGTTCCTGATTAGAGGTGTAAAATTTCCAAAAATTATGAGGCCATGGGGAAAAAAAACTTTTTTTCTGCGGGTTTTCGGGAAAATTTGAAATTTTGGAAAAATGAAAAAATACGCAATACTTATTTTTTAGCACTCTTTACAGATCTCAAGTCACTTTGTTGCTTTAAGACAGCCTTCCCCAACCTGGTGCCCTCCAGATATTGTGGACTTCAGCTCTCATCAGCTCAGGCAGCATGGCCAATGGTCAGGAATGCTGGGCACTGTAGTACCAAACATCCAGAGGGTACCAGGTTGGGGACGGCTGTTTAGGAAATTAAACCAGGCTTTCTGCTCCTAAAGTTATTTTATGTATGACTTTGTTTGCTCATAAAATTATCCTTGTATTTTAAAACTTAAAAGTAAACTCAGCAAATTTGTAATTATTGTCTGAATAGAACTACATTAAATGACTGCTACAGCACTGGAAACACAGGACTCTATAGAACAAAACCCAAGCTGTCAAGAATGCACATTTACTGTCAAGAAAGCACAATGGTGACTCTATATGTTGGGAGAATGAGCATAAATGTATATCAGTAAAATATACTTTAGATGAATAATTCAAATAAGGAATGAAAAAACTAACAGGAATCTTAAAGAGAGCCATGGGGAAATATATATATATAAATATATATATATATATATATATATATATATATATAATTTCCAGACATTTTATATCTCTAGTCTTTCTATAAAGTGTTCTTATTACACAGTTTTTAGAAATCATTTTGGGGGGAGTAAAGGCTGAGTAACAATATATAAATACTTCATCTATTGTTCTGAAAGAAAATATTTCATAATCCAAGGCTAATCAATTTTTCCAATTTTTTGAGGAAAAAAAAATCGTCCCGGGGGGGGGGGGGGACAGGAAAAAAAGATTTAAGCTTCTCACCTAGCTTTTTTTCCCCATGAAATTCTACCCCCACTCCACCATGAAGGGCTTAAAAAAGAAAAAAAATATCCAGTGGAGACGTCTTTTTATTGTTAACCCATTCCCCCTGTCTGCATGTGTGTGTGTAATTTCATGAAAGAAAGAAAAAAAACAGGTGGGGGGAGGTTAAATCCTACTCTCCTGGAGCCCCATGGTCTCAGCCCAAATTGGGGCTGTGCACACTTACAGAAGAGTAGACAAAGCTAGCACACAAATTGCAACATTTGGAAAAGTGTGAATTTCAAGGGATAATGGAGTTTCAGATCACATAGTGGTTCAAAAGTGTGACATTTATGAACTGAATGAATTTCTCAGCCTTCCCCAACTTCAGCAGCATCATGGGTATGGGTATGTCCGAAATGCAAAACCCAGATACTTTAGAATTAAGAATACACCCAGCCCCAGAATAAATTTCTGACATACTCATGTGATGTCAGTCCAAAGCAGCTGTGACAAAACTCAGATCCTGTGCAGGAAGACTAACGAAAGCTCTGTACGTACGGTGCTATATGCATTGATGAGACTGCACAAATGTAAATTAGCAAATGCTCCAGTCATGCAATGCTTTCTACTGGGAGTAAATTGCAAAAAGGTTGACAAGGGGTGGAAGAACACCATTGCAGAACTTCTCCTATTCACTCAGGAATGGTAGATTTGGGTTGTGTTATCTAGTTTGTACTTCCACAGAGGTCAGCATTAGTTTCTTCTGCTTTGTAACAAGTACTATAAAAGGGTGGTTGTTAGAACACCATATGTAATTGCTGAACATGTTTCTGTCTCTGCAGAATTTCATTTAATCCAAATATATGTGATCTGATAGGAAATATCTGATAGCCAACTATTCCTTTGCTAACACAGAAAAGCAGAAGGAGACAGGAGGAGGGAGAGAAGTATAGAGTAGCTTATAGACTGATCTATGAACCAAGAAGTCACCATTCAAATCTCACCTCTGCCATGAATGTAGCAGATGGCTTTTGGCATGCTATTCTTGCCTTAGCTCCCTCCCACTCCTCACCACCTGCAGTACTGGTATACTGATACTGAACTATCATACAGCGTTCTTGTACTGTTTACAGAGACAATGTATGCAAAGTAGTTTCAGAAGTCACAATGTTTTACACAAGGACTGCTACTGATGCAAAATTGGACTCCATTAGAATTTGGTTTCCAATTCCACAAACATTTTGTGCCCTTTCTTCATGTTGCTGGGTGGTTTCCATAATGCAATTTCAGCTGGGTGTTTTTCTTCTTCTTTGTATCACTGCTTTGGTTGACAGCACTGTAAGAGAGATTAGCCTAATTCTCTAGACAAGAATCTAATATCAAAGCAGCCATCTACACAACGTTAGTCTGATTTTTCAGGCTCAGGAAGTGTAGTCCATCATGACCTACATTCCTGACCTGATATTCTTGCTCCCAGGTGCCAAACAGTGCAGTCAGATGTCCTGCTTTATTTTTATCAGGATTAAGTTCTTGAAGTTGCTTTCCTGAGGATAGTTTTATGTGCATTGTGAAAAATTGCAAGAATGCTCAAATCCTTCCCCTCCTGAAGTTCGCAAAATATTATATTTCCCAACTATTATATTTCTATGCATTTTAGCATAGAAAGGGATTTACAAAGCAGTCCTTAGCTCACTCATCTAGTGGGAAGTCATTAAGATTTCCATTTTTACCAGGAAATGAAGCTGGAAGGGGGAGAGAGAGAGAGACCTGTCAAGGCCACCCATGAATTATATAAGTTTGTGATTTGAATGGAGGCATACCAGTTCCAGGTTTAATGCTATCCACTAGAATAGAATAGTTTACTGAATTAGTCCAAAAACCATATCAAAAACAACAAGGTAAAATACATGTAAAATTCCATGTACAAATAAACAAAGGACCACAGACCATATTGAAAGAGAACAAAATAAAATACACTTAAAACTCCATATAAAAGTATTAATAGGACAGAATTTAATATTTGGGCTTTATTAAAACAAAAATAAGAATTAAGGTTAAAAGTATTCTAAAAGCAATAACATTTTAAAAGTGAGGAAGTGCATACCAACATAAGTTTTATATCCTCAAAGCTCAAAATTTCCACCACAGGTAACTGAGATGGATTCCAAATAGCTTTTTCTAAGGCTGAAAGCCTTTATGGCAAGGGAAGCAAATCTCTCCGAGTTACATACTGATTAGTTCCTACAGATGCATGAGGATTTTGTTTCAGTTCACAAATCACTCAAAAATGCCCCATTTGCAATCCTGAATGCAAATGGGAACACATTTTCTCTGAAAATGTTCACAAATTCCCAAACTTGCGTTCATGTTTGCAAAATGCATACTTGAAAAAAATCGCAGCTTTCTCAAAATGTGCAACTTTTAAATCACACATGCTTCAGTTCATGAGAAAATTTGTGCAATTTTGGAAATTTGTGCAACTTTGGTTTTTTTGTGCAATTTCCATGTTGGATAGCCATTTGCTTTGCATGATTTTGCCGTTCATGCAAAACAAATAGCAGTTGTAAATGCGAGTGCAAATCAAGGGGAGACAAGCAATGAGCTGATGTTTGGAGAATCTTGGAAAGCTCGAACACTGTTCTTTCTCCCATCCCTATTACTTCCTTGTAGGAGAAAACTTAATTTTTCTTTCACATTCCAGTGCATTGTTTCCTTTAATAAAACTATCCACTAGGGCTATTTCCAGTTCCAAGTCTAATGGTATCTATGAGACCAGGCTTCCCCAACCTGGTGCCCTCCATATGTCCTGGACTACACCTCCCACTATTCCACCTAGCTTGGCCATTGGACACACTGGCTGTGGACTACGGGAGTTGTAGTCGGACACATCTCAACTGCACCTGCTTGGAGAAGTCTGCATTAGACCATGCTGCCATTGAGAAGAACCCTTCACAAATGAAGAATTTCCTGCACATTTGTCAAGACTTGAGCCCAGAGCAAGTCTTGAACCTGAGGAACTTGGCCTGTGAACAGTCACCCAGCTCTGGCAAAATGAGGGAACTGCAAGAAGACCAGCCACAGCAGCCAAGGAAGTCTTCTTGAATCAATAGGTCAGTGCAGGTCAGATGAGAGTCATCTGAGTTCTATGAAGACTTCAGCCTTTAGCTTGCTCACTGGACCTGCTCACTGTCACTGCCTGTCACTGCCTGTCACTGATGGGGGGGGGCTGTAGCTCAGTGGTAGGGCACATGCTTTGCATGCAGTGGGTACCTGGCATATTATTCAGGTAGGGCTGGAAAACCTCCAGCCTGAAACCCTCGAGAGCTGCTGCCAGTCAGTGTTGGCAATACAGGGCGAGAAGGACAGATGGTCTGACTAAGGCAGCTTCTAATGTTCCTAGGAGACTTCACTCTTGCTTCTTGTTCTGCTGGTTCCAAACTGCCTTCACCTTACCAACTTAACAGGACCAGAGTGCAGAGTCTGACCAAATTCCACCTTCAGATCAGAAATATTTCTACTCATTCAGCCCAGTCCTGTGAGGCTTATCCATGTATAAAAGCAGGCTTCTGCAGTAGGATGGACTGATCCGATTGCTAGATTTTCAGGCTTAAGCTTATTCCATCCGATTTCCACATAGGTTTACAAGTTGTGATTTAACGTCTATGAAACTTTAAAAGAAACATGGAAATTCACAAGTTTCTTTTCCCAGAATACACACTTTTCTATGCTCACTTTTTCAAATACGCACATTTTTCCAAGGACATTTCCATTCATGTCCATTGGCAGTTTTGTGCACACTTTTCTCCAATGCACACATTTTGTGTGCTGTGTTTATTTTTGTGTGCAGTTTTTCTCCACTGAGCTGCATCGCCAAGCTTGGGGGGGAAATGCTGATTTCAGCACCCCAGCTCACTTATCAGCCTGGGAGGTGCGAATCTGGTAAATTTGTCTAAAATTCTCCACAGAACTAATTTCTCACCCATCCCTCTTCTGCATGCAGATCTTGTTCTGGATCAGGAGTCACACGTGCAAAGAGTAATGGCCGACAGCTTAGATGGTTTTAAAGGGGGATTAGACAAATATATGAAGGGTAAGTCTATTGATGGCTATTAGTCCTGAAAGCTCAATGGAATTTCCATGTTCAGAGGCAATATGCCAGAGAATACCAGTTACTGGGAAGCAACAATGGGAGAGGGCTTGCCAAAGACATCTGATTGACCCCTGTGGGAACAAAGATGTTTGACTACAAGGATCTTTGGCTCCATTAGCAGGGCTCTTCTCAGGGTTCCCATGGCTGAATCTTTATATTTTATTGATTTATTAATTTAGATGCTACCCTTTCTCTGAGGAATGTAGCACTACATACATTCTTCGTCCCTGCCTGGCCCGCCCTCTCTATTTTATCCTCACACCAATCCTGTAATCATCTCAGCGAACTCATGCAGCATAATGATTTTTGGAGATCAGGCTAAATCATTGGCAAGCAGAGCATCTCTGGGAGAGGTTTTGGTTAAATATTCAACACTGGGATGCATTCAACCTTAGGAGCTGTGATACCAAAATGTCATGCCTATGAAATCCTTCCCCTCCAAGAGAAAGAGAATTTTGTGAAAAGCACAGTGTATTCAATAGGTCCTCCTATATATTTTACACCACAATGGAATCCCGAAGTCGTTCATTTAAGTTGCTCTACAAAGAAGTACAATCCAAATGCAACCCTCAGTAGGGATGATGTGGGAGTCTGAGGAGAGGGTGGAGTCCAATAGACTCCCTCCCCCAGGCCTCCTGGACCCTGCTTGCCATGCTGCAGGTGGCTTGCTTCCCACTCGGCGACCCCTTACTGAGCCGTGATTGTGCACACAATCGGGGCTCGGTGACTTCCACATATTTAAAGTTGAGCCTATGGTTGCTTTAAAGGGCAATGACTGAGGATTACAGCGCAAAGGGCTCTTATGCCTGTAATCTTGAGTCACTGCCTCTTTAAGGCAGCAATAGACTCAACTTTACATATGCTGAACTACCCCGAGCCATGATTTCTGAGCACAATCGCGGCTCAGTAAGGGGGCGGCCAGCCCCACAGTGCTTTTGGGGTGATCGCCAAGCCATCCTGCAGCTCCTGCTGTGCAGCCCACACAGGTGGGCAGCGAGGACAGCTCATCGGCCACCCAAAAGGAGCAGACAGAGGTGCGTCTGTCCATCCCTAACCCTCAGTCTCCTACATCACACATATCTTGCCCTCCTACATTAAGGCTGCAATCTTATATCATGTTTCCTGGGAGTGAGCCTTACTGAACTCAATGGGACTTACTTTTGAACAGACATTCATAGGATTGCACTGTAAGACTGCAGTCCACCAGCCTTCCCCCCCACCTGGTTCCCTCCAGATGTTTTGGACTGCAATTGCCATCTGCCTCTGCCAGCATGGCCAATTGTGAGGCATGTCAGGCAGACGTGCTTGCCTCACGCTTGTGTTCAGAGTTGCAAACATGGCATGCTTGCATGTTTTCCAAGCAAAAACTAAATTCTTATACAGCCCTAATAACAGCAGGGAATGCAGGCAGTGAGTAGTCTAAACCCAACAAGAAGTTGCTGGCTCAGTCCCCGAACACCGGTCCGCGAATCCCCCCACTTGCCTGGCTCAGCATGAGCTGAGCCAGGCAAGCACGCAGCCACCCGCTTCCCATTTACGCCTGTAATCTTGCATAACTGGCCCTTTTATGGACGCCGTTTACACAAATGGACATTTACAAACAAGGACAAGCCACCATTCTTCTGCCAAATGGCGGCTTGGTGAGAAAGCACAAGAACTGGACCATGGCGAGTTCACCTATCCCTAGTGGTGAGCGACTGGTGCTGGGAGGAGTGGCTGCTCTTCCTACTTCCAGCCAAGTCCTTTTGTGTGGCATGTGCTGTATGAAGCCAAGATCCAGCTGCTGCTGGGAGGAGCACCAGTTTGATGCCTCTCTCAGCATGGAGAAAGGTAAAATGGATGGCGTGATGACATCACTGGGTGTAGCCACACCCACTGAGGTCATCCAGCCCACAAAGGACCCAGGGCGGCAATTCGACACCCACCCATAAATGGTTCAGGACCCCTGCCTAAGTTCTCACAAGACTCTGTTGTTAAGGTTGCTGAAGTCAGCAATATCCATATTTTACTATTTACTATTTTTTTACTACGCATTTTTTTTTATTTACTACACATTTTACTATTGATTGGTTGATTGATTGCATTTATATCCTGCCTTCTTTCCTCTTGCAAGGAACCCAAGGCAGCTTACATTATCCTCTTCCTCTCCCTTTTATCCTCACACCTGCGAGGTAGGTTGGGCCCAAAGTCTGTGACTGGCCCAAAGTCACCCAGTGAACTTCCATGGCCAGGTGGGGACTAGAACCCGGATCTACATTATTATCCTGCCCTTTCTCTAGGTTACTTAAGGGAGTATACAGAGTGCTCCCCCCTTTTTTTATCCTCTTAAACCAGTGAAGTAATTTAGGATGGAAGAGAGAGTTTTGCCCAGGTTCATCTGGAAAGGTCCATGGGGGAATAGGGATTTGAATCCAGGACTCTTTCTAATTTCAACTCTCTGCCCACTAGGAGTTCATGAGGAAAGGTGGTAGTGGTACCGCTCAGTGGTAGAGCGCATGAGTCACATTCAGAAGGTCCCATGTTCAATCCCAGACATCTCCAGCTAGAGGAGTTCAGGTGGCAGAGCAGGAGACATCTGCCTGTGTCCTTCGAAAGCCACCACCACCCAGTGTAAATAATACTGGGCGAATGGTCTGATTCAATATAAAGTAGGGTTTTTTTAATTTTTCTTTACCATAAAAGCATTTTATGATGCTTTTTAGTCCAAACAACGCCCCAAAAAGTGGTTTACATAACAGAAAGAAACAAACAACATAAGAAACAACACTGAATAGCAGATATTAAAATTAAGGCCTTTAAAGTAAAAGATCCCCACTCCCGCCCCCCTCACAGCCACTGCAGAAAGCTTTGTGGTGGCTCCTTATCCGAGGTCAGTGTCACAACCCTGGGGAGAGGAAAAAGGGGGAGTGCCAATGGGCGGAGAGGGGAGGGAGGAGGAGAGGACAGGATATGCTGTATCCTGGGGTGTCTCCAGCCCCAGGCCTGGCCCCACTAGCGCAACTCCGCTAGATGGGCTCAGAGGCCTATCTAGTGGGGGGAAATTAAAACGAGGACAGAGAGGCGAAAATCACCTCCATTGCTCCTCGTACCATGCCGGCAGCAGCTTGGCAGGGCACAGGATACTTGGAAGCCTCCAAGATCAGAGACTTACATCCAGCAGGTACCAATCCAATAGGGTCGCATCCTAAAAGCGAGAAGAACAAGAATGAATTCACTGCCCACCTATATGTCATTAGGGATGCGGCTAGTCTCAGTTCCTCTGGGAGGGAATCCCATAACTGCTGCCACATAAAAATCCCTGCCTTGCATTCTGACAAACCAAACCTCTTTTGGTAGTGGATCACAGTTATTATTTACTTACTTACTTACTTACTTACTTACTTACAATATTTATATACCACTCCACATCAAAGTGGTGAACAGCAAACATAAATGAATAAAACACCTTGTTAAAACAAAACATTTTAAAAGAAGCAAATTCCGAATTTAATAAACCGTGGCTGGTCACTCAAAGAAGGCTTCCCGAAATAACAATGTCTTCAGCAGGAACTAGACGGAACACAAAGTTGTTGCTTGCCTGATCTCTGATGGCAGGGAGTTCCACAGGAGGCTCTTTTCCTGGTGGACTCCAGCCAGTCATTCACGTGGAACCACCAGGGGCATGCTGTCTGATGACATCAGTGACCGGGTATGTTGGTAAGGAAGAAGATACAACAGTAGTGGAACAACTAAAAGGGCTTCATACATTTCTTACAGCATACTGGTTCTCTTCAATGAGATAATGGAATCCACACAGCCCTCAGTGTAGGAGTCTGAAGTCCAAGGGAATCCCAAGAAGGAGTGGGTAGAAGCGTATACCGAACACGATGTATGTCGGTACTTGTGTCTGAGGCAGGCACTTGCATATAAAGGTTGCAATCTACCAGTGAGAACTTGATTATTGAATGCCCGCCTCAGAGAGGCTCACCTGGTACCTACCTTATGGTCTTTTCAGTGCCAAGGGAAGACCTTTTTAAAAAAATTATTTATTCATCTTCTCGTTTTTTAAAAATGTATTAGTGACTAGCTTTTATCTTCAACAGAACACTAGTTTCATTTTGTTTTTAAAGTTTGCAATGTTATTATGTTATGTTTTATTTTATTCTGCTATTGTATGGTTTTAAATTTTGTTTTATTTTGTTTGTAACATAGCTTCAGTTATTGGCTGGTATAGATATCTTACATACATACATACGGGCAGTTCTACCAGATAAGCCTCATTAAACTGAATGGGACAAGTACAGTATGACTGCATTAATTTCTATGTGCCCGATTTAGAGAAATGAAAGTGAAATGTCGCTTTATGTGGGGGATTTAAATACTTTAAGGAGAAAAGAATTCTGGAGACCCATTTCTGGTTAGTGTTTCTGGAGAATGCACAGTGCAGTCTTTCTTACCTATGACTAACATCTTTCTTAAAGAGGGATTTTTTTTATCACTCCACCACATTGTTTATGCTCACTATAAGTTTGTGAGTGCCTGCTTATCCATCATCTGCGGTTCACAATACTGCAGAGGTACAGGCTGGTCTGCAGGTTTGTGTTCCTTTATTCATTTAGCTGCCTGCAAAAGAAATTCAAGTCTTGCTGTTAATTGAGAGCCAGTTTGATGTAGTGGTCAGAATGTTGGTCTGGGACTCAGGAGATGCAGGTCCTAGTCCCTATTCAGCCACGGAAGCTCACTGGGTGACTTTGGACCTGTCACTGACTCAGCCTAACCTACCTCACAGGGTTGTTGTGAGGATAATATGGAGAGGAGGAGGGCTATGTGAGCCATCTTGGGTTCCTTGTAAGAGGGGAAAAGGCAGAATATAAATGTAATGATAAATAAAATAATAAATAAAATAACTTTATAAGTACTTATTTATTTATAAGTAAAGAAGTATTTATAACCACTTTGTGAAGTGCATTAGTGTGTGTGTGTGCACGCGCGCATGTGCGTGTCCTTGGTGAGAAGCCATGAATCATAGTTATCCAGAGTTAATGTGGTAGCAATAATGTAGGTCACTAGAGAGCAAAATCAGGACCACTGACAGCAGACATACACAGCACTTTCTGCCTCTCCACTTTTGTCATAAATAGCAATGGCCTTGAACAGGTGGAGTTTGGTTGAGGCCGTGAACCTGAGCAGGGCGCAACATCTCTGTTCTATGCAATGCATACAGTGCAAGAATGGGGGGGGGCCCCACAGGGCAGGCTGGGATGTCATCTGTCAGTACTGGATCTCATGACTAAAACGATGTGGTGACTTTTCTAAGCACAAGACATGTAGAGTTTGCTGACAGATTTGCTTTGGGTGAATACAGAGAGAACTTGCTTGGTGAAATCAATACCGACAGTCATTCTCCCATATGTGTGGTGCCAGAATGCAAGGTTGTGGGTGCCCAGACCCATTTAAGAGTTTGCTGATCCTTAACGATTGATTCTTGTTAATATCTTCCACCTAAGAATGTTGTATTTGCCTAAGAGGCAATCAGTGTGCCTTACCAGGGTTGGGGAGCTTGTGGCACTCCAGATGTTTTGGCCCACAACTCCCATTATTCCTCACCATTGGCCATGTTGGCTAGGGTTGATGGGAGCTGTAGGCCAAAATGCCTGGAGGGCATCAGGCTAGGGAAGGTTTTCCATGGGGGATTGGAGTTGCAAAGATGCATGATCAGATCTCCTCCTCTGCAGTCATAACTCTGTCTGTGGCTCCAGAGGAGAAGATCTGCAGGATCCTATAGCTCCCCAGACACCATGTGGGAGCCGCAGGGTTGCTCGAAAAGTCATTTTTAGTAAATGCTTTAGTAACTTTCAGTTCGTAATAAAAATATTGCCCTGTTACAGTAAATTGTTTGACTCATGCAGGGTTCCTCTCTGAATTATGTATGTATTTGTTCAATTTGTACTCTTGTGTTACAAAGCAGTCCCACCCTGGCAAATCTATGTATATAGAGATCTATGTTCTTTGCTCTCTGCCACATATATCTGACAAAGTGTGGCACAGTCTATGACAACCTCTACCCCTAGGATGCTAAGGGAGAGGTTCTCAAATCTGGGTCTTTAGCAGCCAGTTTCCAGAGCTGTATCTCCTGCACCGTCACCACTCAGGTTCCTCAAGAAACCAGGCAGAGTAGGCCTTGGGGAGAAGAGTGCAGTCTAACGTACAATTCCAGCCTGAAGAGAGATCTCTCAGTTTGAACACTTCTCTTCAGTGTGAGAACTCTGCCTGCTCCCCTTTCCAGACTGCCTTGAATTGTGACACCCAGCAGATGGCCTTTGACCTCACATCTGCTTCTGTTCTTCTACTCAACCCTCTATTCCTGCCTTGGAACTTGACCTTTTGCCTGGCCCTTACTCTACAGTTGACTCTAGCCCAGGGGTGGGCAACTTCAGGGGATCCAGGGGGCATTTTCACACACTCATGACCCCTCTTCCATGGGCCACATTCTGTGGGGTGCTACAGCTCCCCCTCCCAATTAGTGGCTTGTCACCAAAATTTGGCAAAAAAACCCCCACTACTGAGTGCTAAAACGGGTAAATTTATTTCTCAAGCTACATGTGACACTCTTGGCTTTCTGTTAGTGCTAAAACTGCCAGGCGTTGTATGTAAAAAAAATACAAACTGTGCCACTGCCACTGATTCAGTGGTTAGGCAGGGGCTGTGTGTGGCCCACAGGTTGTGTGTTGCATACCGTTGCTCTAGCCCTTTGATCTTCATATGCCTAATCAAGTGCCTGACCAGCAGCCTGTTTACGACCACTTCTGCCACTTTTTTCCTTGTCTGCCAGATGCAGTAACTAACTTCCCAGCCCATCTTTCACCACATCTATTGCCCTTCTGATCTTTGTCTGACTACTAAGACCGGATTCCAGCTACGGTCTGTTTCAGAGCTAGGCTAAGGCATCACAATATTATAATAAACATGTTCAGTCTTTATGGTGCCAGAGGGACAGATGTGAGAACCCATCCCAGCTCGGGTTCTCTGGGCGCCCACAGAAGTACAGCCCTTGCTGGGGCCCCCAGACCCGCACTTGGGCCGCCCACATGCTTGGTGAGTTGCCCAGGTTCACTGCAATCCTGTCTGGTGAGCGCCCGCCATTTTCCCACCTTTGTTGTGTGAGCAAAAAGGAAGTAAAAACAAATGTGCATATTTAAATATGCACAGTTTGGGGGCCAGGAAAGCTTAATATGCACAATATTAGAGGCATTATATGGGATCGCGGTGAGTCCTGGAGGACACAAGCGATGGGTGAGTTAGGACAGCGTCTCGGTGGGCACAGTCTGGGAGTCGCAGGCAGGGAGGCCCAACGGACTCCCAGACCCATTTGGGTGCCTGCAACGTCCCTAGCCAGAGGAATCTTGGTTTTGCTGCAAAAGATTTACAAATGTGGAACATGCTCAGCTGCTGCATTTCCCAGCAATATTTGACAATATCAGCAGTACTTCAAACATTTGCTGAAGTTTGGGGGAGAGGAGAATGAAGCCAATGGCAAGAAAGACAAGAAAGAAAGATAGATGAAAGATCAGATGTAGATCAGCTAGGAAGAGCCTTAAAGCCTATGCACTGTTGAACGTTAAATATAAATCTTCTGCTAACTCATGGCCAATTAGATAGAAAGCATTTTGTCAATAATTTGTGTGGTAGCTATGACATGTGAATTCAAGCACAGATGACTTTGTTGTTGTTGTTGTTCAGTCGTTAAGTCGTGTCCGACTCTTCGTGACCCCATGGACCATAGCACGCCAGGCCTTCCTGTCCTCCGCTCTCTCCTGGAGAGTGCTCAAGTTCACATTCATTGCATCGGTGATGCTATTTAGCCATCTCATCCTCTGCCGTCCCCTTCTCCTTTTGCCTTCAATCTTTCCCAACTAGGGATAGCTGAGAATTCCGCCACGGATTTCAGTGAGGCCGAATGCACTGGCATTCGGCCCCCCAAAAGCCGTGGCGGAACGGCCTCCCACCCCCCGCCACCCCGCAGAATCCACCCTGGGACGAAGCTTACCTGGAGCTTATGTTCCGGTGGCGGTGGCTCCAGAGGCGGCGGCAGCGGCGGCACCTGGTCTCTCGGCCGGCTGCTGCAGATGCAAATTTGCGTGGTTGCCTTTACCGTGATAGGCTACATAAATACTTATGTAGCCTATCACGGAAAGAGCAGCGGTGCAAATGGTGTAGCGGCCGCCATTTGCGTCCCTGCTCTTTGCCGTGATAAGCTACGTAAATACTTACGTAGCCTATCATAGTAGCCTGGCAGGATGCAAATGGTGGCCGCTACGGCGGCCACCATTTGCGTCCACAGCAGCCCGGCCACGGCCGGAACTCCGGCTGCGGACAGCCCTGGACAGCAGCTCCGCAGAGCCGCTGTGGAACGGAGCTGGCCAGGGAGGATTCCAGGGGCAGGGATGGAGCGCCTCCCCCCTGCACCGTGAATCACACCGGCAAAAAGGTAAGTGACTTTCATACATCCCTATTCCCAGCATCAGGGTCTTTTCCAGTGACTTTTCTCTTCGCATTAGGTGGCCAAAATATTTGAGCTTCAGCTTCAGTATCTGTCCTTCCAATGAGCACTCAGGGTTGATTTCCTTTAGGATTGACTCCTTGCAGTCCAGGGGACTTGTAAGAGTCTTCTCCAGCACCACATTTTGAAAGCATCAATTCTTCGGCGCTCAACCTTCCTTATACTCCAGCTCTCACAGCCATACATTGCTACTGGGAAAACCATAGCTTTGATTAGACGGACCTTTGTCAGCAAGGTGATGTTCTCTGCTTCTTAATATGCTGTCTAGGTGTGCCATAGCTTTCCTCCCAAGGAGCAACCGTCTTTTAATTTCATGGCTATAGTCACCATCTGCGGTGATCTTGGAGCCCAAGAAAATAAAATCTGTCACTCACTGCTTCCATTTCTTCCCCTTCTATATGCCAGGAAGTGATGGGGCCAGATGCCATGGTCTTAGTTTTTTTAATGTTGAGTTTCAAACCAGCTTTTGCACTCTCCACTTTCACCCTCAACAAGAGGCTCTTTAGATCCTCTTGGCTTTCTGCCATTAGGGTGGTATCATCTGCGTATCTGAGGTTGTTGATAATTCTCCCGGCAATCTTAATTCTGACCTGTGATTCATCCAACCTGGCATTTCTCATGATGTATGTACTCTGCATATAAGTTAAATAAGCAGGGTGACAATATGCAGCCTTGTCGTACTCCTTTCCCAATTTTGAACCAATCGGTTGTTCCATGTCTGGTTCTTACTGTTGCTTCTTGACCCTCGTACAGGTTTCTCAGGAGACAGGTAAGGTTGTCTGGTAGTCCCATCTCTTGAAGAATTTGCCACAGTTTGTTGGATCCTTAGCAGCAGCAGCAACAACAAAGATAAATTTTCCTGCATTTTAAGATCATGGCCACATGAGCAACTTTTACATTCCAGAAGTGTTTGGGCACTGTTTGGATAAAAGCTGAGTTATTCATACTGGTTTGTGGATCACAGCCAAATTTTCAGTTCTAGGAAAAAGGTTGGTGTGGCAGAGTCCTCAATTAGCTGCATAAAGCCAGCAACAGTAACACAAGAGATGAGGACAAGGAGCCTCTGGGATGGAAAGGATGTTTTAGGGATACAATAGTGTGATTACTACAGCAATACATTTATAGAAGCCAAGTACCATGCCGTTACCTGTATATTTCCCCCCAAATAGCCTAGAAATAGCAGCTTTGAGGAGGTTTCAACTGGGGCAATGGGTAATCCCCCTCATCTTGCACTGTGGTCCCAATCTAAACTATGCCCCCTGCCCCCGGCTACATCTGCCATATTAAAATATTCATAGGAGATCTAACCACAGATCTTTCACTGCCTCGTCTTGTTGCACCCTACAACTGGGAACACACATTATTCTTGCCTCAGAAATGCTGGAGCAAGTCCTCTACGAGCTCATACCATTTGGAATGTGCCCATCCCGCAACCTGATGGGAACACTGCGCTACATAAAGTATGTGCATGCACATGCATGCTCCCTATGAGGATGCCATTCTCAGCAGCATTCCTGACGGCCAAAGTAACTGTTCACTCTAGCTCAGGTGTGAACAACCTTTTTGGGCCATGGGCACGTTTGGCAATTTGAGAAACTCTCCTAGACACCACCATAAAATGGCTGCCATCAGAGGCATGACAAACGACAAGTAACCTGTCCAACAGACTGAGCCCAACAGACCAAGCAGAGGTGGGACCTGAGCCTCAACACACTAAACAACTCCTTTGAACCCATGGTTTTCAATAATAACAGAAACTTATTTCACAGCAACCCCAGCTACCAGTAAGAAAATGTGTTGTTTTTTAAAGTGAGAGGGGAAGGGCACTTTGGGGAGCTCCAAGGAAGGTTTCTGGGGGTGCACTGCTGCCCATGGGCACCATGTTGCCTACAACTGCTTTACTTACACAAGTTACAAGAGACAGTAGCAGTACTCTGATCACATATTCGGAGCTGGAACTTACTGTCATTGCTGAAATCATTTTGTGATTATTTATTATTGTAAGCAGACAGTAATATAATGTTAGTTATACAAAGTGCCATGATATTATAACACAGCTATCAAATGCAAACAAAGGTCACGTGACTGAAAATTAAATGGCAACACGCCTGGTTGGAATTCAATAGTGTTTTGAGGGTTTATATGAGGGTTTGAGGGTCTTTGGTCAAAGCTTTGATGTACTGAACTAGAACATCCCATTTCCACAAACTAACTTGATATTGGTGTCAGTCCTTGTGCCAATTCCTGATAATCCAAGCAGCAAAAAGTAGGAATGCGGGCAGTGCCAGCTCCAGGCTTTGCAGGGCCCTTGGGCAAGACACCCTCAGTGGGGCCCCTACCTCTGTGAGTCCCCTACCTCTGTGAGTCCCCTACCTGTGAGTATCAATTATTATCAATTCCTGATAATCCAAGCAGCAAAAAGTAGGAATGCGGGCAGTGCCAGCTCCAGGCTTTGCAGGGCCCTTGGGCAAGACACCCTCAGCAGGGCCCTTACATCTGTGAGTCCCCCTACCTCTGTGAGTCCCCTACCTGTGAGTCCCCCTACCTTCTTAGTTCTTACCACCATCATCACCAGCTGCTGCTGCTCCCCTTCCTCATCATTGGCACCACTCCTTGCTGCCTGGCAGAGAACCAATGAGCACATAGGCAGCGGCATCTATTCCTCCTCCTTCACAGCAGCACTACTGTCTGGGCCAGACCAAGAGGAAAGTGAACAAGCAGGTTACAAAGCTGAAGAGGCACAGCAAGTCCAGGGTGCTCTTCTCAGTGGGCCCCCTGATAGGGTGTGGGCCCTTGGCAGGTGCCCATCAATGCTGACAACACTGGTCTGGTCCTGAAGACGGGAATAAGCCGTATTGTGTGGCCGGCACAGTCAACATGGAGGGACGTTGTGCCAAACTTCACCTAACACACCATCTCTCAATTGCTGCTCCCTACGTGACCCCCTTAACTCTCAAGCCCCTCACAGGTGCTGTAGGAATCTCCTTCCTACATTCCTTTAGAAAAACGAGCTATGAAACTGAAGGAAATCCAACAGAGACATTGAAAAAGTTGTTCAATATTACTTGAATTATCCCAATCTTGATGTTCCACGTAGCTTTCAGATTTGAATCTTTGAGTCTCGCCTTCCCCAGACTGGGACTGTAAGAGCAGGGGTTTTAAAATGTATTTGGCGGCTTTGCCCCCAAATGAAGAATTTTAGGAACAATTTACAGACAATGACCAGGTCTGCAGCATTGGCAGGCAGTTAATAAACCACTATGGCTTGTTAATTACACTGCAGTTCACAGTCACATGCCAGGGAAGGATTTGCGCAATTACCCTCAGTAGCGTGCCTTGTTGTGTTGTGCAAACCCCACCAGGGTGGTTTGTTGCCATGGGTAACAAGCCACCCAGAACCCTACAACAGCTCATGGGTGCAGCTCATGCATGACATTACAAACCCTGCTGCCGAAGGTAATTATGCAAATCCCCCTGTCATGTGACCAGCATGTGCAGTGTAGTTAACAAGCCACCCTGGCTTGTTAACTGCCTGCTAATCATGCAATATATTAACCCCGGGGTGGGGGTGGGGGATCCTTATGGACCTAGTAGTTATTTTATTAGGCTATTTGAACAGACTAGTTTCTAGATCAGGTATTTGAACTAATATTAATCAATCAATAACTGCCAGGGTGAGAAATTGGAAGTCAAAAGAAATTACATCAGTAAAGCAATAGCTAATTAAAGTTTGGCATGCTTTGGATGCACTGAAGAGTAGCAAATTGTTTGAGAATTAGAGAAGGCAAATGGAAAAGTATTAATCTGATTCATGGGGCAATACAAGTTATTTATGCAGTCTTGAGGAGTACATTATGATTCTACCAGTATTGACCTATGAAAAATTATCATTGCTTTATTTATGATACAGGGGTAGAATTGACTAAGGAGTAACTATTGAACTGATAGCTTTATTTTTCTAATTTGAATATCTCGTATTTTGTTTTTCTGGATACATATTGTTTAAGTGGGTGATTAAACGTTGCTCCCCCTAATGTAAGACAAAAGGGTATAACATAAAATCAAACCTTGAAAAACAAATTGTATATAAATGGGATTATCTGTCCAAAGCAGTTCACTATATAATCTTGGTAATCCTCACAACGTTGCTGTAAAGCAGGCCTGTGATATTATTTTCATTTTACAGAGAGAAGGGGCACCCAGGCCAGGAATATCGTCACTTGCCTAACCTCACCTCAGGGCTGCCAAGTCAAGGTGTTTAGTACCCAGTTCTGGCCAAGTTATCTTGGCACCTGAGACAGAAAAGCCCACAAATGCCTCTTCCAATAGCTTGTACAGAAATGTAATACATAAATGCATAAATAATTAAGGGTGCAATCCTATGCATGTTCAGACAGAGAAAAGGCCTACAACTCTAAGCATACCCCAGTCAGCCTTGCTGGTTGGGGAATGCTGGGAGTTGTAGGCCTTTTCTCTGTCTAAACATGCATAGGATTGCACCCTAAATCATTAAGAATGTTCTGCCTTTACCTGTCACTCAAAATCTGCTGCCTGAGGCAGCTGCCTCACTCTGCCTAATGGTAGGGCTGGCCCTCACTTTATGAAGCTGAGGTGACATTTGTACTGGATACATTCTGGCTCACAGGTAACACTTCTAGCTATGATGCTCCACTAGCTCAAAAGGAGTATGTGTTCTGGAATGAGTCACAGAATCACAGAATAATAGGGTTGGAAGGGGCCTACAAGGCCATCGTATTGCAACTCAGCTTTCCCCAGCCTGACATTCTCCAGATGTTTTTGACTACAACTCCCAGCATTCCTAACCACTGGCCATGATGGCTGGGGTTAACAGAAGTCCAACACATCTGGAGGGCACCACGTTAGGGAAGGCTGTTTTAACTCCTTCTCCCTCAGAAAATGAGAGTGCTCCCTTTAAAATATATCTATAAGCACACGTGCACATATGCACATATGCACACACATTTTCAGATAAGTTCTGGCAAAGTTGGAGACATCAGATCCTGGGTTTTTAATGCAAGAGTCAATTTTAAACAGCTGCCATACTTCCCCCTCATGATGCAAACATCAACTGTCCCATGGGCATCCTAACTTCTGAATGACATCCTCCACACCACTCTGCTCCTAATATAACAAGACTGCTTGGCATCTCTTTGTGCAGAAGGAATTAGAATTAAACACACTGTGTCACTATTAGGGGTGGACGAAAGTCACTTACCTTTTCTCGCAGCTTGTTCGCGGTGGGGGGGAGCGCTTCGCTGCTCCCCCCGTGAAGTTCAGGCTGGGGGGGGAGGCTTCCCGCCTCGCCCAGCCGAAATTCAGGCCGGGGAGGAGGCGCCTCGCCTCGCCCGGCCGCGAACGCGAAAGTAAAAAAAAAAATGCCCCCTGATAGGCTACGTGACGATTCACGTAGCCTATCACGGCTAGATCTGCAAAGTCAGCCGTAATAGGCTACGTGAATCATCACATAGCCTATCACGGGTGACTTTAAAAAAAAAAAAGCGCGTACGAGAATGGCAGCCCCCATAGGGAGCCGCCATTCGCGTTCCTTATTTAGTTGCTGTAGTCTACGTAAATGTTTACGTAGACTACGGCGAAAATAAGGGTAACGCAAATAGCGTTGCCCTTATTTTCGCCGTAGTCTACGTAAACATTTACGTAGACTACAGCGACCAAATAAGGAATGGGAATGGCGGCTCCCTATGGGGGCCGCCATTATCCGTACGCGCTTTTTTTTTTTTTTTTTAAGTCACCCGTGATAGGCTACGTGATGATTCACGTAGCCTATCACGGCTGACTTTGCAAATCTAGCCATGATAGGCTACGTGAATCGTCATGTAGCCTATCAGGGGACTTTTTTTTTTTTTCCTTTTATTGAAATGGCGGCGGCGGCAGCCGGTCGAAAGACCGGCTGCCGCTCCCGCCCCGCTCGAACACCCGACGAACCGCCAGCCGGACCCGCCGCCAGGAGGGACATTCAGGGAAGGTAAGTCCCGTCCCGGGGGGGTGTGCGGGGGGCGGGGGGGTGCGGAGGATTTCTCCCCGAAACTTGTTCGGGGGGCCGAACATGTTGGCGCTCGGCCCCCCGAAGTTTCGGGGAGAAATTCTCCGCCATCCCTAGTCACTATTCAGGCACTCCCTCCGCCGCCATCTCAAAGCACAGAGATAGATTTGGGGAACATGGGTGAGAAGTGTTGTGCTCATGTCCTGCTTGTGGGTTTCCCATGGGCAGCTGGTTGACCACTGTGTGAACAGAATGCTGGACTAGATGGACCCTTGGTCTGATCCAGCAGGGCTCTTCTTATGTTCTTATGTTCACTGTCCCAAGGAGAGATACATGCCCAACTAGCCAAGTCTATTTTTTGCAGCTTAGTATCACGGGAAAAGTCATCCCAGCTCTGTAGAGTCATAGGCACACCAAGAAAATCAAATGCTACCAAGGAAGCTTACTGTTATTACAATAGATTCCCTGTTCCCTTACTTTTGGAGTCATGATCTAGTTTCTTTGGGAATAATCTATCTGGATCAGACATGGAAATGAGGACATGACTATGTACAACAGGGGAACCTCTTTCAGCTGGAAGGGCCAAATTCACTTTCAGAGAAGCCCTCGGAAAGTGCATTCCAGTGGCGGGTGGAGTTGAAGGGGAAAGGGGCAGGGCCAAAATAGCAAAACTATCTGCCTATTTTACCTTAAAGCTTGTGCTGCCAGTAAATGAGCCTTAGGAGAGGCACTTCACCCTTTTAGAATTAGTGCTGTGCTGAAAAGTTCTCCCACACTTTTTTTGACCATTCTCATCCAATTTGATAGAAGAGACATGGCTTTTGAAAATAAATTCAGTGGTGAAGAAATTTTAGAGGAATTCTCCTGGGTTGGGGTTGGGTTTCTTGGGCTTGCCTTACTTAGGAGGTGGCCAAGGAGGGAGCACAGATGTCCTGGCTTTCATTGTACAATCATCTCTCTGGCCATCTGTAGCCTCCTCAGCTACCTACACTTCAATTGAAGCCCACTGGAAAGCACCATGAGATAATTCCTCCCACAGAGCTTTTTCAGATCAGGACGTGCAGGCAGCCTGGAAGGCTTGCTGTGATTAGGTACAATCAAAAACATTGCAAACATAAATTATAAAGCATCCTGAATGAGGCGGAACAAGGGAAGCCTCTTTCATGGGGGGAGAAAACTTTCAGGAGAACTCCACCTCATCCCTGGAGCTGGGCACAACAGGGCCCCCACCACCTGCATGGCAAGGGATGCAACCTGGGGGCCAGCCTGCCAAGACAGTCGATGCTGTTGCAGCACGAAAAACCCCAAACCCTGTAGGAAAAAAAGATGGAAGCTGTGCTACAAGCCCTGCCAATGGGGAGCCCTACCTGGGAGAAACAGATGAGAACTTCTCCTCCCCCTGGAGAAATTGAGAGAAATGGTCTCCCAAATTTCTCTGCCCAAGGTGGAGAATTCTAAGAGGCCACTTGTGCACAGCTCTATTTAGAATGGGGAAAAACCTAGGCAAAAGCTGGGAAACCACTGAACACACGGCAGTTGGAGGAAAGGGGGTGTGGGCAGGGAAATGGGGTGCAGCCATTTGGGGAATCCCAGAGAGCTGGATGGGACCCCCAGGTGGGCCAGATTCTTCACCCCTGATGTTGAACATAGTCAACGGTTGGGCCTTTCTCAAGCCACCTTTGTGCATTGGAGCTGCTACACTGCAAGAAGCCCTTACAGGCAGAGGAGCTGTTTTATACCAGGCCAAGCTATTAGTCCATGTAGCCCAGTATCATCTACTCTGATTGGCAGCAGCTCGCTAGGAGCTCAGGCACACTGTTTTCATGTCACTCGCTACCTGGTCCTTTTTAACTGCAGATGCCAGGGATGGAACCTGGGATCTTCCGCATGCCACGTCTGTGCTCCACCACTGAACTATGGTCCCTCCCATTTCACATGGGAAGACTCAGCTCTGAGGTGCCTCCACGCCTCACATCACCCTCATTTCCTGGAAGTGAAGCTATTGCAATCTCACAGCAATCACAGCAATCTCTTCCTCCCTCTGTCTTCTCTGCTGGGTGCTGAGAAACAGACTTCCCTTTTTCAGGGCTCAGCTCGGGGACACAGTGGGATGCCAAGGGAGGGGCAGAGTGATTGTGTCCTCTACTGGCAACTTACTTGGCTTTCACAATGGGCCTTCAGAAAGAGGCTTACTCAGTGCCCAGCACAGAAACATGCCCCCATACCACCCCCCAATCTACCCCCCTTTGGGGTCTGTGTTTCCATGCTGCCTGCCTGGGTCACTGGGAGGAGAAGAAGCTAAATCCCCTTCCTCTCCTCCTCCAGTGACCCTGAAGCAGCCTCTCATCCAGTAATCTTGCACAGGATCGCTAGGGGGGGGTGAAGTTAAAGCCTCCCCCCACCCCAGTGTGTGTGTGTGTGTGTGTGTGTGTATGTGTATGTGTGTGTATTTGCCCCTACCAACACCAGATGCAGGCCTTGGAGCCAAAAAGGTTGTGCACCCCTGCTCTAGAACATCTCTATTGTACCCCTTCCTTCTTTCCTTTGTTCCCAAACTGTGACTTGTATACTTAGCAACCACTAGTAGCTATCCCCTTCATACCTAGTTTGTTTCCATGGGAACGGCTCATCCCAAACCTGAGCTCAAAACCTGTCCCCATCTGGGAACACAATTTTATTCCACCTGAATCCCCAGTCCTGCTACATTAGAAGCCATTGTTAACTCTAGATTATGGTCCAATTTATTTTTGTGCAGTTTTCCATCTTAGCACTTACAATTTTATACTGACCCAATTGGGGGGGGGGGTTCTTTTATTGCAAAGGCACAACATTGCAATCTGGAGGTGGGCTAAAAATCCTACCTCCATTATTTAATGTACAAGAACATTTTCTCAGTAGAATCCATTGTAAAACTTAGGCAGGGAGTCTCTTTGAAATCAGGTGGAAACATTGACCGATGGTCAGCTCCCCATCTAGAGAAGCATGCTGCTTTCACTCTGGCAATGATTTATGAGGCATCGCAATTAGTGGCACTTTCATCTTCAGGCCTTCTGGGCTTACTGGAATCAGGAAATGACAGGAAAGCAGATTAAGTCCCCATCTTAACAAGCTTTACACATTTCTCTGTGCCCGTTCCCTGTATCTCCATTGCTTCCATTTATACAGAGTACCAAGGGTGAGCCACAGTTCAATGTTAGAGCACACGCTTTACATCACCAAAAAAAAACCCAAAATGGTTTTGCTCGCTGAAGTGATGGACAAGATGTTTCCTGTCACCATTCCACATACAAAAGCAAACTGGAATTTCCATCTTAACACTGGTGAAGGGAGAGCATCCCCCACTCCACCTGAGGGCAGCAGGCTAGCTTAGGGGGCACAGGGAAAGCTACATGGCACACAAAACTCTGGCCTCCAATATCTTGCCATGACTCCCCCACCCCCAGCATCTGTTGCCTGTAGCATCCACCTCACTCTGCCTAATGATAGAGCCGGCCCTGCTGAGACCCTGGAGAATTGCTGTCAGTCAGAAGAGTAAGTACTGGGCTTGGTGGATCAATGATCTGAAATGAACACGTTTGAAACAGGATAACACAATGATGTTTTGGAAAAGCCGCATCTGTTCTAATTAGAAACTGTTGAGTACAGCTTCACCTATTGTTGCATTAGCAGCAACTTCTCTATTGATTCTCTGTTGAGAAAATAGCTAGCAATCCCAGCGTTATCTTAGTGCTGTGATCATCTACGAGCAGAAATGAACCACCAGAGAAATGCTGTCAGCAGGCTTTACCACTTCAGCTTGTACATACGGGGCTGCATGTTCGAATGTTCCCCTATAGTTATGTTATTTTTTACACTGATTAAAAATGTCCAAGATGACTAACAGCAATAAAATCCACAATAAATATATTTAAGAAAATACACATAACAACGAAGCAATATCAAACAACAGAAATTACACATATTCTCACTTAGGGATGGTAAAAAAAATGCATATTTAGTGAATGCGCATATTTGCGTATGAGGGGAATGTGCATTTTTGCTAATGCACATATTTGTGCATGTGTGAAAGTGCACATTTTGAGAACATGCACATTTTGTGCATATGCAAATATGAGCATTCACAAAAATGAGCATTTTCAATTGCCATTTTATTTTATTTTTTAAAATGGCAACTGTGGAGCTTGACGAGGCCACCAGGGTGAGTGTGGGCAGCTCCCAGAGGATGAGAGGGCCTTGCGGGCAGTCCAGGGACCGGCGAGCAGGGGCAGGGGCTGGGTGGGTTTGCACATCCCTATTCCTAGTACAAATAAATCTCATATGTCACATGAAAGAGGTCTAGTCTACCCTACTTCCTGACATATTACTTCTATTGGTTCAAAGTTATATAGCTATATAGATATATAGAGATATATATTAAAATGAGTAAGATTAAAAGCTTAAATAAAAATCAAACATGCAATTCTCGTATTCTCCAACTTTAGGCTGAAATGGTACAGGCCCATCCAAAGATATGCCGGGTCCAGTCATTTGCTTCTGCTCTCATACTGTTTACCTAAGCTTTTTTGTTGATGGGTCATGCCCTGCTTAATGGGTTGTGACCTATTTGTTAAGGGTGCCTACCAGTATGGGGGCTGCATCTGCCCTGGAGGCCCCAATTACACCTACAGCAATGGTGGTGTTCCTGCTGGAAGTAGCCTACAAAACAGGGTATTCCGTGGCAAGACAAAGAGGGCCTCAGAATCCAGAACCTCTTTGTTCACTAGAAAGGCCTCAGGATCCTCCCTACATGCACCTCCAAAAATGCCAGCTGGAGCAGATATAACTGTTTTCACTCCATTGGAACCAATTGGGGTGGGGTGGGGTGGGGAATAAAAAACCAAAGAACTGCAAGAGATAAAAAGATACGTAACGTCCCCCTCCACACATCCCACCCTGGCCAGTGCAAGCTAGCAGGGTTTGGGAAGTGGTGGACAACTCGCCACTACACCCTCTCGTCCGCCCACTTAGAATTGCACTGGTAGTTATTATGGTAGTTTGTTTATGAATATGGTTGCTTTTTTCTTATGGTCTGTGGACTGCTGGCACTGCTTTGCTTTGCTTTGCTTTTACTTGCTGCTTCGAGAAACTGATTGGTTTTCTCTCAGTTTTGGGTTTTTATTGTTCCTGTATTTTTGTTTTATTATTATTTCCCCCCGAAAATCATACTGTCAGTGCCATAAGTACTTCTGCGTGACAGAACAGTGGCATAAAAATATTTCCAAGCTATCTATTAGACCACCATTTACAACAGTTCTAATACATCCACATTCTTTTCAGTTACAATCGGAGGCATACTTCACAAGAAGCTTTAGACTGCAATACTGAACACAGTGTGACCTACGTTTGGGTAAACACAGGCATGGTACTGCCTGGTTAAGACCATGTGAGAATAAGAATTGTCGATGTGGATTTGTTAGATTGGTGCCTGGCTGCAATGATGGACTGGATGTGGGTTAATAAATGGAAACTCAATCCAGACAAGGCAGTGGGTGGTTCTTCTAACCAGATAGAGGGTATTTAACCTCTCTGGGATGGGGTTACACTCCCCCTGAAGGCACAAGTTCTTAGCTTAGGGGTTCTCCTGGAGTCATCATTGTCACTTGAGGTTCAGGTGCCTCAGTAGCATGGAGTGTCTTCTACTAGCTTTTGCTAGTGGCCCAGCTATGTTCCTATCTGGACAGGGATACCTTGCCTTCTGTAGTCTATACTCTGGTAACCTCCAAGTTAGGTTACTGCATTGTGCTCTGTGTGGGGCTGCCTTTGAAGATGGTTCAGAAGCTGCAGCTTGTGCAAAATGCAGTGGTCAGATTTCTAGCAGGGACCATGGGGGCTGAACATATTACACCAATTCTGGCCCAGGCCCAAGCCCAAGACCAGGTGTGGTTTTGACTTATAAAGCCTTACACAGTTCAGAACTGCAATACCTGACAGAGGACCTCTCCCAGTAGGTACCTACTCATATACTATAATTTGTCATCTAAGGCCCTCCTCCAAGTGCCTTCTTGGAGGGGGGTTCGTAGGATGGCAATAAGGGAAAGGGCCATCTTGGTGGCAGCCCCCTGATTATGGAACACTCGCCCCAGCAAGATCCTCCTGGTGTCAATGTCTTTTCAGCTCCAGGTTGACTTTTCTCAATTCCTAGGCGTATGATAAGATTTTTAATAGGTCCTGGGATTTTTACTGTCGATTGTGCAAAATTGTTTTATATTTTTGCATGCAAATTGATTTATATTATGTTATTATGTTGTATTTTAGGGTTTTTATTTTTGTAAACTGCACAGAGAGCTTTGGCTGTTGGGCGGTACAGAAATGCAATAAATGAAATGGAATGAAGAAAGAACTGGAGACACATTCATAAGAGTCACTGTTTTGGGCATGGCTCTTGACTGGAAGGAGTCCAGCTCAGAGCAATTACCCATGAAGAGGTGTGGAGTGCAGTCCCCTCTAAGGACACATCATTGTGCTGGGTCTCTTCAAAGATCACAGCAGAATTACTGCTGTGGCACAAGGAATAAGAAACCTGAGAGCATCACTGGTAGAGTCTGTGATTTGGGACCATTGGTGCATTATAGGTTTACAAGTCCAGTTTTTGGACAGGGGCCACAGCTTTGTGGTAAAGCATCTCCTGGCATCTCCCATTACAGGATATAATGACTGGAAAGGACCTCTGCCTCAGCCCTTAGAAAACTGTTCCCAGTCAGAAGTCAGCATGGCTGAGATCTAGGGATGTACGAAAGTTCCGCCACGGATTTCGGGGAGGCCAAATGCCAGCACATTCGGCCCCCCGAAATTGGTGGCGGAACGGCCCCCTGCCCCCCTGCCCCCCCGCCCCCCCAGGATGGGACTTACCTTAGGCGGATCTTCCTGGCGGCGGCGGCTCCAGTGGCGGTGCGGCGGCGGTGGCTGCGGCGGCTAGTCTTCCGACCGGCTGCTGCCGCCGCCATTTCCAGGTAAAAAAAAAAAAAAAAACGTGATAGCCTACGTAAAGATTTACGTAACCTATCATGGCTAGGTTTAAAAAAAACACCGTGATAGGCTACATAAATGTTTACGTAGCCTATCACGGCTGATTTTTTTTTAAAAAAGCGCGTATGCAAATGGGAGCGCCCATGGGCGCCACCATTTGCATTCCTTATTTTGGCATGTCTTAGTCTACATAAATATTTACGTAGACTAAGACGTCGAAAATAAGGGGAACACAAGTAGCGTAGCATTTACGCTATTTGCGTTCCCCTTATTTTCGCCATCTTAGTCTACGTAAATGTTTACGTCTACGCTATTTGCGTTCCCCTTATTTTCACCATCTTAGTCTACGTAAATGTTTACGTAGACTAAGACGTGCCAAAATAAGGAACACAAATGGCGGCGCCCATGGGCGCCGCCATTTGTGTATGTGCATGTTTTGTTTTTGTTTTTAATTCAGCCGTGATAGGCTATGTAAACATTTACGTAGCCTATAATGGCTGACTGCAGGGACGCAAACGGTGGTGGCTACGGCCGCCGCCATTTTCATCCCTGCTAGCCAGCGGCCAGATGCCCGGCTGCTGGCGGAGCCAGCCGGAGGCTCCGCAGAATCGCTGCGGAGCAGAGCCGGCCGGCCAGGATTCCGGGGGGGAGGAACCGAGCGCCTCCCCCCCAGCATCAGCATAATCCGCGGAAAGGTAAGTACCTTTCGTACATCCCTACTGAAATCAGGGGTGGGCAAGTTATTTGAATTTACTCCCATCCTCCCTAATAAATTAGGGGTGCAATCATATGTATGTTTAGACATAAAAAAGTCCTACAAGTCCCAGCATTCTTTTTGGGGAGATGTAGGACTTTTTTCTGTCTAAACATGCATAGAATTGCACCTTAACTGACTTCTTGCAGCATCAAGAATACTGCATTAAACAATCAAGAGATTAAGACAGTGACCACTTAAATAATCCAATAAAGATATCTTCTGTGACTGCAAACATTTCAGGACATGATATTAGATGATATAGATGATTCTGCCATTATACCACCATTAATGTGTACCATTCTGGTGTATCTCGCCATTTAATACAGAAAATATTTCCATAAAATAAAACCTTGCCTCTGTGTTGTTGTTTTTTTGTAGGTTGGCTGGACCTACAAACTTGGGTGTGGGGAAATCTTTGCCATGGTGTTTATATATTGCTTCATTATTCATTGTTATAGATATCTCCTTAAAACTGGAAAACAGAGACAGAAGGAATAAAAAAATAATTTTAAAAGACATCAGAACAAATGGGCTTGTCTACTTTTACCAGTTTTTTTTTTTTAATGAAGCAGTGCGAAATGTGTCAAAATGCTGGCCAATCATCTTAACATTTAAAATTCCATCACTGCACTTTAGTTAAGTAATGGGGGGTAGGGACAGGAGGAAGGGGAAGCCCTCTAAACATTCAGCACATAAGAATAAGAGACATTGAACAGAGTTCCCAGTTTTCTGAGATCTACTCTTAATTGGCAAGTCATGTGATTAGCAAGAGATGATTACACATTAAAGGAATGAAGAAGTGTGGACATCTTTCAATGTGGCTGCTATGGCCTACAGTTTCAAAATGTCATCTCAGGAAAGGCCTAATTGCCCATGAGTAAAACTGGAGTGGCAAACATCTTTTATATCCCATTACTCTAGGGAGACCCACTATATATCTAGCAACAACTCGAGCAGAGGTGAGTATATTAAATGCATCGTGACCAGTGACTATCAAGCTTATACCCTTCAGTGTTGCCTAGACAGTCTGTAGGTAATGCTAAGGATGTACAAGAAATTCATTCCTGTTCACAAATCATGCAAATGCATCCCATTTGCAACCCCAAATGAGAATACCAGCTGGACACAATTCTTGGGAAATTTGTGCAATTTCCCAGACTTGCATTTGCATTCGAAAGTGCGCACTTGCACAATACCCCCCCCCCCAACTGCATTTCCAAGTTTTAGCCTATTGGGGGAAATGTGTATTTTCAATCGGGAAAACTGCACACTTAAAAAATGTGTATTTCTTTTCCCCACTGGGAAAAAAATGTGCAGTTTTAAAATGCAAATTTTCCTCACCTGAAAAAAAAGATGGTTGTGTTCTAGAATGCAAATGTGGCAAAATTAGCTTTGGGGAATAATTTGGAGAACCTCAGCAAGTTCAAATATTGCATGTTTTTCCATCCCTGGCTAATGCCTGGGGCCTTATACTGGTGCGGAACGGGAGGATGCTTTGTCCTAATCCCATCTGCTTTAAGGTCCATCTGCACTTTGGGTTTGTATGCAGTGGAAATTGATCCATCCCCTGTAGTCTGCTAGGGCTGATCCAAACACTCTCAATGGAAACTATCTGACATGACACTATTGCTAATGTAAATGACTTTACACTAGCATAAACTAGCTCTAGAAGAATCCCCTAGTCCATGTGGCCACCCAGAATATCTCAGATGCATAGCAAGGCCCTTAAGAAAGATTCTAACATGCAGTTAGGCTCATATGGAAGAAGGCAGGTCTGTCCGGTTCCACAGGTTTCAGTCCTACACATTACTTTCAGTGTCAAGGCTCAGATTTTTAATAGGAATGCTTAGAGAATCCATCTCAACTGGATTTAGGGATGTCAGAGAATTCCACCATGGACTAAAATGAGATCGAATTCCGTTCAGCCCATGCCAGGACCAGCATGGTCATTTTAAAAGTTTTTTTCTTTCTTTAAAACAGCATTGCTTTAAACAAATATTTTATCGCTCAGGCACACCTAAGACAGCCTTCTTTTGGGAAGCCCCTAGGAAGAGGAAGTGTTTGGGCTGAAAGTAAATGGAGACGGAGGATTTCAATTTTTAAAAAATACGTAAATATTTATGAAAAATAGCAATTCTTACAGAAGTTATGCAGACTCACGGAGACAGCTGGGCACCGGAATTACGGTTGTCGGTACGGCTTTATCTTCGTAATTTTCAGAGCAGAAAAAAAGAGGAGAATTCCAGGGCAGCTTGTGAATGGCAGAACAGAGCACCGGCTGCAAACTATGGAAGTCAAGTGGCACCGAAGGTACACAATTCGTACATCCCTAACTGGATTACAACTCTGAAGGGGCCCCAAAACAGCTCACTGAGCATGCTCAGTGACTACAGAGTGGCCATTATTGTGTGGGCAGAGCAGAAAACCAGTGGGAGATGGAATCAATGGGAGGGAAAATAGAAAAATAAACCCACCAATACTAATGAAAAGTCACCTGCCCTGGCTGGTGCAAGCCAGCAGAGCTTTGGAAGTGGTGGATGATCTGCAATTCACTTCTGTGGCCCGAGCCCCACTCAGGATTACTCTACCTGTATGCATTTAGGAGCTTCTTCTCCAGAGGTGCCATGTCACTGGTTGTGTTTAAGGATTCTATAAACATTATAGCAGAGGTGGAGAACATCGGGCCCAGGGGCTTAGCTGTTATATCTTCTTTCTGCAATATTGTGAAAGAACAAAGGGATACTTGGGGAATTTGATCTTTGTGAGTTCCAATAGGAACCGACCGATCCATGCCGCCTGGACTAATGTATGGATCAGGGCATAGTTATCCATTGGCTTTCACCCTTCCCCAACGTTCCAACATAGTTGTTGGCTCCAAAAAATACTTTTTCAAAATGGGTGCATTGAGAGAAAATTCACATTTCGAAATTCACAGGTAAATACTACTTCAATGCAAATTTTCATGCAGACTGTTCATTTTAAATTGTAAATAGATGTGGAAGCAAGACAAACACAAATTGGTGAAGTGAACACAGGTGAAAGCGACAGAGATTGGAAACAGAATGGTTCACCCATCCCTAAATCAATAATTCTGAGTAGGACTATGAGATTTTGTTAACGGTGGAACACATTATAACCTGGGGTCTTCTGAACCAGAGGGCAATCTGATCCTGGGGCAGAAGGATGCACATGAATATCTAAATATCCATCCCTATGCACCTTTCTCCAAAGTTTCAGTAGGCCTTACTTCCAAGTAAGCATGACATAAGATTGCATCCACTGCAATCTGCCTGAGGTTAATGGGCAGTGATTACCACTAGCAAAGCAGATGCATTTCAAGATACTAATTACCTCAGAAGATCAGCAGCAAGAAAGGATTTATCTGATAGGTTTACCCACATTTCCCCAGTGCTTGACCAAGCTACATAGACTTTTCACATGTGTAAACTGAGTATGATAGCAGCCTTTGTAAACCGGGTTACAGTCAGGGTTGCCAGTTTTTCAGCCAGCCTCTGCTGGGGGCAGGGGAACTAACTCTACCAAATTATTCATGTAGAGTTAGTCCCACGCCTGCCCCCCACCCTACACACACAGTTTTTCAGACCTTTAGAAGTTTTGTATTGCTGAGTGGTAGATCCTAAGATGCAGATATTTAAAGTCTTTTTTCTTTGGGTTGTTCTGATCAAAGGACCTTCATCCTGTAAATGTTTGATGTGCATATTAGTTACAAATTGCAAGAGCATGACTTTTTGTTATTACAAAAGAACTGTTTTAACACTTACTTACGCCTTTTAAGCTGTATTAGAAATGTTTCTATATCAGTTTTTAACATTTTGTTTTTAACATGGTTGGAAATTGAATATTGCCATTTTTTAATTCCATTCTCTTTGGTGTACTCTGTATAATGCCGCTGAAGAAGTGTTTTAATACCTTCTTGAACCTTTTAAGTTGCATTAGATATTTTTGTATATCAGTTTTTTTTAACATTTTGGTTTTAATGCTGTTGGATTAGAAATTTGTCATTTCTTATTCCATTTTCTTTGTATACAATCTAAAATGTGTTGGGCCAAGAATTAAAGATAATTTGCTAGTAGCTTCTGGAGTTTGTGCTGCTATCCCTCTTTTCATGTTTTCAGCCAACCTCTGCAGTGATGCCTTTAACAACTGTTCGATATGCAGATACTAGTGAACGATAATAAAGAATGCCCCCCTGTGGTTTTCTGCAGATTAGCTGCTATTAAAGACACAAGAGCTGGCCAAGCTATTTTTCTGGTCAGTTGGCAACCTCAGTTACAGCTAGGGACCAGCAGGTTCCTCCTGATCCATTCCTTTATTGTTCCATAGGTTCATTTTGCCCTGCATTCCGCTATTCCTAAATACCAGTCTAGCTTGGAAAATCACTCCTTCCAATAGTGAGCTGAAGCCAAAACATAGGCGAATAGGAGTTTCCCCCTGCCTCAATGCAAATAGCAGGCATGTGGGGCCTGGTCAGGACTGAATAATTAAAGCCCCCTACAACTCCATGCCATGATTCCCAATCTGGATCAGGGCCCAGGCAGCTGCAATTTGCTTTTAAACACTCAATAGCTAATAGCACAAATGTTGTCTTGTCCGGATGGTGGTGAACACCGCCAGGATTGTAAGCAAAATAGGGCCACTGTGAAACAAGAGGGGAAAATCTATATGCTGTGGGGAATGGTGAGGTTTTCAAAAAGCACAAAAAAGAATAATTTAAAAACCCCTAAAAGGGCAACTCTTCCTTCTCCAAAAACAACCCCAGTCCACTGAGGACTGAGCATTCTCAGTAGGTACAGAATGTTGAGTAGGGATGTCAGAGAAGTCCATGGGTGGTGAAGTTCAATGAGTTTTCCGAGGCTCCCCTCCCCTCCCCCCCAGACTTCATTTCAGTTCCTGACTCACTCTGCAGCGAGTTGGACTAGTTTGTGGATTTTCCAGGAATTTTGCTCGGGGGGGGGGGAAGGTTCTTCAATCTGCACAAATTTGTGAGCAATTTGCACAAATTATGGCCAAATTTGTGCAAATTACAGGACCTTCCAAAAAATGCACACAAAAGTTCCCTGAGTTCAGGGAACAACCCGGAGCTCAGATCACAGATGCAAGGCAAGTCATACATGCCATGAAATTCCATCGAGCCAAAAAAGAACTGGATTTCCCAGCAACAGACATCCCTAACGCTGAGTGACCATTGAAAAAAGAAACACGGAACATGGAGAAGGAGTGGAACGCCCTGTTTGAAGGGAACAGCTGGCTGGAGAACAGCACTGCTTTTGAGAGGGAGAATACATGACAGCATTTTGTTTCAGATCCCACTGCACTGGCTGATGTGCATTTGCACTTGTGTGTATTCATAAAGGAGTGCAACAGAGCAATCCTGATGCCATCATATGTATGATGGCATCGAGATGCTTCTTGGGTGGTGTTTTAGTGTAAAGCATCACAGAAATCAGAACCTTGATACAGCCATATATACTACAATCACATCATTATTGTGTGTGTGTTTTGAAGTTTTTTATCACAAGTGCACAAATGCATCAGGCTGGCAACACAACACAAAACAAATCTTCATGCAATCATACTTTGGATTATGTCAAGATTGCTGTCGTTTTTCCAGGATATTTTATCATCGTGCCCATGTGCAGTATTGAGGTAAAAGGAAGAGTAAAACATGAAGAAACGAAGAGCTGATGCACACTGTGTGCACACAATGCTGCGCACAAAAATCCACAAATTAAAGAACATAGGAAGCCCCTTCATACTTCAGACCACTGGTCCATCTAGTCCAGTATTGTCAACACTAACTGGCAGCAGCTCTCCGAGGCATCAAAGAGATTTCTTTCCCAGCCCTACCAGGAGATACCTGGGATTGAACTTGGGGCCTTCTGCATACAAAACTTGTGTTCTAGCACTGAGGTGCGGTCCCTCCCAGGACAATGGCAAATTCCTTAGGTATTCATTCCACTTCAGAAACCAGGCCAAATAATTCAGAATGCCAAGAGCCAGGGAGAGATTCAGATGAGTAGAATTTTGGGAGCATCCCTAGTTACAGGTCCCCTTCATGGATCACTGCCTTGTTGTGGCGAAGGGGCTTGCGTAACTCAGTGAAGCCATAAGCTATGCCGTGCAGGGCCACCCAAGACGGACAGGTCATGGCAGAGAGTTCTGACAAAATGTAGTCCACTGGAGAAGGAAATGGCAACCCACTCCAGTATTCTTGCCAAGAAAACCCCATGGAACGTATCACAAGGCTAAAAGAGATGACGCCGGAAGATGAGCCCCTCAGGTCGGAAGGTGTCCAATATGCTACTGGGGAAGAGCAGAGGGTATTTCCAAGTAGCGCCAGAAAGAGTGAAGCGGCTGGGCCAAACCCGAAACGACACTCAGCTGTGGATGTGTCTGGCAGTGAAAAGAAAATCCGATGCTGTAAAGAACAATATTGTTTAGGAACCTGGAATGTCAGATCAATGAATCAAGGTAAGCTGGAAGTGGTCAAACATGAGATGGCAAGATTGAACATCGACATCTTGGGAATCAGCGAACTCAAATGGACAGGCATGGGCGAATTTAATTCAGGTGACCATCATATCTACTATTGTGGGCAAGAATCCCTTAGAAGAAATGGAGTAGCACTCATAGTCAACAAAAGGGTGGGAAAAGCAGTACTGGGGTACAATCTTAAAAATGATAGAATGATCTCAGTACGAATCCAAGGCAAACCATTCAACATCACAGTAATTCAAGTCTATGCCCCAACCACTGAGGCCGAAGAAGCTGAGGTTGATCGGTTCTATGAAGACCTACAACACCTTCTAGAACTAACACCAAAAAAAGATGTCCTCTTCATCATAGGGGATTGGAATGCTAAAGTAGGAAGTCAAGAAATCACCAGGATAACAGGCAGGCATGGCCTTGGTGTACAAAATGAAGCAGGACAAAAGCTAATAGAGTTTTGCCAAGAGAACATGCTGATCATAGCAAACACTCTTTTCCAACAGCACAAGAGGCGACTCTACACATGGACGTCACTAGATGGTCAATATCGAAATCAGATTGATTATGTCCTTTGCAGCCAAAGATGGAGAAGCTCCATACAGTCAGTAAAAACAAGACCTGGAGCTGACTGTGGCTCAGATCATGAGCTGCTTCTTGCAAAATTTCAGCTTAAATTGAAGAACGTAGGGAAAACCACTAAACCGTTCAGGTATGACCTAAATCATATCCCTGATGAATATACAGTGGAGGTGAGGAATAGATTTCAGGGATTAGACCTGATAGACAGAGTGCCTGAGGAACTATGGATGGAGGTCCGTAACATTGTTCAGGAGGCAGCAACGAAATCCGTCCCAAAGAAAAAGAAATGCATAGGGATGGCGGAGAATTTCTCCCCGAAACTTCGGGGGGCCGAGCGCCAACGTGTTCGGCCCCCCGAACAAGTTTCGGGGAGAAATCCTCCGCCCCCCCTGCCCCCCGCCCCCCCCCCCCGGGACGGGACTTACCTTCCCTGAATGTCCCTCCCGGCGGGGGGTCCGGCTGGCGGTTCATCCGGTGTTCGAGCGGGGCGGGAGCGGCAGCCGGTCTTTTGACCGGCTGCCGCCCCCGCCATTGCAATGAAAGAAAAAAAAAAAACGTCCCCTGATAGGCTACGTGACGATTCACGTAGCCTATCACGGCAAGATTTGCAAAGTCAGCCGTGATAGGCTACGTGAATCGTCACGTAGCCTATCACGGGTGACTTAAAAAAAAAAAAAAAAAGTGTGTATGGATAATGGCGGCCCCCATAGGGAGCCGCCATTCCCCTTCCTTATTTGGTCGCTGTAGTCTACGTCAATGTTTACATAGACTACGGCGAAAATAAGTGCAACGCTATTTGCGTTGCCCTTATTTTCGCCGTAGTCTACGTAAACATTGACGTAGACTACAGCAACTAAATAAGGAACGCGAATGGCGGCTCCCTATGGGGGCCGCCATTCGCGTACGCGCTTTTTTTTTTTTTTAAGTCACCCGTGATAGGCTACGTGACGATTCACGTAGCCTATCACGGCTGACTTTCCAGATCTAGCCGTGATAGGCTACGTGACGATTCACGTAGCCTATCAGGGGACTTTTTTTTTTTTTTTTTTTACTTTCGTGTTCGCGGCCGGGCGAGGCGGGAAGCCTCCTCCCCGGCCTGAATTTCGGCCGGGCGAGGCGGGAAGCCTCCCCCCCCGGCCTGAATTTCGGCCGGGCGAGGCGGGAAGCCTCCCCCCCCGGCCTGAACTTCGCGGGGGGAGCAGCGAAGCACTCCCCCCCACCTCGAAAAAGCTGCGAGACAAGGTAAGTGACTTTCATTCACCCCTAGAAATGCAAGAAAGCCAAGTGGCTGTTTGATGAGGCTTTACAAGTAGCTCACGAAAGAAGGGAAGCGAAAAGCAAGGGAGAAAAGGGAAGATATACCCAACTGAATGCAGAGTTCCAGAGAATAGCAAGGAGAGACAAGAAGGCCTTCTTAAATGAACAATGCAAAGAAATTGAGGAAAACAACAGAATGGGAAAGACTAGAGATCTCTTCAAGAAAATTGGAGATCTCAAGGGAACGTTTTGTGCAAAGACGGGCATGATAAAGGACAAAGAAGGCAGGGACCTAACAGAAGCAGATGAGATTAAGAAGAGGTGGAAAGAATACACAGAAGAACTATACAGGAAAGATCTGAATGTCCCTGATAGCCATGATAGTGCGGTCACTGAACTTGAGCCGGACATCCTAGAGAGTGAAGTCAAGTGGGCCTTAGGAAGCATTAGTAATAACAAAGCTAGCGGAGATGACAGTATTCCAGCCGAGCTATTTAAAATCCTAAAAGATGATGCTGTTAAAGTGCTGCATTCAATATGCCAACCAATCTGGAACACTGAACAGTGGCCACAAGACTGGAAAAGGTCAGTTTACATTCCAATTCCAAAGAAGGGCAACGCCAAAGAGTGTTCAAACTACCGCACAATTGCGCTCATTTCACATGCCAGCAAGGTGATGCTCAAAATCCTACAAGCTAGGCTTCAGCAGTATGCGAACCGAGAACTACCGGAAGTACAAGCTGGGTTTCGAAGAGGCAGAGGAACTAGAGATCAAATCGCCAACATTCGCTGCATCATGGAGAAAGCAAGAGAATTCCAGAGAAACGTCTATTTCTGCTTCATTGACTACGCTAAAGCCTTTGATTGTGTGGATCACAACAAACTGTGGCAAATTCTTAAAGTGATGGGAGTACCAGACCACCTAACCTGTCTCCTGAGAAACCTGTACGAGGGTCAAGAAGCAACAGTAAGAACCAGAGATGGAACAACCGATTGGTTCAAAATTGGGAAAGGAGTACGACAAGGCTGCATATTGTCACCCTGCTTATTTAACTTATATGCAGAGTACATCATGAGAAATGCCGGGTTGGATGAATCAGAGGTCGGAATTAAGATTGCTGGGAGAATTATCAACAACCTCCGATATGCAGACGATACCACCCTAATGGCAGAAAGCGAAGAGGATCTCAAGAGCCTCTTGTTGAGGGTGAAAGAGGAGAGTGCAAAAGCTGGTTTGAAACTCAACATTAAAAAAACTAAGATCATGTCATCTGGCCCTATCACTTCCTGGCATATAGAAGGGGAAGAAATGGAAGCAGTGACAGATTTTACTTTCTTGGGCTCCAAGATCACCACAGACGGTGACTGTAGCCATGAAATTAAAAGACGCTTGCTCCTTGGGAGGAAAGCTATGGCAAACCTAGACAGCATAGTAAGAAGCAGAGACATCACCTTGCCGACAAAGGTCCGTCTAATCAAAGCTATGGTTTTCCCATTAGTAATGTATGGCTGTGAGAGCTGGACTATAAGGAAGGCTGAGCGCCGCAGAATTGATGCTTTCGAACTGTGGTGCTGGAGAAGACTCTTACGAGTCCCCTGGACTGCAAGGAGGTCAAATCAGTCCATCCTAAAGGAAATCAACCCTGAGTGCTCATTGGAAGGACAGATAATGAAGCTGAAGCTCCAATATTTTGGCCACCTAATGCGAAGAGAAAACTCCCTGGAAAAGACCCTGATGCTGGGAAAGACTGAAGGCAAAAGGAGAAGGGGACGGCAGAGGATGAGATGGCTAGATAGCATCACGGATGCAATGAATATGAACTTGAGCACGCTCCAGGAGAGAGCACAGGACAGGAAGGCCTGGCGTGCTATGGTCCATGGGGTCACGAAGAGTCGGACACGACTGAACGACTGAACAACAACAACAACTAGTTACAGGTAATTGTGAAAAGGCTCAATAATAACAAAACGACCTTCGGCTATTGGGCGGTATAGAAATGAAATAAATAAATAAATAAATAAAACAAGTGTTGTCCAAAAAAACTCCTTTTGGGTGCTCTTCTTAGATGCTTATCTGCCAACCAAACAGTTAAAGCTTCTTACCCAAATCAACTGAGCTCTTCAGTCTCCACAATGGGAAAAACTAACTTAAAATGATAGATAAGTACTTGAACCTCAAAAATATATAATTTAGAATGACACCAACAGTATCAGCATTGTAAATTCATCCTTGCTTTTTAGTTACACTGGAAGACTGAGAGAAACTAGGTGTCAATTATTAGTCATCAAGCCATCAGTCCCTTTCCAACCTCTTTTTAGAACTTCAAAGACAGGCCATAAAGACGTTTTATGTCATCTTGCCACCAGCTAAAGTTTGGTGTTTTCATTTATTTTCTTGGCATTTTTTAAGCACTCCTTGGCACATCAAACAGGATTTCCTGATCTCTGTTAGACCGGAAGAAAAAGATATGCCAACCATAGCTCTCCCAGCAAAGCAAACCCAAAGATCTTGTACTAAGTAGCCCCTTATCATCATTATAGTGAACGATTTTAAAAAATGGTGAAAAGTGGCCTTGCAAGAACTCTCCATTGCCAGCTATTAATTTGCTTAGAAGGGACAAGACTTGTTGCTGACGTTTGGTACTGAAGAATTCATCAGGATGTATAGGTGTTCTAAAGTGGAAGTATTTTCCAGGTTACTTAACTAGCATTAAGTAATCATAGTGGATAAGAGTTATAGAGTGCTTCACATCACTATTGGGTGTTTGTTTTTGTTTTTAAGGTGGGACAGCTCCACTGAGTCAAACCATTGGTACATCTACTCCAGGGCTGTCTGCTCTGGCAACATCTCTCCAAGTTTTCAGGTTAAGGTCTTTTCCATCCCTACTGTCCGAGCTCCATTTAAGTGGATACCAGGAATTGAACCTTGCATTTCCTATTACTCTAGGGGTGGGGAAACTTTTTTCTGTCAAATAACATGTTCTCCCAGGGATCATCTGTCGGGGGTATGGATGTACAGACTGTGTAAAATCTGCTCCATCTGTGTTTAACAGATTGTCAGGTGCCTTTTGTTCTGTCGTCTGCTCACAGACAGATGTGAATTATTTTTTTTCCATCATGTGGAAAAATACGCAAATAATTACGTGAGAAGTTTCATAACAACTTACATAATTTACCTTAGCAAGCAACATTTAGCGTATTGTCCCCCATCCCATTCAACTTTTCCTCAGCAGAAACATGCATATTTTCCTATGAATAAATATACATAAATTTCAAGAAAGTAAACAAAAAAAACCATCTGGAAGTCCAGGCACTCCGCGTGGCCGGAGGTCACTACATAGCATATTTTGCAGGATAGATTCTTAGAAATCCGAGCTCATTTTACTCTGTCTCAAATTTCTCCAGCATCCCTAGTTGGGGGCTGCTTGCCACAAGTGGAAAAGAGCCAGGGCCAAACATAGGTGGGGTTTACAAAATGAGCAGAGGTTGAAACTAGGCCTCCAGTTTCTGCTGAACCCCCCACCTGGCATTGTCAGCAGCCCAAAGGTCGAATTCAATTTCAGAGAAGCTCTTAGAGGCCAGATTCCTGTGGTAGGTGGGGCCAAATGAAAAGTAGGGTGGGGCCAAGGGCAATGGGTAGAGCAAAAATATCAAAAATACTAACATACTTAGCTTAAACCTCTTATTCCCCATAACTAAGCCTTAGGAGAGGCATTTTGAATGTGTGAAAAAAATGCACAAAAGCCAGGAAACCAGCAAACTATTGGTGGTGGGTGGAAAGGGGTGGGGGCAAAAAAGGAGTGTGCGATCTGAGGAACCCCAGGGGGTCATACTGGAACACCAGGAGAGCAAGATTTGGCTCCAAGGCCTGAGGTTCCCCACCCCACCCGATGGATGTGCGAATAAGCAAAAATTGTGCTCGCTGAAGTTCTCCAAATTCCATCTTTAACCTTGTTATGACTCAAGTTTGTATCAGATTCTGAGCTTTGTTCTCCCCCTTTTTACTCGACAATCCATGCATATTTTCCCAAATGTAATATGCATCAGTGCTGTGCATCTTTGAAGTGCATGAGTTCTTCTCCCATTGATGAAAGCATATTTGTGTGCAATTTTCAAAAGCATTTTTCATGACCATTTTTCAAACATAAGCTATCCGTTGAACACATTGGGGGGGGGGCTGCATATCACATAGCAAACCTGGGAATGTATGAACTTCGACCGCAGGTTGCATCCGAGTTCAGGTTCAACCTGAAAGGTGCAAACTGGGTAAATCTTGATAAAAAATGAACTGAAACAGATTTCTCATACATCCCTAGCCCAGCCTTGATCTAGCGCAACCCTATACGCAGGAATGTTCTTGCTCTGTCATCTTTCATGGCTGTAGGGGAGGGCAAAAGGAGCCTTACCACTGTTGCCTACCTAATGAACTAGGCATCCAGTCTTGAAGTTTCCTCCATGTCATTCAAAGAGGGCTTAAGGCAGCTTTCCCCAACTTGCTGCCCTCCAGATGTGTTTGTACCTCAATTCCAGCAGCCCTAGCAGCATGGCCAATGGTCACAAATGCTGGGAGTTGTGGTCCAAACCATCTGGAGGATGCCAGGTTGGGAAAGGCTGGCTTAAGGAATTTCACTTCCCGACTCCACAGTCATAAAGCCCTATACAACTTGGGATCAGGCTACCTGAAAGACTGCATTCTCCCACACAAGCTTGCTGAGGTTTTAAGATCTTCCCAGGATGCTCATCTCTCAAACCCAGGTTGGCCTGGCCGCGGAGCGGAGCTGGCCAGGCAGGATTCCGTGGGGGAGGAACAGATTACCTCCCCCCCCCCGTCGAGGATTCCGAGGGGAGGAACGGATCACCTCCTCCCACCTGCGGAACCCGGCGGAGCCAGGTAAGTGGGGTTTCATACACCCCTAATCTTGAGCACCATTTTGTGTGGTGGAAAGCTGAGGTATAAATCAAATCAATAAAGAAGATGGCATGGCCTGTTCCTGTTTGCCAACCTGGAGTGGATATTTTCTGACCAAACTGCTGGCCAGTCAAGGACCAGCCCCGCAGCCCAACAGAGAAGGATTCCTTCTTTTTGTTTCAAAGGTGGAGAACCCACTGCTGTTGAAGCAACCAGGTCAGCAGAGCAGAGAGATGGCTAAATTCTTAGCTTGATCGCTGCACAAACACTGTGCTGGGTTTGGGAATCGGTAAATACAGTGTAGTGGAACAGTCCATGAGACATAGTCCTCCGCTGCCTCTTGTCATGGCCGCTTGTCGTCGTGCTGGTTCGAGCTGACACATAATGCTGCTGCATTAAAAGCTAAGGTGAGCTTTCTCCACCTGCCTGCTTATTAGCAAGCCTGATACAGCAGGGGGTTTCCCTTCAAACCTTTTTCTTCATGCTAAGGTCCTCTGACATTTTAAATATCAACCATAATGATGAACATCTCTCCTGTATGCCAGAAACAAAAAAACAGCAGGCAGCCACCCATGGTGACAACCTTTAAACATGCAAACACTCCAGCAGCTACTCATTTTCCAGCCAAATACCTGGATATGGCATTTATGACAAGACAACAGAAGCATTTGCTAAATCATTTGGCACTTTAATATATGATGAAGCCCACACTGAAACTCAAATAAACAGGATAATATGATGCGGTAGAGCTCTGCACAACATCTCTGTCCGTTCCTGGCAACAGGCTTTGCTGTATGGGATGCAGGACTGGAACAACATTTACTCTCTGATTCAATTCTCCAGCACTCCCAATACCCATTAATCCAAGGATGGTCACCTGGGTTTTAGTGGCCTCGGACATAATCAAGGTATATCAGGGGTGGGCAACTGATGGCCCTACAGATGTTTTGGCCTACAACTCCCATGATCTCTCACCATTGGCAGTGCTGAATAGGGCTGATGGGAGTTGTAGGCCAAAAATCTGGAGGGCCACAAGTTGCCCAACCCTGAAGTATGCTGTCAGATTCATGTACATTATCTCAGTCCTCCTGACATGACAGCCCTGCAAGGTAAGTCAGTGTTGTTACCCCTCCCCTCTGTAAATGAGATGATGATGGAGCAGAAATGTAAACTGGGAATTTTCCAGCTCACAGCTCAGGCTCTTAGCAACAAAAAATATAAACAGGTTCCAGGGCAAACCCTTTACAACCCTGAAAAGCAACAACAAAGGAAATAAAAGATGAACATAGGGTTATGCAGATGACCATAATGCATACACAGACAGGAACATTCAGGGTTGGTATGAAAGGGGTCCTCCACCCCTAAAGATGTGAGAGGCACCTGCATAGGGAAGATGAGCAGTAACCTATTCGACACTACCACTGATGTAAATTATGTTGACAAGTAACCTCTAGGGCAACGCCAATGGCATTTTTCTGGGAAAAACCATCACAACAGCAAACACTATAGGCATCGCACTACAGGTGACAGTGGCAGCATCAAATAGGATACTGTCCCAAGTCTTCTTCCAATCCCAGCAAAGTTAGCCTTACCATTAGCTTTAGATTGGGGTGTCCTGAAAGGGCAGCAAATTGCAATTATTATCATCATCATCATTGATGGGAAGGGGGATTGGTGCTTGTGGGATTATCCGTCTCAGGTGCCAAAATAACTTGGATGACCTTGTGTTAGGGATGTCTGTTGCTGGAAAATCCAGTTCTTTTTTGACATGATGGAGTTCTGTGGCATGTATGACTCGATTTGTGTTTGCAAGCCAAGCTGCAGGCTTTTCCCCAAACTCCAGGAACTTTTTTTTGTACATTTTTGTCTCTCGCCTTCTGCAATGTGTGCAAATTTCTGAGCAATTTGCGCAAATTACAGCCAAATCTGTGCAAATTCAGCTGAATTTGTGCAAACTTGGGCATAATTTGCACAAATTGCAGAACCAACAGGGAAAGAATGCACAAAAGGCCCAGAAAACCCACAGACTTGCCTGGCTCACTGTAGACTGAGTTGGGCACCACAGCAGGAACCAGAACAAAGTTTGGGGGGCCGACCTAGAAAAACTCGTCAAACTCCATCTCCCAAACAGATTTCCCCAACCACCCTACCTTAGGTCCTGTGCACCTTGACTTTCAGGGAGTGGGCACCATTTGCTGCTCTGCCTCAAGCAGCAAATGTCTTGGGCAGGCTCTGGATCCCAGACTAATGCTCCAGTGCTTAGCTAAAGGGCAACTACATATCACAATTACATTTAGATACAAATGCATGTAACTTAAGTCCTGCCTTTTTTCAACTGAAAAGCAGCCTCAGGATGCTGAAAGGTTAAGCAGGGAAGTCCTGCTCCTTTACTCCAAACTGCAGACTCCTGAGGCAACTTTTCAATGTAAAAAATGCCTGGGCTTCATTGCATGCATTTGCAAGGCAACATCTCCAAAGGAGGTATGATGTGACATGGCAGTGACACAAGACAGACAGTGTGGTGTAATGGTTAGAGTGGAAGACTAAGATTGAGGAGACCCAGGTACAAATTCCTAAAAGGTAAAGGTAAAGGTGTCCCCAACCAGTCGTGTCTGACTCTAGGGTGCGGTGCTCATCCCTGTTTCTAAGCCAAAGAGCCAGCGCTGTCCGAAGACGCTTCCGTGGTCATGTGGCCGGCATGACTGAACACCGAGGTGCACGGAACACTGTTACCTTTCCTGCCGAAGCGGTGCCTGTTTATCTACTTGCAATTTCTTGCTTTCGAACTGCTAGGTTGGCAGAAGCTGGGACTGAAGACGGGAGCTCACTCCGTCACGCAGCACTCGGGTCTCGAACTGCTGACCTGCCGACCTTCCGGTCTGCAGTTCAGCGTCTTCTTAACCACTAAGCCACCGCGGCCCTTGCTGGGTGATGTTGCATGGGTTATTTATTATTAATACGTTAATTTTCTTATCCACATGGTGCTCAAGGTGGCTAACAGCAATAAAGTACACTCACCCAGCCTGGCATCTCCCACCAGGTTGCTGTGAGGATTACGTTAGAGGGTGAGGTGCCTATGTACACAGCCTTGAGCTCCTTAGAAGAAAATTGGGATATAAGCTTAATAACATATGGGAGCACCTGATGCTAGCATAATGGGCAGAGTTGCACAACCTATTTTAAAATTTTATTTATTTCATTTAATGTATTATTTACTGTACTTTTAGACTGCTCAATAACCAAAGTTCTCTGGGCAGTGTACAATACATTAAAAACATATAGTACAAATGATAAAACAAGAAATAAATAAAATAAAAACAGCACAGGATAAAACCAGGATAAAACCAGCAGCAAAGAATAAAAACATTGCGACATCATAAAACTAGTTTAAAGCAGAAGAATTGAGTAAAAAAAAAGCAGTTCTTAAAATGCTTGGGAGAATAAAAAGGTCTTCACCTGGTGCTGAAAAGACCATAATGCAGGCACCAGGTGAGCCTCCCTGGAGAAAGCATTCCACAAATGGGGTGCCATCACTGAAAAGGCCTTCTTTCTTATAGCCACCTGCTTTACCTCATTTGGTGGGGGCACCTAGAAGAGGGCCTCAGAATATGATTTAATGTCTACCCACCATGTTTCCCATTGCAGATGGGCAATGCAAATGGATTTCAAAGTGCCTTCAGGTATTTTTGCTCAAAACAAGCAGAAATTTCTGCTCTTCTGTGTTTGTTCTCATTTGGAGTCATTTCTGCATTTATTCAGGCATATCCAGATGCGTTCCAAGCTCAGAATTCACCCGTTAATATACACATTGTGATGTGCCCTGAAGCTAACCCAGAAATGCATTATTTCCACTTCAAAGGCAGGGTACTCTTCTCAGATGTGCCTGGGCACGTCTGTGGATATCCACTGTTTTGGGACTAGCTCATCAGATATACATACACTGCTACATCTCTGTCCATATCAAATGCATGTCGTTTATGATGAAACAATGCCATTACTCTAATGTTTGGAGCTGCTCTGACCATATTCCCTGGGAGTTTCATCTTGCTATTTTTATGCCATACACTAATATGCTTTGTGAAAATGCCAGAGATCAAAAGAGATTAGTATTACAAGCTCTCCTCACAGGGGGAGGGGGAAAAAAACCCTCAGCCCTTCTAACATGAAAAATAAGTCATTTACGTCTAAACCAGAAAGTGCAGGCACAAAAAAAGTATAATAATGAAGCAATGTTGATCAAAGTTGACGTTTTTAGATAATACAGAGCCTACCTTCCCTGAGCCTGTGAACCCATGTGAGTTATCGAGTGGTGTATTATTCATATACAATTCATCTTCCATTTTAAGCCATAATGATGTTTACATTTATAGATGATGCTCTTTTGACCACCGTCCAATTTTATTTATTTAAACTCTTCAAACTGAAAATAGGTTCAAGGTCTGCAAGGGGAGGGAGAGGGTATGTTGTTGCTCATTCCAAATTTATTGCCCACCTATATTCAGGTCCTGAAATTTTATATCACTATATTTCCAATACAATTAAATAAAATTCCAAAATGAAGCACAAGCTATAGATTTAATTTATCTTTGCCTGTTTCAAAATGAATATTATTTTTATACTGTCTAATATTGGGGTCGAGCCATTAGTCTTAATTGGCCCTATTCATCAATTAATGCTTAAAATAATAAGTTCACTGAAGAGTAAAAATACCAATGAATTATGTCATATAAAACTGTATTTATGTTCTGCTAGATTTTGTGTAATTGATTTATTGGTCAATTAATACTGAATGCAATACAACTGAATGCAATACAATTAATCTTTGATGACTAAATCCCTCAAAGTAACCTGATCTAGATTAATTCTGGAACATTCCCACTTATCTAAGTCTGGAACGTCTTTGAAAAATATATTTGAGGACTGAGGTCTATGACTTTTATTCAGTTGCCTCCTTAGCCTGTATCTTGCAAAGCAGTCACTAGTAGTTTGTGAAACTCCCTTTATGGTGCAATTCCATACAGGTCTACTCAGAAGAAGGTCCCACTGAGTTCAGTGAGATTTACTCCCAGGTAAATTGGTTCAATTTAGGTGCAATCCTATGCATGTTTAGACAAAAAAACATCCTACAACTCGCAGCATTCCCTAGCCAGCATGGCTAAGCTGGGGAATGCTGGGATTTGTAGGACTTTTTTCTGCCTAAACATGCATAGGATTGCACCCTTAGAAGTTCATTTTAGGTTAAACATGATGGCAATTTGGATAAGGGCTAGGGATGGGTAAGAAATGTGTTCGGTTTGCATTGTAATTTACAAAAAATGACAATTACAATATTTTTTTTTACAAAATTTGCACCTCCAGAGCCTATACATGAACTGCAAGGCAAATTTTACAATACAGTTTGCAATTTGTTTAAAAACAGTACAAAAATATGTATAATAAGGAAAGGTGTACACCAAATGCATGTATTCAGGAAAATGAGTGCACAAAAAGCATTATAATAGGGAAAATCACAACTATGAATGCCTGCTCCTATGCATCACTACTAAGCATTTGCTGCCATGCTGGCAGGGGCTGATAGGAGTTGTAGTCTAACGCCAGGTTGGGGAAAGCAGCATTATAATAATTTCTATGTTCCAGGGACTGCCATCTTTTTTAAAAAAAAAAGTGGGCGACCATCAGGGATTTTACCATCCACAGTTTCTAAGGTCCTAATTATACCTTATTTTAGTTTTATTGCTTGCAGTGTGTGTGGAGGTTTAAGCTAGGGCTGTGCATTGCTTTGGTGCTGAATCCGAATACCAAAGTGAATTGGGCTGCTCCGGGGGTGCCTCGGTGAGATCCAAAGTGGTTCAGACCAGCACCGAGGTGCTCCAAAGCAAAGTGGGTCACCGCCAAAGTGCCTCAGTCCACCTCGAAGATTCGGAACTATTCTGATGCCTTCTGAAGCCCAGACAGCCTGTCTCTAAATGTATCAACTTGTGAAAGACAGGGGTGAGGAGGAAGAGGGAAAAGGGAGAGGAGGAGGGTGGGGGAGCTTTGGCGATTGGCAATTCTAGTTGCCAAATTAGGGCTAAACTGAACCCAGCAGTCTCCAATCAGTGATGGGGGGTGGATACTGTATATTGGAGATCAGCCTGTGTTTGTTTCATTGTGTGAGAGAGAGATGGTTAGAGTTGGTTAGTTGGCTAGATCTGTGTGTGTATGGGGGAGTGTTGTACTGCAGTTTTGTTCTTTTTCTTCTTTCCCACCCGCCCCTACTCAATTCAACTATTCCCTTTCTTTTCTAGATTCTTTATTTAAAAAACAAAAAACACTTAAGAAGTACTTTAGTTTCCTCCTTTCCTTGCCTTGTTCTTTGGCTCCCCACCCTCACCCCCAGCCATTCGCAATTTAGCCATCCTTATTCGTTTTCTCTTTCTTTCTTTCCTTCTTTCTAGATTATTCATAATAAAAAAATAAAAAGTACTTTAGTTTCCTGCCTTGCCTTGTTCTCCCCACCACCACCACCCTTCTCAATTTAACTATTTGTTAGTAGGTTTCCCTTTCTCTGTAGATCCTTTATATAAAAAAGCCCAATATTTATAAACATATAAAAATAATTACTTTCCTTATTCTTGGCTCCTCACCCCCCGCTCTTCTCAATTCCTGCATTGTTTCCCTTGAACTTTATATCTCCCCCACCCCAGGGATGTCAGAGAATTCCGCGATGGATCTCAGTGAGGCTGAATGCCAGTGCATTCGGCCCCCTGAAATCCATCGCGGAATGAAGCCCCCGCCCCCCCAACCCATGAAAGGCATGAGGGATGAAGTCCCCGCCGCCCCCAACCCACAAAAGATGCGCGAAACGGAGCACTTACCTGCTCCCATCCACGCTGCTTTGCGAATGGCGGCCGTCCTGCAGCTGCCATTCGCTTCCTCTTCTCTTCATAGCCATGATAGGCTATGTAAATACTTACGTAGCCTATCACGGCTAATGCAGGGACACCATTTGTGTCCCTGCGGAGGCCGTGATAGGCTACGTAAATACTTACGTAGCCTACCACAGCAGGGAGAAAAAAACCCAGTGTACGTAAATGGCGGCGGCTACCGCCATTTGCGTACACTGAGTTTTTTTCCGCCTCCCGTGATAGGCTACAGAAATATTTACATAGCCTATCACGGCTAAATACAGGGATGCAAATGGCGGCAGCTATGACAGCTGCCATTTGTGTCCCTGCAGGGCTGCCCAACGGCTGGATGTCCGGCTGTGGGCGGCTGGAGTCGGCCGGCGGCTCCGTGGCTTGGCCACAGAGCAGAGCCGGCAGGGCAGGATTCCGGGGGGGAGGACTGGATCGCCTCCCCCCTTGTCGAGGATTCCGGGGGGAGGGACGGAGCGCCTCCCCCCCCACCGGAAACAGAACAGAATGGAAGGTAAGTGTTCCGTCCATCCCTACCCCCCCACACCAAATTAAAAACCCTTTTCTTTGCATGTAGGTAGTTCTGTATTTGCTTTTCTTTTGCTCGTGTGTGTGCGTGCTTGTGCTGTGGTCAAGGAAACAGTGTGTGGCAAAGCACTACACAGAAGTCCACATTTCAAAATACAGTGGGCAAAGCACCACAGACATTAATATATATTATTTAAAATTAATACCAAACTGTGTGGAAAAGCAAGCCCAATTTGAGGCATCTTCGGGGTCTTGGCATGGGGGCTGCCCACTGCCCAGATTTCATGCATTTCCGTGCAACCAGTGAAAAGTTATAGTTCTTTGCTTTGAGAGTTTGTGTTGAAAAAAGCACATAGCACAAAACTTTTCTGCCAGCCTGCCTGCCAGCCTGTTTTCCCAGGTAACGTCTATTCTATTCAGCCAAAGAGAGCGTGAGATCATCCACTGTAAAGCTGAATAGGAAAGTAGTATTAGGGGAGAGGGGTTATTTGCACTTCAAAGAAACCTACAGCAGAGATTAGGGATAGTGACCTCCTCCTAATCACCGCTTAAACATCTTAATTCTCTGATTACCTTTGGTTTGAGTTTCTGAGAACAGCACATTTTACCTGTGCCTAGCACAAAAACTACTAGGAGAAACTGTCTGAAATTTGGCAGATGGAATCAGCTCCATGGGGGCCAACAGGTCCCCAAATTTCATGCACTTCTGTGGAAACAGCAAGAAGTTATAGCTCTTTGCTTTGAGAGTTTTTGTTAAAAAAAATCAAAATTTACCTGTGCCTAGCACAAATACTACTACCCAAACTGTCCGAAATTTGGCAGGTGGGATCAGCTCCATGGGAGCTGCAATTTCCCAAAATTTCATGTATTTATCATGAAAACTGAAAAAGTTATGGCCATTTCTGCTTTCCAATGCAAGTCACAGGGAAAATGTCAAATCCAAATAATTCGTATACCGAATCTTGCTTCGGCTCTGAATCCAAAGTGAGGTGGACTGGGTCCAAATCAGTCCGAGGAGAAGCAGGGCTGCTTCAGAAGGCCTGAATCAGCATGCGAAGCAAAGCGATGGGGCCGTGCAGAGCCCTAGTTTAAGCCTTCCCTCCTCTGCTGTGATTCTAACAAAAAGCATCCCTGTGCTGCAAATAGCGATGGGGGGGCGGGAATGTTCCAGAAGGTTTTCCAGTACTTTATTTTTCTGTGGGAAATTTTCCATTTCATAAGTTCATTAGTAAACATGAACGTGTGCCAATTGCAAATGCAATATTAAACAAGCTTGGCAGTTTCAAAGTTGTCATTAGTGTTTTTCAGATGATGCTCCCGAGCAAATGTGTGAGAGAATACATATGCATCCTTGAAAAACATATATGTTTCAGAGCGAAATGGAACTAAGTAGCGACAGCAAAACTGACGGTGCCTCAACAACCTTGGTGGGAAAGTGTTAAATTTAACTGTTTAAATAGATGAGTGGTTGTCAGTAGGGATGTGTGAACTCACCCCAGCTCGGGTTCTCCAGGCACCCGCTAAAGCACCACCCCTGCTCGCCCCCCCCCCGGACCCACGCTCAAGCCCCCACAAGCTGAGTGAGTCACCCGTACTCACCTCAGGCCCATCTGGCGAGCGCCCACCATTGTGCTGCCTTTTTTTGCCTCTAATATTGTGCATATTAAGCTTTCCTGGCCCCAAAATGTGCATATTTAAATATGCACATTTTAACGTTCCCCTTTCCATAAAAAAGGCGGCACATGGCGGGCACTCACCAGATGGGTTGGGGTGAGTCTGGGAGGGCGCGAACAGGGGCAGGGGGTCGGTGGATGTGGGCAGGGGGTTGCAGGGGGGCAAAGGACTCCTGGACCCAGTCGGGCATCCGTGACATCCCCAGTTGTCAGGATATCATGCACAGTTCTTTGGATTGCTAAAATTAGTGTGTCAATAGTTTTCAGTACCTTGAGGGGGGGTTCTAAAATTTAAACAATATAAGGGAAGTACATGCTATTGTCTTTAATTTTTTTACAAGTATTCCAACAAAAAATCTACATAATATAACATTTAAATCACGTTACGTGTACTTTTATTTTTCCCCTCAAACATTTCAGGACAAATGCTTGTGGTGTATTGGGCCAAAAATTAACATGGGGTACTTTTCTTAAAGCTTTGGGTTTTTTTTACTAAATACACATGAATAAACATGATGCGGCATTAGATCTCTCTAGGGCCTCAGAAGATTTCCCTATGCAAATTTGCATTGGAACATTTTCCAATGCAAAGGTTTCCAGAAAACCCACATCACTTGTTAGGCCCTGAGTTGGTGAAAGAAATGAATTAAGTAACATGTTTCTTTGGTTGGTGTTGATACGCTGAGGCTGTTCTGGGAATGCAATTTGACTACATTCTTAGTCCATAGCTGAATACAGCCAAAATGTGCTGAAATGTTAACTTCCCATTTCTATCCCAACATGCTTTCCTTAAAGAGAATCCTATCATTTCTACCTGCTTCCACCTGGCTTTTATTTTTAAAAAGTGAGAAAGAGAAGATAATTTTTCAGATCAAAGAGATTGTGGTATTTTGAATACTGAATCAAATTACTTATTAATAAATCAGACTATTTTAGATAACATTGCTCCAATAATGTAAGGCAAATGTAGGGCACACCTCCATCTCAGTACCACAGAAATGAAAGTATAAGGTAAAACCTGCTTGAGAAGAAGGGGGATTGTAAATCCCTAAAATTCCATCAGGTACTAGGTAAACCTTCCTGTGCTTGTAAAAAGCACTTTATCAATCTGATATTGGAGCGAAATAGACCCCAATACTGTCACAATTTTTAAAAAACCTATAAAACAAAGATGAATTCGACAATGGCTCCTATTTCAGGTAAATATACAAAATATTATTTATTTTATTTGAAAGATTTATTCGAACTGAGTGCCTTTTTCTTGGTGGAAAGGCAGGGTATAAATTGAATGAATGGATAGATGGATGGATGAATAAATAAATAAATAAATAAAAAATACAGTCATTCAGTAAGCTTCCGAGGACAGTTTACCAAAAACAACCAACCAACCAAAATAGCAAGATACGATACATGGACAAAATATAATAACTAACAGCATGTTTAATGAGCATATTAAGACTGCAATCCTATGGTTCCTGGCTGGGCAGCCCAGGGGCGATTTGGATCTCCCCCTCCAAGGCTCACCTTCAGAGAGGGAGACACAACCTCACAAACCTCTTCTGTGAGGCTGCAGAAATATCCACAGCCGGAGCTTCTACAACAGGAGTGGGGAACCTCTGGCCCAGGGGCCTTATTTGCCCCCCCCTCCCAGAGTCCCAATCAGGCCCTTCAGGGTTCCCCAGATGCCCACACTCCTTTCCCCAGGCCCCAAGCCCTTTTCCCCAACCACCAATCATTTGGTAGTTTCCCGGCTTTTGTGCAGTTTTTTCCTCTGTGCTAAAAGGTTGGAATGCTCCTCCTAAGGCTTAGTTATTAGCGATCAGAGATTTATAATATGCGGGTATGCTTTAATATATATTTATAAAATATAAATTCCACAACTGGAATGTGACCGCTGATGCTGAGAGCTTCTCCAAAACTCTCCAAAATCAAATCCAGTCCTCAGGCTGAAAGAGGTACCTGACCCCTGTTGTATGACACTTGAAAAGCAAAACCCCAGACACACTCCTGGAACAGGGGGAGAACAACACCAGCTCCAGGACTAGTTCGTTTCCCTTCCCTTCCATTGGTTTCAATGGGAGGAGAAAAGCTTAAGAAAGGCAACAGGGAAAAGGAAAACAGGCATACCACTCCTCCTTCCCTTCTGTCCTGTGAGTGTGAGCCCAGCAGGATATAGGTGAACCTATTGTAGGGACATCAGTTTCTGGCAGGTAGAGGGGCTCTCACATGGTCCAAGATCATACCTCATAACTTAATGGCCTAAAAGATCCCTTTGGGAACAAAGAACAAATGAGCAGCTCCCTCATCTGGCAAACTCCATGGGTCGCACAGAGAGTAACATGCCTGGGTCCCACTGCAAGAGTTCCCGATTCAAGAAACCCAGCATCTTATACAAAGTTACATATTACAGAGCCCGATTTATTTCAGTGAGACATACATGCATGTTACTGTGTATTGGATTGAGCCAGGGAGTTTTCACAAACTCCATGCCAAGATTGAAAGACAATGATAGCTGTGTAACCAACTAGGGTTTGGATCCAAACAAAATGGCAGAATAAGTATTTCACCAATACTGGGGGAAGGACAATGCGGGGGACACCACAAGTCTGCAAACTTACTTAAGTCCCAACAGATTTATGCCTTTAGCCATCAACCCTCAGTGGAATTTAATTAACAGGATGAGGATCATATCTAATTAGCAGAGAACTAAACCATAATCATATGCTTCTGGCATTTATTATGCCCTTTACCCTGACAAAATTGGCCACGCATCAATTTCGCATTAACCTTCTCTTATTGCTAAAAACACAGGTTCAGTACTTCAGGGAGGGGGGCCATATCAGGGGAATAGTCTCAGTGACTGTTCATTTTCCCTCATTTTCAAACACATGTAGATATGTCATTATTACGGCAAAGTAGTCTCTTAGCAGGGATACATTCAAACAGAAGCAAAACATCGGAGCAAGGAGACATATGAATGAACTACCAAGTGTGACCAGTGGAATACATATGAGGAAACTGATTATCCAAGTAGTAATACATTATTTGGAGTGATAGATAAGTGCCCCAGCTCATTTTTTTTAGTTCTTTCAAATCCAGCTCTTATACAGTTTCTCATAGTATGATACGATTAACTCATATTTACAAAAATGAAGCAATTCTCCCTACCACCACTCAACTTCTCACATATGTAATTAAGATGTTTGCATACTTGGCTAGCAGCTGAATTAAGGACTAAACTAAATGTAACATGGCTGGGATGACGCTACACTTAAAAATTCTGCATGCTGTCTGTCTACTGTCACATCTACTGTGGTCTAAGGGCTGTTCAGATATTCATCTGGTACAGCACTTCCAGGAAGGTACCACTGTAAACTGCAGGTGGGGGATCATAAACTCTCTATCCACAGAAAATGAGCAAGTCATGGAAAAGGCTAGATTAGGAGCCTTCTCCCTGACATGCTGGCTTTCTACAGACAAATTCAAAACAAACACTCCAAGTTTAAGAAACCTGACAATACTGCACTGGACCAATTTTCATTTTTGCAACGGTTATAATAGTTGATGGGACAATTATGCTAAATGGTTTTTCAAAACACCCATATCAATTGTAGACAATCAGTCAATTTCTCAAACACAATAATATCAGTTATACCTGGCAGTCATTTTTTTCAGAAAACTTGTATGTAGCAGTCTGCAGACTGCAGGTGTGATTCTGTTTCGACTACGAAAAGTCTTCCTCAAGCGCTCCTGTAGACCCAACACATTCAAATAGCAGTTTACAGAGACTGATAATGCTGAGAAGTAGTTTCACTTTCCTGAGTGATAGAATTCTTTCAGTGAACTTGTTGTTATTGTTCAGTCGTTCAGTCGTGTCCGACTCTTCGTGACCCCATGGACCATAGCACGCCAGGTCTTCCTGTCCTGCGCTCTCTCCCGGAGCGTGCTCAAGTCCATATTCATTGCATCGGTGATGCTATCTAGCCATCTCATCCTCTGCCGTCCCCTTCTCCTTTTGCCTTCTGTCTTTCCCAGCATCAGGGTCTTTTCCAGAGAGTTTTCTCTTCACATGAGGTGGCCAAAATATTTGAGCTTCAGCTTCAGTATCTGTCCTTCCAATGAGCACTCAGGGTTGATTTCCTTTAGGATGGACTGGTTTGACCTCCTTGCAGGCCAGGGGACTCGTAAGAGTCTTCTCCAGCACCACAGTTCGAAAGCATCAATTCTTCGGCGCTCAGCCTTCCTTATAGTCCAGCTCTCACAGCCGTACGTTACTACTGGGTTCAGTGAACTACCAGTCTGTAAAGGCAAAATAGCCCACTAAATTTGTGGGTTAAGAGTAAGGCTGTGCACTGCTTCAGCATGAAGCCCAAGCTCCGAGTCGATGCGGGGAGCTTCAGGGGGCTTTTGGCCGCTTCCAAGGCAAGGTGGAGGGGGCATGAAGCAGCAAGAAGCAGATCAGGTCACTCCAAAGCACTTTGGTGCACTTCGGCACAATCTGGAAGCCCAGCCGGCACCCCGGCACTGCCCAGCCCCCAGCAACTTACCTGGGTCCTAGAGCCATGCGCCAGCAGCCGTCTTGTGTTCTGGAGGGGAGGAGCCATTTTTTAAAATGGCAACTCCTTGTATTTTGGGACATTCAGGGAGTCGCCATTTTAAAAATGGCTTCCTTCATCCCCGGAACAAGACAGCTGCTAGCACATGTCCAGAGGGCCTAGAAGTTGGCGGGAGCAGTGGCTCCCCCAGTGGCACTGGTGGCAGCATTGGCTTCCCCAGCAGTGCCGGCAGCAGCTCCCCAGCAGCACTGGTGGCAGTAGCAGCTCCCCCACACACACGTGCAGAACAAGATGCCTGGCAGCCTAAAGGCCCAGGCAAGGAGCTAGGAGCTGGGCAGCATGTTGGGGGGGGGGAACAAGAGGGATTCAGGTGTCCAAATCCCGGCTCCGTAGACTGAAGTGGGTCGGGGGAGGCCTGAACCAGCCCAAAGTGAATTGGGCCTGCCTCAGAAGCCCCGAAGAGGCCTCAGAGTCAGATCGGGGCATCCATGCACAGCCCTAGTTAAAAGTGAGATAATCCATCTATAGACAAGCCTCTATAGGCTTTCTATAGACAACATTTTTGGGATTCGAATATGTGATATCGAGTATGCAGTCTAGAGACCCAGACAAACTAGACCACAGGCATAGACTCTCCATGCCATCTGGAATCCAGAGTAATTGGGCTTCTTGATCCTGTTCATACATGCGTAGGTTTCACTCGACAGATGTCCCACCATCACAATAAATTCAGGCAATCTCCAGCAGTCACCCTTCAACATTATAGAAAAGGAAGATCTTCAATTTCCTGAGCATCTAATCTGAATTTATTAATTAAGACTCAGCTTGTCTTGTACTTACGCATTTATCAAATCTACTTTAATTATATAATGAACTCATTAGTATGCCTCCACACAGCATCGATGTTACTTTCTGTATCCTTCCCAAGTGATGTGCAGTTAGCCCTTTCAATTGCAGTATTTTAAAAGGGGCTTTGAAAATTCACATATTTTGAATGGTTTTTATTTTATTTGGTTATTTTATCGGCCATGCTGCTACTTAGTTGCTGGAGCAGGAATAAATCAAGAGTATCTATTCCCATTCTTTGGCATTTTTTATAGAAAGGTAACCTGGGAATCTGAAAATGCTGACAGTTTTCTCACACACACAAAATAACCAATGGTAATACACCTATTACAGGCCAATTACAACGAACAATCTCTCTGTAGATCATATGGGGTAACTGGTCTTCTACTTCCGTGTTTTGAATTCTACACTTAAGCCAGGACTATCAGACAGTGTAAGCAGTCCTAGTGCGAATTTGTATTCGTTCTCCTGGAAAATAAAATGGTGGAACCAATTCTAAGTTGAGCGCTTCCTAATCTTACTAGTCTTGAAGGTGTTTGGCAGGACCAGCCCTATCTGCCTCAGACAGATGCTGGGGATATGGGAGCTATCCTCCCCTAAACTAGCCTGCTGCCCTCAAATGTGGTGGAGGATATTGTCCCATTGCCAGCGCTGAAGTAACTTTCAACTCCCACTCCAGTCTGATTCTGTACATGTACTGCACCACCTTGTCCCTCGTCTCAGTTAGCAAAATGCCTTAGGCTATCTCTAGTCTTTGGAGAACTTCGGACTAAGACTAGCTACTTAACACATGGTCATTTCCCATGAGGTTTACATGCCTAACTGTCTCTCAATGGGTGAAGTTTCCGTAGGTAATATAGACTAATACAGTCCATGAGTTGTTTTTCCTAATGGTGGCTAAACCCAACTACATCCTCTTTACAGCGTTACAGCATTGCCATGATATTTTCTTAAGGAAAAGAACCAGCAGAACAACTCTGTTTCTCTAGGAAAGTCACGACAAATATTTTGTCTAAGGCCTGACAAACGGAAAGGGCATTGCTCAGCCAAGATGGCCACAATCTGTCCTGGTTAGATAAGTGGCTTCCTCCAACTAAAAAGGTAAAGGTGTCCCCAACCGGTCGTGTCCGACTCTAGGGTGCGGTGCTCATCCCCGTTTCTAAGCTGAAGAGCCAGCGCTGTCCGAAGACGCTTCCGTGGTCATGTGGCCGGCATGACTGAACACCGAGGTGCACGGAACGCTGTTACCTTTCCCGCCGAGGCGGTGCCTATTTATCTACCTGCAATTTCTTGCTTTCGAACTGCTAGGTTGGCAGGAACTGGGACTGAAGACGGGAGCTCACTCCGTCACGCGGCACTCGGGTCTCGAACTGCTGTCCTGTCGACCTTCCGGTCTGCAGTTCAGCGTCTTAACCACTAAGCCACCGTGGCCCCATTTCCTCCAACTGCTCTGCTGTAATATCTGCAACAAACGTTCTGCAAGTATCAATGGAGACTTGCAGAGTGATTCATCGTATACTGGAAAACTGCTTTGCGTTCTTCGGGTTTCCTTTGGAGCACAGGAAGGATAAAGGCCCATTTAACAGGAAGCCTGGTGTAGCCTTTCCTTAGTCACCTGGTATAGCTACCACAATATTGTCCAGGCACTGGGAAAGTGGCTAAATATTGGCATTTATATACATCTGTATGTACGTATTAGTACAAAAAACCTCACTATTGTTTTGTGCCCACTGCATCCTAGGGACTCTTACAGTGGGACTGAGCCTTTCCTTTGTCATATGTGTGTGCGAGCGTGAGCACAAGTGCGAGTGTCTTAGCACAGTGCTCCATTAACCATCAGAACAAGCTTCAGGCAGCGAGACCTTGGCTCAAAATCAATAAAGTATACTTCAGCCTATTGCTTTTTTTCTTTTTTCTTTTTGTTTAACAAGGGGGAAAAAAGAACAGTGGGAATTGAGAAGCAAGGAAAGAAGGAAAAGAAGATCCCTTGCCTTCCTATAACATGTGATTTAGTCACTTACCGAAGGCTCAGGTGGTGCGTAAAAAAGCAAGTGAGCAAACTAACTATGAAGTCCAGAAAAATCGCTATACCATATACCTTTTTGTATCAGATTTGCGGAAATTGTAATCCTCACTGGAGCCAAAACATCATACAGATATATTCCCCTGTGATACCTATACTTCTCATAGAGATATGTCTGTGTTGTTTTTCTACTTATATATTTATATTATTTCTATTTATCTATATACTTATTCATCTTCAGCAGCAACAGTATCTAAGGGTGCACTCCTGCGCTTGTTTAGCTGTAGTGATGGCAGAGAATTCTGCCACGGATCTCCGTGAGGCCAAATGCCAATGCATTCGGCCCCCCGAAACCCATGGCACAACGAAGCCCCCCACCCCGTGAAAGGCAGACAAAATGGAGCACTCACCTGCTGCCGTTCGCGCTGCTCTGTGAATGGCGGCTGCATCTGCGGCTGCCATTCGCTTCACCATTTTAGCCATGATAGGCTATGTAAATACTTACGTAGCCTATCATGGCTAATGCAGGGACGCCTTTTGTATCCCTGCAGAGGTGGTGATAGGCTACATAAATATTTACATAAATATTTACATAAATATTTAAATATTTACATAAATATTTACGTAGCCTATCACGGCAAAAAGAAAAGGGAATGCAAATGGCGGCAGCTACAGCAACCGCCATTTGCATTCCTTTTTTTTTTGCCGTGATAGGCTATGTCTACCCGCCATTTGCGTTCCCTTTTGCAGGGGGGGGCATGATAGACTAAGTAAAGATTTACATAGCCCATCACAGCAAAAAAAAGGGACGCAAATGGCGGCAGCTATGGTGGCTGCCATTTGTGTCTCTGAGCGGGCCAGCAGCGGCCGGATGTCGCTGCAGGCTGCCCTGGCCGGTGGCTCTGCGGAGTTGCCGCGGAGCAGAACCGGCCATCGAGGATTTTGGGGGGAGGGACGGAGCGCCTCTCCCCCCACCGTGGATGTACAAAATGAACCAGGTAAGTTGTTTTGTACATCCCTATTATCTGACTGGGGAATGCTGGGAGCTGTAGGACTTTTTCCTGTCTAAACATGCATAGGATTGCATTCTTAACAGGGGGAACCAAAGGAAACTGGAGAGCCACAGAAAGCTGCCTTATGCCAGGTCAAATTATTGGCCTGGGGATCTAGCCCAGTGGTGTCTACTCTGACTGACAGTGGTGCAGTGGCCAGGTGGCCAGCTTTACAAAGGACAGTCCTCTATATTGCAGACTTAGAAGAGGACAGTCCTCTATTTGAGGGTGTCCTCTATTTGAAGAGGTATCCAGTCCAAGTCTGGTTTAAAGTCAAAGAACCATAACGAGGAGAGTGCAGCAGAGGCCGTGAAAGGGCCCATCAATACTTTGCACCTAGATAGCAGACAGAGCAGGCACACAGGTTACCTGGTCAGTCTTCTCTATGGTGAGATGTCTTATATTTCTATTGAAATGACAGTTACTATTTTCTAAATTTGCACCAATAGATTTGCATATGCAAATGTTATGCAAATTTGTGTCCACTTTTTGGGTGATGTGTAAATGGCCACCCTAGGCAGTGGCTTTCTGGGGTCTTAGCAAAGGTCTTTCCCATCAGCTGCCACTTGAACCTTCTTGAGTGGGAATGCCAAGGATCTAACCTGAGTGCTTCTTGCATGCAAAGCATCTGCACTGCCTCTGAGTAGGGATGGGTGAGAATTTCATTTCAGTTTGGTTTTGATAAGAATTTACCAAAATTCTGGGGATGTACGAAAGGGACTTACCTTGTCCCGCAGCTTGCTTCGCGGTGGGGGGGAGGCACTTCGCTTCTCCCCCCGAAGTTCAGGCAAGGGGGGGGAAGCGCCCTGCCTCGCCCAGCCGAAATTCAGGCTGGGGGGGAGGCGCCCCGCCTCGCCCGGCCGAAATTCAGGCCAGGGAGAAGCACCCCATCTCCCCGGCCACGAAAGAAAAAGTGAAAACAACAACAACAACCCTGTGATAGGCTATGTAATGATTAACGTAGCCTATCACGGCTAGATTTCCAAAGTCAGCCATGATAGGCTGCGTTAATCATCACGTAGCCTATCACGGGTGACTTCGGAAAAAAAAACGCGTACACAAATGGCGGTGGCCCATGGGCGCCACCATTTGCGTTCCTTATTTTGGCACGTCTAGTCTACGTAAAGATTTACATAGACTACGGCGAAAATAAGGGAACGCTATTTGCGTTGCAATTATTTTCGCCGTAATCTACGTAAATCTTTACGTAGACTAGACATGCCAAAATAAGGAATGCAAATGGTGGCGCCCATGGGCCGCTGCCATTTGCGTATGTGCTTTTTTTTTTTTTCCAAACTCACCCGTGATAGGCTATGTGACGATTTACGTAGCCTATCACGGCTGACTTTGGAAATCTAGCAGTGATAGGCTACGTAAATCGTGACGTAGCCTATCACAGGTGTGTGTTTACTTTTTTACTTTGTAATGGCGGAGGCGGCAGCCGGTCGGGAGACCGGCTGCCGCCCCCGACAAAACGCCGCTGAAATGCCGCCGGGACCCGCCGCCGAGAGGGACATTCGGCCACGGTAAGTCCCATCCCGGGGGGGGCGGGGGGCTGGTGGAGAATTTCCCCAACACTTTCGGGGGGCCAAATGCCTCGGCGCTTGGCCTCCCGAAGATTCGTGGAGAAATTCTCCGCCATCCCTACAAAATTCACAAAGTTCTCCATATTCAGGACAAAAAGAAATTGAGACTAAAGGAGAAAATGAATGTGGGAGAAATTGAAACTGACAGATTCGTCCATCCATCCCTAGTTGCCACCTCACAGCTATATGGCAAGCATGGTCCTCTCCATGCTAGGAATACTTTTACCTGTTGAATTTGGCAGGTACAGATGGGTGAGAATTTTGTTTCAGTTCATTTTTAGAAGTATTTATCAAAATTTGCAAAGTTCTCCATGCGCAAGGAAGAAAGAACCTGAGATTAAAAAAAAAAAAAATGAATGAATGTGGGAGAAACTGGAACTGAGAAATTTGGCCATCCCTAGCTCTGAGCTATGATCCTTCCCATAACACCGTTATTTCCTGTACAGGAAATAAATTCCAAATACAAACGACATAAAATACCAACAAGCTTTCAGATACGTACATTTATCATACAACACATGCACAAGCACACGCATGCACCCTGCCAAAATACATTTGTCAACAACAAGAAATTATAGAAAACAAGGGTGGTTGGTTTTGCTTTTTGTCTCTTTCCAAACAAATATGTTAAAAACAAGAGTAATTCAATAAGGATTGAAATGGGCGCATTTAACAATTTCCCTTCGCGCCTGTAAAGTTGTTGTGCACAGAGTACATCAATAGCTTTCTTTAGGCTTTCGAGAGAGAAAGGTTCCCAGCTTAGCAGATAAATAAACAATATCAGCAGGGTACAGCTTTGTCCCCTTAAAAGCAGCACCAGTATTTAATTTCTCCATAGCCCCTAAGGCTTGTTTGTCACGAGCTTGCTTAGTACCTTTTAGCAGTTATAGCTAAATTCCTCCTCCAACAGACGTACAGGTAGCTCTTCATTTCTTACACATGGAAGATGCAGAGTTAGAATTAGGGATGTCAGAGAATTTCGCCACGAATCTCGGGGAGGCCAAATGCCGGTGCATTCGGCCTCCTGAAATCAGTGGCGGAATGGTCTGCCACCCCCACCACCACCACCACCCCGGGACGGGACTTACCTTCGGCGAATCTTCCTGGCAGCAGCTCCAGCGGCGGCTCCGGCAGTCGTGCGGCAGTGGCGGCTGCAGCAGCCAGTCTTCCGACCGGCTGTCACCACCGCCATTTCCAAGTTTAAAAAAAAAATAAAACGTGACAGGCTACGTAAAGATTTACGTAGCCTATCACAGCTAAATTTTAAAAAACACTGTGATAGGCTACGTAAATGTTTACGTAGACTAAGACGTGCCAAAATAAGGAACGCAAATGGTGGCGCCCATGGGCGCCGCCATTTGGGTATGCGCTTTTTTTTTTTACTCAGCCGTGATAGGCTACGTAAACATTTACGTAGCCTATCACGGCTGACTGCAGGGACACAAACGGCAGCGGCTGCGGCCGCCGCCATGTGCGGGCCCGGCCGGCCAGGATTCAGGGGGGGAGGGTCGGAGCGCCTCCCCCCCCGGCCAGAATTTTGGGGGGGTAGGGACGGAGCAGCTCCCCCCCGGCCAGAATTTCCGGGGGAGGGACGGGGCGCCTCCCCCCCCCACAAATCAAATTTCGTTAAAGGTAAGTGACTTTCGTACATCCCTATTAAGAAGATGTACACCTAGGGATGTTGGAGAAATTCGAGATGGACTAAAATGAGCTCAGATTTCTAAAAATCCGACCTGAGGAATCCGCTGCGGAGCAACTCCGTCAGGCTGCACAGAGTCCGTGGACTTTCGGATGGTATTTTTACTTTCCCAAAATTTACTCATATATAAATTCGTAGGAAAACACGTATGTTTCTGCTGAGGAAATGTTGAATGGAACGGGGGACAATACGCATAATGTTATGTACTAAGGTAAATCGTGTAAATACTTATGTAAATACTTATGTAATTATTTGTGTATTTTTCCGCATGACGAAAAAAAATATTTGCATCCATCTGTGGGCGGACAACAGAACAAATGGCACCTGACAATCTGCGAAACACAGATGGAGTGGATTTTACATAGTCCATACATCCCTATGTACACCAGCCTGAGCAACTTGACTCCAGTTCTTTTATGGTTTTCATTTTTATGTCATTATTTCTATTGTTGTTGTTTTTTATGGGAGCTGCCTTGAATATTGACTTGGTTTCTGTTGAAAAGCGGTGACCATAATCATTGTCATCATCATCTTCATCATACCACTCTAACATTCCACAACGCCGCCAACCTAGTATAGTGGGAAATTGTGATGGTGTCTTAGACCCAGCCTCCTGGTGCTAATTGCAGCTGTGTGGCTGTCAAGCCACCGTTGCTAAGCCTTCTGGGGCCCAGCAGAATACAGGGCTCTATGCTGAGGTCCCCCCCTCAAACCTGAAGCCATCCCTGGGAAGAGGGAAAGGAGGATTGTGGCAGCAGGTCCTAAACCTAACCCTAACCCTGTCTGTAGGGTCTGTGCACATACAACCTGTATGGACTTGAAGCCCTGTTTGGGTGTTCCCCTCATGTTTTCCCCATCACATGAGGGAGGCAACCACTACCCTTACCCCCTCTATCACATTCTCAATTGCATGGCCCCACCACCCTCCATGCACAGAGGCTGAACTTCTGAAAAGGGGAACCTGCTCTTAGGAGTGCACGAAAGCCACTTACCTGGTCTCGCAGCTTGTTCGCGGTGGGGGGGAGGCGCTTCGCTGCTCTCCCCCTGAAGTTCAGGCCGGGGGGGGAGGCTTCCCACCTCGCCGGCCGAAATTCAGGCTGGGGGGGAGGCTTCCCGCCTCGCCCAGCCGAAATTCAGGCCGGGGAGGAGGCACCTCGCCTCGCCCGGCCGCGAAATAAAAAGTTTTTTTAAAAAATGCCCCCGTGATAGGCTACGTGACGATTAACGTAGCCTATCATGGCTAGATCTGCAAAGTCAGCAGATAGCGTTGCCCTTATTTTCGCCGTAGTCTACGTAATCTTTACGTAGACTACAGCTACCAAATAAGGAACGCGAATGGCGGCTCCCTATGGGGGCCGCCATTAGCCGTACGCACTTTTTTTTTTTTTAAGTCACCCATGATAGGCTACGTGACGATTTACGTAGCCTATCATGGCTGACTTTGCAAATCTAGCCATGATAGGCTACGTTAATCGTCATGTAGCCTATCACGGGGGCGTTTTTTGTTTTTTTTTTACTTTTATTGGAATGGCGGCGGCGGCAGCCGGTCAAAAGACCGGCTGCCGCCTCTGCCCCTGTTGAAGACCTGCCGAAACGCTGCCGGGACCTGCCGCCGGGAGGGACATTCGGGAAAGGTAAGTCCCGTCCTGGGGGCGGTGCGGGGGGCGGGGGGCAGAGAATTTCTCCCCGAAACTTCTTCGGGGGGCCGAACACGTTGGCACTCGGCCCCCCGAAGTTTCGGGGAGAAATTCTCCGCCATCCCTACCTGCTCTACGCTGGGTTCCAAGCTGTGCAGGGAACCTACATGCATAGAGTAAGCTCCTTGTGCAATTTAGGGCAGTTTCCAGTGGAGTCATTCTGCAAACTCAAATGCCACTAGTGGAGCTCCACAGAAACTTTCAGTCACACAAGCGCTTGTGCATTGCACCAGCGGAGCATGCACTAGAGGAGCACATGACCCACTCCTGAAAATAGTTGTGTAATCTCTTGTACAACTGGTTGGGCAAGGGGTCGTGCAAGTGGAACTTTAGTTGGATTCTCTCCTTCCATATAGTTTAGAACCTAGTTTCCACTAGCGCAACATCATTTGCACTAGCAGAATGACACAGTTTGATACTGCCCTTAGAACCCTAGGTTCCAAATTGTGCAGGGTGAATAAATGCATAGTTCAGCCCCAGCACGTGGAGAACAGTGAGAGTGGACCACCAGGAATGTGACAGAGGGGGCAGCACTAGCCAGCATATCCCAGTCTCCCCCTCAAGTGACAGAGAATGTGTGAAGCTCAAATTTCCAAATGGGGCTATAGATTCGTTGCAGAAGATACGATCTATGAAGTTGTTCACACAACGCTCTAACCTGCACTCCGTGGTGTTGTTGAACTACAGGTTGTGTGTTGAACCGTGGGTTAGTCTGCTGTCTGAACCCAGGACATTTTCCGCAGGACGCCTTGTTAACCACGCAGTGTGGCTTTTTGACCACTGTGAACAACCCAACAACAAACCATAGATTCTCAAGGAGGCTTGTTCAAGAAAAATAAGCTGCACTGCATGGTTAACAAGCCACCGTGCAAAACTGTCTTGGGTTCAGACAACATGCTAACCCACAGTTCAACAACCCACACTCAACCACTGAGTGTGGGTCAGAATGTTGTGCAAACCTAGTCTATGTGTGGAGGGGGGGGGCTTGTTGCCACTCTCTCACTCCCCACCCCCCATGCATTCATTCACTCTTAATACCCATCTCCATAGGGCTCAAGTGTACAATAATAACGTATAGAGCAATCAAGAGACGTATATCCATGGGTAAACAGCACTTAGTTGCTTTCCCAATTCCTAAAACAATAATTAGTTGGCTGCAGTCCCGACTAAGTTAACTATTTAAGGTGTTGCTTATATATCATATATGTGACATAGCAGTGCTTCCACAAAGAGGTGGAGCTATGGAATGACATCACAATTGACACCACTTCCTTTTTAGCCATGGAAATCCTCTAGAGTTTAAGCTCAATCATTTTCCAGATATGTTTTTGGCAGGCAGGGTTAAGCTAAGGCAAGGGTAGAGGAGCTGCTGTCTAGATGAGGGATTCTAGGAGACTGGAGTCCTTGGATAGCAGACTGGTTCCGTACCTCATTCCCCTGGCCCTTAGGGCTTCTCTACATTATGGAAAAACCCTGCAGCTTTACCAGGGCTTTCTGCTTCCATTTCCCTGGCATGATTAGGATGGGCTCCTTTAGAAGATAAGCACAACGTGGAATTGAAAATGCCCTTTTTCTTGGCAGCCTCTTGGCTTTCTATATTTTCATTGAAACAGAGCCATCTAGTGGCTGAATTATATCCTGCTTTTTTAAAAAAAAATCCAGTTTATCTGATCTTTTTGAAAGCGGGATAAACAAGGGAAAGTGCAGGAGACATCCTGGAGGTTAACAACATCGTGTAAAGGACCTGCGAACTTCCATGAGTGGCCAATCATGAGTACGCAATGAATCGCTCGTGTAGAGACACCCTTAGTCTCCCTTGCCTTCCCCAGTCTCCTTCTACTTTGGATAGATAACAAATGAAAACTCCCCTCCTGGAGCAAATAACAGCCATGGCAGGGCCCATTTTCATCTGGACTCTGGTGGGAGAAAGGGATTAACCCCCCTCATACTGCTCCATGGTGCCAAACTTGCTCCCCTCTTCCCAACTGCTATTTTTAAAGGGGGGGACTACAGACATATTAAATGCATTCACACATTTAACGTCACGTCTGTTTTGACTGGAGATATGTTTAGGAGTGCTGATAACTGATATTGGCTGCCTTTTAATGGTGCCCCACATCTTCTGCCTCATGCGCCCTTGCTCATATTGTCTTAGGGTAAGGCTAGCCCTGAAGAATTCCATACTGCTTAGAGGCCAACATTGGAAGGCCCTGCTGCTGTGCCCTTTCCCCCTCCTCCCAAAAGATTTTATCAAATGAAAGAAACCCTAAAGCACCATCTCTCTGGAAGATCTTAAACAACAGCTGGCCTGCTAAGCATGGGAAGATTTAGGCCAGGGGTGGGAAACCTCTTCCAACCCAAGGGCTGAATTCAGCTTCGGAGAAGCGCTCGTGAGCTGCATTCCATTGGAGGGCAGGGCCAAAGGCAAAGTGGGTGGTGATGAAGGTGAAAGGGGTGGGAGCAAAAGTACAAAAAATACCAGCATATTATAGCTTAATGCTCTTACTGCTGTTAACCAACCCTTAGATGATGCATTTCAACCTCTTAAAATGGGGAAAAACCTGCACAAAAGCTGGGAAGTGACCAAACAATTGGAGATTGGGGGAAAGAGAACTTGGCCACTTGGGGTCCTGGAGGGCCAGATTTGGCCACTGGGGTTGGGTTCCCCATCCCTGGTTTAGGCAGTGTAAGGGGGGCATGAACCAGGGAATACAGCAACAGGGCCCCGGTGCTTTACTTTCTGCACCACTGGGGCAGCTGTATGGATGCTGTTTGCTGCTCTGCAGCACTGCCCAGATAATGGCCAGAGAGGGGTACTGCAATCCTTAAGCCCAAGCAGATCTGGAGATCTGGTTGAACCAATAAATAGGCTTCATATAGTGCTGTCTCAAGCTTGGATCCTTAGTCTGAGCAATTTTTCAGATACAGTAGATGTTCTAGGGACCCCTCTGCCTCTCTTTATGTCTTTTGGAAGCTGAACATCTGCCTGGGGTTGACTATGTAACTCCCTCTGGCCCCTTTGACCCCCCCCCCTGAGTTGCTTTGAACCTTCACTCCTGCCTGACCTGCACTACATACTTGCCTCTACGGATGGTGCGGGCACCTGATTCTGCCCTGGAATCCTGCAGAATCCCCCCATGCCCGCACTCCCGAGCTCTGCTCACCAAGCTCCTGCCCCTGCTCGCCCCCACCTGCACTTGGCAAGTGGCCCATACTCACCCCAGCAGTCTTGTCAAGCTCTGTGGTCATCATTTTTTGAAAAATAAAACAGTGATTGCAAAAATGTGCATATCTGTGTATGCGCAAAATGTGCATTTTTGCAAATGAGCATATTTGTGTATGCGTGAAAATGCGCATTTTTGTAAAAATGCTCATTTTCATGCATACGCAAATATGTGCATTTTTGCAATCGCCATTTCATTTTTCAAAAATGGTGACCACAGAGCTCAATGAGCCCACCAGAGTGAGTGCAGGGCTGCTCGCTGAGCACGGGAAGGGCTCGAGCATGGTCCAGGGACCAGCAAGAGGGGGCAGAGGCTGGGCAGGCACCCGGAGAACCCAGGCAGGGGTGGGTTCACACATCCCTACTTGCCTCCTGCCTATCCAACTGCTCACTTACCTGCTGGACCCCAGAGGGCCCGAACAGACAGGATCCATTCCATGCTTCACCCAAATCCCCTGCCTATATAGCAGCTTAACCTCCCTAAGGAGGGGAATGTGCTGAGACTGCTGCCTCCTGAATAGTTTTTAAACCCCGGTTGCCAACTTCATTTGCTTTGACTTTTTGACACACGCTTTGGGTTCCATTGTGTGAATAAGTGTCTGGCCCACAATCCTCCAGAGCAGATTTTGGGGTGTGTATAGGGGTTGCAGGGAAGGGGGAACACAGCCAGTGGTGTCTGTTCTGCTGGCGGACAAATGCCATGAGATACAATCCTTTAACTTCACATGAATGGAAGGCAAAGAGCAATGTAAAGTCTGTGTTAGTTTAAACAGATAGATATAAGCATCTCCTGGGTTTAAGCCAGACATGTTAGCAGAACCAACTTTGCCTAATCATGTAAATACTTCAGAGGAGGCAAACTCCCTTTCCTGGGCAGTAGGTGTAAAATGGCATCTGCAGATGAAAGTGGAAAACCACTGAATGAGTACCGAGATGATCTCCAGTGGGATCGATATATATCTGGGACTCTCTAAAATGCCAATCAATAGATATGTGTGGAACCACAGATAAAACTGGGAATCAGTCAGTGTCTCAGTACCATTTGCTGGGTTGGAGCAATTTTCTTTTCATAAAGGGGGGATCATATCATGTTCTTTGGCAGGTTTATCTCTTACAAATGGCCATTTCTTTATTGGCTACAATCCAAGTGAATATTTGCAGTACATAGTTGTTTTCTATTTAGTTTAGCTTTAAACTAGGGTTAACTCATTGTGGGTGATCAGAATTGTAGAGTTTGTTGTTGCTTGCTTTAATCCAATGCTAATAATAAAATGTTGAAGAGAAGGTAACTCTGTATCACCCAGTTTGAGAAGCTCAGAGATGGTTAAAATTATGAGCAAGATGCAAAGAAACATTTTGCAGAATTAAACTCACTTTAGGGTAGGGTTATCTCAGATGAGGAGGAAGAGACTTATCACCAGGGGTTTGTTGATGTGGTGGCTCTGCAGGAGCAAAGCACAGAGTATCTGCAGAACAAACTTGCCTGTGGCTGCAGAAAATTACTTCTACATGGTTTTATTCCATGCAGCGGCAGCTAACACTTTCTGGCCAGTGTGGACATAACATTCCTAACCATAGTTATGAACCATGCTGATAATACCCAGATGTAATCATGGTTAAGAGATTGGAAGCAGTTTACAGGTTTGTGGACTCCTTCCCTTTCCTTCCTGAAGCTGTTTTCAAACCCTGGTTAAAACTAAACATGGTTAGTGATAACCTTTGTGCAGAGGTAAAGCTATACCATGGTTACTACTGACAAAGGAAGGGAAGGCAGGACATTTCTGAGTTAAAGGGGATGCTGGAAAAGGTGTGTGTGTGTGTGTCCACCAACCACTCTTGATCTCTTAACCATGATTACTGCTGGGCTATTTTTGCATGGTTCAGAACTGTGCTTATGAAATGTAAGGTTTGCATCATCTCTAAAAACAATTTTTTGCTTTTTTAACCTAATTTTGTGAAAAACCACCAGAACTATGCAGCCTTGGTGTGGACACTAACTATGCAACTTTGGCAAGCCCTGGTCACTGCATTACTGTGATCTTGTTTGGACCATTGTTTGAGGCTTCATAAACCATTTGCATAGAATGAGTGTCAGATCTATGCACCCCTCCCTCATCCTCCCTTCGCCTCCTCCCGTCACATGCCAACTTCAGAATGTTCCCAATTTCTATTAAGCCAGATCCCCTGTTACATCTGAACCAGGAAACTCTGGATTAATGTCAGTTAACAAACCAGGAAAATAAGGCAGGGTACACCAGTTGTTTTATTACGTGTTTTTATGGTTCTGACCTTTAAATTGTGTAAATTGCTCTGGAACCAATTCAAGCAAAGAGTGGTATAGAAATATGTAAAAGAAAGGAGAATATTTGCACGGAAGCAGACACATGGCAGGAGCAGGGAGAGGAGGGGCGAAGGAGGTGCTCTCAGCCATGACACTTATTTATGGCTTCATAAACCATGAGTTGTGACACCCCGACCAATTCTCTAAACTAAACTGAGCCAGTGTTTTATATCATTCCTAGACCCATTGAAAACAGATCAAGCTGCAGTTTGGCCTTTTGTGTGCTGAGCAATGTATGAAATCTGATTCCAATATCTCCATGTTCAAGGGAGACCTAACCCTACCTCACCCATGGAAGATACTGAACAGATGAGTTAAACCAAATGGGTTAACAAGTTTAACTTCACTTCTGAGTAAACTTGCATAGGATTGGGTTATATGCTCCTCAGCTCCATCCTGCCTGAAAATACCAGGTCACCTGAAGACATGGGGCCTCACCTCCTCTCTTTAATTCCAGCGGCCCCTGTAAAAGGAAGCATGGTGAAGTTGCTGGAAAGCTGGTCTACAACTCCTGGAAGCTGCTTGTCCATCCTGCTCTTTGCTTTGCCCTTACGACGCCCATGTGTTCTACTTAACAGAGGACAGTCTTCTGTAGGGTTGTCCAGCCCAAGTCAACTTTAAAGATGAAGAGCCATAAGAAAGGGAGAGCAGGGGCCTTGAAGTTGCCCATCCAGTTACATCTGGACAGCAGACTGGCTGCTATAAGGGACACACAAGCTGCCGCCTTCTTCACTATGGCGAGATGTACTGTATTTCTTTTGAAACTATAGTCATTATTTCTAAATGTGCATCAGTACATATAAATGAGCACATCCAAATTGTATGCAAATCTGCATCCTCTTTTGTCCTCTCTTTTGGGGATGCATTTCCCCCTTTTTCAGTCTGTTTGTAAGCAGACACCCTATTTGCCCTCCCTGAATGTTTATCTGCTCACATTCCTGTCTGTTTCCCCTTAATTCTTCTGATCCTCATAAGAACAGAAGAAGAGCCCTGCTGGATCAGACCAAAGGCCTACCTAGGCTAACATCCTGCTTCCCACAGTGGCCAGCCAGATGCCTCTAGGAAGTTCAAAAGCAGGACATGAGCGCAATAGTCTTCGCCAATTGTTTTCTGTCACTCACTGGTATTCAGAGGTATGCCGTCTCTGATCCTGGGTGTAGGATCCCCCCTTGAACCTATTTCTTCTGTCTCCTAATCTAGCTATGCTGCCCATGACCTGGCTGGTCCCCTAACATTATGAATCATGAGACACAGCATAGCCCATGATATGCAAGAATAGATAATGCAGGTATGCACCCATCTAAATATCTGTCCATTCAGGTAAGCATTCAGTGGTGGGCCTCCTAGATTGTATTTAAGGCAGCGGTTGGACATGTTCCAGTAACAGTGATGCAGAGTTAACATCAGATCTGCATCCACTTTAAAACCAGGTATGTATACGTGTGTGTGTGTGTGTGTTCATGAACAAAACAGAACAAAAAGCCATTAAAGAAATATGACTGAAAGAATATTCACCTCCCAAAAGATAGAGAAGAACTTTGGCCCCCTGAGGCAGTCAAAGTGGTTTTCTTTGAGCAGTGGTAGTGTTTAAGTGCCTTTATGAACAGGAGTAAGTGTGCATTCCCTTTTCACTGGGAAAGAGTGAGATCTCATCAGAAATTTAGGCTACATCAAAATGACAGCATAGTAAAATCAGTTCAGGATTAGAATAGAAAATGAACATTAGAATGGGGAAAGCCAGGGAAAGGATGCAAATATTACTGCCTGACATGCATGAGCTCTATTCCAATATCCTAAGAGCTCTATGAACCTGGATATTATATCATCCAGTCATGTGTAGCATGCAGAGAGAGAGAGAGAGAGAGAGAGAGAGAGAGAGAGAGAAGTTAAACAGATTTCTATGATTTTCTATGGCATCTAAATTTTTAATGAATATTACATTGCTAACTGGAATGAGATGAGCTTTCAGTATGGCTCAGAGGAAGAAGAAAGACATTCATCTCTTGGAGAGTGAAAAAACTGGAACAAGTGAAGGGCATGAATCATAATATTGGTACCTAAATGGAACTCAGACATAAACCCAGGCTGAGTTGGAATGATGTTAATATTTCCAGCCTGACCTCATGCATGCTAACTCAGAATTAACTCCCACTTAGTTGAAAGGGGCTTACTCCAAAGTAAGCATGCACATAATAACACTGTAAGTGTAAAGCATTCTTGATTGGAGGGACAAGCCACCATTCCCCAACATGGGTCCCTCCAGATCAGGGGAGGGGAACCTCCAGCCCACACTGGGACCCAATCTGGCTCACAGAGGATTGAGCAGCCTCCATGGGCCCCACCCCCTACTGTCCCAAGCCCCTCCCCTCCCCAAGCCTCCACCCCCTGGAGAAGAGGAATCCCCGAGTTATTTCTAATTAGAGGTAACAAAGGGACTCCCCTTGGTGCCACCTTCTATCAGAGAACAAGCAGCACAAAAGGGAATCCCTTCGTTCTCTCCAGTCACAATCAGAGGTTGGATATAAGATGGAGATTCTGCTGCACCGTTTGGCTGGGGCTTGTAGGAATCGGCTCCTGCAAGCCCTGCCAAGTTCCTTTCCACAAGACTTGTGCCACACTGGGATCCCAGGAGGGCCAGATTTGGCTCTGAGGTTCAGAACATAGGAAATTCCCTTACTGTGAGTCAGACCCTTGATCCATCTAGCCCAGGACTGTCGACAGTGACTAGCAGCGGCTCCCCAGAATGTCAGGCCCTACCTGGAGATGCCAGGGATTGAACCTGGGACTTTCTGCATGTAAAGCAGGTGTTCTGCCACTGAGCTACAGCCCCTCCCCTCCAACCTTTGTGTATAGGAAGAAAGGGGAGAGAAGGGAGCAGGCAGTCGTAGCAGCTGCCGTTCCTTCAGCTCACGCCTGGGAGAAGAGCCTGCTGAGTAGAGGGCCTCCAGAGGTGCCAACAATGCCACCCTGAGCCCAGTACTGTCTACTCTGATTGGGAGTACCAACTGAGGGTCTCAGGAAGAGGGGAGGATTTCATACCACTTCCTACCTAATCCTTTTAACTGAAGATGCCAAGACGGAACCATCTGCACAAAAAGGATGTGCTCTGCCAATGCGCCTTGGTTCCTCCCCAGCTGATGAACATAGGAAGAATAGATTTATATATGCCCTTGGCTGGTTTTCATGATCAAGCAGCCCACCATGTCATATTTAAGCCATGCTGGGCTGTGTGGTGTGTGCAGGCTGCCATTTTGAATATTCAAGCCACGACCAGGGCTTGTTGTGTTGTCCGAAGCCAGCGAAGGTGGGTTGTTGCCATGGTTAACAAACCACGCACAACCCTAAAACAGCCCATGGATTAAATAAACCGCAGTGGGCTGCAGTGATCATGCAAACCCGGTCACTGAGTCAGGCTATTGGTCCATCAAGTCTCAGGTGGGAACCTTGTGGTCCTCCAGATGCTTTGGCCTACAACTCCCATGCTCCCTTGCCCTTGACTATGCTGGCAAGGGCTGATGGGAATTGTAGGCCAAAACATCTGGAAGGCCACCATTTGCCCACCCCACTCTGATTGACAGCATCGCTTTTCCAAGATCTTGGGTCCAAATCCTAACAGAGGGTATTTTAAAACTGGAGATGTAAATGATTGAACCTGTGGCTTTCTGCATGCCAACCACATGTTCTACCTCTGAGGTGCAATAATGCCTTCCCTGAGCCCTTGGTCATGGGGGCCCTCATCAGAAGAGTCAATTGGCTGGTTCGTGACATGCTGTAATCCATTCTTCTCTAACCTGGTGCCTTCCAGAGGTTGTGGACTACAACTCTCAGAATTCTGGACCACTGGACATGCTGGCTGGGGCTGATGGGAGGTGAAGTCCACAACATCTGGAAGGGACCAGGTTGGAGAAGGCTGCTATAAGCCATCTGGTAAGGACAGTTCCACTTCCATCTTGTATATACCATTGGGACTAAATACAGGATAAGTGGTAATTATCATTATATAGCAACTGTAAACCTTCAGGAGCTGGTAGGATTAAACCTGAAATGTAACAAAGAGACTGCCACAGTGTCTTGTGGATTGGTCTATTATCCAAATGCCACATATTAGCCTCTTTTAGAATCCCCCCAGGCACAAGACATCCCCTGTTTCTTGCTCTTTAACAGCTGTTAGGCTTCAATCAGGGGAATGATGGATGTGCTGCAGCTACCAACACTAAATAGCAGTATAAACACCAATAACGCTGATCAGCTGTTAGCTGCCAACTGTGCTGATCAGCTGGTAAGTGTTCTGAAAAGTGATGTCAGCACTGAAAGCCTCAGCCCTGCTTGTGCCGGAGGCTAATTGGGTTTCAACTTGTGCCTCACACTTTGTTGTTCTGTATGCAAATGCAGTGCATGGCCAGATTCTTGCGGTACTGAACTCATGGGGCGGAGGGGGGGAATTGAATTTTCTTAAGAGCTTAGATTACTAGGATTAAAGTGTGTTCACTTATGTACTCTGTGCAAGAACATAAATGTATGTCTAGGCATGAATCAACTTCCTGCTGAGGTAATTGCATCAATCCCAAACACATTTATTTGGAATTGGAACCAAGGGCCTATTTTTCAAGACCATTTTGGTGTATGGCAGCTGGGGGCGGGACTGATACATAACCCATGTTGACTTACAGGTAGGTTTCTTCCCCCGCCCACACAAAAAACAATATTCTGCTGGGGATCCTGTACTGTTAACAGCTGGATTTCAGACTGAAATTCAACAAGTGCAGCAATTCCTGGCAAGGAGATGCAATCACTTGGTGAATACCTACTTCTCATGAAGATGTGAAAGGCACAAGAAGCCTTGCCTGGAAAAAGATGGATTGCCCAATTTTCAACTGGCCCTTGCAGCTGTGCCTTTTAAATAGTGGCGTGAGCTTGCAGCATGTAGCAGCCAGGTGAGCAGCAATTTTCGTGGCTTGGAGATCATTGTTACTGACAGCCGCCAGTCAAGCTGCTGTGACAGACATTGCTTCTGGGTCCATTTGAAAAGGCAGCAACTGTAGGAGAAGGCAAACAATAAATCAAGGGTGTGGAACCTCTTTCTGCCTGAGGGCTGAATTCAATTTTAGAGAAGCTGGGGGGGGGGGAGACATACCAATGGTGGGTGGGACCAAAATACCAAAAATGCCAATGTATTTGAGCTTAAAGCTCTTACTGCCTGTAACAAAGCATTAGAAGAGGAATTTCAACCTTCTCGAATGGGGGGGTATTGTGAAAAGCCAGGAAACCATCAAATGACTGGCAGTTGGAGGAGGGCGTGGGGCCAGGAGAAAGGAGTGGGGCTTTCTGGGAAACCCTGGAGAGCCAGATTTGCATTTAACAGGGCCTGGCCAAACTGCTTTCTTGCATCAGGTCATCAATGGGTCAAATGTGTTTAGAGTGAGTGACCAGGTTTAAAGGAGAGAGTGGGGAGGGCTTATGTACTTTTGATATCTGTGTAGAAGTACATAAGTACGCATGACCAGCTGGACCAGCCAAATGTTCCTCTTTGACACCATTCTAAATTGTGAAGTTATAGGACTTCGCAGATCCCAAACTCACACAAATGCAAATTGTATCTTGCATAAGAAAAAGAAATGGGGGGCAGGGGAAGGGGAGAGAATTTGCACTTTTGCCAGAAATAAATTAAAAAGAAACTCAGTCTCACAAAGTTGGAGACAATGTGAAGTGTTATCTCATTTGGGCACATTGGACTGAAATGTCCCCCAGTGTTACGTATCATCCCAATGGATTTATTTAAAAGCTCTAATTATTCTTCAAAATATCCATCTATTTAGGACTCATTGAGCTCAAACCATTTCCATAGAAACCAGTGTTTCATATGGCATGTGTACATCAAGAATTGCTTTTAAAATTAGCAGCAAGCTGTTAGCAGCTTCAGTGGAAGGTTAGCATGCATGGGCATTATGTACGAGCATATGAAACAGTCTTACCCTGAGTCCAACCATTGGTCCATCTTGCTAGAGCACTATCTTACTCTGCCTGGCAGCAACTCTGCATGGTCTCAAGCAAGAGTCACATACTAGAGTTAGAGATGCCATGGGTGAACCTTGGACTTTTTCCATTCAGCACATTCATTCCACCTCTCTTTCACTTTCTATGGGCTTTTCTGCACAACGCTGTTAATGTGCTGTATCTACTTTGTTTTGAGATCTGAGAACTACATGAAGAGTGTTTCCTTTCCTGTTTTTCCACTACATAACCTCTAGGTGGCATCAAAGAACAGGGCAAATACACACATGAAAAAAGCATTTCATTTCACTTTTACAACTAATGCATTTTCCCTGCTCTAAAAAAAAAAAAAAAAACCTCACTGAAAGTGCTCTCCAGAAGTGAAACTGGAGGGTCACAACATCATCTAAAGAACCCATAAACAGCCATGAATAGGGAATGATGAGCACGTAGTAAATGCCTCATTGTAGAAAAGCTCTACATTTTTCAAGCACAAGTTCATTTCATTGTATTCAGCACAGTTTGTGAACAGTTTTTAAAAAGTCCTCATGAACATTTGTATGCTTTTGTGTGCACAAAAATTGTACACATTCTTGTACATAACTTACAACATAACTAATATGTGTTATTTGCAAGCACTTTCCCCAAATGTATATGTCTTGAGGTGCAATTTTCCCTAATGTATGCATTTTTTATTGGAAAACTGCATTGCAAAATTCTGAGAAGGGCAAGAACTGGAGGATAATTGCATCCCGGTTAACGTCTTCGTTTGGGAAGTATGAATTTGGTTAGTTTGTATTAAAATGTGAGGCAAACAATTTCTCCCCTATCCCGATCTACCAGTGAGCTGTGGCTATTTGATGTTCTCAGTGTACATAAACTAAAAGACAGGTCCCTGTCCCAAGGACCTTACACAATCAAAATATCAAGAATGGGGAGACACAAGGAAAGGCAACATGAGATGGATGTTACATGCAGGTAAGCTTTGTTTCAGTTTCATGAAGAAGCTAAATAAAGGTGAAGAAACCCCAGTTCTTTCTGGTCTCTGTGTTGTCTTGTTTATCTGAACTATCTTCTCTTTGACCTTGCCCAGTTTCTCAAATTGAAACCTTGCAGCTTAAAGGGCAAGGAAACCATATGGGGTTGAGTACAAGAGACAGCTGGAGCCTGGCCCTAATCTGATCAGCACTTCCCTCCCTGCTACTGTTAGCTCCATCAAGGCAACATCTCACGGAGGAAAATAGGGGCATGAGTCTGTGATGTTGTGAGCCCAATCCCTCCGCTGTCACGTATTGTTGACAGCTCTTTGCCATTGGGTTGTCCTTGTTTATTCTGCAACAGCCTAATCTCCTGCGATTAAAAAGTAAAGGGTATGTTTGCAGCAGAAAAACAAAATTGTTCTGCAATATGCTACCATCAGCTGAAAATATACTTCGCGCGGTATCTCTAGTGTGTGAAATGGAAGGTGCACATACACTGCGATGCATGCAGCCTTTAGGTATTCAGGCACATGCATTTCCCTACATGTGCACTAGAGACAAGAGGTACCCGCCCTCCCACTCAGACAGTGGGGTGAGATCTCATGGTCCCTGGGAGGGCATCCGAGGGACCACAGGATATGGCAAATCTTCCTCTCCATGGGGAGAGAGGGAGGTCTGACCTCGGATGCATCGCCATAGCTGTGGGGAAAGGCTGGCTGCTGTTGCTGCTCCACTTTTGGTGCCCTGATAGCACACAGGGGAAAGGGGCATTTGGGGAGGGCATTCCAGGGGGGTGTCAGGGAAAGCTCTGGGGAAGCTTTGGATCCAAAGCCCTGTCCTTCCCTCAACAAGCCCTGGAACAGGGGGGCAAGCATGCCAGCCCTGGGGCCGGAGCAGGTGTTCCAGTTTTCCCTCCCGTTGGATCCAATGGGAATTCACTCAGAAGTAAGCCCCCTTTGTTGACTCCTCCTAGGATTTCAACCCTAGTCTCTAAGGATAGTATCTAATGTTAGCCCTACTTAGAGTAGACCCACTGAAATAAATGGGACTTAAATTAGCCATGCTGTTCACCTGGCACCTACTCCTTTCGGCGCCAGGTGAAAGGAGTACACCTTTGTTTCCCTAGCATTTTAGCATTCTAGTCTTCTAGCTGTGCTGTTTTAAATCCGTATTTTAAATCTCTGCATTGCTGCTAGTTTTTTTTTCTGGTTGTACTTTTATATTGTAGTTTCAAGCTTTCACGTTTTATATTGTTTTAATTTTTGTGAAGGCTGCGGTGGCTTAGTGGTTAAGCCGCTGAACTGCAGACTGGAAGGTCAGCAGTTCGAGACCCGAGTGCTGCGTGACGGAGTGAGCTCCCGTCTTCAGTCCCAGCTTCTGCCAACATAGCAGTTCGAAAGCAAGAAATTGCAAGTAGATAAATAGGTACCGCCTCGGCGGGAAAGGTAACAGCATTCCGTGCACCTCAGTGTTCAGTCATGCCGGCCACATGACCATGGAAGCGTCTTCGGACAACGCTGGCTCTTCGGCTTAGAAACGGGGATGAGCACCGCACCATAGAGTCGGACACGACTGGTTGGGGACACCTTTACCTTTACCTTTAATTTTTGTGAACTGCCCAGACAGCTTCATCTTTGGGTAGTATTAGCGATAAATAAATAAAATAAGACTAACCTAAGTCCCATTCATTTTAATGGGTCTACTCTAAATAGGACTAACATTGGATACTACCCTAAGGTCCCACAACACTTACTTTATTTATGTGCAGTATTTTTATACCACTCTTCAGCGGCAAAGCCTCCCAGAACAGTTTACATGAGATAGCCACAAACAAGACAGTCCCTGCTCATACACCTACAGAGTCTAAAAGACAGAACGCAAAAGGAAAAGGGGGTGGTGAGGGAAGAGGCCAGGAGAAGTAAAGTCAGGGACCAGTTCCTAGGAACCAGATATGGTTTGGCCTCTCAGCAAAGCTGATTAAGAAGCCCTGCACTCCCATCTCTCCCTCTGCTGCAGCCTGACACGCCCTTTGGGGTGGGGCTGGGATTTTTCTACCACAGACTAACACTGTTGCTCTTCTCTATTTATAGTATAAGCTATTGTGAAGAGGGCATATCCATGTGATGAAAGAGAACACGGCAAGAGCATGCACATAAGTAGAGGAGAAGCATGGGGGGGGGGGAGTATCCCAAAGGCTGTTGGGTTCCACAAGGAAGCTCAAACCGGGAAGCAAGGAACAAGCAAATGCAGTGAAAACATTTATAGTAGTTAGTAACTTTAATTTATTTATGGACCTTTGTTTTATCATGCTTCCTTGGCAGACATCCAATCTCTCTGGAGTGTTGAGGAAAGCAATTCACTAGTTATTTTTGTGTCCTTACACTAGCACTGCTGACAACTCTGGATGCCAAAGTGATTGAATAATACACTTCAAGGCAGCAAGGAAGGAAGGAGCTTTCATAGGGCCTGAGTGCTGTTGTTGTTGTGTGGGTCTCACTTTGTCTTCCTGAAGTTATTTGTCCCTTTCCTTTTTAATGGCTAAAAGAAAAGAAAAGAAATCCTTGTAATTTTGAAGTACAGAATGTTGGTATGGCCATTAGAAGAGCTATGCTGAATCAGACTAAAGGCCTACCTTGTCCAGCATTCTCTTTGCACAGAGGCCAACCACCTGCCTGTGGGAAGTCCAGAAGCAGGACATGAGTGCAACAGCCCCCCCCCCCCACTTGTATTCCCGAGCATAGTGCCTCCAATACTGGCTGGGTGACCAGCCAGATGGGCGATTAATAAATTTAATAATAAAAATACTGGAGGTAATATAGAGCCAGCATGCCTAGTAGCCACTGATAGCTTTCAATTTGTCTAATCCCCTTTTAAAGCTATCCAAGTTGGTGTCCATGACAACATCTTATGGTAGTGAGTTCCTTAGGTTAACTATGTGTTATATGAAGAAGAACTTGCTTTTCTCTGTCCTGAATCTCCCACCATTCAGGTTCATGGGCTCTAGTATTATGAGAGCAGGAGGACATCTCATGGATATTCTCCAGATGGGAATAGGGGCACATTTGCATTCTTCTAACGTGCTGACCACCCAATATGAAGAAGGTTTATTAAGGCCTACTGAATTTAATGGGATTTACTTGCATGTAAGTATATTTAGGATTGCAACCTTAGGCTGCAACCCTGTGCACACTTACCTGGGCATAAACCTCACTGAATATAATGGGACTTACTTCTGAGTAAATGCACAGGACTGCGTCGTTATTGTCTCACCAGGATTTCTATCTGAGCACTATCCTATAGCTGGTGGAGAACTGACTTCAGCAATATTTCACTGGTTTCTGAAACTGTTACATGTTTCATGGTAAGAGTTTATGTTTTATTTCTTGAACACACCAGTCAAAAACAAAAAAACAAAAACCCCAAGAACCCCCCCCCCCAAGAACATTTAATCCAACCTTCCCCAACCTGCCTGGGACTGTCCAGATATTTTGGACTACAATTCCCATCATTCTTGATCATTAGTCATGCAGACTGGGGCTGGTGGGAGTTGTGGTCACATCTGGAGGGCACCAGATTGGGGTGGGCTGGTGTAATCTCTCAGCAGAACTGTTCATAGTTATCATAGAACAACTGCAACTCACACTCAGTAAAGTCCTAAGGGGTGTTTCCACGACAACGGAAGGAGAAGCGAAGGGCAGAGAATGGGATATTTTTTTTAAGGAATCAGCTTTGCTGCACTTCAGTCCACGCAGGGCTCCATGAGTGAGTGATCCGCACCAGTAAAAATCACTTCACCAAACATACTTGGGGATGGGGGTTGGAGTGAACGTCATCTGACTGGCAGGGGTTGCTCAAGAGAGGCTCCCCCCCTCCCACCCCCTTTCTCCTTAACCCTGAAAGTCCAGATGCACCTGCCTTTCAGGAACAACCCTCATTGACTACAGTGGGAGTTACTTCTGAGTAGACACACATATGTTTGTGCTGGGAAATGGCAAACACCTTTTGTCTCCATAAAAATTCACTCCTTCTCCCTCTCCCCTCCCTGCACCTGCATTAAGTACTTTCTTAAAGCGACAATCATTAAAAGAACAGAGTGTTAAATAAACAATCACAGTGTTCCAGCTGCCATGCTGGATCAATCAAAGCTTCGACATTAAGGCTCCTAAATGTGTTATTTCAGTTCATGGGAATCTCAGTGACTCCCTGGAGTGTGCATTTGGGGGGCAAGCCTCACTGAACACAATGGGAGTTTCTTCCAAGTAGACACACATATGTTAGTGCTGGGTAAGACGGGTAGGGGAACACAGGGATGGGAAACTAGCCCCCTTTCTAACCCGATGCTGTGGAGGATCCGTATAATGAAGGTGTACAACCTAAGGCGATAAACCAAAACCAAACAATGGAGAATCGGAGCCTTTTGGAACTTGTGCTTTAAACTGTGCCATTTCATTTGAGGGGGATCTCTGTAAATACTGATGTGAACATTCAGAGGACAAGCCTCATTGAGCACAATGGGAGTTTCTTCTGACTAGACACTAATTGGCTGGTGCAGGGACGGGAAACACACAAGAAACACCCCTTGACCGCGGTCACAGTGAAAGGCGCACCCCTGGGCAGGGCTAGCATACCCAAGGTCAATGCAGGGACTGGGGCACACAGCAACTATACCAGCAAGAACCCAACTTAAGGAAAAGAATTGGACTTTAAGCAGTTTCAGGAAATCCGGTTTTTCCTTGATAAGCTCCGGAGTGGCTGCTGGATGGCCATGACGTCATGTAACCTTAATGACCTCCAAATGCAGCCGGCTCAGAGTAAATCCCCCTAGATCCTAGCAATAAACTCATTCTCGGAGCGCCAGTTCTTATAAAGGCAAAATGGTCCCATCCATGTACGAGAGGGAGATCTATCAGCAGGCTTGGGAAAATCCCATGTCTGTGCATTAGAAGTTCTGTAGGTTTGTAGAAGTACCAAAAAAATTAAAAACCTTGAGGGGAAAAAACTCTAAGAGGCTGGATAAACCCCCCAAAGCAGCCCAATGAGGACTGAACGTGCTCAGGGGCCATAGAATCTGGCTAACTATTATGGGGTGCAGGGGAGGAGAGAATTGAATGGAATATCCCAGAAAATGGCATTGCCAGCTGGCTGGCTAAAAGCCTGAACAGGAGCACTAGAAAGCCAGGCCGGGCAGAAAGCAAAGCTCTTGGACTGAGCTGTTCATGGCAGCCTGAAGGGCTTAGATCAGGGATGCAGAACCTAAAGCCCAGGGGCCAATTTTGGCCTTCCTGGAGTTCCCCTGATAGCGATGCCCTCTTCTCTTGGATCCACCCCTTTCCCCCAATCACAGATCATTTGGTGGTCTCCCAGCTTTTGTGTAGTTTTTTTCTCCCAATCTAAAAGGTTGAAATGCCTCTCTAAAGGCTTCATTTCTTGCAATAAGAGCTTTACACTAAAATGTGCTGGTATTTTTGGTATTTTGTCCATACCCATTTTGGTTTTGGCCCTGCCCCCTTTACCTTCATCCCCACCCACCACTGGAATTCAGCCCCCCAAAGTTTCTCTGAAACCCCTGGCTTAGGGAAGGATAGAAAAAGCAGAGGGAAAGAAAGAAGCAGTGAGTGAGCTAACAACAGCCAAGAGAAGCAGGGGAAGAGGAGAGCTGGTAGAGGGACCTTGCAGAAGAACGACGTTAAAAGAAGATGGCCAGAGGAGGCATGGGGTCAGTGGTGGGGAAAATGGGAAAGAAAATAAGCAAAAAGGAGATTGTCATGTTCCAGGTGGCCATGAGATACCTGACTCAAGCCAAATCATTGGTCACAGGCCTCTAATACATAGAAATGGAACTGAGGGCAGTACATAGGCCCTTTTCCCATTAGTGAACAGGAGTTTAGCATGTTTGTTGGACTCAAGTGATTGTGTTTGTCTATTCCATCTCTCTCAATGTGTGAGACGGCGGGGCAGGTCCTACCATTAGGCAGAGTGAGGCAGCCGCCTCAGGCAACAGCTGCTGGAGGGTGGGGAGTTCTGGGGCAGTGTTGGGTGACTGAGCTATGCATGCCACACCGGCTGCCCTGCACCACCTAAGCTAGCCTGCTGCCCTCAGGTGTGGTAGAGGATGCAGCCCTTTCGCCAGTGTTGAAATAAGATTCAACTGCCAGTCCAGTCAGGTTCTGTACCCAGAAAGAAGAGGCATCATGTCCTTTGGCTCAAGCAGCAAAATGACTTGGGCTGAGCCAGTGTGAGTAACAACTTGGACACAAACCGGGAGCCTCCTGAAGTTTGGACTGCCTTTGTGCAAGAACCAGAAGACTACAGAGTGAAAAAGGGGCAGCATTGTTCGCCCAGGCCCCAAGCATTCATCTTGGTGGGACACAGGATTTGCAAGGTTGAGTTAGGATTGCTTTGATCAATCATAATCAACTCTTGTGGAAGGTATAGGGCAGGGGTGGTGAATGTGTGCCCTCCAGAATTTAGAGTGCCCAGGTGTCCTACCATATAGAAGGCAGCCCGCTATGTTGGAGACCTGGCAGAGAACAGTCTGCTATTTGAAGGTATCTTCTATTTGATGGGCTGCCCAGTCCAACTCTGGTTTGACATCAAAGAGCCATAAGGAGGGAATGGAGGGGACTTGAAGTTGCCCATCTAGACTTAGCACCTGCACAGCAGACTGGGAAGAAGACACACTGGCCTCCTAGACAGTCTTCTCCACTATGGTGAGATACATTGTAGTTCTATTTAAATTATAATTATTTGTAAATATGATCCTATACATATAAATGTGCATAAGCAAATGTTATGCAAGTTGGTGTCGTCTTTTGTCCTATTTTCGGTTGATGCATTTGCTTGGCAATTTGTAAGTGGCTACCGTACTCCGGATTTTTTTGGACTGCAACTCCCACCTGCCATAGCCAGCAAAGTCAATGGCGAGGGATGGTCTGCTGCAGTCCAACATCTAGAGGACAGGGCCACAAATTTCTAAATGCTGCTATAGGGCCACTATAGCATCCAGTTCCCAAAGTGGGTTCCTGGTCAACAGCTGGTTGGCGACCGTGTGAACAGAATGCTGGACTAGATGGACCCTTGGTCTGATCCAGCATGGCTCTTATGTTCTTAGGAAGCCTACAGCCCAACCAGACGTGGCTGCCTACACCAGTGCTGGAGAGGGATAAGTGATAATGAGGGATGTATGAGAATCTTGTTCTCATTTACAAATCATGCAAGTATGTCCCGTGCGCAACCCCAAACACGAATGTGAGCAGGAGCACCATTCTCAGGACACTTTTGCAATTCCTCAAACTTTCATTCACATTCAAAAGTGCACACTTCCAAAAATGTGCACTTGTACAAGTGTGCATTTCTCCCCAAAATCTGCATTTTCATGCTTTACCCTATGGGGGAAAGTGCTCATTTTGCATGCACACTTTAAAAATGTGCATTTCTCCCTATTGAAAATGTGCATTTCTCTAGATTGGCGATGTCAGAGAAATCCATTTGGAGGATGGAGTTCAACAGGTTTTCCTAGGTTCAGCCCCCTGGACTTCGTTCTGGTTCCTGCTGTGGCACCCAACTCAATCTGCAGCAAGTTGGGCCAGTTCACAGATTTTCCAGGCATTTTGCACATTTGTTTTCACAGCTTCTGCAATTTGCACAAATTTCTGAGCAATTTGCAGAAATTACAGCCAAATTTGGGCAAATTACAGCCAAATTTGCACAAATTGCTCAAAAATTTGCACAAATTGCAGAACTTCTGAAAAAATGCACAAAACAGTTCCCAGATTTTGGGATAAAGCCCACAGTTGAGCTCGCAAATGCAAATGGAGTCATGCACACTGTAGAACTCTGCTGAATCAAAAAAGAACCAATTTCTCAGCGATGGACATCCCTATTCTGGATCTGCAAAAAAAGATGCTCATGTTTGGGAATGTGAACGAGGCAAAACAAGCTCTGAGGAGGAATCTGGAAAGCCTCAACAAGCTCGTACATCACATGTTTGCCTATCCCTAGTAACAGTCCAGCCATCTATGGCTCACCTCCTTGATATATTATAAACGAATTAGCAAGAAAGCATTTTTCTTCAATATATGGCCACCCTTTCATCCAGCACAGTAATTTGGGAGAGTTGGAATGAAGCTTGGCAATATGCAACAGATTTCATTTTAGAAAAATAGAAAGGCACCGTCTTCATTCTCTTATATTTGCTCACCAAAGCTATATTGTACAGGTCAATATCACGAGGTAGTAATTTTACTGTAGCAATGATTGTAAATTGTCTCAGTCCTCCAGGGCAAGTCTGAAAATTGAAGCACTTTGTCATTGTAATCTTAACCTGAGCTAAGAAAAATCAATAAAATATAAATTTTTGGAGTGGGGAGGGGAGGAGTGGGCGGGAATACATGTGGCAGTACGATAATGTCCACTGTTTTTATAAATATTGTTTAGAGCTCTTCTGTAAGAGTATATTTCTGTCTGGTCATTTACATTGTGCTACTGAATATTAGAACAACTGTGAAAGTGAACTTGAAGGCAGAACTGCTGAGGCCCCGGGCCTCCCGAAGTTGCCCATCCTTATTCTGTTATATAAACCATTGGCCATATCTGATTGAAAAGGCAGTCACTAATTGTAATTGGTTTGTTGATAACCACAACTGGAAGCTTCTATTCTCCTTCTCTAATGCACAAAGGAGCAGGGAGGAAGAAAGGAGCATGCGAGCAGAAGGTCTGCACCTGCTGCTTGTGCTGACTTGCGCAAACCATGGTTTGTTATGTCTCAACCAGCCAAAGTGTATAATGAAAGCAGATGGCCAATTGTTTATTCTACTTTCCGTTCATCCTCTATACTCACACACCCCTCAAAGCAACTTCTGAAATGTTGGCTTGGAGTTTATGATTTTGTCCAGCAGAGAGAGGAAAAGGTTTATGATTTTCACAGCATGTTTGCAGCCAGTCCACACACAGCCTGTGCTGATAATTTCTGACATTTCCATTAAAATAATGTACTGGGTTTTAGAACTGCACCAAGTTCGCCAATGCCAGTTCATGAAGGATTTTTGTAATGTGCTCCAAATACATCATTATCACCTACAATTATGTTATAATTGCAGTTTTTAATGAAATAATTATAGGCACACCACAGCAGATGCATAGATATAATTATGGTAATTGCATAAATACCTGATTTTCAGTGAACACTTGCTTAGAAGGAGCCTCTTGCAAAACTGGTAAAATGTCATCTACAGAAGCTTGTCAGCAAATGAATGATATACATCTACATGTATGGATATGGTGCATGATTTCATCCTATTAAATCTGCCCCCCATCTTTCCCCACCTCTAACCAAACTGGGACATTTTATAACAAGCTGTCAAAAACATATCAGATTTGTTCAGATTTTATGTCAATATGAAATCTATCACTCAGCTCTACCAGGGACCTAAAAATGAGCCATGAATCCAGTACTTTCAAACTGTGTTCGAATGGACCGTTGGTTCTTTGTAAGCTTATTAGGGTATTCTCCACACGAGGATCAGTGGAAGTCACATTAAAAAGGTAAAGGTGTCCCCAACCAGTCGTGTCCAACTCTAGGGTATGGTGCTCATCTCCATTTCTAAGCCGAAGAGCCAGCGTTGTCCGAAGACGCTTCCTTGATCACGTGGCCGGCATGACTGAACACCGAGGTGCACAGAACACTGTTACCTTTCCCGCCGAAGTGGCACCTATTTATCTACTTGCAATTTCTTGCTTTCGAACTGCTATGTTGGCAGAAGCTGGGACTGAAGATGGGAGCTCACTCCGTCACGCAGCACTCGGGTCTCGAACTGCTGTCCTGCTAGGGATGGTGGAGAATTTCTCCACGAATCTTGGGGAGGCCGAATGCCAACGCATTCGGCCCCCCGAAATTGGCAGTGAAATTCTCCATCCCCCCGCCCCCCCCTGGGATGGGACTTACCTCCCTCGAATGTCCCTCTCGGTGGCGGGTCCCGGCGGCGGTTTGGCGGCGTTTCGGCGGGGGCGGCAGCCAGTCTTCCAACTGGCTGCTGCCGCCACCATTACAAAGTGAATGTAAAAAAAAAACCACACACACACGTGATAGGCTACATAATGATTTACATAGCCTATCACGGCTAGATTTCCAAAGTCAGCCGTGATAGGCTACGTAAATCGTTACGTAGCCTATCACGGGTGACTTTGGGGGGGGGGAAAAGCTCGTACGCAAATGGCGGCGCCCATGGGCGTACGTACGTAAATCGTTACGTAGCCTATCACGTGTGTGTGTGTGTGTGTTTTACATTCACTTTTTTATTTCACGGCCGGGGAAACGGGGCGCTTCTCCCCGGCCTGAATTTCGGCCAGGCGAGGCGGGGCGCCTCCCCCCCCGGCCTGAACTTCGGGGGGAGAACCGAAGCACTTCCCCCCCACCGCAAAGCAAGCTGCAGGACCTGGTAAGTGACTTTCATACATCCCTATGTCCTGCTGACCTTCCGGTCTGCAATTCAACATCTTAACCATTAAGCCACCACGGCCCCACCAGGAAGTCACATTACCCACCAATAAAAGGAAAGTTGGGTATGCTGTGGGGGCAAGTTCTCATGTCATGCAAGGGGGCGGGGGACAATGAACATTTGATAGAACCAGTTTATTTTTATTCTTATTAATTACGTCTATATCCCACCTTTTCCCCAAGAAGCTCAAGGTGATGTACATGATTCTCCTCTCCCCCTATTATCCTAACAATCACCATGTGAGGTAGGTTAGGCGTACAAATAGTGACTGGCCCATGGTCACCTTCATGGCTGAGTAGGAGGTTAAACTTAGATCTCCACAATTCTAATCTGACACTCGAACACACACAACACTGGCTCTCACACCAACTCTCTCTCAGCCAAGAAAGGTTGGGAGGAGCCATGCACCGATTGGAACATTCTCATTGCTTCCATGCTATTTGCCTCCCTTTTGTCTCCCTTGATGGTGCATTTTCTCAGCACCATCTTCCTTCTTTGCCACCAGTACTCTGCCTCTTTGCCCTATGCTGTTTCTTCACCAGAGTGGCTGAGGCGAGCCACATTATTTTGCTAACAAGCTGTAGGCAAGGAACTATGTTCCACTTCCACACCATCTTAAACTGTTTCCCTAGCACCTTGATTCCCCAAAGTCTCCATTATGGCCTGAAACGCCATGTTCAGAACTGGCCATGCAGAGCAAATCAGGCTGCAAGTGTTCAGCAGTTCTTCTCTATTGGCATGGACAAAGGGAAGGACTGCTACATTCTGTTCAACATGCATGGAAACTCTAATAATTAATAAAGCATAAATGCCCTATATCCCCACCTGGCTCCAATCTAATCAATCCTCACAGTATGCCTATTACAAGGATAGGCAATGTGGTAGCCTCAATATGTTTTGTACTACAATTCCTATCATCCCCAGCCATCACAGCCAATGGTTGGGGATTGTGGGAGTTGTAGTCCAAAACATCTGGAGGGTGCTAGATTATCTACCAAAAGCCAATCTAATTGTTTTTCAAGAGCCAAGAGAAGTAAAGAGCATGGTACAGAGAAAGCACTATGAAACCCACAGTAAGAACCAGGGCCAGCCCTACCATCTGCCAAAGACAAGAGAAGCAACTGCATCAGGCAGCAGATACTGGAGGGGGCAGCAGTGGCAGCCCCACATCTGTCCTCCTGAGTTCTCTGGTCATTCTACTCCATTAGAGCTATATGTGGGACACAGTCACACCCCCTAAACTAGCCTGCTGCTACCCTCAGCTGTGGTGGAGGAGTGGAGGACACTGCCCCATCACCAGTTGAAGTAAAATTCAACTGCCAGCCCAGTTTGCTTCTGTACATGGAATGGGGTGGGCACCATCTTGTCCTTTGCCTCATCCACCAAAGTCTCTTGGGCCAATCCTGGTTAAAATGATACACTCAATGCCTTACCAGCCACTGCCACCCATCAGGGTTAGGACCCTGCACCAAAACCAAAAGATGCACATGAGCGTCATTTGCATCCAACACCCATGAAGTGTGGGGAGGGAAATGCCATTAACACCATCTATACCATACCCTTTTTGTATTAATAAAAGCTCTCCCTCAAGACCTGAGTCTTTAAGAAAGGCCTCCACTTGAAGCTGTGAGCTTAGGGGTTAGCTTTTGTTCTAGTTTTGCATTGCCTTCTTCTCTCCCATCATTCTGTTCTGTTTTTGCATGCCTTTATGAGGGTCTAAGGAGAACCTGTGGCCCTTCAGTGCACATGATGCCCTATTTTGTTGACTCTGTGCCATAAAGGCCTTGGGGAAAATCCAAAAGCTCATCAGCGCTTGAGCTCTCCCATCACTGCCTTTTCCCTGGATATTTGTAAGTAACAAGCTGCAGCTTGTTGTTTAAAGGCTAAGGTGTCCTAGTCATTGGTAAATTGTAAGATCCTGGTAAGAACAGAAGATGAGCCATACTGGATCAGACCAAAGGCCTGTCCATTCTGCTCCTGCAGGAGCCAACCAGATGCCCATGGGAAGCCAAAAAGCAGGGCATGAGTGCCATAGTACCATCCTGCTCATGTTCCCCAGCAACTGGTATTCAAGGCATACTGCCTCTGACACTGGCATACTGCCTCTGGTACCAAGCATCCTGATATAAAGGATAATCTCCCAGGTCACAAGAGACCCCTTGAGGAACAGCCCCCTTTCTACCCCCTCTGTCTTGAAAAGGGTAATAGATTTTACTTCTTTCTTAATCCTACCCTTCTTGTATCTTTTTAGCCCTCCAAGCAGCTATCCATGCCACCTCAGGTAAAGTTGTTATTTACATTTTGGTTCCTTTTCCCACCCTGATTTATGGATGGGTGGATTCCCTACCTTCCGGTCTGTGGGGAATCTGCCCACAGGGGGGAGGTGATCTGTTCCTCCCCCCAGAATTCTCTTCGGCCAGCTCCGCTACACAGTGATTCTGCAGAGCTGCCAGCCAGCTCCGAAGCACCAGCGATACGGCCGCCATGCCATATCACTGGCCGAAGGGGACTTGACTGCAGACGCAAATGGTGTCCAGGACGCCATTTGCGGTGGTAGAGACCTTAGTTTAAGGTAAATGCAGCCGTAAATGGCTGAATTTCGCTTAAACTAAGACCTTTACGGCCGCAAATGGCGTCCTGGATCCCATTTGCATTCATGCTTTTCATTCATGCAATAGGCTACGCAAATATTTGCTTAGCCTATCAAGTGAAAAAACAGGGTCGCAAATGGCGTCCTGGATGCCATTTGCATCTGCAGTCAGTCCCTTCAGCCAGTGATATGGCATGGGGGCCGTATCACAGGGAATCCAGAGCCGGAGGATCCAGCCGAAGAGGATTCCGCGGGGAGGTGGAGATAAGTGTTCCGTTTCACCACGGACTCCAGGAGGCCAGATTCTTTAGAAGTCCATGGCGGAATTCTCCGCCATCCCTACCCTGATTTGGCTTCTCCCCATGTTCATCTGACTCCTGTCTCCTTATTTGCCATTAGTTCCCCATTCCCAGTCTTCGTATAACACCTGAATGCTGCTTCATCCCATCCAGTCTTTCCCATCTCGTACCGTCTCTATAGTTTTAGCCAAATCATTGCCAATCCAGTCTAAACACTACCTATGCTCTGTTTATCTAAATAACAGCATCCTAATTCAGGTGCCCTCGACTCTGGCTCATTGTCTTGTCTATTTCTGGATCATCCATTTTGTTGTGGCACACTGTGGCTACCTTCAGACTGAGCTTTTATCCTGTGATTGAGATTGCTCCTTCATGGAAGTTCATGGTTCTTTACATGACAGCGTGATCATTCAAGGCATCTCCTGCACTAAATGCCCTTTGTTCCATTTTTAAATAGACCTCAGATAATGAGCTATCAAAGTGGAATTTGTGTTCCACTTCAGTTTCCTCTGTGAAAAGAGCAAAAATGGCAAGAAGAAGAGCAAGATCAATGAAAGCCAATAGAAGACTCAGATATGGGAAGATGAAGGGGGAAAGGGGTGGGGTAAAAGAAAGCATGTGAAAAAGGAAGTCATTGTAATCCTGCATTTAAAATGGAAGCAGAAAGCCCCACTTTAAATGCAGGATTTTAGGCTGGTGTAGAGATGCCCTGTGACTCAAGGTTAACGATCTCAACATCTGCTGTTCAGGTAACAGAAGTGTGTTGTTATCATGCACATGTAGATGAGGACATGTGGTAACAAAGCATCCATGACATCATATCAGATGTAGCACTGTAATGTCATCAACAAAATTCTGCAGGGTACACACGGCCAAGTAAGGCCCACATTACCCTTGCCCCCAAATTTAACCTTTTCCCTTGGATTCCTGTGTTACATTAGTAACATTTACATCTCTAAAAGCGAATACCAGTATGAGAAGAAACCACATAATCCATATGACTTTTGCTGTTACAATATAAAAAAAATATATCCTAGAGATGTTGCCTAAGAGCCTGACCATGAGGTAAAAGGGTCTGGGCAGCAACCACGCTGCTGAAATATGAACATTGGGACCAGCACCTTACCTGTCACAAACTACTGGCTATTCCCACAACCAGTAGGGATGCCTTGTCTGAATGAGTTTTCTTCCTAGTCAGGGTGAGCAAATATTCTTCACAATTCTGGTATCAAACTTGACTAAGGGAAAAACTGGTTCACATTAGCCATGGTTTCTGCAGAAGCAGATCCATGGCTAAAGTCAAGAAAGGGAAGGAGGAGGAAATTCTTGCCAAAGAGCGGAGAAGAGAGTGGGAAACAGTACATGATCCTGAGGCTAGCTCCTTATATCCCAGCCAGCCCTTAATGTCCCTGGAACAAACTACACTGACATTAAGCTTAATGGAACAATGAGTTTATGAATAAAAAGTACAATTAACAACACTGCAGATATCAACTTGAGGAAACAGAAAGCGCATGGAAAGGAAATGTGAAACATGTACTCTACAACATACAGTGAAATGGACTAAAAGAAGCAACCATTTTTTAATTAAGGATTTTGTGGAACTGGTTAAGCTGTAAGTAGATTATTAACAACATCTGAATAATATAGATGTTCTCAAAGAAAGGGCTTATTAGAATATTTAAGCCATGTTCCCCCATACTTAAAGAATTGCTAAGAACAGTGCCCATCTTGACAGAAAGAACTAAGGGAATTAAAAGTTTGTACTGGTAAATTGTTGTTTTTAGTAACATGGGTCTTTAAAAAAGAATGTTAGATGTGTGTACATGCAAATAAAGAATGATTTAATGGATATACTCCAGTTCAGAGACATGTTTTAGGTGGTTACCTCAGGATAAAAACAGACCAGTATCTAAGAATATAAATCTACCTCTTATATTTTCAAATGATAGTAGTAGGACCGGGCATTGGAGTCTGGATAAGAGTACCATTGCTCCAGCCATCAAAAAGTCCTGATCCCAAAGAAATAATTAAGATGGAAGACTACAGTTGCAAAAATCACAAAAAAGGCACCAGGGATGATGGGTAAATAGAATGTAAGGTGTTTTCCTGATCCAAATCCTGATCCAAATCCAAATCACTTGCATCATAGGAATGTTTATTGGAATTCTACTACCAACAAATGGATTCTGAGAACTTAGAAAAATTTTGTGAATGTAGTTTCATTACAACACCAAAACAGTTTTTCCAACTGGGAACAGATGTTCCATAGGTGACAAGCAAGATACACAAGGCAACAGATAGGCTTTTAATAACCAAACCTATTAGGTTGCATCTTGACTTAGTCCCACTTAATGTTCCATTTATTTCAAAGGGTTTTCTCAAAATATGACGAAGAAGGGGTAGTATCCAACTGTGTCATTCTGCTAGCACAAATGATATGCCAGAAGAAACTAGGTTCAAAACTATGTGCAAGAGGAGAATCCAACTAAAGTTACATTTGTGCAATCACGGCTGTACAACCGCTTGCGCAACCGCTTGTGCAAACACAACGAGCAACTGCTTGTGCAACAGAAATTTTTGGTGGAGCTCCACTACCACTATTTGAGTTTGTGGAATGACACCTTTGGATACTGCCCTAAATCTGGATACAACCCATTATGCATCTATTATGAGCATAAAGTCTTAAATACAAAGGTTTTCCCCCATGTGTGGCTCTAGTTAATAGACACAGGATTACATTTTTTATAGAAGTCAGCAAGAAGGTAAGAAGCAGAGAGAGAGAGAGAGAGAGAGAGAGAGAAGCATAAGTTGAATTAGTACAGATTTCATTCTCAATCATGACATCATTTAATGCAGTCAGAAAAGACAAATGGCTGGCATTTTCACATTTAATGTTTGGCAGAAGTACCATCAAGTATTACCTTTTCTAGAAAGATGACTCCACAAAAGGATGCTAGTTAAAGCATTTTATGTTATTTCAAAAATGTGACATTAAGCTATCTCAGGTCTGTTGGAAAATGCTGCCAACTGTCTTGTCACCAAAGGCTTCAAATTGTGTAGGGATGAAAAGTCCTGCAGTAGACCGTGTTTGGTTCATTATCTTACTGTGTATATTACTAGCAAAAAAGCTTGACAGGGAAGGCCTCTGTGGTATTTAAACAGCAAAAAAGAAAAGAAAAACCTGGAACAAGCAACACTTGAAACTTCAACAACAAAATAGATATGCCTGGTAGTTTGCCGCAGTGCTGCTGGAGATTACGAGGCCAAATTTATTTTTGATGATCTTCCAGAATGAATTTGGCTCCAGAGTTTCAAAAAATAAATAAACAACCTTACAGAGAAAGACATGAAACTTAAATGGTGGGTCGGCTGCAGTGGTGTAAATTTTCAGTGCGAGAGCTCATCGTGACAATCCCGATAGCCGTGTCCCAAAGAAAGGTGGTATCCAATGGTACTCCTACATCAAGAAGACCTGTTGAAGTGAATGGGCCTAATCTAAGTAGGACTACCATTGGATACTGCCCAAAGAGTCCAAAAAGCAGGCAGCTGTGTCAAATCATTTTATATATCCAAACAGCAGTATTATTACTGCACTAAGGCCTGGCGTGCTATGGTCCATGGGGTCACGAAGAGTCGGACACGACTGAACGACTGAACAACAACACTCTGAACAGGTAACATGGGTTACTGTGGCCAAGTTATTTCAATCCAGGTATGGTCGCAGCTGGTGTATAAGCCAAAACTGGTAAAAGGTGCTTTGAGCTACAATCAATAAACAACCCCAGACTGTGGATGTGACCCTTTACAGCAGCCTTCCCCAACCTTGTGCCTTCCAGATGCTCTGGACAGATTACAAATTTTTAAGATCATGTGACAATTGGCTGGGAAGATCTGGGGTCATATCACTGATCAACCATGAAGTTCACTGGGTGACTTTGGGCCGGTCACAGTCTGAGCCTAGCCTATCTAAGGAAGGGCTCATGTGTTAGGCCAGACCTGACCTCCAGGCTTACAATACTGTCAGATACAACTCTGGAAGATGACGTCATCTTTCTTGCTGTGAAAATAATACTGAAGCCGTGCCCCCCACCCACCCATGTTGTTCCTTCTGCATGAGACCACTGATGGGCAGCAAGTCCAAAATCTCCAATCCTAAGTTTTACAAACCAAGGCCCTTTCCAGAAGAAAAGCAGCATCTGGGTGGGTGCACCTCCCCTCTCCTGCCATTTTTCCTCTGCCCACCAGCTGTGACCATGCCTAGATGGAGGTAACTTGGCCACAGTAACCCAGAGTCTATCCCTCAGCATCTGTCCCCCACTGGATTGAGAAACATGGTCTTGGAGCCCAGTTGGGATGGGAAAGGTGGCTAGGGTGGACATGTGTCTTACTTTGCAGAGAGCAGTCTTCTACCTTGGAGAACTGTTAGAGAACACTCTTCTATCCGAAGGTGTCTTCTGTTTGAAGAGCTGTTCAGTCCAAGTCTTGTTTAAAAATAAAGAGCCATCCGACAGTAGATGGCCTTAAAGTTGCCCATCAGCATTTAGTAGTTGGACAGCAGGCTGAGCAGGTCACAGTCTCTCTGCACTATGGTGAGATTTCTATTAAAATTATAGCCATTTCTAAATTTGCATCTATATGTACAAATTAGCATATGCAAATGCCATGCAAATTAATGTCCTTTTTTCTCCTCTTTTTTGGTGATACATTTCCTCTTCTTTGGCAATGTGTAACTCAGGGGTCCACAACCTTTTTGGACCCGTGGGCACATTTGGGAATTTGAGAAACTGTTTTAGGCACCACCACAAAACAGCTCCGATGGAGGAGTGGCTAGTCAAAAGTGAGCTAAAGAGGTGCATGGGAGAAATAGTGAAACTAGAGGTGGCTGGGAGGGAGGAAGAAACAGCAAGGCAACGGGGGAGAGGGGAGAGAAAGAGCAACACTAGAGATAGGCTGGGATGGGGGAGAAACAGCAAGGTAAAGTGGTGGGGAGAGAAATAGTGAAGCTAGAGGCTGGGAGGGAGGGGGAAACAGGAAGGCAAAGGGGTAGAGAATAAGCATGGCTAGAGGCTAAGAGGGAGAGGTACAGTGAGCTAATGAGAAACTGGGTGGCTAGAAAGGGAAAGAAGACTGTCCTAAAGTTTTCCAAGGTTTTTATCTTAATTGTTTTTAAGGGGGCAGGGAGTGGAGACCTTTGTGGCACCCTCTCTGCAGGTGCCATGGCATGCATGGGTGCAACATTGGAGACCACTGATGTAACTGGCCAACTTAAAGGTGGCAAGGGGAAGAGATTGCAGGTACTATTGCTGGGTGGTTCATCCACTTGGGTAAGTTGTATTCAACCCGTTCTGGAAGGTGTTGCACTCCCCTCTAAAGCAGCCTTCCCTGACCTGGTGCCCTCCAGTTATTTTGGACTACAATACCCATCATTCCTGACCATTAACCATGCTGCCTGGGCTGAATGGAGTTGTAGTCCACAGCTTCTAGAAGGCACAAGGCTGGAGAAAGAAGGCTGCCACAAAGGACCATGTCTGCAGTTTCGGGTTGCTTATTGGTCCAGTGTGAGGCTCAGGTGGCCTCTGTGGCTCACACAGAGATGTAAAATTTCCAGAAACGTTGAGGCCATGGGGAAAAAAACAGTTTCTTTCCGGGGGGGGGGGGATCCAGAAAAATGGAAATTTTGGGGGAAATGGGAAAATAATCAATACCTTTTTTTTCGGTCTTTACAGATCTAAAGTCACTTTGTTGCTTTAAGACAGCCTTCCCCTACCTGGTGCCCTCCAGATGTTATGGACTTCAGCTCCCATCAGCCTCAGGCAGTATGGCTAATGGTCAGGAATGCTGGGCACTGTAGTCCAAAACATCTGGAGGGTACCAGGTTGGGGAGGGCTGCTTTAGGAAGATAGAGCAGCCTTTCTGTTCTTCAAGTTATTTTATGTATGACTTTGCTCATAAAAAGATCATTGTATTTTGAAACTTTTAAAAGTAACCTCAGTAAATTTGTAACTCTTGTCTGAATAGATTAGAACTACATTAAATGACTGCTGCAGCATCAGAAACACAGGACTCTATAGAACAAAACCCAAGCTGTCAAGAATGCACATTTACTGTCAAGAATGGTGACTCTACTCACATGTTAGGAAACTGAGCATAAATGTCTATCAATAAAATATACTTTAGATAAATAATTTTAAAAAGGAGTGAAAGAAATAGCTATGATGGGAATCTTATAGAGAGAATTAAAAACATTTTCCCCCATGGCTTCATTATTTCCAGACATTTTACATCTCTAGTCTTTCTATAAAAGTGTCCTTATTACATAGTTTTTAGAAATAATTTAGTATAGACATACTTTGTCTCAGGGGCATTGCTAGGTTCTTAAAAGATCTGGGGCACAGGCCCATAACACAACTTTGTGTGTGTGTGTGTGTGTGTGTGTATGTATATACATATATGTATGTATGTATGTAAGTATACATATGTGTATATATATACAGTGTCTAACAACACCTCTAATATATATATACGTGTGTGTCTGTGTGTGTGTATGGTGTGTGTGTGTGTGTGTGTGTGTGCATGTGGTGTGCTTGCCTGGTGTAAAGATTACATATATGATTAGATAGATACATGCACAAGAAGTATGCAGTGACCCCCGCACCCCACTTCAACTCAGACCCTGATTCAACATTTTGGAAAACATCCCGCTTCTGCTCAGGCCAATTTGTAGTCGGTCTACTTCAGCTCAGCACCAAACCTGAGTCAAGGTTTGGAAAAATGGAACATTTTTATTCTTTGGATGAATTGGAGAAACATTTCAGGATTCACTGCCACATTAGAGGAGGTCATGTCTGCCAAATTTCAGAATGATAGCCACAAGGGTTTTTGTGCAAGGGTGGCCTGGAGATTTTGAGGTCTCCAAAACAGGACATACTTCTGTCCTTATTTTCCTTGTGGACCATTGTTCTGAAATTACAGACAGCCTAGAGGTGTCCCTAAGAAACCAGCAAAGTTTCAGAAGGATAGGTGCAGCAGTTCATGTGGAAGGGGTGTACTCCAATTTGTGGGGGGGAGTGATTTGCTTTCCCTTCCCCCCTTCCCCAATAGTTATTTGGATAAATTTGTATGAAAACGCACAGGTCATTAGAGATGTCCCCCAGGTAAGAAACCTGAAAAATTCCTGAAGGATATACATGCATGCAAATTTAGAATTATTAGAATTTATTTATATTTCACCCATGTTTGCAACAGGGGAACATGGGTGGGAAGGTGCTATAGCACTCATGTCCTGCTTGTGGGTTTTCCTGTGGGTATCTGATTGGCCACCGTGTAAACAGAGAATGCTGGACTAGATGGACCTTGGTCAGATGCAGCATGGCTCTTCTTATGTTCTTAAAGAGAAAGGCCTCTGAGCATATGCAGAATGCTTTTCTTTTACCACTGAGCACTCACATTCTCCCCTACCAGTTCTATTCCCCTCCATGCAACCATCCCTTCTTATCCTACCATCCTCCAGCAACTCTTCATGAAAACAGATGTCTTGTTTCTCGCAACTCTCCTCTACCACCTCCTTGTTATGCACAAGCTCTCATTGTATCTTCCTCCCCATAACTTCATTTGTGCCAAGACTTCACCAGGATCCAGGCAATGAGTCTGTTTTCAAAAGTAGGGCTAAGTTATGGAGAAACTCTGGGCATGTACTAAGTGCCTTTCCCTCCCCATTGAAACTAGAGTTCATGCAAACACACACACACACATGCCAAAACATGGACGCAGGACTGACCTGAAAGGGTAGTCAATTCATTAGACAGAATTGGTAAGGCACCGTATTAAGCTTGCAGTACCATGCTCACAACTCAGGACTTATTGCCAAGAGAACACGCTGATCATAGCAAACACTCTTTTCCAACAGCACAAGAGGTGACTGTACACATGGACATCACCAGATGGTCAGTATCGAAATCAGATTGCTTATGTACTTTGCAGCCAAAGATGGAGAAGCTCCATACAGTCAGTAAAAACAAGACGTGGAGCTGACTGTGGCTCAGATTATGAGCTTCTTGTTGCAAAATTTTGGCTTAAATTGAAGAACGTAGGGAAAGCCACTAAACCATTCAGGTATGACCTAAATCATATCCCTTATGAATATATAATGGAGGTGAGGAATAGATTTAAGGGATTAGACCTGATAGACAGAGTGCCTGAGGAACTATGGACGGAGGTCCGTAACGTTGTTCAGGAGGCAGCAACTAAATCCATCCCAAAGAAAAAGAAATGCAAGAAAGCAAAGTGGCTGTCTGATGAGGCTTTACAAGTAGCTCACGAAAGAAGGGAAGCAAAAAGCAAGGGTGAAAGGGAAAGATATATCCAACTGAATGCAGAGTTCCAGAGAATAGCAAGGAGAGACAAGAAGGCCTTCTTAAATGAACAATGAAAAGAAATTGAGGAAAACAATAGAATGGGAAAGACTAGAGATCTTTTCAAGAAAATCGGAGATCTCAAGGGAAAGTTTTGTGCAAAGACGGGCATGATAAAGGACAAAGAAGGCAGGGACCTAACAGAAGCAGATGAGATTAAGAAGAGGTGAAAAGAATACACAGAAGAACTATACAGGAAAGATCTTAATGACCTGATAGCCATGATAGCGCAGTCACTGAACTTGAGCCGGACATCCTAGAGAGTGAAGACAAGTGGGCCTTAGGAAGCATTACTAACAACAAAGCTAGTGGAGATGACAGTATTCCAGCTGAGCTATTTAAAATCCAAAAAGATGATGCAGTTAAAGTGCTGCACTCAATATGCCAACAAATTTGGAACACTCAACAGTGGCCGCAAGACTGGAAAAGGTCAGTTTCCAATTCCAAAGAAGGGCAACGCCAAAGAGTGTTCAAACTACCGTACAATTGCGCTCATTTCACATGCCAGCAAGGTGATGCTCAAAATCCTACAACCTAGGCTTCAGCAGTATGCGAACCGAGAACTACCGGAAGTACAAGCTGGGTTTCGAAGAGGCAGAGGAACTAGAGATGAAATTGCCAACAACATTCGCTGGATCATGGAGAAAGCAAGAGAATTCCAGAAAAATGTCTATTTCTGCTTCATTGACTACGCTAAAGCCTTTGATTGTGTGGATCACAACAAACTCTGGCAAATTCTTAAAGAGATGGGAGTACCAGACCACCTTACCTGTCTCCGAGGATCAAGAAGCAACAGTAAGAACCAGACATGGAACAACTGATTGGTTCCAAATGGGGAAAGGAGTACGAAAAGGCTGCATATTGTCGCCCTGCTTATTTAACTTATATGCAGAGTACATCATGAGAAACGCCGGGTTGGATGAATCACAGGTCGGAATTAAGATTGCTGGAAGAATTATCAACAACCTCAGATACGCAGATGATACCACCCTAATGGCAGAAAGCGAAGAGGATCTAAAGAGCCTCTTGTTGAGGGTGAAAGTGGAGAATGCAAAAGCTGGTTTGAAACTCAACATTAAAAAAACTAAGATCATGGCATCTGGCCCCATCACTTCCTGGCATATAGAAGGGGAAGAAATGGAAGCAGTGACGGATTTTATTTTCTTGGGCTCCAAGATCACCGCAGATGGTGACTGTAGCCATGAAATTAAAAGACGCTTGCTCCTTGGGAGGAAAGCTATGGCAAACCTAGAACGCATAGTAAGAAGCAGAGACATCACCTTGCCGACAAAGGTCTGTCTAATCAAAGCTATGGTTTTCCCAGTAGTAATGTATGGCTGTGAGAGAGCTGGACTATTAGGAAGGCTGAGCGCAGAAGAATTGATGCTTTCAAACTGTGGTGCTGGAGAAGACTCATATGAGTCCCCTGGACTGCAAGGAGGTCAAATCGGTCAGTCCTAAAGGAAATCAACCCTGAGTGCTCATTGGAAGGACAGATACTGAAGCTGAAGCTCAAATATTTTGGCCACCTAATGCGAAGAGAAAACTCCCTGGAAAAGACCCTGATGCAGGGAACGATCGAAGGCAAAAGGAGAAGGGGACGGCAGAGGATGAGATGGCTAGATAGCATCACCGATGCAACGAATATGGACTTGAGCACACTCCGGGAGAGAGCGGAGGACAGGAAGGCCTGGCGTGCTATGGTCCATGGGGTCACGAAGAGTTGGACACGACTTAACAACTGAACAACAAACATGCAGAACATCGGGGTGCAAACCTCCCTGCAAAAGTAACTTTTGCTTGAATCCTATGCACACACTTTCCTGAGGGTAAGCCTCATTAAACATAGCGGGGCTTCTGAGTAGGCATACATAGACATGTATAAATGAGTAGTATTTATCTCCCCTCCACTTAAAAAAACAAACCTCAAACTCCTATTTTTATTAACACTTTCTGTTGATAGGAACATAGGAAGCTGCCTTATACTGAGTCAGACCCTGGGTCCATTTGGCCCAGTATTGTCGACAATGATTGGCAGCAGTGGCTTTCCAAGGTTTCAGGCCGGATTCTTTCCTAGCCCTACCTGGAGATGCTGGGGATTGAACCTGGGACTTTCTGCATGCCAAGCATTTGCTCTGCCACTGAGCTACAGCCCTTCCTATTGCTGGATAATGGCAACTGGCAAACAAAACAGCCCCAAATTTGTTTCTCTGCAACCATGTGAACCCACTTTTCTCAAAGGCTTGAGTGAGGAGAAGGAGAAAAACAAACCCTCTTGTCTGTGTGTATAAAGTCAAATACAGTTCAGAACTTCTCTTGCCCACTGAAGAGAATTCTCTTTAAGAATTCCCCAAGATATGCTCTGGGTGGAATAAAGAAGAGAAGAAAGAACAGGATAGGGGTGGGAAGAAGAAAAGAATGGTGATTGGAAATGCATGGGGGGTGGGGGAGAATTCCCTAAGCCAAGTGGCTCCTTTCAGAGAAGTAGTACTTCAGAGGAATTTAGGAGGCTGTACAGGGTTTGTAAGGATTGCATGTACTTAAATTAACTTTATGAGGTGAGGTGGCTGAGGGCTTTTTCTAGCTTTTTTTAAAACTGTAGAACCTATTCAAAAGCCTCAGCTATTTAAAAGCCTCCTCGATCATGATGCCACATAGTCTTAACCCTCCTTTTGGAATAATTTGAGTCCTACTCAAAGAAGAAGTTTGTGGAGGCTGATTGGATCCTTTGCTGTACTGAAGCTACTAAACTAGGGCAGAAGCCAAAGGTTCCAGTTTAGGGAAGTAAAATCAGATGCTGTGTGAAATACCAGTATTTCACATGGAGCTCTTTCTTCCCTTCCATCTCCCTCTTCAAAATGTCATTGCAAGCAAGCTCCCAACAGTGGGCATGTAAGAGCAGAAAAGTAGAGGGAGAGAGGCTTTTTGCACCTCAAAAAAAAAAAAAACCCTCCACAAGAGATTAGGGATAGTGACCTCTTAATGGTCACCTTAAACACCTTCTGATTAATCCCCTGTGTGGCTTGACAGTTTTTTTACTTTTTGTTTTAGTCTTTGAGAAAAGGAAAAGGCACCACTTATGGTGCCTTGTCCAGTGACTCCCCACCAAAACCTGGAGCCAGTACTCTAGAAGAGTATATAGAGATCATACAATACATCAAAAATATTTGTTTAAAATCCAAAAATATCCAATATCAATAAAACAAATGCAGGAAAAGCTGTATTCCAGGGGTGGGGAACTTCAGGCCAAGGGGCCAAATTCTGCACTTCTTTGGTCCCAATCCAGCCCTCTGAGGTTTGCCGGATGCCCCCCCTTCCCCTGGCCCCATCCCCTTCCCCCAAACCACCAATCATGTGGTGGTTTCCCAGTCTTTGTGCAGTTTTTCCCCCATTCTAAAAGGTTGAAATGCCTCTCCTAAGGCAATGTTACTAAGAGTAAGATCTTTAAGCTAAAATATGCTGGGGGTGGGGTTGTATTTTTGCCTCACCCCTTTTGCTTTTGACCCTGCCCCCTTTGCCTTAAGCTCTGCTCACCACTGGAATGTGGCCCCTGTGAGATTTCACACCCTTAGGCTGAAAGAAGCTCCCCACCCCTGGTTTAGACTATTAAAACCAGTAAACAGAGGACAATACATCCTTACATGCCTGCAATGTGCCTTCCAATGGCATATAAATACATGCAGGGAAGGACAAGACACAGCCCCCCAGACTTTAGGGGTCACCATAGAAAAAGACCAGATCCGTCCTGCCACCCACCAGAATTGTGCGATCAGAGATACCTGGGCAAACTAAAGCCTCTGATTATTGGGCATGGTACAGGATGGTGGCATGTAGGAATACTGGTGCTCCCTAAGGTAGTGGGGTCTATGTTGTTTGGAGCTTTATAGTTTCAATTTCTCCCTCACTGGAATGAAAATCAGGCAAATTGCACATTGACGTGTTATGCAGACTGGCACTTAAATGAGCAGGTGAGAAATATTAAGCAGCAAAACAACATTATCAAAACATTACATGAACTCTCTGCATGAAAGTCAGGGAACATAATAGACTATGACATATTTACCAGACTATTCTGATTCTGACAGCAAATCAAAGGATGCCAAGGAATGTAAAACCAACAGGCTGGAGAAGACAGAGAGAAGCAGACATGACGCCACCAGGTTAAATAATGGATTTTTATGCTGACATGCATTGCTAGAAATACTAACTTTCCCATCAGGTTTATGTTAAGGCCAGATAGGGTCCTTGCCTTTCTGCAGCTGAAGTAATTGCTCTCAATATTTTCCCCTGGTGTTAATACAAATATCATTGAGCCACACAAGAGAGACATACAGTTTCTCTACAAACGTTCACTTCGGTGCCAGATAGGACTTATCATCTTTCATTAAAATATTAACTGACTTTTGTTGTTCATGAACAGCAATATCTGGTTTCAACCTGATGCATAGGTAAGGGGAGGCATATATACACATGCATTACTCCTCACTCCCAAAATTATCATCATCATCCCACCCATACTCCAAGGGTCTCATGCTCTCCCCTCCAATTTTGTCCTCACAACAACCTTAGTTAGCCTGACTAGGTTAGAAAAAGTGAGTCACCCAATGAGCTCAATGGCTAAGTAGGAATCTGAACCTAGGTCTGCCAGGGCCTAGTTGAACAGCACTGCACTCTGCAGCTAAATGGGAATATTGCATGCATGGTGGTGTGAGCTTAGGATCCTGTCTGCTGGCCCCACCCCTACTTGAGATCCCATTGTGCCTACTGCGTATACCTTGCGTATTAAGACTCCCTTCACACAATCGATACCCTTTGTATAGGCTGCATAGTTGATGTCTTGGAGGTAGGCACATAGGCCTTCTATGGTTCCATAGGACCTCCATGGAACCATGGGAGGTTGGATGCAGTGAGGAGACAGAGCAAGGATGTGGCATCTTGAACCACTACCACTAAACATATAAAGTACCACTAAGCATACATTGGATATAATGTACAATGTTCATACTTCAGACCTGCTAAAGTTGGTCTAAAGAGAACCAGCTTGCAGTGTAAGTTACTCCATGTTTTATGATTATTTAACTATCTCCATAAAATAGGAATTGTCTGTTATTGTTGCTGTTGTTATCATCATCATCTTCATCGTCATCATCATCTTCGTCATCATCATTTAGACTGTGCCTTCTTCTCTCCCTTACTCCTCCCATTCCAACTACAGAGGAGGAATAGAATGACAATAATAGACCTATACTTCTCACTGGCATAAAAGTCTATGCTTCTAGACAGATGTTAAGGGACACGTGTGCTTTCATTTTCACTGAAATCCAGCAGCAAGATCACCGAAATGGAAGTGTTCAGCATCTCTCTGCAGCTACACCAGTGCAAGAAGCAAGCTGTTCTCTTGCACTGACACTGGAGGTTGCACCAATGACAGCGGCAAGCAATCAGTATGACTGTATGAGCACTTCCTCCAGGCTCATGAAGGCATACGCTCAGCTGTTCTAGACAACATGCATTAGGGGACCATCACAGACAAGAAGACAGGGCCACAGATGGTCCTTACACAGGTTTTAAAGGGTCTCTGGAATGGCTCCAGATCTGCTCCATCTGCACTCATTATTTGCTGTAGGAAAAACAGCAGCAGACAGATTCCCACTTCATCATTTGCGGTCTTAACGTAGGTCTGAATAATTAAATATTGCTGGCCAAATGTTATCTGGAATTGGAACAGCGAAGTAGACACAAGAGATACATGAAGGGGAAGAAAATATGTTTTTGCTGGCCATCCAATGGGAGGGGGTCTTTTGAGTTTATGAACTGGTTCCTGGGTATAGTCATATACTAGAGCCACAGTAATTGTCAGAAGAGTTTGCATCTCATTCTTGCTTATGGTCTTGGATCTTGTTATTGAGCTTTGGCTAAACCCCAACATTTACCTCTCTAATCCTCTGAGGCTATTGCTTCTTTTTAATATTTCATGTAAGTACTAACTAGGGATAGAGCCAGGGTTCATCTTTCAGAACCTAGTATCTGTATTTGTGTGCACGTACCAGAATGCTGAAGAAGAGATGGTCAACCTCTGAATGACAGAACACAAAACCAATGATCACAACCTCCAATACATCCACATTCTGTGTAGCTGTCCTTATCTATCTATCTATCTATCTATCTATCTATCTATCTATCTATCTATCTAATTTCTATACTGCCCAATAGACAAAGCTCCTTGCACTTCCTGCTTCTGTTGCTACCATTTCCCCCAGTTTGTGATGTCTCCCCATGGATTGGAAGCATGTGTGAGAGCAGCAGTGGACCCCGGACAATGATATAGGCACTGGGCACACCTTCCCATCAACATGTTTCGCCAACATGTGAAGGGGTACTACATTGGTTGCGGGGGAAGGAACCTGATTGGTTCTGATCTCTCTTCGCATGGAGAAGGACTCCATGCGTACATTGATACATGCATAAGGCTGCTTCAAACACAGGGTATGTATATGGACAGCAGGGAAAGGGATGTGGCTTCTGTGTGCATTGAGAGCAAGAGTGCTAGGCTAGGCCACCGAGCCCTGCAATCCCCTCAAATGTTCTTTCAACATGGGGTTAAAACAAAAAGGGATTGTGAAAAGCTCCAAAAGGATCTCTCCAAACTGGGAGAATGGGCATCTAAATGGCAAATGCAGTTCAGTGTAGGGGTGTATGGATTCCCCACCGTCTGTTCCAGTGGGGAATCCATGGGGGGGGGGGGAGGCGATCCATTCCTTCCCCCTGGAATCCTCCAGAGCAGTTCCACTCTGCTCAGATTCGGGGGGGGGGGACTGGCTTGGGGACGCTTACCTTCCCTCCTGCCAGCCGGAGCCATTCACTTCCTCCCTGTCTCTGCTGATTGCCATGTCTTAAAAAAAAAAAAAATGGCGATTGGGAGGATGTGCCCATAGACTTATAGGCAAATAGAGTCATCAATCTTGCGTATAAGTCTATGTGTCCATAGGCTTATACGCAAGATTCACGGCTGTATTTTGCATATAAGTCTATGGGCACAACCTGTTGATCGCACCTGCCCATAGACTTGTATGCAAAATAGAGCCGTCAATCTTGCGTATAAGCCTATGGACACATAGACGCAAGATTCATGACTCTATTTGCGTATAAGTGTATGGGCACATCCTCTCAATCGCCTTATTTATTTATTTTTAAAGACATGGCAATTGGCAGGGACAGGGAGGAGGTGAACAGCTCTGGCTGGCAAGAAGCAGCCAAGTGCCATTCTGCCTCCAGTCCTCCTGAAGCGGAGGTAAGTGGTCCTGATCCGCTGCGGATTCCTGAGGCCAGATTTCAAAGAATCTGGCCTCATTTGAATCTGCAGTGGATTTCTCTGACATCCCTAGTTCAATGTAAGCAAGTGTAAAGTGATGCACGTTGGGGCAAACAATCCCGACTTCAAGTATAGCCTGATGGGATCTGAGCTAGCTGTGAATGACCAGGAAAGAGATCTTGGGGTTGTGGTGGACAGCTCAGTGAAGATGTCAACCCAGTGTGCAGCTGCTGTAAAAAAGGGAAACTCCATGTTAGGCATAATTAGAAAAGGAATTGAGAATAAAACTGCCAATATCATACTGCCGCTATATAAATCTATGGTGCAGCCACACTTGCCATACTGTGTACAGATCTGGTCACCACACCTAAAAAAAGATATTGCAGAGCTGGGAAAAGTGCAGAAAGGGGCAACTAAAATGATCAAGGGGCTGGAGCATCTCCCCTATGAGAGGCAGTTACAACAGCTGGGATTGTTTAGCTGGGGAAAAGGGAGGGTAAGGGGAGACATGATAGAGGTACACAAAATTATGCATGGTGTGGATAGGGATGGCGGAGAATTTCTCCCCGAATCTTCGGGAGGCTAAGCGCTGAGGCATTCTGCCCCCCGAAAGTGTTGGGGAAATTCTCTGCCGGCCCCCGGCCCCCTCCCGGGATGGGACTTACCGTGGCCGAATGTCCCTCTCGGCAGCGGGTCCCGGCGGCGGTTCAGCGGCGTTTCATTGGGGGCGGGGGCAGCGGCCGGTCTCCCGACCGGCTGCCGCCGCCGCCATTGCAAAAAAAAAAAGTGCAGTAAAAAAAAACACACACACCCGTGATAGGCTACGTAACGATTTATGTAGCCTATCCTGGCTAGATTTCCAAAGTCAGCCGTGATAGGCTATGTAAATCGTCACGTAGCCTATCACGGCTGACTTTGGGGGGTGGGAAAGCGTGTACGCAAATGGCGGCGGCCCATGGGCGCCACCATTTGAGTTCCTTATTTTGGCACGTCTAGTCTACGTAAAGATTTACGTAGACTACAGCGAAAATAAGGGAACGCTATTTGCGTTGCCCTTATTTTCGCCGTAGTCTACGTAAATCTTTACGTAGACTAGACGTGCCAAAATAAGGAACGCAAATGGCGGTCCCCATGGGAGCCGCCATTTGTGTATGCGCTTTTTTTTTTTTTCAAAGTCACCCATGATAGGCTACGTGACGATTTACATAGCCCATCATGGCTGACTTTGGAAATCTAGCCGTGATAGGCTACGTAAATCGTTACGTAGCCTATCACGGGTGTGTGGGGTTTTTTTGTTTTTTTTTACTTTTTTTTTTGCGGCTGGGTAGATGGGGCGCTTCTACCCAGCCTGAATTTCGCCAGCGAGGGATGGGGCTCGCTGAATTTCGGCCGGTCGAGGCGGGGCACCTCCCCCACCTCGCCTGAACTTCGGGGGGAGAACCGAAGCGCCTCCCCCCCACCGCGAAGCAAGCTTTGAGGATAGGTAAGGGATTTTCGCCCATCCCTAGGTGTGGAGAATGTGGAGAGGGAGACATTTTTCTCCCTCTCTCAAAATACTAGAACCCGAGGTCATCCCATGAAGCTGATTGGTGGGAGATTCAGGACAGATAAAGGGAAGTCCTCCTTCACACAGCTCAGAGTTAAACTATGGAATTCTCTACCACAGGATGTAGTGATGGCCACCAATCTGGATGGCTTTAAAAGGGGATTGGACAAATTCACGGAGGAGAAGGCTATCAATGGCTATTAGTCTTGATGGCTGTGTGAGCTACCTCCAGTACTAGAGGCAATAAGCCTATGTACACCAGTGGCTGGGGAACATGGATGGGTGTGCTGTTGCACTCATGCCCTGCTTGTGGGTTCCTGGTTGACAGCTGGTTGGTCACGGTATGAACAGAATGCTGGACTAGATGGACCCTTGGTCTGATCCAGCAGGGCTCTTCTTATGTGGGGAGGGGTCATCTGAGCCCTTTGGCCCCCATCCAGCCCTCCGAGGGCCAGCTGATGCAGCAGGGGAAGCCAAGCTAGCCCGGTGCCTCCTTCATGAGCTGCTCACCATTCCTATTGGGGCTATGAGTGGCATGCAAAGGGAAGGGACTCTGATGGCACTTGCAGAAGCTCCTGCAAGCCCTGGCTGAGTGCACAGCTGGCTTTGCTCATCCTTCACCTTCCCCACGAAGGTAACAAAAACTGGGAGCAAAGCGCAACTGACATATCAGCTGCACTTGCAGCACTTAACAAGCCATTCATGTGGGGAAATCCCCTTATTATCTCTGATCTGCGAGTCCCCTTCTGTGATTCCCATCGAATCCCCATATCTCCAATCACAGATCAGAGACAACGGGAATTTCTCCCCCTGCCAGCTCCCCAAACCCTCAGTAGCCTCCAGGCTGGGGGGCAGGGCTCGGGGTGAGGGAGGAGCCTATGGGGAGAGCCCAAGCCACTGCAAGCCAGATGGGAAGCAAAATGGGAAGGCTGGATTAGGCCTGTGGGCTAGAGGTCCCCCTTTCCTGCATAATATTCACCATAATTCAATAGGGTGGTAACCATTTGGAAATAATGAGAAGCCCCACTTGGGAGTTCAAATTGCACATTCAATGAATGGATATAGGGAAAGGGCAGCAGGTTCTACTCATCCCCCTACACAGGTTGAATGAATGCTTGAATGGAGCCCCAATGTGTACCGTTGTATGCATAGAAGTATACAACGTATACTTCATAGAAGTATACAAAAAGGAGAAGGGGTCGGCAGAGGATGAGATGGCTAGATAGCATCACTGATGCAATGAATATGGACTTGAGCACGCTCCGGGAGAGAGCGCAGGACAGGAAGGCCTGGCGTGCTATGGTCCATGGGGTCACGAAGAGTCGGACACGACTGAATGACTGAACAATGCATAGAAGTAGGGTTCTGTCCACAGATCTGAAACCCAATGTGTCACAGGGTTGTTGACCATGTGGACAGAGGCCTCCTGCCCTCCTGTTACGTATGTTCACTGAATGTGTAATCCAGATGCCTGAATGGGGCTCAGCTTTATCTGAAGCTGTATGCATATATCCTTAGCACTAACAATGGTTTATGAAGCTGGGTTTTTGCAACAAACCTTACTCAAAATTTTATTTTATGTATTTATTTATTTAAAATATTTCCAGGCTGCCTTTCAGGGCAAGAGCCCACCCAAGGCAGTTCTCCCATTAACCACAGTTTAGGGTTTGGATGACACAGTAAACTGTGGTTAATTGAAAGTGAAAGCTTCCCATTTCCATGCCAGAACGCTGGGGGGGGAGGGGGAGAATGGCACAAACCTGAGATTTACTGTGACTCATTCTTGCCACATCAACCTATGGTTTAGAGCAGGGATGGGCAGACTTCAGTCTTGCAGCAAGAATGAGCCACACCAATCTACTGTGTTTTTACTAGAACCCCAAGATCCACCAACTGGAACCTGATGCAAAGGACATACACTTAGAACGCAGCGGCTCGCCTGATTAAAGGCAGCCGCCGGCGAGATCACATCACTCCAGTGCTGAAGGGGTTGCACTGGTTACCAGTTGTTTTCCGGGCCAAATTCAAGGTATTGGTTTTGACCTTTAAAACCCTATATGGTTCCGGCCCAGCCTATCTTAAGGAGCACCTCCAGCAGCACCAGACAGGCCGCTTAACAAGATCAGCCTCGGATGGCCTTCTCTCTGTCCCATCAGCCACGACAGCTAGACTGGTGGGGACGAGGGAGAGGGCCTTTTCTGTGGTGGCCCCCACTCTGTGGAACTCCCTCCCTAGGGAACTCCGTCATGCCCCCTCTTTAATGAGCTTCCATCGTGCATTAAAAACGTGATTGTTCAGGCAGGCATTTGGGGTGGGTTAGGGTATTTTAGAAAATGTTTTTATGGTAGAATTTTATTGTTTTAAACTGTTTTATTGTATGTTGTACATCGCCCAGAGTGGCTGGGTGACCAGCCAGATGGGCAATTAATAAATTTAATAATAAATAAATAAATAAAATTAAAGAATTTTGAGCCCAGAAATTTCTTTGGAGTACCAGACGTGAACCACACAAATCCATACAAAAATCCACTCCTGGTTAACTGCCCCCCCCCACCCCATGTTCTTATTTCAGCTGTATAATGGGGTGTCTTTTTATTGTTACCATTATTAAACAATTAGAAATCTTTTGCCAATCTCCTTTAGATCACCTCCTGAGTAGATCCCAATCTGTCTTTTGACCATCCCTGAGACATGAGTATGATTTTAAGTTTACTGTTTCCAAAGATTTGCTATTTTAGGTGGATTTATGGATACCATCATTCTTCAGAGACCAATATGTACTCTGTTGCACACATGAAGCTCATACAACATAAGCAACCTAAAGAAAACTTATGATGGGCATAGTTTGCCCATATTTTTGTCATCATGAGCTATTTCCTTTTTTAAAAAATGGAAGGAAAGTGCTTTATCTGAAGGCAAAAAAAATGCATCTCTGAACAAACTTGTATCAGTATTATCTTCATCTTCAAATGTATATTTGAGGGAAGAAAAGAGGCTTGCACATGCAGCCAAGAGCACCAGGAAGAATGTTTAAACACACACACACACATACACACACACACACACACACCAACTAAGGAGGGCAAATGGCTTTGTTGAAATATATTGCATAGTGGTGTTTGTCGCGCCAAGTCTGAAAACTGAAATTGAAAACATAGATTTGAAATGATCATTAGATTTTAATGATCTGTTTTCCAGCTCCATATTTAATAATCAAAATGAAGATGTGAGTAGTTGCTCATGATGATAGGGTGCTTGCAGGAAGCCTCTTGATGTTTTTGACTCATTTTGCTTCACTTGACTCACTTTGCCTCACTGGTGTGGGAAATAGTTACAGTAGCCACTAACTGGGATTTAATGAAGTTGCCTTATGAGAGGTTATAATATCTGTCCATCTAGCCCAGTGTTATGGATTGCAATTCATAGTCTCTGTCTGGGGTGTTACTCAGAGGCCTTTCCCATCCCTTGCTACCTGATCCTTTTGTTAAAAACTGCAGATGCCAGGAATTGAACCCAGAACCTTCTGCAGGTGAAGCATGCATATGGTCTACCACTGAGCTATGATCCCTCCCTTAAATTGCCAGTTCAAAGGTGGCAACCGAATATTTGCAGGCACCTCCAATCAATGGAGAAAATGTTGTGAGTCGCCAGCCACACTCTGATCACCACCAACCAGGGCCATAAACAGGTGGCAAAAAGGATGAACAGGGGGCATTTCATGCAACCTTTCCCCTAAAAAGCCCTCTTTTGAGCTGAAAGAGTTCACTAACGAACATTCAGCTTAGCCCTCTGTAGATGCAATAAAAAGACTAGAAGAACATTTAGAAGAAAAGCCTCTTTATTCTCTCCCCCCTCACACCCCAAGTTCAACTGCTACTCAAATACACACATATCCTGTTCAACCTTCTCATTTCCCTATTGCTTTGGGGCATTTTTTAAAAAAAAGTCTGGTAGGCTTTTGTACATTTAAAAGCAACGGAACCCTGCATCTTTATTTATGACTATGTAAAATCAATGCCTGGTAATAGAAGGCGAAAGTCACTCAGCTAATTACACATGCTTGATGAACCGCATAACAACAGGCACTACTGCACTGCATGTTAGTCAAGGCATGTAAATTACTGCAGTTATTCTCATATGATGAAGATACAGCAATGTGATGGTGCTGTTCAGAAGAGCACCCTAATTTCCCTTGGCACACATTAGTATGGTCATCTGCAACCCTGGAAGGTAATCAGTGACATCTTCACAACACCAAATATAAAGGGAAGGCCACAACAAAATTAAGTTTTGTCAAAGTATATATAATTTATTATCTTACTTGTAAAATCCACTGAAGTTCAGTTAAAACCAGCCTTACATTCTGCTTCTAAAACTATGATCAGGAAGGTTGATAAGAAATGGACAGAGGTTTATTTCACATAGAAGACCTTTAAAAAAAGCTTCAAGGTGGTCAGAAACCTCTGCCTGGCTGGCAGCAGCTATTGGTTCTTCAAACAAATGGGGAGACCCATCTCAGCAACCTCCCCATTCATCCCTAGTGCTGCAAGATGAATCCTGTATAGCTGGAAGATGAGCAGGTAGGCTAGTAGCAGCAGGACAGGGAGATGGCTGGAACAGTTGTGCCTAAGGATGGACGGAAGTCCCTTACCTGGTCCCGCAGCTTGCTTCACGGTGGGGGGGAGGCGCTCCGGATCTCCCCCCGAAATTCTTGGCAGGGGGGAGGCGCCCTGCACCTCCCGGCTGAAATTCAGGTCGGGGGGGAGGCGCCCCATCCCTCGCCGCTGAAATTCAGGCCAGGGGAGAGCGCCCCGTCTCCCCGGCCACGAAATAAAAAAAGTAAAGTTTTAAAAAAAAAAAGTGATAGGCTACATAACGATTTATGTATCCTATCACGGCTAGATTTTCAAAGTCAGCCGTGATAGGCTACGTATATCATTACGTAGCCTATCACGGCTCACTTTGGAAAAAAAAAAAGCACATACACAAATGGCGGCGCCCATGGGCGCCGCCATATGCGTTCCTTATTTGGGCATGGGTAGTCTACGTAAAAATTTACGTAGACTATGGCGAAAATAAGGGCAACGCAATAGCCCAAATATGCCCAAATAAGGAACGCAAATGGCGGCGTCCATGGGCGCCGCCATTTGCGTACGCACTTTGTTTTTTTCAAAGTCAGCCGTTTTAGGCTACGTAACGATATACGTAGCCTATCATGGCTGACTTTGAAAATCTAGCCGTGATAGGCTACGTAAATCGTTATGTAGCCTATCACGTTTTTTTTTTTTTAATTTACTTTGTAATGGCTGCGGCAGCAGCCGGTCAGAAGACCGGCCGCCGCCCCCACCACTGCCGAAACGCCGCTGGGACCCGCCGCCGAGAGGGACATTCACATGAGGTAAGTCCCATCCTGGGGGGGGGGCGGGGGGGGAGAATTTCCCCAACAATTTCGGGGGGCCAAATGCGTTGGCATTCGGCCTCCCGGAGATTCGTGGAGAAATTATCTGCCATCCCTAGTTGTGCCTGTCAGAACCAATAGCAGCTACCATTAGGTGGAGGCTTCTCACTATGTGGAGACTCTGGTTAGACCTCCTAGGCCTGAATTTAAAATTCTGGTAATTGCTCACATCTAATAAAAAGCAGTAGAAGTTCAAGGTAGGGATGGCGGAGAATCCGGCCCCCTGGAGTCTGTGGCGGAACGGAACACTTACCTCCGCCTCCCTGTGGAATCCTCTTCGGCCAGATCCTCTGGCTCCAGAGCACTAGCGATACGGCCGCCATGCCGTATCGCTGGCTGAGGGAGATTGACTGCGGATGCAAATGGCGTCCAGAACGCTATTTACGGCCGTAAGGTCTTAGTTTAAAGTAAATGCAGCTGTAAATGGCTGCATTTACCTTAAACTAAGACCTTTACAGCCTCAAATGGTGTCCCGGATGCCATTTGTGGCCCTGTTTTTTCACGCGATAGGCTACACAAATAAAAAAAAACAAGGACGTCCAGGACGCCATTTGTGGCCGTAAAAGTCTTGGTTTAAGGTAAATGCAGCCAGTTACAGCTGCATTTACCTTAAACTAAGACCTTTATGGCCACAAATGGCATCCTGGATGCCATTTGCGTCCGCAGTCAATCCCTCTCAGTCAGCGATACGGCCATGGCGGCCGTATCGCTGGTGCTTCGAAGCCGGCCGGTGGCTCCACAGAATCGCCGCAGAGTGGAGCCAGCCAAAGAGGTTTTCCAGGGGGAGGAACAGATCACCTCCCCCAAAGGGTGGATTCCTGGCCGGACCAGCAGGTAGGGAATCCGCCCATCCCTAGTTTCAGATGCCTTACACCTGGGGATGCTGGAGAAATTCGAGACAGATTAAAATGAGCTCAGATTTCTAAGAATCTGACCTGTGGAATCCGCTAAGGAGTGACCCCCTCAGGCTGCACGGAGTCTGTGGGCTTTCGGATGGTATTTTTACTTTCCCAAAATTTACACATATAAATTCATAGGAAAACACGTATGTTTCTGCTGAGAAAATGTTGAATGGAATGGGGGACAATACACTAAATGTTACATACTGAGGTAAATTATGTCAATACTTACGTAAATACTCATGTAAATATTTACGTAATTATTTCTGTATTTTTCTGCATAATGAAAAAAATATATTCACATCCGTCTGTGGGCGGATGACAGAACGAAAGGTACCTGACAATCCGCAAAACACGGAGCGGATTTTACACAGTCCGACCATCCCTACTTACACCTTTAATAGCCAAGGGTAGAATCACATGGCTATTTATACCATGTGGCAGCCCCTTAAAAACTCTATGTGTGGCAGCTCCTCAACCCCATGCTCTAGAGCATTTGGCCATGTGGTAAATCAGATCATTAATGTGGCTCTGCTTCCCTGGATTACCATGTGATTTCAGGAACATATGAATCCCTGGCTCACCCCCTGGGTAGAGGCTGCATATGAATGTCTCCCCACGTGGTTAGTAGGACCACCACCATGTTTAGGCAGCATGAGGTAACACAACATGGATGGCACACTTTGGATTACCATCATTTAATTTATTATATTTTTACTACTGAGAACACTATTTGACCTTTTTGCCTCAGGTATCAAAAGAACTTTAACTATTTCTAAGTAGAGCACTGGGGGAGGGGGCTAGTGAACACACGCCCATGTGTTCAAGGAATGCATGAGGGAGGTCATAAGGCCACAGGGCCTAGTCATGCTCACCAACATGCCCAGTGGCCACAAAACAACTGCCATCCATTCTTTCAGTACATGGGGAAAAGGGCTGTACGCATGTACCAACATAAGCACGTAGAGATCTTCTACCCATGGGGAGATCCTGGCCCAATCAGAAAGGATCCTCCTCATGTGGAGGATGGCTTTAGGCATACGCTGGTGTGTATGTGCAGCCCCTACTCATGTGCGCCAAATGCATGGACAGTGGGATGTGTGTACTCTGGCTGGCACAACTAGCTGTTGGAGCCCCATGATGCCCTCATGGCTTCTGTGAAGATGTGCGGGGGATTGTCTAAACCCCCTTTAGGTTTCAGTTTTTAATTTTTGAGTGATTCCAACATCACTGACTTGCCGTTGGATGCTGTGGGTGCACTCATGCTGCAGCCATGCAGCAGCTTGCTCCTTAAGGGAGCTGGGAAGGGCTACCTGGAAGCCAACCACATACAATTCACAGCCTACGCAGAAACCCTCTTTCATGTACTGAAGGACATGGAACCAATACAGACACCAGGCTTAGCACTGACATTTTTCATAGCGACACTTTTTATAGCTCTCGCATAAACGCACATGCACACACTATTAGTTCAGCCAGAAGTAAGACTGAAAGAGTATTACGTAGGGTGTATCAACACATCCAGAAAAAGGGAGTGGTGGTGCAGCCCTCTTTGGGCAGTACCACTTCAGATCAGAACACAGGTGTGGATAAAAATGAAGGCTAGAAAAACCTACCCCAAAGCCTTCCTAGAAAAATTAGAGTTTGGGGTGTGGGTAATTAAAAACAAATATGAAGCCCCCTTTCAGAATTAAAAGAGAAATAATATTGTTATAGATCAGCCTTCCCCAACCTGGTGCCCTTCAGATGTTTTTCACGACAACTTCCAGCATTCCTGAGCATTGACCATGCTGGCTAGGATTGATGGCAACTGAATTCCAAAACATCTGGAGCGAACCAGGTTGAGGAAGCTTATTATAGATCATTTGTACTGCTGCAAATCCTTTATATCCAAGATTCAAAGATAGTAATATTAATGATATCACTGCTGTTGTGTTTAACTGAATTATTGGACAAGCAACACTCTTAGGTCTTAACGTTGGCGAAGTATTTTCAAATGATGCAGAATGGAAAACATCTTCAGATGCAGCTGCAATATGATGGCTAATCCTTTCTGTAACACTGCCTGCCTTTTACTTCTCTTCCTTCAAACTTGCCCCAAACTCTTCCATATTCTGCATCCAGTGAAATTAACTGGTGAAATTTTGAAAACACATACACAGTGGCCTGGTTCAGATGATCATTTGAGGCTTAGGGCGCAATCCTATGTATATTTAAACAGAAAAAAGCCCTACAACTCGCAGCTGGCTGGGGAACATTGGGAATTGTAGGACTTTTTATGTCTAAATATGCATAGGATTGCACCATTAATAAACCACAGTTTATGAAGGTTTGAATGAGCATCAGGGCAAAGCGTTCCTCCCTCATCTCTCCTCTCCCAAATGTTGCCTTCAGTACAAAGATCCTGGCTTGCATTAAGCCAGAGTTCCCCATTATGCCCAAACTGGGCGACTCTGGCTTAATGTTGGCTAACAAACCTGGAAAATAAGCCACAATGTAATGAGGAAATTTGGCTTAATACAAACGAGGATCATACTGAAAGCAGCCAGTGAAAGAAGGAGGCGAGGGAGGAGTATTAGGCCTCAACACTCACTCCTAGCTTCATGAACCATGGTTTATTACGCCTGAAATGATCAAGGAACAAACCAACAAGTGAAAAATATGAGACATTTATTTAAATTCATGCAAGCTGTCCATTTCTCAAGCCCATGAAGCTCAAAATGAAAGAGAAGAAGCTATGGATCTTTTGGACACGGATTTTGATTTGAGAAACAAACTTGAATTTTTAAAGGAGATATTTACCAGAGTGGGACAGGATATCATTAAATAAATATGGTCTTGGAATAGTTAATTGTGTTTATGGCTACTCTGACACTTGTGTCAGATGCTGCAGATGATATATTATTGAAAAGTGTGGTGTTACTGTAAAGTTTATCCAGATGTCTGGACTTATTACTACTCATTTTATAGAGATTGTTATTTTCTGAGACTTTCCCCTAAAAATATGAGCTTAAGGCAAGCCACGATCTCTGTATTGAAGGCAACATTTGGTGAGAGGCGAGATGAGGGAGGAACGCTTTACCCTGACACTCATTCATGCCTTCATAAACTGTAGGTTATTAATGGTGCAGTCCTATGCATATTTAGACATTAAAAAGTCCTAGAACTTCCAGCATTCTTCTGTTTCTGCATTATAACATGGAGGTCTATACACTGTCTGGGATCCAAGTTGCTATATTAAGTGTGAGCATGCCTAGTGGGTCATCCACGCTGCCCCCATCCCCATTTTCAGGGCAAACTCCAATACCATATCACAAAGTGCAGTTTCAAGAGAGGCTTGCCCAGAAGCATCAGTCCAAGTCTCCTTAGGTACACAAGCAAGTCCCAAAGTCTTTTGGATCTGGGCAACTATTTCCAAGTCTAGATAACAAATCCTTCATTTTTTACCGTAATTATGATGCTTACTATTTTTTCATTGTAATCCAATTTTCCCAGCTTTCAAAAGGTAGGATATACTTAGCCACCTCCACCTGTAACTTCAGGTATATGTGCAATTACTGTTTAAATAACATGAATGCATTTATAATTTTAAATAGCATAAAGATATCTGCTAAGGCTGAAATCCTATGCACATGTACATGGAAGTAAACCCCATGGAACACAGCAGGATATATTTCTGAGAAACTTGCATAGGCTTACACGGCTGATTATATGTAATACGTTTCATGTTCTTAAAGGTGTTAAGCAACATTACATACATTTCATTTCCCACCCACTCAAAGTCCATCCCCATAAAAACAACAATGGGGGTACATTCTTGTGCACAGCTTCCACATTTCTGAAATGTTGCACCTCTAGCTGTGGGAGCTGTGTGACTGACTGTTCTCGAACATCAAATGTACCGCTTATTGACAGCATGTTAGAGAGAAGGGACTTTAACTACTTTATATAGGGCAACATTCCAATATGCAATCATCCACCCACATTCTGAAGTAGTACAGTCTCAAGGTGACTGTACTATGTGCTTCTTTTGAATGTGCAGATTGACATTTGGTAGTCCCTTTTTCGGACAGGCTCTTTCACACTTTTAAGTTTCTAGAGAAGTGATTTAAGTTGCTATAGAAATGGATGCTTTGGTGATAGGTTCAAAATTACAGTAGCTTGTGAACAAAAGATAATTTAACTGACCTGTTTCACACATAATGCTAACCCATGGTTTATGTAACCCATGGTTAACCCATGGCTTGTTCTCTTACCCAGGATTTGTCTGGCAGACGTTAAAAAAAAACTGTAGTTTGCTTTCTCAGTTCCTGGGTTGTTTCCTTCCTCCTTCTCCCACTCCCTCCCTGTATGCCAATTGCCAAATGCCTCTGCGGCACTACAGTATTGGAATTTACAGCAGCTCGGGGGAGGGGGGTACCAGTCTTGCCCACTACCTTTATAGCCTGGTGAAACAACCCATGAACAACCCACAGTTCTGGGTTCACATGTACTGACAACCCATGGTTTAAACAACACAGAATTCACAACCCAACAACAAATCATGGGTTCTCCTTCTCAGTTGTTGGTGGTTAACAAACAATTGTTTGTTAGTGTGGCTAGGTTAACACATGACAACAATCCTGAATTCAACAACCCATGGGTTAAATAAAACATGAGCTATCATTATGTGACAACCAGATCACTGTTTGTTTTTAAATAAAACATGTACATAAACAATTGTGATGTTACTTTAGCAATCTGCATGCATAGTCAAAAACATTATTTTTGCAAATATATTTTAGATAGATATCTTCTAAAAAATGTGCACAGCACAAATAATTTAAATGACATTGTCAGCTATGTGCAAGGGAGAATTACTTTTCACAGTAGTTAGACCACCTGTGGGAAAACACCAGTTTTACTTATTCCCATCAATTGTGCCTACCTAACCACAATAGTCTATAGCACAAGGGTAAAATTATTAATTCCTTTTCTGCTGCAATCTATGCACAATTAATCCACCAGCCTTACATGGTTTAAATTCATACTGAGATTTCACTGGCAGGACACTCCAATCCCCAGTAAACACAAATATTCATATTATTGATGAATCCTAGTTCTGAAGTTTTGCATCCCAAATCTGAATACACAAGGGGCCTGGAAAATATGAGGAGATTCAAGTTTCAAATATTAATTGTAATTCCTTAATATACCCTTAGAAATCTGAAACATTCCCTTCTGAAACATTCTGAACTCTTGAGATTCTCTCTATTGTGGCTCTACAAGTGATAACTGTCTATGTATCCATCTAACATACCCATGGCCTAGATTTAGATACATAACTGCATAGTACTATCAGTACTAAAGGCTGGCATAAAGTATCATGTACGTATGTTACTGTTCCTGTATAGATACTGCTAGCAGTACTGAAGCCCAGCATAAAGTGCCATGTCCATCACTGTTGCTATATAAATACTACTCACAGAATTGTAGCCCAGCATAAAGTGCCATGTACAGCACTCTAGCTCTATAAATAATATAGAATAACAAACATAATACCAACATATAATCACCGTGTGTGTGTGTGTGTGTATGTGTGTATATGTATGTATGTATATGTATATGTGTGTGTATGTGTATATATGTGTATATATATATAACTTTTTTTCTCCCAGCAGACTATAACTAGTATTCTACCCTTCTGAAAACAGTATTCAACCTTTTCACCAGCTAACAAGAAAAAAAAAAAAAAAACCGACATGTGAGCAATCATTGATCAACCATATAAGCTCTCATATAGCAACTGCAAAAAATTGTTTCTGCTGGGATCATGGAAATCCAAGGCTTTCAATGTTTCAACTCACTGGATGTTATGCTACATCACATATGAAACACACAAGCTACAGCTGGGTGCCAGTGCTGTATCAGACTAATGCACAAAAAAACTTCTAAATCCACCAGTACAAGAAAAAAGGAGGGATGCTTAGTCTTTATGGTTTGGGGGAAAACAGTTATTCTTTCATTCTCTTGCATTTTAAACTTTCCCCTATTTTACTGGTTTTCAAGCTCATTAATTACAAACCGTGTTTTCCTTCCTGCACAACAACCATCAACAATAGTACCCTAATTTTTCTTTAAGATGTGTTAACTTGTTGTTCCTCTGTACGGTTGTCATGTTTTGTTTTGTTTTTCCAACCCAGATTTCGTTTTGTATCCAATTTATACATACCTCCTTTTCTACAAATTTTCTTGCCGGGTTTTCTGGCACATTCCTTGGATATTCTTTTGACTGAAAAATGAATAGAAGACTAGAAAATAACATGGAGCTCCGTGACAGACAGTAGGAGCATGCAATACCACTAGCTAACTTCAAGATGGCCTGCTTATTGATTTATTGGTTAGGTGCAGAAGAGCCTCAACTCCTTTTGCCTACCCATGCAATGGATCAAGATGTTGAAGGCATCTTTCCCAGAAGTCAATGGGTGGGAATGAGAATTAGGTACCAACTTTGACCTAAGAATACACGTGCTGAAGGACAAAGAAAATGAGTATAGACAAGAGAAGAGGAGAAGGGACAGTAGAGGCTAAGAACTGATGCATACATAGAAAAAGCAACATGCAGACATCTAAAAAAGGGGGGGGACGCTGGCATGCGGACGAGAAAGCCGTGCTGGCTACCAGTAAACATGATTTAATAGTAAAAAACTTCAAATAGGAAAGTAAAAACAAAAGATCTCCCTGCTTCTCCTGTAAGTAACTCACCATCTTCAGTTGGGACATATATATTCAAATAGAGGCAGTCTTCATTCTGATCTTGTACATAGGTAGAAACTATATCCAAGTTATTAGTAAACCAGACAGGAAGCATGACTTCAGGTAACCTGCCCTCTATAATGTTCTGGGGACACACTGGCGCGAACTGTGTAGCATTTTGGATATCTGGCCAGGGAGATGGTGGTTCGGGAGGTTGAAATCGACGCTCCCCAACTGGCGGGGCAGCATAAGGAACTCCGAGAAACTGAACGACAGGCCCCAAAATTTCATTGTTCAATTCCTTCTTCATCCCTCTGATCTTCCCAAAGTTGGTGGTCACCACTGGGTCGGTATCATCCAATTTTTGGGATGACACAGCAGCAGCGTGAAGCAAGAACCCAAGTACGCAAAGAGTGAACGTGGCATCCAATCCCATGTGCAACAGGCGGACTAGCATCGCTCGCCACATGCAGTTCAGCCACATGGATCTTGGAAAGGCCATGGTCCCACATCAGTTGTATAGCTATGGTTACAACAATCTTATTTGTATCCACTTGATGGGGAGGCGGGTGGTAAAACAGTGCTCTTTTCAAGGGACCAGGGATATGAAATGTATGAATTGGGCCTCCAAAGGGTGAGGCCGTCAGAACACTCTCAAAAGGCTCTTCACATGACAAGCATCTTCCATTGATTTCATTCTCTCCAAGGCAGCATCTTCACTCAGCCCTATTTATCAGACTACATTCGATTGACAATTCTGTTTTCCACAGTAGGGATATGAAGAGAGCATCCATTTACTGCAGATTCCCCACTTATAAATCAATTCCAGTTAGCTGCAGGTCTATATCCTGAAGAAAATGAAAAATAAATCATTAGTATGAAAGAGCTAATATAAGCAGAATAAGAAGTCAATGTTTTACAAGTTACTGTACATATACAAATACTTGCCAGAGCCATGTAAGTAAAATTATACAATAAGTAGTTTATGGTTCCTTGAGATGACGGGTAAAATACTGATTACCAGATTATTTATGATGTCACCTGCTGAGTTTATACAGACTTCACAGAAATGCAGCTTTAAATTTTACTTTTCTGAAACAAAACACATGGATTCAAAAACCAGATTAAATATGTGTGTTTTAATGTTGCATTTTTTAATATGTCTCAAAGGGACTTGCAATCAATTTTAAACTTGTTACCAGAGGACAGTTTAATAGGAACCACAAATCAATTATAATTTTATACAACCTTCAGAGATGCAGTAAATACAAAGTGGACTGCAGAGTTCCATAGAGAGACCCAGTGACCTGTGGAAAGTTCTGAGGCCATCCGCAAAGAGGTATGACTGAATTTTCTCTCTGTGTAGCTAGCTGTCTCAGGATAACAATTCTGAAATACCCTCAGGAATCACAATTACGATTGTAAAGAATTAGTATGATATAACTCAGCACACATTCTAATATGAACATAGGGTAGTCTTAATTGCTCTTCTCTGGCTCCTTCATGCACACACACAGAGAGAGAGATGCTTCCCCGTGGAATACCACACTACTGATGAGTGTCTGTGGGAGTCTACAACCATGGGGGTGGAACCAGTCATATGGGCCTCTCCCACTTTTCTTCTAGCAAGTTAATGGAGGACACCCGTGGGACTGGAAAGAACTGTACTGTTGGTGCAGCACAGATAGTTAAATACACACATACACACACACAAACACACACACTGCAGCACCATGGGATTGCACCACATGGAAGCAACTCCCACACTGCTATGTGCATGTGAAGCAGGTGCTTCAGATTTAGGGTGGCCTTGTGTCCTAATTAAAGAAGACAGTCCTCTCTTTGAAGGCCTGTCAGAGGCAGACCTCTGATTGAGGGGCTCTCTATCCGAAGGGCTAACCAAGTCCAATTTGAAGATAAAGAACCACAAAAAGGGATAGCAGGGGCCTTGAAATTGCCCATAACAGACTGAGCAGGCACATGGTTCATCTGGTCAGAGTCTTCCCCACTACGGTGACATGCATTGTATTTCTATTTAAATGGCAGTAATTCTTTCTAGATTTGCAACTATGTATTCAAATTAGCATACGTAAATGTTAGGAAAATATCTGTTCTCTTTTTTGGTGAAGCATTTCCTCTTGGTGATTCATAGTAGCCATCCTACTCAAAATGTACTTAGGGCGCAATCCTATCTAGATAGACGGCTGCCTCCGAACTCAGAGGTGACCACCTATCCAAAGCAGGGTAGGAGATGCACAGAGGGAATTGTTCCCTCTGTGCTGCTCCTGCCTGGCTTTTTTGGCTAGAGAGCCGATTGCAACTGTCTAGCCATGGGAGCATGGAGTGGGGAAGGAGGCTGCTGTATGACACATTGGATGTGTCGTACAGGCAGCTATGCTCTCCCCACCCCGTAATACCCCCAGACACGCCCCTTTTGGACCACTCCATGCTCCTCTTGTGAGCACGGAGGACGGGGCTGTTCTGTGCTGCCTCCGAGGCAGCACAGAAGTGGGAGGCGGTCAATTCCCGGAAAACACCATATCCTATGGCCATCTTCTAGCCGCTGTCTAGCGACCATAGGTTTGTTCCCTCCTCCTCCTCCTCCTCCTTATTATTATTTATTGGTCACCTTTCTCTTTTAAAAGACCCATGGTGATGTTTAACACAATTATTAAAACATACAAAATGTAAAATAGCTAAAAACACTTTCCATAAAGAATGCCAAAACATAATAAAACAACTAAAACTTAAGTACAGACCACAACCAAAACAACTGATGCATAATTAAAAAGCACATCATATGCCTTCAAATGCCCAAGAATATGCAACTGCGAAGTATGGTGCTGCAGTGTTAGACCACCCAGCTCAACCTCTTTTGGTAGACAGGCGACCATTATTTGAGATGACGTAGTCCCTTGGCAACTTTTGAATCTTATCTCCTTCTGGTAGGATGTGCCCACATTTATCTTCTGAAACAGAAGTCTTTGCCCCCACCCCACCCCACACACACATTAACTTCATTAGTACTTCAGTTCAACGCTTTTTGCTTTTCCCTCATGTTAAATAGAAAGCAGTGGTTCTCCCAAATGTCTTGGAAGGAGATTTCGGTCTTCCAAAAGTACAGTCTGACTATTTCTGTCGCCAAGAAGACAGTAGTTATTTTCTTCTTCAGAATCACACACAAACACTTAGTCATATTCAACACATAAATGCCGATGTGGAAATATGCAATCATACCTGATTCAACACTATGGAGTGTTTAAGTTATTACTAGTACTGTCTCCCAATAAACTGTCTCCAGGACAACTAACTACTGTGTGTGGATCATTTGTAATCATCTGCATACTCCATATGACCATTTCCAATACAGCTGTTAATTACAATGTAATTCTGAATTCAAGGAGAGGGAGGCAGGCAGGGAAAGACCACCTCACATCCCTGCTGCTCCAGCTCCACTTGCCCTTCCACCCAAAGGACCATTATCACCAACTGCCCTGTGGGAAGGATTCCAGAAGAGAGGTGGAGGCAGGCAGGCAAAGGTCACCTCAGCCCCTTGCTCTAGCTGGACTGTTCCTCCCTTCTCCCACAGGGTTTCTGCCATCAACTGCCCAGTGGGACGCATCCTTATGAGTTGCTGTTTTAAAATATTTATAGTGTTTTTATTAATGTATCTTTATCTTGCATGTAAAGCATCTTGGAAGGATTTGTATCCTGAAAGGTGGGATATAAATAATTTAAATAAATACATGAATTAAACACATAAATATATACTCTCCTCTTTTTCCATAATTTCCACTATGGCTATTGTCATTCTCTACCAGGGTGTGCCCATTTTGTTGTTAAAGGCTAATTTGGTAATGCTAATTCCTTCCTCACAGGGCCGGCCCCACCATTAGGCAAAGTGAGGGAGCTGTCTCAGATCAGATGGCAGATGCTGGGGGATGGGGAACAGCAAGAAGCTTTCAGAGATGTATGTGATATGTGGCCTGCCTTCTAAGCTATTCCACTGCCCTCAGGGTAGGGGAAGACACTGTCCCATCACCAGCAATGAAGAAAGATTCCCCTGTTAGTCTGGTACACTCCTCTACATGGAATGTGGAGGGCGTCATCTTGTCCTCTCCCTCAGGCAGCAAAATGTCTTGGGCCAGGTCGCTTTCCCCTCTTGGTGCTCTGTGCCTATCCAGCTGCCTGCTTCTCAGTTTTCCCCATCCCGACCACAGATTGCTGTTATGGTTTGATATTAGAGCTGCCAACATGCTTCACATAAGTTTACCCAATCTATCTTGGTCACCTGAGATCTCTGTTATTGCTAGGGCTTGTTCTGGCCTAGATCCCAGATGCAGAGCCCCGATACAGCTCATTTTAATGGCTTTACTTTCGGCATGGCCTAGAAGGCAGATATAGAAACATTTCTGTCACCACATGGGATGTTACATTTGCCAAGAACGTTCCACAGAAGATTCACAGCACTATTTGCTCAGTATATAATGCCCTAAAATCAAAATACTCAGGTCCATTATTTATTGTACAACAAACGGCCAGTGGCTACCTCAGTAGACGTCTGAGGTTTTGTTTACTGAGCTGGTTCCCGAAGAAGTGGATTCCTTTGCATATGCTGCTGTAAAAGAGCTTCAAATGTTTATATCGGAATATGTAGTGGACTGCTTTATGATAACCGACACCTTTGATTTTATAAGGCTGCCATTCTAATAGTTTAACTTTTTAAATAATTTGCATGGGCTCTGTTTATGAGCTTATTGTTTTCTGGCATAAGATCTTCTTGGTATTTTGTCATGGCTGTCAGTTTGGACGGCCATGTAAATAATTCTGTAAATAAGTAGGCCTGGATCAACAATAACACCAATATTCGTGTGAGTGTTCAGCTTCTTTCAGATTAATTTATCAAGGCACCCAAGGGGGCTGGTTTGATAGATTTAAGAGTGACAGATATGTCCAGTCTAACATGGGCCAGATATAGGTGGTGAATACTACAGCGGGCAGAGACTTCCAAATTAGGGAGCATAATTTTCAAAGATTGGTATGGAAAGGGGTCAGCACAGAACCCCCATATAGTTTGCGGTCTCAGAAGCTGTTTTACCCATTTCTAACCGGTAGGTGGTCATGTATCCTACTTTACAGAGGACAGTCCTTTATTTGAAGGGCTGTCCAGTCCAAGACTGAAGTAAAGATAAACAACCGTAAGAAGGGAGAGACAGGCCCTTGAAGATACCTAGTTAGCTCCTGAACAGCAGACTGAGCAGGTCAGGGCCTTCCTACTATTGTATTTCTATTTAAATTATAGTAATGGTTTCTAAATGTGCATCTAAATGTTTAGTAATGATTTCTAAATGTGCATCTATATGTATAAATTGCCATATACAATTTACATGCATACCTGTGTCTAGGGATGGGTGAAAATGCAATGTTCAAGCTTGCTGAAGTTCTCCAAATTCTTCCTCAAAGCTTGATTCGCCTCGCTTGAGTTCCCGAACATGAGCATATTTTTTATTATTATTGAGAAAAATGCACATTTTTTGATCTGGGGAAATACATATTTTTAAAAAATGCACATTTTTCCCCAATCAAAGACAAACATTTCCCCAATCCCTAGCTGAAAATGCAGATGGGGGTGGGGGGTGGGGGATTTTCACAAATGCACATATGTGCAAGTGTGCATTTGCACAAATGCACATTTTCTGAAGTGTGCATTTGTGCAAATACACACATTTGAACATGAACACAAGTCTGGGAAATGGTAAAAATTTCCCGAGAATTGTGTCCCTGCTCGCATTTGCATTGAGGGTTGTGAACAGGACATATTCGCATGATATGCAAACAGGAATAAAATTCTTGTTCATCCCTACCTGTATCCTCTTTTGTCCCCCTTTTTTTGCAATGTGTAAATGGCAACTTAAGCACAGCCTCATCACAGATTCTGTTTCTTGGTCACAGTAAAAATGTGACAGAATATTGGTAAAAGAGAATGGAACTTTGAGGGCTGGCTACCCCCAAAGGCTTACAATCTAATGTCCGACAGCGAGAAGCGATCAGAGACAGGGGAGCCCCCCCGCTTATAAAAACTAATGTGTGTATACAGAAAGTGCAGTTGGGGGGGGGGAGCATGGCAGAAAGCCCTTCCCAGACAAGTAGACTTGTCAGTACAGATCCTAGATCAGATCCTGTTCTACCAACGTTCTGTCGCACTCTTACCATGGCCAAGAAACAGACCCTCCCAATGGGGCTATGGTAAGGTGGCCATTTATACACCACCAAAAAAGAGGATCTCCATCACCAACCAACCAAAAAAGAGGATACAGATTAGCATATGAAAATATGCAAATTTATATGTATAAATGCAAATTTAGAAATCATTACTATAATTTAAATAGAAATACAATAGAGTTCACCATAGTGGGAAGACTGTGACCAGATGACCTGTGCGCCTGTCTGCTGTCCGGGTGCTAATGGTCAACTTCAAGTTGCTTCATGTTCAAGCAACACGAAGGCCCCTGGATTCTCCCTTCTTATGGTTCTTTGTACCTTTAAACCAGGCTGGGATGGGACTGCCCTTCATACAAAGGATGGCTTCAAATATAGGACTGTCCTCTGTAAAGTAGGACCCATGATCCCTAGGCTATGCAAGCAAAAGCAGGCTAGATAAGTTTCTTAATGGCTGGGGTTACCGGAGTCAGGAACAACTTTGGTTCCTATCATATCCTTTTTGAAAGTTATCCTGTAAGTAAGTGGCTACCATTAATTCCTATAGGAAAAATAAAACACTGCATTTGTGACAATTCTGCAGATAATATTGCTTTAGGGCAAGGGTAGGAAACCTCCAGTCTGGGGCCAAATGCAGACCTCCAGGCCTTTTGGTCCAGACACCTGGACTGTCCCCAGAACACACCTAATTTAAACAAGCCACAGCTTCTCGGTCAGCCACACTCTGGATTATTGATGTTATCCATGCCATCCTGCTCTGTCCCCAACTATAAAACTTGCACACACTGGGGGCGGGGGGGGGGGAGAGTGGCTGGATGCAAATGTCTTTTTTCCCACTACATGCTGAACAAAGATTGGAATCACCTCCATAACCCAGTCCATGTTTGGCTCTGGCTCCCACACGCGCGCGCGCGCACGCACACACACACTTTGGGAGGTTTTTTAACCGCAAGTTAGCAGCTTCTAATAAGAATTTATTTTATCACTTCTCTATATAATTCTGCAGAGGAAATTCAAAGGGCAATCTGCCTTACATGCCAGCTGCCCTACGTTTAGGTTATTTAAAAAAGGAGATCGTAAAAGCTACATAGAACAGCAGATGATTTGGGGCATATTTAGTATTCAGAGTTGAACAATCTATCTCGGAAAGCAATAAGGAGATAGATGGAGCTTTTTGACAATTTCACTCATGCTCCATCTCTCTTCTAATTTTAATAAAATCTTTGCTGTGAGACTGTATTAAGGCAGGCTTATGTCCTTCATTCTTCCACACTGGAGGATTTGTCAGGAAGACAGAGATTTAGCTGCACAAATTCTTTTTTTCTAGCTTTCTTTTTTAATTTTGCAAGTTAGTGCATGCATTTAGATTCAACTTCACACACTTGTGTAGAGTACCAGCTGGACACCGTTTCATCTTCAAGGATATTTCTCTTTCATAAATTTTCAGATTTTGAGCACAACAAGCTCATTATGGGGAAACAGAGAGAAGGCAAATAGTGCATTCCAATTATAAAAAAATTCAGTTTGCTCCAAACATTTTAATCATTTTGTGATGCTCTTGCATCACATTCTGGCATGGCTGGGAGCCAAGCAATACTAATCACTCAGTGTATAGTTGAAGGTTAGCTTTTTATTTACTCTAGTGTAGGCCCTGATTCGGACAGGGATCACCAAGCATAATTAAACCTTCCTTACCACCATTTTGTTCCTGAAATTTCTCCCCACCCCACATATACACAGGAGGGTTAAAAAAAAGAAATACAAGCCAATGGAGACTTCCCCCCACTTTTTTTTAACCCCACCCCCAGGGAGGGGTGATTTCAGGAAAAATATTGTAAAGGAAAATGTTTCACCCTCCCCTCCTGATAAGCAGTGGTCATGATATGAATCGGGGATGTGTGCATTTACACTAGAGTCAATAAAAAGCTATCCTTCAGCTACATGCTGCTCAATTCGCATGTGGTTTAGCTTTGCTCTAAGGCTCACAGAGAGACAGAACCCCTCCATGGTGAGATCCTGATAACACTGTGATAAGCAGCTAAATACAGGGCAGAGCCATGTGTTCAAAGACAGCCATTTGAGTTCTTCCCACCTGATTGTCACCCTCCAGCCAGGAGGGAGGATCCCACATGACCATCCCCCAACAATATGGCCCTGAGAACCTAAAGATTAACCGTAGCAGCATGGCATCACCACAGAGAAGCAGTCCCCAAAAGGGAAAAGTGCTTCTCCCCTTCACCCCACTTCCAAGTTGGGGAAAACTAGATCAGTTCAAGCACAAAGCAGCTGTCATGGTGCTTAAGAAACAGTTTCTTTAAGTCAATTTACTGCTCTTTAATTCTCAAAGCAATTATTTCAGTTCTGATTTTCCATAGTCTATTGGAAGAATTCCATGGAACCTTTGTAAATTGCAGAGGATACTAGGGGATACTGTAGGTAACACACTTCGTTTTCACACAAGACACTGGCCAGGCCTGTAAGCCTCATTGCCACCCTGTGTTGTGCACTCTAGAATGGACCCAATAGTATACTCCCCTATACCTATTACCTACACATTACAAGGGGAAGATGGGTAGTGGGTGGGCACACTCGCTTTTAGGGAAGCTTATCCGCCACTGCTGATCATCTCAAAGGAATCCAGAGAAGCTTCCAGAGATCTCCAAAAAGTACACCGGCCTCTTGTTTGGATAAAAACTAGTATATTGCTGTATGATTATGCCTCTGCAAATAGGCTAAGGGGGGGGGAAAGGAAGGACTCAGTGATAGAACACATGCTTCTCAGGTCATGGGCTCTATTCCTGGCATTTTGAAAAAGGATCTCAGGGAGCATATACTGAGAAAGGCACTATCACTACCACTGCCGCCTGATGCCCTGGAGAGTCATCGACTGCCAAAGTAAATAATATTGGGCAGGATGGACCAATAATCTGACCCAGCTACATATGTTATGGTTTGGGACCAATGATGATCCCTTTGCACATGGCAGTGAGTGCATACAGTGGGAGGGATTGTGTCATATTGTACGTGTCAAATCTAAACTATATATATACGCACACATACGCACACACAACCTACCTTCTCATCCTAAAGCCATTATACAAAAAGTAATCACTTCAGGAAAAAAAAAAGTATAACTGCTTATGTCATATACGTATATTCCTCCTTAATTATTATTTGTTTCTTTGTTTCAATGGGCAGTGGCCTCCTGTGCCCGTGCACCAGTCGGAACAGCTGCTGGCGCAACAGGGATTTAGCGCTTCATAAAGCAAGCCCCAAAACAAGTGGAAACACTCGTTTCCAGAACAGGGTGTCAGGAATGATTCTGAGCATGTGGAGATAGCAGCTCAGACTCAGAATGGGAACAGCCAGAACCAGGGGAAGCTTCCTCTCTGGTGAGCTCAGATATGGATAGGCGTTCTTCTCAGGACCTTGGCACACAGATGGCTCATCCTGAAGCCTCCCCACTTTCCTCCTCCATGAGAACTCAGGTCTCAAAGGAGGAGGAGAGTGTGGGGTGTGACCTGAGGGATGCTAGAGTCCGGTGCAAAGCAAAGCAGGAAAACTTAGAGGCGGAGCTCAGACATTCCACCCAGTTGGCTATGCATGATAGCCTATGTAGGAGGGCACAACTGTAAGGGAGGGGCTTCCCCCCCTAAGTTATTCTGGCCAGCAAGTTCTTGTTTCAAACTGCTGGCAACATCTCTGATTCCCACCTGGCTCCTCTACTGATATTCGTAATTGTGTGGAATAGCTGTTTTCCTTTGTAGCCTCAGAGTCTCTAAGGATCTGCATTTGTAAAGAGCCTGGTTGTTAACTAATAATGTAGTGAGCCTGAAGCCTGGTATCCTGGAGTGTATGATTGCAAAGGGAGAGGACCACACTGCCTTTTTATTGTAAGCCACTTTGGTCATTATCTTAATAGAAGGAAAGTAGGGCATAAATATTAAATAAACTAAAGGAACAATCCTATGGGGATAGGTGGCCATCTCTGAACTCAGAGGCGACTGCCTATCCAATGTAGGGCAGGCAGAACATGGAGGGGATCTTTGTCTCTGCACTCTGGTCACCCTGCACTTGTGGCTAAATGGCCGATTTCGGCTGTCTAGCTGCAAAGCTATGGAGCCGGGGGGTGGCCGGACTATGCATAGGAAGTGTCATACTGGCCCCTCCCCACCCCCGGGAATGTCCCCTTTCCTCCTGTCCACACTGCTCTTACGAGTGTGGAGCCTGGGACGATCTGCACCATCTATGAGGCGGCGGGGTGGGGAGGTGGTTTTCTGGGAACTGACCTTGGAGTACGCACTCCAGGTCAGTTCCTGAAGACCAAATAATCCTATGGCCATCCAGCCACTGTCTAGCGGCCATAGGATTGTGCCCTAAATTAATAACAAAATACAAGGCTATAATGAAAGCTAAATGAGATTATAATAGACATTAAGACTAACATTACTAAATAAGAGCCCATTCTCTTTGTTACTAACATACCCTTGTTATGTTGTGAGTATTCCTTATCTTTACATTCCTACCTTGATAGGGGGAAATGTCACACCCTACACAGGCTACTACTGTATATCCCTTTCCCTCTGGCTAAGCCATTGTGCTGGTAGCAGCCAAGTTGCCACATAACTCAAGGAAATGAATGTGTGTAAAGAGAGCATTGCCCTCACATGGGCAACAGCAGAATGATGTAACGCAGCAGCCATATAAGTTAAAATGAGCCCATCCGACTTGACCTTCAAGCCTCAAAATTGGGTTTTTGTGAATCACTTACACTGGCAAAACACAGCTCATGAAAAGCCAATGCATTCATGGAAAACCTATATGAATGCGGGCATGAAAAGTGCCAAAGCCATTCCACATCATATCTCAAGAGAGATTTTAAGAAGAAAAGAAGTTGCTTGCTGGAGCCTCCATTGCTTCAGCTCTTTAACAGCAGAAGGGTGTTACTCTGAAATTACTTTTGCAAAGCAGAGGAGTCTTCTCAATAGGAACTTGGCAAGCAAATTACATGAATCCAGCTACACACAATATAATAATAAATATAATAAAGAAATAACGCCCTGAATTCATTACACCCTTGCCCTTCTTAGATATAATGATATGCTGTCAAATGTGATACTCAGAACAGAGGCCATATCCCTATTTAAAGATGTTCAATTAGTAATTGGTAAACTGTGTCTCCCCTTCATGGATCACTGCCTTGTTCTGGCAAAGGGGCTTGCGTAACTCAGTAAGCTATGCCGTGCAGGGCCACCCAAGACGGACAGGTCATGGCAGAGAGTTCTGACAAAATGTGGTCCACTGGAGAATGAAATGGCAACCCACTGCAGTATTCTTGCCAAGAAAACCCCATCGAATGCTAGGGATGTACGAAAGTCACTTACCTTTTCACGAAATGTGATTCGAGGTGGGGGGGAGGCGCTCCATCCCTCCCCCCGAGATTCTGGCAGGGGGGAGGCGTTCTGTCCCTCCCCCCTGAAATTCTGGCCAGGGGGGAGGCACTCCATCCCTCCCCCCCGAAATTCTGGCCGGGTGGGAGGCGCTCCGTCCCTCCCCCCCCGAATCCTGGCTGGCCGGGTCCGCAAATGGCAGCGGCCATAGCCGCCGCCGTTTGCATCCCTGCAGTCAGCCGTGATAGGCTACGTAAATGTTTACGTAGCCTATCATGGCTGAGTAAAAAAACAAACAAACAAACGTGCGTACGCTAATGGCGGCGCCCACAGGCGCCGCCATTTACGTTCCTTATTTTGGCATGTCTAGTCTACGTAAACATGTACGTAGACTACAGCGAAAATAAGGGGAACGCAAATAGCGTAGACGCTATGCTATTTGCATTCCCCTTATTTTCGCCGTAGTCTACATAAATGTTTATGTAGACTAGACGTGCCAAAATAAGGAACGCAAATGGCGGCGCCCATGGGCGCCGCCATTTGCATACACGCGTTTGTTTGTTTTTACTCAGCCGTGATAGGCTACACAAACATTTACATAGGCTATCACGGTGTTTTTTAAAAATCTAGCCGTGATAGGCCACGTAAATCTTTACGTAGCCTATCACGTTTTTTGTTGTTGTTATTTTTTTACTGGAAATGGCAGCGGCGGCAGCTGGTTGGAAGACTGGCCGCCGCCGCCGAACCGCCGCCGAACTGCCACAGCCAGTAAGATTCGCCCAAGGTAAGTCCTGTCCCGGGGGTCGCGGGGGGGCAGACCGTTTCACCACCAATTTCGGGGGCCGAATGCGCTGGCATTCGGCCTCCCCGAGATTCGTGGCGAAATTCTCTGACATCCCTAAACGTATCACAAGGCTAAAAGAGATGACGCCGGAAGATGAGCCCCTCAGGTCAGAAGGTGTCCAATATACTACTGGGGAAGAGCAGAGGGTATTTCCAAGTAGCGCCAGAAAGAGTGAAGCGGCTGGGCCAAAGCCGAAAGGACACTCAGCTGTGGATGTGTCTGGTGGTGAAAAGAAAATCCGATGCTGTAAAGAACAATATTGTTTAGGAACCTGGAATGTCAGATCAATGAATCAAGGTAAGCTGGAGCTGGTCAAACATGAGATGGCAAGATTGAACATCGACATCTTGGGAATCAGCGAACTCAAATGGACAGGCATGGGCGAATTTAATTCAGGTGACCATCATATCTACTATTGTGGGCAAGAATCCCTTAGAAGAAATGGAGTAGCACTCATAGTCAACAAAAGGGTGGGAAAAGCAGTACTGGGGTACAATCGTAAAAATGATAGAATGATCTCAGTATGAATCCAAGGCAAACCATTCAATACCACAGTAATTCAAGTCTATGCCCCAACCACTGATGCCGAAGAAGCTGAGGTTGATTGGTTTTATGAAGACCTACAACATCTTCTAGAACTAACACCAAAAAAAGATGTCCTCTTCATCATAGGGGATTGGAATGCTAAAGTAGGAAGTCAAGAAATCACTGGGATAACAGGCAAGCATGGCCTTGGTGTACAAAATGAAGCAGGATAAAGGCTAATAGGGTTTTGCCAAGAAAACACGCTGATCATAGCAAACACTAGGGATGGACGAAAGTCCCTTACCTGATGCCGATACTTGCTTCACAGTGGGGGGGAGGCGCTCCATCTCTCCCCCCAAAATTCTGGCCGGGGGGAGGCACCCCGTCCCTCCCCGCCAACATTCTGGCCAGGGGGGAGGCGCCCCATCCCTCCGGCCGCAAAACGTCGTCTCCTGCCGGGACGCAAATGGCGGCGGCCATACGTAAATGTTTACGTAGCCTATCATGGCTGACTTTAAAAAAAAAAAAGTGCGTACACAAATGGCGGCGCCCATGGGTGCCGCCATGTGCATTCCTTATTTTGGCACGTGTAGTCTACGTAAACATTTACGTAGACTATGGCGAAAATAAGGGCAACGCTATTTATAAGGGCAACGCCTATCACGGTGTATTTAAAAGTCTAGCCGTGATAGGCTACATAAATCTTTACGTAGCCTATCATGTTTGTTTGTTTTGTTTTGTTTTTACTTGGAAATGGCGGTGGCACCAGCTGGTCGGAAGACCGGCCGCCGCACCGCCGCCGGAGCTGCCGCCGCCAGGGACATTCAAGAAAGGTATGTCCCGTCCCGGGGGTGCAGACCGTTTCTCCACCAATTTCGGGGGGCCGAATGCGCTGGCATTCGGCCTCCCCGAGATTCGTGGAGAAATTCTCTGACATCCTTAGCAAACACTCTTTTTCAACAGCACAAGAGGCGACTCTACACATGGACATCACCAGATGGTCAATATTGACATCAGATTGATTATGTCCTTTGCAGCCAAAGATGGAGAAGCTCCATACAGTCAGTAAAAACATGACCTGGAGCTGACTGTAGCTCAGATCATGAGCTGCTTCTTGCAAAATTTCAGCTTAAATTGAAGAACGTAGGGAAAACCACTAAACCGTTCAGGTATGACCTAAATCATATCCCTTATGAATATACAGTGGAGGTGACGAATAGATTTAAGGGATTAGACCTGATAGACAGAGTGCCTGAGGAACTATGGACGGAGGTCCGTAACATTGTTCAGGAGGCAGCAACTCAATCCATCCCAAAGAAAAAGAAATGCGAGAAAGCCAAGTGGCTGTCTGAGGAGGCTTTACAAGTAGCTGAGGAAAGAAGGGAAGTGAAAAGCAAGAGAGAAAGGGGAAGATATACCCAACTGAATGCAGAGTTCCAGAAAATATCAAGGAGAGGCAAGAAGGCCTTCTTAAATGAACAATGCAAAGAAGTCGAGTAAAACAACAGAATGGGAAAGACTAGAGATCTCTTCAAGAAAATCGGAGATCTCAAGGGAACGTTTTGTGCAAAGACGGGCATGATAAAGGACAAAGAAGGCAGGGACCTCACAGAAGCAGATGAGATTAAGAAGAGGTGGAAAGAATACACAGAAGAACTATACAGGAAAGATCTTAATGTCCCTGATAACCATGATAGTTTGGTCACTGAACTTGAGCCGAACATCCTAGAGAGTGAAGACAAGTGGGCCTTAGGAAGCATTACTAACAACAAAGCTAGCGGAGATTTATTTATTTATTTATTATTAAATTTATTAATCGCCCATCTGGCTGGTCACCCAGCCACTCTGGGCGATGTACAACATACAATAAAAACAGTTTAAAACAATAAAATTCTACCATAAAAACATTTTCTAAAATACCCTAACCCACCCCAAATGCCTGCCTGAACAACCACGTTTTTAATGCACGACAGAAGCTCATTAAAGAGGGGGCATGACGGAGTTCCCTAGGGAGGGAGTTCCACAGAGTGGGGGCCACCACAGAAAAGGCCCTCTCCTTCGTCCCCACCAGTCTAGCTGTCCTGGCTGATGGGACAGAGAGAAGGCCATCCGAGGCTGATCTTGTTAAGCGGCCTGTCTGGTGTTGCTGGAGGCGCTCCTTAAGATAGGCTGGGCCGGAACCATATAGTGTTTTAAAGGTCAAAACCAGCACCTTGAATTTGGCCCGGAAAACAACTGGTAACCAGTGCAACCCCTTCAGCACTGGAGTGATGTGATCTCGCCGGCGGCTGCCTTTAATCAGGAAAACAACTGGTAACCAGCGCAACTCCTTCAGCATTGGAGTGATGTGATCTTGCCGGCGGCTGCCTTTATGACAGTATTCCAGCTCAGCTATTTAAAATCCTAAAAGATGATGCTGTTAAAGTGCTGCACTCAATATGCCAACACATTTGGAACACTCAACAGTGGCCACAAGACTGGAAAAGGTCAGTTTACATTCCAATTCCAAAGAAGGGCAATGCCAAAGAGTGTTCAAACTACCGTACAATTGCACTCATTTCACATGCCAGCAAGGTGATGCTCAAAATCCTACAAGCTAGGCTTCAGCAGTATGCGAACCGAGAACTACCGGAAGTACAAGCTGGGTTTCGAAGAGGCAGAGGAACTAGAGATCAAATCGCCAACATTCGCTGGATCATGGAGAAAGCAAGAGAATTCCAGAAAAACGTCTATTTCTGCTTCATTGACTACGCTAAAGCTTTTGATTGTGTGGATCACAACAAACTGTGGCAAATTCTGAAAGAGATGGGGGTACCAGACCACCTTACCTGTCTCCTGAGAAACTTGTATGAGGGTCAAGAAGCAACAGTAAGAACCAGACATGGAACAACTGATTGGTTCAAAATTGGGAAAGGAGTATGACAAGGCTGCATATTGTCACCCTGCTTATTTAACTTATATGCAGAGTACATCATGAGAAACGCCGGGTTGGATGAATCACAGGTCGGAATTAAGATTGCCGGGAGAATTATCAACAACCTCAGATACGCAGATGATACCACCCTAATGGCAGAAAGCGAAGAGGATCTAAAGAGCCTCTTGTTGAGGGTGAAAGAGGAGAGTGCAAAAGCTGGTTTGAAACTCAACGTTAAAAAAACTAAGATCATAGCATCTGGCCCCATCACTTGCTGGCATATGGAAGGGGAAGAAATGGAAGCAGTGACAGATTTTATTTTCTTGGGCTCCAAGATCACCGCAGACAGTGACTGTAGCCATCAAATTAAAAGACGCTTGCTCCTTGGGAGGAAAGCTATGGCAAACCTAGATAGCATAGTAAGAAGCAGAGACATCACCTTGCCGACAAAGGTCCATCTAATCAAAGCTCTGTTTTTCCCAGTAGTAACGTATGGCTGTGAGAGCTGGACTATAAGGAAGGCTGAGCGCCGAAGAATTGATGCTTTCCAACTGTGGTGCTGGAGAAGTCTCTTACGAGTCCCCAGGACTGCAAGGAGGTCAAATGAGTCCATCCTAAAGGAAATCAACCCTGACTGCTCATTGGAAGGACAGATACTGAAGCTGAAGCTCAAATATTTTGGCGACCTAATGAGAAGAGAAAACTCTCTGGAAAAGACCCTGATGCTGCGAAAGACTGAAGGCAAAAGGAGAAGGGGATGGCAGAGGATGAGATGGCTCGATAGCATCACTGATGCAATGAATATGGACTTGAGCACGCTCTGGGAGAGAGCGCAGGACAGGAAGGCCTGGCATGCTATGGTCCATGGGGTCACGAAGAGTCGGAAACGACTGAACGACTGAACAACAAACTGTGTCTATCGTAATTTGCTCATGGAGTTACAAATCCAGCATTATGGACTCAAACAAAAGTTCTCCATTATGATATTTTGAAGTGTCTTCAAAGTTTTGCACATGTGCATCAATGAAGTGCATCTTGGACATGTGGTCTGCATAATATGGTGCTCTTTTCTGCCCCCTTTCTCTGAATGGAAGCAGCATCTGCAGATGCAGAACAAGCAGAAGCCACAACAATAATGCCTGTTTGTCGCAGGCAGGACTCAGCATACTGCTGACACTGTCAAGGGGGAGATAGCAGAGTTTGGCATTAGTAATGCAGAACACGCAGACACAGAAAAAAAATTAACTCGTAAACAATCTTGGTTTAAATTACTAAAATATTAAAGTTCATTGGATCCACTTCAGAGCACGTTATACGTTTGAGAATTACAAACTTTCTAGATTTGACTTCTGAATAGACTATCTCAGCAGCATCGCTACTTTAAACAAAAGTTTGCATTCTTAAACATTTTGTAGACCTTAAGAAAAATAATGTTATACTGCTGATTGTGCTATAAAATGCAACATATCACATGCATTGCAAGATAGCATTTGAATAGATATCCACTAATAATATGTTCTCTGCATTTGGATGTAATAATAAACTATGGGTTTTTTGTTACATGAACAAATCTCAGGTTCATGCACTTCCCCCATCCTCTGATGTGGCCACAAGAAGGAAATCAGAAGCTTTCACCTTCATTTTCAATTAACAGCAGCTTAGCATGACGTCCAAACTCTAAACTGTGGTTAATCTTAACTAGCCAACTTGGTTTATCAAGTTGGTTTATCAAAGTAAGCCAGCTTCACAAACCAAGATTTGAAGCTGGCTAGTTTCAGTAAACCATATTTAAGAAGAGCCATGGTTTGTCTGAGTTTGGACATAATGCTAAACTGTGGTTATTTAAAAATGGAAGCAAAAACCTCTGATCTCCCTCTTGCATCTGCACTAGGAGAAAAGAGTTGTGGGGGGCATACGAGCCCATGGTTTGTCTATACTGTTCATATAACAATAAACCTTAGTTCATTATTACATTTGCCTGTAGCCGTTATGGGAATCCAAATGAGTGGTTTTACAAAGAGTAATTACTCAAAGAGTACTTTTACACAAAAGTAATTATAGAAATGCAAAATATTTGGACGGTAAGCCTGAAGGCAGGGCTCTGGGCCTCTGGCTTTTTTTTAAAAAAAAAATTCTTTTAAGAAATAATATTACTACAACTACTGCCACCATCATACTAGTAAATGAAGCTTGCATTTTGCAAGCTAAGGGTTATGTCTCTGGTTCCTATTGGATGTAAACCAAGTTGCTATAGCATGCAGATACCAGTTTGGAATTCTATGTTTAAGAGTGCCCCTGAGGAAGAACAATTGTTCAAGACATGTTGGGCTTAATTTAAAAAAAAAACAAACTTTTTTCTTGTGCACCTAGATATTTCCTCCCTTCCATTCCCTTGGAAGGAACTTAACCATTTGGGGGTTCACCTTTGCAACCCATCTGGATAATGTGACCATGTTCAGAGAGGGCAGTGGAATCTTCCGTTGCTCTGGGTTTTTTTCCCAACTTGAATTTTAGACTGTAAGCTCCTCGAGGAAGGGACCTGCGCTCTTGCAATCTGTAATGCATTATGCACACTAAAGCAACAAAGGGGAATGGGTCAATTCACAGGAAAACTCGTCTAGCAATACAATAAAGTTCAGACACTTCAAAAAGCATAACAAGATGGGGGGGGGCTTTTTGCTGGTCCTAGGCACTCTATCCTCCCCCATCTGGATTTGGGCCTGAAAGACCAAGAAAAAATGGGGATGCATGGAGGGTAAGTTGTAAGCAAACACAATTTGTGCCATTGCACAACTGATCATGGGACACATCTGTTAAGGTATCAGCCTTTGCTTATAGTTTCTGGGTTTTATGGAACTTGAGTGACCATGGGAGAGCATTAACTAGGGGTGTAAGAAATCCACTTACCGTTCCAGTCTGGGGCATCCGCGGGGGGTAGAGGCGATCCGTCTCTCCCCCTTGAATCCTCCCTGGCTGGCTCTGCTCTGCGGCAAGTCCACGGAGCCACCGGCTGTGCCCATCCGCAGCCGGACTTCCGTCCGCTGCCGATCTGCGGCCACAAATGGCATCCGGCATAGTGGACGCCATTTGCGTCCCTGCTTTAGCTGTGATAGGCTACATAAATATTTACGTAGCCTATCATGAAAAGAGTAGCGACGCAAATGGCGTAGCGGACACGATTGGCAAATAGCGTTGCCCTTACTTTCGCCATAGTCTAAGTAAATCTTTACGTAGACTACAGGGACCAAATAAGGAATGCAAATGGCAGCTTTTTACGCACTTTTTTTTTTTAAGTCACCCGTGATAGGCTACGTGATGATTATCGTAGCCTATCACAGCTGACTTTGCATATCTAGCCGTGATAGACTACGTAAATCGTTATGTAGCCTATCACGGGGCTTTTTTTCTTTTTTTTTTACTTTTCTGTTGAAGTTCGCGGCCGGGGAGATGGGGCACTTCTCCCCGGCCTAAATTTCGACCGGGCGAGGCGGGAAGCCTCCCCCCCGGCCTGAATTTTGGCCGGGCGAGGTGGGAAGACACCCCCCCCTTGCATGAACTTCGGGGGGAGAAGCGAAGCGCCTCCCCCCCACCGCGAAAAAAGCTGCGGGACGAGGTAAGTCCCTTTCGTACATCCCTAGGTATACAGAGGCCAACTGCCAAAACAGTTATCTTTGTTCCAATATTTCTGGCCCTAACTGTAATTCTACTTTTAGCATAAGTAATTATTTGTATTGCTAGATGGGTTTTACTTTCTGAGTTTCCCAATGTGCAGCAGAACTGTGACATTTTGCCCAGTAAGTAGGCAGCAAAAAAATTGTGATTTCCCCCGTAACAGAAAGAATGGATAACTCTTGTCACTTATGTGCAAAGTTTTAGACAGCTAAGTAATACAGATTTAAATTAAAAATGACAGATGCACTGGCTTGGAATATAACGGGTACTGAAGTGAATGTTTATTCCTTTTAGCAGTTTGTGGTTAACCCCTGAACGGTCCAAATATTATAGTTAATGTTCAGATTTGTAAATGTGCTACTCGCTGCAATATACAGCGGGGTCAGCGTGTGTGTGTGGCAATAATGCTCCTGGTCATACAGAATACTGGGGATAATCTTGAAAAGTAGAGAGAATGTATTTTAAAATACGCCCTTTATGAGTGTGTGGAGCGGGGGGGGGGGGGGAGAGATACCGTGCAAGTCTCCTTGATTGGAGATCTTATGAATGGGGAATTCCAAATGATGTGGGATCTGGCAGTGTATATATAACATTTCCTGGAAACCAAGACTATATATATATGTGTTTGTGTGTGTTTGTGTGTGTGTGTGTGTTTCTAGCCCTCATGCAATAAGCTAAACATGATGAAAGCAGTATCTTTAAGATCTGATACCAGAAAGGATCTAGGAGAGGTTTCTAATGGCCAAGGTAAGGAATTTATTTTCCTACTCATTCACCATCCTATTCCAAATCCCAGTTCCACCTTCTCTCCCTGCTCATCAGTATCCCAGGAACCTCCCCGCAAACACGTTGCCAGGGCCAGGCAACAACCTTGAATATGTAAAGAAGAGAGTACCTCTGAGGTTGTGCAGAGTGCACATCCCTCAATACAATCTTTGCCAATAGAACAGAGAACCAAACCTAGCATGAGTGCCTCTATCTCAAATCAGCTATCACAACTTTTCCTATTACTAAACATTGTTTATTTTAAAATGGTATATCGTGCTTTGCTTATGGAGAACTCTCCAACATGGCTCACAACGTCTCTAAAGACAATAAACATGGATCGAATACAAGCATCAAAAGGACATAAACAGCAGAACAACAAATAGAATTGTTTCAACAGAACTCCTAAGCTACTAATAGCCCAAACAGAAATGTAACCCCCTCAGCAAAACAACAAATTCTGCTGACCCTAAAGGCCTTCTTGAAGAGCCAGGTTTTTGTCTGACATTTGAAGGCACTCAGTGTTGGGTCCAGGGTTCCTTGGGAGGGTATTCCACAGAATTGGTGCCACTGCTGAGAAGGCCCTGCTCCACGCTGCCATACCGTGAGCTTTGGTCAGCAGGGGCACATAGAGTAAGACCCCTCCTCCATGTATTTAATGTAGCACATGAAGGGATACATGCAGGAAAAAGTGGTCTGTAAGGAATCTACAACCCAAGCCATTTAGCCTTAATATGTACATCTAATAAATCAGATGAAATGATTATGTGAAGAGTATACTTTTGCACCACTTATAATGCTTATAATCTCCATGCAGAGCTTGGATTCCTGGACAATGAATTATTTTTATTAATCATAAACTTAGGCCAGCACAGGTCAATAGTGAAGAACTTATATTTCAAACATGAATCACCTTGCATTGGGAAGCATTCCCCTCTTGTTAGAAATCAGTCGAGTCCTGTTTTCCTGGGGAATAGAATTTAAAAACAGAGCACCCCTTGAAGTTGCTAGAAATTTTAGCCACAGCGGTGAGTGAAGGATTAAGTGCTATAATTAGAACTAAATTTAGTCAGACCATGACTAATCATAGAATAGGGTAAGCAGGATCTGACCCTCTAATATGCCATTCAGCAAATAAATCCAAGCGTTCACTTCAGAATTTAGGAAACATGCCAAGCAGGTTAGTTTTCACTATCCCCCGCTCCCCTGGTAATATTAACAGGGAGGAAACACTGATGGTGGAGGCTGGGTTGCCCTGTGAATCCGCCCTCCCCACCTACAGAACTGGGCCAGCCGTGCACAGAGCCACATTAGGGAATTCCTGTAGGAATATCTCTCTTGGACTCAGGAGTAACAGGCTAGACCACAGCTTTCTCATACTCACAACATTTTGTAGATGAAAAAACAGATATGTTTGTCATACTCGATTCTCACTCCAAGATCATTGTTTAATCATACGCTCACACGCTATTCCACTTGCTGTAGGTTTACAGCAGTATGCCTCCACCCATTTAAAAGCCAAGAGAAAGCCCCCCCCCATGTTTTTGGTTAAAGATGTATTTGAACACAATTGTCCTACAATGGCAGTATTTCCATGTTATGCTAGTGTGACATGAACAAGCAGGAACAACCTGCAACAAGCCTCAGGAACAGATGCTCCTCCCTCTCCTTCCACGCGGCTGCGAGGAGACTAGAAGTTTTCATTTCCGCTTAACAACAGTTTGTTGTGTCATCCAAACTGACAAACTGTGGTTAATACTAATGATGTTCGCTTCAAACAAGCCAACATTAAAACAGAATGACCGAAGCTGGCTTTTAAAAATTAACTATAGCTAACATTAACCATAGTTTATGACGATGTGAAAAGTTGCATTTCAACAAAAGCAAAAGCTTCCGAACTCCTCTTCCCAGTCACGTGAAAGGAAAAGAAGGGAGGGGGAGTTCATTTGTACTTGTTCATGTCACACCAGACTATGGTTTAGCGTGACATACAAACACCACCAACATGTTAGCAATGTTTCAAAACAGCTGCAGTGTGGAACTGAACGAGAACTTAAGAGTTTGTGCATACTGTATGTGCTACAAACAAGATGCATCCATTACTCCAACGTCCTCTGTTGATTCAGAGCACCCATTTAAGTTCAGTGGGGCTTACTCCCAAGTAAGTGTGCTGAGGGTTGCACACTTACAGTGTGTCAGTCCCCAGCCACCAGTAACTTTCAAGTGGAGGGAAAGGGGCAGGAACCAGGGAGGAATTATCAGTACACGCCAAGCGGCATCACCATCCCCCGTGAGAAGGAAAGAGATGAAAAATAACACGACCAGGGACAGCCATCTCAAGCGAACAACCCAGTCCTCCAAAGATACCAGATGGGGAAAGAACCAGCATTGATGTGGAATTCTCTGCCCGTGTGATGGAGCCCTGAGTCCATCTAGCCCAGAAGCATCCACTCTGAGTGGCATCAGGTTTCCAGGATCTGAAGCCAAGGTGTTTCCCTCCACTTGCTGGTGCTTTTAAGGAGAGATGCTGAAGACTGAACCTGAGATCTTCAGCTAGAAAAGCTTGTGTGCTCTGCCACTGAGCAGGGCCCCATCCATATGGCACCACTTTGACCCCCCACCCCGTCGCAACTGCGCAGCAATGCAGCCTCGAGTCGGCATGCCCTGCGATACACTCGCAATGTACTGCGCGCTTCCCTAAGAGACTCGCCATGCCTTTTTTTGCCATTGTACTGAAATGCGCAGCTGTGCAGTCCCGCGAGTGTGGGGGTGCGACACTTCAGTGGCTCTTTTATATTTGAGGGACTCTGCTGTGTCTTTCTCGCCCTGTTTTACGTAAAAATTGGGTGTTTTGTGCTCCTTCATATCCGCACCATCAGTTTGTCAGTTCCCCAGCCTGAGACTTCCGCGATAGTTTGCACTCCCAAGCGTGAGCACTACGTGCCTAGCCATCGCTCCGAAATGGTGCCCGGAGCGATGTTGTTCCTCCCCCAAGACCCTCCCCGGCCCTTGGGTACTGAGTCCAAAAGCAACCGTTGCGAAGATATGAAGCTGCAAAAATGTGCAAAACTAGGATTAAATAAATGAAAACGCTCCTCTGTGCCTCTGTAACTGCACAGCTGCAAAAGGATGGGGGAGCAAAGGGGCGTCACAGAGTGATGGTACTACGCATGCCTACAACACGCCCACTGTAAGATGCAAAGTCAGGTCAGGGAAGGAACAGACGACCCGCAACCACAGGGGGAACCCACAGCAAACCCCCCAAATAGAGGTAAAACGACTCCTTGGAACTCCACTTTTTCCGGGAGAAAACCACGGATGGCTGCGAAGTCACGACTGTGTCATCTATCATGAGGGACCTCGCCTCGCATCCGCCCTGGACTAAAAGCCTGGTGTAGATGGGTCCCAGGAGTCCCTTTTGCTTCTGTAGCTGTAACTTCACTTGCGTTTGTTCCACACACAAAAATGAATTTCGTGCTTAGCTGGTTTTCCTTAATTAAAACCTTTTAGCCACCTCTAATACGTGTATTATTAAGTCTCATTAGCCCCATTCACTCTTCACTCTTGTCTGCCATTTCTAGGTTCAATTTTGTGTGTGCGCGCGCACACGCATGTGAGTGTGTGCGTGTGCGCACGCGCCATATATATTTATTCCTGGATGCTTTATGCAGGGAGAAAATTAAATAATAAATATGGAAGCCAGAACGATTTTATGAGTTTCAGTATGAGAAAGTAGCTGCAAGGCCCATAAGATTTCACACAAAAAGGCATTACAGCTAAAGCTAACATGCTGACACATCTCTGATCTATAAAGTCTGCAGTAATGACGGCGGTAAAGTGTTGTGCCACAGACTGGGAATTTTTCTTTCTCACATGAAAATACAAATAGGTAGAGAGGAGACGGCATTTATTATTGCCACAAAAAAATTCAAATAAAATTTCCTCAAAGCTTTTATATAAAACGTCGACAATGATTTACTATTTCCAACTGAATTCATGCTAAGATCTTATTATCCAAGCGGGCTGCCTTGTTTTCCAGTTCCTCCACTTCTTGTGTGACAAAAGACCCCCATTTAAAGAGGCAAATAAACTAATCTCAAGCCATATTATGGTCAAGTTTTGCAGGTCTTGTTCATTATTCCTCCAGGAAGCCACATGGCTAGGGCTCTTGATGCTGCCATTTAGGGGCCTTCGGGACAATTCACCCGCGTGCTGGTGACTCAGTAAAGCTACTATAAATCTTTTTGCCAGAGAGACTGATTTCTACAATGACCAGATACTTACTATAGCATAATAGCTACAGCTATAGTCCTATGCACAATCCTATGCACAATAGCTAAGGCTGCAATCCTATGCACATTAGCTAAATCTGCAAGCCTATCCACAATCCTATGCACAAATCCATGCACAACAGCAAAGGCTGCAACCCTTTACACAATCCCTAGGAGAAAGAAACCAAATGCACAGTTACAAGATGGGGAATACTGGTCTCAACAATACTACAAGCAAGAAGGATCTTGGAATTGTTGTAGATCACAAGCTGAATATGAGCTAACAATGTGATGTGGCGGCAAAATAGGGCAAATGCTATTTTGGGCTGCATTAATAGCAGCATAGCTTCCAAATCACGTGAAGTACTAATTCCCCGCTACTCAGCACTGGTCAGGCCTCATCTGGAGTACCGTGTCCAGTTCTGGGCACCACACTTTAAGAAGGATGCAGACAAACTGGAGAGGGTTCAGAGGAGGGCAACAAAGATGATCAGGGGACTGGAAACAAAGCCCTATGAGGAGAGACTGAAAGGAACTGGGCATATTTAGCCTTGAAAAGAGAAGACTGAGGGAAGATATGATAGCACTCTTCAAGTACTTGAAAGGTTGTCACACAGAAGAAGGCCAGGATCTCTTCTCGATCATCCCAGAGTGCAGGACACAGAATAATGGGCTCCAGTTATAGGAGGCCAGATTCTGGCTGAACATCAGGAAAAACCTCCTGACTGTTAGAGCAATACGACAATGGATCCAATTACCTAGGGAGGTTGTGGGCTCTCCCGCACTGGAGGCATTCAAGATGAAGCTGGACAGCCATCTATCAGGGATGATCTGACTTGGATTTCTACATTGAGCAGGGGGTTGGGCTCGACGGTTTTATAGGCCCCTTCCAACCCTACTATTCTAGGACTTTATGCACAATCATGTGAATAATACATAACAGGAGTTACTTTGCCGTAATCATAGGGCACGAATGACAGCCGGAAGTACCCACTAGGTGGCTTTAGGCAAACCTCTGTTCTCCCAACTCTCCCACACCCTCCTCCCAATTTGCTAAGTGAGAACAATTAGGCTGGCCTACTTCATAATTATGTTGTGAGAAGTTTGCTGACATGATGAATTTGAATTACTTTGAACACTTGCAATGCACTAATTCACCCTTCCCCAACTTGGGGCCCTCTGGATGTGTTGGACTGCAACTCCCATCATTCCCCATAGCCATGCTGTCTGGGAATGATGGGAGTTGCAGTCCAACACAGCTGGAGAACACCAGGTTAGGGAAGGCAGGGCTATATCACTTCTCAAAGTGCTGTTGCTATTGAGATGGTGGCTTTCATTCCATCTGACCTTTTCTGTCCTTGCAAAAGGTGTCTTCAAAAATGTAACTAGTTATACTAGTGTAAAGTCCATGTTGCCATGGGCGCTAGTAGTCCAGTTCCTTTCCCACTTTTTTGGCCCTCAGTCCCCTCACCACAGAGGGGCTCATGAATAATGCAAATGTGGCTCATGCATAGTGAATCCCGTCTCTGAAATTTGCATGAGATGCGCCCCCCCATGCATGCACCAATTCACCACTTCTGTCCCCTTCCCATTCCCTAATCAAGTGGCTGTGCTCAGGGCCCACCTTCACACCACAATGATTGGCTGAGCACAGCTGTCCATCATCCTGCTGGATAAGGGGCTGTGCTGCCTGTTTGGTGGGGAGGAAATTAATTGCTATTAAAGCTTGAACTTTGAACTTTTTCAAACTTTCAAAATTTCCTGCATGTCTACACTGCTCATGCATCAGTTTAAAACAAAAATGAACAAAAGCAGTCTGGTAGACCTTGAGTAATAAGCCTTACAGTACCATATTCTTATATAGATAAGCTTGCTTTACCCTGCCTCAGATGTCAGCTCTCTATCATTGCCAAGTAAACTGTTAGATGCCCTTCTTCTGCTACCACCATTGATGTGCAGCTCAGTCATGTGGCTAGACCTGGGAGGGGTATATTGCACTTGCTAGGAAACCACCACTAACCAGGGCTAGCATCAAGAGTAGGCATGGTTGGGCACCTCCTGAGGGACCACATGCCAGGAGGGCCCCACTGACAAGAAGCCCCTGAAGTTGCTCCTTCTGTTCACCTTTGCAACCTGCTTGTTCACCTTGCCTCTCACTCTGGCCCAGACAACGGTGGTGGTGAGAAGGAGGAGGAGTGGATGCCACTGCCTACTGGCCCTCTACCTGTCAGACAACTATGTGGTAGCAATGATGAGGAAGAGGATGAGAAACAACAGCAGCTGGTGACAGTGGCTGTGAAGAGGTAGACTCACTGAGGGAGGGTCCACGGAGGGGGTCTTGCCCAAGGATCATCAAAACCTGGATCCAGCACTGCCATTAACCCAAATAATCTCCAAGCCAATCCAGAAGTCCTGGGCAAACCACCAGCATTCCTACTGCCAAGTGCAGTGTTAGGGTCAAACAACGTGTTATTTTGAAGGCATAGCTAGCAGCTATGTCCTTTTTCTTTTGTATTTTACTCAGAAGTAAGCACAGGAGATCTGATCTGGATTGGGACCCTAGTGTGGGTGGGGGCAGGGGCATTAACCCTTTGCTTGATCTGTATCTGTCCCCACTATGCCTGCAAATTACATTGACAAAATGTGACACTTTGATTTTTATTACTTCACTTTTTGGCAATGTAAATTGCAGGCATGCTTCCCATGAACCACCCCCCTGCCCAGGTCCTGATCTGGATTGGGTCCAATGCACTTGCTTCTGAGTAAAAAATGAAGGGTAAAAGCATTATTGGCAAGACTAGAAAAGGTCAGCTAGAATGAAAGTCACAATCTTAATGACTGTAACTTAGTATTTATATAGCCCAGCTTTCCCTAACCTAATACTCTCAAGATGTGTTGGACTGCAATTCCCATCATTCTCAGCAAGCATGGCCTGTATAGCAAAGATAGATCCACTCAGCAACTGGTTGCTCAGTTCCCTTTAATGTAATAAGACCTGGGGTGGATGCCATGTCCTCTCTGATTGATGTAGAGGCAAAGAAACTGGGCTACAAATCAGAAGTCCCCCGTTCAAGTCTCACCTCTGCCCTGGGATTTAGGCAAGCGAACCACTGTCTCTCAGCACCACATCCACCTCCAATATGGGGAATAATAATACTGACTTACCTTACAGGGTTGTTGTAAAGATTACAACTAGAGACTCTATGTGAAGCACTTTGAAGATTTGAATGCTTTAGGCGCCCATTAAAAACCACACTCTTTACCCATACTAGTCTGTTAATTATGGTACTGTGAATATTTAATGTTTTTACAAAGATATTATTTTGATGTATGTTAATGTATTCTAATGTATTCTCTTTGTAAACTTTCTAAAATTCTTTTTAAAATATCTCTAAATCTCTCTCTAAATCTATTAAATAAATAATTCATTATTGTTTTTGAGGCTCAGTGTGATCATTTAAGGAATGCTAGTTGGAGGATCAGGGTTACATTATTAACAAGATCTGCATGTAAAGAAACCCCAAAGCCACCCACGCAGAATTAGCAAAAGAAAGGCTCAGCACATAAATGCTGAGTGAGTCAGAAAGCTGTTGGAGCCGAATTCGAATTATTCTTTGATAATAGGTTTGGAAAAAATATACTTGGGCTATAACCTAATAACAGAAGGCAAATATATATTACTAATAGGTGAGCTGATAACATAGGAACAAATTTATTCTTTCTCTTCCAGAGAATTGTAAACCTGAAGGGAGACTTGTATGCTATTCTAATCCAACTTTTTGCTTGATGCAGGAAATTCAGATGCTAGTGCCAGTAGCCCAGGTCACATGTAATGAGAAGCCGCCGTGGGTGAATGTCTTTGCGGATTTTCATCATGGAAGCAGCTGCCATTTTGAATATTCAGGGTGTGGCGGGGGCACACTATAGTTTCTCGTTACGTGCAAACCCAGTGAGGGTGAGTTGTTGGGGTGGTTGACCAAACAGCCCATGGATTCTGGGTGGCTTGTCAACCACCCCAGGAACCCACCCTCGCTGGTTTCCCACATAAAAAAAAGATGCGGTGGGGGCTTGGATTGGCAACCTGGCGCCTGCAGACGCTGCAACCCACCATGGCTAATAAGCCACAGTGAGCTGCAGTGATTGTGTGAACCAGGTCAGGTTCTGTTTGATGACCTCCAGTGAGGAATACCACCCCCCAGTAACTAACTGGTCCCATTGGTAATTGATCCCATTGTTCAATTGCTCTTACAGTCAAGATGTTTGTCCTAATGTGCAACCAAAATCCACCCTCCTCTAACTTAAGCCCATTTGATATCGTCCTGCTCCCTGGGGCAGCAATGGATAAGTCCTTGCCCACTTCTATGAGCTAATCCTTCAGACATTTGAAGAGCGTCCTCATGTGTCTTCTCTTTTCCAGCCTAAACATACCCAGTTCCTTCAACCTTTCCTCATAGCATTTGTTTCCCATACCTCTGACCATCTTTTTTGCTCTCCTCTGAACCTTTCCAATTGGTCCATAACTTTCTTAAAGTGTGGTACCCAGACTTAACAACCAGCTATACACTGAGGAACTTTCAGTGCATATCTAGTCAGAGCAAGCTAGGGGGTGGGTGGGCAGGAGTAGTGGCAGAAGCTGGAGGTGTCACAGAGGAGGCTGGGGGCATCGCAGTGGCTTTTCTCCCACCGCCAGAGTCTGTGCACCCACTGTAAACCAGCGTGAGGGGTCTCCGTAGGACAAGCGTGTCAGGTCTCCCTAGGACAAAGGGGGGGGGGAACACTTCAGGCTTGCAGAATCTATTTCGTTAATAAAAAACCTAGAACCCCACATTCTACCCACTAATGCCAGATGCAAAAGATATACACTTACAATTAAAGACGTCTGAGCCCAGGAGTTTGTTTTGATCACCAGAAAGGAATTGAGCTTACAATCCTTTCACACATTTTGTCGTAGAGTCAATTTAGTCATCAGAGGCACAACCCTGGCTGGGGCATGCTGGGAGTTATAGGACTTTTTTTTCTGTCTAAATGTGCATAGGGTTGTGCACTTGGTTGCTGCCATTGTTGAACAACTGGGAATCAAAAATCCTTGCCAATCTACCTTAAACCACCAGTAAAACTGGATCAACCTTTCCTGCCCTACATCACCACTTTGCAGCCGAATCCTTTATGCTGCACCTCTTGATTGGCAGCCACCGAAAAACGAAATCATTTATCCATTACAACAAAGGGAGGTTGACCGGTGCAATCCTATCAACATCTCCTCAGATGTAAGCCCCATTGAGTTCAGTGGGACTTACTCCCAGGTTAGTGAGTATTGAGTTGCAGCGCATGTGAGGATAAATAAAAACAGGATTGTGTTAAACACCACACGTGAAGGCTTTGTTCTATACACTTACAATTTTGGACTCTCCTTGGGGGTGTAGCTACGGGGAGTGTCATGATGAGTGTCTGCACTTCAAAATTTACCACTACACCACTGCATAGGACATGCACTGTAAAAGAGTTACATAAATAATACCACAGAAGATCAACTGATTCAGAAATAATTCTCTCTTCACTAACTTATGGTTTCCAGACTTTTAACACATTGACTTTGGTAGAATACCAAATATTTGGTATAATACATTGATCAGTGTCAATATTGATCAGTACCAATCAACATCAATATTGATCAGGACCGATCAACATCAATATTGATCAGTACTCATCAACATCAATTGATCAATATCAATATTGAACATATTGATCAATATTTTAATACACTGACTTTGGTAGAATATTTTCAGGCAACTGGACTAAAGTATATGCCTCATTGATGGTGGGAGCTTTATTATTGGGGGTGGAGTAGGGATGTCAGAGAAATCTGCAATGGATTCAAATTAGTTTGGATTTCTACAAATCTGACCCACGGATTCCACAGCAGACAAGCGTTTTCTGAGTTGTGCAGATTCTATGGACTTGGCTGGTTTTTTACTTTCTAGAATTGTACGTAAATTTATTCATACAAAAATATGGGGGGGGGGGCACTGACAAAAAATGTGCATTTCCCCCATAGGCTAAAGCTTGAAAATGCAGATGAGGGGGATTTGTGCATGTTTCCTTTTTTTTCACTTTTGGGGACATTTGCACAAATTTTCATTAACGAATGTGCATTATTGCTAATGCACACTAGTGAATGCCAATTAGCGCAAGTAGAACAAAATTTTCCTACCAAAAATCAGATTCCGCCAATGACTGGATGACAGAATGAAAGATGCCCTACAATCCATGAAACGCAGATGGAACGGATTTAACAAAATTCATAATCCCTAGGGCAAGGGGACACAGACATTCCTACTAGTTTTATGTTACTGTACTGCCTAAAAACTGGAACACTTTTTTTTTTTGCTTTGTAGACAGCTCCACCCACTTCCTATTGCTGCCTGAAGCTTCGATGCACAGCACAGCATTAGTGATTAAGTCAATAATTATGGAAAGCAGAGTGTGTTGGGAAAACATGTAGATCTTCAAAGCCAGGTGCAAAAGGCAGAGCCGAGTCACTAAAAAAGTCAACATGATTTCTTCTCAATACCAGTAATTTCACACTCAGTTGTTGAAGGGGATTCAGTCCTGCTGGTTGTCATGAAAGCCATAGGAAGGCCTTTCAGTTTGCTGCAGCTGCTGAAGTTTCCTGCACCAATGCATTCTTCTTCTTTCTGACACATTGCATGAGATGTGCATTCTATTCCGAGAAATGGAATGCAGACTGCATCCTCACCCAATGCACAGTCCTATGCATGTCTACTCAGAAGTAAGCCCCATTGTGTTCAGCTGGGCTTACTACTCCCTCGTTAATATGTCTAGGATTGCACTCTATGGGTGCAATCCTGTGCATATTTAGACAGAAAAAAGTCCTACAACTCCCGGCTAGGGAATGCTGGGAGTTGTAGGACTTTTTTCTGTCTAAATATGCACAGGATTGTGCCTTTAGGGGCTTATCTAAATGTACATCTGATTTATGCACATGGGTTCCTATCCAGACACTGATATGTGTGCATGCAAGACTATTTACATGTACATAATCCTATTTACACATGCAGATCTCCTTCTCTGAATCACCGCTTTCTTTCTCCACTAACTTCCTTTCCTCCCTTTTTGGCAAAACTGGCAGAGAAACCTAGTTAAAGTGCACATCTTGCTTTTTGTTTTATAGGATAGGAAGCAATGCATTTCTTCACCACATCTGTACAAGAACAGTAGCATGTATGTTGATTTGATTAAGGCTGGACAAAACAACCACCACCACCACGATTTCAATACCTAAACCTTTCTTTTTATTACTGTATTTTCCTTGAGCATGAATGGTTGCAATCCCAGATGGTTGTGTGAATTGTTAAAATGCTGAATAATGGAGCATGGTGCTGTTTACTAGGAAAGATTACACTGCATTTGTGCAGCTTTCCTTTCCATTTAAAGAAAAGGATCTCCGCCCATAGTATTTTCTAATGAATCCATGACTATCTACTGCTGTCGTTTCAATGGCTCGCCGCTTCATGCTGATCCTCTCTTTTATTCAGTATTAAAGAGTTCCCGTTTTATGTATCCAACAAAGCACTATCAATAGGGCATCTAACACATTATTCGAATGAAGTCAGACAATTGCAGTAAAAATACTGCACATTATTAAAAGCAAATGCGCATCATCTACAAATGAAGGAAATAATCGGCCTTTAAACATAGTTATAAGCAAGTATCAACTCTTGGATGCTGCACACTGCTCTGTATTCCTCCCCTCTCCCTCCTCCTGCCATACACTCAGGTCTAACAATGCCACTGCTTGGTGCCTCCTGACGAGTCAGTGGTTATGAAATGTGCAAATAGATCTAAAAAAAATTAGCACCATCATCCTGTAGTGCCATGAACTCCCTTGTCAGTTTCTCAGCCACCTGCTCTACTTTGGTCTTTAAAAATCAGTCCCTTCAGGATTGTTCATCTACCTGCAATCCAATAATCCAAAAGCGTCCCTCTGAGCCCCACCTCGAGCTTGTTTGCAATACCGAACGTGATATTAGCAAAATGTTGTCACAGCACCGGCGTGACTGAAAGAGTGCCCCCTTAGTCCATTTCAGCCAGGCCTCACACATAGAATCTTGGACTGTTTAGACATTGGCACATCAACAACATTGATATCAGGCAGCTGCAAATGAATACCCATTAATCCGCTTCTTGAATTAACTTTTTACCACACACAGAATCATAGGGTTGGATGGGGCCTACAAAACCATCAAGTCCAACCCCCTGCTCAATGCAGGAAGCCCGATTCCCAGGCAGTCTCCCATCCAAGTACTAACCAGGGCTGACCCTGCTTAGCTTATGAGATCAGGCGAGATCAAGCACATCCAGCCCTTGTTCTCTCGCTCTTTAATTATGGTTTTTTTTGCTAGATCTCTTTGGGCATCTCTACACCAGCCTAAAGTCCTGCATTTAAAATGGGGCTTTCTGCTTCCATTTTAAATGCAGGATCACGACAACTCCTTTCTCACATGCTTCTTTCCCCCCCACCCCCTTCCCCCTCCTTCTCCCCTTATCTGAGTCTTCCATTCTCTTTCATTGATCTCGCTCCTCTTCTTGCCACTTTTCCTCTTTTCATGGAGGGAACTCAAGCAGAACCCAATAGGGTAATTCGATAGCTCATTATCTGCAATCTATTTAAAAACGGAACAAAGGGCATTTACTGCAGGAGACACCTTGAATGATCACGGCATCATGTAAAGAGCCCGTAAACATCCGTGAAGAAGCCATCTCAATCGCAGGATAAAAGCTCCTTGTGAAGGACCACTTTGTTTCAGTTAATCTTCCCAAACAGAGGTCAACAGCTACATGCTCCACTCAAGCACACTTAATACAATCATCCCCAAATGTATCATTTTTTTTCCTGGTCAATTTCCACATATGGTTCACATTCCAGAAATAAAGAGGTCCTTTTACATTTTCTTCCAGGGCAGGGATAACTATTTTGTAAGTATGATGCAGAATAGGAATCAGGCACTGGTGTTGCAGAAATCCCATTCCTTTCAATGAAGGTTATACAACAGCAGTGTCTGGTGGGTTTCGAATCTTTTCGATCAAGGACCCCAGTTAAGCAACCCAGTAACTTTCCAATATTTTGGAATGTAGCACCCACAGTCCACCATCACTGCCCATGCTGACTAATGCTGATGGAAGTTGTAGTCCAAAAACATCTGGAGGAAACCAGGCTGACTACTCCCAGTAAAACCTCTGTTCTAGTTTAAGCATCTGACATAGCATTTGTGTGAAAAAGCAAGGGAGAAAAACACTTCACTCAAGTACTGAGACTGAAAGGCATGAGATTTCACAGGCAACAGTCTGCTTCTATCGAGATGTTTTGTAATGATTTAGTATAACACCCTCAGATGGTGTCATCACCTAAACATGACTGTAGATTCTGAGATGGCAGATCAAGACAAAGCTTTCTGCTAAAACTCACTGCAAATTAATCCTGAAAAACTTGGCTAAATAAGTCACTTTCAAAAGAGACTTAGGGTGCAATCCTATGCATGTTTAGAGAGACAAAAGTACTACAACTCCCAGCATTCCCCAGCCGGCTATGTGTAGTATTGTGCCTTTAATGACCCATTTTGCACATAATGACTAACTATGGGTTAAACAACCCATAGTTAGTTGGGCCCACACTGGAGCAAGCCCACCACTAGGGGTGTACGAAACCCCCTTACCTTGCATCTGCGGGGGATCTGCAGGGGGGGAGGTGATCTGTCCCTCCTCCCCGGAATCCTTGCTGGCAGGCTCCACTTTGCGGCGAGTCCGTGGAGCTGCCAGCTGGCTCCGAAGTGCCAGCGATATGGCAGCCATTGCCATATCGCTGGTGGACCAGAGTAACTGCGGCCACAAATGGCGTCCGGGATGCCATTTGCAGCTGTAAAGGCTTTAGTTTAAGGTAAATGCAGCCGTAAATGGCTGCATTTACCTTAAACTAAGGCCTTCACAGCCACAAATGGCATCCTAGAAGCCATTTGCGTCCGTGCTTTTAATTAACATGATAGGCTATGCAAACATCTGCGTAACCTATCACATAAAAGCAGGGACGCAGGGATATCCCTGCTTTCACGTGATAGGCTACACAAATATTTGCGTAGCCTATCACGTTAATCAAAAGCACGGACACAAATGGCATCCAGGATGCCATTTGCGGCTGTAAAGGCTTTAGTTTAAGGTAAATGCAGCCATTTACAGCTGCATTTACCTTAAACTAAGGCCTTTACGGTCGCAAATGGCATCCCGGACGCCATTTGCAGCTGCGGTCAATCCGCTTCAGAGCCGACTGGTGGGGAGGATCTAGCCAGTGAGGATTCCTCTTGCAGGTAAGAGATCTGATCCTCCACAGACTTCGGGGGGCCGGATTGAATAGAATCTGGCCTCATTGGGGTCCGTGGAGGATTTCTCCAACATCCCTACCCACCACCCACTCGCCACTTCTGCACAACTCAAGAATGCCCCTCTGAAATTGGAACTCTGGGTTGTTCAGAGACAACCCAGACTTTTCATCCAACAACAAACCACAGGTTCAATTTCTGGGCTGTTTGTCCCTCAACAACGGAACAACCTAGAGTTCTGGCTTTGAACATCACATCAAACAACCCAGGAACAGGGTTTCTGGGTTGTTTGCTAAAGAAGAAGCAAAGTGAAAGCAGTGAGCACACAGGAGGCACTCACTCTGGTGTGGCCCCGACTATGGGTTGTTTAACCCATAGTCATTATATGCAAACTAGCATGTGTGTACACACACATTTCCTACATCTGCTTCATTATATTATGTCCACCCACAATATACATTTGCCTGAATTTTAGAATAGTACGCCACAATTTTCTAATTTTCTACTAGTCTAAGGTGGTGCCCTCCAGAAGTTTTGGACTTCAACTCCCAACAGCCCCAACCAGCATGGCCAATGGTCAGGAATGTTGGGAGTTGTAGTCCAAAACGTCCGAAGGGTACCAGGTTGGAAAAGGCTGTTCTATTGCAAGAGAACTCATCATTATTTTCCCAGGCATTTTAGCATTTTAGCTTTCTAAATTTTTATCTTTGCTGTTTTAAATCTGTATTTTAAACTCCTGCACTGCTGCTAGGTTTTATTGTGGTTGTATTGTTATATTGTGGTTTTAATGTTCTATATATTTTAAATTGTTTTATTGTGTGTTGTTTGGTTTTAATTTTTGTGAACCGCCCAGAAAGCTTCGGCTATTGGGCGGTATAGAAATGAAATGAAATGAAATAAATAAATAAATAAATAAAATCACAGATCATCATCACAGATACAACTTTCATTTTACTTGGTATCAGTTCAGATGCAATACTTTTAAAGTGAGTCCAGTGACACATTCATCAGTCTGTGTGTACGCAAACTGCTGAGAAATATTTATGCAGGTATGAAACAGCTGTATCTCACAGTGCAATCATACATGTCTCCTCAAAAGCAACACCCACTGAGTTCAATGAAGCTTACTCCCAGGTAAGCAGGTATAGGATTGTAGCCTCAGTGTCACAGGAATAGGAAAAGATCCACCAGATAATTTAAATCTGGGATGGCGAACTTACAGCCCATGGGCTGCAAGGCCATTTGACCTGATTTCATGTGGTCTCTGGCCTGATTTCATGTGGGGTGGCAACGAGAAAGAGAAAGATGGAGTGGTCCAGAGGGGAGGATAAGGCTGTTGCTTGCAGGAGGCAGCCATCAGTAGTTGGGCACTGTGAAAACAGAATGCTGGACAAGACTGGTATTTTGTTTGATCCAGCATATCTCTTCTTATGCTTTTATATCCTTAAAGAGAGAGAGATGGAAGATGGGGTGGCCCAGAGAGAAAAAGGGAGAGGGGCTATGCAATCCTGCAAACTCCATCCACTTTTTGCTCTGGCTCTGCCCACTTTTGGCTCTGACTCTGCCCACCATCAGATATAGCTCCACCCACCATTGGTTGCAGCCCCAACTGACTTGGCCCTGCAAATCTTATTTTTAACACAAGTGCTTAAAAACAATGAGAAGTGGTGATCTGATCACCATCTTCAGAGAGGCCTCTTCTGACTGAGATAGCGCCTGCTATGATATAACAGTCAAAAGAAAGCATACCCTTTCCCCCCAGAAATATTGCTTTATTAATATGCACATTTATGCTCCTTTGATTATTCTATGAAGAATTCTTTAATTGTGAGATATATACCATGTACCTATGCTCTTGGATTTTAATTTGTCCTAATATTTTAGTGAGGTTTCATGGTTTATGGCAAAACAAATACATTTATTTACTACTTGAGTGACAACCTGATTTAACTAAATACAAGGTTCTTCTTGTATTTCATCCCATATTCACCATATTTAAATTATATAATATAAATTATATAATATACAGTATATACACAAACACACATTTATATATCTAAAAAGTAAGTTAAATATAAAATGGAACCACTATCATCTCTTGTAAAAGCACCTAAATTGGTGTTAAGTTCTGGAAATCAGGGTAAACAAGTCCCCTCTATGTTCTTCTAATACAGCTCAGTATTTATTTTTTCTCTACTGCAAACTAGCCATGAGAATGTTTGTGTGGAATTCATTGCCCTTCTTTCAAGGAACCTGTTGATGTTATCTGTGCAGCAAATAACAGTGAGAAATAAGTAAGCCTTTGAGCTATAAGGTTGTCTCTTTCTCAAAGTAGGGCAGCTTGCATTAACTTGCCAGATAAAAAAAGAGGATCTTTTGAAGCAGGATTCTAAATAGCCCTCACCTAGTTGTCTGTAGTAGGGGTGGCAGAAAAAAATTGTTTAATTCATATTTTAATGCCAACTTATATAATTCTTACCTAATTTAATGCTTACCTAATTTGGCAATTTTGAACCAATATTTGAACCCAAATTAAGTTATCCTTCCCACAGCTCTGAATTTTTCTGTGGAATTCTCCAATCAAAACAATACATACAAAATTGCATATATTAGGGGAAAATGTGTATATAACGCAAAATTGCATACAAAATGCATACAAAATGCATGCATCAGAAGAGGTGTACACAAGAATGCCTAGCAATTTTCATGTGAAAAATTCTCAGTGAAAAATTGGGCCAAACCAAACCCAAAGCTGGAAAAATTCTCAACATTTGGGACAAACAAAATTTAGGATTAGGAAACGGAGCAAAACCAAAATTGAGACAGCCATCCATCCCTATTGTAGTAAGAACTCAGAACTGCCTTCTAGAGACCAAGCTAGGGCATTTTTCAAGTTTCTTTCAGGCCCCAAATGGCTAACACAGGTTATATGTAGGCAAGCAATCAGGGGAGTATAGGTTTTCATGGGATGCTAACTGCTGTGGATTTAACTGAAGTGCTGAGCACCCACCAGAGGATGGGTGCAGAGGACATTCAGTTTGAGATGGCAAGCTCCTCTCGGCAAGGACCAAAATGTCCATGTTGATGTTATTCTGGACAGTGCTTGCCATATACGTTGATGATGACATAGGAACTGATTACAACTTTTAACTTCTTAGGACTCTCGCTTAAGATGTCAAGCTTCTAAAACATTATTTCATAAGGTTTTAAAACCTAGGTGATAATTTGGGGAAGGAAATCCTCAAGGAAAACACACTACAAGGAAAAACTGGCTGTGGTGGGGTGACACAATAAACTATGGTTTATTGCAATGGGAACAAGCCTAGTCTCCTCCTATGCTTGCACACTCCCTCCTTCTTTCTTCTTTTCTGGCACCGCCATGAAGAAGAGGAAGATCTCCTTTCCAATTTCAGTTAATCACAGGTTAGCATTTTATGCAAACCATAACTTGAAGTTGGCTTGCTTCAAACAAACCACAATTAAGATTGACCACAGTTTGTCAGGTGTGACTGACAAGCAGAAGGGACAGCTTCCATACTCCAGCCACTCGGCCACACGAGAGTGTGCACATTCAGGGGGAAACTAGACAAATTCCTGTCATGATAAAGCATGGTTTATTGTTATGTCCATTATAAACCATGTTTTATTGTTATGTCCAAATACAGCCATTATAAACCATGGTTTACTGGGTATGTCCCAACACAGCCATTAGATCCCCAAATCTGTGTTTTCCTTGTAACTCTAACACAGGCATGGGTGGGCATTAGCAAGGCAAGGGGGATGCTTCCTTGCCTGCCAGTTCTCTGCTGCCGATTGGAAGAAACCTGACCACTGGGGGGAAATGGCCTTGGGGACCATTTTCAGGGGCGAATTCAGGTATGTGAGAAGGGTCCACCTTCCTGCCAAATACTGGTATCTGGCAAATGCCATCTGTCCACCCCTACATTCATATTCACTGGCAGATGAGTTTTTAGTAGATGCGTTTGCGAGTATAACATGTACTTCTACCCATAGGGCCAAAACAAATATGATGTGGGAGAGTCATGATATCATATTCTTCCAGAAGCCATTAACAGCTTCAAGTAGGGGAAACAGGTTAGGAAAGGTTAAAATATCCCCTCCCCCAGCATGACTGCTCCAATCAAAATTGAAATCTGTCCCACCTCTGCTGCTACTTTAAAGTAAACACAAATGTTGGGAGATCTCAACCATACATTTCCATTGTCACATGTCTTTTGGTTCTCAGTTGTGTACGGAATAAGCATATAAGGAGCTGCTTATATTGAGTGAGGCCATTGGTCCACTTAGCCTAGCACTGTCTCCTTTTATTCGCAGTGGCTTTCCAAGGTCTCCGCCAGAGATTCTTCCCAGGTCTCCAAATGCCTGAATACAAAAGCTTAGATACTGTTCAGTGGGATGAATACAGCTTCAAAATATTAGATTGAATCCATATTACATTGGCCATGCTTTAGTTCCATTGAAATTAATGGGATAAGTTAGTCATAACTAAGGTACAATCCTATGCAAGTTTAGACTGAAAAAAGTCCTACAACTGCCAGCCAACATGGCTGGCTAGGGAATGCAGGGAGTTGTAGGACTTTTTTCTGTCTTAACATGCATAGGATTGCGCCCTAAGTTAAGTCCAATTGATTTCTAATGGCCCTCTCCAACCTTGTGCCCCCCAGCTGTTTTGAACTACAATGCCCAGCATTCCTAATTATTGGCCTATGCTTGCTGTGGCTGATGGGAGTTGCAGTCCAAAACATCCGGTTGGCACCATGTTGGGAAAAGGTGGACTAAAGCAGGTCTAAGTCTGGATCCAACCCATGGGTTTTATTTGAAGGAGAATGAAGAAAAAAGTATGTAAAATTTGATGAGATCTCAGAATTGCTCCTCTCCTCAATATTTAAAGTGGCTAGTTGATTGCCTTTGCTTTCAATTATAATGGGAAGTCAGAGGCTGAGGGTGGTGGTGAGCCACCCTTGTGGCCAAACAATGACTGGATTCCAGATCTCCATAAACGAAGTCCAACCTTCTACCCTGTTGACCAAAATAGCTACAACAATCAAGCAGCCAGATGTTCAACATGGTTGAAATGTGGTTTGCAATCTGTTCATGAATAAATGTTTTCTAGTGTGAATTACCTATGTTTATTTTCAAGGAACAGGCAGCTGTATACATGCAAAAATGGTAATAATAAATTATTTTTGAACAGAACAGCACTGCCTGAAAAATATTTGCTAAATGCAACAGCCAAGTGTCTCATCTGAACATCGCAAAGGAGCTCAAACATGTCTAAAGCATCTTCTTTGATACTGAGGGCAACCCAAAGGATGCATTAAGGCAATGGCTGTATTTTTAAAGGAGGGATTCTCAAATCTTAAAGAAAAACCTTTTACTGAAATCTTTAAAATAAAAACGATGCTAAAAAGAGTCTGAGAAGGAACATGGTGGTTTATGAAGGTAATGTTTCCTGAAGGAAGAATATTGCCACAGTTAAAATTGAACTACTTAAATAAATAATTTTAAGTTAATTGCTCTGCAACCGTATGCACCCTTAAAATGATTTGAGATAATGCCCCTTCTCCAGATTCCAAGGTAACTTTTAGCTTTAATTAAAAGTCAATTAATATTAAGTAACCTGACTAATTTTAATTAAACCTGCTGAAAATTGATTTTCCTTCAGCTAAGCAAAGATGAGGTTCTAATACAATCTCCAGCGGGAAAGAAAGAAACTGCCACTAAACACTTCCATTTCTGGTGCAAACTAATGTCTGCTTTTGTTTGTTTTAAAAAGAGAGTCTGAATTATCTTATATATAATGGAAAAGATGAAAATGCAAGTGGTCAAAAATGTATCAAAATTAAAATGTAGACACATGTGACCATGTCTTAAAAGAAATATATTTACAGAGGTTTATTCTCCCCCCCTCCCTCTTCCCACCCACCTGCCTGTAAGACTTAGAGATTAATACTGCAAAGGCTGGAATCAGTACAATTTTCAAGCATGCGATGCAAGCTAAATTCAGCCCTGTAGTCTTGCACCTTGATCCTACGCCAGTACTCCAAAGTAAGTGTCAAAGGATTACACACCCCAGCAGCCTATTCCTCTCTAGCAGTAAGTTCCACCAAATTCCAAATTTAGTTCCATGTAAATGCACACAGCATTACAGTCCAAAATACCTGATTATTTCTTGACCAGAGATATTGTCAAACATGGTTGTCAGACTCATCATTTTAAGCCTCACTCTTTTGCAAGGAAACGTTGAAATTAACTACTCATATAAAGACCAGTAAATAACTGCTAAACCATATGGAGTAGATCTGAACTCATAACTTCTGGCCAATTTCATAAGTTGGAAGTAGGAACTGGGAGGAAGCAGAAGGGAACTACAATTCCCATTTCAGGTGCTTGCTATACAGTTCCTATGTGTTCCAGTTTGGATCCTTATGCTGCATTCCTCATAGGCACTCTTTAACCTGTTGATAACATCCTTGGTTCCATGGAAACCTATTGTCATTTCATCTTTCTCACACACACACACGCACACACACACTCCTTTCGCCACAACTGCATCCTACTGTCATCCCTGTTCACTCGGTGTTTTAATCCCAATTTAGATTTGCACCTTCGCAAGCCAGTGGGGTCAAAGGGCAAAACATGACCAGGGTCAAAGACCACAAGGTGACTGCAAGGGTGCAAATTTGAACTCAGATTAGACCACTGAAGTAACAACTGCCTCAACCCCCATGTCCCCACTGCAATCTCTGGGCCATTCCCCCTTCTTTTCTTGACCGATACATGTCCCACATCGCTTTCCCCAATGGCAGCCTGACTGCCGCGCATCCCTTCCCATTAAGGACCAGGAAGGCATTTTCCCCCAACCCTCCCTTCTTCCCAGGCCACCACCCCACGGCACTTCCCAGTCTCCTGGCGGTGACTACCGTGGCATCCTTCCCCACGCCAAAGACGCCCCTCTCCTCTCCTCTCCTCTCCTGAGCACTGCGCGAGATTGCAAAGCCGCGCATTTGGGCTGATGCGTTAAGGAGGCGCATCCGGCTCTTCGGGGGTCTCAGAGACACCGCGCCAGGGAACGGAAGAGCTTGAAAATCTTTGTCTATGCAATGCCTAAAAGCCAGTTCCAAACATTGCGTCTGGCTCCGGCGTGACCAAGAAACAGAAGCTGGGATGAGCTTATGCAGATCAGATGACGGGGCGGGGCTGGGAGGATAGGCATCGCTGTTTTTCAGTGGCTGGGGTAACCAGGCGCAGGAAGCCGGTTCAGCTCACCCCCCCCGGGGGGGCCCACGTTGTCCCCGAGTTCATCCACGGACTCTTTCCTGTGTAAGTGAACGGCTGCCGTTCACCTCTATGGAACGAAATTAGGAGGCGCGCTCGAGGGACATGGTTGCCAAAGCTGCCAAGCCACCTCTGACACTGTGCAGCCCAGGCCCGATTGCCGATGAGTGCGCGTGTGTGTGTTCCTGCATGTATGCAATGTTTATTTCGCACAAACACCCCACACCCACCCCCGATCCTTGCAGTAGACGAGCCCTATGTACATTTTTACACACACACACAACCACCAGTTATTCACAAGGACGGACATTTGCCTGCTCGTAATAACAACAGCCAGACTGCGGCCCCCGACTTACTGGCAAGCAAAGTTTAACTGCATCTGCAAGCAAGGAAAGCAAACAATGGCAAAAGAAAGGCCAGAACGCCGATCCTGGTGGGCTCCGGCTTCCCCTCCTTTCGTTCCACCTCCCACCCCTGCACCCGCGAAGGGGGGCCTGTCTATTAAGCAGCCAGCCCCCTCCACCCACACAGCCACCCACCCACCATCCCACGCTTGCAAAGACTTCTCTAAGCAGCAAGAGAGCAGGAGACCAGAGCCCCGCCAGGCAAACCTCGCTCCCGCCCCCCGTGTGTGTGTCTCTCTGTCCTCCCCCCCGCCCCCAATCCCTCTCTGTGTCTCTCTCGCTCTTGGGTCAATTACACACACGCCAGATATCACACGCACACACACAGATCAGCGGGTGCAGATGCGAAACCAGCCTGGATAGCTTAAGAACAACGCAAAGTTGCGGGAGATCGGATGCTCTTCCTTGCCACCCACCCACACCCCCGTTCCTTTCAGCCCCCGCTTCAGGTACCGACAATGTTTTGCAAGTCACAAGCACTGGCCGACGACTGACAGTTCTGCGCCCCCTTTCAGTGCCCCCCACCCCTCGCGTCCTGATCGGAGAAATCACCCTCTATTTCCAATCCCCCTACCCACCTACACGTCTGTCCTTGGTGTGTGTGTGTGTGTGTGTGTGTGTGTATGTATGTATATATATATATATATATATATATATATATATATATATATGAATGACATTTTCCCTTTGCAAAAGAAGCAGTAACTACACACACACTTTTTCCCCCCACTAGGAAAAAAAAAAGAAAGCAAGCAAAGTATTTACCAATTCACAAAGGGTCGCTTTTCCCCCCCTTTAATGCAAGTCCACCGCTAAAACTGTAATTCTCTGGATTCTAGGCGTTATCCTTCTTTAAGCAGCTGTAACCCCCGAGGTTCTTAAATCATCCCTTGGACACTTCCAAATTGTATCGATTGATAGAATTTTATTCTCCCTCTCTCCTCTTCCCAAGACTGCGAAAAAGCAAAGCAAAAAAATCCCATCCGGAATTCATCAGCTTCAGGCATCTGAACCAAGCCGCCGCCACCTCCATTTAAATCCGACCATCACGCAAGAACTCGAAATGATCAAACGTTACTTCTTTTCGGCTGCAATCAGATAATCCGACTAATCCAACAGATTTATCTCGATTTGAAATTGCCCTCCGGATGAATCTCCTTTGCTTGATGTCCAGTTGTGCGATTTCACAGCGCACGGGACTGAAGAAGAGGTTCTGTCCGTGTGTGTGTGTGTGTGTGTGTAGGTGTTGTTGTTTTTTTAAATCTTTTCTTCTTCTTTTTGGATCCTGGATGCACGGCTCGCTACAAGAAAAAAAAAAAAATGCCGAGAACCTTGGTTTTCCCCTATTATAGGTTTCAACTCCAAATTGCTGCTAGATGAAAAATGGTACAAAGATTCCCCTAGTGGCCAAGAGGCGAACAACAAGGTATCCCACTTCCCTTCCCACCCCCCACCCCCCTTCTTTCCTCCTTTTTCTTCTTCGACTTCTTTTCTCGGTCTTCTTCTTTCAAGAATAGCCGTCTGCTCAGAGGAATCACTGTAAGATGGCTATCCTGCCTTCTTAAGGAGCCATGTCTCTGGATAGAAGAATGAACCTGAATAGCACCAGGCCTGGAGATTAGAACGAGCACCTTGAGATTTCTTTCTTGCTACTTTGCTGTGCAGGTAAAAAAAAAAAAAAAAAAGCATATTGCGTTTAACGCTAGGGACTAATCGAAAAGCTGCAGCCCCAACGCACCCACGAGGAAGTAAGAACCAGAGATTATACGGCCAACATAAGGCTGAAGGGTTCACCCTAGCCTTTCCTTGGACACACGATTCGTTTCCCCCTCCCTGTGTGGAGCTGTTGCTCTTCAAAGCAAAGCATGCAAACCTGCAACACCCCCACCTGCACCTTGCAGTGGTACAGTCCACAGGGAAAACAAAACTTTGCAAATTCAATCTGTTGAATAACTAAATTGAATAGAACAGTCCTCTTCAACACAGAGGTATAATGGACCAACTGCCTGCAACTTAACACTGCGGTGTGTCTTCTGTCTTCGCAGGAATGCTCCTGTTCAGCAATCCAATCAGCCCTTCCCTCCAAGGACGGCATTTTACTCCCTCCTCGCTTTCATTTTTCCTTTTCCAGTGGTCACTCTATATTCTGTGGCTAGGTTACTGAGCACGTTCAGTTTTCATTGGACTGTTTTCTGGGACAGGTTGGCCTTCTTAGCGTGCAATCCTACGCATGTTTAGACAGAAAAAAATGCCCTACAAGTCCCAGCATGCCCCAGCCAGCCAGCAGGATGCTGAGAGTTGTCAGCCTTCTCTCTGTCTAAACACGCATAGGATTGTGCCTCTATTTTTTTTTTTTTTTATGTTCTCTACAAATTTCAGGGTTCCCCCAAGCATGCCAACACCTCCTTCATTTAGGGCACAATCCTGTGCATGTTTAGACAGAGAAAAGGGCTACAACTCCCAGCATGCCCCAGCCAACAATGCTGGCTGGGGCATGCTGGGAGTTTTAGGCCTTTATTCTGTCTAAACATACATAGGATTGCGCCCTTAGTTTCTCAATGACCCAGGTTTGGCTATACTCCTTTTGGCACACACCACCTAAGTTTGCTATTGAAAGGAGTGATAGGATCAGCAGGAAAGAAATGACTATTCTGAACACTGGGTTATTTTATACAAGGAAATCTACATAGACAAGTACTCTCCCTATAATCACTTGATGCTTCATTATGAAAACATGGATAATATATATTAATACTTTTGAAATAAATCTTATTATGTTACATGAAAACTGTTTCATGACAGGGGTTTTTGTTTTGGGTTTTTTTGCATTAAACAATGGGTTCATGCCCCGTAGTTCAAAATACTGTGCAGATGTGATACAAGTGTAAGTATATCCTGTCAGAGGATTTAAAAACAAAATGAAACAGCTTATTGCTTCTGATTAGCAATAAGCTAATGAGATGAAAGAAACCTTAGTTGGTTAACCACACAATCATATGGATATTTACTCAGAAGTAAGTGCAACTAAGGTCTTACTCCCAGATAAATGTGTACAGGATGTCAGCCTTGTTGTATGAGTTTTTGTTGATTGATTGATTCATTGAATGATTGAGGGTGCAATCCTATGCATGTTTAGACAGAAACAAGTCCTACAACTCCCAGAATTCCTCAGCCAGTTGGCTGGGGAATGCTGGTAGTTGTAGAACTTTTTTCTGTCTTAACATGTGTAGTATTGCGTCCTAAAGCTGCATAAATTTGCATATTAGGATAATAATAGCCTTACAGGGGGGAGCATACTTTCTTCCCTGTCACAACCAACATAACCTAAACAGAGGCATTCCCACCTGTGTGAGGCAGAAGGGGAATGCCTCTTCTCACATGGTGTTTGCCAGATGAAGTTTTTGTATTTGTATTAAAACTAAGAAGAAATGTATTATTAAAAACTTCTGCTTGGTTAATTAGGGCCACCTTTTTAGTCAACCAGAGTGATTTACACAAACGGTTGTCACCCCAGTATTCAGAATTTGCCACTTTTCTTACTGAAATCAAATACCTGTCATGTACATTATTTGCCTGCTAGGAGAACTGGGGATGGGGATTGGCAACGAGGGTGTCCTTGGACAATGCAGGCTTCTTCTGGAGAGAATTCCACCTGGCCTACCAGGTGTGAATCTAGAGCTGAAGTCAGTGTAGCCAGCTCCGATTGTGGTGGAGCTGTGGATCCTTTCTGGGTTTCAGTCAGAACCAACCAGAACTGTAAAGGAGATATCCAAGGTGCTGAAGCCCAGACAGAAAATAGGTTCAGTATCTTGAATAGCTCCTTTAGTGCTCTGGCTGATTCTGACTGAAACCCAAAATGGATTTACAGCCCCACCAAAATCAGACCCTCCACCTTTTGTCTTGGGTGTGGTGGAAGCCAGCAGTGGGCATGGCCAGAGCAAAAAGTGGATGGGTCGACCCTTTTTTCTTTCTGCTACCTTATTCTCTCTCTCTTTCTCTCTTCCTCCCTGACCAGCAGGTTGCCAGGGTCAGGACAGATGGTTCCTACCAGAGGTCTGTATTAGGGGTGCTGGAGAAATTCGAGATGGACTAAAATGAGCTCGGATTTCTAAAAATCCGACCTGAGGAATCCACTAGCCACTGGAGTGGATCCACTGGAATCCACTGGAGCGACCCCCTCAGGCCGCATGGAGTCTGTGGACCTTCAGATGATTTTTTTACTTTCCCAAAATTTACGCATATAAATTTGTAGGAAAATATGTAAGTTTTCGCTGAGGAAACGTTGAATGGAATGGGGGACAATATGCTTAATACCGAGGTAAATTATGTAAATGCTTACATAAATGCTTATTTGCGTATTTTTCCACATGACCAAAAAAAAAAATTGCGTCTGTCTGTGGGAGGACGATGGAACAAAAGGCACCTGACAATCCACGAAACACAGATGGAGCAGATTCTACACAGTCCGTACATCCCTAGTCTGAATAGATCACATGCAGAGGGCTTTTGAAATTAGGCTGAGGGCCGAAAGTGGCCCACCCCTGTTCTAGAGACAAAACTAGAGCACGGGAGGGACTTGTTAGTAGGCCCTTGGGGAAGGAATCTTACTCCATGCAACCCTGAACCTTCTGAAAGTGCGTCTCCAATTAAACTAGTTGCTGACAAGCGATATGTGTGCACCACCAGCTGGCTGCAGAATACAGCTGAAATAGATCTGAAGCCCTGCTCTATTTATATCTCCAGCATGGGTTTGGGACTTCAACTCTCATCAGCCCCAACCAGCATAGCCAGTAGTCAGGAATGCTGGGACTTGTAGTCTGGAGGGCCCCAGGTTGGGGAAGGCTAGGTTAGACTTTCATAGGTATTGGGCTTTTTGCCAGTTGGAGAAAACAGCGGAAATATCTGTGAATATTTGTTGTTGTTCCTTCTTTTTCTTTATCCTGAACACTGATAAGGGATTAGACAAATTCAAAGAGGATATAACTCTGCAGCTATTAGCCATGTTTTCGAAATGGATCCTCCATGTTCAGAAGCAGTATATCTTGGAATGTCAGGTCCTAGCGAAAAGTGGGCTAATAAAGACTGAAATTTATTTGTTTGTTTTATTTATTACCTTTATATCCTGCTTTTTTCCCTCTTGCAAGGAACCCAAGGCAGCTTACATAGTCCTCCTCCTCTCCATTTTATCTCCACAACGATCCTGTGAGGTAGGTTAGGCTGAGAGTCAGTGAGTGGCCCCAAAAGTCACCCAGTGAGCTTCACGGCCGAGTGGGGACTAGAACCCAGATCTCTTGAGTTCCAGTCTAACACTCGAACCACTACACCACACTGGATGCAGACTTAGTCAACTTTAGAGTTATTGTCAAGTTATTAGTCAATCTCATTAAAATCACTGGGACTTCAGTTTAATTGTGGCTAAAGTCCCATTGGTTTCAATGGGTCACTCTGAGCATGACTAAAACTCCCCTGCCTCCACCTCTTACTGAATAAAGGGAAAATTTAGGATGGATGAAAGGAGGGAAATAACCTTCTGAATTCAGAACAAAAGAGCTCCGCTGGATCAGGTGCTTGGTCCATTTGATCCAATATATTCTTTCAAGCACTGGCCTCTAGGAAGCCCATAAAAGAACCACCACCACCCACCCCGCTTTTCCCTACAACCTGACATTCCAAGATATACTGCCTCTGAACATGTAGGATCCATTTAGAAATCATGGCTAATAGCCACAGATGTGCTAAAAAGTAGCTATTAAATAGCCCTGTTCTGGGAAATCACTAATATATCATGCCCATGGAGGGGCAGGCTTCTTTCTCCTGCTCACACACTATAAGTTATAGATTTTTTAATTTTATTTTACTAAACTGTCTCGACTTCAAGCTACTCATGTTCAGTCAGGCATCCCAAATGCATTCACAATTACAAGTCCAGTGTGCACAGAGCCCCGGGCAAGGTCTAAAGGTGCCAGGAAATTTGATAAACCCCTTTCTTCTTCTAAGATTTGGTGGCAGACGGCTGCAGATTAAAGTATATGGCAGTGACTACAGAATTCTGTGCAAAGTTTGTCTAGCTTTATCAAAATATTGGAATCACAGTGCCCTGCATGTATTTTGAGTGCAGCATGCTCCGGTAAAGATTGCATTCTAGGGCTGGTTTCTGTACATTTTGAAGCATTAACAGTTTACATTGGTGCTGAAATGTTTGCAGAAATCAGAGGAAGTTACACACACATACTTCCTGTTGGTCTGACTATACCAGCATTCCCCAAAATGGTGGTCTCCAGATGCTTTGGTAGTCTATGACTCCTGTCACCTCCAGCAAGCATAGCCAGTGGTCAAGGATTATTGTAATCCAAAACACCTGCATGGCACCACTTTGTGCTAATACAAACTGTTCTGTCATTCTTATTGGGTTTGACCAGTAGAAACAGTTATTTTGCTAACAATAAGGTAAGTCACATAAGAACTGCTTTGCTGGAAGAGGCCAAGGTCCATCAAGACCAGAATGTTTAGGAAGATCACAAGTAGACCATGATGTGAAAAAAAAACACCTCTCCCTTATTTTTATCCCAACCATCTGGTAACCTGTCAGTGAACATAGAGGTCCCATTTAACTGCCATGGTTCATAGCCCTGGCTTTGACTTTGGATTTGTCTAAACCTAAACCTTCGTAAAGATTTACGTAGGCTAAAACGGTGAATCAAAAAGGGACACAAATAGCGCCCGCTACGCTATTTGCGTTCCCCTTTATTTTTGCCATCATAGTCTATGTAAATATTTACGTAGATTCAGACGGCCAAAAGTAAGGAATGCAAATGGCGGCAGCCACAGCCGCCGCCATTTGCGTACGCAGTTTTGTTTTGTTTTTTTCCCCAGAGCCCTCTGCGGCCGGAAATCCAGCTGCGGACGGCTCTGGGCTGGGCTGGGCCTGGCCAGCTGCTCCGTGGAGCTGCTGCGGAGCACAGCCGGCCATCGAGGATTCCAGGGGGGAGGAACGGATCGCCTCCCCCCCGTTGAGGATTCCGGGGGGAGGGACGGAACACCTCCCCCACCACCATCAACATAATCCGCAAAAGGTAAGTCACTTTCGTACATCCCTAATCTGAATGTCTGCAAACCCTCCTCCTCCATATCATGTTAAGACTCTGACTATGCAGATATCCTGACTAACATCCAGTGAGCCCCCACCCCCTTATTCTCCTACTAACCTGCTTTTTGTAACATATTCCCTGATGAAGAGATCTGGAGATCTCAAAGCTTGCACAGTTTTTGTGACCTTTGAGTTTCCTGGTCATATTTTTCAGTGCTCTCTTGTGTAAAAAGCTCCTTGCATGCAGTAAGATATACATCAGCAAGAGGGCTAAATGAAAGCTCTCTCCATGTTCGCTAATTTACTATATGCAGGGATTTATGGACGAGCATTCAAAAATGCAGCCCCCCTTCCTGCCGCTTTTGATGTGATATAGTCCTCTACCCTCTAGCACCCCATTCTGCATGATTTGTAGGCTACTGCTCAGTTTCATTGTGTAACACACACACACACAAACACACAAAATTCTAGTGTTATTCAAGTTGGAGAAATAGGGTGGTCACTTAAGCATCATCTAAAAAAAATTCTAGACTAGAATTCTAGATTCAAAATTCAAAACTTTAACAATTCAAATATTCAAATTCTAGAGTAGTGTTCAGTTTCATGGTATAACCCCCCAAATTCTAGTGTTATTCGAGTTGGAAAAATAGGGTTGTCACTTAAGCATCATCTAAAAAAACCCATATAGACTAGAATTCTAGATTCAAATTCAAAATTCAAAAATTCTCAAATTCAAATTCTACATTAGTGCTCAGTTTCATGGTATAACCCCCCAAATTCTAGTGTTATTCAAGTTGGGAAAATAGGGTGGTCACTTAAGCATCATCTAAAAAAACCCAACATCATCTGAATAGGATGGCCACTTATTAATTGCCAACAAAGAGGAAATGCATCACCAAAAAAAAAAGAGGACAAAAGAGGACACAGATTTGGAGGAAAATTACATATGCTAATTTGGATAGATGGATGCAAGTTTTTAAAAAAAGGAAATGGAAATCTATCCAATCCATCTCACCAACATCGAGAAGACTAGGTCCCAGTGGCCTGCGTGCCAGCCTGCTCTATCTGCCGTATGGGTGCTAACTGTGGATGGGCAAGTTCAAGGTCCCGGCTCTCTCTGCTGATGGCTCTTTATTTTAAAACTGGACTTGGACTGAACAGCCCATCAAATAGAGGACCCCTGCAAATAGAGGACTGTCTTCTGATAGCCCTTCAAATACAGGACTTTTGTAAAGTAGGACACAGGAACACCCTAGAAAAGTATCTTTCTGCCCACTTTCTCCACACCATGCATAACATCATAAACCTCTATCATATCCACTGTTGACCATTTCCCCCCCCCCAAACAAATCCTGGTGTGGGACCATTTCAAGGCATCCACCTTGGTGTTATTTCTCTTCAGGGCTTGGAGTTGGCTTTACCCCTGCCCCGCCCGGCACACAAATAAAGTAGGGCACATACTGAGTTTAATTTTGGAAAGCCTTTTTGATTCTTGGAATTCAAAGATGTGTAAATACCACACGACTGGGTAATAAATTGCCTTGGAAGCAGCGATGGGTTTTTGTTTGTTTTTTACAGGAAGAGTCAGCTATGCAACATCAATAAGGTGCTTAATCAAAAACGAACAACTAAGCACTTGGCTTGTATTGATTGTCAGGTGGGATTTTCATCTTGCAGTGCCAAATATTCCAGAAGTCCTGCACGATATATGAGAATGAGCCTGTGTCCAATTTGATGGACATGGGAAGCGCATGCAATGCTAACCTTAGAATCCTCAAACATTAGAGCATTTGAATTCAAGTGCACCCTTTAACTAATCCTCCTAGCTTCTTCACCTCTACAGATGCATTATGGAATTTCTGCGCAAATAACACGCGCACGCACACACACACACACATTCCCATAGTTCTACCACACTCCAGCAAAGCCAAGAAACAGACTTAAGGATGGTTATGCAGATGAACAGGTACAGCTAGATGCACAGGTGCAAGTTTGATCACCATAGTTTCAAAGTTTTATGAGACACACAACAAAAACAGCCTTCAGTCTGGTGCACAGTTGTAAAGGGACAACACTTGTCTCTTGTCTCAGACTCTGTATTCATCAAGAGCAGGTTTAACCTCAACCCAATGGGAGCCCCCCCCCCTGCCGGTTTACTTTCTTCTATAGAAACAAATGGGTGTCATTCATTCCTATGATTCAGGGGGATAAATGCTGCCCTTACAGCCAACATTGTAGCTAGTGCTGTGCCAAACATTTCTCCCACTTTTTTTTTTTTTACTATTCTCATTCAATTTGGTAGAAGAAAAATTTCTTTTGAAAAGAAATTCAATGGTGAAGGCCACTGAAGACCATTGAAGACCAATGGTGAAGACCTCCTGGGTTGGGGTTGGGTTTCTTGGGCTTACCTGACTTAGGAGGTGGCCGACGAGTGACCACAAGTGTAGGGATGTCAGAGAATTCCGCCACAAACTCCATTTGCGTCCCTGCTTTAGCCGTGATAGGCTACGTAAATATTTACGTAGCCTATCACGGGCTAGCGTAGGGATGCAAATGGCGTCCCCTACACAGGACGCCATTTGCGTCCGCAGCAGCCCGGCAGCAGGTGGAGGCCCCACTGAGGATCGGCCCAGCTGGCGGCTCCTCAGACTGGCCACGGAGCAGAGCCAGCCGGGCAGGATTCTGGGGGTGAGGAACAGATCACTTCCCCCCCCCGTCGAGGATTCTGGGGGAAGGAATGGATTGCCTCCCCCCACCTGCAGACCCCAGCAGAGCCAGGTAAGTGGGCTTTCATACACCCCTACACAAGTGTCCTGTTTTTCATTGTACAACCACAACTCTGGCTGTCTGTAGCCTCCTCAGCTTCCTACACTTCAGTTAAAGCCCGATTTAAGGCACCATGAGGTAGTTTCTCCCATAGAGCTTTTTCAGATTAGGACATGCAAGCAGGTTGAGAGGCTTGCTGCGATTAGGTAAGCTCAAAAACACCACAAAAATCAATGATAAAACATCCTGAACGATGCAGAATGATGGAAGCCTCTTTCATGGGGGGAGAAAACGTTCAGGAAATTGGAGGACAGATTTTGGCAGAGCGTTAACTCCACCTCATCCATGGAGCTAGGAGCAACACGGCCCCCAGCTGCATTGTGGTGGATGCAAACTGGGGGCCCGCCTGCCAAGACAGTCGATGCTGTTGCACCACAAAACCCCCCAAACCCCTTACTAAAAAAGAAAGAAGCTGTGCTACAAGCCTTGCCAATGGGGAGCTCTACCTGGAAGAAACGGTTGAGCATTTCTCCTCCCCCTGGAGAAATTTGGTGCAATTTCCTCCCAAATTTCTCTGCCCACAAGTAAGGTGGAGAATTTCAAGAGGACACTTGAGGCACAGCTCTAATTGTAGCTGTGGCAAATCCTGCCCTCCCACTTAACAAGGACCCCATGGAGGGCAGTGTGTCACCATGCTTTATATCTCTGCATTGATAGCAGTCAGAAATAAAATCAGCTCAAGGAAGTGATGAAACTCTTTCTGTACTCTTGACAAGATAGGAATTGGGGTCTCGTTTAGCAAGAAAACACTTTTAAAAAATCTTGGCTTGTGATAGACCTATAAATGAGACCACTGTGTAAAATAATAAGAAAAAAGAAAAGCATGTAGCAAAAAACCCAGAACAGATTCAAACAAACCTATCTGTCCCTGAGAAGGATGAAACAACGTATGGTTTCTGTGTCACTCAAGAGAGGGATCAGGTGACTTAGCAGGTGGTCAGATGATCTACAGTAGGGATGGGGAAACTGTGGCCCTCCAGATCTTGTTGGATTGCAACTGCAACTCCCACATTCCTCACCATTGGCTACTCTGGTTTAGGCTGATGGCAGTTGCAGTCCACCAACATCTGGAGGGCCACAGTTTCCCCATGCCTGATCTAGAGGAACTTCACATGAGCCCATTGTTGGAACTACAGAGACACCAAGGGGTTGGGTTCTGCGTGTTGTTGGGGGCAGACCTGGATTTTCATACAATTCCTGAATGAAAATCATCATCCCACGAGTTCTTATACCTATGTCCACTTTTAAGCTCCCAGTCAGGCTTCTCAATCTTGGCTTTTAAAAATATTCTTTGTAAAAATCATTTCCCTTTTTCTTTCTTTTCTCCCAACTTTTAAAAGCTGCCACCTGTGTCACTGTCCTTCCTTCCTTGCTGCTGCCACACCACTGAAGGAATAATAATAATTATTATTATTATTATTAGTTTCATGTCTACACTGTCCAACAGCTGAAGCTCTCTGAGCGGTTTACAAAAATTCACAAGACAATAACATACAGCATGCAACAATGCTCCATAATAATTTGGAACTACGGCTCTGTTGATGGCTTTTTCAAAGTTAAAAAAGGAAGTGAACATGTTTTGCAGGTCGAATTACGGTCCCCAGATATATTAATAATAATTCCTTCAGTATTCCTTCAATAATAATAATTCCCAAAACAACCTCCCATGATTCTCTACCTGCGAAGCGTGACATGACATCAAATTGGGGGATGGCCATTAAAATCCATGCTTCCCCCAGTTCGCCAGCCGACTTCATGCAAGACATGGAGACGTTTAGTTTCACCAGCCAGTCCCGACTCCAAAATTGTGCACCCCATTGGCCCTGCATGTAGGTGCTCACACAGTCAGGACCCACACCTGCAATTGTACATGAATGTTGTACTGGCAGAGAGCGTAGAAGCATATAGCAGTGGAGGCTGGTGGCTCCAATGTCATGGGATGGTGAATCCGCTCTGGGTTGCAGTCAGAGCCAGTCAGGACTCTGAAGGAGCTATCCATGGTGCTGGTCCAGAGCAGATTCACTGCCCCAGTGACACTGGAGTCACCAGACTCCACTGTAGGTGCAGGCAGACGCTCCCCTTTCAAATGCCTTGCAGGCAGCAGTGCACAAACGCTGGGGCTGGTGGGCTTGGTCCTGCTTCCCTTGCACCTGTTATTTATTTATTATTTTATTTTATTTATTTCATTTCTATACCACCCAATAGCCAAAGCTCTCAGGTCCATTGATTTAGCATTTATTTATGTATTTAGCATATACTTCACCTTTCTGCTCAAAAAAGGTCGCTCAAGGCAGCTAACAGTAAAGTACAGATTAAAAACAAAAAGTTTAATTAAAACATACCATAAAAGTAAATAAATTAAAAACAAAATTAAAAAAAAAAACAAGAAAGGAAATGAACAACACCCAGCCAATTAAAAACCCATCAGCAAGCAACAGACCAGCTTAGGAACGCAGGGAGCTGCCTTTATACTGAGTCAGAACATTGGTCCATTTACTGTTGACACTTACTGGGCAGCAACGGCTCTCCGGGGTTTCGGGCAGGATTCTTTCCCAGCCCTGCCTGGAGAGGCTGGGGATTGAAACTGAGACCTTCTGCATGCAAAGCAGGTGCTGGACCACTGAGCTATGGCCCCTCCACATTTTGTATGCCAAAGGCCTTTGTTTGCTGACAGAAGGACAACAGGTGGGTTTATATGTGGAGGGGGTTGTTTGAACATGTGTACGCCGTGTCTATTACTCTGCCCGCGTTATCTTTAACTGCTTTGCTGACATGGTGGAAGAGACAGGGCCACTGTGACTAGGGGTGTACGAAACCCCACTTACCTGGCTCCACTGGCTTCCGCGGGGGGGGGTGTGTGGAGGCGATCTGGACCTTCCCCTGGAATCCTGCCGTCCTGCTCCGCTCCATGGCCAGTCTGCAGAGCTGCCGGCTGGGCCAATCTGCAGTGGGGGCCCCATCCGCTGCCGGGCTTCTGCAGACGCAAATGGCATCCTGCATAGGGAACACCATTTGCGTCCCTACGCTAGGCCATGATAGGCTACATATATACGTAGCCTATCACAGCTAAAGCAGGGATGCAAATGGTGGCCACCATGATGGCTGCCATTTGCGGCCGCAGCAGCCCGGAAGATGACCCGGAGCTGCTGCTGGAGCCGCTGTCGGCGCCGCAGCCGCATCTGCTGCCAGGTAGGTCTGCTCTGGGGGGGGGGGGCGGCGGGGTGAGGCTGTTCCACCACAGATTCCAGGAGGCTGGATTCTATCTGGCCTCACTGGAGTCCGTGGCGGAATTCTCCAACATCCCTAACTGTGATGTAACCCTCCCTCAGGTCCATCTGCCTCCACTTTGGGGCAGCTGTCCTCACTGTCCCACAAGCTTCAGCCCCTAAATTCACCAGGTAAAAGAGACACCAAATATGCTTAATTGGTTCCCTTTACCCAACCTGGAGAAGTACCCAGGAAATATGAACGCTATTGGTAGCACAGAAAGATGAGCAAGATGTGGGATTTTATAATTTTAAAACAAACTAAAGTTTATTTAATACAAGGGATGTTATATCTTATAATTAATCACTCAGTTCTCATTCTTACCCTGCCTGCTCTACCCCTCCTAACTCCTATTCCCACAAACCCACTATCTAGATGTAGCTTTATCAAACCCTAAGGCCCTATCTAACCAACTAACTGTCTGCTCCTTCCTTTTATAGACACAGTCTACACACACACACACACACACACACACACACACACAGAGGCACCCAATCAGGTCCAGGGATCCAGCAGAACCCCCCACACACACCCGCTGCCCCGAGCTGTACCTGCTGAGCCCCCTGGCCCTTCCGTATATTGGCCATTCAGGGCACCATTTTGATTAAGAGCAAATGTATGCATATCTGCAGGCACCTTTCCCCCCCTCAAAATGGTGGCTGCAGAGATCACCGGACAGGCCCAGGGTGAGTCCGGCAGCTTGGCAAGTGGGGGGGGGGGTCAGGCACGGGTCCAAGGGCAGAGAACCCGGACCGGGGGGGTGCCCATCCATCCCTACCAAGCCCCTCCCACTTTTCACTCACTCACTACCAAACAGTTGACCCTAACTTACCTGGGTTCTATTTAAAACAGCAAATGCATATAAACGTTAATATAGACTCCATATGGCAAGCATTGTGACTTTATCACAGCCACCCCAAGCTATTTTCTGCCTGAGGCAGAGGACAAGGTGGCTCCCCATCCCCACTGCATGTACAGAAGCTGACCAGACTGGTAGCTGAATCATATTTCAGTGGGAGATGGGACAGCATCCTCCACTGGCAATGGGGCAGCATTCAGTCAGCTTCTGTACATATGGCAGCAAGGGGAAGCCACCTCACCCTTTGCTACAGGCAGAAAATATATTTGGGGCACCTGAGGGCAGCAGACTAACTTAGAGGGTTCAGGCCAGGGCAGGCCACACAGCTCTGTCCTTCAACACCTTGCCAACGCTCCCCATCCCTTAGCACCTGCTGCTTGAGATGGCGGCTTCACTCTGCATAATGGTAGGGCCAGCCCTGGGAGGTTTCATTGGAAAGCTGGAATGGGGAGGACGGCAACAGAATGTTTGGAAAAATTGTTTTCTTTTGCCTGGTGTGGTGGAACGGGGGCCATGAACCAGAGTGACGCCATCTTGTGTCTTGGCCTCTGTGAGCCTCCCCTCTCTGGCCTGTATTCTGGTAAAAGCTGGGGAAGCAAGGGAAGCCTTGCTTAGAAACTCACCCACATTGTCTTCCTCATGCATAACAGGATGCTCTAGCTCTCACCACAGGCTTGTGGTTAAGCCATATCCTATGCAGCTGGAATGTACCATTTGCCTAATCATAGAATAGTAGGGTTGGAAGGGGCCTACAAGGCCATCGAGTCCAACCCCCAAGCTCATAGAGTTGCATTATATTGCCTAACGACCACAGGAAGATGGGAGAGGGAGTGATGGAAAGAGGAGCCTGTGATGAATGTTGGGTATAAGAATGCAAAGCACCATGTGACAAAGTTCTCTCATGCCTATGTGCATTGAGAGATGCACTACAGGCTACAGCTAATCTGTTTTTGCTGACCATTGTGAAATAAAGAGGCTTTTGCAAGTGTGGACTGGCCTGTGTGGTAAGAATTTTTTAATTCCCACTACTCCACCATGACATTGGGAAAGAACCTCTCCCCCACTGCCCTTTTTCCCCTCTAAGAAGTACATGGAACATAGGAGGTTGCCTCCTACTGAGTCAAACCAATGGTCTGTCTCATTCAGTCTTGTCTCCACCAGCCTTCCCCATCCTGGAGCCCAGATGGGAGTTGTAGTCCAACCCACCCTCTGGATAGGTTGGACTACAGATCCCACTATCCCCATCCATGGTTGGGGAAGGTTGGCCTGTACTGATTGGCAGTGGTTTTCTAGGGTTTCAGACAGGAGGGACCGGGAATTGAACTTGGGAGCTTTTATGTGTAAAGCCTGTGCTCTGCCTCTATGCTAGTGCCTGTATACTGGGAAAGAATCATTACTTTTTCGCCCTCTTTAGGGAGCCATCAGTTAGATGGATCCATCAGTTGCTTTCTGATCCATGGTACTTTTGCATATGTTCATCCATAAATCTGATCCGTCCCTTTTCTGCATGAAGCTGCAAATGCCTTTTTAATTTAAAAAGGTCTGCATTCAAATCTGAAATGCATACTCAGTTGCATATTTCTAAATGTATTTTCTCTCAAAATATGCTTTTCTAAATGCCTTTTGATGCATTCTTGAGGTGAGAATGATGTTGGGATATTTGGAAAGTGCAAAATCCAGTGCATAATTAAGTTTCAGTCTCTGCATCTGTCCAGGGTCAGGTCAGTTCATACTGGTGTTCATCCAAGATGGAATTCCTTGAACATCCCTAGCCATCACTGCCTTCGAAATATTAGCAACCATTACAACCAAACTCCACCCACATGAAAGACCTACTTATATACCTAGCAACCAGCAAAGCTGAAATTAAGGAAAGGGGCAAAACCTTCCATGCTTAGTAAGCCTGAAAGCAAAGAGTCAGGAATCAAGTGGGCATATAGGGAGGTGAGCGACAACAACAAAACAGCTCAGCTCCTCCATACACATCTTCACAATTTGGGGAGAGTTTGGACTGCATCCAACCTGTTTTCTTGGATGAAATAATCTGCTTCGTGCTTTATTTAGAAGGACTGAATCATATCTCAAAGTTCACGGGTGGTTACATAACAAACCCTTCACCATCCTTCCTTAGCCTCTTCCCTGTCTTTTCTTACCAGCTGTGTGTTGCAGTCAAAGACCAGGTCTGCATTACAAGCCTAAATAAGCATGGCTTCCCTCCCATCAGCTCTGGCAGAGCCGGCCCTACTGTTAGGCAGTGTGAAGCGGCTGCCATAGGCAGCAGATGCTGGAGGGTCGGAAGAGGTGGCAAGGGGTTGGTGGATATAGCTGTGTGTGCCACACAGCCTGGCCAGTGCCCCTAAGCTTGCCTGCTGCTCACAGGTGCAGAGGAGGATGCTGTCCCATTGCCAATGTTGAACTAAGGTTCCACTGCCACTGCTCAGGTGTAGTGGGGAGGGGAGGGTGCCATCTGGTTGTTTATCTCAGGCAGCAAGTTTCCTGCAAGGTTGCAGAACAGTTCTAACATAGGGGCGGGGAACTTTGTTTTCCTGCCAAGGGCTTCATTTCCTTGGGGGTAATGTATCGGGGCCACATACCAGCAGTGGTTGGGGCCAAAGCCTATTGTGGTTAGAGCCATAACCAAAAATGGGCAAGACCACCCCCTTTCTTTCTGCCACCCAATGCTCTCTCTCTCTCTCTCTCTCTCTCACTCTCTCTCTCTTACTGGCATTCCATTTTTTTCTCTCTCTCTCTTACTGGCACCCCATTCTCTCTCTCCCTCTCTCTCTCACTGGCACCCCATTCTCTCACTCTCTCTCTCTCTTCCTCTCTTCCTGACTTCCCAGTGCCAGCTCAAGGTTTTAGAGGTCCCTGGGGGCAAGATACCCCCAATGCCCCCCCTCCCTCAGTGAGTCTACTTTATCACTGCCATTGTAGGGGTGGATGAAAGTCCCTTACCTGTCCTCGAAGGTTGTTCGCGGTGGGGGGGAGGCGCTTCGCTGCTCCCCCCGCAAAGTTCAGGCCGGGGGGGGAGGCTTCCCGCCTCGCCCCGGCCGAAATTCAGGCTGGGGGGGAGGCTTCCCACCTCGCCCCGGACGAAATTCAGGGTGGGGGGGAGGCTTCCCGCCTCGCCTGGCCGCGAACTCGAAAGTTTTTTTTTTTTTTTTTAAGCCCCCTGATAGGCTATGTGACGATTAACGTAGCCTATCACGGCTAGATTTGCAAAGTCAGCCGTGATAGGCTACGTCAATCGTCACGTAGGTAGCCTATCACGGGTGACTTTAAAAAAAAAAAGCGCGTATGCGAATGGCGGCCCCCATAGGGAGCTGCCATTCGCGTTCCTTATTTGGTCGCTGTAGTCTACATAAAGGTTTACGTAGACTACGGCGAAAATAAGGGCAACGCAAATAGCGTTGCCCTTATTTTCGCCGTAGTCTACGTAAACCTTTACGTAGACTACAGCGACCAAATAAGGAATGGGAATGGTGGCTCCCTATGGGGGCCGCCATTATCCATACGTGCTTTTTTTTTTTTTTTTTGAAGTCACCCGTGATAGGCTACGTGACGATTGACGTAGCCTATCACGGCTGACTTTGCAAATCTAGCCATGATAGGCTACGTTAATCGTCACGTAGCCTATCAGGGGGCGTTTTGTTTTTTTTTTCCTTTCATTGGAATGGCGGTGGCGGCAGCCGGTCAAAAGACCGGCTGCCGCTCCCGCCCCGCTCGAACACCCGCTGAACCGCTGGCCGGACCCGCCGCCGGGAAGGACATTCGGCGAAGGTAAGTCCCGTCCTGGGGGGGTGCGGGGGGCAGGGGGGTGCAGAGGATTTCTCCCTGAAACTTGTTTGGGGGGCCAAACACTTTGGCGCTCGGCCCCCCGAAGTTTCGGGGAGAAATTCTCCGCCATCCCTACGCCATTGTCACCAGCTGCTATTGCTCCTCATCCTCTTTCTCATCATTGCTACCCCTTGCTTGTCAGTGAGTCAGTGAGCAAGTACACAGTGGCATCTAGTGCTCCTCCTTCTCACCAGTGTGGGGGAAACTAGGCTGGGGGGCACAAGGCAGATGAACAGGCAAGTTGCAGTGGTGACGAGGAGGAGCATGCCCACAGGGCCCCTCCTGCAGTATAGCCACTTGGCAGTTGCCCAACCATCATTAAACTACGTGCATAGTTAAATAGTGCATAATTAAACTAGGGAATTCGCTACCACTGGATGTAGTGATGGACACCAATTGGATGGCTTTAAAAGGGGGTTAGACAAATTCCTGAAAAGGCTATAAATGGCTGCTAGTCTTGATGGCTATGTGCTACCTCCAGTACCAGAGGCAGTGAGCCTATGTACACCAGTTGCTGGGGAACATGGGTGGGAGGGTGCTGTTGCACTCATGTCCTGCTTGTGGGTTCTTGGTCAACAGCTGGTTCGCCACCATGTGAACAGAATGCTGGACTAGATGGACCCCTGGTCTGATCCAGCAGGGTTCTTCTCATGTTCTTATGTTCTTAACCATGCCTACCCTTGACACTGGCTCCATAACGCCCCCTTCTGCCCCTTCTTCCTCCCCATCCAACACATTGCTGGAGGGAGGGACAGATCACTCTTGCCAGATGTCTGAACTGATTGACTGAGGAGGGCTTTTAAAATCAGCTTGAGGGCTGCATGTGAGCACAGCTTGCCCACCCCTGGAATCTAACCCAATTCCCCACAACCTCACAATATAACTCCCAGAGTTCCAAGGAGGGCAAGGGCAGCCATGATCACTTTTACTGCTGACATTATTGACGGGCAACAAATATAATCTGGAACTCTTTATGAGTAGAATCCTTTGTATTTTGAATGTATACCACACATTTAATAATCCATCCAGGTTGCAATTTTTTAAAATGTGACTGTCACTGTTGCTCTGAAAGAGATGTTGATTGCACCTCTCACTCTGTTATGTAATTTCAATCATTCTCCCTATGTTCCTCTTCCTGCCGAGAGAGAGAGAGAGAGAGAAAGAGAGAGAGAGAGAGAGAGAGAGGGAGCGCTTTTCACAGTCTTCAGTTCTTGGGAAAATTTAAGCTTATGCAAACCATTTGGCCCTCGCACTCCCTGCATTGAGGGAAATAGTTCACGTACCCATTTTTAAAAGTCAGTCTAATATGACTTGGCAAAAGAAAACTGGTTCTGCTTCCAGTCTCTTTGCCTTGATTGGGATCTGTTGGTCTTCAGTTAGAAACCTACTGACCCCTCTTCTAAGCCTGGCTGCCATGATGGGTACATTCCAAAATGAGTAAAACTGAACAAATGTCCCAGTGTTGTAATATTGCATTTACATTCTCAGCTCTAAGCTTTTATGGTGGGTAGTGGCAATTGTTCACAACTCGGGATGTACGAAAGTCACTTACCATTTCGAAGGGTGACATTCGCGGTAAGGGGGAGACACTCCATTTCCCCCCCCCAAATTCTCTCCGGCTGACTCCGCTCCGTGGAGATTCCGCAGAGCCGCCGGCCGGGCCACCCACAGCCGGTAGGGATGTACGAAAGGTGCTTACCTTTCAAGAATTATGTTTATGGTTGGGGGGGAGGCGTTCTGTCCCTCCCCCCGGAATCCTCGCAGGGGGGGGAGGCGCTCCGTTCCTCCCCCCCCAGAATCCTGGCCGGCCGGCTGTGCTCCGCAGCGATTTTGTGGAGCCGCCGGCTGGCTCTGCCAGCAACCGGATATCTGGCCGCTGGCTAGCAGGGACTAGGGATGTACGAAAGTCACTTACTTTATGATGAAATTGATTGGCGGTGGGGGGGAGGCGGTCCGTCCCTCCCCCCAAAATTCTGGCCGGGGGGGAGGCGCCCCGTCCCTCCCCCCCAAAATTCTGGCCAGGGGGGAGGTGCCTTGTCCCTCCCCCAAAAAATTCTGGCCGGGGAGGAGGCACCCCGTCCCTTCCACCATGAATCCTGGCTGGCCGGGAACGCAAACGGCGGCGGCCATAGCCGCCGCCGTTTGCGTCCCTGCAGTCAACCATGATAGGCTACATAAATGTTTACATAGCCTATCACGGCTGAGTAAAAAACAAACAAACGCGCGTACGGAAATGGCGGCGCCCATGGGCGCCGCCATTTGCGTTCCTTATTTTGGCACATCTAGTCTACGTAAACATTTACGTAGACTATGGCGAAAATAAGGGGAACGCAAATAGCATAGATGCTACGCTATTTGCGTTCCCCTTATTTTCGCCGTAGTCTACGTAAATGTTTACGTAGACCAGACGTGCCCATGGGCACCGCCATTTGCATATGCGTGGTTTGTTTTTTTTTACTCAGCCGTGATAGGCTACGTAAACATTTACGTAGCCTATCACTTTTTTAAAAAAAACCTAGCCGTGATCCGCCCAAGGTAAGTCTCGTCCTGGGGGGGGCGGAGGGGCAGGCTGTTCCACCACCGATTTTGGGGGGGGCGAATGCGCTGGCATTCGGCCTCCCCGAGATCTGTGGCAGAATTTTCATACATCCTTAACAGCCAGACATCTGGCTGCTGGGCAGCCTGCAGGGACGCAAATGGCGGCTGCCGTAGCCACCGCAAATTGCGTCCATGTATTTTGCCATGATAGGCTATGTAAATATTTACGTAGCCTATCATGGCAAAAAAACAAACAAACCAGCGGATGCAAATGACGGCAGCTACAGCGGCCACCATTTGCGTTCCCTTTTTTTAATGGCAAAATTATGCAAAATACAAGGATGCAAATGGCGTAGTGGCCGCCATTTGCATTCCCCCCCCCTTTTTTTTTTGCCGTAATAGCCTACGTAAATATTTACGTAGGCTAAAATGGCAAAAAAAAGGGAACACAAATGGCGGCCACCATAGCTGCCACCATTTGCATTCCCTTAGTTAAGCCATGATAGGCTATGTAAATACTTATATAGCCTATCACGGCTTCCAGGGATGCAAATGGCGTCCCTGCGTTAACCGTGATAGGCTACGTAGGCATGTCAGAGAATTCCACCATGGATCTTGGTGAGGCCGAATGCCAGTGCATTCGGCGCCCCGAAATCTGTGGCGGAACGGCCTGCCACCCCCCCGCCCCCCCGCGGATCCCCCACGGGATGAGACTTACCTGGGGCGGATCTTCCGGGCAGCAGCGGCTCCGGCGGCGGCTCCGGCGAAGGCGGCAGCGAAGGCGGCCGGTCTTCCAACCGGCCACCACCGCCGCCATTTCCAGGCTTGGGGGGGGGAGACGTGATAGGCTACGTAAAGATTTACGTAGCCTATCATGGCTAGGTTTAAAAAAAAAGAAAAAAAGACGTGATAGCCTACGTAAATCTTTACGTAACCTATCATGGTTGGGGGTGGGTTAAAAAAAAAAGCGTACGAAAATGGTGGCGGCTATGGCCGCCGCCATTTGCGTTCCTTCTTTTTGGCCGTCTTTATCTACATAAATATTTACGTAGACTATGACGGTGAAAATCAAGGGGAACGTAAATAGCGTGGCGGGTGCTATTAGCGTCCCTTTTTCATTCACCATTTTAGCCTACGGAAATCTTTACGTACGCTAAAACGGGGAATCAAAAGGGGACGCAAATGGTGCCCGCTACGCTATTTGCGTTCCCCTTGATTTTCGCCGTCATAGTCTACGTAAGGGACTATACGTAAGGGACATAGTTTACGTAGATTAAGACGGTAAAAAGAAGGAACGCAAATGGCGGCGGCCGTAGCCGCCGCCATTTGCATACGCGTTTTTTTTTTTTTTTTACCCAGAGCCCTCTGCGGCCAGAAATCCAGCTGCGGACGGCTCTGGCCTGGCTGGGCCAGGCCTGGCCAGCTGCTCCGCGGAGCTGCCACGGAGCACAGCCGGCCGTTCGAGGATTCCGGGGGGGGAGGAATGGAGCGCCTCCCCCCCCTGCCAGGATTCCGGGGGGAGGGACAGAATGCTTCCCCCCCACCATCAACATAATCCGCGAAAGGTAAGTCTCTTTCGTATATCCCTAATACGTAAGTATTTACGTAGCCTATCACGGCTATATGGAAGAAGCGAATGGCGGCCGCAGGTAGGTGCTCCGTTCCGGGCTCATTTCGCAGGGTGGGGGGCCGGGGGGCTTCGTTCTGCCACAGATCTCAGGGGGCCGAATGCACTGGCATTCGGCCTCACTGAGATCCATGGTGGAATTCTCCGACATCCTTATTCACAACAGATACAGAGTGGTGAACCAGTTTTCTGTTGGTGACCACTAATCCCTCAATGCTAATATGTTGGGGGCTGCATGCCAGAGGTGGATGGAGCTCATTCATTCATTCATTCATTTCATTTATATCCCCCCTTTCTTCCATTGTGGAACTCAAGGTGGCCAGGTGGTCTCTCCTACAAGTACTGACCAGATCCGGACCTGCTTAGCTTCAGCAAGGTACCTATCTCATGTGCCTTCAGACCATGCCTGGCTTAAGCCAGTGGTAGGCAGAGCCAGAGTGGAAAGTGGAAAAGGGAGCCACCCCTTCTCTCTCTCTCTCTCTCTCTCTCTCTCACACACACACACACACACACACACTTTCCCTTTCTGTCACCCCTTTTCACACAGTGCATAAGTTACACTATGGAATTCGCTATAACAAGACATAGTGATGGCCACCAATTTGGATGGCTTTAAAACAGGGTTAGACAAATTCATTGAGGAGAAGGCTATTACTGGTTACTAGTCTGATGGCTATATGCTACCTCCAGTATCAGAGGCACTATGCCTATGTACCCCAATTGCTGGGTAACATGGGCAGGAGGGTGCTGTGGCACTCACGTCCTGCTTGTGGGTTTCCCGTGAGCAGCTGGTTGGCCACTGTGTGAACAGAATGCTGGACTAGATGGACCCTTGGCCTGATCCAGCACAGCTCTTACATTCTTATGTTCTCTCCCCCAGTCTTCCTCTTCCTCCCTACTCAGTCACCTGACAGGAAAAGGACAGATCAGAGGTCTGAACTGATGGCTTGCAGAGAGCTTTTGTAATTAGCCCAAGGACCGCATAAAATTAGTGCAGTCCTTGGGCCACAGGTTGCTCGCTGCTGCAATGGATTTGGGGTGGGGTTCCTCTCCCTCGCAAATGGGCTGAAGATTTTAAGACGAGAAACCCACTGTGGGAGGTGTCACTCTTTGCTCTGCTTTACAGAGGAGAGTCTTCAGTTTTGGAGAGTTGTCAGAGGACAGTCCTCTATTTGCAGGTGTCCTCTGTTTGAAGAAATGTCCCGTCCAAATCTTATGTAAATGAAAAGAACCATAAGGAGGGAGAGCAGCTTACAGGTCAACTCTTAGTACCTGGACAGAAGACTGAGCAGGCTACAGGTCACCTGGTCAGTCTTCTCCACTATGGTGAGATGCGTTGTATTTCTATTTAAATTATAGTCGCTACTACTTCTAAATTTGCAACACACACATATTGGACTCAGTGGACGATGGTGGCCCCAATGTCAGTGGGGCTGTGGGTCTACTCCAAGTTTCCATCAGAACCAGTCAGAACTCTAAAGGAGCTATCCAACCTTGGATAGCTCCTTTAGAGTTCTGACTGGTTCTGACTGAAACCCAGAGTAGATTCACCAGCCCACTGACATCAGAGCCACCAGCCTCCACTGATTGGACTCAGAACAGCAGTTCCCCCCTGGAGGGGTGGGTGGGACCCATTAGGATAGCTCACCCTTGGAGACTTATGGAACCTGATGGGTTTCTGAATGCTCTGGGACATTTTCCAGTGGATAAAGCTGGTGATTCTCTTGAGGCCCTTGTTTTTCTGTGGAATGGCGAGATACAAAGGGCCATTGACATGATTGCTCTTGAGGGACCTCTCCGGCACTTCAGAACCCACTCTGCTCCATGGTTCTCTGCAGAGTTACGGGCAACGAAGCAGGCTGGATGATGGCTAGAGCACAGGTGGCAGATGCTTTGCTGCAAGGCCAGTTGAATTCTGCTTAGAGCACAGAATCGTGCCTACTTTGTGGCGGTGTGGGCTGTGGAAAAGCCTTCTTTCGCAATCTCGAGTGGCCACCCAGCAGAGCTCTTCAGAGTGGTTCTGAGGTTGCTAAGCCCTGAGGCAGCTCCTGAAGAGCCTTCAGAGGCCCACTGTGAGGCTTTTTGTAGTGAGATATACTGAACTTTTATTTAAATTACAGCTATTCTTTCTAAATTTGCACCTGTACATATACATTTCCATATACAAACATTATGCAGATTGGGGTCCTCTTTTGCCCTCTTTTCAGTGATGCATCTCCTCTTTTTTGGCGATGCATAAGTGGCCAGCCCCACTCTTCAAATCCATGTTCATAACAAGTTATCTTACTTAAAATCAGTTCCATTTTTTAAAAGGGTAGTGTAAAGCTTATAATGGTGTTTTGTTTGTTTGTTTGTTTGTTTGTTTCTAAATGGAACTACATTACATTATAAGCAAATGCACGTATCCAAGCCCCAACCATTTTTTCTCTTAAGTCAAAGCAGCATCAGGAGGGGGCAATTTGAAGCAGAGAAGCAGCGGGAGGACACTGTTAACCCTTCCCCAGCCTGCCCATTTCCCACTAGCTGCTTTCCCCCCTTTAAAGTGCTACACATGTAGCTGAGGACATGTCTTCAATGCATGTAGATGTGAGTAGAAAGCAGCTGGGGAAAGGAGTCGTAATGGAAACCCAGCCGGTGGGAGAAGGGCTAAGCATCTTTTCCCATGGTTGTTTCTCTATTGCAAATTATGGAGCTTTGGGGGGACTCCAAAGTTCTTTTGCCTGGGAAGAGCAGGGATGTGTAGCTCCATTGGAAAACATATGCTTTGCATGCAACAGGTCCAGCTTTAATCCCTGGTATTGCCAAATTTGAACCTACCCATATACTACATTCTTCATTTGAGGCCCTCCTCAACTCCAAGGGAGGCTTGGAAGATGGCAACAAGGGAGAGGGCCTTCACGGTGGTGGCACTCCGCTGATGGAACACCCTCCCCAGTGAGGCTTGCCTGCCACCAACACTGTCATATTTTCAGCACCAGGTTAAGACTTTATGCCCAGGCATATGCCAGACAGCATATTATAAGGTTTTTAATGGGTCCTAGGATTTCTGTTGATTGTTTAAGAACAGAAGAAGAAGAACTGAAGAGGGAAAGAGCACCCTGAAAGATGGTGAAGAAGGGAGAGACAAGCTCTAGTGCTTGAGAAAACAGTATTTACTGCACTCAGTGCATTTCAGAATGCTTCCTTCCACAGGAGCTTATACAAGCCATTTGAGCTCTTGCTCGAAATACACAAATATTCTTACTTCTAGATACTGGCAAATGCTATAGTTGAAGTGTATTGCTGTCTCCACTATACTTCTTGCCAGTATCCAGAAGTAACAACATTTGTATATTTAGAACAAGAGATCAAACGGCTTGTATAACCTCCTGAAGAAGGGAGCATTCCGAAGCACGTTGAGCGCAATAAATTCTGTTTTCTCGAGCATCGGAGCTTGTCTCTTCCTTCTTCACCACAATTGTTTAAAGACACAGTCCTATCCAGATGCCCATTAGCCTCTGAACTCAGAGGCTGATGCTGTGCAGAGCAGGAGGGGCACGGAGGCATTTTTGCTAGATGGGTGTTTTTGTCCATCTAGCTAGGGCTCTGCAGAAGGGAAGGAGGCTGGGGAGGGCTGGGGATAGCTAATATCCCCACTTCCTTGGTGTCCTCCCCTGTGTGCCCACAGAACCACTTCACCCACAGAACCGTTTGCAAGCTCATAGAGGCAGCTGGCACAGATCTCTCCATGCTGGCTACAAGGCAGAGTGGGGAGGAAGCTCCAGTTCCCAGCTCCAAGGTTGTAGCACTGTCTCTGACCTCAGCTCTGGGAATCCGCACTATTCTATAGGCCTCAGATGCTATTTAGGATTGCTCTCTAAAATGGTTATACTTTTGTACTTTGGTTTTATGTTATTGTGCTGTATTTTTAGAGTTTTCTTAAACCTCCCAGAAAGCTGTGGCTATTGAGCAGCGTAGAAATGAGATAAATGAAATGAATATACTCATGTCTGAAATCTTGGCCAGCTGCTGCCCTCCAGTGTAGACAACATTGCACTAGATAGACTGATGATCAGATACAGTCAGTGGTGGCTGAGGACTCCAGTTCTGGAGGGGCTGTAAGTCCACTCAGGGTTTTAGTTACCACCAGCCAAAACTCTGATGGTGCTATCCAAGGTGCTGAACCCATTTTGAGGATGGGGTTCAGCACCTTGAATAGTACCTTTCAGCACCTTGGATAGCACCATTAGAGTTTTGGCTGGTGTTAACTAAAATCCTGACTGGAGTCACAGCCTCTCAGGAATTGGAGTCACCAATCACCACTGGACACAGTATAAGGCAGCTTCCTATGTTCCTAAGAGATGTGGCAATCAGAGCTTTGTACCCACATTTGTGCCTAACATGTAGTTCTTTCCCCTATGTAATCCATGCAAAGGAAGAATTCCATTGGCACAGACGAAACCCGGCACAGTTAAACCAAGCACCGTTCATTGCATTAACTCTTTTTTGTACAAAAAAGTTAGAAGAGCTCTCTCTCTCTCTCGCTCTCTCTCTCTCTCACACACACACACACACACAAACATAGCAAGGTTCTATATCAACATGGAAGAATGTAATATAGTCGATGACAGGCACTGTGGAACATGAAGGATCCCCTTCATGGATCACTGCCTTGTTGTGGCGAAGGGGCTTGCATAACTCAGTGAAGCCATAAGCTATGCCATGCAGGGCCACCCAAGACGGACAGGTCATGGCAGAGAGTTCTGACAAAATGTGGTCCACTGGAGAAGGAAATGGCAACCCACTCCAGTATTCTTGCCAAGAAAACCCCATGGAACGTATCACAAGGCTAAAAGAGATGTCGCCGGAAGATGAGACCCTCAGGTCGGAAGGTGTCCAATATGCTACTGGGGAAGAGCAGAGGGTATTTCCAAGTAGCGCTAGAAAGAGTGAAGCGGCTGGGCCAAACCCGAAAGGACACTCAGCTGTGGATGGGTCTGGTGGTGAAAAGAAAATCCGATGCTGCAAAGAACAATATTGTTTAGGAACCTGGAATGTCAGATCAATGAATCAAGGTAAGCTGGAGGTGGTCAAACATGAGATGGCAAGATTGAACATCGACATCTTGGGAATCAGCGAACTAAAATGGACAGGCATGGGCGAATTTAATTCAGGTGACCATCATATCTACTATTGTGGGCAAGAATCCCTTAGAAGAAATGGAGTAGCACTCATAGTCAACAAAAGGGTGGGAAAAGCAGTAATGGGGTACAATCTTAAAAATGATAGAATGATCTCAGTACGAATCCAAGGCAAACCATTCAACATCACAGTAATTCAAGTCTATGCCCCAACCACTGAGGCCGAAGAAGCTGAGGTTGATTGGTTCTATGAAGACCTACAACACCTTCTAGAACTAACACCAAAAAAAGATGTCCTCTTCATCATAGGGGATTGGAATGCTAAAGTAGGAAGTCAAGAAATCACCGGGATAACAGGCAGGCATGGCCTTGGTGTACAAAATGAAGCAGGACAAAAGCTAATAGAGTTTTGCCAAGAGAACATGCTGATCATAGCAAACACTCTTTTCCAACAGCACAAGAGGCGACTCTACACATGGACATCACCAGATGGTCAATATCGAAATCAGATTGATTATGTCCTTTGCAGCCAAAGATGGAGAAGCTCCATACAGTCAGTAAAAACAAGACCTGGAGCTGACTGTGGCTCAGATCATGAGCTGCTTCTTGCAAAATTTCGGCTTAAATTGAAGAACGTCGGGAAAACCACTAAACCGTTCAGGTATGACCTAAATCATATCCCTGATGAATATATAGTGGAGGTGAGGAATAGATTGAAGGGATTAGACCTGATAGACAGAGTGCCTGAGGAACTATGGACGGAGGTCCGTAACATTGTTCAGGAGGCAGCAACAAAATCCATCCCAAAGAAAAAGAAATGCAAGAAAGCAAAGTGGCTGTCTGATGAGGCTTTACAAGTAGCTGAGGAAAGAAGGGAAGCGAAAAGCAAGGGAGAATGGGGAAGATATACCCAACTGAATGCAGAGTTCCAGAGAATAGCAAGGAGAGACAAGAAGGCCTTCTTAAGTGAACAATGCAAAGAAATCGAGGAAAACAACAGAATGGGAAAGACTAGAGATCTCTTCAAGAAAATTGGAGATCTCAAGGGAACGTTTTGTGCAAAGACGGGCATGATAAAGGACAAAGAAGGCAGGGACCTAACAGAAGCAGATGAGATTAAGAAGAGGTGGCAAGAATACACAGAAGCACTATACACGAAAGATCTGAATGTCCCTGATAGCCATGATAGTGCGGTCACTGAACTTGAGCTGGACATCCTAGAGAGTGAAGTCAAGTGGGCCTTAGGAAGCATTAGTAACAATAAAGCTAGCGGAGATGACAGTATTCCAGCCGAGCTATTTAAAATCCTAAAAGATGATGCTGTTAAAGTGCTGCATTCAATATGCCAACAAATCTGGAACACTCAACAGTGGCCACAAGACTGGAAAAGGTCAGTTTACATTCCAATTCCAAAGAAGGGCAACGCCAAAGAGTGTTCAAACTACCGCACCATTGCGCTCATTTCACATGCCAGCAAGGTGATGCTCAAAATCCTACAAGCTAGGCTTCAGCAGTATGCGAACCGAGAACTACCGGAAGTACAAGCTGGGTTTCGAAGAGGCAGAGGAACTAGAGATCAAATCGCCAACATTCGCTGCATCATGGAGAAAGCAAGAGAATTCCAGAAAAACGTCTATTTCTGCTTCATTGACTACGCTAAAGCCTTTGATTGTGTGGATCACAACAAACTGTGGCAAATTCTTAAAGTGATGGGAGTACCAGACCACCTTACCTGTCTCCTGAGAAACCTGTACGAGGGTCAAGAAGCAACAGTAAGAACCAGACATGGAACAACCGATTGGTTCCAAATTGGGAAAGGAGTACGACAAGGCTGCATATTGTCACCCTGCTTATTTAACTTATATGCAGAGTACATCATGAGAAATGCCGGGTTGGATGAATCAGAGGTCGGAATTAAGATTGCTGGGAGAATTATCAACAACCTCCGATATGCAGACGATACCACCCTAATGGCAGAAAGCGAAGAGGATCTAAAGAGCCTCTTGTTGAGGGTGAAAGAGGAGAGTGCAAAAGCTGGTTTGAAACTCAACATTAAAAAAACTAAGATCATGGCATCTGGCCCCATCACTTCCTGGCATATAGAAGGGGAAGAAATGGAAGCAGTGACAGATTTTACTTTCTTGGGCTCCAAGATCACCGCAGACGGTGACTGTAGCCATGAAATTAAAAGACGCTTGCTCCTTGGGAGGAAAGCTATGGCCAACCTAGACAGCATAGTAAGAAGCAGAGACATCACTTTGCCGACAAAGGTCCATCTAATCAAAGCTATGGTTTTCCCAGTAGTAATGTATGGCTGTGAGAGCTGGACTATAAGGAAGGCTGAGCGCCGAAGAATTGATGCTTTCGAACTGTGGTGCTGGAGAAAACTCTTACGAGTCCCCTGGACTGCAAGGAGGTCAAATCAGTCCATCCTAAAGGAAATCAACCCTGAGTGCTCATTGGAAGGACAGATAATGAAGCTGAAGCTCCAATATTTTGGCCACCTAATGCGAAGAGAAAACTCCCTGGAAAAGACCCTGATGCTGGGAAAGACTGAAGGCAAAAGGAGAAGGGGACGGCAGAGGATGAGATGGCTAGATAGCATCACCAATGCAATGAATATGAACTTGAGCACGCTCCGGGAGAGAGCGCAGGACAGGAAGGCCTGGCGTGCTATGGTCCATGGGGTCACGAAGAGTCGGACATGACTGAACGACTGAACAACAACAACTGTGGAACTGTATTGTTCCATGTGTGATATGGCTGTATTACTGCATGTATAAGGGACACTTTTCAATCAGTCTTTTTTCCTGCCCTTCATAATCAGCCTGCCACAGGAGCCTGAACAATGAAACCAGCAGGAATGCTTTTAAAATATATCTCTATGGCTAAATTGGTTCCCACTTCCAGAAAAGGCGTGACAGACACCTTGCATTTACAAATGTTTAGAAAGGCAGCTTTTGGCTGTGGAGCAACATTTTTAAGGATACTAATTTTCACAGCTCATGCTTGCCCAATGAGCAATGTTGTTACACAATGCTGGGCCATTCTTTTAGAAGCACTGCTCTTTGGGGCTTCCATGGCTGTCAAAAACTGACCCAGCATTTCTCCCCCCCCCCCAAAAAAATATTGCTTTTAACACAGAGCAGCAAGCATCTCCAAGAAGACGAACACATGCATCCGTGTTGCTTCTTTGGCCAATATTCTGTATTCCTTTATTCTTCTTCCCACCTCCCTTCCCATTCTAAAAGCAGAAACACCAAAGAGCCAGGGCAGAAAGACAGCTGAACTCAAGGAAAAAGGCCTCACACAAAACTCTCCACCTTACCCACATAAGGCAAAATTGGGAGGGGGTTGAACTTTCTTTGGGGTCAAACTTCTCCAACAGTTTCCAACAAAGGGCTCACCATTAGAGGCAGCACCCTAACCTCTTCTTGATTCCCAAGGGTTATGGGGGTGGGGGGGATCAGCACTCCAAGGATCAGCAACAGCAAAATTGATCAAGCATGAACATTAGATATCAGATCAGTCTTCAGGGTTAGAGCTAAAATGAATTGTGGGTAGGAAATCTCCAACAATGTGTCTCTCTTCAGTTCACAGGTAAGATTTCAGAAGTGTGTATATTTATTTATTACATTTCTATACCACCCTACTGCCAAAGCACTCTGGGTGGTTCACAACTCTCTCTCTCTCCCCCCTCCCCATATATATATATATATATATATATATATATATATAGGTGTGTGTGTGTGTGTGTCTGTCTGTCTGTCTCTCTCTCTCTCTCTCTCTATATATATATATATATATATATCAGCACAGCTACTGATGAGGATGAAAGCTGAAACATTTAGCTTAAAATACATTTTTAATACTCTGTTTTTAGTCGTTCTATCTTTCTTACATATTTTAATCTAATACTGACTGCATCCATAGTGGATCCAGAGCCTTCTTGTTGCTTTGCTGTTCTACCACTTTACACCAGCCTCTCTCCCTCTCGCTCTATTTATATTTGTTTATTTTATATATATATATACCACCCATTAGCCAAAGCTCTCTGGATTAAAATTAAAATTTTAAAAATTAAAACCGCAAAGTGCAGCATAAAACATGAAAGCTTAAAACCACAATACAACTGTACAACCAGAATAAAACCTAGCAGCAATGCAGAAATTTAAAATACAGATTTAAAACACCAAAGCTAAAAGACTAGGAAGCTAAAATACTAAAATACTGGGAGAATTAAAAGGTCTTCACCTGGCACCAAAAGGAGTACAACGTATATCGTGTGTGTGTGTGTTTGCAACAGCAGATTTTGCATGCTATGTAGAAACATAGCAAGCGCCTTTATTTGGACCAGGGTCGCACATGCGGGGTGGTTAATAAGCTTGGCATGCATGGGAGTGGTAAATAAAGCACCAGGGATTATTAATAATCCACGCGCATGTGAATTGGCCCACTGGTTCATACCACTGGTCCATTTGGCTCAATATTGTCTCTACTGACTGTTAGCAGCTTCCCAGGATTTCAGATCGGAGTCATTCCCTCCCCTACCTGGAGATGCTGGGGACTGATCCTGAGACCTTTGGCCTGCAAAGCATGTGCACTACCACTGAGCTATGGTCCTTCACCCATATTTGACCAAGGGGGAGGTCTCTTAACTGCCTTTCTAAAGCATTCACATAGCAGATCAGAACAGAGCCTTCAGTGTATTGGCTCCTTCTCTGTGGAACTCCCCGCCTGCTGATGTCAGGCAGGCACAGATGTTGTTCTGTTTTTGAGTGCCTATTGAAAAAAAATTGTATTTAAACAAGGCTTGCTGGACTGACCAGCCATGGTTTTATTGGCATAATTTGATTTTAAATATTCTAATTCTGTATTTTAATTTTTTTTTTCTTCTTTTTATTGTTCACCACTCAGGAAACTTACTAGATACAGAGTGGTATATAAATCCTGTAAATAAATAAAAATACATAAAATAAATCAATAAATAGGGAATTACTTAGGACGTTCAATATGAGAAGAACATAAAGCTATGATCTCCTTCCCATGTTATTCAGGTATGGTTGGCATGCTTGCATATTATATATTTGTTCCACAAAATCTTGTACACAAAGACAACTGTTTTCCTTGAGGTTTTTTTAAAAATCTAATTCAGATTTATCATTGCAAATTATTTTTCTTTAAGCATATCCTGGATATGAGATAATACTGAAGTTCTATTACAATTTTGTAACAGTGACACACATGAAATAACTCACCATTTCACAGATCTGAACTGGGCCTTGACATGTTATGAACAAAATCGTTTAGTTTAGAAGCCTACAGACTGAAACAAGATATTCCGATACATTCTGGCGCCAGAGGCAAAACAAAATCCAACTGGCACCATCATAGTGCTAAAATATATATAAACTAAATAATTGATCACTGGCTGCCCTTTAATGGTGCTCCAGAACCTGCTACCTGAGGCAGGCTGTGTGTCACCGTGCCTAATGGTCATGCTGGCCTTGGATTAAAGGTTGCAGCCCTAAGGGGAATAAATAAACTGTTTGAACACTTGCAAGCTGTGTCAAGACTTCAGTGTTTAATGAGGAGCAGAGCTGAGCCTTACCAATATTAGGTTTGCAATAAAGCATGGGACCTTTCTTGGGAATAATATGTTACAGGAAAGGGCCCTAGCTTAGTGGCACCACACCATCTTTGCATGCAGAAGTTTCCCGGTCCAAACTTGGGCATGTCCAGTTAAAGCCATCAGGGATCAGGTGCTGGGAAAGGGCTGGAGAACGGTGGTAGAACTCATGTTTTGTATGCAAACGGTGGTCCCGGGCTCAGTCCCTGGAATTTCCCAGTAGGGCTGGAAAAGACTCCTGTCTGCAACCAGCAGAACTGCCTGCTGGGCAAATGCAGTGGAGGCTGGTGGCTGCAGCATCAGCGGGCTGTGTATCTGCTCTGATTTTCAATCAGAACCATTCAGAACTCCAAAGGAGCTATCCAAGGTGCTGAACCCAATCCCCAGAATAGGCCCAGCACTTTGGAAAGCTCCTTTAGCATTCTGGCCAGTTCTGACTGAAACCCAGGGCTGACTCACAGCCCCACTGACATCGAGGCACCAGCCTCCACTAGTCAAGTGTGATGATGAGAGAGAGAGCTGAGCTAGCTGGATTAATGGTCTGACTTGGTCTAAGGCCCCTTCCCATGTTCCGCATACATGGCTGCCCCTTGATGTGGTAGCGGCGGCTAGTTCCATTGATTTAAAAGAGGATGGGAGCAAAAGTCATGGAGGATTGTGACTCACAGCCTGTCCCTGGCTGTGAGTCACAATGTCTGAGTGACCCCTCCATCTTCACAGTTTCTACACCCCACTGCATGCCAGTTATTATGATTATTTATTTCATTTCTATACCACCCAATAGCCGAAGCTCTCTGGGCAGTTCACAAGAAACACGTCACAACGCATGATAATAAAAGCATAATATAAACATCTCTAATGTACAAAATTTCAAACAATTGAAACAGATTTTACTTTCTTGGGCTCCAAGATCACCGCAGACGGTGACTGTAGCCATGAAATTAAAAGACGCTTGCTCCTTGGGAGGAAAGCTATGGCCAACCTAGACAGCATAGTGAGAAGCAGAGACATCACTTTGCCGACAAAGGTCCGTCTAATCAAAGCTATGGTTTTCCCAGTAGTAACGTATGGCTGTGAGAGCTGGACTATAAGGAAGGCTGAGCGCCGAAGAATTGATGCTTTCGAACTGTGGTGCTGGAGAAGACTCTTACGAGTCCCCTGGACTGCAAGGAGGTCAAATCAGTCCATCCTAAAGGAAATCAACCCTGAGTGCTCATTGGAAGGACAGATAATGAAGCTGAAGCTCCAATATTTTGGCCACCTAATGCGAAGAGAAAACTCCCTGGAAAAGACCCTGATGCTGGGAAAGACTGAAGGCAAAAGGAGAAGGGGACGGCAGAGGATGAGATGGCTAGATAGCATCACGGATGCAATGAATATGAACTTGGGCATGCTCCGGGAGAGAGCGCAGGACAGGAAGGCCTGGCGTGCTATGGTCTATGGGGTCACGAAGAGTCGGACACGACTGAACGACTGAACAACAACAACAAAATATTTACAATAAGACACTGGACCTCATAGAAACAACTGACATAAATGACCCATCAAATTTAGGAGTAGAGGACAATAGAGTAGAGCCTGGCTAAAGTTTAAAAAGCTTTAAACCAGTAAATAAAATAAAATAAAATAAACTCCTGCAGTACAGAATCTGAGTTTCCTGCTTATAACAGAAATAGTATGGGAAAGAGAATCTCAAAACACTAGCTTACACACATCACAAGAACAAAACTCAGCACATATTGGTCTGGCCCCACAAACAAGGAATAGGATACATATAAAGTTTAGACTTCAACTCCTCCAAAATTATTATTATTATTACTACTACTATTATTATTATTAAGCAAAAAGTATCACTAATTCTGCTCTGAGACAGCCCTATTAATAAAAGACGAGGAAAATTGTCAGGTCCTGATGCACATTTTACATAATTTATGGTAGGCAGAACAGCACACAATGTGCCTTTTAATCATAAATTACTGTTTTAAGATAATTAATCAGGCTCTTTACGTCTTAGGAGAGAAGATGACTCATTTATGAGAAATTGGGCTGCGGCCGGTGGCACATGAAAAGGGGAGGAGCCAGACATGCTAATAAGCAGGGGGAGTGTAAGTCATGCTAGCAGAAAGTAGCAGATTAGCCATTTATTTTTAAAGGATCTTCTTGTGACATGTGTTCTTCTTGGGCAAGAATTCCAGCGGCTCTCTCTCCCTGCCACCTCAGATTCAAAGCTTGTTGCATAGCAGGGCTGGGAAGAACCTTTCTGCCTGAACTACTGTCAGTTAGCATAGAGTGGGATAAATGGACCAAAGTCTCACTCAGGGATTTAGGAAGCCGCTTCCCTTCCTTCCAAGCCCAAAAATCTATCCGTCTGCCCATCCATCCATCCATCCATCCATCTATCCATCTAGTTCAAGACTGATTGGCAAGGGCTGTTTGGGGTGTCAGACAGGTCTGTTTCCTAACCTTACCTGGAGATGCCAGGAACTGAACCTAGGACCTTCTACATGCAATGCATGCACTCTGCTCGTGAGCTATGGAGCCACCCTTATAAGGCATGCTAGGAACGATCCGTTCTGGGGTGTTGAACCTCAGGTCTGTGGGCCAAATTTCCTTGCCCAATTGAATATAGCAATATATTGCTACAACCTCAAGGTGCTATGTTTTGAGAGATACTGACAAATAGATTTAATCCTGCTTTGACCCCATTAACATTCCCTTGAGATATCTATACCCTGAGCCAGCTAGGTGAGCATACACATAGAGAAGGAGGCTTCTGGGCATGCATCCCTAGCAAGATGAAGGACAGTGCTCACAATGGTGCAGCGCGTATGGTTCTGCTCCTTGATCCAGCTGCCAGGACTGTGTTGAGTGCCGACCAGCCCATCGGGAGAGGGAGACCTGCTCTGTCCTCCTCCCAAAGTGCTGATTGGCATGGTCACTAATTATCTGATCAGGCAGAGCTGGCCGATCAGTGTTGCCTGGAGCAGAATACCAGACGCTCCCCACCCCGCGTGCTTGGGCCAACACAGCAGTCTTGCTGCACCGTTCAGACACTGATTCCTTCCTTCATCTATCCCCCTAAATGCCACCAGCTGAAGCCACCTGCTTCACCTTGTTGCATGGTACAGCCAGACCTGTGAGCAGGGCTCCCTCTCCCCAAAAGCTGACCGGCATTATTACTGATCATCCGGCCAGGGCAGCTACACACATGCAACCCCAGTTGTAGCATATGCGAATAGCTGCATCAGGGTACATGTCCTGAATGCAAGGAAGGAAGCAAAACATAGTCTAACAGAATGGAAGAGCCATATTCAGGAATGGTATGAGGGATAAAGAGAATCTAATACTATCATTGAACCTTGAGGCCCAAATGACACATTACACACAGATGCATATAATGGCAGTGCATTTAGATCTGATAAAGCTACTTCCTGTCATGCTTCCTCTGGAAGGATGCTCCTCCTCCAAGGAGCTAGAACTCTCAGAGACAGACAATGCCACAGAGTCACCCCTGTCAGGAGACCTGGGGGAGCCTGAGGGGAGAGGACCACTGATCCATCCTTGCAGGAGGAGGGGAGTTTTGCCTCTAAGGCAGAAGCTGAGTGACCACCCAGTCACTGAGAGTGTTGTGGCCTCAAGAGGAAGGCCAGTAGGGCTCCTTTAAGAAGAAGGGCTTGACTACAAAGGAGGACTCTCAAGAGTAAGGGATTCCTCAGGAGCAAGGCCTGTAATGAACTGCAGCAGAGCCCTGGGTGGGGCTCAGGAGGCTCTGCAGTATCCATCTAGCCACTGCTGGAAACAATGTTGTAACTTCAGCTTCCTGTTACCCTGACCTTGACTTGTGTTTGGGCCTCTTTGCTACTGACCTCTGGACTCCTGCCTGTTGCTGCTTTTGGACTGTGTTTCTAGTTGACTAATCTCCCATGTGTTTGCCCTTGGTTGCACCTCAGACCTCTCTCTGGAAAATCCCAACTTGCCTGGAAAAACTGTGCTTGATTGTTTGCGTGCTAAATTGACTTGCCTATTGTATGCATCCCTGTATTTGTATAGCAAAGAGCTGGAAGCTGGGGGGGAGGAAGCAAGCTTTTTCCCTGCCTGCTATCCTTTCCCCCACTTAAATGTGAAGAAATATATATTTAAAACGGTATGAGGGGAAGCTGCTTGGCGGGGGTGGCAGCATCTGGGGCAAGGAAACAACAAGTAAAGAAAATGTTGGGTGACACTCCTCAGCACTGCTTCTCCATTCTCAATTTGCCCCACCAGAAATGGCTTTTCCCTGATACAAATTGGCGATCACTCTCCCATTTCACACATTTCTTGAGCAATGTGCAGTTTGGGGTTGACAGCCATTGGAGGGAAGTTTCTGGAGAAGGAAACTAGGCAAATGATGAAAAAATCAAAGAAAAGCCAAGCTGACACAAGGTGCCTCTGGGGAAAACCCCTTCTTGGGCAAGATTTCGTTTATCAGGTAGATAATGACCCCATACCTTCTTGCCAGCACTCAGAGTACATTTGCCCAAATAAAGGCCTAAGAAGAGCCTGGGGAACTAATTAGGATGAAGCAGCTCCTGAGATGTCCAGACTGGAATCCAACTGAAAGGACAATATACATAACTGATCCAACAGAAGCAGTTCCAGTCTTTTGAGGGTCTTTTGTGAGTCATGGCATGCAGGAAAACCTGATGTATTGAGAAAGCATCAAGTCTGAAATTTGGAAGACTGTTTCTCATCCCATTTGCTTATGGTTGCAAGCTCCTGGACTGACAGGGGCTCTTGCACCTTTAAACAGCTTCATGGAAGGGAGAAATGGATGGGTAGGAAGATAGGAAGCTCCTTTATATACCAACTCAGACCACTGGTGCATCCAGGTCAATATTGTCTATAACAGCCTTCTGTAACCTGTTGCCCTCTAGAGGTTTTGGACTTCAACTCCTATCTGCCCCTGCCAGCATGGTCAGTGGCCATGAATCTTGGGAGTTGTAGTCCAAAACATCTGGAGGGCACCAGGATGGGGAAGGCTCATCTACACTGACTGGCAGCAGCTGTCCAGGTTTCAGGCAAGAGACTCTTCCAGTCCTACTTGGAGGGCGCTACTGCGCTCATGTCCCATTTGTGGTTTCCCAGAGGCATCTGGTTGTCCACAGTTAGAACTGAATGTTGCAATAGGCCTTTGGACTGATCCAGCAGGGCTCTTATGCTCTCATGAGATGCTGTGGTTTGGAACTGTGACCTTTAGCATGCACTTTACCACCAAGCTATGGCCCTTCCCAGGAAATTCAGCAATTACTACTTTTCCTGTTGGTTCTGAAGCTATTGATGCTGCTACAGCAACTACTCTTCACTTGGTGAAAGAACAAGAGTGTCCTTCAGACCATGAGTTGAAGACAACAGGGCTGGTGTCAAATGTAGGCATAGGCAGACACCTGCTGAGGACCCACACTCAAGCCATGGCCCACTGACAAGAACCCCTGGAGTTGCTCCTCTTCTTCACCATTGCAACCTACTTGTTCACCTGCCTCTCACCTTGGCTCAGACAAGAAGGAGCAATAGATGCCACTGCCTCTACTTGCTCCCTGGCTCTCTGCCTGTCAAGCATGTAAGTGGTACCAATGATGAGAAAGAGGATGAGGAGCAAGAACAGCAGGTGACAATGGCAGTGAGAAGGTAGACGCACTGAGAGAGGGGGCTCACTGAGGGTGTCTTGCCCAGGGGCCCTCAAACACCTGAAGCCAACCATGGAAGCCTTTATTATGGACCTAACAGAAGTGGCCTGCTATGGGGCAAGATATATCCAGCAATCCACATCCTGATGCTTGCACAGGTCAGTGTCTGAAATGAAGGGTTTTCAACCATCCCAAGATTTCCCAGATGTTCAGGCCCAGCATATGGGGCAGGGTCAACTTGGAACACACACACACACACACACACTTCAAAGTGGTTTGGAAACACTTTGACCACAAATTATAGTAATTATTTCTAAATTTGCATCTATGCATTTATATTAGCATGTGCTCATTTTAAGCAAATCGGTGTCCTCCTTTGTCCTCTTTTTGGGCGATTCATAAGTGACCATCCTACAGCCCCATGAAGGGACCACCACTCCCTGTGTGCTTTCCTTCCACCCTCAAGCCTTCTTCCATCACCTCTGCCCTATATGTGGGGGCTTTGTCCAGGTGGGTGCCGCTGGACACCCACATTTGCCATCAGATTCCCAGAAAACCAGCATCAAGCTGTGGTTTCAGAGCCTGGGTTTAAGTCAGGAAGCTTGGTTAGTCCTAACTGTAGCTAATGTCCTTGCTGAGGAAACAGTTAGCCAGGGGTAAGCCCGGTGTGTGTGTGTGTCTGTGGGAGACTTCCACCCCATTCCAGAAGGGAAGGGGAAATATGTGCTTAGTAATGGTTAAATAATTGTCATCATTCCATCTGCACTAATCCTTGGTGATTCAGGAACAAAATTGCTGTGATAAAAAAAAAATGCTCACATATATAAGCTCTAAATGTGAAAATGTGCATTCTGCATAGCAGGGAAATGTAAATTTCAAAGATGATAATATTTCTAAAGTTCTTGGAGTATGCTGCCATATCCTGCAGAAGCTCATTTGGCTCGCTGGCTCTCCTCTGATGAGTCCCTTGTTCACTTAACATAAAACCAGTGCACTTACTTTCCTCTGTCAAATGTTGGAGGAGATGCTATTATTCCTTCTCAGCCTGTACATTTGTAAATAAACAGATTTTTGCAAATGTGCCTTACATCTCCAGTGTTCTCTTCTCCAGAGGAGATGCTTACTGGCAAGCCTAGCCTGAACTGTTCTCTGTTCAGGGAAGCAGGAATGTGGAATAGGGCCATGTCATCTCCTCTGATGCACATAGAAGTCAAATGTCAGCTTTATACTCTTGGCCCCCAAATAGTAGGTGGCAGAGCTGTGCACTAATGCCGTCTCCAAATTATGCAGCCTATTTATGGGCGGAGAAACTGGGGGGGGGGGTCACCAAATTTCTCCTAGGGGAAGAGAAATTTTCCAGTAGTTTCTCACAGATATGGCTCATTTTTGACAGGGGCTGTAGTACAGGTTCTTTCATTTTCCTTTTTGGTTTATTGCACTGCTTCTGTAGGTGGCAACAGCATCAACTGTGGTGAGGCGTCCACTCTTCTGAGGCAGAATTTTGAATTTCTTTTGGTGGTGTTTTTGAGCTTGCCTAATCCCTGTGAGGTGGCCAAGGGTACTGTGTGTGCTTTCGCTCTCTCTCTATTACACATCTTTCCATTGCTCTGCAGCCTCCCAGGCCACTTGCATTTCCTGAACTAAAAAAAGCCCCATGGCTTTTTCATTGCCTCAGGACATCTTCCTCACCATGGCTTTAATTGAAATGCAGGAAGCTGAGGAGGCTACAGGCTGCCACAGAGATTACTGTACGATGACAGACGGGACACTCACACACACTCCTCAGCCACCTCGTAAGTAAAGTAAGCACAAGAACCCCTAACCTAGCCCATGAGAATTTCTCCAAAAATTTATCCTCCTCTGAATTTCCTTTCAAAAGCAATTTCTTTTCTATCAAGTTGAATGAGAATGGTCAAAAAAGATGTGGGAGAAATTTTCGGCAAAACACTAGTAGGTACACATGTTGAAGGGAATTCAAAGACAAAAAGATATCATCATCCTTTGCAGTTATGTGAGAAATGAATAATAACTAACAGAGCCGCCCCATAATCCTTAGACCTAGTGTCCCAGGGACCACAGAACTCTGCAGGAAAACCCCTTAAAGGCTGTAGACAGAGCTGCTGCAACCTCAGAAGGGTTTTCCCGATGTCAGAGCACTCATGTTGGCTCTGCCGAGCCACCCTATGACAGGGGTGAGGAACCTCAGACCTGGGAGCCAAATCCGGCCCTCTGGGGTTCCTGAGATGGCCACACATCCTTCCCCTGATCTCGCCCCCTTTCCTCCAATTAGCAATTGTTTGGTGGTCTCCTAGCTTTTCTGCAGTTTGTCTCCCAACCTAAAAGGTTGAAATGCCTCTCCAAAGGCTTGATTACAAGCAGGAAGAAGAGCTTTCAGCCAAAATAGGCTTGTCTTTTTTGTAATGTTGGCCCCACCCCTTTTTCCTTTGGCCCCTCCTGCTTTGCCTTCAGTCCTGCCCACCACTGGTCCCTCCAAGAGCTCCTTGGAAATTGGATTCAGCCCCTGGCCTGAAAGAGCTTCCCCACTCTGGCTGATGATGGGGTGGGATGGGCATGTCAGGGCTGTTCTGGTAGGTGGGGAGGGATTGGCTGACATCTGAAGGATCCTAAGCACTCCCAGCTGCTGAGCATGCCGCCCACCATCCCTGGAAGATGTGTGACCATGTCCCTCCCATTGCCCTCCTGGATCCTGGGAGCCCTGGCATTTGTCCAACCATGCCATGTGCCGATACTCGGCCTGCCTGTATGAAGTTCGAAATGCTAGTAGATGAGGCAGAACTGTTTTGGTGGCAGAATCCGCCTTTATGGAACACTCTTCCCAGGGCATTCTGGTCAGCTACCTAGTTACTTGTCTTCCACCAATGAGTGAAACCATGGACTACTCACTAAGGTTTTTAAGATGTACCCCTTGGTGCTGCTCTTAGGGATGTACGAAACCCCCCTTACCTGGCTCTGCCGGGTTCTGCTGGGGGGGGCGCTCGGTCCCTCCCCCCAGAATCCTCCCCCTGGAATCCTGGCCAGCCAGCTCTGCTCCGCGGGGATTCCGCAGAGCCGCTGGCCGGCTCTGCCAGTAGCCGGACATCCGGGCACTGGCTAGTAGGGACGCAAATGGCGGCGGCCGTAGCTGCCTCCGTTTGCGTCCCTGTATTCAGCCGTGATAGGCTACGTAAAGACTTACGTAGCCTATCACATCTGGGTTAAAAAAAAATGCTTATGCAAATGGCGGCAGCTGCGGCCGCCATCATTTGCGATCGCCTACTTTTGGTTGTCTTAGTCTACGTAAATATTTACGTAGACTAAGACGGCGAAACTAAGGGGGAACGCAAATAGCATAGCGGACGCTATTTCTCTCTCTTCTCTGATGTTCCCCTGAGTTTCTTGGTCTGCCCTCTCCGCTTCCCCCACATGCCAGGTGTTTTTTTTTGGGGGGGGGGGGTTACCAAGGTGGGTCACTTTTAAGATAAGTGAAGGAGGAGGATCATAGAAGAGTCGCCATTAGCAAAATTGAAGAAGGTGTAAGCACCAAGAGGCAGAAAGTAATTTAGGACATTACTCATAGGAAAGGAAAAATAAATAACCCAACAGGGAAGTTTGGTTGACTGCGAGCATTGCCTTCTCATAATGAGATCTGTGATTCAGCATAATAGTGTCCCAAGGGAATGGCAGAAGCGCACTTCTTCAGACGTGTACGAAGAGACTAAAGGAACAGTTAAAACATCAGCCAAAGAGAAGGATGCAGGCAAAGAAATGACCTTTGACCAGACTCAACCCTACCCCCTTGGCGTGATCCTCATTCAATCAAACAATCAATCAGTCAATCAATTTACAACCCACCTCTATACAAATACCCTAGGCCAGTGTCACCAACCTTTTTGGCGCCAGGGACCGGTCCAATTTTTCCACGGACGGGGGAGGGGGGGGTTCCGCTGGCGGACTTCCGACTGCTGGGACGCAAATGGCGTCTGCTGCACTGATGCCATTTGCATCCCTATTCTTTGCAGTAATCAGCTATGTAAAGATTTACATAGCCTATTACTTGTAGATATGCTGAAAATCCTACAAGCTAGGCTTCAGTAGTATATGAACCGAGAACTACCGGAAGTACAAGCTGCGTTTCGAAGAGGCAGAGGAACTAGAGATCGAATCGCCAACATTCGCTGCATCATGGAGAAAGCAAGAGAATTCCAGAAAAACATCTATTTCTGCTTCATTGACTACGCTAAAGCCTTTGATTGTGTGGATCACAACAAACTCTGGCAAATTCTTAAAGAGATGGGAGTACCAGACCACCTTACCTGTCTCCTGAGAAACCTGTACGAGGGTCAAGAAGCAACAGTAAGAACCGGACATGGAACAACCGATTGGTTCCAAATTGGGAAAGGAGTATGACAAGGCTGTATATTGTCTCCCTGCTTATTTAATTTATATGCAGAGTACATCATGAGAAACGCTGGGTTGGATGCATCACAGGTCAGAATTAAGATTGCTGGGAGAATTATCAACAACCTCGGATACGCTGACGATACCACCCTAATGGCAGAAAGCGAAGAGGATCTAAAGAGCCTCTTGTTGAGGGTGAAAGTGGAGAGTGCAAAAGCTGGTCTGAAACTCAACATGAAAAAAACTAAGATCATGGCATCTGGCCCCATGACTTCCTGGCATATAGAAGGGGAAGAACTGGAAGCAGTGACAGATTTTACTTTTTGGGCTCCAAGATCACCGCAGATGGTGACTGTAGCCATGAAATTAAAAGACGCTTGCTTAGGGATGTATGAAATTGGCCATACCTGGCTCCGCTGGGTTCTGCTGGGGGGGGAGGCGCTCTGTCCCTCCCCCTGGAATCCTGGCTGGCCAGCTCTGCTCCGCGGGGATTCCGCAGAGCCGCCAGCCGGCTCCGCCAGCAGCCGTAGATCCTGCCGCTGGCTAGTATGAATGCCAGCTGAATGCCAGTTTGGCCCAAAATAAAATCTCCCTCATCCATGATTTGATTGTGGATGAGGGGGCTGACCTGGCATGTATTACTGAGACTTGGGTGGGAGAACTGGGAGGGGTCACTCTCTCCCAGTTGTGCCCTCCTGGATACTCGGTGCAGCACCAACACCGACTTGAGGGTCGGGGAGTTGGGGTTGCCGTGGTCTATAGGAATTCAATCTCCCTCTCCAGGCTTCCTGCTCATTTGAGTGCAGATCTTGAGTGTTTGTACCTTGTGTTGGGTACCCGGGACAGATTAGGGATTCTGTTGGTGTACCGCCCACCCTGCTGCCCATCAGACTCTCTGCCTGAGCTGACGGAGGTGGTCTCGGACTTGGTGTTGAGGACCCCTAGTATGATGGTCCTGGGGGATCTCAACTTCCATGCCGAGGCCGCTGTATCCGGGGCGGCTCAGGACTTCATGGCCGCCATGACAACCATGGGGCTGTCCCAACATGTCATCGGCCCAACGCATATAAAAGGACACACGCTTGATCTGGTTTTCTCGACTGGGCAGGAGTATGGTGATCTGAAAGTGGAGGAATTAACATCTGTCCCTTTGTCATGGTCAGATCACTTCCTGCTGAGGTTTAGACTTCTGGCGGCCTTTCCCCTCTGCAAGGGTGGGGGACCTATTAAAATGGTCCACCCCCGGAGATTAATGGTTTCCGATGGATTCCAGAGGGTTCTGGGGGATTTTCCTGTGGTATGGCTGGTGCTCCTGTCGAAGCCCAGGTCACTCTGTGGAATGCAGAGATGACTCAGGCGGTTGACACGATCGCGCCCAAGCGCCCTCTCCCTCTGAGCAGAGCCCGGCCAGCTCCTTGGTATACACCTGAGCTGAAGGCAATGAAGCAAGAGGGGAGACGGCTAGAACGCAGGTGGAGGAAAACTCGTGCTGAGTCTGACCGAACACAGGTAAGAGCCCACTATCGAGCCTACTCTGTGGCGTTGAGGGTGGCAAAGAGGCAGTTCTTTTCCACCAGCATTGCATCTTCTCAGTGTTGTCCAGCGGAGCTTTTCCGAGTGGTTCACAGCTTGTTACATTCTGGGCCAGGGAGAGAGACGGTGGAACCCTCGGTAGCACGCTGTGACAAGTTTGCACGGCACTTTGAGGATAAAGTTGCTCAGATTCGTCATGAATTGGACACCACCATTAATGCAGTTCCATTGGTAGAGGCATTCAGAGCACCATCTGGTCCAGTTTTATTGGATGAGTTTCAGTTACTGAGGCCTGAGGATGCGGACAAGGTGCTTGGCCAAGTCCGATCAACCACTTGTGTGCTTGACCCTTGCCCTTCATGGCTTATTAAATCAAACAAGGAGGGGTTGTCCGGCTGGGTCCAGGAGGTTGTAAATTCCTCCTTGAGAGAGGAAGTGGTGCCTGCCGCTTTAAAAGAGGCGGTAATTAGACCACTCCTGAAAAAGCCTAACCTGGACCCAGAGGATGTTAACAATTACAGGCCAGTGGCCAACATCCCCTTCCTGGGCAAGGTGCTTGAGCGGGTGGTTGTAGGACAGCTCCAGGCACTCTTGAATGAAACGGATTATCTAGATCCATTTCAATCGGGCTTCAGGCCTGGTTTTGGAACGGAAACTGCCTTGGTCGCCCTGTGGGATGACCTCTGCCGGGAGAGGGACAGGGGGAGTGTGACCCTGTTGATTCTCCTGGACCTCTCAGCAGCTTTCGATACCATCGACCATGGTATCCTTCTGGATAGGTTGTCTGGGTTAGGAGTTGGAGGCACTGCACTACAGTGGTTCCGCTCCTACTTGGATGGCCGATTCCAGAAGGTGGTGCTGGGGGATTATTGCTCTGTGCCATGGCAATAGTGCCATGGGGTTCCACAGGGCTCTATTTTATCCCCCATGCTGTTTAACATCTACATGAAACCGCTGGGGGAGGTTATCCGGAGGTGTGGGCTGAGGTGCCATCAATATGCAGATGACACCCAGCTCTACCTCTCTTTCTCATCAAAACCAGGTGAGGCAGTGGCTGTTCTGAATCAGTGCCTGCGCACGGTAATGGACTGGATGAGGGCCAATAAACTGAAACTCAATCCAGACAAGACGGAGGTACTGTTAGTGGGTGGTTCGTCTGCCCAGCTAGGTGATATTCAACCTGTTCTGGAGGGGGTTGCACTCCCCCTAAAGGATCAGGTTCATAGTTTGGGGGTGCTCTTGGATCCAGAACTGTCACTTGAGGCACAGGTGAACTCAGTGGCACGGAGCACTTTTTATCAGCTTAGGCTGGTATACCAACTACGCCCTTATCTGGACAGAGATAGCCTAGCTACAGTTATCCATGCTCTGATAACTTCTCGTCTGGATTACTGCAATGCGTTATATGTGGGGCTGCCTTTGAAAATGGTCCGGAAACTTCAGCTGGTCCAAAATAGGGCAGCAAGATTGTTAAGAGGGACTGGCCTGCGAGCTCATATTACGCCAGTACTTTTCCAGCTGCACTGGCTGCCAGTCCATTTCCGGGCCTGATTCAAAGTGCTGGTGTTAACATTTAAATCCCTTAACGGCTTGGGGCCAGGTTACCTGAAGGATCGCCTCCCCCCATATGTGCCTGCCCGGACCTTAAGATCATCGTCAGCGGCCCTTCTCCGTGAGCCCCTGCCAAAGGAAGTGAGGTGGGTGGCTACTAGGAGGAGGGCTTTTTCTGCTGTGGCACCCCGACTCTGGAATGAGCTCCCTAGTGAGGTTCGCCTGGCGCCTACATTGTATTCCTTTCGGCGCCAGGTGAAGACCTTTTTATTTTCCCAGGCATTTTAGCTTTCTAAATTTTAATCTTTGCTGTTTTAAATCTGTATTTTAAACTCCTGCACTGCTCCTAGATTTTATTGTGGTTGTATTGTTATATTGTGGTTTTAATGTTCTATATATTTTAAATTGTTTTACTGTGTGTTGTTTGGTTTTAGTTTTTGTGAACCGCCCAGAGAGCTTCGGCTATTGGGCGGTATAGAAATGAAATAAATAAACAGCAGGGATGCAAATGGCGGAGGCCGTAGCCGCTGCCGTTTGCGTCCCTGTAGTCAGCCGTGATAGACTACGTAAATCTTTACGTAGCCTATCACGTCTGACTTTAAAAAACAAAACAAAAACGCACGTACGCAAATGGTGGCGGCTACGGCCGCCGCCATTTGCGTTCCTTATTTTGGCCCATCTTAGTCTATGTAAATATTTACGTAGACTAAGACGGCGAAAATAAGGGGAACGCAAATAGCCTAGCGGACGCTATTTGCGTTCCCCCTTATTTTCGCCATCTTAGTCTACGTAAATATTTACGTAGACTAAGACGGGCCAAAATAAGGAACACAAATGGCGGCGGCCGTAGCCGCCACCATTTGCGTACGCGCGTTTTTGTTTTGTTTTTTAAAGTCAGACGTGATAGGCTACGTAAAGATTTACGTAGCCTATCACGTCATGTTTTTTTTTTAACACTGGAAATGGCAGCGGCGGCAGCCGGTTGGAAGACCAGCCGCCGCAGCCGCCGCCACCGCCACAGCCACCACCGCCCGGAAGATCCGCCCCTGGTAAGTCTCGTCCCACGGAGGATCCGCGGGGGGGACGGGGGGGCAGGCCATTCCGCCCTGGAGTTCGGGGGGCCGAATGCACTGGCATTCAGCCTCACCGAGATCCGTGGCGGAATTCTCTGCCATCCCTACGCTTGCTCCTTGGGAGGAAAGCTATGGCAAACCTAGACAGCATAGTAAGAAGCAGAGACATCTCCTTGCCAACAAAGGTTCATATAATCAAAGCTATGGTTTTCCCAGTAGTAACGTATGGCTGTGAGAGCTGGACTATACAGAAGGCTGAGCGCCGCCGCCGAAGAATTGATGCTTTCGAACTGTGGTGCTGGAGAAGACTCTTACGAGTCCCCTGGACTGCAAGGAGGTCAAATCAGTCCATCCTAAAGGAAATCAACCCTGAGTGCTCATTGGAAGGACAGATACTGAAGCTGAAGCTCAAATATTTTGGCCACCTAATGTGAAGAGAAAACTCCCTGGAAAAGACCCTGATGCTGGGAAAGATCGAAGGCAAAAGGAGAAGGGGACGGCAGAGGATGAGATGGGTAGATAGCATCACCAATGCAATGAATATGGACTTGAGCACACTCTGGGAGAGAGCGGAGGACAGGAAGGCCTGGCATGCTATGGTCCATGGGGTCACGAAGAGTCAGACACGACTGAACGACTGAACAATAACAATTACTTGTAGAACAGGGACGCAAATGGCGTCCGCATAGCAGATACCATTTGCGTCCCAGAGGCAGAAGTCCGCCAGTGGCCGGTGTTGGCTGGCAGCTCTGCAGACTCGCTGCAGAGTGGAGCTTGCCGGGGCCAGCGAGGATTCCAGGGGGGGAGAGGGACGGATTGCCTTCCCCCCCCCCGCAGACCGTCCCCCGGACCCAAGGTGAGGGGGTTTCGCACACCCCTGTGGCCCGGTTGCTGACAGGCCACGGACTGGCACCAGTCCATGGCCCAGGGGTTGGGGACCCTGCCCTAGGCGGCATACAAAGTTTAAAATAATTTAACAAACAAACAAAAAATCCCACAATAAAAACAACACAGCTTAAAAACAGTATACAAGAGTCCGCACAAGGAACAAGAGTTCTAAAAAGGGAAGGCCTGCCAGAACAATAGAGTCTTCAGTTTCTGCATAAAAACCTTCAGAGAGGGCAGCAGGCACATTTCAACCAGTGGGTCATTCCACGACTGAGGGGCGGCAAAAGATGATCTCCAAGCACACTGCTAAATACTTCCCCCCGCCATCCCACCCCAGTCCTGGTTCGGTTCTTCTACTCTGGGGAGCCTTTAATGTAGGGCTGTCGAACCTCTTTCAACCCAAGGACTGAATTCCCTTTCAGAGAAGCGGGGGGGGGGCACATTCCCCTTGTGGGTGGGGTGAAGGCAAAGGGGGCGTGGCCACAATATCAAACATGGAATCCATAAGCTCCACCCCCGGCTCTTCCAACTAAAGGTACATCATGCTTCCCACCCCTTGGTGGCCTCCTAAAGCAGCAGCTAAGCAGGAGGGGTGGTCACAAAAGTCAAGCGGGCTGGGCCTGAAAGCACCAGGCAGTACACTGCACATTGTTCAAAGGTGAACTGAGTGCTGATAACCATGTTCCCAATCACAACCCAGCCACATCAGAAGAGCCCTGCTGGATCAGACCAGGGGTCCACCTAGTCCAGCATTCTGTTCACACAGCCACTGACCAGCTGTCAACCAGGAACCCACAAGCAGGGCAGGAGGGCAACAGCAACAGCACCCTCCCACCCATAGCAGAGCTGTCACACACACAACAGGAGGGTTCAGACAATCCTCCATGCATTGAAAGAAGACATATGGGGAAGAGGGCATGGTACAGTTTAGCCCTGCCTCCACCACTGAAACACAGCAGCCACCCCTCCCCACCATCTGCACATTTTGTATCACGGGACATTCCAGTGGAGGCTGCCCTGTGTGGGAACGCGCCTGTATATAGAGATGTGCCTGCACAGAAATGCCCACACAGCTCCTCCTGAACCAATCAGGCTCCCCTCTTGTGCGGAAGAGCTCTACGCGTGGGGGAGTTGTTTGAACCCCCAGGGCCCCCCCCTTCTTTTAGAAGCAAACTGGGGAAGGGGAAAACAAGCAGTTGCACATTCAGGTGTCTGGTGCCGTGTGGCTCAAGTCAGTGCCAACTCCAGGGGGGGTTTTCGGGCCCTGGACAAGACAGCCTCCATGGGCCCTCTCCCTCAGTGAGTCTGCCTTCTCACCTGCATTGTCAGCAGCTGGGGATGGCATATACAGCCACCTGGGTCCGGGAGTCTAGCAGACTCCCCCCCGCCTGCACCCCTGAGCCGCTCTCACCAAGCCCCTGCTCGAATGCCTCCCCCTGCCCGCACTCGCTGATCCACCTGCGCTCACCAGGGACCCAGCCGCGAGTGCCAAATGGGCCATTTATGCCTGTAATCTTGCGTATATGGGGGATTCACGGCACCATTTTGCAGAAGTCAAGATGTGCGCATATTTCACGATGGCCATTCTTTTCCTCAAAATGGTGCTCGTAGCACTGGCAGACAGGTCCCTGGTGAGTTGGCTTGGCAAGCACAGGGGCGGGTTGAGCGTGGGCCCAGGGGTGCGTGGGCAGGGGCAAGGGCTCGGTGGCGCCCAGAGAACCCAGATTGGGGGGAGGGGCATTCATGCCTATCAGCAGCTGCTATTGCTCCTCATTCTCTTTCTCTTCATGGCTACCAGTGCCACTTGCTTGCTTGACAGGTACAGAGCCAGAGAGCAAGCAGACAGTGGTGTCTACTGCTCCTCTTTCTTGCCACCACCATTGTCTGGGCCAGAGTGAGAGGCAGGTGAGTAAGCAGGTTGCAATGGTGAAGAGGAGGAGCAACTTCCAGAGGTTCTTGTCAGTGGACCACTGCTGGGGTGTGGGCCCTCAGCAGGTGCCTAACCATGCCTACCCTGGAGCCTGGAGCCCTACAGATCAGGTACTCCTGGTTCTCTGCTGGATGGAAGAGGGAACTGCAGGTAGGTGTCAGGGTGGACACTGAGCCCATAGAATCCCAGAGTAGTTCTGATTCTGAGGAAGAGCAGTCGCTCCTGGGAGAGGAGCACGCTCCTTTTTCCCAGGGCCAACAGCTGACGGAGATTCCTCCCACCAGCATTCCTAGCTTAGATAGCAGTCCAGGGAGTGACAGAGTGCGGGAAGCAGACTTGGTGGACGCGCGATGCCGACGCAGAGAGCGGCGCCAAATGGAGGGCGCAGAAAGGAGGCTTAGTGCCTGGTTGGCGCGCAATCAACGGCTGCGCCCAGAGGATCCAAGGGAAAAGGGGAGGGACTCTCCCTAGTCCTTAAGTTCAGGGGTCTGCCAGTAATTCCCTTTCAAACGGGGACCAACTGTTCCAACTTAGGGCATAGGTACTCTGCTGCTCAGATCTAGTTGCTAATGGTAGAGTTGTTAAGTTGTAAAAGAAGAATAAAGCTTTGAAAGGAATCCCTTTGTCTGTGTCTGGATTTGGCTACTGAATTGCCAGACAGGCCGCTTAACAAGATCAGCCTCGGATGGCCTTCTCTCTGTCCCATCAGCCAGGACAGCTAGACTGGTGGGGACGAGGGAGAGGGCCTTTTCTGTGGTGGCCCCCACTCTGTGGAACTCCCTCCTTAGGGAACTCCATCATGCCCCATCTTTAATGAGCTTCCGTCGTGCATTAAAAACGTGGTTGTTCAGGCAGGCATTTGGGGTGGGTTAGGGTATTTTAGAAATGTTTTTATTGTAGAATTTTATTGTTTTAAACTGCTTTATTGTATGTTGTACATTGCCCAGAGTGGCTGGGTGACCAGCCAGATGGGCGATTCATAAATTTAATAATAAATAAAATAAGTAATAAATAAATTAGACTGAGAGAGACCTCCACGGAGCCCTTGACAGCAGGATACTCACAACAGCCTAGAATCCTCCTCACCCAGCCACCAGACAATGCTATAGGGCCAGTATGGAGCTGGTGTCTGATACGAAGCTCTCCAATCTGCTGCTTTCCTTAGTCCGGTCAACGTTGCGAAGGGAGGCCACCAGGTTCTCCATCTGCTACACCAGCCTACTTGACTACGTCCACTCTCCTCAGTTGCCTGCCTATCCAAGGGACTTAGCAGGTCCGGTGTGCTCACGCATAGGCTTTCGTGATGCAAGCAACCCATGCCAATGCATGGACACCTGGGGGTACAGCCAGCAGTGGGGTGGAGACCAACAGCAGAGCTCCACTGCTCCCTCTCCAGGTGCAGAAGCAAACTTTTCTTCTTCCTTTTCCTCTCTCCGACCTGCTCTGCCACATCCATGTTCCCCCGATCTTTCGATTCTGATTCCCAGGCAACTAAGACAAATACCATCCCCCAACAGGGGGGGGGGAAGGTAATTCCAAAAGATTACCTGACAGTCAACCATTCCAGAGCCTCTGTGAGTCAGTCTATGATATTAATAATGTAAGAACTCCAAACACATTTTCTCCTCTGGGCTTCTCGGGGCATCATGCATGTTCACCGTCTGTCTAGTTTAGATTGGCAGCTCGTCTCCTTTTGGCAGGGGCTGCTCCGGTAGTGCATTTCATGCTTTCAGCAGCTCTTACAGACAAAGCCCAGCATTTGTCATAAAAGGGCCTTCTTCTTCCTCCGCCCTTTCCATTCCTGCTTTGTCATAAATATTTTGAGCGACAGTTCAAGAAGGAGCTCTTCAGTGCCAGCCAGGTATGATTGTTCAGCAGCCCTCTTCTTCTTGCTTTTAGTCCATTCACAGATTAACGTAAACATCCTTGTATCCCGACAGAGAAGTGAGTTAGGAGGATACCCTGTACTAAGAACAAGTCCTGCTTCGATGACATTTTGACAAGGGCAAATCATTTAACGTGGCAGTATCATAATATGCACACCCTCTAATTGAAAAGATGCATATAGCAGAGGGACGGTATAGCAGAGGGTTTGCTTTGCATGAGGGTGGCCATGGATGAATCACCAGAAAAGAGGACAAAAGAAGGCACACATTTGCATGAAATCTGCATGTGCTCATTTATATGTAAAGATGCACATTTAGAAATAATTATTATACTGTCAATAGAAATATATTAAATCTCACCATAGTGTAGAACACTGTGACCAGGGATACTTTGTGCCTGCCTGTTCAGTCTGCTGTCAAGGTACTAACTGTTGATGAGCAACCATTCTTATGGTTCTTTATCTTTAACCTGGAATTGGACTGGACAGCCCTCCAAATAGAGGAGACCTTCAAACAGAGGACAATCCTCTGGCATCATTTCAAAAAGAGGGCTGCTGACTCTAAAAGCGGACAACTGGCCACCCTACTTTGCATGCACGTGGTCCTAGATTCCATTCCTGATGTCTCCAATGTATCCAGCTAGCAAGGCTGGGGAAGACCCCTGCCTGGGGCATTATAGAGCCATTACCAGTTGGAATACACAGTACTGGGCAATATTTTGTATAAGAAAGTGTCATATCTTTGGCATAAATTAATAAGTAATGCAATCAGTGAGGTCTCCCCAGCCTCCACAACTGTAGCTTGCAGGCAGAGAGAGGTTTGTGACATCCTGAAGGGAAGATTGATTAGGTCCTTGAGATATCACAGAGCTAGTAGTGTGCAATGGTGAAAATGTTGCAGTTGGACTGGGAAGGCAAAGGTTCAAATCCCCACTGAACCATGAAACTCACTGCCTGACCTTGGGTCAGTGATTTTGTCTTTCAAGCTAATTTAGCTCATACTGTTCTTGTGATGGTAAAATAGGGTTGGTGGTCAGATATGCTGCCCTACAGTCATTGACCGATCCACTGATTGATTTCTAAGATTTATTAGAATTCTTATTATTAGACAGCTTCAGCTATTGGGTGGTATAGAAATGAAATAAATAAATACAATACATACATACATACATATTGTCTTAGGGCAACATACAATCAAAACCAAATAAAATCCCAAATCTATACAAATCAAATAAAAAACAACATAATAAATCAACCAATTAAAAAGCATCAATCAATTAAAAAGAAGCAATCAATTAAAAGCAGCAGGAACTAAAACTGGCATCACAAGAAGATCTAAAAATACCAACAGGGATCAAACTACTGGAAAACACAATATAGCAGCAGAAATGGATAGAGGATTAAAAGGCCTGAATAAAAATGGTCTTTGGCTAGTTCCCCAAACATAAGAAACTAGGTGTCAGGCACACCTCTTTGGGGAAGGCATTTCAGAACTGGAAGGCTACTACTGAAAAGGCCTGCTCCTCAATAGCCAGCCCCTTTACCTCAGCTGCTCAGTTTACAAGGGCTCTTGGACCAGGGCCTCAGATGACAATCTCAGGGCTTGGGTAGGAATGGAAGAAGAATAAAAACCTAGTAAATGGTAAACCAGTGGATCTCAGGCTCCCTTTTGTGTGTACACTGATAAGAACATAAGAAGACCCATGCTAGATCAGACCAAAGGCCTATGTAGTCATAGAATAGTAGGGTTGGAAGGGGCCTATAAGACCATCAAGTCCAACCCAACATTCCATTCGCCAACCAGTCACCAACCAAATGCCCATGGGAAGACCACAAGCAAGACATGAGTGCAACAGCACCATCCCACTGGTGTGCACTATCAACTGGCATTCAGAAGCATACTGCCCCTGATACTGGATGTAACATACGTCCATGATGACCAGTAGCCATTGATAGCCTTATCCTCCATGAACCTCATCCGTGATGGAGTACAGTTAACCTAGTTTCTCTATAACCAGGCCTTCAAAGCCATTAGACAATGCAGGAGGCCTTTGGCTGACATTTCATATTGGGGTCAGGTAATTATAGAACCTTCAATTGCATTGTCCTCACCAGCAGAATTGTATAATAATTTTCATAATATTCTGTGTAGGAAATATTATTACATGGGAGGAGGAGGAGGAGAGCAACTGCCACCCAGGTTCAGGTAACTTTGAGCTAGCAACGGCCCCTGCCTCAAATCTCACTGAGTGCCCCATGAGTCATAAGAACATAAGAAGGGCCCTGCTGAATCAGACCAAGGGCTCATCTAGTCCAGGCCAGCATTCTGTTCACACAGTGGCCAACCAGCTGCCAGTGGGGAGCCAACAAGTCAGACACAAATACAATAGTGCCCTCCAACTCATTGCCCCATTGCTTTATAAGGATGAATGCCATTGATCTGAACACCTCCAAACACTTGAGATTGAAACAGGCACAAGTTCAATCATCATTTATCAGGCTAGGAATGGAGACTTATATCAGGTCCTCCTCGCTAGTGGCAGAAAAGACCTTCAGAAGAGAGTGATTGGCGGTGCAATTTGCAGGCTAAGAGGAGCATCATATGGTGACCTGATATATCACTTTGGTATATTGCTTATAGGCTCCTCCTGGAACATCAGTCATCACTAACGATCTATCTAAGGCTACCATCTTTCACAAGATGTTCATCATCGCCAGCTTCTGACATTATTATTGTTCCTTTTTGACCACAGATCCATTGGCCATCCAAATTCATTATTCTCAAGTTTTAACAACTTCCATGCTAGTTTCCAGAAAGCAAAGTTCTCCTAAAAACCTGGATAAAGAATTATGGAATTGCACTATTCGTTTCAGTGGACAACTTGAGTGATCAAGCTCTAAACTTTCAGGAGACCTTCAGCCAGCCAGCATTAGGGCTGTTGTTGCTGTCGGGGGTAGTGAGAACTCTTTGTAGAGTTCAGTTTGAGTTACAGCTTATATTGAGCCAAAAATATTCGATCGTCATGACTGCAGGAGCTTCCTTTCCTTGGCTTTACTGGTCTCATATTTCTATTGTTTTGTATGTCAGATTTCTGGAAATGATTGATACTTTTAGTACACATTGCATACGTATATTGTTATTCACTCTGTTCATATGCACATTTGCACATCCTTTTTCTTGCAGTCCAGATAGATAAGAAATGCTGTATCTACACATGCAGCAGAATGAAATGCAAAATTCGGATGTAGAGTTCCTGAGTTGGTAGAATGGACTGCACCACTGTACCCTGAGTTTATAGAAAAATCAAAAATGGTATTTGTTTATATCTTTTTGGAATAATAAGGTTCAAGATACCACACATCTATACACATTGTTAGGGAGGGATGGTTTAAGATGTATTTCTTACTTAGAGGAATATTTATAAGTATGTCAATGGTAAATTAGAAGGCATCAGCAAGTGGCATGTCAAAGCCCAACAGATATGTTCTTCTGACAGTCTCACTTAATCCAATATGAATCAAATATTTTCATTCAGAAGAATCTCATGGACTAGTATGGAAGGCAGTTGCCTATTCCAGGGCAGACAGAGTACACAACACCTGTGGTTTCAAAACCACAGAATAGGATGACGCCTATCCTGGAGAAGATGCTGATGCTAGGGAAAGTGGAGGGCAGAAGGAAGAGGGGCCGACCAAGGGCAAGATGGATGGATGATATTCTGGAGGTGACGGACTCGACCTTGGGGGAGCTGGGGGTGGCGATGGCTGATAGGAAGCTCTGGCGTGGGGCTGGTCCACGAAGTCACGAAGAGTCGGAAGCGACGGAATGAATAAACAACAACAAACTATTTGCGATCCTCACTCAGGACATGAGGCCCACTGGTGCCTCACTGAGCCTCACGCTCACCTAATTAACTGCTTTTCAAAACTATGTTCAGTGACAAGATCAGTAATGGAGGAGCTTGACTGAAATACCATTGCCCTCCGCAACTGATCTTCTGAAAATATGCGGCTGCAGGGAAAAAAGCATCCCCAGAATGGTTCCCCGGGGGTGGGGGGACTGCTCCAAATGCTGCAGCTGGGGTAGCTTCAGGGAATATAAGAGTTGCTTCCTCACCTTGTACTCCCCAGATCTTTAGAGAAATATTTTTGTTGATATGTGTTGTTGTTGTTAAAAGAATGGACTGTACCACTTTAGACTGCAGGTGAACAATACTATTTTTGAATCCTACTAATATAGCAGCTCTTGTAGGCTTTGCTGATGCTTAGCTTAAGAGAAGCCATATTGGTTTTTGCAGGAACCTGTATGAGTGTGTGTGTGTATAAGAGAGAGAGGGGGGGGCAAGATTGAGAGAGAGAGAGAGAGAGAGAGAGAGAATATGAGGCTGTTTACCTAGAAAACTTGCTGACACCAAGAATTGGTAAAAGACATCAGCTGTATTTCCAAACACTTGCTGATGCAGAGGATGAAGAGGAGCTGTAAAATCAGTCATAAGAACTACAGGCCAAGGGCATCCATGATGAGCTGTCCATTATGAGCAAAACAGGGAAATCAAGCAGGAGAAAAACAGGAGGATCCTGAAGACAGAGGACGAGGCCTGGCTCCAAAGACAATGCTGGCTGGGGGTCAGCAGCAGGGGTCAGGGAGAGAATAAAAGGCAGCAGCCACTATTCCAACAACAGGAACTCTTGTTCCAGAGTAACTTCCATACAGCTGAATCTCCCTGACTACTCTGGTTGGCCACTGGGAGTTAGGAGGCCACAGATTGGGCAATTATGAGAGAATGAGTGGCAGTGTGGATGTGGTACTGAATCGAACAAATATACCAATAAACGTGGTGTCTTGCCTCCCCCCCTCCAATAAGATCTTGGACTGGTTATTATGAGATTAGTCACAACAATAAAAACAACAACACAACTCCTTGCAATTTAGAAAACTAGCCCATCAACATGGGGCCCAGCATGCTCCCTGCTATGCTCTGTACTTGCAGGGAGCTTAAATTTAATCATGTGGGACACACACACCCCGCTTCATTCTTACTTTATTCTGTTGTGTGGATCCCTCAGAGAAGTGGGGATGAATGAGGTGCAGGTATTTTTGTTCTTGTTGCTAGCCATTTATTCTATATTATAATAATATACATACTTTATCCCTCAAGGACTGCCTTTTTCCACACAAACCTGCCTGGGCATTAGATCCTCATTCGAAGCCCTTGTGTGGGTCCCTGTGCCTTCTAAGTTAAGGCACTCTACGACCCAGGACAGGGCCTTTTCTGTTGTGGCCCCCCACCGCTGGAATTCTCTCCCCCAGGAAAGCTCACGTCTTATTCCACAACTGCCAAGTTTGCTCAGGAGTCTTTGGTGAGGGACTTTGTCAAAAGCCTTTTGGAAGTCCAAGTAAATGATGTCTACCGGCTCACCACTGCCCACATGTTTATTGACACTCTCGGAGAACTTTAAAAAGTTAGTGAGCCTAGTGGTGTAATCCTATACATTTCTACACAGAGGTAAACCCCTTTGACTTCAATGGGACTTGATCCCAGGGGAGTGAATATAGCAGGGGTGAGACTTCCTCAGGGGTAGTCTTCTGGGGGCCGCATAAAGGTGGTGGTCGTGGGAGTGTGTGGCCTCCCATTCTATCTCTCTCCCACCCCTTTTTCTCTTTCTGACAACCCTTTCTCTCCATCTCTGCACAGCAGGCTGTGGGGAGAGAGACAGATGCCTCTTGCCAGAGTCCTGGACTGATCACTTTCAAGGGGCTTTTGAAATTAGGCTGATGGCCATGTTGAGCGTGATGGCAGCTCTAAGGTCACAGGTCACCCACTCCTGGTGTTTAAGATTGCAGTCTCACAGTGCAATCCGATATATGTCAACTCAGAAGTCAGTCGAATTGCATCCAGGTAAGTATGCATAGGATTGTTAGCTCCAATTACTTACTCCAGACCTTTCTGCTTGTTATTTGATTACCCATCAATATAATTCAATAGCAGAAGAAGCTGCATGAGGAGTGGAGCCTAATATATTATGATGCAAATATTCTTTAAAAAAATGCTGACCAGGTTTGTTCAAATTCTCATTTTCCCTGCTTTCTGAAAACACTTTTCCCAAGAGGCCAATACATACATTTCAGAAATCTAGTCTTGTGTATTAGGAGGGAAGAAAGCCTCAATGAAGCTAAAGATATTGTTCATCAGGCAAATGGCAAAGCCCATGTTTTCTAGAAAATGTACAGGGAATGGCCTGCAAAAATGTACAGATGTACAAATGTACATGTGTGTGTGAGAATGTGTTGGACAAAAGACGGGTCCATTTCCAAACCCTCAATTTTATCATCACTGACATCTACACAAGGTCTTAAGATGCATTTGTCATGCCTTCAATATGTGCACTGGAATATTACAAATCCATTCTGACTTCAGTCCAAATAAATTAAAGGGTGACCTCAGTGACATAAGCACTGGGCACACTGCAATAGGTTCCAATAAATCTTACTGTCCTGTTGAAGGCTAAAAGGGGAGAAACATTTATACACCTCTGTGGCAAAGGAGATCAGATTATGCGACAGGTATAATGAAGTGCACATCTTCCTTTTTTGACGTGTACAAGACTCTGATTTAAATGACAGCCATGCAAAAAGTTGGGATGGGGGGAGGGACTGCGGATGTGTTCTCTGACAAGATTTTTTAAAAATAGGTGAGATGGCATCCTGTTTTGTATCTTTTAGTTTCTGGAAACGATACGTCAGCAAATATCTCTACCAAGACGTCATAAAAGTCAGTGATGTTAAGCCACAGAAACAGGAGTCCAGTCTGAAAACCTGCACTTTTCCTTCCTCTCTGAAGTCGACTTTCTCTCACTTTCTGGTTCCTGAGCTAGGGTTTATACCTGGCACACATCACTGCCAAGGATATACACTGCAGACATGGAGACACTGCTCATGATTGGGAAAAGGCACAGAGCGAAGAGCTGTTCACATTTTACATCCACGGCACAGAGAGGAAGGTTTTTCTGCAGTGTCCATATGGCGGCTGTAGCACTGAAATTGGCTTTGCACTTAAACACACACTGAGAGAATGCTGTGTGCCCCTTTTTATCCATGAAGCTAAGTTCAACTGAAAATCTCTCAACACAGACAACAGAGTAGGCAGTGGTTGATGCCTAGAACACTGAAGATACAGACCAATATTTGTTTCTTCTTTTTTTAGCCTTGTGTCCTGCCTTACAGAAGACAGTGTTATTATATTGTTGCTTTATCAATTGGTTTGTAAGCCGCCTTGGGAGGGTGAATAGCCTAAAAGGCAGGGTCAAAAGGTATAAATACAATAATAATACAAATTATGCCATTTTCTTTTGGAGGTAGAGAAGTTACGAGAGTGATGAAATTAACCAAATGTGTCAGGGAGAAAGGGCTACTGCTGCCTTTGGTTTCTCTATGTAATGCTGAGGTAAGTCCTGCTTAAAGTAGACCCTTTGAAATGAATGAGACTTGAGTGAGTATGATTCACTTGCCCATTCATGTCAATGGGCCTACTCTAAGTAGGACTTATGTTGGATTTTACCTTAAGAGTACAGGGGGAGTTTCCAGGTTGCAACATGGTAACTCAGCTTGTTCCCACCCCTAACGATAACAGACTTCAATGTATTTAATATTCCAAACCAAACCGCTATAGAAAATGCCAGCGAAAGTGGCGTCCCTCTAGGAGTCAGCAACAACTCGGTGCTTGCACAGGAGGTAATTGCTTTCCTTTCCTTTTTCCTAGAAAGGGCCACTTTATAGAATTCCTTAGCTAATTTCCTAGCTAATCTTGAACTACAACTTGCAGCATTCCTGATCATTAGTCATGTTGGCTGGGGCTGACTGGAGTTGAAGGCCAAAACATCTGGAGGGCACCAGGTTTGAGAAGGCTACATTATACATATTCAACTGGTCACCATGGAGACCAGCTGATACAGTGAGCATAGATCTGCCAAAAGACTCGCATTTCCATGTATTCATTTCCTTGGAGTTTCTTGAAACCAGTAACAAACCTTTTTAAAGGTATGCTTTTTTTTTTTTTAAGAGAAAGATAAAAGAAAACAATGCTGTGCTTCTCAGACAATGATCAATACTGCAAAGCTAGTGTTATAAACGGTGTGTCCTACCCCGAAGCAAAGGTTGCACCACAGTATTTTTGCTTCCTGATGAAAAGTCAGAAGCAAAAAATGACTGACCCGACCATTAAACCAAACAGCCAGCAATCTAGGGAGCTGTTAATTTCGCCTCTCAAAAAGACAAGACCCATGTGGAGTCATGCCTTTAGGCCTACTGTCTGCCCTCTCCATTTCCAAAGGGTGAAACTCCACATCTTTTATCACAGCCAGAGGACTTCACTGGTGTACCTGTAGACTGCACTTCCCCCTCCCCATTAGCTCAAAAAGAATCGCTCCTATTTTGCAGCAAACGACAGTCGTGGACTAGGGTGGCCACTAATGAATTGCCCCCCCCCCGCAAAAAAAGAAGAGGAATTGCGTTACTAAAAGGGAGGCCAAAAGAGGACCCACAGTTGCACAGAATTTGCATGTGCTAATTTATAAGTATGGATGCAAATTTAGAAAGAATTTAAAGAGAAATACAGTGCGTCTCACCATAGTGTGGAAGACTGTGACCAGGCGAATTGTGTCCCTGTCGATTTAGTCCGCTGTCTAGGTGCTCACTTTAACAGCATCATCTTTTAGGATTTTAAATAGCTCAGCTGGAATATTGCCATCTCTGCTAGCTTTGTTGTTACTAATGCTTCCTAAGGCCCACTTGACTTCACTCTCTAGGATGTCCGGCTCAAGTTCAGTGACCGCACTATCATGGCTATCAGGGACATTAAGATCTTTTGTGTATAGTTCTTCTGTGTATTCTTTCCACCTCTTCTTAATCTCATCTGCTTCTGTTAGGTCCCTGCCTTCCTTGTCCTTTATCATGCCTGTCTTTGCACAAAACGTTCCCTTGAGATCTCCAATTTTCTTGAAGAGATCTCTAGTCTTTCCCATTCTGTTGTTTTCCTCGATTTCTTTGCATTGTTCATTTAAGAAGGCCTTCTTGCCTCTCCTTGCTTTTCTCTGGAACTCTGCATTCAGTTGGCTATATCTTCCCCCTTCTCCCTTGCTTTTCGCTTCCCTTCTTTCCTCAGCTACTTGTAAAGCCTCATCACACAGCCACTTGGCTTTCTTGCATTTCTTTTTCTTTGGGATTGATTTTGTTGCTGCCTCCTGAACAATGTTACGGACCTCCGTCCATAGTTCCTCAGGCACTCTATCTATCAGGTCTGATCCCTTAAATCTATTCCTCACCTCCACTGTATATTCATCAGGGATATGATTTAGGTCATACCTGAATGGTTTAGTGGTTTTCCCTATGTTCTTCACTTTCAGCCGAAATTTTGCAACAAGAAGCTCATGATCTGAGCCACAGTCAGCTCCACGTCTTGTTTTTACTGACTGTATAGAGCTTCTCCATCTTTGGCTGCAAAGGACATAATCAATCTGATGTCGATATTGACCATCTGGTGATGTCCATGTGTAGAGTCGCCGCTTGTGCTGTTGGAAAAGAGTGTTTGCTATGATCAGAGTGTTGTCTTGGCAAAACTCTATTAGCCTTTGTCCTGCTTCATTTTGTACACCAAGGCCATGCCTGCCTGTTATCCCGGTGATTTCTTGACTTCCTACTTTAGCATTCCAATCCCCTATGATGAAGAGCGCATCTTTTTTTTGGTGTTAGTTCTAGAAGGTGTTGTAGGTCTTCATAGAACCGATCAACCTCAGCTTCTTCGGCCTCAGTGGTTGGGGCATAGACTTGAATTACTGTGATGTTGAATGGTTTGCCTTGGATTCGTACTGAGATCATTCTATCATTTTTAAGATTGTACCCCAGTACTGCTTTTCCCACCCTTTTGTTAACTATGAGTGCTACTCCATTTCTTCTAAGGGATTCTTGCCCACAATAGTAGATGATGGTCACCTGAATTAAATTCGCCCATGCCTGTCCATTTTAGTTCGCTGATTCCCAAGATGTCGATGTTCAATCTTGCCATCTCATGTTTGACCACCTCCAGCTTACCTTGATTCATTGATCTGACATTCCAGGTTCCTAAACAATATTGTTCTTTACAGCATCGGATTTTCTTTTCACCACCAGACCCATCCACAGCTGAGTGTCCTTTCGGCTTTGGCCCAGCCACTTCACTCTTTCTGGCGCTACTTGGAAATACCCTCTGCTCTTCCCCAGTGGTATATTGGACACCTTCCGACCTGAGGGTCTCATCTTCCGGCGACATCTCTTTTAGTCTTGTGATACGTTCCATGGGGTTTTCTTGGCAAGAATACTGGAGTGGGTTGCCATTTCCTTCTCCAGTGGACCACATTTTGTCAGAACTCTCTGCCATGACCTGTCCATCTTGGGTGGCCCTGCACGGCATAGCTTATGGCTTCACTGAGTTACGCAAGCCCCTTTGCCACAACAAGGCAGTGATCCATGAAGCTATTATAAACAGCTGAGCTATTTAAAATCCTGAAAGATGATGCTGTTAAAGTGCTGCATTCAATATGCCAACAAATTTGGAACACTCAACAATGGCCGCAAGACTGGAAAAGGTCAGTTTACATTCTAATTCCACAGAAGGGCCATGCCAAAGAGTGTTCAAACTACCGCACAATTGTGCTCATTTCACATGCCAGCAAGGCGATGCTCAAAATCCTACAAGCTAGGCTTCAGCAATATGCGAACTGAGAACTACCGGAAGTACAAGCGGGGTTTCGAAGAGGCAGAGGAACTAGAGATCAAATTGCCAACATTCGCTGCATCATGGAGAAAGCGAGAGAATTCCAGAAAAACGTCTATTTCTGCTTCATTGACTATGCTAAAGCCTTTGATTGTGTGGATCACAACAAACTGTGGCAAATTCTTAAAGTGATGGGAGTACCAGACCACCTTACCTGTCTCCTGAGAAACCTGTACGAGGGTCAAGAAGCAACAGTAAGAACCAGACATGGAACAACTGAGTGGTTCCAAATTGGGAAAGGAGTACGACAAGGCTGCATATTGTCACCCTGCTTATTTAACTTATATGCAGAGTACATCATGAGAAACGCCGGGTTGGATGAATCAGAGGTCGGAATTAAGATTGCTGGGAGAATTATCAACAACCTCCAATATGCAGACGGTACCACCCTAATGGCAGAAAGTGAAGAGGCTCTAAAGAGCCTCTTGTTGAGGGTGAAAGAGGAGAGTGCAAAAGCTGGTTTGACACTCAACATGAAAAAAACTAAGATCATGGCATCTGGCCCCACCACTTCCTGGCATATAGAAGGGGAAGAAATGGAAGCAGTGACAGACTTTACTTTCTTGGGCTCCAAGATCACCGCAGATGGTGACTGTAGCCATGAAATTAAAAGACGCTTGCTCCTTGGGAGGAAAGCTATGGCCAACCTAGACAGCATAGTAAGAAGCAGAGACATCACCTTGCTGACAAAGGTCCGTCTAATCAAAGCTATGGTTTTCCCAGTAGTAATGTATGGCTGTGAGAGCTGGACTATAAGGAAGGCTGAGCACCAAAGAATTGATGCTTTCGAACTGTGGTGCTGGAGAAGACTCTTATGAGTCCCCTGGACTGCAAGGAGGTCAAATCAGTCAATCCTAAAGGAAATCAAACCTGAGTGCTCATTGGAAGAACAGATACTGAAGCTGAAGCTGAAATATTTTGGCCACCTAATGCAAAGAGAAAACTCTCTGGAAAAGACCCTGATGCTGGGAAAGACTGAAGGCAAAAGGAGAAGGGGACAGCAGAGGATGAGATGGCTAGATAGCATCACCGATGCAATGAATATGAACTTGAGCACACCCCGGGAGAGAGCGCAGGACAGGAAGGCCTGGCGTGCTATGGTCCATGGGGACACGACTGAACGACTGAACAACAACAACAACAACAACCAGGTGCTCACTGGTGACAGGCAACAGTTCTTCCCTTTAATCTGGAATTGAACAGGACAGCTCTTCAAAAAAGGGACTGTCCCTTGTAAACGAGGGCACATGGCCAACCTGTTCTGGATTCCTGAATGACACGGGCCTAAAAGTGGCTGGAGAGAGAGAGGACATGGTCCTGTAGCTGAAGCATGTGGACTGCTAGGGTGGCCCTGTGTCCTACTTTACAGAGGACAGTCCTCTATTTGATGGCATTTTCTTTTGAAGCACTGCCCAGCTGCCCAAAGACAGAGAACCAGAAGAAGGGAGAGCAGGGCCCTTGTCCATCCACAGTTATCACCTGAACAGCGGACCGAGCAGGCACACAGCTTACCTGGTCACACACAGCCTTCCCCACTACGGTGAGATGAATTGTACTGCAATTTAAATTATAGTCATTCTTTCTAAATTTGCATCTGGACATATAAGTTAGTATCTGCCAGTTTCATGCAAATCTGCATCCTTTTTTGTCCTCTCTTTTGGTGATAGATGCATGTCCTCTTTTTTGACAATTCGTAAGAGGCCCCTTTCTAGGCTGCACAGTTTGTCACTGAGTGCCATCTGGTTGTCATCTACTGTGGCCTTTTCCTGTTTCGTAAACCCAGGTGGGCAACAAAACTAGGGAGTTGAGTGAGTTCCAGACAGACTCTGTATACGTTGGCAGGTCACTTCTTATCCAGGCATGAGCAGAACAAAAGGAGATCAGCCTGTTTCTGCCCATGTACCTGTAGAAGCTTCAGCAGGTGTTCCAGCTTAGTCCACCTGGTTTCAACCATTCCAGCATGAGCCAACACAGGGGAAACGGGCAAGGGCTGCCCTTTCATCTCTGGAGGCCCTTGAAACAGCAGCAAAGGGAGCTGAAGAACAGAATCCCGGAAGGCAGAAACTCACTAAGAGCAGCATTTATCAATTCATTCATTTATTCGTTTATTGGCGTGCAAGGCTTACGTCGCCTTTGAGCCTCTCACATCACTGATGATAGTGCCCGATTGTTGCCGTGGAAAAGAAAATAGAAAAAGAGATACTTGTCATGTGGATCAGCTATTATTTATTTATGTTTTACATTTCTGTACCACCCATTCGCCGAAGCTGTCTGGGTGGTTTACAAGACAAAACTTAAAACCATAAAATACGATAGCCTAGTAAAACATTATATAAAACCATTCCTTTAAAAGAGAATAAACCCAAAGCAGTAACTAAGATAAAAGCCAGCAGCAATGCAAATCTCTAAAAATGCACTAACAGCATTGTTTTAAACTGAAGGGCTAAACTGCCTGGGAAAATAAAATGGTCGTCACCTGGAGTTGAAAAGATCACAATGTATGTCCCAGGTGAGTCTCTCTGGGGATGTCAATTCACAACTGGGGTGCCAGCACTGAAAAGGCCCTCTCCTTAATAGCCACCCACCTCACCTCATTCAGCGGGGGCACCCAGAGAAGGACCTCTGAGGATGATCTTAGGGTCAGGGCAGGTATAGATGGAAGGAGATGATACTTCAGGTAACCTGGCCCCAAGCCATTTAGGGCTTTGTAGGTTCATACCAGCCCTTTGAACTGGGCCTGGAAATAATCTGGCAGCCAGCACAGATCATAAAGCGCTGGTGTAGGGCCGTGGTGGCTTAGTGGTTAAGATGCTGAACTGCAGACCGGAAGGTCGGCAGGACAGCAGTTCGAGACCCGAGTGCCGCGTGACGGAGTGAGCTCCCGTCTTCAGTCCCAGCTCCTGCCAACCTAGCAGTTCGAAAGCAAGAAATTGCAAGTAGATAAATAGGCACCACCTCGGCGGGAAAGGTAACAGCGTTCCGTGCACCTCGGTGCTCAGTCATGCTGGCCACATGACCACGGAAGCGTCTTCGGACAGCGCTGGCTCTTCGGCTTAGAAACGGGGATGAGCACCGCACCCTAGAGTCGGACACGACTGGTTGGGGACACCTTTACCTTTTCAATATGTTCATATTAGCCAGTTGCCATTAACAATCTTGCTGCCCTACTTTGAAATTTCCAGACCATTTTCAAAGGCAGCCCCACGTATGATGTATTGCAGCAATCCAAACAAAATTACTTGTTTCCAGCTAATGTCAGCTTTACATCGGGACTACAAACCCAACTGAAGCAAAGAGACACTTTTCATGTGTGAAAATGCCCTATCAGCAGAAAACTGAGGGTGGCAAAGATATGGGGTTCAGCCCCAAGCAGAAGCCAGGCTAGAGCCACATGAAAGAGAGCCAAAATGGATGTGAGGGGCAGGGATATGCAAATCGGTAAAACGTGACCTCGTCAAGCTTTTTCAAATTCTACCATGAAGCTCATTCCACGTCATGTCCATATCAGATTGCAAGCTTTGGTGTGTGTTTTTTTCTTTTCACACAAGAAGCTGTGCATATTTTCGCATGCATTTGATTTCCCCAAATGCATGCATTAAATGCACACATATTTGAAATGGACACATTTTCCCCATTCATTAAAGCATACCTGTGGACATTTTTCAAAAGCGAGCATCCTGTCATATGCATTTTTCAAGTTCTTGCATTTATTGGAAACGTACGGGCCCCAACCGCAGATTGCATTTGAGTCCACATTCACTTCCAGGAGGTGTGAACTGCACACATTACATTCTGGTCAAAGAGAAACTGAAATGAATTTCTCACACATACCTAGTGAGGAACAGTCACATGGATCTTAAGCATAAGTGTACCCCATTCACATATCATGCAGTTTTCTCCTAGCCTGGCTCTGCTACTGAAAATGAGGCAGACAGACAAGGTGGAAATTACAGAAAGGAGTGGCGAGCTCCCCTCCCCTGCACATTCCATTTGTGTAAGTAGACCCCCACTGTCCCAGCACACGCACACACATACACGCACATGCACGCATGCTTTATACATGAGCAGGGAAGCACATGGTTAACACAAACACAAGTAAGATGGAATTCCTTCTGGGGCAGACCCAGGGTTCTTGGCATGCTTTAAAAATAACATGGGGTCGAGGGTTCTGTTCATCCCTAATTATGGGTTTCTAAATAGTTTACAGGGAAAGGGGGCAGGGAAACCACATTTGCATTCCAATGTGTTATTGTAAGGCACCTTGGAAGTATGCTTTTAAAAGCAGGTCAAATTTTTCAAAAGAACATCAAGGTAATTGTGTCAGAGAGCATTAGCGTCTTTTTTATTTATTTTTTTACAAGCCAATAACACTGGCAATATGGTAACATTTGCTGAATGTAAATTCAAGTATGGTGCTCAAGAGCAAGTGGGATTACTACTTTATCTCCATTTCAGTGATCTATTCAGCGAGAAGGATTGCCTCAATGCTATGTTCAAACAGCGTAAACAGGGTGTTACCAGCTTCAAGGAATGTTCCCTGCAAACCTTCCCCTAGAATTTCCAGGATGGATTATTGTTCTGGGCTCTCAAAAAGCTAAGATGGACCTCTTGAAGGCAGACAGACCCTTTCCAATGTTATCTTTAATAGCAGTTGCTGCAGTGTGGGTTCTTCCTGCGTATCTCTGTAATATTGGAAGTCCAAGACCATGTGGGAGCAGACCTAGGGTGGCCACTTGCGTTTCCTCTTTTTTTAGTGATGTGCATCACCAAACAAGGGAACAAAAGATGATGCAGGTTTGCTAGTTTATATGTACAGATGCACATTTACATAGAATTACTATTATTTAAATAGAAACACGATAGATCTCATGCTAGTGGGGAAGACTCTGGCCAGGTGACCTGTGTGCCTGCTCCGTCTGCTATGCAGGTGAAAAGTATTGGTGGGCAACTTCAAGGCCCCTGTTCTCCTTCCTTAGGATTTGTCTTTAAACCAGATTTGGACTGGACAGCTCTTCAAATAGAGGACACTTCCAAATAGACGACTGCCCTGTATAGCCACCCTAAGCAGATCAGACTGTGTCTCCTCTCGATCAGTATTGCTCCAGTTCCTGAGAGAAGCAGATCTGGTGTGGAAAAGAAATGCATTGTGGGCCTTCCCACAATGACCTTAGAGATAGGGAGGCTATTTCTGAGAACAGTCCTCTAATGGCTGCTAGAGTACCATCCCCTATTTGAAGGAATCCTCTATTTCAATGGCTGTCCTATAATCATAGAATAGTAGGGTTGGAAGGGGCATATAAGACCATCAAGTCCAACTCCCTGCTCAGTGCAGGAATCCAAGTCAAAGCATCCCAGCCTCGTCTTGAATGCCTCCAGTGTGGGAGAGCCCACCACCTCCCTAAATAAATGGTTCCATTGTCATATTGCTCTAACAGGAAGTTTTTCCCGATGTTCAGCTGGAATCTGGCTTCCTGGGATCAATGGAGTTCCCAGCAATTTGTTATGTTTGAAAGAGTATGGTGGCATGCCAATAATTCTTGCATCCACACTACCTAAGTAAAAAGTGACATCCAAATCAGCTGCCGGTTGAACATTGCATATGTGAAGAGTTTATGCTCTTGTCTCAGAGAAGTGATGACACAGTTTGATAGGATTGTGGAAATCAGCAAAACTCATAGAATCATAGAATAGTAGGGTTGGAAGGGGCCTATAAGACCATTGAGTCCAACCCCCTGCTCAGTGAAGGAATCCAAGTCAAAGCATCCCTGACAAGTGGCTGTCCAGCTTCATCTTGAATGCCTCCAGGGTAGGAGAGCCCACCACCTCCCTAGGTAATTGGTTTCATTGTCGTATTGCTCTAACAGTCAGGATGTTTTTCCTGATGTTCAGCCGGAATCTGGCTTCCTGTAACATGAGCCCATTATTCCATGTCCTGCACTCTGGGACAATCGGGAAGAGTTCCTGCCCTTCCCCTCTGTGACAACCTTTCAAGTTCTTGCAGAGCGCTATCCTACCTCCCCTCAGTCTTCTCTTCTCAAGGCTAAACATGCCCAATTCTTTCAGTCTCTCCTCATGGGGCTTTGTTTCCAGTCCCCTGATCATCTTTGTTGCCCTCCTCTGAATCCTCTCCAGTTTGTCTGCATCCTTCTTGAAGTGTGGAGCCAAGAACTGGACACATTACTCTAGATGAGGCCTAACCAGAGCTGAGTAGAAGAGAACTAGTACTTCACGGGTTTTGGAAGCTATAGTTCTATGAATGCAGCCCAAATAGCCTTTGCCTTTTTTGCAGTCACATCATATTGTTGGCTTATATTCAGCTTGTGATCTACAACAATTCCAAGATCCTTCTCACTTGTATTATTGTAGAACCAAGTATCCCCCATCTTGTAACTGTGCATTTGGTTTCTTTTTCCTAGGTGCAGAACTTGGCATTTATCCCTATTAAATGTCATTCTGTTGTTTTCTGCCCAGCGCTCCAGTCTATCCAGATCACTTTGATTTTTGTTTCTGTCTTCCAGGGTATTAGCTATCCCACCCAATCTTGTGTCATCTGCAAATTTGATCAGCATTCCCTGCACCTCCTCCTCCAAGTCATTAATAAAAATGTTGATGAGCACTGGGCCCAGGACTGAACCCTGTGGTACCCCGCTCATTACCTCTCCCCAGTTTGAGAAGATCCCATTGATAAGCACTCTTTGAGTCCGATTCTGTAGCCAGTTGTGGATCCACCTGATAGCTGTTTCATCTAGCCCACTTTGAGCTAGTTAGCTACTCAGGATATCATTCATGGCTGGGGCACTTTGTCAAAAGCTTTGCTGAAGTCAAGATATATTATGTCCACAGCATTCCCACAGCCCACAAGGGAGGTTATCTGATCCAAAAATGAGATCAGATGCATCTGGCAGGATTTGTTCTTGACAAATCCATGTTGGCTTGGAGTAATCAGTGCATTGTTTTCAAGGTGCTGACAGATGGATTGCTTTATAATCTGCTCCGGAATTTTCCCAGGGATTGATGTCAGACTGACTGATATGTAGTTTCCAGGTTCCTCTTTTTTGCCCTTTTGAAAATAAGGACAACATTAGCCCTCCTCCAGTCATCTGGCACTTTACCCATCCTCCATGATTTCTCAAAGATAATACACAGTGGTTCTGAGAGCTCTTCTGCCAATTCCTTGATTACTCTAGGATGCAGTAGGGATGTATGGATTCTCCACCGTCCGTTTTGTGGGGGGAGGCGATCTGTTCCTCCCCGACCCCGAATCCTCTGGAGCGACTCTGCTCCGCGAGGATTCCACGGAGCCGCCCTGCTTGAGGGCTGCTTACCTTGACAGCTAGAGCCGTACTCCTCTGCACGATCGCTTAAAAAAAAAAAAAAAAAGTGGGATTGGCAGGATGTGCCCATAGACTTATAGGCAAAATAGAGCCGTGAATCTTGCATATAAGCCTATGGACACATAGACTTATATACAAGATTCACAGCTCTATTTTGCGTATAAGTCTATGGACACATCCTGCTGATTGCCATTTAAAAAAAAAATGGTGATTGACACGGAGGAGAACAGCTCCGGTGCAACAAGCAGCCAAGTGCTGTCCCATGCGGAATCCTCCTGGAGCGGAGGTAAGTGGGGCCGATCCGCTGTGGATTCCAGAGGACGGATTCCAAAGCACCTGGCCTCATTTGAATCTGTGGCAGATTTCTCTAACATCCCTAAGATGCAGTTCATCTGGGCCTGGAGATTAAACTCATTCAGAGTAATTAGGTGTTCCTTGACCATATGCCGATCGATCTCAAGCTGCAATCCTGCCCCTTCAGCCTGTACTTTGCCTTTGCCAGGGGGGTCATAGACCTTCTTTTGGGAGAAGACTGAGCCAAAGTAGGAACTGAGCACTTCTGCCTTTTCTTTGTCATCTGTTATCATTTTGCCATCTTTATTTAATAGTTGAACCACCATTGCTTTCCTCTGTCTTTTACTATGCATGTATCTGAAGAAAGTCTTTTTGTTGCTTTGAGCATCCCTCACTAACCTCAGCTCATGCTCAGCTTTAGCCTTCCTGACACCATCCCTGCAATTCTGTGCTACCTGCCTGTACTCTTCCTTTGTTGCTTGGCCTTCTTTCCACTTCCTATATGTGTCCTTTTTTGTTTTCAGGTCATCTCCAAGGTTTTTGTGAATCCACATTGGCTTCTTCTGTTGTCTTCCACCTTTTTTTCTTGTTGGAATTGTTTGCAATTGTGCCTTTAGAATTTCCTTTTTTAAAAACTCCCACCCATTTTGGACTCCTTTTCTCTTTAGAGTCGCTTGCCATGGGACCTTACTGATCATTGCTCTGAATTTATTAAAATCAGCTTTCCTAAAATCCATGGTACGCGTTTGGCTACACTCGGCTGTTGCTTCCTTCAGAACCAAGAACTCAAGTATAACATGGTCGCTTTCCCCCAGAGTTCCCGTAACTGCTACTTTAGTCATCTCTGTTGGTTTGGATCAAGTCAAGGATAGCTGATCCTTTAGTTCCTTCCTCTACTTTCTGTAGGGAGAAGTTGTCAGCAACACAAGTCAGGGATTTCTTGGAGGGGCCATGTTTTGCAGAATTTGTCTCCCAACAAATATCGGGGAAATTGAAGTCCCCCATTACTACTACATATTGCTTCCTTGAAAAATTGGCAATTTGCTTTTCAAAAGTGTCTTCTCTTTGATTGGGTGGCTGGTAGTAGACTCCGACCACCAGGTTCTTTTTATTCTTTACTCCATTTATTTTAACCCAGATGCTCTCGATGGGGCTACCAAGCTCATCCTCCTGTATTTCTGTGCAGAGATATGTATTTTTAACATATAGTGCACCTCCTTTTCTGTTCCTCCTGTTCTTTTTGAACAAGTTATATCCTTCAATTGCTGTATTCCAATCATGAGAGTCATCCCACCAAGTCTCAGTTATACCTATCAAGTCATAATTTCCCTCTCGTTATCAAGAATTCAAGTTTGTTCTGTTTGTTTTCCATACTATGGGCATTAGTATATAGACATCGAAGACCATGTGCTTTACAGTCTGGCTTTCTTCCTACATGTTTTTGAAGACTATTGGGTGGCATTAGCGCTGTTGTTGTGTCCATTGTGGTGCATGAGCTTTCATCCATTGTTATCCCCAACTTTACCACCACCACCCCCCCCCCGTAGGATTCAGTGTAAAGCCCTCCTGATTAAGTTCTTAATGCTGTGGCCAAACACATTCTTCCCAGACCTTGTGAGGTGCGACCCACCCCTTGCCAACAGTCCATCTTCCAGGAAGTATAGCTCGTGGTTGCAGAAACCAAATCTCTCGTGTTGGCACCACCTTCGTAGCCAGTCATTCACCTGGAGTATTTTTCTTTCCCTTTCTATCCCTCTTCTAACTACTGGAAGGATGGAGGAGAAAACTATCTAGGCCCCAAAGTTCTTGAGTTTCCTTTAGGGATGTCAGAGAATTCTGCCACGGATCTCAGTGAGGCCGAATGCCAGTTCATTCGGCCCCCCGAAATCTGTGGCGGAACGGCCTGCCCCCCCGCGCCCACCCTGCAGATCCCCCCCCGGGACGAGACTTACCTGGGACAGATGTTCAGGGCGGCGGCGGCTCCGCTGCTGGAGCCGCTGCCGTCCAGAACATCTGCCCCAGGTAAGTCTCATCCTGGGGGGGATCCGCGGGGGGGCCATTCCACCACAGATTTCGGGGGGACGAATGTCAGTGCATTCAGCCTCACTGAAATCCATAGCGGAATTCTCCGCCATCCCTAAAGGAAAGGGATACCTGTCAGTGGGCTTTATGAGTGCAGGCAACTTTTCAGTCTCATCTCTAATCTATTCTCCTGGGAGACAACATACCTGGTGAGTCCACGGGTCTTTGCGACATACTTGGGTTTCAATCCCACAGAGCAAAGAGTCTCTCACAACTACTACTCTTCTCTTCTTGTTGTAGGCCTTGGTTTCATTGCCTGTGCTTGACTGACCTTCAGCCTCTTGCTCACTCTCATGTAGGGTGCCCTCTAATTCTTCCTCTGCAAGCTGTCCTCCAGTCTCATCCTCAAGTACCTGAAAACAGTTCCATAGTTCCAGTGCTTCCACTGGTGTAGAGTGGCTTCTAGTGCTTCTCCTAACTGTCACTGTTTTCCAAGGAGTACTTCATTTTTCCTCGCCTCAGCATTTTCCTTTTCTGCCTCAGCTTGCTATTGCTCTTCTAGCTTCTGTACTTCACTTTTCCATTGTAGTTCCATCGTTCTGTCTAAGAACTCTTCATCTTCTCTAATTCCCTGGAGGGGTGACATTCGCCGCTCCAGTCCTCTTACCTTTTCTTCCAACAGCAAGATCAACTTGCACTTGTTGCACGTGTAGGCCATGTTGAGCTCAGGCAAGAAAATAAACATGGTACAGGCCCTGCAGGTCACCACCACTGGAGAGTCTTGTCCTTCCATAGTCTCTATTCCCTTTATATTTCTAGCTCTCTGATGGCACTGGGATAGCCTGTGCTTTGTCCTCTATTCACTGGAGGTTAACAAGAGTCCCGCTAGTATGGAAGTGTGTTACAAGAGAAGAAATTGAAAACAAAATTTGTTAGGGACCTCCTGCTTGACCTCTTCTGCCAAACTCCTGTTTGCTCTCCCTGTTCGCTCACTCTGATCACTCATTCTCTGGGAACTTGCTTGCTTGTATAGCCCCTACACCAGCTGGAGCAGCTTCTTCTGCTCTGCTCAGTTAAGAGGCGGGAAACAGTCCAATTCCTGGACAATCCTGTCCAATTCCATTTTAAAGATAAAGAACCATAAGATCTGTTGCCTATCAACAATTTGCACCTGGACAGCAAATGGAAGAGGCAGGCACACAGTTTTCCGCACTATGGCAGGAGACACTGTATTTTTATTTAAATTATAATAATTATTCCTAAATTTGTATTTATACATATACGTTAGTACATGCATATTTTCTGCAAATGTGTATCCTCTTTTGTCCTCATTTTTTGGTGATATGTTTCCTCATTTTTGGTGATTCATACGTGGCCATCCTAATTATCTGGTACCATGGAAAGAAAATCCATGCTACACAGGTTCCTATGCCACCTATAGAACATTGATTGATTGATTGATTTTATTACATTTCTATACTGCCCAATAGCTAAAGCTCTCTGGGCAGTTCACAAGAGTTAAAACCACAAAATACAACATAGAACAATATAAAATATAAAAGCTTAAAACTACAATATAAAAGAACAACCAGAATAAAACCTAGCAGCAACACAGAGATTTATACAGATTTAAAACAGCAGAGCTAAAAGACTAGAATGCTAAAATGCTGGGAAAATAAAAAGGTCTTCAGCTGGTGCCAAAAGCAGTATGATGTAGGCACCAGGCAAACCTCTCTAGGGAGCTCATTCCACAGGTGGGGTGCCACAGCAGAAAAGGCCCTCCTCCCGGTAGCCACCTGCCTCACTTCCTTCAGCGGAGGCTCCCAGAGAAGGAGATTAAAGTCCAAGCAGGTACATATGGGATGAAGCGATCCTTCAGCTAACCTGTTTAGTGCTTTGAATGTTAATAGCACTTTGAATCGGGCTTGGACGTGGACTGGCAGCTGGAAAAGTACTGGCATAATATCTCATTGGCCAGTCACAGTTAATAATTTTGCTACCCTGTTTTGGACCAGCTGAAGTTTTCAGACCTTTTTCAAGACAACAATTGCAGTAATCCAGATGAGAGGTTACCAGAGCATGGATAACTGTAGCTAGGCTATCTCTGTCCAGATAAGGGTGTAGTTGGTATATCAGCCTAAGCTGATAAAAGGTGCTCCGTGCCACTGACTCCACCTGTGCCTCAACTGACAGTTCTGGGACCAAGAGCAGCCCCAAACTATGAACCTGATCCTTCAGGGGGAGTGCGACCCCCTCCAGAACAGGTTGAACGTCACCTAGCCAGGCAGCCGAACCACCCACCAACGAACCTCTGTCTTGTCTGGATTGAGTCTCAGTTTATTGGCCCTCATCCAGTCCATTACCGTGCCCAGGCACTGATTCAGAACAGCACCTGCAAAATGTTGCAAGGGGGCCTAGAGAGGCCTTGAATATTTCATATAGGGACATCTCTTGAGACGAAGAATGGACGAAAGTCCCTTACCTGGTCCCGCAGCTGTTTTCGGTGGGGGGGGAGGCGCTCCGTTTCTCCCCCTGAAATTCTTGGTGGGTGGGGAGGCGCCCCATCCCTCCCCGCCAAAATTCTGGCCGGGGGGGAGCGCCCCGCCTCTCTGGCCGCGAAAGAAAAAAGTTATGTAAAAAAAAAAATGTGATAGGCTATGTAACGATTTATGTAGCCTATCATGGCTAGATTTTCAGTCAGCCATGATAGGCTACGCAAATAGCGTTGCCCTTATTTTTGCCATAGTCTACGTAAATCTTTACGTAGACTACCCGTGCCCAAATAAGGAACGCAAATGGCGGCGCCCATGGGCGCCGCCATTTGCATACGCGCTTTTTCTTTTTTTTTTCAAAGTCAGCCGTGATAGGCTACGTAAAGATTTACGTAGCCTATCACGGCTGACTTTGAAAATCTAGCCGTGATAGGCTATGTAAATCGTTACCTAGCCTATCACGTTTTGTTTTTTTTTTTACTTTCCTGGGAAATGGCAGCGGCGGCAGCCGGTCAGAAGACCGGCCGCCGCCGCAACGCTGCTGAAACGCCGCCGGGACCCACTGCCGAGAGGGACATTTGCACGAGGTAAGCCCCATCCCGGGGGGGGCGGGGGGGTGTCGGAGAATTTCCCCACCAATTTTGGGGGGCCGAATGTGTTGGCTTTCGGCCTCCCGGAGATTCGTGGAGAAATTCTCCGACATCCCTACTTGAGACTAAGGGGCCTTTTGAGGTTACCGTGGCACTATGGGAGCCATTACAACTTAACATGTTCTTACATTGCTGGGGAACCATGAGAAGCTCAAGGCCAGATCATTCATTTTATTTTATCTTATCTAATACATCTCAGGGCCATCCTTCAGTAAAAGCTGTGAGGATGGCACACAATAAAAACAAAACAACAACAGTGCATGTATGTGTGTACACACACACGTGTGTGCGTGGACATGGACACACACACACACACTTAAAACAGACTCAATCAGAATAATCAAGGTAGTGTAGCAGCCATATCGGGGGTCAGACTAAGTAGCCTCATGCAGTCTCATGCTTCATGTTCTTGCTGAGCTCTTTCTCCCTTGAATATATTGTTGTAAGCTGATGAGACACAGGAATTCCTTATCTTGTCAAAGGTCATACAATTGTATATCTTGTTCTCTGCTGTTCTCTTCTGTTCTCTCCTTATCATGGCTACCCTATAACCCAGTTCTTGTATTATAAACAATGGTGCTAAGAGGAGAAATGTTGAGGACTGCAACCCCACACGGGAGGGGGAGGAGGAGCCATTTTATATGTGTCACAATGTCTATAAAAACAATGTGCTAATGTAAATCGGGGCTTCTGGCTCTTTGGAAATGATTCCAGCCTTAAGCCTGCGCGTTAAATAAAGAATCTCTTTTTCCTTCACTCCGTGGTCTCTCTGACTCTGGGTTCTGTAACATAAATGGTGCCGTGACTCGGATGTGGCAGGCTCTGAGCCAGACAGGTGGCATTTGCCTGCTCTTGATCGCCGCACCGGGAAGACGAGCTCGGCGCATGCCTCCCTTTCTTGGCGCCACCGACCTTTTTGTCGAGTGAATGGGAGAAAGCCTGCACCGGGATCGCCCAAACGGCAGCGAGCAGCAAGAGAACCTTGGGAAGCGGAGGAAGGAACTTGAGCCCTGCCTGTATCGCAGCTGCAATTGAGTTGAAACCCACATTGGAAGCCTTCAGGAGAAAGGCAAGTATATGGGAAAAAGAGGGCCCCGCCTTTAGGGAGAAAGGCCACTGGGCAGAAAAAAAGAGGGCCCCGCCTTATGAAGAAGGTCAGTGTTGGTGGTATACGTATACAAAAAGAACCTACTCCTTGCGGGCAGAAGGGGGGCCTGATCACACCCCCGAGTGGGCGCCAGTACCCAGCAGGCCAGTACTCAGTAGGAAGCTGAGGAAGCTGGGGAAGCCGCTTTCCGCTCTGATAAAAAGTGGGAAAAGTGGGTGGCAGGGACATATGGATGCAGATTGATGATTGTGTGAGTGGCTACTGCGGTTTCTGACGCATACCGTTGACCGTCCAGGTGCCCAGGCCAGTAGCAAAATGCGTGGTGTGTAAAATCCTCCTGTGTCGGCCAGTGAGACCCCTTACTCACTGACCAATTCCCATTCCCTAATTGTGTCTGTCTTCAATTTAGGAGGGAGGCTATGGGTGGTGGGGGAAGCAAACCTTGCACCCCCTTGGGATGTATGCTAGCAAATTTTAAGAAAGGTTTTAGTGGAGATTATGGGGACCCCCCCATGAATCCTCAACGGTTGCAGACTTTGTATGAAATAGAGTGGCGGTCTTTTGGTGTAGGATGGCCTACTAAAGGCTCTTTAGAGCCCAGCAAAATCAGCCGTGTATATGCCATTGTGGTTGGGAGACCTGGGCACCCCGACCAATTTCCCTACATAAACACGTGAGATTCCATAGTCCGCGCTTCTCCTCCATGGCTAAAGAAATGCCTAGAATCCCAGGCAAAAGTTTTGGTGCTCAGAAAAGAAAAATTCGCCAAGAAATTACAACCAGTGTTAGAAGCCTTGTGTGAAGACTGAAGATCTGGCAGATCTAACGGCGTTTCCACCTGCTTATGCCCTGCTTCCACCACGGGCCCATGTTACTGTAAGACCGCCCCGTCGAGATCCAGATCCTGTGGCTCCTGAGCCCCTGCCATCCCCCCTACAGGGGCATTGCCCCTCGCTTTGACTTAGAACTGTCGCCATCAGTTTCAAGCCCCACCGGCAGTAATTCGACGATTTCAGCTATGGTCCTCAACTCCCAGATATTGTCTGCTGAGACTTTCATCTCTACGGGATCGGGAGGTTCCCCTCTTACACCTCAATCAGCATTAATAAAAGAAACTGAAAAATTGAAGTGTTGGGCACAAGATTTAATAAAATCGGCAGTGACCCTTAAAAAGATGTGTTCTCACAAAAAAGAGGAGGCAAGCTCGTCTACTGCTCAAGACTTGCACCCCCTTGAGATGTATGTCAAACAAAGAAGGAAAAAGGTTTTTTAAAAAAGATTCAGAATAAAGAGAGAAAACAGCAAAAAGCTCAAGGTCGAGCTGAGAGAAAAAAAAGAACAAGATCTGAGGCTGTTAATTAGAAAAATGTTGCAGGACAGTCTGGCTTTTAACAAAGCGTGGGAGCGTGAGAGTGTAAGGCCGAAGAAGTAGCTGTTAGCCTAGCGCGCCGAGAGGGCGGGGGGCAGGAAAATTGCCCACAACGTTCTGAGTTGTGCAACATCATCACCTCACCTAATTGAGATGAAATCCCTAAGAAATGGAAACTGAAAATGAAGACCCAGAAGATGAAGGCAAAATAGAAAATAAAGGTGAAGAATCAGCCCCCAGAGCACAGGCTAGACCACTCTTCGAGTGAAAAGTGTGCCATAAGACTGTCCCAAAGCAGAATGAAGCGGAAAGACCATGATGAAAATCTCTGTCAAGGTAGCCGTGTTTAGCTTTGAACTGTGTTAAAATTGCATAGAGCCTGTAGCTACTGACCATCGGCTATATGATTTCTGAAGAGCGTAGCCATTAAGCTTTTGCCGTGGGATTCCCTGCAATGAAGAAATCTCACTGATTTGAGTGTCCAGTGTTACACTGCCTAAGTGTGTGTGCTGAAGAGACCGAGAAACCAGACAGCATGTTCCTGGCCAAGCCAAAATCATGCTATTACCATGCTCCTGAAAGCTGCAATAAACTGTGTAAGCTGGGAGATCCAACCTGATTGAGAAGAAAAGAAGATATTGGAGCAACTGTCTTAAAAAACAATGAGATCTGTGTAGCTGGCTGGCTGATGCTGTCAGTGATGTTACAACTTTAAATTAAGACTGTTTTCCTGTTTGAGACCCCAGCGAAGAAAGCTGACCCGAGTTATTTGTTGCCCGTGCCAAAGCAAAGATTTGGCTGCCCTGTACCTCATCGTGTCCTGTTTTAAGCTTGGGATTTACAAATACAAGCAAACTGAGAAGCTTGCCTTTGAAGTCCTGCAAATCACCCCACCGCCTCCCCGAAGATAAATGGCTGCCTGAAAAATGCAAGTATAAGGCGATGCCCATCATCCCCCAGCGTCCTGAGTTTCGGCACTCAGTGTTTCAGTGCTTTCGTGTACCAGGTTAAAAAGAAAAAAGAGTAAGTTTTTAAAATGTCTGTAAAAACCTGACAGAAGTAGAATAAAATTTACAGAGGAGTTGCCCCGAGGGTAAATTAAAAGCAGCTGATTGTGCCTGGAGCTTCTTACCTGGGATAAAGTAGCCACAATAATGTAATAGTTCTTTAAAATGAAGAATATGTAACTAGAAAGAGAAGAAGAGCCTATCCCAAATGTGTGTCATTGGGACTAGTGTAAGGCAGAAAGGTTTAAGTAAGTTTAACTTGAAAAAGACAAATAAAGAGACAAGGCTGGTGCATGGAGCAGAAAGTTTTATGTAAAAAGTTTGAAACATGATCTGCAATACAGGCAGATCAGCAAAGAAAAAGAAAGCAAAAGAAAGAGAAAAAAATTGTCTTCCCATACTAATAAATAAAAGTGTTATCAAGCACTTTGAGAAGCGAAGTTGTTTACAGGAAGCTGTGCCTGAGAACCAAACACTTCTAGCCTATGCTAAAAATGCTTGCTAGTGTTGTGTTGCCTCATGGGTAACATGTATGGTATAAAACCCATTTAGACCAATAGCTCGTGGTTCAGAGAAGCTGTCTGATCCAACCATTAAGTACACCTGTGTGCTGTAAGTTACCCAATAAAGTCTCCTTGTAAGTAAACCCCCCCACTGGAAGGAATCCCAAAACACAAGTTGGGCTAGAGCGCCTCACCCAGTATCAAACCCTGCTATTAAAAGCCATGAAAGCAGGTATGAAGAAGTCAGTTAATATGACCAAAGTGTCTAAAGTGCTGCAAGGTGCCACCGAGGCCCCAGAGCGTACTTGGAGCGTCAGATGCCTATCGCCAGTACACCCCCCTTGACCCAGAGGCCCAAGAAGACGTGGACAAAAGAAGAAAAGAAGAAGACCCGGCAGAGGCAAAAGATTCTTTAAAAAGAACCAGTGTGGACAAGATGGACATTAGTGGCATGAATGCCCAAATAAAATAAATCAAATACAAAAGAGATAACCAAAGGGGCCAGAATGGGCGAAGAGGGAGACAGCTTGAGAGGGGCCGTGACATTGACTGTGAGGGGCCGTGACATTGACTTCATAATTGACACTGGAGCAGCATCAAGAGCAAGCAAATGTTAGCCTTAAACAAGAAGTCCAAACACTGAGCGAAGTTCTTCAAGCCCAGGGTCGCTTTGTCTTAAAAAATAAGCCATTCCCATCACAGAAGTTCATCCTTTCCAACCAAGAGTTAAAGTATGAGTTAAAGAGAGAAAAATAACCCTTTGACTCCCAGATGGAGAAGACTAAAAACTGTCATACTTTCCACCCCCGCAGCTATGAAAGCAGCTGGAGTTAAACCCTGGATACATTGGACACGAGTCAAGAGAGCGAGAGGGGGAGAGTAGACTGTTAACAGAAATCCTGAAAATCCTTTAAAAATCATTCTGAAAAAGCAGTAAGAAGACTCAAGCTAGACCTTACTGTGGACACACCGGGAGACTGTCCCCCTGCGTACGGTCAGACCTGCAACTGGAGAATTGAAGAAGGGGACTAGACCCTACTGCAGCTTGCCAGGTGAATAGCTGCCCAGCGTACGGTCAGATCCCAAAGAAGATCAAACATGCGTGTTGTAGTGTTAGTAGTGTTGCATTGTGTTTCCTTAATAAGGTGCAAAAAGGGGGGTCTGCCCCTGGAAGGAAAAGTTTGTCCCAGTGATTTGCTGATAATTACTGGCTTCACCTGGCTAACATCACAAGAGTAAAACATTTTTGTTTGCCAAGAGATATACCTGTAAACAGGCTTATTAGCTCTTGCCTAATACCTGTCTGTAGACATCCTAGGAAAATTCAAAAAGATACCATGTTAAGAGTTTATGGTGTAAGTTTAACTTATTCCCCAAATGCTAATTGGGGCGTGGTTGCAAAGATCCTACCCCCTACACAGTTCACTCTACGCACCCCCATCATTGCTGAAACAAATACTACGTGTGCATGAATGCTTAATTGTCAAAAATTTTCCAGAAAATATAAAGCTATCCCTGGCCCCCTTCCACTGTAATAAAATTCAAAACCTATCTTTTAATGATGCCCACATACTTTTGCCTCATAGATGGTTTTAGACATGTAGTTCCCGCACTTGGTCATTCATTCCTGCCAACTTGTCTAATAACCACCCATGTGGCCTCAGCCGCCAATTAAACTGGTGCCAATTCTTCCCCTGTGGCCCGAGAAAATCCGTCGACGGCAGCCTCGAGCACTCCAACTAACTAAAAATTGTAATAGTCATGTGCATTTATATTCTGACTCAGAAAAATTGGCCTTAGCAATGTCACTGGTTGGGGTTCCAGGTTTAGCCTTAGCTGAAGGTCTGGAGATCAACCGGTTAGCTTGCAGCTTAGCCAAAAGCATAAATGCCACCTCATGAGCATTGTCATTATTAAATAAAGAGTTGCATGATCTAAGAGGTGCAGTTCTAAAAAATAGAGCTGGTATAGATTACCTCTTCCTTCTTCATCATTTAAGTTGTGAGACACACCAAAAGCTCTGTTGTTTTAACTTAACTGATAATGGCAATGCTGTAGATGAACAGATCAACAAGCTGCACAATATAGTAGCTAACAAAACAATAAGACAAAACAATTAGCTCAATTAGTTAACCCCTTGGCTTCCAGATCTTAGCTGGCTTGAAGCATTGTTCATCCTAATTCTACCAGTGTTGTTCATAAAAGTTCTGTTATGTCTCTGCGGTCCTTGTCTTATGCGCTGTTTAACCAATCTGTTTTATGTCTCAGCTAGTAAAACTGCTGCCCTCCACGCTCTAATAGCCCAACAAGAGGCTAAGTAATATGTATGTCACAAAAAGCTTTGTATGGTTATCAGAAATGCTATAATTGTAATGAAATATGCATTTAAGGGGGGAATGTAGCAGCCATATCGGGGGTCAGACTAAGTAGCCTCATGCAGTCTCATGCTTCATGTTCTTGCTGAGCTCTTTCTCCCTTGAATATATTGTTGTAAGCTGATGAGAGACAGGAATTCCTTATCTTGTCAAAGGTCATACAATTGTATATCTTGTTCTCTGCTGTTCTCTTCTGTTCTCTCCTTATCATGGCTACCCTATAAACCAGTTCTTATATTATAAACAATGGTGCTAAGAGAAGAAATGTTGAGGACAGCAACCCCACGCGGGAGGGGGAGGAGGAGCCGTTTCATATGTGTCACAATGTCTATAAAAACAATGTGCTAATGTAAATCGGGGCTTCTAGCTCTTTGGAAATGATTCCAGCCTTAAGCCCGCGCGTTAAATAAAGAATCTCTTTTTCCTTCACTCCGTGGTCTCTCTGACTCTGGGTTCTGCAACAATAGCACTAGACGTTCAACAGAGCAAGTAAAATCAATGCTGAATCTAGCTGAATGCAACTCCTGGGTGGGAGAATTGTTTGTTTGTTTATTACATTTTCAGGTCCCCTGATTAACCAAAGTTCCACCCAGCTGATAAACCAAAGTTTTATATTATATCATAGGAGAAAGCAATAAAACAAGATAAAGCAGCACCTGATAAAGCCAACAGCAGGAATAAAAACAATGCAGCAAATAATTAAACTACAAGTAAAATCGGCAGCAAGGATAAAACAGTGCAAAAACCTAAAAGCACTAAAATGCTTCCCTAAAATCCCTGGGAAAATAAAAAAAGGGCTTCAGCTGGTGCCGGATAGACCATACTGTAGTTACGAGGTGAACCTGTCTGGGGAGGGCATGTCACAGAAGGGGCACCACTACTGAAAAGCCCTTGTAGCCAACTAGCTCGCCTAATTTGGCAGGAGCACCTGCAGCCAGGGCAGGCATCAATGGCAGACATGGTAGGGCTCTTGCCAAGGGTCCACACTTCAGCGGCGGCCCACTGACAAAAGCCCCTTGGATTTGTTCCTCCTGTTTACCACTGCAGCCTGCTTACTCACTTTCCTCTTGCTCTGGGCCAAAGAAGCAGGTGGTGAGATGGAGGAGCAGGAGACGCCACTGCCTGCTTGCTCACTAGGGATGGCGGAGAATTTCTCCCCGAAACTTCGGGGGGCCGAGCGCCAATGTATTCGGCCCCCCGAACAAGTTTCGGGGAGAAATTCTCCGCACCTCCCCCCGCACCCCCCCCCCCGGGACGGGACTTACCTTCGCCGAATGTCCCTCCCGGCGGCGGGTCCGGCCGGCGGTTCGGCGGGTGTTCAAGCGGGGCGGGAGCGGCAGCCGGTCTTTTGACCGGCTGCCGCCACCGCCATTCCAAGAAAAGAAAAAAAAAACACCCCCTGATAGGCTACGTGACGATTAACGTAGCCTATCACGGCTAGATTTGCAAAGTCAGCCGTGATAGGCTACGTCAATCGTCACGTAGCCTATCACGGGTGACTTAAAAAAAAAAAAGCGCGTATGGATAATGGCGGCCCCCATAGGGAGCCGCCATTCCCGTTCCTTATTTGGTCGCTGTAGTCTACGTAAAGATTTACGTAGACTACGGCGAAAATAAGGGCAACACTATTTGCATTGCCCTTATTTTCGCCATAGTCTACATAAAGATTTACATAGACTACAGCGACCAAATAAGGAACGCGAATGGCGGCTCCCTATGGGGGCCGCCATTTGCGTACGCGCTTTTTTTTTTTTTTAAAGTCACCCGTGATAGGCTACGTGACAATTGACATAGCCTATCATGGCTGACTTTGCAAATCTAGCCGTGATAGGCTACGTTAATCGTCACGTAGCCTATCGGGGGGCGTTTTTTTTTAACTTTCGCGTTCGCGGCTGGGCGAGGCGGGAAGCCTCCTCCCCGGCCTGAATTTCGGCCGGGGTGAGGCGGGAAGCCTCCCCCCCAGCCTGAACTTCACGGGGGGAGCAGCGAAGCGCCTCCCCCCCACCGCAAACGTCCTTCAAGGACAGGTAAGGGACTTTCATCCACCCCTATTGCTCACTGGTTCTCTGCCTCTCAAGCAACCAAGTGGTAGCAGTGATGCTGGTGACAATGGTGGTGAGAAGGCGGACTCACTGAGAGACAGGGCCCATGGAGGGTATCTTGCCCAAGAGCCCTCGAAAACCTGGAGCTGGCACTGCTTGGAGGAGGGCAGCCTCATATAATGAACTTAGAGTCTGGGTAGACACATATGGGAGGAGATGCTCTTTCAAGCTGGAAGATGTTGTGCAATGCAACATATCTCCAGTTGTCTTCCCCCTGAGCAGCAGCATTCAGTAGCTGAATGTGTTTTGCTGTGTCAGGCTGGAGGTACAGGGCTAACGAAAACCTGCACAGCATTCCTCTGAACAGCCTACTGCCCTTACCAAGACTGCAATAAGCTGAATCACCTGCTTAATTAACTGTTGTGTACCGGAAAGAAAATATCACATATTTGATCATTAATTTGTTACAAACATCATTGTACCACATGATCTCAGATATCCATTTAGTATTCTTTGTGTCAGGGCTGCCTCTGAGCATATAGAGTGTCAGAGCAGTTCAGAATCTGAGGAAGAGCTGGAAGACGTGGGGGAGGAACTTTCCCAGGCTTCAGAGGCACAGCTGGATGGAGAGGCCCTCCCTCCACAAATCAATGTGAGTGATAGCCAACAGGAGGAGGCGAGGGAGGGACAGCCTGAACTCTTAGATGCAAGGCGCAGACGCAGGCACAAGTAGGGATGGCGGAGAATTTCTCCCCGAAACTTCGAGGGGCCGAGCGCCAACGTGTTCGGCCCCCCGAACAAGTTTCGAGGAGAAATTCTCCGCACCCCCCCTGCCCCCCGCACCCCCCCCCCGGGACGGGACTTACCTTTGCCAAATGTCCCTCCCGGCGGCGGGTCCGGCCAGCGGTTCGGCGGGTGTTCGTGCGGGGCGGGAGCGGCAGCCGGTCTTCCGACCGGCTGCCGCCACCGCCATTCCAAGAAAAGAAAAAAAACCAAAAACGCCCCCGTGATAGGCTACGTGACAATTAACGTAGCCTATCATGGCTAGATTTGCAAAGTCAGCCGTGATAGGCTACGTTAATCGTCACGTAGCCTATCACGGGGGCGTTTGTTTTTTTTTAAAAAAACTTTGGAGTTCGCGGCCGGGCGAGGTGAGGCGCCTCCCCCCCGGCCTGAATTTCGGCCGGGCGAGGCGGGAAGCCTCCCCCCCCGGCCTGAACTTTGCGGGGGGAGCAGCGAAGCACCTCCCCCCCACCGCGAACAAGCTTCGAGGACAGGTAAGTGACTTTCGTCCACCCCTACTGAGAACTCCAATAGCCAAATCAACATTCAGACAAGAGGCTGCATTTCCAAGGCTTTAATTCCATTTACCCTAATGAGGCATACAGATGCAAATTGCTGGAGACTCACAGACTACAAAGGAAACAGCCTTCAAGGAGTTCAAAGGGAAACTATGAAGGTTGGTCTCTGTTTGGGAAAAAGGCGGCAAACTCTCTTAACTTAAGGGGTGGGAGGGGAAGATCTCCCCCTCTCCTGTGACACCTCTAGGCGCAGCTGTTGACACCGAGCCAATTGGGCAGAGCACCGAAGCTCAGCTCCTCCGATTTCTCGCTTGTGCCTAGGGGTGGACGAAAGTGACTTTACGTAGGTAAATTCTCCGCCATCCCTAATTCTCAGCAGGGCAAAAGAGAATCCTGACACTTTGTGACCATGTTGCTAATCCTAATGATATAATGATATTGCTGTGTGGAGCACACGGTAATTACAGTAGACCTGCGGAAATGATGGAGACTTAAGTTAGACTAACATAGGATACAACTCAATATTTGTTGCTCTAGATCTGTTTTGTTTGCTCTGGTACATCAGATACCAGAGATCCTCAAGCATCTCACTTTGGTCCATCGATCTTAGAGAAGCAGTTAGCCTCTTAGGTCAAATGAGAAATGAAAATAAATCAAAGAGTGTGACTTTCCTGCAGCCAGCAATAACAGCTCAACAATCCCTGGAACCACTTGAATTTTATCCAGTGTTTGCTGATCTTAAGCTTATGGTACAGAGCCTTCTGTGGCACCAGTAAATATTACAGCATGTGGGTGCTGGCCGTTAGCTCTGGGTAATAACCATATCTGAGATGAACAAAATTGTGAGGAAGGAAGCCAAAGTGATACAGCCCAAGATAGCAGCATGCAGGAACATTATGTTACTGTTCCACTGGAGTATTTAATTAGGCACTCGGGCAGAAAAGCAAAGAAAAATAAGTTTCCAAATAAGCAAATGAAATCAAATCCCGTCTTTTCCATGTCTTTACTGCTCATTCTCCTCCTTCCTTTTGCAGCCCATTTCGATCTGCCAGGACCAGATCCAGCTCTTCATGAGCCCCTGGATAAGAGACCTTTTAGAAAGGTGTGGAGGAAAGGTCTACCCATGCCTATTCAGCAGGATACCTAAATGGAACCTCCATGTTCAGATGCAGCTTACCTCCGAACACCAGATGCTGTGGACAAACAACAGAGCATAACCATCAGGCCTTGCTTTTGAGCTTCCCAGTGTTGCCTGCCTGCCAGCTTTTGGAAACAAAAGGCTGGATAAGGTGGTGGGGTTGATCCATCTCAGATGATTATGTTCTTATAACCTGGATCACATAAGTGGATCACATTAGCTGCCTGGCTCTATTATGTTGGGTTGGAATAGTGGCGAAGCAGATGATCCTCAATGAGAGAGGGCTGACCGCCCAGATGGACTGTCTCTGCAGTGGTCATGGAAAAGCCTTGCCAACAATGATATCCAGGTGCTCTCATCCCATGCCAGGCTGGTTGCATGGCTGCTATAGCTGAGCTCATTTGTTTTTTGGCAACCACTCCAAACCTACATTTAATCAGTGCATTTAGCCCAGGGGTGATGAACCTTTTTCAGCGCAAGGGCCAAATTCCATTTTGGAGAAGCTCTTGGGGGCCACATTCCATTGGTGGGCAGGGCTGGAACCAAAACTACCAGCATATTTTAGTGTAAATCTCTTACTGCACTAAGTCATAGCTAGTTTTTAAGCTTCTTTGTGTGAAGGATATGGATTAGCTAGCAGACGGTTGCCTTGTCTCTTGCTGCTCTGTGGATCTGTTACATGGAGAGATGATATAATAATGGTGACCGTGGGAACAGCTCTAACCATCTTAGGAGGCTTCATCTTTCTCTCCAACATAAACCTTCCATTCCATTCTTCACATCTTCACCTGACTCTAACATTATCTTGACTACTCAGGCCAGATCTACACCTTGGGTCATATCATTACAATCCCATCATGGTAATGCTATATCCCTCTTGTGCATTTGTACCTTGTAGGTCACACAGTGACATTTGTTGCGGTATTTTGGATAATGTGGAATAAAAAGCTGGAAATAATACTACAAAAGCAGTATATTGAATGGGTAATGTGCCCCAACAGTTACCAGTGCACTTCAATACCACTATAAAGCAGTTGTCAGGAATGAATCTGAGCATGTGGAGACAGCTAGCAGCTCAGATTCAGAATGGGAACAGCCAGAGCGGGGGGCGGCTCCTCCCTAGTGAGCTCAGCTATGGCAAGGCATTCTTCTCAAGACCTTGGCACACAGATGGCTCAGCCTGGAGGCCCCCCTTTCCTCCTCCATGGGAACCCAGGTCCTGGGGGAGGAGGAGAGTGAGGGGCGTGACTTGAGGGATGCTAGGGTCTGTCTCAGAGAGAAGTGGGGAAAGTTAGAGGTGGAGTTCAGACGCTCCACCGGGTGGGCTATGCGTGATAGCCTACATAGGAGGGAGCAACTGTAATGGAGGGGCATCCTCCCTAAGCTAGTCTGGCCAGGAAATTCTTGTTCAAACTGCCAGCAACTTCTCTAACTTCCACTTCGGCTCCTCTATTGGTATTCGCAATTGTGTGGAGTAGTTGTTTCCTTTGTAGCCTGAGAGTTGCCTAGAATTTGCATTTGTAAGGAACCTGCTCATTAACTAATAAAGTAGTGAGCCTGAAGCCTGGTATCCTGGAGTGTGTTGATTGAGAAAGGGGGAGGACGAAGGAACGTGACAGCGGTACTGTAGATCTAGCCTCAGTCTCCTTGTTGAGCAAAGCTGGAAGTCTGATTGCATGAAATAAGCAAATTTCTTCTTCTCATTGATGAAACTGATCTGCCCTGCCAAATGTAGCCCATGGAAAGTTGCTGAAGCTAAGCCTTAAGAACAGAGAAAAATCACAGCTGGCCCTACAGTATTAAATGATCAAGGGTGATAAAATAGCCTCATAATGTAACCACTGGTTTTTCAGGTTGGTGTGAGGCAGGGCGGGACGTTGCAGACATCCAAGCGAATTATTAAGGAGGAGCAGCTGTCAAGGATGAGTCCTTTGCAGATGTCTGCCCACTCAGATTCTGAGTCAGAGTTAGAGCTGCTAAATCAAAGCATGGGGGAGGGACCCACCCTAGAGCACCTAGACCCTGGGAGAGATTCTTCCAAAGGCCTTGACAAAGAAATGGCCCAGGCTCAGCCCTGCTCCCTCCCTCCACTGTGGGAACTCAAGTTTCCGAGGAGGTGGAGGAGGAGGAGGAGGGGCATGACTTGAGAGATGCTAGGGCACGTCGCAAAGGTAAGCAGGAAAAGTCAGGGGCAGGGCTCAGATGCTCTGCCTGGACAGCCACTTTTGGAAGCCAATGTAGGAGGGAGCCACCTTAAGGGAGGGACATCACTGCAAAGCAAGCTAGGCCATGAGGTTCATCTGTGGGGCTGCCTTCGAAAATGGTCTGGAAACTTCATCTAGTGCAAAATAGGGCAGCAGGATTGTTAACAGGGACTGGCCAATGAGATCACATTACGCCAGTACTTTTCTAGCTGCGCTGGCTGCCAGTCCATTTCCAGGCCCAATTCAAAGTGCTGGTGTTAACCTTCAAAGCCCTAAATGACTTGAGGCCAGCTTATCTGAAGGATCTCCTCCTCCTCCCAGATGTGCCTGCCTGGACCCTAAGATCATTCTCAGGGGTCCTTCTCCAGGAGCCCCTGCCAAAGGAAGCGAGGTGGGTGGCTACCAGGAAGAGGATCTTTTCTGCTGTGGCCCCCCGGCTATTAGAATGAGCTCCTGAGCTCCCTGGAGGAGTTTGCCTGGTGCCTATGTTGTTCTCCTTCTGGCACCAGGTGAAGACCTTTTTATTCCCCCAGTATTTTAGCTTCCTAATCTTTTTGTTCTGGTGTTTTAAATCTGCATTTTAAATCTCTACATTGCTGCTAGATTTTATTCTGGTTGTACTGTTATATTGTGGTTTTAAGCTTTCATATTTTATATTGTTTTATGCTGCACTCTGTGGTTTTAATTTTTGTGAACCTCTCAGAGAGCTTCAGCTCTTGGACAGTATAGAAATGAAAGAAAGAAAGAAAGAAAGAAAGAAAGAAAGAAAGAAAGGAAGGAAGGAAGGAAGGAAGGAAGGAAGGAAAGAAAGAAAGAAAGAAAGAAAGAAAGAAATCCTAAACTGCCAGCAACTTCTCTATGCCCTGATTTCATCTCCTCAGTTTAGAGATTGTGGATTAGTTGTTTAGGGCCTGGGGCAGTCTAAGAGTTTCCTGGAATCTGCACTTGTAGAGAGTCTCTAGCAAAATGAAGTCCTATCAGCCTGAAGCTTTGTCTATTGTGGTGTTGATTGAGATGGGAAAGGACAATCCAATTCTGACAGCAGCATTTCTACAGAGGGGAGGGGCAGAACCTCAGACCCAGGTGCCAAGTCCAGTCCTTTAGGAGTCCTAAACTGGTCCTAGATAGTTCCCTTTCCCCTGGCCCCACCCCCTTTCTTCCAACCACCAATCATTTGGTACTTTCCCAGCTTTTCTGCCATTTCCCCCCATTCTAAAAGTTGAAATGCCTCCCCTGGGGGTTAGTTGCTGGCAGTAAGAAGAGCTTTAAGTTAAAACAGCCTGGCATTTTTAGTGTTTGGGGCCAACCCTTTTTTGCCTTTGGTTCCACCCACTTTTCCCTTTGGTTTCTCCAAAACAGAATTCGGCCCTCGAGCTGAAGAGGTTCTGCACCCATGCTGTAGAGGCTACTTTGGATTTTGGAATGTGTTACCAAAGATAGTCACCCAAATACTTTCAAAAGTAATACTCCCCCCCATCCCACCCCACTGACTTAAAACAAGCTGCCTCTTATTCCCCCTCCTAAGAAATGAGGCTGAGAAAATTGATATGAACCAGTGCTGTGTTGAACATTTCTCCCAGATTTTTTTCGACCATTCTCATTCAATTTGATAGAAAAGAAATGGCTTCCAAAAAGAAATTCAAAGGAGGAGAAATTCTGGAGAAATTCTCATGGGTTGGGGTTGGGTTTCTTGGGCTTACCTTACTTATGAGGTGGCTGAGCAGTGTGCATGAGTGTCCTGTCTGTTATTGTACAATAATCTCTGTGGCAGCCTGTAGCCTCCTTGGCTTCCCGCACTTCAGTTAAAGCCATCGTGAGGAAGACATCGTGAGGCAATTCTTCCCATGGGGCTTTTTCAGTTCAACAGGTGGCCTGGGTGGCTGCAGAGCAACAGAAATATGTGTAACAGAGAAAATACACACAGTACCCTCCGCCACCTTGCAGTGATTAGGTAAGCTCAAAAAACAAAACAAATTCAAAATTCTGCCTCAGAAACGTGGAAGCCTCAACATAGCTGATGCTGTTTCACCACTTGCAGGAGCACTGCAATAAACCAAAAACCCATAGGAAAAAAGAATGAACCTGTGCTATACAACCCCTGCCAATAGTGAGACCTATCTGTGTGAAACTGTTGGAGAATTTCTCCTCCCTTAGGAGAAATTTGGTGAAATTCTCTCCCCAATTTCTCTGCCCACAAATAGGCTGGGAAATTTTGAGAGGCCATTTGTGCACAGCTCTAATATGAAATAAACACAGTCTAAAAGCCAAGTGCAGTAAAAGAGAATATTACAATCTCTCCTTGTCCCAATAAAATGCCAGCAGTATTTTTCACAACGGAGAAGTGAATGAGAGACTGAAGGAAGATGAAGAAGGAAGAAAATGATATGAAGGATAAAAACGACAACTGTAAAGAGCACAGAGGATCTGGGAAAACAGGAGGATTATGTAAATGATGCCAAGAGCCTGAAGCGATCAAAAATACTTGAAGAAGCCAAATTGAAAAATGAGCATCAAATAGTGCTGAGAATCTCAACTAACACCAAATAACATTTTAAGCATAATTATACACCAAGCGGCTGACAGTAGGAATGAAAAGTGATGGACTGTAGAGGAAGGCTCCTTTACAGCAATTGTTTCTGCACCTGCCTTTTGAAACAGAAGAGGGCACCTGTTTCTGCCTAAAGATGCAACATGCAGATATGAATGAAGACTCAGAGAACAGAAGGAGTTGAAACCTGCCATTACCTGGATTGTTCTTCATAAAGAAGATCAGTCCGAGAGGGAAAATACAAGCCTCTTCCAAAAGTTCAAGTAACAAAAGAAGAATGAAGTCAAACGTCACATCTTTAGAGCAGTGGAGGCAAAATGGAAGCACCCAAAAGTGTTCAGTCTGAATACACTTCTATCAGTCTATCTCTCCATCTCTCTCCCCCTCCATATCTATCTCTCCAAGGTAAAGCACTGAAAAAGATTCTGCGAGTTTGCAGTGAAACCATCTATAGATGGTGTCAATTGGCTGGCCACTATGGTGTAAAAAAAAGGGGGCGGTGGGAAGGAAATACTTATTCACACAGCGCATAGTTGAACTATGGAATTCACTGCCACAAGATGTGGCAATGGCCACCAACTTAGATGGTTTTAAAAGGGGGTTAGGAAAATGCATGGAAGATCAGGCTATTTGCTTGCCACCTTCACAATGACCCAGGGTTAAAAAAAAAAAACAACAATCATGCAAATGTGCAACATACACCCCTGGCAAATATATTTTAAACACAACAAAATAGACAAGAGTTGCAATGATGCATACGATTTTTCCTCAGACTTCAGATGTCCCAGCTACTCCTCTGCTTCTGAATCTCTGGGCCGCCATGGCAGATCTCAGAGCACCAGGCAGGGCTTCCTCACCCAGACTGCTGATGTCTCTCATAATTTTGGCTCCAGCTGGCAAATATACTGAGGGTGTTTACAAGCCTCCCACATTCCTCACATGTCCCAGCTGCTAGTAGCTACCCTGCTTATCTGGTCCACAGAAGGTCTTGAAGGAGAATGAATCTGGCCTCAACATGGCTGCCAAAGCACCAGGTGTTAGTCTAGAGATGCAGAACCTCTGGGCCACAGGCCTCATGTGGCCTCCATATTCCACACCTGGCCCACATAGTCCTCTTGGGTACTGCCAGGGTTGGGGCTTGGCCTCCAAGCACTGCCCCTAGAGGAATCCCAGCACAGTTTTCCTCACCCAGGCTGCTGGTGGGCATGGCCTTGCCCACTGATGTCATCCAGCCTGGAGGGGGCCTAGTGGGAGGGGAAGGGTAGGGATGTCAGAAGAATCCACCCTGGCCTGGAGTTCACCATGCTTTCATCAACTTGGCCCCTCAGACTTTGGCTCATTTCTCCACGAACTGGCCCAACTCAATCTCCATCGAGTCGGGCCAGTTTGTGGAGTTTCTTGGTTTTAAAAAAATGGTGTAAGTAGAAAGTTGCACAAACTGCAACTGCAATTTGCATGATTTGTGCAAATTAAAGTTGTAATTTGTGCAATTTGCATCCACAATTTGAGCAAATTATGCAAATTACAGCCAAAATTTGCACACATTTCTATTTACACACATTTTTTAAAAAAACGGGAAAAGTTTCCGGATTTGGGGAAAAACTGCAAGCTGAGTCAGGGGCACTGTGGAAATCTGGCAAGCCCCCAAAGGGCCTGGTTTCCTGGCAACAGATATCCTGGGCAGCGGGGGAGGCAATAACCCCATCTTCAATGAGTTCTGCAGTCCTGTGGTAGCCCTTTACAGAGTATGGCTTCCTCACCTGGGTTGCCTCTGCTGGTGTCTTTTGGCTCCTGGTGGCAGACACAAGAGGTAGTTCTCATGACACAAAGGGAAGCAATCAGACAAAGTATTATCTGATCCAACCGCTGCTCTGGGCAAGATAGGTCCTAACCTTCCTCAGCAGCCCACGCAATGCTCGCTGTCTCAGAATACGCCTTACGTCCTCATCAAGGCTGTGTGTCCCTACCCATAATGTCCCCCTTTCTGCTATCATTCCCTTGGTGGTGTACAGTGGATGTGGAGTTGTAGATTCTTGACAGCCAGAGACTCAGTGGTGGGGTTCCTTCCACCACTATCTGCAAACCTTATCACTGAAAACAATGGAAATTGGGTGGCTCAAAGACATTGTATAATCAGTAAAAAGCCTGTTCACAAAATCACATCTGCTCATTCTGTTGCTTTTTTTGAGCCCGCGTAAAACTCTGTTCATCATGAACGGGTTGTCTGAACTGTTTTTCAGGAACACAGAAGGCAATTTGGACTGTCATCAGAAGCCTTTCTAAACTTGATGGAGTTGTGGTTTGCTAAACTGTGATCCATGCTTGTGACGAAAGGGTGGATAATGACGACTTGATCATGAACAGAATTCCACCTGGCTAACAAAACAGAGGTACTACACAGTTCTGTGCACGTGGGAACTGTCTCTATGTTACATTTCACTGAGGCTTTTACTCTCTATGTTGGCAAAGGGAGAAATGTCAAATGCATTGATTATTTATATTGTCCAAAAACAACAACAAAGCAAAACATTTGGCAAGCTAGGAGGAAACAATACACAGTACAAATTCTGAAGGGCCCTTTAATGCATTCTTTCAAGGTTTGAAATACATTTATTCCATCAAATTACTTTAGAGAATGGCACTCCCAATCAACATGACATATGAGCCCCAAATGTAGGTAACGAAAGGCACACAGTAGGGGGAAAGCAACATAGAAATAGGGAGGCACCAGAATTTTGCCCGTCTTTTTGTGCACTGTTCAATGCCTGTTCACAACTGCTTCTTTCCCCTGAAGACTCTGTGCCATTTTTTAAAAAGCCCCACTAGGAATGACCTCCTGCACTGTTAGCAGCCATCAAGGATTACACAGGCAACATCACTTCATTATGTAGCTAATCAGATTTGATTATATGATGATGTCATAAACCAAATGTGAATGGAATGGAGGCAATTATTCCTGCCTTCCCTCAGAATGGACAAATATTTTGCTTGTTTTACAGCTGCCCCAATCACCAAATGGGGCGGGGGTGTTTTGCAGAGCATTCTCTCTCTCTCTCTCTCTCTCTCTCTCTCTCTCTCTCTCTCTCATATCACACACACATACTCACAAACCATTTCAGCTCAACCTTAAAACACCTTTCACTCTTATTCTGAGCAAAAATGTAATGGCATACCACCATTAAACTGTGAGAGTCCTGGCCTCTGTGACATGATTGGTGCTGTAGTGTTTGCGATGGATCAATTCCTCAATCTAATTCAGAATTCCAGAATTCCCCGGGTTCATTACAGGCTAATCAATCCCATGATTTCTACAAGATTGGCAGTACAGAGAGCAATCTGGGAAAGAGAACTGCAGAGTACCTTCCAGAAATATTAAGATCTACATCTTCATACAATGCAGTCTGTTACACACAGGAACGAAATGTGTGGATTTATCCAGTCTGCCTTCCCTACTGGGAATCTCAATTAAAATGTTAATCAGTTTGCTACCCGTCGGTGATGAAGTTATTCAGGTCTAATACATGATGTCATTCAGGACTTTCCCAACCCTGACTGGCCCAGAAAGCTAACAGTATGGAGGCTAACAGTAATGAAGGCAAGACACTGGGGATTTTAAAAGGAGGCTCTGTTGGTGGATTCTAGACTACTCATTTGTTGCATAGGAAACAATGGGTGCTCCAGGGCAGCCTTCTCCAATCTAGAACCCTCCAAATGTGCTGCATTGCAACTCCCATAATTCTCAGCTAGCATGGCCAATGGCGCCAGGTTGGGAAAGGCTGATCTAAATCATGGGTGTGTTGGGAAGGGACATTGTCCTCCGGCTTCTTCACATGGTAGGGATGGCGGAGAATTTCTCCCCGAAACTTCGGGGGGCCGAGCGCCAACGTGTTCGGCCCCCCGAACAAGTTTCGGGGAGAAATCCTCCGCACCCCCCCGCCCCCCGCACCTCCCCCCGGGACGGGACTTACCTTCGCCGAATGTCCCTCCCAGTGGCTGGTCCGGCCGGCGGTTCGGCGGGTGTTCATGCGGGGCAGAAGCGGCAGCCGGTCTTTCGACCAGCTGCCGCCACCACCATTCCAATAAAAGAAAAGAAAAAACGCCCCCGTGATAGGCTACGTGACGATTAACGTAGCCTATCACGGCTAGATTTGCAAAGTCAGCCGTGATAGGCTACGTCAATCGTCACGTAGCCTATCACGGGTGACTTTAAAAAAAAAAAAAGCGCGTACGGATAATGGTGGCCCCCATAGGGAGCCGCCATTCCCGTTCCTTATTTGGTCGCTGTAGTCTACGTAAACATTTACGTAGACTACAGCGACCAAATAAGGAACGCGAATGGCGGCTCCCTATGGGGGCCGCCATTAGCGTACGCGCTTTTTTTCTTTTTTTTTAAGTCACCCGTGATAGGCTACGTGATGATTAACGTAGCCTATCACGGCTGACATTGCAGATCTAGCCGTGATAGGCTACGTTAATCATCATGTAGCCTATCACGGGGGCGTTTTTTTTTTTAAAAAAAACTTTCGAGTTCGCGGCCGGGCGAGGCGGGAAGCCTCCCCCCCGGCCTGAACTTCGCGGGGGGAGCAGTGAAGCGCCTCCCCCCCACCACGAACAAGCTTCGACGAAAGGTAAGTGACTTTCGTCCACCCCTATCACATGGAGCTTTTATCCTGCTATTGAGAGTGGTTACTCATGGAAGTCTGCGGGTCCTTTAGATGACATCATCAAACTCCAGGGCATCTCCTGCCTAAGTGACCTTTATTCCATTTTTTTAAAAGATTGGAGATAATGAGCTATCAAATTACCCTGCTTGTGTTCCATTTGAGTTCCCTCCATGAAAAAGGAAATGCCGCAATAAGAAGAGGTAGACTACAGAGCCATCTAGCGGCTGTATTGAAACATATGGAAGACTCAGATAAGGGGGGAAAGGAGGGGGAAAGGAAGAGCATGTAAAGGGCATCCGTCGTGATCCTGCATTTAAAACAGAAGCAGAAAGCCACGTTTTAAATATGGGATTTTAGGCTGGTTTAGAGATGCTCCCAAATTCAGGGGGGCAGAATTCATGAATAAAAGAAAATAACACACAATATCTGTCAGACGTTTAGCCAGCCCTTCCTTGTATCCAATGAAGGTCCAGGGGGAATGGCTTCCAAGACAATAAAAGACATCCATAAAACCAAGTCAAATGACTGCAATATGAAAAATGCACAATAGCTCTTTTTACCAATATATCACAGCAGCAATATAACAGTAGGCAGCCTTCAAATTTCCTGGAAAGCTTGCTTGAATTTGTGTGTGTGTGTGTGTGCGTGCGTGCGTGCGTGTGTGTGTGTTTAAACCTTACCATTTTCCCCAAAGCTTAACAAAGGGGTGCAATAATGTTCTCCACTCACAGGGAAATACACTCCAAAGACTGCAGGCTTTCTTCTGTCCCACAGCAGCTCTCATTTCTCTCAGTGATATGATCTAGACAAGGCCTCCAGCCCAAACTAACCTGACTTGAAACACTACTGTTTTGTAAAGAGGGTATTCCATCGTAAGGCTCATTCAGACATCCCATGCAGCAGACATCCCATGTCCCCATTTATTTACTTACTTACTTACTTACTTACGTACTTACTTACTTACTCACTTACTTATTTTTACATGAATATCCTGCCTTCTTTCCTCTAGTGAGGAACCCAAGGCAGCTCACCTTACATAGTCCTCCTCTTCTCCATTTTCTTCTCACAACAACCCCATGAGATAGGTTAAGCTGAGAGTCAGAGACTGGCCCAAAGTCACCCAGTTAGCTCCATGGCCGAGTGGGATCTCCCAAGTCCCAGGCCAACACTCTAGCCACTACACCATGCTGGCTCCAGACCAAATGTGCGGCAGGGCCTGAAGGACTGCCGCCATTGGCAACCACCCTTGACATTACCATATCCTGTTGACCCCACCGCAGTACCCAGATATTCAGCAGGACATCTGAAAAGTAGCATCTTCATGTGCCCGCACATAGATGCCCTTTTTCAGACATACTGCTGAATGTGTGAACATCAAGCGAAGTGCCATTGGGGCTCGGTAACGTCAGGGGTGAGACCAGTAGGGAGGACCGCAAAAGCCCTGTTGCATGAGCGGTCGCTCCCACTGGCACACAGGCACAATAGGACAGATTTGTTGTTCAGTCGTTAAGTCGTGTCCGACTCTTCGTGACCCCATGGACCATAGCACGCCAGGCCTTCCTGTCCTGCGCTCTCTCCCGGAGCGTGCTCAAGTCCATATTCATTGCATCGGTGATGCTATCTAGCCATCTCATCCTCTGCCGTCCCCTTCTCCTTTTGCCTTCGATCTTTCCCAGCATCAGGGTCTTTTCCAGTGGGTCTTCTCTTCGCATTAGGTGGCCAAAATATTTGAGCTTCGGCTTCAATAGGACAGATACTGTGTGCTTATTTATTTATTTAAAATAAATCTCTGTGCGCTTATTTATTTATTTTATTACATTTTTATACCGCCCCATAGCTGAAGCCCTCTGGGCCATTCAAAACAGTTAAAACCATAAGACACAGCAATGTAACACTTTTAAAAGTTTAAAACCATGGTATAAAACCAGACTAACCCCCTCCCAAAAAAACAGCAGCAGTGTAAAGACCTAAAAATGCAATAACAGATGTAAAACAATACATCTGGGAGACATTTTTCTCCCTGTCTCAAAATACTAGAACCCAGGGTCATCCTATGAAGCTGACTGATGGAAGATTCAGGACAGATAAAGGGAAGTCCTTCTTCACACAGTGCATAGTCAAACAATGGAATTCGCTACCACAAGATGTCATGATGGCCACCAATTTGGATGGCTTTAAAAGTGGGTTAGACCAATTCCTGGAGGAGAAGGCTATCAATGCCTACTAGTCTGCTACCTCCAGTACTAGAAGCAGTGAGCCTATGTATGCCACTTGCTGGGGAACATGGGTGGGAAGGTGCCCTGCTTGTGGGTTCCTGGTCGACAGCCACTGTGGAACAGACTGCTGGACTAGATGAACTCTTGGTCTGGTCCAGCAGGGCTCTTCTTATGTTCTTATGTTAATAAAAACTGAAGAACTATTGTGTATGTGCCAGTGGAGGCTGGTGGCTCTGATGTCAGTGGGGCAGTGAATCCGCTCCAGGTTTCAGCCAGAACCAGGCAGAACTCCAAAGGAGCTACCCAAGGTGCTTGTTTCTGGAATGGTCAGGTCAGCAGAGCTTGCAGAAAGGAGCTCCACTGACCTGTCCCAATCTGGAAATGAGCATTTCCAGAGTTATTTTTAGAACCACAAAATCTTTGGTGTGTGGGCGGCCACTCCTGCTGGTGCAAAGGAAACAGCAGGAGTGCAGTGGCATTGTAGGATACTGCCCATTTTATGCAAATATGCATCTTCTGTTCTCCACTTTTTTGGTGATGCATTTCCTCTTTTTCAGCAATGTGGACTTCAAAGAGTGGACTGGCATATGGCAGGCCTTCAGATGTCATGTAAAATAGGACACATCTCCAGCCTAGGATGTTTAGAGTGCAGTCCTATTCACAATGACCCGGGAGTACATCCCATTGAACTCAATGATACTTACTTCTGAGTAGACGTGTATAGGATTGCACTGTAAAAGAAACAGTGTAGGGGGGCAAATCTTGAAGAACTACAGGATACATAGATTAACGCTAATCAAAAATGTTAAAGTCATCTCCGAATTTTAAGGTAAAAATCAGAACAAATCAGGGCCACTGTTTTTCCAAGGACCAGAATGATCCCACCTGGTGAACAGGGGAAACTGGAGAGGAGAGTATGTAACAATGGCTCTACTGTGTAACACGTTCAACATTGTAATGTGGATTTCCATCAGCCAAGCTGTAGGCCCAATTTCTTAAATTATGCTGGCATTCCATGCAATAGTGATGGGTGTAATTTGTAATGATTCAGCCTTACGGTCTGTGGTCTTCTTTTTAAACCACAGCAATAACACAACAATAGCCACACACACACGCACAAAAGGTTACGTTAATAACTCAGTCCCTTGACAGGTTTATTGCTGAAAGAATCTCTAACAGTTTGCATCATAAAACACTCCCCACCCCCACCCCGGAAACTGGTGAGGGAACCAATATATGACTACCTGAGCCATTTCTATGATGGCATCAATGCACGATGATGTATACATATGTATTCTGATTTGACTCATCCTCATTTAGACTAAAACCATGTAAATTGGGTGGATGATGATAACGATGATGATTACATTTATACCCCCCCGCCCTTTTCCCCTCTTGCAAGGAATCCAGTGTGGCTTACATTTTACCCTCACAACAATCCTGTAAGGTAGGTTAGGCTGAGAGTCAGTGACTGGCCCAAAGTCATCCAACATAATGGCCGAGTGGGGACTAGAACCCGAATCTCCCAAGTCCCAGTCTAACACTCCAACCACTCTACACCACACTGACAATCTTAATAAGGCTTTTAAAACATATGCCTGGACAGCACCCAGGACTCCCTTTTCCTTTCACAATATTTCATCCTCGCATCTCACAATAATGGTCTGGGAATGCCTATTTTGCATAAGAATCCCTCCACTTTTCTTCCCTTGAGACTGGCATGCCTGGGTGGGAGGAAATGAGGATTTGCCTTTCTGTTGCAAACGATTTAGTGCAGCCGCTGAAGTGCAGAGATTTAATCCTGTAAAACGTAGAACAAGTTGCCATAAATCATTGTTCAATTAATTTAAAAGGATTTCCAGATCTGTGCTGTGATCTTTCCCATTATCATCATCATCATTATTTTGAAAATATTTAAACATGGCTCATGTCGCTGTAGATGAATGACATAGGCCACTTTTTGAGGTGGCTGTGCTCTGGGATTGGTCAAAATCTTCCAGGCCCATCACAAACATGGAGCTCTGCCCCCCTCCCATATCCACCACAAACTGCTCATATATGACATGGCTGCACTGCTAGACCCCGAAGATTTAAGGCGAAAGCCCCACCCAGAATTTGATGTCAAGTATCAGAACCCTCACCATTCAGCTCGGCTCCTTGTAACTTCCAATACTATTCATTCCCAGACCATTCATTCTATATTGACAATCAGTAGAATTATCAGTATTTTTTTTTAATTTAAAAAGACAGAACTTTATACAAACACTGTTTTTTTATTTTAGAATGCCCTCTTCTTTCCTTTTAGGGCATGATGCTCTGAATAAATGGTTAGAGCAAATTGGCCAGGCTTTATTTGTTTGTCTTAGTTATTTATTTACTACATTTCTATACCTCCCAATAGTTGAAGCTCTCTGGATGGTTCACAATTGAAAACCACAAATACAACGTGATAAAATACAATATAAAAGTCTAAAAGTTTAAAACTACAGTATAAAATAAAAATAAAATGTGTTTGTTAGCTGCCTTGCCCTTCTTATGGAAAGAAAATGGCAAAGAGTTTTTATCTGTCCATTCATCCATCCAAATACACAGGGCAGTATCCAACAGGGTAAAAGCAGTAATGTACATTTCTTTGCACTAGAGTAAACTAGCTCAATGCCAGTAGCATTAGCTGGTGGGGTGATTTCTCCTGGAATATCGTCCAAACATACATAGATCCATACAGTTCTTTTCTTTCAAAAAGAAAATCTCCACAAAGGAACATTTCGAATATGGTGGTGCCCATAAGAGTTTCTCCCACCCAGGCATGCCAGTCTCATGCAGGGAAATAAAAGTGGAGGGATGGTTTCAGAAACAGTCCTACATAGAAAAAGACAATTCTGGGTTGGATCAAAACTTAGTCATGCTTAGAGTAGACCCACTGAAACCAATCCAAATAAGTCATGACTAACTTACCTCCCAGTGATGTCAATGGGCCTGCTCTAAGCATGACTAAATCTGGATCCATTCCATTACTATGTGGAAACCACCAGAAACCCAACCCCCAGTTTCCTTTTCCAGACTCTCTGCCCCTCCCAGACTACAGACCTGACAGCACATAGTCAGATCATCCACCCCAAATTAAGGTTTGCTTTCACTGGGAAAGTGGTATGGCACAGTTCTAAGCATGTTTACTCAAAAGTAAGTCCTACTCAATAGGATATAATCCCAGGTAAGCATGAATAGTATTGCAGCCAGACTGAGCAATTCTTTACATGCCTACTCAAAAATAAGTACCACTACATTCAATGGGAATTAGTCCCATGTAGATTGGTATAGGACTGCTGCTTAAAACACTTGCTTAAGGCTGCAATCCTATGCACACTTACTTGTGAGTAAGCCCCACTGAACTCAATGGAGCTTACTTATAAATAAATAGGCATAGGATCAGGCTGCATCTCTCCCACTAAAATCAGAGGGGCTTCATTTCTGGTTGTGGATTTTGCCTGTTGTTTTAATCTTTTAACAGTCTAACCTTATAATGAACTCAAGAGAGAGAGAGAGAGAGAGAGAGAGAGAGAGAAGTATATATACTGAGGGATGCTGAAAAAGAAAAGAAACAAGGAGCAATTAATTAATTTCATACATATTGCGAATCAACTGCCTTTCCACCTTCAGCCAAAATTTAATGAGCACCATTTCTCTAGCTTAGCAGGAAACAAAAGAAAGGAGAAAAGGGTGATGGTGGTGGTGGTGGGGAGAATGCTTTGTTCTTCCAACCTAATCGATTTGTAAACTCAGAAGGAAAAGTGAATCTGAAGTTCAGTAACCTTGATACTTGAAAAGGGTGGAGTGTGCCATACATCCATTGTGCAGGACTGTTGCGCAACCTTGAAACGTAGCCATGAAATCAATTCCCCATTTGCTAAGTGTGCACACAGGAAACATAGATTTACACGGCTCGCATGCAAAAGCTCTTCTCATAATTAAGACACTGAATCCTAATTTTCCTTCCACTTTACTTCTGCGTGCCTTTGCATTTGAACCTTTGCCACAGTACCCACTAAAGAGAGACTTCAGTAATCTTTTAAATGACCCAAAGCATTGTTTAAAAGGTACGTCTATCTATTTCTAAAACATCCTAGGCACCTTTACAGCTATGGGCCCCAGAAAGGAATACACACCATTGTTCTAAAAAATGATACGCAAAATAATAAAATGGCAACTAAGACCAGAGCAGCTAAAAAAATGCTCTGAAACTGGCAAAATCCAGTAAAGTTCAATTTTCAATTTATTCTGTTTCAGTTTGTGAGAAGAAGCCATATAATGAAGGGGGTTTCCTCTCGTAGAGAGGGAGTACTTCGGAGTGGGTGCCATCATGACAGAGAGGGCCCTGCTCTGCAGTCGCTCAGACTGAACTATAGTAAATGGCAGAATGCAGAGCAAGCAGGCCTAGTGTCAATGCATGTCATCCTCAGACAGCCGCTGGAGCCCTGACATAGCCCACCATTGCTGTCTGGGGCATGCTGGGAGTTGTAGGATTTTTTTTTTCTGTCTAAACATGCATAGGATAGCATGTTTATGAAAGAAAGAAAGAAAGAAAGAAAGAAAGAAAGAAAGAAAGAAAGAAAATAAACAATGCCTAATCTGAAGCAATCTGAAGCTATGTTTGGCCTTGGGAATGAATAGAGTGAGTTTCTGCCAGTCCTGAGAATGAATTGAACACAGTGCAGTCTGTGGGAGAAGAGGTGCTCAGCTAATCTCCAAAAAATAAAGCAATTTCAAGGTTGTATTTTAATTCTTCAAGGAGCCAGCTGTACCTATCACTTTTCCCCCAAAGGAAAGATTTAGCGTCCATATTGTTCAATATGTAAATTCCAGTTACAGTCTAATGAGATTCCTACAAAATATCCTATTAACACTAAAGGCCCTGTGAGAAGATTGTACTTAAGGCATGTTGCTTATCTCTTTCCCATCAGGGAACTTTTGTGCTTTTGGATGTGTCGCTCCACTAAACCATCCTCAAGTATACAAATTATGAGGTTGCTCACCTGCACTTAGGAGGGATTAGCTCCGGAAATTCAACAGCACCTCCCTATGCTGGCTGTGGTAGTGCAGAAACATCTTTAGCTGAAATGTGCACCAGCCTTGTCCCATTGTGGGGGGAGGTTGTTAGGGATGCTTGCTTCCGATCGCTGTTCCTTCCAAAGACAGCTGCTAATCAGGTGGGGCTAGTTTACAATGGGGGGGGGGACATCACACATGCCAAAAGTTAAGCATCTTTGTTTCCTGCAAAACTGGCTTATGTTGAATTGATCTATCTTAGCACAGTATTATTGCCAGTTCTGACTGGCAGAACTGGTAGCCTTCCCCAAACTGGTGCCCACCAGATATTTGGGACTACCACTCTCATCAGCCCCAGATAGCTCCCTCTCTACGTCCTTCTGCTGCAAAGATATTTTTATTCAGAACTGTGTAAGTGGGGTTGTTGGGTTGAGTGCTGTTTTTATTCTGTTACTGTTGCTTTTAATTGTGCTCTTAAGGTATTTTTATTGTTGTTTTAATCAAGTTTGTATTAATCTATGATTGTAAGCTGCTTTGAGTGCCATTTCCTTAGTAGAAAGGTGTGGTACAAAGGGCAGTATCCAACGGTGACATTCCGCCAACTCCGATAGTGCTAGTGGAGCTCTGCTGAATCTTCCCGTTGTGCAAGCCGTTGCCCAATAGTCTTGTGCAACCAGTTGTGCAAGCCGTTGCACAACCAGATGCACCACAGGTTGCACCACAGGTGCAAAGCAGATGCAGTAGGTTGCCCAACGGGTTGCACAATGGGTGCAAAGTGGTTGTGCAACCAATTGCACAACAGGTTGCACAATGCCTTGCACAATGCCTTACACAATGCCTTGCACAATGGGTGCAAGATGTTGCATAACCCAAACAGAATGGGCAACCGGTTGCACAGTGGCTTGAACAGCGGGTTGCAGAATGCATTGCACAAGCATAATAGTTTGTGCCACTGTGCTTGCACAAACATAACTTTAGTTGGATTCTCCTCTTGAAAATAGTTCAGAACCTCATTTCCGCTAGCGCGACATCGTTTATGCTAATGGAATGACACAGTTGGATACTGCCCAAATCAAATAAACAAACAAACATCTGGAGGACACCAAGTTAGGGAAGGCTGCTCTAGGGTCTCAGGGAAAGGGTGTTCCTGTCACCTGTCTGCTACTTGATACTTTCAACTTGTTTTGTTTATTTTGATCTCATGTACGCCCCTCTTGGAGTCTTTTTCAGCTGAAGAGTGGTGATGGGGGGGATGTTTTCAATAGCAAGATTGTTAACAGGGACTGGCCAACGAGATCACATTACACCAGTACTTTTCCAGCTGTGCTGGCTGCCAGTCTGTTTCAAAGTGCTGGTATTAACATTTAAACTCCTTAACGGCTTGGGCCAGGTTATCTGAAGGATCACCTCCTCCCATATGTGCCTGCCTGGACACTAAGCTCATCCCCAGCGGTCCTTCTCCATGAGCCCTTGCCAAAGGAAGTGAGGCAGGTGGCTACCAGGAAGAGGGCCTTTTCTGCTTAGGTGCCCCGGCTGTGGAATGAGCCCCCTAGAGAGGTTCGCCTGGCACCTACATTGTACTCCTTCCGGCACCAGGTGAAGACCTTTTTATTCTCCCAGTATTTTAGCATTTTAGTTTCCTAGCCTTTTAACTTTGGTGGTTTAAATCTGTATTTTAAATCTCTGCATTGCTGCTAGATTTTATTCTGGCTATATTGTTATATTGTGGCTTTAATGCTTTCATATTTTATATTGTTTTATTCTGCACTTTTTGGTTTTGGTTTTTGTGAACCGCCCAGAGAGCTTTGGCTATTGAGCAGTATAGAAATGAAATGACTAAAATAAAAAAAAGAAAAGAAATAAATGCACACATGCATACAGATGCTGGGGACATGGGATGCTGTGCATTCTAAGCATGTGCCCTACTCAGCTATGCCTAAGAATGCTTGAGGGTTTTGTTTGGTCCGCATTTCAAAGTAAAATGACCTGATCCACATGTCCTATACTGTTGTGTCAACTGGAATACAACTATGCTTCAGATTTTGTACCTCGCCAAATTTTTAGGGATGTACGAAAGTCACTTACCTTTTCGAACGGTGACATTCATGGTGGCGGGGAGGCGCTCAGTCCCTCCCCCCAAAATTCTGGCTGGCTGGCTCCGCTCCGCAGAGATTCTGCAGAGCCACCAGCCGGGGCCGCCCGCAGCCGAACATCCGGCCGCTGAGCAGCCTGCAGGTATGCAAATGGCGGCTGCCATAGCGGCCGCCATTTGCGTCCCTGTATTTTGCCGTGATGGGCTATGTAAATATTTACGTAGCCTATCATGGCAAACAAAAAACAAACAAACAGCGGATGCAAATGGCGGCTACAGCAGCCACCATTTGCGTTCCCTTTTTTTTGCCGTTTTAGCCTACGTAAATATTTACATAGGCTAAAACGGCAAAAAAAGGGGAACGCAAATGGCGGCCGCTGTAGCCACCGCCATTTTCGTCTGCTGTTTGTTTGTTTTTTTGCTTGCCGTGATAGCCTACGTAAATACTTACGTAGCCTATCTAGGGATGTACGAAAGGGACTTACCTTGTCCCGCAGCTTGCTTCGCGGCGGGGGGGAGGCACTTCGCTTCTCCCCCCAAAGTTCAGGTGGGGGGGAGGCGCCCCGTCTCCCCAGCCACAAAAGAAAAAGTGAAAAAAAAAAAACGTGATAGGCTACGTAACAATTAACGTAGCCTACCAGGGCTAGATTTCCAAAGTCAGCCGTGATAGGCTATGTTAATCATCACGTAGCCTATCACGGGTGACTTTGGGGGGGGGGGAAGCGCGTACACAAATGGCGGCGGCCCATGGGTGCTGCCATTTGCGTTCCTTATTTTGGCACGTCTAGTCTACGTAAAGATTTACGTAGACTATGGAGAAAATAAGGGAACGCTATTTGCATTGCCCTTATTTTCGCCGTAGTCTACGTAAATGTTTACGTAGACTAGACGTGCCAAAACAAGGAACGCAAATGGTGGCGCCCATGGGCCGCCGCCATTTGCGTACGCGTTTTTTTTTTCCAAAGTCACACGTGATAGGCTACGTGACAAGTTACGTAGCCTATCACGGCTGACTTTGGAAATCTAGCCGTGATAGGCTACATAAATCGTCACGTAGCCTATCACGGGTGTGTGTATGTGTGTGTTTTTTTACTTCTTTATTTTGTAATGGCGGCAGCGGCAGCCGGTCGGGAGACCCGCCACCGCCCCCGCTCCCAACGAACCGCCGCCGAACCGCCGCCGGGACCCACCGCCAAGAGGGACATTCAGCCATGGTAAGTCCCATCCCGGGGGGGGGCGGGGGGCCGGCAGAGAATTTCCCCAACACTTTCGCGGGGCTGAATGCCTCGGCGCTCAGCCTCCCGAAGATTCGTGGAGAAATTCTCCGCCATCCCTAAGCCTATCACGGCCTCCGCAGGGATGCAAATGGCATCCCTGCGTTAGCTGTGATAGGCTACGAAAGTATTTACATAGCCTATCACAGCTATAATGAGGAAGGGAATGGCGGCCGCAGACGCAGACGCCATTCGCAAGTCAGTGCAGACGGCAGCAGGTAAGTGCTCCATTTCGCGCGCCTTTCATGGGGGGGGCTTCGTTCCACCATGGATTTCGGGGGGCCAAATGCACTGGCAATTGGCCTCATCAAGATCTGTGGCGGAATTCTCTGACATCCCTACAAATTTTGTGATAAAGTTCTTGGCTCAAAAAACGTACCAAACGAGATGGTGCATACAAAACGCACATTTCAATATGTTTGTTAATACACATTTTCATGTGGAATTAACAAGAAATTGGCATGTTAATATGGCAACAGGATAGAATGGACCTATGAGTGTGCAGATGTGACCAGTACACTGCTCCATCCATCCCTAGCTATGCCCCCTCCCTTCTGTTCATCTTTGTTAGGGGTGTATGAATCCCACTCACCCGTCCAGTCCGGGGCATCCACTGGCGGGGGAGGCGATCCGTCCCACCCCCTAGAATCCTCGCTGGCCAGCTGCGCTCCGCGGCAATTCAGCCAACTCTGAAGTGCCAGCAATACGGCTGCCATGCCATATCGCTGCCTGAAGAGACTACAGCCTGAGGATGCAAATGGCATCCAGGACGTCATTTGCGGCCGTAAAGGCCTTAGTTTTAGGTAAATGTATCCATAAATGGCTGCATTTACCTTAAACTAAGGCCTTTACGGCTACAAATGGCGTCCTGGACGCCATTTGCATCTGCACTTTTGATTAACACGATACGCTACGCAAATATTTGCGTAGCCTATCACATAAAAGCAGGGACGCAGTGGCTATGCAAATATTTGCGTAGCCTATCACATTAATCAAAAGCACGGATGCAAATGGCATCCCGGACACCATTTGCGGCTGTAAAGGCCTTAGTTTAAGGTAAATGCAGCCATTTACGGCTGCATTTACCTTAAACTAAGGCCTTTAGGGCCACAAATGGTGTCCGGGATGACATTTGCATCCTCCGTCAATCTGCCCAGCCAGCAATATGGCAATGGCAGCCATATCGCTGGCACTCCGGAGCTGGCCGGCGGGGAGGATCTGGCCAGTGAGGATTCCTCATGCAGGTAGGAGATCCGATCCTCCGCAGACTTCAGGGGGCCAGATTTAATAGAATCCAGCCTCATTGGGGTCCACGGAGGATTTCTCCAACATCCCTGATCTTCGTGTCAGGAAAGCTACACGTATGCATTGTGTCAATCAGTGTTGATAGAAATGTCATTTTAGCCTGCAAAGCAACATTTGGAATAAGAGTGCAGTAATGAAAATGCTGACAAATGGGATCAAGGTCATGTTTCCACATTAGAACAATGTTGTCCTCAGAATATCGCTGCACATCTATACTGCTAAAGCAAACAAACACAGCTAATTTGGGGGGTAGCAAACTAGGTAGAGCTGTGTCAATTTCCTGCCCTAACTTTGAAGGCTTCCTGGTAATATCTGGTTGGCTGCTGTTGAAAAAAAAACAGACATTCAACCAGTGGCATTGTTAGGGAGGTCACCTGGGCATGGGCCCTGGATCTTTTTTTTTTAGCAGTGCCCCAGATCTTTGGAGCTGTTCTAATTGCCATTTTTTAACATTTTCCCATTCACTTGCATTGGAAAATAGAAATGGCCATAACTGTTTTAGTTTGTAGGATAAATACATGACATTTGGAGATCTGGTAGACCAATGGAGCTGACTGAATCTATCAAATTTCAGGCAGTTAGGTCCAGTGAATTTTGTGCTAGTAACAGGTAAAATTTGCTATTTTCAAGAAAATCTGTCAAAGCAAAGAGCTATAATTTTTTGTGCTTCCACATAGGGATGGCAGAGAATTCCACCATGGATTTCAGTGAGGCCGAATGCACTGGCATTAGGCCCCCCGAAATCCATGGTGGAACGGCCTGCCACACCCCGCCCCCCTGTGGATCCCCCCCCAGGATGAGACTTACCTGGGGCAAATGTTCCGGACGGCAGTGGCTCCAGCAGCAGCTTCGGCGGCAGCAACAGCTGGTCTTTCAACCGGCTGCCGCAGCCGCCACTTGCAATCTGGTCTTCTTTTTTATCCAGATGTGATAGGCTATGTAAAGACTTATGTAGCCTATCACATCTGGGTAAAAAACAACAAAAAAAAGGCATACTCAAATGGCAGCTATGGCGGCCGCCATTTGCGTTCCGTATTTTTCGCCGTTTTAGTATACGTAAATATTTACATAGACTATTACGGCGAAAAAAAAGGGAAATGACAATGGCATAGTGGGCGCTATTTGCGTTCCTTTTTTATTAGTTGTTTTAGCCTACGTAAACATTTACATAGGCTAGAACGGCGAAAAATGAAGGAACACAAATAGCGCCAACTATGCTATTTGCGTTCCCCTTTTTTTCGCCGTTTTGTCTTACGTAAATATTTTTGTAAGATAAATCGGCGAAAAATAGGGAATGCAAATGGTGGCTACCATAGCCACCGCCATTTGCGTATGGTCGGGTTTTTTTGGGGGGGTAGCCGTGATAGGCTACGTAAATTCTTACGTAGCCTATCACGGCTGCCTGGCTGGACACAAATGGCGGCCGCTACGGCGGCTGCCATTTGCATCCACAGCAGCCCGTCCGTGGCCAGAAATTCGGCTGCAGACAGCCCTGGCCAGCTGCTCCATGGCGTGGCCACGGAGCAGAGCCGGCCATCGAGGATTCCGATAGGGACGTAGGGATGTATGAAAATCACTTACCTTTCGGGGATTATGCTGATGGTGGGGGGGAGGCGTTCCGTCCCTCCCTCCCCCGGAATCCTGGCCTGCCGGCTGTGCTCTGCAGTGATTCTGTAGAGCCGCCAGCCGGCTCCGCCAGCAGCCGGACATCCAGCCGCTGGCTAGTGGGGACGATAATGGCGGCAGCCATAGCCACCGCCGTTTGTGTCCCTGCAGTCAGCCGTGATAGGCTATGTAAATGTTTACGTAGCCTATCATGGCTGATTTAAAAAAAACAACAACGCGCATATGCAAATGGCGGCGGCCATGGCCGCCGCCATTTGCATTCCTTATTTTGGCACGTCTTAGTCTACGTAAACCTTTACGTAGACTAAGACGGCGAAAATAAGGGGAACGCAAATAGCCGCCATTTGCATACGCACGTGCTTTTTTTGTTTTTTTTACGTCAGCCGTGATAGGCTACGTAAACATTTACATAGCCTATCGTGGTGTTTTTTTAAAATCTAGCCGTGATAGGCTATGTAAATCTTTACGTAACCTGTCATGTTTTTTTTGGGGGGGGTGTTTTTTTAACCTGGAAATGGCGGCGGCGGCAGCCGGTCGGAAGACCGGCCACTGCCGCCGAACCGCTGCCAGAGCCGCTGCCGGAGCCGTTGCCACCAGGAAGATCCGCCCAAGGTAAGTCCCATCCGGGGGGGGCGGGCCGTTCCACCACCGATTTCGGGGGGCCGAATGCGCTGGCATTTGGCCTCCCCAAGATCCGTGATGGAACTTTCGTACATCCCTAGGGGGAGGACCAGATATCCTCCCACCCATCCCACCCCACCGCGAAAGATTCCGTGAAAAGGTAAGTGGGTTTCGTACATCCCTACTTCCACATTAGGGATGGCGGAGAATTCCACCACAGACTCTGGGAGGGCGGATTCTAAGAATCTGCCCCCCCGGAGTCTGTGGCGGAATGGACCACCCCACCCCACCACCCCACGAAGTCCGACCTGGCCGGATCCTACCTGGCACTGCCAGGTCTGAGTCCAGCCGGGTTCATCCGTGGCTGGTCTTTGGAAGCAAATGGCGTCCAGCCTAGCAGTCGCCATTTGCATCCCTTCCCCTTCCCGTGATAGGCTACATAAAACTTTACATAGCCTATCACGGTAAAGACCAGGGATGCAAATGGCGTGCGCTACTCCATTTGCATCCCTTCCCCTTCCCGTGATAGGCTACATAAATCTTTACATAGCCTATCACGGGAAGTAGAAGGGATGCAAATGGCGTCCGCTAGGCTGGATGCCATTTGCGTCCAAAGACTGGCTGTGGCCGGCCCGAGCCAGCAGCTCTGCAGACTTGCCGCAGAGCAGAGCCGGCCGGGGAGGATTCCGGGGAGGAGGACCGGATCGTCTCCCCCTCCACAGACCCCCCAGCGGACTCCAGGTAAGGGGGTTTTGTACACCTCTATTCCACATAAGTGCATGGAGTTTATTTATTTGTTTATTTACAATATTTATATACCACTCCACATCAGAAGATTAGGCCCAGTGGCTTTTGTGCTAGTCACAGGTAAAATTTACTTTTTTTCAAGAAAATCTGTCAAAGTAAAGAGCTATAATTGTTTTGTGCTTCCACATAAGTGCATGGAATTTGGGGACCTGACCCCCATGGAGCTGATGGAACCTGCCAAATTTCTGATAGTTAGGTCCAGTGACTTTTGTGCTAGCCATGCATAAAGTTTCCTTTTCTCAAAGACTGAAACAGAAAGTAAAAACTGTGAAGCCACACAGGGGATTAGAGATCTTATTCAGAAGTTGTTTAAAGTGACCATTAGGTTAAACCCCCAAAGATTAACCCCAAAGATACTGGAGGCCAGTAACCCTAATCTTTGGTGTAGGGGTTTTTTGTTTGGGGGGGGGTTGACATGCAAAAAACCTCTCTCTCCCTCTACTTTTCTGCTCTTACATGCCCACTATTGGGAGCTTGCTTGCAAGTAAATTTTGAAGAGGGAGATGGAAGGGAAGAAAGAGCTCCATGTGAAATACTGGTGTTTCACACAGCATCTAATTTCATTGCCCCAAACTGGAACCTTTGGGTTCTGCAGAAGTTTAGTAGCTTCAGTACACTAAATGATCCAGTCAGCCTCCACAAACTTCTTTCTCCCCCTCCACTTTAATTTCTCCTAATAGCTGAAGCTCAGATATTTTGGCCACCTAATGTGAAGAGAAAACTCTCTGGAAAAGACCCTGATGCTGGGAAAGACTGAAGGCAAAAGGAGAAGGGGGTGGCAGAGGATGAGATGGCTAGATAGCATCACCGATGCAATGAATATGGACTTGAGCACACTCCTGGAGAGAGCGGAGGACAGGAAGGCCTGGTGTGCTATGGTCCATGGGGTCACAAAGAGTCGGACATGACTGAACGACTGAACAACAACAACAATAGCTGTAGGACTCAAATTATTCCAAAAGGAAGGTTAGAAGTATGTGGTGTCATGATCAAGGAACTGCTGGGGCTTTTAAATAGGTTCTAGAGTTAAAAAAAGCTAGAAAAAACCCTCAGCCACCTCACCCCGTAGTTAATTTAAGTACGTGCAATCCTTGCAAACCCTGCACAGCCTCCTAAATTCCTCTGAAGTACTACATCTCTGAAAGGAGCCACTTGGCTTAATGAATTTCCCCCCGCCCGCCCCCTGCGCATTTCCAATCAACATTCTTCTTTTCTTCTTCCCTCTCCTATCCTGTTCTTTCTTTCTCTTCTTTATTCAACCCAGAGCATATCTTGGGGAATTCTTAAAGACAATTCTCTTCGGTGGGCAAGAGAAGTTCGGAACTGTATTTGACTTTATACAAACAGACAAGAGGGTTTGTTTTTCTCCTTCTCCTCACTCAAGCCTTTGAAAAAAGTGGGTTCACATGGTTGCAGAGAAACAAATCAAGGGCTGTTTTGTTTGCCAGTTGCCATTATCCAGCAATAGGAAGGGCTGTAGCTCAGTGGCAGAGCACATGCAGAAAGTCCCAGGTTCAATGCCCAGTATCTCCAGGTAGGGCTAGGAAAGAATCCTGCCTGAAACTCTGGAGAGCCACTGCCAGTCAGTGTCAACAGTACTGGACTAGATGGACCCAGGGTCTGACTCAGTATAAGGCAGCTTCCTATGTTCCAATGAACAGAAAGCTTTAATAAAAAAGTAAGAAATAACTCCTGAGTTGTGAGCATGGTACTGCAGGCTTAATACAGAGCCTACCAGTTCCACTTCCAGCTAATGAACTGACTACCCTTTCAGCTCAGTCCTATGCGTGTTTTGTCATTTGGGGAGCGGGGTTGCATGAACCCTAGCTTCAGTGCTGAGGGAAAGGCACTTAGTACATGCTCAGAGTTTCTCCAAAACTTAGCCCGTCTTTTGAAAACAGACTCATCGGCTGAATCCTGGTGAAGTCTTGGCACAAATGAAGTTAGGGGGAGGAAGAGACAATGAGAGCTTGTGCATAACAAGGAGGAGTTAGAGGAGAGTTGCAAGAATCAAGACATCTGTTTTCATGAAGAGTTGCTGGAGGATGGTAGGATGAGGAGAGATGGTTGCATGGAGGGGAATAGAATTGGTAGGGGGAGAATGTAAGTGCTCAGTGGTGAAAGAAAACCACTCTGCATATGCTCAGAGGCACTCTCTGTTTAAGAACATAAGAAGAGCTGTGCTGCATCAGACCAAGGTCCATCTAGTCCAGCATTCTGTTCACACGGTGGCCAACCAGATGCCTATGGGAAAACCTACAAGCAGGACATGAGTGCAATAGCACCTTTCCACCCATGTTCCCCAGCTGCTAACATTGGTGAAAAGTAAATAAATTCTAGTACTTCTAAATTTCATGTATGTATGACCTTCAGAAACTCTGCAGGTTTTTTTGCCAGGGGGACACCTCTAATGATATGTACATTTTCATACAAATCTACCCCCAAACTATTGGGGATGGGGTGAATGGAAGGGAAAGCAAATCACTCCCTCCCTCAAATTGGAGAACTCCACTTCCACATGAACTGCTGCACCTATCCTTCTGAAGCTTTGCTGGTTTCTTACTTAGGGACACCTCTAGGCTGTCTGTAATTTTCAGAACAATGGTCCACAAGGAACATAGGGAGAGAAGTATATCCTCTTTTGGACACCTCAAAATGTCAAGGGCACCGTTTCACACTATCATTCTGAAATTTGGCAGGCATCATCTCCTCTGATGGGACAATGAATGCTGAAATTTGTATCCAATTCTTCCAAGGAATAAAGATGTTATTGGCAGTTCCCTTTAAAAGAAAATCAAAATACAAACCCTGCACCTATTTTTCTGACATTGGGCAGATGTAATCCCCAGGGGCTATTATGCCTGAAATTACCATCCAGTTCTGACAAAGAGAAAAAAGTTACAGTCTTTTTCTAATTTCCCACGGTAGTCAACAGGAAGCATGAAGATACATTTTTCCAAATGTTGACTCAGGTTTGGTGCTGAGCTGAAGTGGACTGACTATAAATTGGCTGAGCAGAAGTGGGATGTTTTCCAAAATGCTGAATCGGGGTCTGAGTTGAAGTGGGTGGTGGCAGCAGTGCACACTTCTTACATATGTATGTATGTATATAATGTATGCACACACGTAAGCACATGACATGCGCACACCACACACACACACACACACACACACACATATATATTAGAGGTCCGCTTAGACTCGGGGAGGAGAGAGAGAGAGAGAGAGAGAGAGAGAGAGAGAAAGAGAGAGAGATGCACACAGAAATTTGTGTTGTGGGCCTGTGCACTGGAACTTTTATTAACCTAGCAACGCCCCTGCATTCAACTACATGGACTTTGGTTTAACCCAGCTGGGGTCTTCTGTTCTGAAGAATCTATACAGACTAGCTCATTATATGTTGCTGTTGTTTTTTAATCTTTTGGTCTTTATAAGAATTTGATCTTTCGATAAAGACCAGCAGGTACAGGTGTATGAACAGGTATAAGTGGATGAACAGGTACAGGTAAACATCTATCACCCCCCAACCCCCCCAGATCCAGATGTAGACTCTTTTTACATATAGAATTCTGATAAAGCACCTGGGTAGCACCTCTGTAGGTGTGGTTTTAAACCTCAGAGTAGGGGTGGACAACATATGGCTCCCTGTCCTGCCGCTAGGGATGTTTGAGAAATCCGCAAGTGATTCAAACAGGTTTGGATTTCAGTGAATCTGACCTGCAGATTCTACAGCAGATGGGCTTTTTCCAAGTCATGGTGATTCCATGGGCTTACAGACTGGTTTTTCACTGGGGGGGGGGGATTTGTTCTGACTTGCATTAGTGCTAATCTGCATCAGTGATAATTCACATTAACTAATGCGCTAATGCGAATTAGCGCAAGTAAAATGAAATTCTGCTTAATAAAAAATCTGATTCCATTGGATGATGGAGTGAAAGATTCTTGACAATCCATGAAACACAGATGGAATGGGCTGAACAAAGATTTGTATTTTTAACAAAAGACATATATCTTTCCTGCCATTGCTGAACATCAGCATTCTGAATCGCATGGAGAGCTTCTATGGAGACAGGAGGCTCTCCTCTTCAGAAAGTCACCCTCCAAGGGTTCAGGGTGACAAACGGGATGATGGAGGGGGTGGGGCTTGCATGCTCCCTCTCCTCATGTGTTTACACAGAATCAAAATGCCTGAATAGGGCTTGAGAGAAACCAAAATTGACAGATTTGCCCATCTATCCTAGAAGCTACATCTCTAATACTTTGTGTCCACAAAACAACAGAAACAGATCATAGAACTCTTTGCAATATATATTATATACAAATGATGCACACAGCATACATTACTTCTGTCTTGTATGACTCATCTTTTGCCCATGGCCATGGCTGATCTGGATGCATTATTGCGTCCCAAGTAAAAGCTGAGGTTTTGACACAAATCCTTTGGTACAGTCCTCCCGAAACTGTACCACTTTGCAGATGGTTTATAAAGGAGAAATGGCTCCTAAAAATGCCATTGTTGAAGACAGCGTGGGAAACAGGTGCTTTACATTTCATGTTCATCTGCAATGTCATAATATTCAAATTAAAAGCTTTGTATCTCCCCATGGTGGGAAGGCACAAATAGTCAATTTCAACCATTATAAGAATAGGGAAGGACAAGAGAGTGGCTTATTACAATTCTATTCCACCCAATAGCCAAAGCTGTCTGCTTGTCTAAACATGCATCCTATGCATGTTTAGACAGAAAAAAGGCCTGTAAATCCCAGCATTCCCCAGCCAGCATGGCTGGCTGGGCCATGCTAGGAGTTGTAGGACTTACTTCTGTCTAAAACTTCGTAGGATTGCACTCTAAGTCACTCTGGGCATGTTGCATAATCAGCAATGAATGTGGTATTTCTGGACCCACCCACCACTGGAATGCAGCCCCTGAAAGCTTCTCTGAAATGGAATTTGGTCCTCAAACTGAAAGAGGTTCTGCATCCCTGTGATGAAAGATAAGCTTGATCCGGACCCTCTCTGAAAGCTTCATAGTGTGCTAGGTTTTCATGAACCCTTGTATGCTTCTTCCATGCGAACAGTGTAACATGTAATGAGGCCATCTATGAATGGATGATTTACACAATTCCCCTTTCCCTTTCCTTTTAGAGTGAAGGATCATGCAAATGATCCTCACATGAGGTTGCATCACTTGTTCTGTTGCAAATATGGTGGGAGTGTTCACGCATTTAGAATTCCACACAGGCCACTTTAGGGAATCCAGTTTCAAAAGGCACACAACAAAATGCATGATTTAGCATGCATCAGCATTCATCCAACACACATCCACCCAGTGCTGCTAGTCTTTTGCCTTGTCAGCATAATGCCTAATCCAGCCCTGATTTTATTTATGTACTGCCTTCAAAATTGATTGGGACCCATCATCATTCCCTCTATTTCTGAGGTGCAGGATGTGAGTGCCATTACATACGTGGCCCAAACAGGACCACCGCCATACAAGAGCAAAAGATCTCCTCAGGTTTGGGGAAAACATTTGGAGATCTTTGGGTCAGAGGGAACCCTAGGGAGGGAAACCTCCCCAAAACAGCCCAACAAAGACTGAGCATATTAAAATGCTGACTGACTGCTGGAAGGGGGAACAGAAAAATGGGAGTGGGGGGTAATGTGTCTGGAATCCTGAATAAAAGCACTCCATGCTGCAACATTTTATTGCAGTTCCCAGTTGTCATTCCCTGTATCTCCTATCTTCAGGCATGAGTGTCATTGCTTATGTAACCAAAACGACACCACCCATACAGAAGAGAAAGGTATCAGCAGGCTTGGGGGAACCTTGACATTTGCAGATGTACAAAAAAAAAAATATTTAAGGGGGGTTGGAAACCCTAAAGGAGGAAATTCCCCCAAACACGACAGTGAGGCCTGAGCATGCTTAGTGGCCACAAAATGCTGACTGATGGTTGGGGGTGGGGATGGGGGGTGGGAGGAATGGGAAACCAGGGGGAGGGGAAATGGAATGGAGGGGCCAGAAACCTGAACAACAGCACTCCATGCAGCAACATTTAATTGCAGATACCACTTGTTTGTTACTACTACTCCCTGTGGAACAAGTCTATAGTTTGCATTATTTCTATTTTGTACAAAGAATATTGTGTGTGCTTTGCTTCCTTCCATGATCGCTACCCACTTTTCAACATATGCTAACTCCCACTTCTGAAATGCCAAGTTTCTCTGAGGCATTAGAGGCATTTGAATAAGATAGGTGTGCTGTGAGCCATCTTGTTTTCCATTGTCCTGGACTGAAAGGCAGAAATCCCAAAAATGATTGAGAAGCAAAGAGGCCACACAAAGCAGAATGAAAACGGTGACTTGCAGTGCCAACTGGGGAAAATGGGAAACTGATGCACAAGGCCCTAAAAAAAAAAAAAAGCTCCCCAAACCAAGCATCTCCACATTACAAACATTGTCTATGAAAATAAGCTAGGGTGGCCAGGTGTCCAACTTCACAGGACAGTCCTCTATTTTGGAGACCTGGGAGGGGACAGCTCTCTGTCTCGATGTATCCTCTATTTGAAGGGCTGCCCAGTCCAGCTTTGGCTTAAAGAACCATAAGGAGGGAGCTCAGCGGCCTTAAAGTTGCCAATCTACAGGTAGCATCTGGACTGCAAACAGAGCAGACGTGCAGCTCACCTAATCCATCTTCACCACTATAGATGTCTTGTATTTGTATTTAAATATTAGTGGTTATTTCTAATTTGCACACACACACCCAAACACACACATAAGTTTTCATATGCAAATGTTATGTCATTGGCATCCTCTTCTGTCATCTTTTTTTGGGTGATGTGTAGGTGACCACCCTCCAATAAGCAATGATGCTGTAACAGCAACAACAGCGTAACTAGTACTAACAAGACTGACAATACTACTCATCATGTTTCTCTTTTCCTATCTGGACTAGTAAGAAGGCCAGCTTCAAGACTGAAGGAGTACTCAGCTAAGTGCCTACCACTGGGCCTTCTTAGGTGAACCCTTGGTGGGCAGAAATGGCTGCAGCTCTTAGCTGCAAGTTCCTGTTGGGCCCCAGGAGAGGTGTTGGAGAAATCTGCAATGGAACCACATGAGTTTGGATTTTCATGAATCCAACTTGCAGATTCCACAGCAGACTGGCTTTCCCCCTGCCAAGTGAGTTCCAGGGATCTGTGGACCAGTTTTCTAACTTTCCCAAATTTTGTGCAAATTTCAGTGTAGAAAAACATGTACAATAAAAATAAAAACAGCCAAAAATGCACATTTCCCCCATAGGCCAAAGTGTGAAGATGTGTGTTTGAGGGGAATTTGCACATTTTTGAACATGCAAATTTGTGTAAATTCAGAAACAAAAAATCTGATTCCATCAATGGGTGGATGATGGAACAAAAGGCACCTGACAATCTACGAAACACAGATGGAACAGATTTTACACAGTCTGTACATCCCTCGCTCCCACTGGTGGTCTTGGAATCATCATTTAAATGTCCCATAATGCCCTGGAATTATGGTACAGCAGGGGCTTTGTAGGAAATTAAAATGGACAATTCCAGACCTTCACTGGTGGTTGTCCTGCATTCTGCTGAGTGGAACTGGAGTGGGCATCAATGGTGGGCCCCACTAAGGAGCCGAGCCCTGGCAGTTCCTGTGTGCTAACACCAAGCCTGAGTAGTAATCAAGATGCAAGATTACCAGGATGCAAAAAGAATTCCAGGACCTAATGAATATTGTCAGTTGCTTCAGAACAGTGCTGAACTGCACACAACTCATGGACCAGCTCTGACTCCAAGTGTGACCCCCAACCCCTTGCTACTGAATTTGCCATCGCTGCTGTGGCAACAGTGGCAAAACAGTCCACACTTTGCCACCAAATTTTGACACCCCTTGTTTTAATGCTACATTAGGCCTTTTTAGGCCACCACTGTGGTTTGCTGACAAAAATTTGGCCAGATTTCAGCAACAGAGGGGATGGGCCCCTTGGGCCTCTCTCTCTCTCTCTCTCTCTCTCTCTCTCTCTCTCTCTCTGTTGAAATTTGCCCCCAGAGCCCCCAAAGTTGCTAACCCCTGTTTTAAGAACTGCAAAAATAGAGCTGTTATACTACGGATAGATTAGTCCAGGAAGTCCTCAGAATGTAAGGAAGGGACTCGTCCTTTAAGAAACAGATAGGAAGTAATAAAGTGAAGCAATACTAAGCATGTACAGAATGCCTTTCTTTCCCACAGTACTGAGCAACCACAGCTGGCCGCCTAGCTACACACAGAACTAACAAGCAGGACTCTGTTCCAGGGCAGATGGTCAGGTTCTCACCTCTCTTTATGAAAAAAAACCCTAAAAACTAGCATTGCTACCACCCGCCTACCCATCCTTTTGACAACATTGAGAACACTGTCCAAAAATGTATTGGAAGAGTTTTAAAGCTTATAGCTTGACCTTAACTGCTCAGTTTTACCACCATCTGGTACACGCATGTCATTTTTTCTCTCTGAGTTTTCTTTCTGGCAGCTCTAATGCCAGATACATTTCAAAAAGCAGTTCAGGGATGGAGCTTACAGAAATGGACCATCTCAAAGGGGCAGATCAGATGATACCCTTGCCCAGATCTAGGGATGCACGAGAAATTTGTTTTTATTCATTTTTTACTCAAATTTGCCTGCTTGCAACCCCAAACAGAAATGGGAGCATAGTTTTCTGAGAAAGCTCACACATTCTCATGCTTGCATTTCCAAATTGCATCTTTAGAAGAAGAAGAAGAAATGTGCACTTTAAAAATGCACTTAAAAAAAAATACAAATTTTCATGCTTTAGTTTATGGGGGAAAGTGTGCATTTGGGTGCAAACTTTCAAAAAATGCATACTGAAATGTTCACTCTCCCCATTCAAACAAAAAGAAAAACAGATCTCACTCAAAAATGGGAGCAAGTCAATCCAAGGTTTAAGGTGAAGTTTTGAGAATCTCGACCTGTCCTGACCCAGATCTGCTCTAATACACATGGTGAGGGAATGCAAGCACACCTTCTCCATAACCCATATGGTGCACCAGTCTTGCCCCCAACATCACCAGCCTTCTACAGGTAGATATAAGGTTCTTAAAGATGCTTGTACATACAGTCAAGTGTGGAGGGACTCAGATGGCATGGTGGATATTCCAGATACAGTCCAGGGATCAGCTCCACAATCAGGGCTCATACACTGTAGTATACTTTATACTTGTATACCTTTAAGAGTGTTATGTCCATGCTTAGATGACCAGTAGTATTGGAGGTGGAAGAAGTATGCTTGGTGGGTGGAGATGGAAGGCATGCTCTTGGTCCCAACTATGCTTAGGGGGGAATCTGTGCAAAGACTTCATCTGATCCGGCCCCCAATTATCTCAGCACTTCTGTCTCTAGACTGCATGCTGTCATAAGGATGCTGGAAGAATCTGCCCAGCTTGAAATTTTGAACTGAATGAATTTGCAGTGGAACAATGAGCAGACTGGGCAGTTGTTTTCTGTGAGTTTGAGTGCAGCTTCAAGTCCCAAGATGCAGTTGGTTAGGTCAGGCCAGCACCTATTGGGTTAAAACCATAGAGGAAGCACATGTCTTGGCTGCCAGGTGAGAAGAAAGAGCAAGCAGGAGATGTAGAAAATTATTCAAGGGAGTTAAAGCAGATGCCAAAAATGGAGGTAGGTGCAGAGAAGTTAGATAGGCACGAGGGAAGATAAATCTGCTCAGAAGAAGAGACTAGGATTCAAATATCTCTCTTCCCACCAACCGGTATGGTTAATCTGTCAGAAATGGTCCATCACAAACTCAGTGGAGGCTGGTGGCTCTGATATCAATGGGGCAGTAAATCCACTCTGGGTTTCCGTCAGAACCAGCCAGAACTCTAAAGGAGTTATCCAAGATGTCCATAAGGTTCGGCACCTTGGATAGCTCCTTTAGAGTTCTGACTGGTTCTGACTGAAACCCAGAGCAGATTCACCACCCAACCGACATCAGAGCCACCCGCCTCCACTGCACAAACGAGAAGGACATGGTGCAAATGATAGGGTGACCATTTATCCTGCTTTACAGAGGGCAGTCCTTTCTTGGAAGGGCTCTCAGAGGACAGTCCTCTTTTTGAGCATGTCCACTATTTGAAGGGCTGTCCCATCCAAGCCTGGTTTAAAGATGAAGAACCATAAGATGTGAGAGGCCCATGGGTTACCCAGTCACAGTCTTTCCACGATGGGGAGAGGTGTTCTATTTCTATTTACAATACATTATAGTAATTCTTTCTATATTTGCAACTATGCATATAAATTAACATATGCAATGTTCATGCAAATCTATGTCCTCTTTTTGGATAATGCATTTCCTCTTTTTTTGACAAGGCATAAGTGGCCACCCTATAAGGGAAGAGTATAAAGGTTCACATAACATCTGTATATATAAAGAGCCAGTGTGGTGCAGCGGTTCGAATGTTGGTCTGGGAGTCAGGAGATCCGGGTTCTAGTCCCCACCTGGCCATGGAAGTTCGCTGGGTGACTTTGGGCCAGCCACAGACTCTCAGCCCAACCCAGCTCACAGGGTTGTTGTTGTGAGGATAAAATGGAGGCGGAGGAGGAGGAGGACTATGTATGCCACCTTGGGTTCCTTCAGGAGGAAAAAAGGCGGGATATAAATGTAATTAATTAATTAATTAATTAATTAATATAACTCCCAACTACTATACATAATTTAGTGAAACATAGGCAAAACAAGAAAATTGAGATCTGCCTATACCTGGGCCACTGCAGTAGAGTGCCACAAAGCCCTTGTTTTCCAAAAATGTTGGATCCAACTCCATTTTTGCCCTTTCAAAAAAAAGCACACCCACCCTACAGAGTTAAAAGTTGCTTCTCCTCCCTCCCTTTCTGGAGACCCAGGGAGCAATATAGAAGCCACACCATATCAGCAGAATCTCTTAAATCCCCCAAATGGTAAGCATTCTACCTCCACTAAAATTCCTGTTTACAGCATGTTAAAACTGAAGTGAAGTCAGCAAGTATGAGAGGCTTGGCATGTATCAGCAGAAAGAAGTTCTGCTTCTCAATGAATTTAAAGGCAGCCTCGACAAAAGACCACTTTTAAAGTCACCCGGCACAATTACTTTTTTTGAGGCCACAGGAAGAAAACCTATTAACATACTGTATATTAATTAGGCCAGACACTCCGGCAGCAGCAATATCTAAAACTGAGGGGAAGTCTAGGCCATTAAGAGTTGAAATGCAGTTTTGGCCTCAGCATAACCCATTGTTAAATAAGGAGAGGAATGCTGCATCTTAAGTGGGCTGACATCTGGAAAATGCAATTATTATTAACTTACAACGTTGAACAAATTTGCACCAGAAGAATATGTGCATTGATCATGTTTAGTGGAAATGGGTAAACACTCTGTGGCTGCATATATTTGGGATATTAAGGCAGCACATGTCAGAGTACGATGCTGACTCAGACATTTTTGTAAATAAAATAAACCTCTCACAGTACAGCATCTCAGCTGCACAGAATGTAACTTAATTTATATCCAACACGCCATTGTACCCATGATATTACAGCCAGGAGGCTGTTACTGCTTTGGATCATTTCACTTTGCAAAAACGTCCCTACTGAGTCCAAAACGAGGCTTTTGTAAATAAATGGTGCTTAAACAGGGTCTCTAGCAGACATTTTTTTATAAGGGGGGAAATGGCTGGGATAAATTGCTATATTGTGTAAAAGGTCATGAATAAAGCCACATTGTAATATTCCTCACCATTCATCCTTGGACTTCTAGTTTTTTACAAGATCAGAGCTCTCTGTACCAAAAATGGTGGGATAATAACACAGCCCATGAACCAACTCAGAAATGAGTAATGCCCAGCAAGGAACCAAAGTCTGATTCTTTCACACAAATAAAACGACAGCGCCTTTTATGCACACTGACAAAGATTCTTCGGAACACATATTTTGCTGGTGGAAAATATGAGTAAATATCTCTGTTCCTTTCTTCATCTTTTTTCATAGCACTTTCTGACCAGGAATTTGAAAAATGTTGAAATGTATCTGCATTTTACCAACTGTGTAGATGCCTCATGTGGTAGAACCCTGAATTTCAGATATTGAACATTGTCAGTGCCTGAAACGTGTGGCTGTCATTTGATGGCTAAGAGCACAGTTACATGACCCTTAAACATGGAAGGATTATAGGGCTGCCTTGCCTCATTATTAAAATGTACTACATTATTAAAATGTAGTTCGTTGACAGAGCACATGCTTTGCATGTGGAAGACCCCAGGTTCAGTCCTGGGCATCTCCAGTTAAAAAAGGATCAGGTAGATGGTGAGGGGGGGGGGGGAACCTGCATGAGACCCCAGAGAATCACTGCTGCCAGTTAGAGTAGACAATAGACCACGTCTCTTCAGTCCTAGGCTGACATCTAGACCAGATTGGTTCTCTCAGAGATCACCAAGCATGGCTGTTGGGCTGGGTTCTGCTAGAAATCTTGTTCTTTCAATCAAGGCACAAATATGTATTTAAAAATCCTAGTATTGTGGTGTCTCCTCATATTAATGCAAATGTACGGTTGGATCCATGAGCTGTCTTCCATGGATGGAAGGACTCTACTCACAGAAAGTTCCTCTGGCCGGGTTTTGGAGATTCCTCCACCTCTCCCATGCCTGACAGCTCACTGCATTCTGCAGGGTCCCCCCACCCTCTGCGGAGTGTTTTCAGGAAGCTGGGCAGCTGCTGTGAGGAAGAAGGGGCAAGGAAGTCTCCTTCTGCCAGCCCAGTCACACATGCCTAAATCTGGAACCAACCCATAGCGTAACACCAGGGTTTCTGACATTAAATATGTGAAGTGTGAGTGACATGCATGCATCTTGAACATAGGAAGCTGCCTGACAGCAAGTCAGAGTATTGGCCCATCTAACTCCATAGCTCTGTGACTGGCACCAGCTCTCCGGGGTTTCAGACAGGAGACTATCCCTGTCCTATCTGGAGATGCCAGGGGTTGAACCTGGGATCTTATCCATGCGCAAAGCATGTTCTTCTCTCTCCCACTGAGCTTTCATGTTCATGCATCTGGAAGCCCTGATTGGGCCAGAGCTCTCCAGTGTATGTGCATGACTGTTGGAAGCTCTGTGTGGATTTCATTCATACTTTGGCATTGTACCACAAGACAAAGTGATGGCCACCAACTTGGATGGCTTTAAAGGGGGGGTTAAACAAATTCCTGGATGAAAAGGTTGTCCATGGCTACAAGTCCTGATGGCTATATGCTACCTCCAGGATCAGAGGCAGTAGGCCTATGTACACCAGTTGCTGGGGAACATGGGCGGGAGGGTGCTGTTGTACTCATGTCTTGCTTGTGGGTTTCCCATGGGCAGCTGGTTGGCCACTATGTGAACAAATTGCTGGACCAGATGGACCCTTGGTCTGATCCAGCATGGCTCTTCTTATGATCTTATGATAAGTTTGTAACATCATAGCCTGTTTCACACAGTCTAAGAAATATGCAGTAGTGTGTGTGTGTGGTGGTACTGCAGTGGCAGGTTTGCTCCCAACCTATGCACAATCATTACAATATCTTCAGAGAGCCACTACAGAAAACCAGGATTCCCAATCATGCGGACAGAGCTTTCTGCGCATGCAGTTGTTCACATGGCAGCTCCCTACATATGTTCTAATGAATGCGTGTAGGTCAGAGATGGAACTTGTTACCACGCTTCCACTCCCCCCATCGGTACACTCATTAAAATATGCAAAATAGGTTCATGTTTTCCCTGTAAAGTGTGGAGCCACCCTAACAATAAGGTTTTTGTACTTGTGTTTTGGTCACAGGAAGTAGCGACAGTGAGTTGCACGCCATTTTGTACTTGGGAATGAAAGTGCTATTCTGAGTGTAACATGGATCTCAGATTCAAAGTCATTGCTATAGCATCATGGATGTAAGTAACAATATACAGTGCTCTGATAATTATGAATTTGGTGGTTCTGTTTTTAGGACTGCACTGCTAGATAAAACTGCAAGCCCAGAACAGGTTTTCCGGATTTTAGAACAGAAATCCACCTTTCTTCCACTGCTGTTTCCCATCTACCTGTGACCTGTCATCAGGGAGTTGGCTATACTGCTGCCCATGTATCAAGTGGGGGCCCAGCACAAAGTCAGTGATGACTCATAAATTTCATGCAATTGGAAATGTATGCAAAGTAGATTCACCCTCTTGCTTTCGCCACATGGGGTTCATTTCATCAGTGCAGAGAGTGTTAGGCATATCAGACACTCCCTTAATTGACTCATCTCTGGCTGTGCATTTTTATTAAAAGACTGGCTGAAGTCACAAAGTCAAAGACTCAATCTGCATTTGGAACACAGAATAGACATGTATCTTGTGCTCGGTCAGGTCTCACACTGATGGGATGATATTTATTTATTTATTAAAAATTCTATGCTAGGCTCCAGTTGCAAAAAGAAAAAAAAGAAAAGAACAATTGCAAAATAGATCAACACTACATTAAATCAGAAGAACAATATCAAATGTTTCACAACAGAAACAGTAAAATCCAGAGAATTATCAGATTAGAAACAGCTAGATGATGTGCTGGAAGGCCTGGGCAAATTAAAAAGCTTTTTTTTTGGATGGGTGTCAGAAAGTTATCAGAGTCTGTGCCAGATGACCTGTTCATCTCATCTGTTGAATCTCTCAGACAAATGCTCTCTCCACAGCTGCATGTTTGGGAACCCATGTACGCTAAGCTAACTTGCAAACATACCAGGTGTAATGAGATGAGACATGTGTCCTTGGGTTAACTAGGGCCACAAGTTTATTTAACTTTAACATAATAGGATCTGCAAAACTCATAATACCTCACAGCTATCCCTGCCTTGTATTAGGGCAAGGCATTCCTGGCTATGAGTGGGAGATACTGTAACAACAACCCCCTCCCCAATGGCCACACATCTTCAGGTGTTGTGGGAGTCTGTCCTGAGTCATGGCCCCTCAACCCTAGGTGGGTGAGGCCAGGTTGGCCCCAAAGGGGTTCTATATGCTGATCCATGGGTCCCACTGCCCAGAGTAGTGAGTCACAGGAAACTCTCATCACCTTAAATGTACGTCCAAGTGCTCACCAATTTTCATACCTGTCTGTGCTACTTTTTCCCACACAGCTCTCCTGTTGAGACCAGAGTAGACATGGGTGGATCAGTCAAGTCTATTTCTGCTGATTTCCTCATTTTCCCACCTCCAAGTCTGTTCCCTGCTAATTCCATGCAGATCTCCTTCCTTTCTTTACACAAAAAAATCTGTACGTATTTTTCTGTTCATTTTTCAAATGGACGTATTAATGTGCATCAGTGGATGCATGCCTCCATTGACTAAAACATGTTTGTGCACATTTTAGAAATGTATGCATTGTTTTGTGCATTGCATTTTTTTTCTTTTGCAGAATGGAGCACAAACATGGACATGGACAGATTTCCATCCGCAAATTGCTTCCCACATAAGAACATAAGAGTCCTGCTGGATCAGACCAAGGGTTCATCTAGTCCAGCATTCTGTTCACACAGTGGCCAACCAGCTGCCCATGGGAAAACCACAAGCAGGACATGCGTGCAACAGCACCCTCTTACCCATGTTTCCCAGCAACTGGTGTGCATAAGCATACTGCCTCTGTTACTGGAGGTAACATATAGCATTTAGCCATCAGGACTAGTACATTGAAGGCAAAAGGAGAAGGGGACGGCAGAGGATGAGATGGCTAGATAGCATCACCGATGCAATGAATATGAACTTGAGCACAATCTGGGAGAGAGCGGAGGACAGGAAGGCCTGGCGTGCTATGGTCCATGGGGTCACGAAGAGTCGGACACGACTTAACGACTGAACAACTAGTAGCTACTGATAGCCTTCTCTTCCATGAATTTTTCCAATCCCCTCTTAAAGCCATCCAAAATGGTGGTCATTTCATTTCTGCATTCAGTTCTTGGAGGTGCCAATCAAATAAATCCATTTTTAAAAGACGAAAAGCTCAATGGAACTAATTTCTCATCTATCGCTACATCAAGATGACTTGAATAAAACATTTAGACACTCCACAGGCACTAAATGCTAGGGATGTACGAAAGGTCCACCACGGATCTCGGGGAGGCCGAATGCCAGCGCATTCGGCCCCCCGAAATCGGTGCCGGAATGGCCCGCCACCCCCCCAGGACAGGACTTACCTGGGGTGGATCTTCCTGGCGGCAGCAGCGGTGGTGGCGGTTCAGCAGCGGTGCGACGGCGGCGGCGGCCAGTCTTCCTACCAGCTGCCACCGCTGCCATTTCCAGGTTTAAAAAAAAAAAAGTCCGGCTGCTGGCGGAGCCGGCCGGCTTCGCAGAATCGCTGCGGAGCACAGCCAGCTGGCCAGGATTCTGGGGGGGAGGAACAGAGCACCTCCCCCCCAGCGAGGATTCCGGGGGGAGGGACGGAACACCTCCCCCCGCACCATCAGCATAATCCCTGAAAGGTAAGTACCTTTCGTACATCTCTACTAAATGCCACAACTCAACCTGGTAGACAATGTAGAGTAGGAGAGAAACCTGTCACCTCCTGCCAATCTGATTAACAGGAAAAAATTCCTACCCAGCCCCAACGGGACCACCTAATCCTACACTGTAAAGCTAGGCTGGGTGGGGTGCCAAGACTGCATCAAAAGAGGTCTGCTTTAGGGGCAGGCACACTTACATACCCTTCTTTGGCTTGGTCCCCACAGTTGTCAGGCTGGGGCATTCTTCTTCTTGTCCATATCCACCATCTTGATCCAGGCCAGCTGCAAAACCTCCCCAGCCTGAACCTGTTTGGATCAGGTAGAAGGGGTGTGCACATCATACTGTTCCCAACTTTAGGAAAACATTCCCAGATCTTAGTCACTCTCTATGTCTAGATTGAACCTGTTTCATGGCCCCTCCTAGCCCATCATCCACATCTCTTTGCTTGAAATTGCAGGGACTTGACCTTAGCAGTAATGGTGTAAAGGTCCCATTTTATGAAGCAAAGTCCATCTTCTTAGAGGGATGGAACAAGCTGTGCCTAACTGTCAAGGCCCAGTGAGATAATGGAGAATGTATCCATGAGACCATCTGGAGGTAATACCAGGAATTAGCTCTCATAATATGCCCACCAAGTTCCATAACATCCTAACCCAAACCTACCTAAATCAGAAGATAAGACCTGAAGCCTTTCTTTCCACTATAATTGGGTAAAAAAAATGTCACTGGGGTAAGATATGGGGCATGGGGGGTGGAGGGGTGGTAACTAGAGATGGGTGAGAATTTTGTTCAATTCATTTTTTGATAAGAACTTACCAAATTTCTCAACTTTCTTCATAAATGGGAAGGGAAGAATTCGAGACGTTACAAAGTCAAATGTGGGAGAAACCAAAACTGACCGATTCATCAACCCAGTCCCAGGACTTTAAGTCTGGGTTTGATCCCTGTGTGTTCTGCCATGTTTGTGGTGCTGAGTTAGGGCTGCCACCTCTTTTTTTTCCTGGCAGGCTCATCTTTAACGGCTTTTTTGCAGGCAGGTACAACATGGCCCTCTCTCCTGGGAACAGCTGTATCTACTTGAATTTGGCCAGTGCCGATGGATAAGAATGTCTTTTTGGTTCATTCTGTAAACCAGAATTTACCAAAAATTGCTACTTCCTTCATATATGAGATGGCCGCTTAACAAGATCAGCCTCGGATGGCCTTCTCTCTGTCCCATCAGCCAGGACAGCTAGACTGGTGGGGACGAGGGAGAGGGCCTTTTCTGTGGTGGCCCCCACTCTGTGGAACTCCCTCCCTAGGGAACTCCGTCATGCCCCCTCTTTAATGAGCTTCCGTCGTGCATTAAAAATGTGGTTGTTCAGGCAGGCATTTGGGGTGGGTTAGGGTATTTTAGAAAATGTTTTTATTGTAGAATTTTATTGTTTTAAACTGTTTTTATTGTATGTTGTACATCGCCCAGAGTGGCTGAGTGACCAGCCAGATGGGCGATTAATAAATTTAATAATAATAATAATAATAATAATAATTAATAATAATAATATGGAAAGAACTTGAGATTTAAGACTTTGAATGTGGGAGAAAACAAAACTGACAGATGTGCCTGTCTGTCTAACCATCCCTGTACCTGGTTCATAAATATTGCCATTCGGCTAGCAAGCTTCTGTGTTCAGACATCTGATGCTATGAAGATGCTTCAGGACATGAACCCCTCAGGGTTGGTCTTCCTGCCAGCAGACCATTGGCTCAGCCTGGAGGAGACCCCTGGAAAACTCCACCAACTGCATGGATGCTTATCTCTTTGTGAATAGTTCTCCATCAATTAGCTTCATTACTCTAGCAGTATGCAACTGTGTTTGCGCTGTTTGTGAGCTGTGCCCTCACTGACTACAGTTTCCACCCCGTTTCTGGCTAACACTCCCCCCACTAGTTGAAGGACAGGGAGAGATTTCTGGCCATTAAGGAAAATTAAAACCTTTTGTGAAGTCTCAGATTACCGATTCGTTGCCAGGCAATAGGGTCATTCACAACCATCAAGGCAGTTCAAAATTTTAACAGTACTTTCAGTCATCTATATCTGCAGCAGGATTACTCCTTAGAGTCATCTTCAGGCATTGTCCTATTTCTTTTGCTTTGACTGATCCATCTTGGCTTGTAAGGGTTCACCCATTAGAACCCAAACGAAATCTGCCTACTATGCAATTCTGTTGCCTCCACAATTGGAAAAGGTTTTGTGTGTGTGTTCATATCCTTCCAGATGAGAAATTTCCCCAGCAACCAAATCAGTTATCTCTCACACAAAGCTGAAATGACTTGGATGTGAGAGACACTAGCTTAACATGTATTTTTATGGGGGCTGTTTCCGCTCCTGGTTTGTTTGGGGTTTTTTGACATTTAACATTAGGTTCTTATTGGCAGCTGTCCTAATAGAACAAGACTGGCTGTCCAGGTAACTTGCCCAAATGACATGAGACAGGGACTTCGCTCCTAGGGCTTTATCCAATTGTATCATTCTGCTAGCACAACTGACGTTACTCTAGTGGAAACTAGGTTCCAAACTATGTGCAAGAGGAGAATCCAGGTTATGTTTGCACAAACAGATCTGAAAGTCACTGGCTCCTAGAAGCAATGGCTGCCATCTGCCAAGCCCAGCCAAACTTTGTGGACCCCTGTCCTTATTACGTTTGCCAATTATTCATTCATTGTAGTCTTTCTGGTGCCAGATGAAGACCTTTTTATTTTCCCAGGAATCAAAGTATCATGAGAAATGGCTACATCTCATGAATGAACCTGCTGGTGGGGATATCTAACATGATACAAACCACCTCACAGGATCAGAGAAGCTGTTTGGCAGCATCAAGATTCTCTGGGGCTGTTCTTATGTTCCTAAATCAATTACTTTTGTAATTGTCAAATTAAAATTAATTGCAAATCAAATGCTCCATTATAACTACAATCTCTAATTTTCCTGCCATATTCCAGATTCACAGCTGGGGAAGACAGGCCGCCTGGCTGCTATTAGCATTCCAAACATGCTTGCGTGTTACCTATTTGTTTTCAAATATTCTAATATGGATGATCCTTTTCCTGTTAACCCCAAGGCTTTGTTTACATCTACCTGGCACATGGATGGACACTTTACCTACTTTAGATGGGGTTCTTCCCCCACTCCTCCTTTTTTTTTTTACAGTGATGGGCTTGTTATACTGATGTGTATACTGTGTACACAGGCTTATTTGGAATTCACAAGTGTGTTCTACTTTATTAGCTCAATTTGTCTTCACTGTAATCCTGCTCTGCTGACCAGTAAGGTATATGACACCATCTGGTGCATAAGCACCACTGAGGGTACATGGGACCTCATTCATTAGTGCATTGGACACCATTTACAACCATGTGCATAGAAGAGGAACCCCAAGGATCCAAATGCTCCAGTTTTACAACTCGCTAAAGACTTCTTACTCTGTAAAACCATCAATAACTCTTCCCTTAACTACTAACCAGCAGTGTCCAAGTCCACTGAGGTTACTGGCAAAACTATCACTGTAAGTCCAGCAAGGGTAAGGTTTTGTGCTCGAACGCTCATTTCTCCCATGAATTCACCACCTGGAGGATGCTGGATATTCCACTTGGAGCTCTAGTCATCTCACCTCACCTCACCAAACCCAGCTGGTAACAGCTTGTCATTGTTTACAGATGGGACCTGGCTCATGGCTAATACAGTCAGAGGACCACCTGTTCTGGGATCAAGACAATATCAAGATTTACTGTTTATCCTTACATGATCAACGAGCATGATCTGATAGGAACAGTGGTGGATCTGGATGTAGGAGTCCTGGATTTAAGCAATGTTTCCCTGCCACAGATTTTCTGTGTGTCCTTGGCAAGACACTCTCTCTGAGACAGTTTTCATCTGCAAAATAAGACTATTGGGGCAGCATCCTGTACTGTTGCTGTGCTTCTTCTCATTCTGTTGTGCTAGTAGGACCCACTGCTAGTGAAACCAGGAGTTAGCACTACCTAAAGCAAGCCCAGAAATGAATGGAAATGCTATTTCTGGATCAGGACCAGCCAGCGAATCTCCCTTCTGTGAGCTCTGCTGACCCACCCGATTCCAGAAATAAGTGTTTCTGTCCATTACTGGTTACTTTAAGAACTGTTAGCTCCCCATTGCATTAGTGCTAGGTCTGCTGGTGTGCAGGCAGCATAGGATACTGCCCATGGCAGCCCACTTAATTGCCCTCAAGTAAGGGTAATGACAGTAAAGTACTTCATAAACATAAAGCACTATTGTTGTTGTTCAGTCGTTCAGTCGTGTCCGACTCTTCGTGACCCCATGGACCATAGCACGCCAGGCCTTCCTGTCCTGCGCACTCTCCCGGAGCGTGCCCAAGTCCATATTCATTGCATCGGTGATGCTATCTAGCCATCTCATCCTCTGCCGTCCCCTTCTCCTTTTGCCTTCAGTCTTTCCCAGCATCAGGGTCTTTTCCAGAGAGTTTTCTCTTCGCATTAGGTGGCCAAAATATTGGAGCTTCAGCTTCAGATGTATATTAATTTGTATGTAGCAGTGTTTGTTTGTACACCATTTTTAAATGCCACCTCTTTTACATCCTTCAGACTCCTCCACAAAAACCCACATTTTCTGTGAAGCTTTTGCTACAATCCCCTTTTTCTTTCCTTTCCTTTCCTTTCCTTTCCTTTCCTTTCCTTTCCTTTCCTTTCCTTTCCTTTCCTCATTCCTTTCACTGCCTACTATATTCTTCACTTTAAATTGTTTCTGTGTGCAATTTTTCTTCATTTTTGGTTTTCTTCCTTTTCTTTTGTTTGTAGGATATTAGTTTATTGTACTATATTATTGCTCTTATCATTTTTTATTCTAATTTTGCAAACTGCTGTGGGATATTTATGCATAGAAATATATACAACTTTTAAAATACATAAAATTATTATACTCTTTTAGCTTTGTAATATGCCCAGAGAATTTTGTTACTGGGTGGATTACAAATCAAACAAGCAAGCAAAGAAACAAATAAAGAAATTAATCCCCATATCCTACTGTAAGCAAGTCTAAGTATGTATAACTGAAATAAATGCATATGGTTAGTTACAGTGCAATCCTATACATGACTACTCAGAAGAAAGTCCATTAACTTCAATGGGACTTACTCCTCCTAGATAAGTTTGTATAGAACTGCAGTCTTATTTCGTTATCCTGCAATTCTATACACACTTAAACATTGTGTATACACACCCTTACATTACATATACACACTTGCATTACTGAGGTGTTTTTATTTGTGTTTTTAGTTGAGGAGTTTTAATGTGTTAATTATGACTGTTATTTTATCTGCATTTTATATCTAGCTGCCTTTAGTACTGTTTTTAGTGGAAAGGCAGAATATAAATGTAATCTATAATAATGGAAGAGGATGTGTGTCTGTCTGTCCATCTGTAGGGAAGTATGAGAATTCCATTTGGGGGGTAAAATCTCAACCAATTTTTCTGGTTCGGCCCTGGGGGATTTCATTCCATTTCCCCCTGCGGGCATTGACTCAACTAGTAGCAAGTTCATCCAATATGTGGATTCCAGGTTTTTTTAAATGATGCCAATTTGCACAAATTGGATCCTTCTTTTCTGGGGGGGGTTTGAATTTTGTGCAAATGGGGTCATACTTTAAAATTGATGGTCTTGCGCAAGTATGCATGATCACAAGTCTGCTTGCCTGTTATGTAACCCCACAAGAGCATATCCCCCCTTCCTTGTTAGTTTCTTCCTCTCCACACACTACTTCGTTTAGCTGAGCAGAGCCATATTCAGTACCTGTCGAAGAACTTCTCCATTTCATCCTCCTCTTCGGAGCTTCCCAAGAGAAGGGAGGGCAACGGGCTCTGATTGTGGTGGGGCTCTGAATCCATTCTGGGTTTCAGTCAGAGCTAGCCATAACTCTAAAGGAGCTATCCAGGGTGCTGAAACTATTTTGGGGGTGATTCAGCACCTTGGATAGCTCCTTCAGAGTTGGGGCTGGTTCTGACTGAAACCCAGAATGGATACATTGTTGTTGTTGTTGTTCAGTCGTTAAGTCATGTCCGACTCTTTGTGACCCCATGGACCATAGCACACCAGGCCTTCCTGTCCTCCGCTCTCTCCCGGAGTGTGCTCAAGTCCATATTCATTGCATTGGTGATGCTATCTAGCCATCTCATCCTCTGCCGTCCCCTTCTCCTTTTGCCTTCAGTCTTTCCCAGCATCAGGGTCTTTTCCAGAGAGTTTTCTCTTCGCATTAGCTGGCCAAAATATTTCAGCTTCAGCTTCAGTATCTGTCCTTCCAATGAGCAGTCAGGGTTGATTTCCTTTAGGATGGACTCATTTGACCTCCTTGCAGTCCAGGGGACTCGTAAGAGTCTTCTCCAGCACCACAGTTGGAAAGCATCGATTCTTCGGCGCTCAGCCTTCCTTATAGTCCAGCTCTCACAGCCATACATTACTACTGGGAAAACCATAGCTTTGATTATACGAATCTTTGTCAGCAAAGTGATGTCTCTGCTTCTTACTATGCGTTCTAGGTTTGCCATAGCTTCCTCCCAAGGAGCAAGCGTCTTTTAATTTCATGGCTACAGTCACCATCTGCGGTGATCTTGGAGCCCAAGAAAATAAAATACGTCACTGCTTCCATTTCTTCCCCTTCTATATGCCAGGAAGTGATGGGGCCAGATGCCATGATCTTAGTTTTTTTAATGTTGAGTTTCAAACCAGCTTTTGCACTCTCCACTTTCACCCTCAACAAGAGGCTCTTTAGATCCTCTTCACTTTCTGCCATTAGGGTGGTATCGTCTGCGTATCTGAGGTTGTTGATAATTCTCCTGGCAATCTTAATTCCGACCTGTGATTCATCCAACCCGGTGTTTCCCATGATGTACTCTGCATATAAGTTAAATAAGCAGGGCAACAATATGCAGCCTTTTCGTACTCCTTTCCCCATTTGGAACCAATCAGTTATTCCATGTCTGGTTCTTACTGTTGCTTCTTGATCCTCGGAGACAGGTAAGGTGGTCTGGTACTCCCATCTCTTTAAGAATTTGCCAGAGTTTGTTGTGATCCACATCTATCATCTGCATATCTGAGGTTGTTGATAATTCTCCCTGCAATCTTAATTCCGACCTGTGATTCATCCAACCCGGCGTTTCTCATGATGTACTTAGGGATGGCGGAGAATTTCTCCCCGAAACTTCAGGGGGCCGAGCGCCAACATGTTCGGCCCCCCGAACAAGTTTCAGGGAGAAATTCTCCGCACCCCCCCTGCCCCCCGCACCCCCCCCCAGGACGGGACTTACCTTTGCCGAATGTCCCTCCCGGCGGCGGGTCCGGCTGCCGCCGCTGCCATTCCAATCAAAGAAAAAAAAAAACGCCCCCGTGATAGGCTACGTGACGATTAACGTAGCCTATCATGGCTAGATTTGCAAAGTCAGCCGTGATAGGCTACATTAATCGTCACGTAGCCTATCACGGGTGACTTTAAAAAAAAAGGGCGTACAGATAATGGCGGCCCCCATAGGGAGCCGCCACTCGCGTTCCTTATTTGGTCGCTGTAGTCTACGTAAAGATTTACGTAGACTACAGCGAAAATAAGGGCAACGCTATTTGTGTTGCCCTTATTTTCGCCATAGTCTACGTAAATCTTTACGTAGACTACAGCGACCAAATAAGGAACGCGAATGGCGGCTCCCTATGGGGGCTGCCATTTGTGTACGCGCTTTTTTTTTTAAAGTCACGTTAATCGTCACGTAGCCTATCACGGGGGCATTTATTTTTTTAAAAAAAACTTTTGAGTTCGCGGCCGGGCGAGGCGAGGCGCCTCCTCCCCAGCCTGAATTTCGGCCGGGCGAGGCAGGAAGCCTCCCCCCCCCGGCCTGAACTTCGCGGGGGGAGCAGCGAAGCGCCTCCCCCCCACCATGAAAAACTTCGAGGACAGGTAAGTGAGTTTCGTCCACCCCTAGATGTACTCTGCATATAAATTAAATAAGCAGGGCGACAGTATACAGCCTTGTCATACTCCTTTCCCAATTTGGAACCACTCAGTTGTTCCATGTCTGGTTCTTACTGTTGCTTCTTGACCCTCGTACAGGTTTCTCAGGAGACAGGGAAGGTGGTCTGGTATTCCCATCTCTTTAAGAATTTGCCAGAGTTTGTTGTGATCCACACAATCAAAGGCTTTAGCGTAGTCAATGAAGCAGAAATAGACATTTTTCTGAATTCTCTTGCTTTCTCCATGATCCAGCGAATGTTGGCAATTTGATCTCTAGTTCCTCTGCCTCTCCGAAACCCAGCTTGTACTTCCAGTAGTTCTCGGTTCACATACTGCTGAAGCCTAGCTTGTAGGATTTTGAGCATCACCTTGCTGGCATGTGAAATGAGTGCAATTGTACGGTAGTTTGAACACTCTTTGGCATTGCCCTTCTTTGGAATTGGAATGTAAACTGACCTTTTCCAGTCTTGTGGCCACTGCTGAGTGTTCCAAATTTGTTGGCATATTGAGTGCAGCACTTTAACAGCATCATCTTTTAGGATCTTAAATAGCTCAGCCGGAAGACTGTCATCTCCGCTAGCTTTGTTGTTAGTAATGCTTCCTAAGGCCCACTTGACTTCACTGTCTAGGATGTCCAGCTCAAGTTCAGTGACTGCACTATCACGGCTATCAAGACATTCAGATCTTTCCTGTATAGTTCTTCTGTGTATTCTTGCCACCTCTTCTTAATCTCATCTGCTTCTGTTAGGTCCCTGCCTTCTTTGTCCTTTATCATGCCCGTCTTTGCACAAAACATTCCCCTGAGATCTCCAATTTTCTGGAAGAGATCTCTAGTCTTTCCCATTCTGTTGTTTCCCTCAATTTCTTTGCATTGTTCATTTAAGAAGGCCTTCTTGTCTTTCCTTGCTGTTCTCTGGAAATCTGATATATCTTCCCCTTTCTCCCTTGCTTTTCGCTTCCCTTCTTTCCTCAGCTACTTGTAAAGCCTCATCAGACAGTCACTTTGCTTTCTTGCATTTCTTTTTCTTTGGGATGGATTTAGTTGCCACCAGCCTCCACTAAGTCCAACATACTGTTTACACACTTGCCAAACAAATGTCTATATCCATCCATCCATCCATCCACCTATCTACTGTACTTCTGTGCCACCCCATAAGCAAGACTCTCCCACAGATGCATATGGGAAACCCACAAGCAGGGTACAAAGTAACAGCCCTCTCTACAGCTTGTCCTCAGCATCTGATAGTTAAAGGTACAAGTTCTTTGACAAGTATGGAATACGGCTCTGCTGGGCTAAACAAAGTAGTGCATGGAGAGGATGAAACTGACAAGGATATTAAAAAGAAGGGAATATGCCTCTGTGGGTCTGTCCTCTAGTAGGCCACTTGGCCACCCTAGACTGTTTGTGGGGGGGAAATATACACTGCAGCTTTCAAGTGGGACTTAAACATCTACAGTGGAAGGAACTAAGAAAGGCACAGAGATAAAGAGCTGGGTTTGGGGGCTCTGTAAGCTAAACGCATTTTGGGAAGCTGCCTCTCTCTGGAAATCTGGTGTGGGGAGAGCATGCCTTGGCAGTCTCTTGGACTGTCAAAGTTGTGTTCCTTCACCTGTACATTTGTAAAGAAGCTCAAATATTAGAAAACACCAACAAGCTTCCAGTGACCTGCTTCCAAAGGGAACCAAACCTGAGGAAGTGCTGACCCCTGGAACTTCTAATTTCTCACCACATAGAGAAGTGGTGTGTGCGTGCGAGAGAGAGAGAGAGAGAACGCAAGAGAAAGAGTATGTAGACACCCATGTGAAGGTGCATACATTTAGCTAGTTAAAAATAAAATACATTTTAACATCAGCTTCAGCTATGAGGCTTTTCACAGCCTACAATCTCAAGGACTTATATAAGAATGGGATGGGGGGCCAGTTGACAGGAAACAGTTCTTTCTACAGGCAAGTAGTCCCAAACCAGGTTATCGAGGAGATTGCCTTCCCCATTATAGACCTGTGTGATTATGAAGATCATTGGAGGAGGCCTTGCTGGTTGTACTGTGACCTGCAGATTGCCATCTGGAAGTAACCCAGAAGCAGGCCTTCTCCGTGGTGACTCCCACCATGTGGGAAGCCCCTCCCCCGGTATTTGGGAGGCACCATCTCTGGCATGCATTTTTAGGTGCCAACTGAAGACCCATCTCTTTACCTAGGCCTTCCCTGCTTGATTGTGTTGCCTAGTTTGTTTGTTAATTATGGTACTGTGAGTGCTTGGTTTTAATTTTTTATCGATATTTTTGTATTCATTATTTTGTATTTTGTCAGGAGTTGCCCCAGCTCTTGTCGGGAGCTGCCCCTTTGCAGCATGTAACTCTTTTGCTGAGGAAACTGCACTGCCTGCCTATTCGCTACCAGGCCAGGGTTAAGGCTTTAGTACTAGTGTACAAAGCCCTAAACAACTGAGGACCAGGATACCTGAGAGAGCCCCTCCTCCCTCACTGAGGTCATTGGAGGGCTTGCTCCTGGTGGACCTCTAGCCCGATTGGAGCCCACGTGGACCTATAGCCCGATTGGAGCCCACCAGCAGCCCCCTCTCTTTGGAACTCCCTGCCCCTGGAGGCCAGGCAGGCACCAACACTACTGTTTCCAGTGCCTCCTGAAAATAGCACTGTTCCAGGGGGCATTCCTTAATTGACCAGTCACAGTTCTTATTGGTATTCTGTTTTGTTTTGTTTTTAATAGCCTAATTTTAATCTGGTGTTTTAATCTTTTTATCCTGTCACTGTTTTATCTCTTGTGTTCACCTCTCCAAAATCTGTTCTAGATATGGAGTGGTATACAAATATTGAAAATAAATAAATAAATAAATAAATAAGTATTTTAACATAATTTAATCTTTCTTTGTAAACTGCTTAGAGACATATATATTTTTAATATATGGTAAGCATTATATAAAACTATTAAACAAACAAACAAATTGTTCTCAAATAGATATTGGTACAGATTGTATAAAAAGTGAACTGAGTGATCAGCCAGCCAGCAGCAATTCCCATGACAGCAGCACCTGGTAAAAGTGATTGCAGCAACAAATTGCCAGCTGTAGCCATGACACGTTCATCCATGCAAGGTTGCTCGCATACAACATCTACATTCTGCGAAACAGCCAACACTTGAAAACGTATTACTGTTATCCTCTTAATGAAAGAGTGGAAAACTTGAAATTCCAGGTTGCAATCCGGTAGCATATCGCTTAGCAATCAAGTGAGTCCAAATTACATTTCTGCCCCCCCATCCACCCCTTCCCTTGGCAACAAGCATTTCATCCTCCATTGTTATAACGTAGGTGTTCTTCTAAGCCCATTGACATTTTATGACTTGTTGGGATTCTAGAAATGAATTTTAAAGCCTCTGACACTTGCCAAAATGGTCTCTCTTGGCAGAGGCACAGTGGCCAGACCAGGAACAGCCTCTGTTCACATCAATACGAAGTGATTTCATTAAAATTACACCCTGCACGATAGATTGGGTTGTAAGCGTAACACTAGAGGCCTTCCTGCCCTCGAATACCAAGCAATTTCTGGGGGTTGGCTACGAATCTCAATTATTCTGTTGACAGTGCCCATTTGTGCTCAAAGATGCTACAGAAGGTGATACAATGCCCCACTCTATTCTACCAAAGCATTCTGGAATTTGTTTTTCTTTTACAGAGGTTGCTAATGGTTGCAAACTTTACGCATTCTTTGTGATGTTGAGAGAGAGAGAGAGAGAGAGATTAGGGTCAAGTCATCAAAAATAATTAATTTGGGATGGGGAGGTGATGTGAAGGCAGGCATGGGAAACTGGACCAAAGTAACTGATAATGTGATGTCCCATTCTGCACCTTTCCTCATATTGTCTCAATCAGAGGCACTCTTTCAGATGTCAGTGGAGGGGGCCAAGGCCTGATGTCTCTTTTTTCAGAATCAATAGACTAGTGCTGTGCTGAAAATTTCTCCGGCTTTTTTCTGACCACCCTCATTCAATTTGATAGAAAAGAAATGGCTTTCGAAAAGAAATTCAAAGGAGGAGATATTTCAGAGAAATTCTCATGGGTTGGGGTTGGGATTCTTGTGCTTACCTTACTTTTGGGGTGGCTGAGGAGTGTGTGTGTGTCCCATCTGTCATCATACAGTAATCTCTGTGGGAGCCTGTAGCCTCCTTGGCTTCCCACACTTCATTTAAAGCCATTGTGAGGAAGACGTCATGAGGCAATTTCCTCCATGGCCAGGAATCCTCCCTGGCTGGCTACGCTCCGTGGCATTTGTGTGGCTACCTTACTTACGTAAATACTTACATAGCTTATCACAGCAAAGAGCAGGGGCACAAATGGTGTAGCGGCTGCCATTTGCGTCCCTGCTCTTTGCCGTGATAGGCTACATAAATACTTATGTAGTCTATCACGGCTGCCTGCAAGGACGCAAATGGCGGTCGCTATGACAGCCGCCATTTGCAGCCGCAGCAGCCCGGCAGTGGCCGGCCAGGAGACCAGCTGGAGCCGCTGCTGCTGCCAGAGCTGCCACTGCCACATCCACCCCAGGTAAGCTCCATCCCAGGGGGATTCTGCGGGGGGGCAGGGGGCAGGAGGCCATTCCGCCACGGATTCCGGGGGGCTGGATTCTAAAGAATCCGGCCTCACTGGAGTCTGTGGAGGAATTCTGTGACATCCCTACCCATGGAGCTTTTTCTGTTCAGGAAGCGCAGGTGGTCTGGGAGGCTGCAGAGCAATGGAAAGATGTATAATAGAAAGAAAAAACACACAGAGCACCCTTGGCCACCTCGCAGTGGTTAGGTGAGCTCAAAAGTACCAACAAAAGAAATTCAAAATTCTGCCTCAGAAGAGTGGAAGCCTCACCACAGCTGATGCTGTTGCTACCTACAGAAGCAGTGCAGTAAGCCAAAAACCCTTAGGAAAAAGAAAGAACCTGTGTTGCAACCCCTGCCTATAGCGAGCCCTCTCTGGGAGAAACTGCAGGAGAATTTCTCCTCGCCTGGGATAAATTTGGTGAAATTATCCTCCCCCCATTTCTCTGCCCACAAATAGGTTGGAGAGTTTTGAGAGGCCCTTTGCATACAGCTCTACAATAAACATTCAAAGTTAAATAGACAGGGGAGGGGGAAGAAGAGAAGCACCTTTTAAGAGCATTTGCTGTGATCCTTTTCTTATAAGAACTACAGCAGGGGTGCAGAACCTCTTTCAGCCTGAGGGCTGAATTCCATTTGCAAGAAGCTCTTGGGGGGACCGCATGCCAGTGATGGGCAGGGCCAAAGGCAAAAGGGGTGTGGCCAAAATGCAAAAAAAAAAGTCAGCATATTTTACCTTAATGTGTTACTGCCAGTAACTAAACCTTACGAAAGGCAGTTCAACCTTTTAGGATGGGGGCGCTGATGACTGCACAAGAGCTGGGAAACCAGTAAATGATTGGCAGTTGAGGGAAAGTGTCATGACCCAGGAGACCAGCAGTGACATGGACTCTGAGACTGAAGACCGAGTGGTGCCAATAGAGGGAACTCAAGGTCTCAGCACCACTGCAGAGCTTCCAGAGACCCCGAGCATGAGCTCCAGAGACACCCCTGAGCATGAGCTTCCAGAGACCTCTGAACATCAGCTTCCAGAGACCTCCAAACTTGAGCTTCCGGAGACCCCTCAGCACGAGCTTCCGGAGACCTCTGAGCATGAGATTCCAGAGACCCCTGAGCATGAGCTTCCAGAGACCTCCAAATATGAGATTCTGGAGACCCCTGAGCATGAGCTCTCAGAGACCCCAGAGCCTTGCCCCAGCACCAGACGAGCACCCTCTTCTGCAAGAGCCCCACATTCCAGGGAGCCAATGTGCCTCTGCATGCCAGGCATGAGCTCTTGGAGAGACAGAGGAGTGCTAGGCTACAGGTCAGAGACCTGCCTGTTTAGGGCTTCCATTCTGTAGGAAAGGGTGGAGCCTGGGATTGTAGCATAAAAAGGTCCCAGAACTTGTAGAAGCCAGTTGGTTGCTGGGAGCTCTTTGGGGTGCTGCAACTTCCTGCCTTGGCTCCCTGTTGCCTGGTACCGAGCCCTGTGGGCTTCTGCTTGGTCCAGAACAGGACAGAAGGGGGTGAGGCCAAAGAAGCAGAGCCCAGAGGCACCTCAAAGGGCCAGATTGCAAGCACTGGATTCTGCATCCCTAAACTATAGCAATATGTCATCAGCAAAACACAAACAGGCACCTCGTTTGCGGTTTTTGCTTACATCCCTAGTATTCAAACCTATCTAGTTTTTTTATATAACAGTGGTTATGCAGCATACAGAACCAAGCCCAGATGTCGGACATGTGCTGACTTAGGGGGCTGGACTCAACTCTCCACTCAAAAAAGGAAAGAAATACCACAGACGTGTTTTCTTGGCTTGTGAAGTCGGCAATGCTGATGTGACTGGCCAGTGTTGTGCCAACGTTTCTTGTTATTTATTCACAGGAAAATGTGCACAATGAGTGGCAGTTCAACGGGCTGCTTCAGCGTGATTGTCATCAGACCCAGGCATGGAAATTTATCATCTTCTATGACAGAGGTAAATCATGCTTGCAAACTGTGCATCCAATGCACACGGTTCATATAAGGGAGCTCAGACAACCCACCACATATCAAAAGAATACCTGGGGGGGGGGGTATGCAGCGTAACACCCCAACAGCTGGCACCTATGCCCCCTACCATCCATCCATTCAGAACACACTAGAAAGGGCTCGTTGCACGTACCAATGTATGCACACAGAACTCCGTCACATGAGGGAGGCCCTGATTGGGTCAAGTTGGGTCCCAGGCCATAATCTGAAGGCACATAAAGCAGCCACCTTGCTGAAGCTAACAGGTTTGGGTCTGGTCAGTGCTTGGAGGGGAGACCACCTGGGAACCACATGTAGCCACTTTGAGTTCCATGTTGGAAGAAAGGTGGGATATAAATGCAATAAATAAATAAATAACATAACATAACATAACATAAAGTTGCCTCCTTGGTGGAGGAACTCTACGCATGTACATTGGTATGGGCATAGAGCCTCTCTGCTCTCCAAATGCATCGATGGCAGCCCCATAGCTCCCTCACATATAATTTCAAAGGATGGTGGAGTTGTCTGAACCCCACCCCCCAGTATAAGGACTCTTCATACGTTCCTGTTCTGCAGTCCCAAGCTGGAAAAAAACAAAAGAGATTTATCAAGCTCCTGGTGGGCCACCATACATTATTGGTGGGCTACGCTTGGCTTGCTGGGTCACAACAGTCCTGCTTTAATCGTTTTGTGGAACTGGGAATCCACAGCACAGGAGTCCGGAGTGAGAAATGCTGCCTTTGCATACATTTGCTCTTCTGTGCCATCATTCAAGGTACAGGGCACTGCAACCCTTTGCATCTGATTGCCTTACTTCAACCTTCTCCAATCTGGCACCCTCCAGATCTGTAGGACTACAACTCCCATACTCCTGCATCCAGCACTGTCCATACTGGATGGGGTGATGGCAGCTGTAGTACAATACATCTGGAATGCTCCAGATTGGGGAAGGTGGCCTTATGTCAGTCACTTCTACTGCAATCTGCCTATGGCTCTGAAGCTTTTGCATTTGTTGGACATTTTCTTTGCTAATTATATTTTAAGATAGGAAAAATGGAATGATTAGCTAAATGCATCACAAAAGATCAATCTTTTCCAAGACAGCTTGCTTAGCATGTACTGTCTCCTAGATATTTATTGAAGTGACAGCCATATCACACAAGATGTTACGTTAAATTTATCAAAAGCAAACCAACACTTCATTTTTCTCTAGCCTCTGTGCATTATGTGATTTTAAAACAACAAAAGCAAGATCTATAATGGCAAACATCTACAATGTGTTTCTTCACTCCCCCCCCCCTTTTGCCTGGAAGTCAAATATCTTTGTGGAGAGGAAATAATGATCAAAAGCACTCCACACAGAACCTGGCAATAATTAACAGCAGCTTTGATCTAGCCTGTAGAGTATTCGTTACATTGAGGAATGCCGCAATCTGTCATTTTTATTCCATCACTTCATAACCAAACAACTGTAATTAAAGGACAGCTGAAACAGATGCCAGAACTCTTGAAGGCAGTGAATAAGGTTATAGATAACAGTAGGCTGACCACCTGCCTTGGATTTCATAAAACACATAGCATTTTTAGCCCGACAAATGTTGGGCAGAAGGCCAACTTATGGCCCCAGAAACCAGAGGAAGAATCTAACGTTACACCCAAACCTTTCCCCACCAGATATACTGCTGTTCTTTTGGGGATGCAGCAGATGCACCACATCCAATCATGCCATTTTGGCAGGACAAAGCCTCTTTATGCTAAAGGGCCTTAAGCTGAATTCTCATCAGCAGCCAAGGGTTTTAAAACAAAACACTTGTGAAGAAGGCTACTGAGGGAAAGTATACCGCTGGTCTTCCAAGAATTCACGGCCATAAGATGTGGTCATGGGTAGGGCTGTACGGATTTTGTGAAAACTGTTCTGTCTGCATCTTGCAGATCTTTCTGTTGTCTCCTCATTGCCAGAACCAGATTTTTTCCAATTTCTTGAATTGGTGCAAATTTGCACTTGTGAAAATGCTCAAATCCCCCCCATGCGCAACTGCCCCCAAAATGCATATGTTCATGCTTTAGCCTATGGGAGAATTGAGGAATAGCCTTGGTGGAATTTTAATGGGGGGGGTCCATGTTTGCCTCTCTGAGCTCCTTTGAAGATGCCAACGTGTAATTTAAAATGGATTTGGCACAGGAAGCAACCATAGCTCAGTGGCAGAGCACCTGGTATGCATGCAGAGGGTCCCCCAGGTTCAATTCCCAGCATCTCCAGGTAGGGCTGAAAAAAAATCCTTCCTGAAGCCCTGGAGATGCTCTGACTTGGATTCCTGCACTGAGCAGGGGGTTGGACTTGATGGTCTTGTAGGCCCCTTCCGACCCTGCTATTCTATGATTCTCTGAGAGCTACAGACAGTAGAAAATAGTGAAGGGGTAGGCAATCTGGTGCCCTCTATATGGACTACAGTTCTCATAAGCTGCAGCCAGCATAGCCAATGGTTGCCTATTGTGCAATAGTGTCATGAGATTTGGGGTCAGTCTGGATTAGGGATGTCTTGAGAGTCCATGGGGGGGGGATCCGACAGACTCTCCCTCGTCCAACCTTCCAGACCCTGCTTGCTAAACCACAGGGTGCTCGCAGACCCGCTCAGCAAGCACCTGTGGCTTGACGATCACCCGGCAGCTGCCCATCCTCCCTATTGAGCCACCATCGTGCACAACATTGGCGCTTCTGAGTAGGTAATGTTGTGTACTTGGTGGCCATAAAGGGAGACTGGAGCGTTCATGGCTGTAATGTGGAGTAAAAGAGGCCTTTATGGCCTCCAAACACACAACATTAACTACCTAGAAGTGTACCGTTGCACACAATGGCGGCTCGACAGGGAAAACAGGCGGCTCCACAGCTTCAGCAGGCCCTGGCTGGGCCACGATGAGGGCCGCACATGCCACAAACAGGAGCAGGCAGCGGCAGCAGCTCGGCAAGAGCCTGACGAAGCCGGGCACAGGTGAGTCTGTCCCTCCCTAGTCTGGATGATGCCCTAAAGGCCCCTCTCAACCCAGTGATTTTGTGGCTGTCACAAGGAAATGGTCAACTAATGGAAGCTGGTCAAGCTTTCATTAGTTTGAAATGAAAATGACTGACCAGCTGAATAGATCTGGCCTGGCAACCTCTATCGTTAGGTAGATATCTGATGTAGGGTGGCCAACTGTCCTCTTTTACATAGGACAGGCCTCTATTTGAAGAGCTGCCAGAGGACCATCCTCTATTTGAATACATCCTCTGTTTGAAGAGCTATGCTGTCTAATTCCAGTTCTGGAACCAGAAGAACCAGAAGAATTGTATCCCATCACCACTTAGCAGCTGGACAGCAGACTGAACAGATAGGCACACCGGTCACCTAGTCGCAGTCTTCTGCACTATGGTGAACTGTACTGTATTGCTATTTAGATTAATATAATTCTAAATTTGCATCTGTACATATAAATTAGCACATTTCATTTCATTTATTTCCATACTGCCCCATAGCCAAAGCTCTCTGAGCGGTTCACAAAAATTAAAAACCATAAAAAATACATTATATAAAGTGCAAAACCATTTACATAAAAACATATAAACAGACAGCACACGCACAGGTAACATAGATCTAAAAACCTGTTTTAAACAATCAAACAAAGACAATCCAGGACCTGATTAAAAACTCATTATATGCTGCCAAATGACTTGACCATTTTAACCTGACACTGAAAAGTTAACAATGTTGGTGCCAGGCGGGCCTCATTGGGGAGATCATCCCATAAGTGTGGGGCCACCACCGAAAAGGACCTCTCTTTTGTGGCCACCCTCTGGGCCTCCCTCAGAGGAGGCACCTGGAGGAGGGCCTTAGATACTGAACATAGTGTACAAGTTAGTTCATGCTGGGAGAGATGCTCCATAGATGGTGTGAAATCTGTTCTGTCTGTGTTTGGTGGATAGTCAGGCACCTCTCATTGCATTGTCTGCACATGGAAGGAATTGGATTTTTTTTTGCACAAAGTCATATTTGCGCAAATGGGCTATTCACAAGTGCGAAAATGCACGAATCCCCCCAAATGCGCATTTTCATGCTTTAGCCTATGGGGGAAATGCACATTTTTGGCCAGGTTTTTTATTCTGCATATTTTTCTAGACAAAATCTGCACAATTCTTTTTGGGAAAGTTAGAAAACTGGTCCGCAAGTCTGTGGAATCCACCCCACAGGGGAAAAGCCAGTCTGCTGTGGAATCCGTGGATTGGATTCATGAAAATCTGACCTCATTTGGTTCCATTACAGATTTCTCCAACATCCCTAGTGCTCCGTCAGTTATTGTGGTCCTGAATTGTGTAAGGCTTTACATGTGCAAATGTTATGCAAATCACTAACCTCTTTCATCCTCTCTTTTGATGATTCATAAATGGCCACCCTAAATCTGATTGGGAGGACTCTCCCCACCCTGCACAAATGAAAGTGATTTTGCCAGGATGAGTCCTGTGTTGAAAGAGGATCTTCTCAACCTTGAGGGCCGCATGCACACACACACACACACACACAAGCAATCCTGATAAAGACATCTCTTTCCTCTCCATTCCCTCACTCAATGATCCTGATACAAATCCCTATTTCCTTGCTGCTAGCAGCAGCAGGGAAAAAGTGAACTTCATCAGGATTTCGGGGGGGGGGGGTTCAACAGCAGCAATCAGTGGGGGCAGTCAGGGCATGCATGGGGAGACACCCTGAAGGCCATGGGTAGTGTAGTGATGGCCACCCACTTGGAGGACTTTAAAAGGGGATTAGACAAATTCCTGGAGAAGACTATCAATGGCTACTAGTCCTGATGGCTATGTGCTACCTCCTGGATCAGGGGCAGTATGGCTCTCTATGTCAGGCCATTGGTGGGAACACAATCAGAAGGGTGATGTTGCATTCATGCTCTGCTTGTGGGCTTCCCATAGGCATCTGATTGGCCACTATGGGAACAGAATGCTGGACTAGAGCCTTTGGTCTGATCCAGTGTGGCTCTTCCTATCTTACAAGATGCTCCATGTGCAAGCTCCCATTTGAGTTACTGGATATTAAGGTCCATACTGTGGAAAAGAATATTCATGTATTTCAGTGATGTACCTTTATATTTTATCCATTAAGAAGTAGAGGTCCTTAGCTTTATGACAGGGTAGATCAGGCAGCAATTTTAATAAATGTCAATGGGCTCTCTAATAACATGGCATTTTCACATTGCATACAGTCCCTACAGTTAAAAGGCCAGCTCTATAAAGGGAAATAATGACAGAACCCTGTGGGCAGCTTTTTCCTCTGCATATACATAGGGGAATATGTAATGGACAAACCACTGAAACACAGATCTAATTCTAGGGTTGGATCCACATCCAAAAGAGCTCCAGTCTCCAGGGATCGATGGAGTTCCCAGCAATTTGCATGTTGTGTTTGAAAGAGTATGGTGGTGGCATGCCAATAATTCTTGCATCCACACTACCTAAGTAAAAAGTGACATCCAAATCAGCTGCTGATTGAACATTGCATATGTGAAGAGTTTATGCTCTTGCCTCAGAGAAGTGATGACACAGTTTGATAGGATTGATTGTGGAAATCAGCAAAACTCATCGAATCATAGAATCATAGAAAAGTAGGGTTGGAAGGGGCCTATAAGACTGTCAAGTCCAACCCCCTGCTCAGTGCAGGAATCCAAGTCAAAGCATCCCTGACAAGTGGCTGTCCAGCCTCATCTTGAATGCCTCCAGCGTGGGAGAGCCCACCACCTCCCTAGGGAATTGGTTCCATTGTCGTATTGCTCAGTCAAGACGTTTTTTCTGAGGTTCAGCCAAAATCTGGCTTCCTGTAACTTGAACCCATTATTCCGTGTCCTGCACTCTGGGATGATCGGGAAGAGATCCTGGCCTTCCCCTTTGTGACAACCTTTCAAGTACTTGAAGAGTGCTATCCTATCTCCCCTCAGTCTTCTCTTCTCAAGGCTAAACATGCCCAGTTCTTTCAGTCTCTCCTTGTAGGGCATTGTCTCCAGTCCCCTGATCAACTTCATTGCCCTCCTCTGAACCCTCTCCAGTTTGTCTGCGTCCTTCTTAAAGTGTGGTGCCCAAAACTGGACACAGTCCTCCAGATGAGGCCTAACCAGTGCTGAGTAGAGGGGAACTAGTACTTCCCGGGATTTGGAAGCTATGCTTCTATTAATGCAGCCCAAAAGAGCATTTGCCTTTTTTGCAGCCACATCACATTGTTGGCTCATATTCAGCTTGTGATGGACAACAATTCCAGGATCCTTCTCGCTTGTAGTGTTGTTGAGCCAAGTATCGCCCATCTTGTAACTATGCGTTTGGTTTCTTTTTCCTAGGTGCAGAACTTGGCATTTTTCCCTATTAAATGTCATTCTGTTGTTTTCTGCCCAGCGCTCCAGCCTATCAAGATCACTTTGAATTTTGCTTCTGTCTTCCAGGGTATTAACTATCCCACCCAATTTTTTGTCATCTGAAAATGTGACAAGCATTCCCTGCACCTCCTCCTCCAAGTCATTAATAAAAATGTTGAAGAGCACTGGGCCCAGGACTGAGCCCTGCGGTACCCTGCTTATTACCTCTCCCCAGTTTGAGAAGTTACCATTGATAAGCTCTCTTTGAGCCCAGTTCTGTAGCCAAGCTTGTTGAGGTTCTCTGAGGTCCATCCCAAAACTTGGTCCAACTTGTGTCTATATCAAATTGTGAGCTTTTTCTTTTCGCATGAAAATCACAAAGTACTTGGGTATGTACATGGGTACATACTTGGATGCCCAAAATAGGGACGTCAGAGGGATCCATTTGGGGTGTCAAGCTCAGTGAGCGTTTCCTGGTTCGGCCCCCTGGACTCTAATTATTATTATTATTATTATTTATTTATTTATTTATTTATTTATTGCATTTATGCCCCGCCTTTTTTCCCTTGCAAGGAACCCAAGGCGGCTTACATTATCCTCCTCCTCTCCATTTTATCCTCACAACAACAACCCTGTGAGGTGGGTTGGGCTGAGAGTGTGTGACTGGCCCAAAGTCACCCAGTGAGCTTCCATGGCCAAGTGGGGACTAGAACCCGGATCTCCCAGCTCCTAGTCCAACACTCTTGCCACTACACCACACTGGCTCTAATCCAACATCCACCAGCTGGCCTGACTCAGTCCGCAGCGAGTCGGGCCAGCTGGAAGATTTTTCGCCTCTGCACAGCAGTGGTAGCAGGGTGGGAGGGGAGCACCGTGGCACTCCCCTCCCACCCTGTTGCTGCCACTGCCACAGCACAGCGCTCCCTCTCTCCCTGCTGGTACCAACACTGGCAGGGAGAGAGGGACAGTTGTGCATAGTGGCAGCAGTGACAGCAGTGGGAACTTTGGGTCCCCCACACACACACCTGGAATGTGCGCAAATTCCAGCAGTGATTTGTGCACATTCTGGGTTGGGGGGGGAACGCAACCAAGTCTCTGGATTTCAGCTGCAGACCCCCAGCTCAGCTCCCAAGGGCCAGCCAAGCCAGGGGCAGCGCAGGAATCCAATGGGCCCTAAAAGGGCCAGATCCCCACATGACAGCCGCCACTAATTCAAAAGTAGAAAATCTTCTCCCATTGATTAAAGCATACTTGTGCATACTTTTTTTTAAAAGTATGCATTTCTTCACGAGTATTTTTCTACTGTGCGCATTTTCGAACACATCCCCCTCCCCTGCAAACAGCATCGCCAAGTCGGAAATGTACCAGTTTGGCCACTGATTGGGCTCACGTTCATGTTCAGGAGGTGTGAATGGGGTAAATTCTGACTATAATGAACTCAAATGAATGACTCATACATCCCCAGTTGAGAACCCAAGGTCTACGACAAGCCTTTTAGCACAACTGTTTTGGTCCCAAGAGCCACATCCAGTGTCAGCAGGGAGCCCAGGGGCCATGCATGCATGTGTGCAACCCCCCTGCAAGTACACACACACACACACACACACACACAAATAGATGTTTGCACAAACACTCTTTTATTCATTGTACTTATAATTTATTTTAGATTTGTATTTTTACATTGTTATCCCTCTACATCATTTCCCCCAATTAGGGTGCAATCCTATCACCTTCTTCTTCTGTTGGAGTCAAGATGGTTAATTCTGTCTAGATTACTTTACTGTCCATGTCAGCAATGGTGCTCTAGGACAGCTGACTTTTGTGTTCATCTTGTGTTCATGACAGGCACCTGCTAAAATGCGTAACATCTTGGAAAGCAGGATGACAGGGTTAGACAGGCTAGTGCCCTCCAGATGTTTTAGACTACAACTCACATAATCCCCACCCAACATTGCCAGTAGTCAAGGATTCTGGGAGTTGTAGTCCAAAACATCTGCAGGGCACCAGAATGCCTGTAGGCACCATGGGTATGTAAAAATCTTGCAGCATGATCCTGTGCATGTTAACTCAGAAGGATGTTTCACTATTAATTCGGTCTGATTTGTAAGTAAATAGGCAAAGGACTGCTTCCTTAATTCATACCAAAATTTTGTAGAATACGTTAAGTTGTGCAGTGGTTAGGAGAATGAGCTTCAGCTCATCGTTCAGATATTACTATGGATCACTGTTACGTGTTGTATATGGGGCTATCTTTGAATAGCTGTGGGACCTCGGAGAGTAGGAAGGGCAGCCGGACGACGTGTAGGATGTGTCGTACCGGCATTTCCAACTTCCCCACCCCGACATGCCCCCAGGAACGCCACATTTTTGCCTCCCTGTGTTCCTGTTCTGCATGCAGAGCACAGGGCTGTTCTGTGCTGCCTGCAAGGCAGTGCGGGAGCGGGTGGAGGTCGGTTCTCAGGGAACCAAACTTGGAGCGTGGGCTCCGAGGTCAGTCCCTGGCAACTGACCTATCCTATGGCCATCTAGCTGCTGAGTAGCGGCCATAGGATTGCACCCTTAGCCAATATCATTCAATTTTACAAGTTAATGAACTTTCCTTTCCCCTCAAGTCACCACCCTGTTACAAAGTAGCTCTCTTTTGAGTGAATAGCACTAACTCCATTTTGAGACACAGCCAAAAAGACAGGCGTCTTCATCCCCAGCCTCAGCAAAGGTGGGAGAAAGGCACAGGACTGGGCTTGAGAGCATCATGCAAGCCTACATCAAGCAATTCCGTTCCTAATGGACTGCTTAAAATGTCTTCCCCAAAGGCAAAGGTGAGGGTCAAAATTCTAGGGATGTACGAAAGTCACGTACTTTTTTGAAGGGTGACATTCGCAGTGGTGGGGAGGCGCTCCATCCCTCCCCCTGAAATTCTCCCTGGCCAGCTCCGCTCCACAGCAACTACGCGGAGCTGCTGGCCAGAGCTGCCCGCAGCCGGACATCCGGCCGCTGGGCAGCCTGCACGGGGACATAAATGGCGGCCGCTGTAGCCGCCACCATTTGCGTCCCTGTATTTTGCCATGATAGGCTACATAAATATTTATGTAGCCTATCACAGCAAAAAAAAAATAAAAGGAATGCAAATGGTGGCGGCTCCAGCAGCCGCCATTTGCGTTCCCTTTTTTTTTTTTTTTGCCGAGATAGGCTACGTAAACACTTATGTAGCCTATCACAGCCTCCAAAGGGACGCAAATGGCATCCCTGCGTTAGCTGTGATAGGCTATGTAAGTATTTATGTAGCTTATCACGGCTATAATGAAGAAGCGAATGGTGGCTGCAGACATGGCCACCATTCGCAAAGCAGCGCGAACGGCAGCAGGTAGGTGCTCCGTTTCGTGCACCTTTTGTGGGGTGGGGGAGTCCCACCAAGGATTTCGGGGGGCCAAATGCACTGGCATTCGGCCTCACCGAGATCTGTGGCAGAATTCTCTGACATCCCTACAAAATTCAGCAAAACATGAATGTGCTGGATAGCAAGAGTGATATCTGGTAAGTTACCTAGTCAACCACCTGCAATATGCTCCCACTGTTGAACTCCAGCCTTGACACCTGCCTTTAAGACAATCAATAACATGTAAAGTCATCTTTTGTTAAAAGAGTAAAAGAGTGTAAGTAGGACTTTTGTTTCTGGCAAGTACAGCCATCATCCTCAAACATCCTCTTTTGTTATATGAGATGGGAGGCCAACTCAGTCTTTATCCCATAGCAAGCAGCACCATTTCCAGTGCCTATGAGCAGTGTTAGGGATGTACAGATTCCCCACTGTCTGACCCGGTGGGGAATCTGCCTGGGGGTGGGGGAGGCGATCAGTTCCTCCTCCCGCCCCCAGAATCCTCTGGAGCAGCTCTGCTCCACAAGGATTCCGCGGAACTGCCCGGCTTGAGGGCCGCTTACCTGGACGCATTCGCCTCTGCGCCGATAGCTATGTTGCTTAAAAAAAAAGGCAATCAGCAGGATGTGCCCATAGACTTGTACACAAAATAGAGCCATGAATCTTGCGTATAAGTCTTTTAAAAATGGTGATCGGCAGGATGTGCCCATAGACATATACACAAGATTCACGGCTCTATTTTGCATATAAGTCTATGGGCACATCCTGCCGATCGCCATTTTTTAAAGCAACGTGGCGATCGGTGTGGAGGCAAACGGGTCCGGTTAAGCCTAAAGCCGAGTGCTGTTCTGCAGGGAATCCTCCTGGAGCGGAGGAAAGTGGAGCCATTCTGCTGCGGATTCCAGGGGGCAGATTCTAGGGGTGTACGAAACCCCACTTACCTGGCTCCGTCGGGTTCCGCTGGGGGGGAGGCGCTCCGTCCCTCCCCCCGGAATCCCCGCCGGGGGGGAGTTGCAGAGAGCCTCCCCCCGGAATCCTGGCCAGCCGGCTCCACTCCGTGGCCAAGCTGCAGAGCCGCCAGCTGGCTCCGCCTGCCTGCAGCCAGACATCCGGCCTCTGGGCAGCCCTGCAGGGACGCAAATGGCGGCTGTCATAGTCGCCGTCATTTGCGTCCCTTTCTTTTACCATGATAGACTACGTAAAAATTTAAGTAGCCTATCACGGCAGGGGAACAACCCGAGCGTATGCAAATGGTGGTAGCAGCTGCCATTTGCGTACGCTCGGGTTCCCCCCCCCCGCCGTGATAGGCTACGTAAATACTTACGTAGCCTATCATGGCTGAAGGAGGAAGTGAATGGCGGCCACAGGACGGCCACCATTCGCACAGCAGCGTGGACGGGAGCTGGTAGGTGCTCCGTTTCGTGTACTTTTCGTGGGGTGGGGGTGGCAGGCACTTCGTCCCACACACCTTTCATGGGTTGGGGGGGCAGGGGCTTCGTTCCGCGAGAGGTTTCAGGGGGCCGAATGCACTGGCATTCGGCCTCACCGAGATCTGTCGCGGAATTCTCTGACATCCCTACCAGATTCTTTGGAATCCGGCCTCATTTGAATCCATGGCAGATTTCTTTGACATCCTTAGTTGTGATGTCACTGCCTTTCTCTGAACTGTATAAGAAGCCTCAGGTTGGGGCAGTCTCCAGTCTCCACTCTTCCCAGAGGTGTGGGTCCATGCTGCTGAAATCAATAGGTGCCTCAACCCTGCAGGGGTATGGCACCACACTGCTGCTGAAATCACTCGGAGTCTCTCCTCCCAGAGGAAAGGCTCCATGCTGAAATCGCTGAAATCACTAAGCTCCTTGTTTGCCAGAGCAAGGTGCCAACAGTGGGTGCTTTGCCTCCCCTAGTCAAGGCTCTCTGCTCTCCTTCCTCTTCACCTGAGACCAGGAATTGCAATGCGCACTAGTTCCTGTCTGGAGGACAGGGCTTCAGCCCAAGGAAAGGTATATTGCTTTTGGAGGTTCTTAGTACAAATTGGAGCTTACACCCCTCTTTCCCCTGTATGTGTGTGTGTAGGCTTCAGGCCTCAGGAAGACTCCTTCCCACAGTCTTGAAAACTACTTTGAGACCTGGAGATCAGCTTCACCAAGAATGCAGTTAATTTCCCCACCAAAACATAACTTGGTGAAGGCTGGCGTATCCTCAGCTGGTCTTAAATGTTAAATCCATTTGCTCAGCTAATTCCCCCAAAACCAGCTTGTGTATTTGAATCTTTGTAAACCTCAATAAATGTGCCATTGTGGCATTATCATCTCCAACACTGTCTGAGTGTGAATCTCTTTGGGTAGGAATTGCCTTCTTAGCCATAGACGCTCTATTGCCAATGTCTAAAGATTCCTTATAAGCGGATATGTGAGTCTCATTAGAACATGTGCAAGTTTAACTAAACATCACGTAACAGCCCCTTCACTCCACCGCAGCCATTTCTCATCTTGCTTTTTAAAATTGTGCTCATCTCAACCTCCTGGTGGCAGCAGCAGGAGCAGCAAAAGCTGCACTCAGACAGCAAACAGCCATAGAGCTCTTTGACGACAGCTGCCAGATTGTCTTCTAGGAGACATAGGGGATCTCCAGACCTCAAGTTTATTGCACATGCATGGTCACTCACTCACTGAATTGTGCGGGTCCATTACATGATGTTGTCGTTGTCCAGCCATTATTCCACTATTTCCTCCCACCTATCCCGTGTTTTCCTCAAATGGATAAAATGGGGTATTTTTCCAGATATGCGCAAATGGAGCGCCATGTCCTCCCCGTGTATTTCTCCCCTTGTGGGAATTAAGTGCTGAGTGTGGTCGTTGGGGGCGTGGTCATGATGACAAAGGTGGTGACAAAGGTCTGATGAGCGCTCAGCCTTCCCACTCCTGCGCCATTTTGGCTCCTTGCCATTTTCAGCCTGCCTGTTCAAAATAGAGTGGCAGAGCGGCGGGGGGGGGGGCAGAGCAGCAGAGGGGCTGAGTGGCAGGAACTGGCCAAAAGCATGGAAGAGGGAGGTGGGGGCCAGGGAGATTGGTGTCAGTCCCCATCCACCAGTAATGTGCAAAGGGAGGGAATGGGGCAGGAACTCAGAAGCAAGTATCACTGAACCTGGAGAGTGTGTAATGCCTCTTCACGGAAACATAACATTGTGGGAAGGGCCATCTACAGAGAAGAAAGCGCGTGTAAAGGGCATCAGTTGTGAACTTGCATTTAAAATTAAGGAAGTATGAAAGTTTTCCTTACCTTTTCGACAGGGTGATTCGCAGTGGGGGGGAGGCTCTCTGAACCTCCCGCCGAAATCCTAACCCAGCTGGCTCCGCTCCATGGATTCCGCAGAGCCACCGACCAGGGCCACCCACAGCTGGACATCCGGCTGCTGGGCAGCCTGCAGGGAGGGATGTACGAAAGTCACTTACCTGGTCCCGCAGCTTGCTTCGCAGTGGGGGGGAGGTGCTCCGGTTCTCCCCCTGAAGTTCAGGCTGGGGGGGGAGGCGCCCCGCCTCGCCCGGCCGAAATTCAGGCTGGGGGGGGAGGCACCCCGCCTCGCCCGGCCAAAATTCAGGCCGGAGAGAAGCACCCCGTCTCCCTGGCCGCGAAATACAAAAGTGAATGTAAAAAAAAAAACCACACACGTGATAGGCTACGTAACGATTTACGTAGCCTATCACGGCTAGATTTCCAAAGTCAGCCATGATAGGCTACGTAAATCATTACGTAGCCTATCACGGGTGACTTTGAAAAAAAAAATCGCGTACGCAAATGGCGGCGCCCATGGTTGCCGCCATTTGCGTTCCTTATTTGGGCACAGGTAGTCTACATAAAGATTTACATAGACTACAGCGAAAATAAGGGCAACACCTACCCGGGCCCAAATAAGGAACGCAAATGGCGGCGCCCATGGGCGCCGCCATTTGCGTACGCGTTTTTTTTTCCAAAGTCACCCGTGATAGGCTACGTAACGATTTACATAGCCTATCACGGCTGACTTTGGAAATCTAGCCGTGATAGGCTATGTAAATCGTTACGTAGCCTATCGTGTGTGTATTGTTGTTTTTTACATTTACTTGGAAATGGCGGCGGCGGCAGCCGGTCAGAAGACCGACTGCCACCCCTGCCCCCGCCGAAATGCCGCCGAACCGCCGCCGGGACCTGCCACCGAGAGGGACATTCGAGGGAGGTAAGTCCCATCCCGGAGGGGGGCGGGGGGCGGAGAATTTCACTGGCAATTTCGGGGGGCCGAATGCGTTGGCATTCAGCCTCCCCGAGATTCGTGGAGAAATTCTCCGCCAACCCTACCTGCATGCAAAAAAAAAACAGCGCATGCAAATGGTGGCAGCTATGGCAGCCGCCATTTGCATTCCCTCTTTTTTGCTGTTTTAGCCTACGTAAATATTTATGTAAGTTATTATAGCGAAAAAAAAGGGGAACGCAAATAGCGTAGTGGGCACCATTTGTGTTCCTTTTTTTCCCATCGTTTTAGCCTACGTAAATATTTACGTAAGCTATTATGGCGGGGGGGGAAGGAACGCAGATAGTGCCCAGTACTCTATTTGCGTTCCCATTTTTTCACTGTAATAGCTTACGTAAATATTTACGTAGGCTAAAACAGCGAAAAAAAAGGGAACGCGAATGCCGGCTGCCCTAGCTGCCATTTGCGTATGCTGTTTTTTTTTTTTTAGCTTGCCAATGGCGTCCCTGCGTTAGTCGCGATAGGCTACGTAATTATTTACGTAGCCTATCACAGCTATGATGAGGAAGCGAATGGTGGCCGCAGTTCGGACGCCATTCGCAAGTCAGCGCGGACAGCAGCAGGTAAGTGCTCCATTTCATGCGCCTTTCGTGGGGTGGGGGCTTCGTTCCGCCATGGATTTCGGGGGGCCGAATGCACTGGCATTCGGCCTCACCAAGATCCGTGGCAGAATTCTCTGACATCCCTATTTAAAATGGAAGTGGAAAGCCCTGTTTTAAATGCAGGATTTTAGGCTGCTGTAGAAATCCCCATAGAGGACTTTGTATATTTTCCTGCCCTCTGACTGTGGCTCCAGAGCATCATCTAGGAAAGGAGTGAGCAGGGAGAAGAGGGTTTTTCTTTCCCCTGCTGGCTGCTGGGGGTATTGGAGGGGGGGTACAATAAGGCTTGGTGGACCACATATGGCCTGGAGAACCTGTGTTTTGCACCCTTGGTCTATAACATTTTGACAATTTGCAAAGAATTGCAGAACAGCACTCCAAATTATTGGCTTCATGAAAACTAATTGGGTTTCTCTGTCCCATTATCGGGGATTCTGAGAATCTATGATTTTCTGTTCCTGATGCAAAAAGCCAAAAACATCCTGTTGTTGTTGCTTATAAGTGTCCTAAACACTCAGCAATTCTGAGAATTATTATTATTGTTGAATCTATGAAAAAGGCAGCAAGTGGATACACAACATGATTTGCAATTAAGCTAATTGGTGCGGCTGCTACTGCTGCTGCTGCTGCTGCTGCTACTGCTAATAACAATAATTATGTAGCATGAAGAGAAGGCCACACGGAGGGTGCAAAACCAACAAGAACTTTAATAACAAGAGGGCCAATATGCAATTATTATTATTATTATTATTAATTATTAGTAGTAGTAAATATACAATGCACAGTGACTCAGATTTCATTATCCTGCTTAGAGAGATGTCTGCGCTGTTGAATATGTGATTACCTCAATTGTGAATAAGACCAGGCATTCTAAGCACAATGGTGATCTGAATCTGTGTTGCAAAAATTGCATATCCACTTTGGCAGGTAAGTGTCCCAAACCTTCTGGGTTTTGCCCTCAGCCAGGAAACCTAGACAGTGTAGGCTGGTGGCTCCGGAGTCAGTGGAGCAGTGAATCCACTCCAGGTTTCAGTCAGAACCAGTCAGAACTCTAGAGGAGCTAGCCAAGATGTCCATAAGGTTTGGCATCTTGGATAGCTCATTCATTCATTCATTCATTCATTCATTTATTGCATTTATATCCCGCCTTTTTTCCTCTTGCAAGGAACCCAAGGCGGCTTACATTATCCTCCTCTCCGTTTTATCCTCACAACAACAACCCTGTGAGGTAGGTTGGGCTGAGAGTCTGTGACTGGCCCAAAGTCACCCAGTGAGCTTCCATGGCGAAGTGGGGATTAGAACCCGGATCTCCCAGCTCCCAGTCCGCCACTCTCACCACTACACTACACTGGCTCTCTAAACACTACTTTAGAGTACTGACTAGTCCTGACTGAAACCCGGAGCGGATTCACAGCCCCACTGACATCAGAGCCACCAGCCTCCACCAGACCTAGAGACACTGGGACACGTACACCTCCTGCTTCCTGGGAATTTTTTTTTTTAAATGGGAAGGAAAAATAATAATAATAAAAAGCAGTTGACTCCGGGCAACGACCATGAAAATGGGAAGAAAAGCCTACCCAAACAGAAAAGAGAGTAAAAAAAGATATTTGAGTAGAACTTCCTGACACCTCCAGCAGGCTCTTAACTTTGGGGTTCATCACACGGAGCTTTTATCCAGCTACTGAGATGGCTCTCTCACGGAAGTTTGCGGGCTCTTTAGATGACACCATTACCCTCCAGGGTGTCTCCTGCAATTTCCCCCAGCCTATCCCGTGTTTTCCCCCAATGCAATAAGCGTGGTATTTTTTCCAGCCCATGGAACAGGAGTAGCATGACCTCCCCGTGAAATTCTCCAGTAGCAGAAGAAACCGTTCTATCTGCCTGCTGTGGGCATTTGTTTTCACTTGCGGGGGGCGGGGCGTGGTCAGGATGATGAAGGCATTGAGGATGGGAGCTGGGCATGTGGGAGCAGATTTGACAGGTGTGAGGGTAAGAATCAGTCTTGCCGAGGAAGGACTTTCCTCGATTCCCAAGTGTCTGTCATATAAATGCTTGAGCACATTTCTCAGTTGGAGGAAGAAGAAGGTAAAATGCCTCCCTGCAATGGAGGGAGACACATCTGATCCCCCACCCCACCAAGTTCAGAAGCAATGTCCTCTGTTGATTCAGAGCACGCTATTAAGTTAAGTGGGGCTTACTCCCAAGTAAGTGTGCAGAGGGTTGCAGACTTACAGGGCGATCTTATGTCTACTTAGAAGTAAGTCCCATTGCATTCAATGGGGTTTACTCCCATGTAAGTGTACTAAAGGTTGCAGACTTATGGCACAATCTTACATTTTATGTCTACTCAGAAGTAAGTCAGACATTTCCTGGGGGCTGTGAGAAAAGAGTACAGCAGAAGTTAAGCTACGGAAACAAGAACCCACACACACCCCCTGACTCCCCCCCCCCCGCTCCTTTGCACACATGCCTGGGAGGGAAGAAGGCGCTCCCTCAGTTCAAACCATGTGTCTGCCATGTAAAGGAGCCCTTCCTAATCCTGCAAAGAAACCGAAAGCAGGAAGCTCTGGAAACAATGTGGATTTTTGCGGGGGGGGGGGGGTTGCTTAATGCAGATACACCCTTTGTCTTGCCACTCACAGCAACAAGGGAGGGAGCAGTTGGGGCCATCAGTGCTACTGTGGGGGTTGGGGGTGGGCCGAGGTGGGGGTTGATGAAGAGAGCAAAAAGTATCTCAGTTAAACAGAGGCTGGGAAGGGAGCAAAACCACATCTCTCTCCACCCTTTCCCAAAGCAAGCATTGCACTATGGAGAGCAAACAGCTTGAGGTAGGCAACACAGACAGGATGGGAGAAGAAAGGGGTTTTACAGCCCTCCCAGCCCAGTTTTTAATATCTCTGGGGACCATCTGGGGTAGAGAAGCCACAAAGCTGGGATCATCATTTCTGCCTCCCTCCTCTCACAGGATCGGGTCACAGGCAGCCCTTGCCATTCCCGGGAATGACATCAAGGCAATGGGGAGAGCAACCCGACACACCCACCGACCAGAGAAGGAACAGCCAGCCACAGGGACTTCGCTTCCCCCTCCCTGCCAGAAAGAGCACTGGGCTCCAACTGGGACTGTGGAAGGAAGGGGAAAGAAGACTCTGGCCCCATCCGTTGGCCTAAGGAACAAGAGCCTCATTCAAGCAAGAACACCAGCAAAGGAAGATCAACATAGCCTGAAGTGCATTGAGCTCCCCTCTTTGAGCTCACCACCTTGTTCTGCCCCCCCCCACACAAAAAAAAAACCCTGATCTCCCTTTTCCCTACCATCCCACTTCCCTGCTGTGTCTTGTCACTTTAGCTTGTAAGCTGGATGGCAGGGCCTCTCTCTCTCTCTCTTTTTATTACCGTGAACCACTTTGGGAGACAACAATTGTCTGAAAAGCCGGGTAAAAATGCAGCAAATGAATTCATAATACAGGAAGAACCATGGAAAGAAGAGATATAGGCTTCACCCTGGCCAGTCCATGATGAGTCTTTTTCACGTATTGCAGCAAAGAAGGTTGGCAGGTTACACACACAAAAAGTGATGGGGTGATGGCCTTTTCCAGTCTCGTCACTGTCACAAGATGGCATTAATGCAATGCTGTTACCTGATCATCTACTTTGCAGATTTACCCCACAAGAGTGCACAGCTCAGCACTTTTTCTCCTTGACATATTTATGGACAAGCACAGGAGCATGATGTTCCTTTGACCTTTCAAGTGGCATGGAGTTGCTGATTCACCCTTGGCTCCTCTCCAGCTTTGTGGGACACAAATGCTTGTCCAAAGCCACCGATTAAAAATGGTTGGTATAGGCTGAAACCTCCCCTGTTGTTTTTGCATGTTGCTGCTGAGAAGGTGTCCTAATTAAGAAACAACATGTTCATTTTCCCTTCAGGCTCCCTGGCTGTCTTCAGGCTGTCTCATTCTGAAGCAAAAGAGCGCCTTGCAATTGGGTAGACAGTTTGAACATGCCTGGAGCTCCCTTCCAGGCACCATTCCCCTCCCACAGGTTGAGCATATGAATCAAAATTGATCTGAGAATACAGCTGTCCCCTTTACACTCCCTGCCTTCAATAGCTTAACATACAAGGGAGATAGGATGGAGGAACCACTCTGGTCACTAAGCGTAACCTAATCCCTTCCTTTTATTTTATTTTTTCTGTTTTTGCTGTTACATGTCAAGTTCATATAAGGTCTGATATGTTGGAAAAGGTCAGTGAGTACAACTCGTATGCCTGAAAGATTCAGAGTTAGATTTAATTCCGAAAGAAAAATGATGTCGAGTAGGAAGGGGTGAAAAAGGTGGATTTGCACTGCTTGCATTTTGCTGTAAATGAAGCAGAATGCCACAGTTTATAGATACCATGGTCCAGAACTGAGAGCTCTCTGAGACTGAGTTTTCCAGTGGCAGCAATTCCCAGGAGGCACAGCTGCTCTCTGACTCTGAAAAGCAGGCCTCAGACTCTTCCAGTGAGCAGAGAGGCCCTGGGCAGCTTTCCCGAACCAGCTCTTCACTCCCCAGTCCCTCAATACTCAGAGAAGTCAGTGACTGTGGAAAAGAGCACTGGCCTTTTAAAAACCAGATGCAGAACCTGTGGAGGTGGAACTCCCAAGAGGAATCTGCTGGCCCGGCTATAAAACCCTGTCAGTTTCTGTTATGCCGGTGTTGGAGTAATTTGTCTTACCGAGCTGAAGAATTGCTTTCCATGGTCCAGAATCTGAGCCTACAGGCTCTCAGTCACCACCTACAGTTCTGTCTAGGGTTCTGAACCTGCTCTACTCCAGAACTACTTCAATCATATCCCAATCTTGTGTCCCCTATTTGAGCTGTTGTTGGTTGGATAGGTTTGTTGGAGATGAACACAGCACATAATTAAACTATGGAATTTGCTTCCACAAGACATAGTGATGGCCACCAATTGGGATTGCGTCAAAAGGAGGTTAGACAAATTCATGGAGGATAAGGCTATCAGTGGCTGCTAGTCCTGATGGCTATATGCTGCCTCCAGTATCAGAGGCAGTATGCCTGTGTATACCTGTTGCTGGGAAATATGGGCGGGAGGGTGCTGTTGCACTCATGTCCTGCTTGTGGGTTTCCCAGGGGCAGCTGGTTGGCCACTGTGTCAACAGAAGGTTGGACTAGATGGATCCTTGGACTGATCCCACATGGCTCTTATGTTCTTATGAAATCAACATGGCAACTGAGATACCTGGGACATGCACTGAGTTTAAATTGCATGTTTCCCCCCTTCCATTATGAACAGAAGGACCAATGTTCTTCTAGTACTTACTTGAAACCAACAAGGTTTGCAATATTGAAGCACATCATGTTATATTGAAGCATGCTGTGCTAACTGGCACACCATAAGGAGGTCTGCACAATTTACCAGGTCATGTAGCCCACCAGGCAAGGACAATTCTTTGCCAGGTCCCACCAGGTTTTTGCATTCCCAGGTAGGCAGCAAAACCAGGAGATTTATCATGGCCTTGGTGGGCCATCATGTATGGCTGCTGGTGGGCTGTACAGCCTGTGCAGGCCTTCTATGAATGAATATATTTCTATGAGTAATAATAAGCATTAGCATAGTCATGGACTGAGTGTTGGTCCAGATGACTCTTCAGGATTCCTTCTGACTCTGTGATTCTTGACTTTAAGATTCCGGTAAGTACTGTTGTTATCTATCAGTGTGAATAGTTAACACTGCCTCAGTCTGTTGTTGGCCTGTATTATAGAGGTGATGCAGCTCAATGGGAGAGAAAATGGCCTGAGAAGGCATAGGTGATGGGCAGCAATGACTCATGCTTATTACACACACACACACACACACACACACTAAACTGGAGGAGGGGGTGTGTCAGGTCTAAGTGGGAAGAAAAAGAATGGGACTGCAGTTTGGGAGTGGGACTGGAAAAGAGACTTTGTTTATTTATTTATTTATTTATTGCATTTATACCCCGCCTTTCTCCCTCTCGCAAGGAACTCAAGGCGGCTTACATTATCCTCCTCCTCACCGTTGTATCCTCATAACAACAACCCTGTGAGGTAGGTTGGGCTGAGAGTCTGTGACTGGCCCAAAGTCACCCAGTGAGCTTCCATGGCCAAGTGGGGACTAGAACCCGGATCTCCCGGCTCCCAGTCCGTCACTCTCACCACTACACTACACTGGCTCACTTTGGGCCCATTCAGATGTCATGCTAAGCCGTGATGGTTGTGGAATTTCCGCTAACCATGGTCGCTTAGCGTGTCATGTGGGGAGAGAAAAGCACATTCACATGGTTAGTAAGGCATCCCTGCTAACCCCTCCCCCTCTGCAAAAAGGTCAAGGGCCTCTGGGGTGACTTATCGTGTCATCTGACAGGCTCCCCAGTAGTTTAAACAGGCTCCGGAGGATTTCCAGGCTGCGACCATAGAGTCCACTGACTAGAGCATCTGCCACTGTGGGTGACACTCTAGCGCTGCTTCAGACTTTCTCTATATTTGTGCAGCCATTTGGCACACTGGAGTGGCTGGCGGGAGCCCGTTTGTGCTGTGGACGATGTCAAGACGCGTGTTAACCAATCCAGTAAGATCTCCTAGTAACTATGGGGGGGGGGGGTTAGTGGAATCATGCAGCACTGTCTGTGGGGTTCCCAGTCATGTGACAGGCCCTCATGTTGTTGTTTCGCTACCCTGCCCCCCATGGTTACCCTAACCAACCTCCCCCCGCCCACCCATGTGCATCAGAATAGGCCCAGAGAGAGCTGAGTTGGTCACTGTAAGAATCCTGTGGCATTAATGGTTTCCCTAGAAATCTGATGGAAGAGCAATATCTGTTGGGGTGTTAATATAGTGAACTTCCACCTATGCTTAACCTCTGTATTCATAAATAAATGCAAATTTTACGAAAGAACAGTAAGTCTGCTGTGATCTCCTTCAAAGGAAATCAACCCAGGGTAAGCACTGGAACCCCTGAAACCGCACTACTTGGAATATTGGGGTGCACATAACAGTATTTTACATATATGTGTATATATGCATGTATTCTCCAGCAAAGGAGATCGTTACCTTGTCGTGGTGCTGGAGCTGGAGCACCTCAATGACGTCATGACTCATGAGCTAAACCGTGAAGGGACACCCAAGACAGGAAGGTCATGGCAGACAGGCCAGACTAAATACGATCCCTGGGGAAGGAAACAGCAACCCACCCCAGTATTCTTGCCATGAAAACTAAATGGATCAGTACAACCAGAGATATGTCAGTATACCATCGGAAGATGGGACTCCCAGGTCGGAAGATGGTCAAAATGCTACTGAGGAGGAACAAAGGATAAGTTCAACTAGCCCCAGATGTGATGACACAGCTAGCTCAAAGCCGAAAGGATGGCTAGCAGCCAATGGTGCTGGTGGTGAACAACGAATCCGATGTTCTAAAGATCAACGCACCATAGGAACCTGGAATGTAAGATCTATGAGCCAGGGCAAATTGGATGTGGTTATTGGGGAGATGTCAAGATTAAATATAGACATTTTGGGTGTCAGTGAACTGAAATGGACTGGAATGGGCCACTTCACATCAAATGACCACCAGATCTACTACTGTGGACAAGAGGACCACAGAAGAAATGGAGTAGCCTTCATAATTAATAATAAAGTGGCTAAAGCAGTGCTTGGATACAATCCAAAAAATGACAGAATTATCTCAATTTGAATTCAGGGTAAGCCATTTAACATCACAGTGATCCAAATATACGCCCCAACCACATATGCTGGAGAAGGAGAAATAGATCAGTTCTGTGAGGGTCTGCAGCACCTACTGGTAAAGATGTTATTTTCATTACAGGAGACTGGAATGCTAAGGCGGGTAGTCAAACGACACCTGGAATTACAGGCAAGCATGGTCTGGGAGAACAAAATGAAGCAGGACATAGGCTGATAGAATTTTGCCAAGACAACTCACTGTGCATAACAAACACTCTCTTCTAACAACCTAAGAGACGACTTTATACATGGACTTCACCAGACGGTCGATACCGAAATCAGATTGACTACATCCTTTGTAGCCAAAGGTGGCGGACATCTATGCAGTTGGTAAAAACAAGGCCTGGAGCTGATTGTAGTTCAGATCACGAACTTCTTATTGCACAATTTAGAATCAGACTAAAGAGAATAGGGAAGACCCACAGATCAGTTAGATATGAGCTCACTAATATTCCTAATGAATATGTAGTGGAGGTGAAGAATAGATTTAAGGGACTAGATTCAGTAGATAGGGTCCCGGAAGAACTATGGACAGAAGTTTACAGCATTGTTCAGGAGGCAGCAACAAAAAATGTCCCAAAGAAAAAGAAAACCAAGAAGGCAAGATGGCTGTCTGCTGAGACACTGGAAGCAGCCCAAGAAAGAAGGAAAGCAAAAGGCAACAGTGATAGGGGGAGATATACCCAATTAAATGCAAAATTCCAGAGGTTAGCCAGAAGAGATAAGGAATTATTTTTAAACAAGAAATGCGTGGAAGCGGAAGAAGATAATAGAAGAGGAAGGACAAGAGACCTCTTCCGGAAAATTAGAAACATCGGAGCTAAATTCCAGGCAAAAATGGGTATGATTGAAAACAAAGATGGCAAGGACCTAACAGAAGAAGAAGAGATCAAGAAAAGGTGGCAAGAATATACGGAAGATCTGGATAGGAAGGATAATAATATCGGGGATAGATTTGATGGTGTGGTCAGTGAGCTAGAGCCAGACATCCTGAAGAGTGAGGTTGAATGGGCCTTAAGAAGCATTGCTAATAACAAGGCAGCAGGAGATGACGCTATCCCAGCTGAACTGTTTAAAATCTTGCAAGATGATGCTGTCAAAGTGATGCATGCCGTATGCCAGCAAATCTGGAAAACACAAGAATGGCCAACAGATTGGAAAAGATCAACTTATATCCCCATACCAAAAAAGGGAAGCACCAAAGAATGTTCAAACTATTGAACAGTGGCACTTATTTCACACGCCAGTAAGGTAATGCTCAGGATCTTGCAAGGTAGACTCCAGCAATTCATGGAACAAGAATTGCCAGATGTACACGCTGGGTTTAGAAAAGGCAGAGGAACTAGAGACCAAATTGCCAATATCCGCTGGATAATGGAGAAAGCCAGGGAGTTTCAGAAAAACATCTATTTCTGTTTTATTGACTATTCTAGACTATTGACTATTTGACTGTGTGGATCATAACAAATTGTGGCACGTTCTTGGTGGTATGGGGATACCAAGTCATCTTGTCTGCCTCCTGAGGAATCTGTATAACGACCAAGTAGCAACGGTAAGAACAGACCACGGAACAACGGACTGGTTTAAGATTGGGAAAGGAGTACGGCAGGGTTGTATACTCTCACCCTACCTATTCAACCTGTACGCAGAACACATCATGCGACGTGCTGAGCTTGATGAAGCCAAGGCTGGAGTTAAAATCACTGGAAGAAACATTAACAATCTCAGATATGCAGATGATACTACTTTGATGGCTGAAAGCGAGGAGGAGCTGAGGAACCTTATGATGAAGGTGAAAGAAGAGAGTGCAAAAGCTGAGTTGCAGTTAAACCTCAAAAAAAAAAACCCAAGATTATGGCAACTAGCTTGATTGATAACTGGCAAATAGAGGGAGAAAACATGGGGGCAGTGACAGACTTTGTCTTTCTAGGCGCAAAGGTTACTGCAGACGCTGACTGCAGCCAGGAAATCAGAAGACGTTTACTTCTTGGGAGGACAGCAATGACAAATCTTGATAAAATAGTGAAGAGCAGAGACATCACACTGACAACAAAGGTCCGCATAGTTAAAGCAATGGTATTCCCCATAGTAACCTATGGCTGCGAGAGCTGGACCATAAGGAAGGCTGAGCGAAGGAAGATAGATGCTTTTGAACTGTGGTGCTGGAGGAAAATTCTGAGAGTGCCTTGGACTGCAAGAAGATCAAACCAGTCCATACTCCAGGAAATAAAGCCAGACTGCTCACTTGAGGGAATGATATGAAAGGCAAAACTGAAATACTTTGGCCACATAATGAGAAGACACAATACCCTGGAGAAGATGCTGATGCTAGGGAAAGTGGAAGGCCAAAGGAAGAGGGGCTGACCAAGGGCAAGATGGATGGATGATATTCTGGAGGTGACGGACACGATCTTGGGGGAGCTGGGGGTGGCAACGGCCAATAGGAAGCTCTGGCGTGGGCTGGTCCATGAAGTCATGAAGAGTCGGAAGCGACTGACCGAATAAACAACAACAATGCATGTATTATATGTGTGGACAGATAGACACAAATATAATACATGTGTGTTACAGGCTTTTGCTGAGTGACTTCAAAGCATGTTAGAATATAAGGCAACAAATGTAATAAACTCAACAAACTAGCAGGCCAAAAAGCCTAGAAATTAAAAGGTTCTTAGTTACTACTAAAAGCTACACATGCACACGCACACCACACACACACACACACACATACACAATATTGTTGTGAGCCATAGAACAAATGTATAAGGCCAATATTATTATTATCATCTCCATATTGTCAGGATTTCAAGCCCTCCCACTGAATAGTGAGGCAACAGAGACTCGCTGTGCAATCTAGAAAGTCTTTATTCAGTTAAAACATGTCTTCACATACCTGTAGCTTCTGTGAAAGCTAGGAGCTGTCTTCTAAGCCTAATCACCTCATCATAGGGATGGCAGAGAATTCCGCCACTGACTCCAGTGAGGCCGGATTCTTTAGAATCCGCCCCCCCCGGAGTCTGTGGCGGAATGGACGGCTCCCCCCACCACCCTGCAAAGTCCCCGCGGACCAGATCCTACCTGTCTCCAGCAGGTCCATATCCGGCCACTGCAGTCTCCTGCTCCAGTGTGCGGTCGTGAATTGCGTCCTGCTTATGGGATGCCACTTGCATCCCTCCTTTAGCCATGATACGCTACATAAATATTTACGTAGCCTATCACGGCAAAGAGCGTGGACGCAAATGGCATCCACTATGCCATTTGCATCCCCGCTTTAGCCGTGATAGGCTACATAAGTATTTACATAGCCTATCACGGCTACAGGGGGGATACAAATGGTGTCCCCTATGCAGGACGCCATTTGTGGCCTCAGCAGCCTGGCAGCGGACGGAGGTCTGGCTGCGGATGGGCCTGGCTGGTGGCTCTGCGGAGTTGCCGTGCAGTGGCGCCAGCCGGGGAGGATTCCAGGGGGGAGGAACGGATTGCCTCCCCCCCCCAGCGGACCCCCCACAGATGCAGGTGAGTGGGGTTTCGTACACCCCTAGTCAACAAAGCAAGGCAGTTGCCTATTGACTAAATGGACAGTTTTCCACCAGCCTCGATAGGCTTTTACTGGACTCCTCCTTCAGGGAGAGTCTTCTTGATGTGCAGCCAGTCTGGAAGACCACCTCCCACCTCCTCTCAACTCCGCCTGCTTAACCTCGTGGTGGGCTATGGGATGTCATTCTGGTGCTCCCTCCCCTTCCGACAAAGGCACCCTCCCCTTCAACATACTGAGTTCCTACAGTATGTGTATGTATATGTGTGTGTGTGTGAGTGTGTGTGTGTGTGTGAGAGAGAGAGAGAGAGAGAGAGAGGGAGGGAGGGAGGGAGGGAGGGAGAGAGGGGGAGAGTGTGTGTGTGTGTGTGTGTGAGAGAGAGAGAGAGAGAGAGAGAGAGAGAGAGAGAGAGAGAGAGAGAGAGAACGAACCTGGGCTTCCTGTTCAATAAGCTCCTGAAAAAATTCATCTCTCTGACTCTAAGAGGGTCTTGGAGAATTTCCTCCCTTGCTCTCTGTCTCAACTGGGCTTCTTCTAGCTCTGCCTCTGAATCTGACTCAGCATCTCAAACCAAACCAGCCTCGGTTCCATCCTGACACATATTGTAGTGTGAGGAGCTCAGCCAGAGAGCTGCCTGAGGCCACTTATGGCTAAATCAGAGGTCAGTTTATACAGCATGGTCAGTATATCTGGCTTTATAAAACATTCATATTATAGGGGCCCTGATTCTCATTGGGACTGCAGCATGTGGGGAGAGAGTTTCACCTTTCCCTCCCCAGCCATGATCCCATCAAAACTCACCCTATGGCAATTAGCATTAGAAAGAAAAGTTCACATTGGAGCCAATGGGAACTTCATTTTTTACACTAATTTCAGCATGGCTGTGTGTGTGTCAGGTTCACAGCCAAGGATGCTGTGGTCCAATAAGAACCAAGACCTCTGCACCTACTGTTAATTTTTTAAAGTCCAGGTGTGGTTGCTAACCATACTATTAAAGTCTGGTTTGGCCCTCAGGAAGCTCATAGGAAAAGCCTGATTTGAACTTGGGAATTCCTGATTCATTAACATTGTTTCATAGACACTATACTACATGAGCTAGTGGGGAAGAATTTAGGGAGTGCATATTTCATGAGCTATGTTCAAAAAAGCCTGTACACTAAACTGCTTTTAAAGATTGGTGAGAAAACCTAGAAGCAATCATGGATGCTATTTCAGATTTCACTCAGGAGGGAAAGTCTGTCCAAGAGCAGGCCTGAATTTTGTTCTATCCTGCTCTAAGTAGATTAATTTGTTTTGATTATTTTTTACATCTCCTAATACCCTACACAACATTTACATGGATAGGTTAATGGATAGGCAATTCACCTTACATTTACATTAAAGTTTATACTTGCTATTGGATTGTGTCCATGTCCAAAGCATGCTTTATATCCTGCCATATGTATAATCCTGCCATATATATGTGTGTGTCTGTGTGTATTCTACCTCTCCAAGACCTAGTTCTCCAGAAAAATCCTGGAGGTTGGCTCCCCTGTGTCCAGAGGAGGTTGCCTTGCCATCTTTGTGCTCTGAGGACTCTGACCATAAGGGCACTTGCACACCTCAGCCACTGCTATATCATTGCAGCCTAAGGCTGCTAAAACAAGCCAGCCCCCTTTAAGAGACAAAGTCTCAGTCAGTATAGAGGTGGAGCCAACAAGCATAAAACCAGCCAAACTACTAATTAAGGCTCAGTCTTAATCTGCTCCTTGTTGGAGCAAACATACAGACAAACATGTCTGGTCTCCATCACCACTTGGAGCTTTCTGTAGTGTTAATCTCTTCCTGTCTTTCTTTCCTGCAAAACCTGACCTAGCCTGACCCCCGCTAAAGATCTTACCCAAAGCGTAACTCTGCAACCCAGGCTACAGTGCAGAGCATTGGCAGAACCCATGACCTGAAACGGTACAGTCAGAGGCAGTTTGGGGGCACCCTTAACTTGTATGGAACTTTTCAAATGTTTTTAGCACCAGAATATGAAGAATGGAAGTTTAGCAGTAAGATGCCAACAACAACAAAAATTTAACAAGCTGAAGTTGACAGAGAAAAGGTGCCAGAAATTCTTGGTCAACTGTTCTTAGCTAAACATTGCTTCCCTTCAGATACTGATAGATCTCAAATAGATCTTAGCAATATTTTATCTGCACCACAGAATATACATAAAAAGGATGTGGTGCAACTCAGTTCAGATATGTTTAAAAAGCACAATTTTTGCTACTGAGCTGAAAGCTGGAATGCTAGATCTACTGAGTATTTCACTACAAATGTCTTGTAGTGATAGTCCAATGTAATAATTAGTCAATAATCAATTGATCGTGTTTTGCCTCTTCATAAGCAGAACATGAATGAAGTAGTGTGAAATTTGGTGGCATGATTGTGCATTATCAAAAAGCTTCATTACTAAACAATCCAGCAACACTTATCCAAAGAGCTCAGAGCATCAGATAAGGGACTGCGTAATTAAAGGGGGAATTGGTTTGCATGCAAAAACTATCCTCCTCACCAGATCTTCTTGAGATTTCCAGCAGATAAATTACAAACAGCTATTGATTTAGCTTACACAAGTCACAAGGCCAAACCTTGATTATTGGCATTTGAGCACATCACGTCATCGTGTGTCACAAGTTAATACAATGTAATCAGAGAGCAGAATGAACATCACTTTATCTTTTGGGTAGCTGGTGTTGTTTTTAAAGACATTTGACTATACACCTGCTGGGTATCTCTCTTTCTTCCTCAGTCCCAACCAGTCTTGGAATAAAGGTACACCTGAGGACACAAGCTTTCTTTGGCCCCAGCCTCTGAGCCACCTCTGTAAAATAAAGCAGGAAAGGCAGATGCCAGGTAAAAATCCCCCAGAGCTCACAGGGTCTGCTTCTCACTTGCCCACCTTTGAGGGCAATTAAGTGGGCAAGTACAGAAGAGGAGGGCCTTTTCCACTGTGTCCCCACACTCCTGGGATGGGTTGCCATTTAGGGTCCATCAGGTCCCATCATTGCAAGCTTTTTAGAAGACCCTGAAGACTTACTTCTTTACTCTGGCCTTTTCTTGATCATGCTGTATTGGACTGTTCTGGGGTTTTAGCTGCAATCTATTTACTTATTCAAAACCTTTCTATCCACTCTTCAGTCAAAAGACTCCCAGAGCAGCTTACAAGACTCAACAATCAGACAGTCCCTGTCCTCAGGCTCACAACCTAAAAAGACATGAAGCTCGAGGAAAGGGACTGGAGGAGGCAGAAAAAAAACATGATGGTGATGCTTGATTCAGTTGTCCAGATGGATGGGAATATATCAGTTGAACTCAGGTTTGCACTGCACTGCATCTGCCTGGCCCATTTTTTGCTGGCCTGTTCCTCTTGTCTTTCTTCTCTTCTGAAGTTCCTCTTCCTTTGAATTCAAGCCTATCTGTTTTTTCTCACATCCCCTCAGGGCAAGAGGTTTCCTCAGAAGTTTTTCTGGTGGGAGTTGGTGGAGGGAGGGGAGGGGACACCTCTGGGAGTTAGAGGGTGGCAGCTCACCAAGATATTTCTACTCCTTCTCCTATTCCCTCAGGTAAAGATGATCCTCAGAAGCTTTTCTGGTGGGAGTTGGGGGAGAGACAATTGTGTTGTAGATTTTAGTGCTGTCTAGCTTAGATGTTTTATTGCCGTCTTTCTTGATGTTACTAATTTTTGCTGTTTAGTCATTGTGTGGGGTTTTACTAGATGGACTTCATTGTGTAAGCCATGTTGAGAGGACTGTTGCCCTGAAAGGCAGACTAGAATTTTTAATAAATGAATGAATGAATGAATGACTCAAGAGTTGCTTGCACATTAGCCCTTTTCTCTGGAATTGCCACCCTTTGTTCACACACCTTTTAGAGAGAATCTAGACGTTGCCATGTGTCGCCCCTGCAGTGGGCACTGAACTCTTAGGTTAGAAGTGCCAAAATAGTGATAAATCAGACTCAAAGGTTTGCTTACAAGGAGTACTTTATTGGGTAACTTACAGCACACAGGCGTACCCAATGGTTGGATCACACAGCTTCTCTGAACCACGAGCCATGGGGTCAAAAGTGTTTTATACAATACATGTTAGCCATGAGGCAGCACAACACTAACAAGCACCCCTAGCATTCATTCCCAGCATAGGCCAGCAGTGTTTGGCTCTCAGGCACAGCCACAACAAACTTCGCTTCCCAGGCAGAGTGCCTGATGAGGCTTTCTGCACTGAGAAGGCTGTTATCGGCCCTTTGAATCATCTTCACATGCTCAGAGGCTTACTAGCAAGGGAATTGCACCAATAATGAACTTAAGCAAGCATTACGGATCTCTAGGCCCCTCTAACACTACAAATGGCTTGGCTACGCTCCTGGGGCCGATGCACGCCATTACATGATCATTGCATTCCAGTGTTTTTGGTGTTTTTTGCCTGTCTTTTTTCAGACAGGATATTTATGGGGGTGGTGGTAATAAAATGCAATTGCAGTGCTTGTGTGTTTTCATCTTTTTTAGAGCAAAAGAGTTCTATTTTGCTATATAAAAATGAAAAGAAATAATATGGGATGAGATCAGTAACCAAAGCCTCTCTTCATGGGAACAGAAGGTACCCATCAGTAGTTGGCACCTGGACAGCAGACTGTACAGGCGCATTGATCTGCTAGTCAATCTTCTCCACTTTGGTGAAATGTCATGTATTTCTATTTATATAATGTGCATTTCTAAATTTGGACTGATACATATACATTTGCAAGTACAAATGTTATGCAAATTGTTATCAATTTTTGTCCTCTTTTTTTGCCAATATCTAAGTGGCCACCCGAGGCATTTGGATTAACATGCAGAGATTGGGGAAAGGACCAGTGAGCTGTTTCCCTGTCCACACTTTCATATCTATGAATATGTCACATGAAGAGGGCTCATTTTGCTCTAAAACATAAAGCTGAATAAGAGTCTCTCTCTCTCTCTCGCAATCTCTCTCTCTCTCTCCCCCCCCCCTCCATATATTGCCAAAATATATGAAAGAGTTGCATGGTCCAGCCCAAATACTAGCAAGCAATGTTGCGGGCTTCTAAATTCATACAACGTTTTTGTTCTGGCTTAGTTCCGCTTTAAAGCATGCTGATCTTTTTCTTTTTTCCCCCCTGGTTGGGAGAATTTAAAACTCAAGCTTGAAAGTGGGACTTGCAAAAGGTGGCAAGTCAAGTCAAGGACAGCACAAGTGGAGAGATTTTGCTGTCTGATCATTTCTTGCCAACTGGAATAATTTGTTTTAAGTCATGCTTTGGGATACACTGAACATCAACCGGTATCATTTCTATGCAGCTCTTCTGTCTCAGAATAAATCTTTCTTGGCCTGTTATGAAAAACATTCCACTTCACACATTCTAAAATCCCTACTGTTCTATGTAAACATTAACGTTACAGATACCTGATTCATTGTGTGTGATCTTACACTGCTGCATAAATGCCAGGTGCCATGTCGCAGTTTGTGCAGTCCTTCTTGAAGAGCAGCATCTGCTGACTCACAAAGACTTCTTGACTGTTGTCAGGGCTGGTTCACACAAGTGGTGACTTGCATGTGTGAATGGGTGACCACAAATCCGTAACACCACAGAAAGAACTTATCACTTCACCTGTCTCAAAAAGCAATGCTTTTCAGTAGTTGGATCCCGGATCCAGTCAATGTTGAATAACCAAGTGATCTAGCTGTAGTGAATGAACTATGCCTCAGTCTCTGCCATATTTGATGCATGGCTTTGAAAATGGTGTTTGTTTCCCTCTGGAACTCCAGCATGGTTGGCAGGGTATGCGTTTGGTGATCTCCTGGGTCAAATGGTAGGTATTGCTTTTGAAGGCAGGCTAATGCCGGCTGCTAAGTCAGGACAGACAGGGCCAAAAAAACCCTCACTGCCTCTTAGGTAGGCCTAGAGCATCTCTAAAAAGGTAAAAGGTGTCCCCAACCAGTCGTGTCCGACTCTAGGGTGTGGTGCTCATCTCCATTTCTAAGCCGAAGAGCCAGTGCTGTCTGAAGACGCTTCCGTGGTCATGTGGCCAGCATGACTGAGCACCGAGGTGCACGGAACGCTGTTACCTTTCCCGCTGAAGCGGTAGCTATTTATCTACTTGCAATTTCTTGCTTTCGAACTACTAGGTTGGCAGAATCTGGGACTGAAGACGGGAGCTCACTCTGTCACGCAGCACTCGGGTCTTGAACTGCTGTCCTGCTGACCTTCTGGTCTTGCAATTCAGCGTCTTAACCACTAAGCCACCACGGCCCTACAGCATCTCTACACCAACCTAAAATCCTGTATTTCAAATGGAGCTTTTTGCTTTGGTTTTAAATGAAGGATTACAACGGACTCCCTTTACACGTGCTTCCTCCCCCCACCTTTTCCCTTTATCTGAGTCTTCTATATGTTTCATTATACAGCTGCTAGATGGCACTGTGGTCTAGCTCCTCTTATAGTGGATTTCCCTCTTTTCACGAGGGAATTCGAGTGCTGTAATTTGATAGCTCATTGTCTCTGATTTTTTTTTAAAAAAAAAATGGAATAAAGGTCATTTAGTACAGGAGACACCCTGGAGGGTGACAGCACCATCTAAAGGACCTGCATGAGTAACCAATTTCAATAGCAGGATAAAAACTCCACGTGAAGAAGCCCCTAGAATGTAGCAAGGTGGTAGAGTTCTATCTGGGCTGTCCCACTTTAGACTCTTGGTGGGGTTTTCCATGATCATGCCTCACAAAATGTATGGTGGATTATATAACCCTTCTCCCTGATATCTGGTTTCCTATGCGGAAGGGTTTTTTATTATTTGGGGTAGAGTAGCACTCATCAACTGTGCTCCCACCTGCAGTCTAAAGTGGTACAGCCCTGAAACAGATCAGCGACCTCAGCAGGCGGTTGGCCATATTTAGGGCTAGTTTGCTATGTCACTTTCATGCATGCACTCCCTGTAGAATTCCCTACAGGGGAAACCCATTTGGGTAACCCACTGGGAATTTTGAAATACTGTTTAAAAACAAACAACCCCAACCTCCCTGTTTACAAAGACTTTTGCACTGAAAGATGATAGCTGGTGTCCTTTTAGAACTCAGATTATTTTACGACTGACTGTTGTGTCTGGTTGCTTTGGGATTTAAAAAAAAATGCATATCATAAATAGCACAAAAAGAGGAAAAGTCAATACTGCCCCCAAACCAGATAAAAATGTAACAAGGAGACCAAAAAAAAACAAAACCCAACCAAAATCGATAGGCATGAGAAGGGCAAAGATTTCCACTACTTTGTATCATGAGATGACACATAAGTCAATTGTAAAGTCTGCTGAAATCCAACAAGTCTGTCTGAAAGAAGTTTTCCATCTCTTTTCCATGCCTATCTCCAACCATTGATTTTGAATTCTCAGCAGGTTTACCATCCCTGCAAGAGTCCACATCGTCCATAAAATATCGGCTCCTTTAAGGATATTGGGTGACTTCCATTTTAAAGCTGTTTCTATTTTTATTAATGGCAATGCATTCAGGATAAAGTCTATTTTTAACACCACATCTTTCAACCAGCCTAACAATAACATCCAAAAGTCCAAAGAAAGTTATTGTGTTTCTGATAAAATCTATTGCCAGATTCCATCCTATTTATATTTCCAGTTTTAACAGGATCAGGTAGCAGGTGATGGGAAAGAAAATCCTCTGCCTATGACCCATGGGAGTTGCTGCCAGTCAGAGCAGACAAAGAATATAATTTTAATGCATAGATTTTTGCAAAGATTATGTGGTGCATGTAACTGTATATCTAGTGTGTACGTAATATATTTATGCACACCAAATGATTTAATACTTTCTTGATTGGAAGATTCCTTTTCTATGGCATGATCTGCCCACGAAGATCCTTGCTTTAACAATGCTGTATGTTGGGCACTGCCTATCTAGAAAGTAAGCAATCACTGCTGAGAAACCAGAGGTGGGGAATATGTGGCCCTCCAAATGTGGTTGGACTCCAACTTCCATCAGCCCCAGCTACCATAGGAGGTTCTTCTGACTGTAATACTTTTCTGCCATTGCATGAGAAAATGTCTAATCTGCAGAGACTGTTAAAATGCATTCCTTGTCACATATATTTATATACTGGGAAGTGTGGCCTCACTCTGTCCAGAGAAAGCCCTTCAGTATTCTGTTCACACACAACTGGGCATGATAAACCTCTGAGGTACAAAGGAAGCAATGTGGTCTGCTAAGCCTCTCTCAAATTTTTAATGCCGCCATTAGGATTGGTCCCAGAGCATTTAGGGTGCAGTGGGAAACCTCCAGATGTTGTTGGACTCCAACTCCCATCAGCCCCAGCTAGCATGGCCACCTTACAGTGGTCCAAATGTGACATCTATAACAATGGCTATGTGATCTTTCCTGAGGAATGTTCACAACTAGCTCCTTCAAGGAAACCGAGTTCTCCACTTACTGGGAAGCTCTCGTCGTAGGTGCACATGGGGCCAGCAGCAGAGGAAGGAAGGGAGCCAGCAGTGCCTGTGCAGCGGCCGCAGCACCTCCCAATGGCTAAAACACTGAGCCAATCAGAAGGCAGATTGGCTCAGTTGGGGCAGGATCAAAATGGGATGGATCAGGGTGAGAACTGCTGCGGCAGTTCTCACTCTAGTCTGCCTAGGGCCCATAAAAGGGGGGCTCGGTGGGCAACTTGCCTATTGCCGTTGTGACTTCCCCACCCACCCACCCCTGGTAGCAGTAGATCTTGCAGTGACGGAAGTTAGTCGCCAGTTATCGAGGCTGGGAAGGAATTTCTAGCTGCTTTCCAATTGGCAAACAGGGGGCGGGGTTTTCATCTTCCTCACTGCAAGATTTTTCCCTTTGTAAATAAGTTGATCTATACTTAGTTGATCAGTCTTGATGGCTGCATTGTATATTTTTTATGTCACAACTTTGTGAGCACGATAGGCATTGGGTTGGATCAATTTGAGAGGGGGCGCAGGACTGGGCTCTCCTGCGGTGGGGATCCCCTTAAGGGATCTTGGGATATGGCATCAAGACCAGGCCAGCAGTGGTGGCTGTGAGCTTGCCACATCCAAGGTGGAAGAAAAGGGATTCACAATAACGGTGTACACCATGGCATGCCCATGACCCTGCCATCCACCACCAACGCTTCTGGCAGATGGGCCAAATGGGGGGAATCAGACAGCAGTCAGGCTGCCCGATAGCAGGATCCATGCCCTATGCCTCCGCCAGCCCTGTTTGTACAAATAATAAAGTTTCAGCCAATTAAATAACCCATTTAATTTGGTGTATCTGGTTTGTTCCTTTCATCTGCTGCACGGACACAATTAGATGCTGTGCTACACAATGGGAGGAGCCTTCTAGAGTACACAGTCCACTTGGTCTTAGGTCAACTGGCCCATCCACCTCCAACAGCTCCATATTGTCTAGATAAAGTTTCCATGTATTCTCCCTCATCTACTCCATGAACAACTCTGTACATTTGGGAATCCACTGCTGCCCTTTTATCGGTGGAGTTTCGTATGGCCAATATACTCCCCAAATTCCTCTATGATCTTATGAATGTCCTTTTCAGGGATGTTCACCAGACCTTATTCCTTCCTATTTTTAGGAAGAGCCTGAAGACAGAATGATTTTGCAGGGCTTTTAAAAAATCACCAAAATTTATTTATTTATTATTTATTTATTTATTTATTTATCACCATCATCCTTATCATCATCATCACTAGTACTACATTACATTTATACAGTTTTTAGAGTTTGTCTTGCTTTCTATCCAGATGGGAAAGCACAGTAAAAATTATGCGAAAGGGAAATGGCATGTATGCAATACATTAAGCAAACTCTTTTTTTATCAACTTGTCTACAGCAAAAACATCATAAGTTAGGTCAATTGGGTGCATGGAAGGAACAGCAGACTGTCATCCTCTATTCCCAGAGAAAGGAAAATATGTTCTCTAGTGGTGATGACACTAGCAAGGATGTTCACACAAAGATGCATTAGATCTTTGAGCTCCACCGAAAGGTTAAATAAAAAGTTGCAGAATGAAAAAAGCAGGGGAGGGAGAGTCGCTGGGAAAGTTTTCCACTTCAAAGACTGCATTACATACAAAAAAAAGAAGAGAACATAAAATAAATTTGTTCATAAGCATGACAGTGTTCCCTGTTTGATACATTTACTCGCTGTACAGTAAGATATAAAGAGATTGCCTTGGTTGGGTGATCAAGCATATAATTGCTAAAGCCAAGTAGCATTTGGGGGCATTTTTGAAGGAGGAGGGGAGTCCCTTCAAAAGATGGTCTCACTGCTGAGAAAATAAAAAGGCACAAAATCAAAACAACAAAATGTACAGTGCACTCTCGTTGCAGAAATTTGACAGGCTGCATGGTCCAGTAGATAAATGGGAGCAGTTGGGATATACCTGGAAGACATGGCCGCATCCAATGGCCTTTCTGTACAAGGAGAAGGTGAACAGGATCAGGTACAAGGGCCTTTGCACCAGGGCAGTCCCAAGTTGTACTGTTGCACCAGGACTGGTGATTGGAAAGCGAAAGGACAGTTATGGTCCTGTCGAGGGATGATACCTTATTATGTGAAGTATTTCCTGGGAAACCAATGAACTTGCTTCCAGGCAACCAGAGGGTGGCAACATTGGGGGGGACATTTGCCAGGGCCCCCAAATCAGCAAGAGACCCACCACCCTAACGGTGCTATGATTTCTACTCTGCACAGAGTATTCAGGAAGATTCTCAGCATGCATGTCCTGCCTCTTTCAGCTTGGGGTAGGGGGCATTCAGGATATTGTGCCTGAGGGCCCCCCAAAATCCTGAAGATAGCACTGCAGAGAGCACCCATGATCTATGAATGCCATGGATGCTTCACAAAGACCACAGGAGCAATGAAGGATTTCCTCTAGCCTGCTCTTTTCCCAATGGAGGCTGGTGGCTCCCATGTTGGTGGGCAGTGAATCCACTCTGGGTTTTAATCAGAACCAGGCAGAACTCTAAAGGAGCTATCCAAGGTGTGGACTTTAGAGTTCTGACTGAAACTCGGAGTGGATTCACTGCCCCACTGACTTTGGAACCACCAGCCTCCTCTGCCCTTTCCTGTCCTGGATGGAATCCTTTCCCATGCCCCTTGCTTCTGCTAAGTAGTGGAAAGGGGGCAGGGATGATCCTGTCCCTGTCAGAAGAGAGGCAGGTTGTGGGAAGATTGCTAGGCACCTGTGCAATTCTGTTACTATCAGGCAGGCTCTAGGGCCTAGAGGCCTCACTGAAGCATAACTGATCCATTAAAAATTGATTTGCTTCAGATGTCCAGCAAATGTCCTCTTCATTCATCTGTTTTGACAGACCAATTACAAATCAGACTTGGGGGCCCAGCCCATCACTACATTCGCCAGCAGCCTGATGCATAGCAATTGAGCAAGCGAAGATTTCCCCCTCATCTCTCTCCATGCCGGGAAAAGCCTCACCTACTCCATTTCTCCATGTCAAGCTGCCATTACGTGGCACGCGGCGAGCAGGAGCAATGGAATGATTGCAACGAGTGCCAGAGTGAATGTCACCCTATGTGACATTTTGATGTGAACTGGAATGGTTCTGATTAGGCTAAGCATCCGAGGAATTTTAACAGAAATATTTTAACAACACTGTGTACATACCCCTATATGGGAGTTAAAGATACGTGACACAGCAACCGTGGTGATGCTGTGAGGCCTTGGTCTAGTCAACAGGGCCGCTGACCAGACCCATGTACCAATCCCTTCCCCAGTGCTGTCCACCCCCAGCCCTGGGCACCGTCACCACTTGAGCCTTCTGACAGTGGTGCTACAGCCTCCAGTCTCCAGTCTCCCTGTCCCCCGGGTGGGCTGGCAGCATTTGAATGGCCTTGTGGCCCCTCAGCTCTGATCAGTGCCAGATACCTTCCTTGTTCTATGTCCCATAGTGCAATGTCTCACGGGGGACATCAGACACTGGCCATTGCATTGTGTCACTTAAAGCACAGCAGCACCAATCACAGCAGCCCTACCTGGTGGCATTCCTGGTTGCTGTGGGGGGACGGTGGCAGTAGGAGCCCAGGCAAAGCATCAACCCCAGTGGGCCATGTTGGGACATATGTACCCCAGCAACTGCCTGAGCACAGTGACGTCAGGCTTGCTGGTTTTTCCTTTCATCCTCTGTGTGTGAGAGTAGGAGGGAGAAAGCTTCCATTTTCACTCCCGAGCAAACCACATCTCTCTGTTATGTAGCCACAGTTAGAACTCTTGCTTCTTCTAATCACAGTTAGTTAACAAACCAGGATATCACTCCATGCTGTAATCCTGCTTTGTTTTAACTAACTGTGGCCAAAATCCAATGTAAGTCCTACTTAGAGTAGACTCATTGAAATGGATGGGTTTTAGTTAGTCATAATTTAAGTCCTATTAATTTCAGTAGGTCTACGCTATGTAGGACATACCTTGGATTTTAATCTGTGATTAGAACAAGCCATTGTTACCCAAGTTCATGCTATGGTTAACTGGTTTGTTCTAAGTTACAAGATGGGGGATACTTGGCTGAACAACACTACAAGTGAGAAGGATCTTGGAATTGTTGTCCATGATCCCATCGCAAGCTGAATATGAGCCAACAATGTGATGTGGCTGCAAAAAAGGCAAATGCTCTTTTAGGCTGCATTAATCGAAGCATAGCTTCCAAATCCTGGGAAGTACTAGTTCCCCTCTACTCAGCACTGGTTAGCCCTCATCTGGAGTACTGTGTCCAGTTCTGGGCACTGCACTTTAAGAAGGATGCAGACAAGCTGGGGAGGGTTCAGAGGAGGGCAAAGAAGATGATCAGGGGACTGGAAACAAAGCCCTATGAAGAGAGACTGAAAGAACTGGGCATGTTTAGCCTTGAGGAGAGAAGACTGAGGGGAGATACAATAGCACTCTTCAAGTACTTGAAAGGTTGTCACAGAGAGGAAGGCCAGGATCTCTTCTCAATCACTCCAGAGTGCAGGACACGGAATAATGGGCTCAAGTTACAGGAAGCCAGATTCCAGCTGAACACCAGGAAAAACGTCCTCACTGTTAGAGCAATACAACAATGGAACCAATTCCCTAGGGAAGTAGTGGACTCTCCCACACTGGAGGCATTCAAGATGAGGCTGGACAGCCATCTGTCAGGGATGCTCTGACTTGGATACCTACATTGAGCAGGGGGTTGGACTCAATGGTCTTGTAGGCCCCTTCCAACCCTACTATTCTATGATTCTATGATTCCCTCTCCCTACTGTTGTGTGAATTCAAGTGTTGCGCACGGCCATTCACAAACATCTAAACCAGGCCAATGGCTGTTTGTAAAGCTGAAGTAACTGATCTGGAATGATCTCAGAAGCTAAGCAGGATCAGCCCTGGTTAGTACTTGGATGGGAGACCACCTGGGAATCAGGCTTCCTGCATTGAGCAGGGGGTTGGACTCAATGGTCTTGTAGGCCCCTTCCAACCCTATGATTCTATGATTCTATGACACTTGCCATAGCCGCACATACTTTGCTGAATGATTAATATCAACTGCAAATATGTAAACATTAATATGTTTCATTTAAAGCTACTTATTTATCTTATTAATTGTATCATTTATAATAATTCCAGAAAAAAATCAATGCAGGCTCTTTGGCAGGATATAGCATTAAATGACAAAGTTCACAGGGCACAAACTTTATCATAGAACCTAAAGAAAATGTTAAAGGAAGCGCATTAAAAACCATTTTTTATGTTTTTATGCCACTGTCTTTTTACTCTCTTTTGTTTTCAAAAAACGATGTGGCCCTCTCAGCAGGAGAGGAAATTGCTTTGACGTTTAATCCTGATGAAGAACAAATTCAAAAGCACTACATATGTTATTTAATTATCTTCAAAAGGGGTAAAAAAAGGAGGAACCTGGGAACTACAGACCAGTCAGTCTAACATCAATCCCTGGGAAAATTATGGAGCAGATGATAAAGCAATCCATCTGGAAGCACCTTGAAAACAATGCAGTGATTACTCCAAGCCAACATGGATTTGTCAAAAACAAGTCCTGCCAGACAAATCTGGGCTCATTTTTTTATCAAGTCACCTCCCTTGTGGACCGTGGGAATGCTGTAGACATAATATACCTCGACTTCAGCAAAGCTTTCGACAAAGTGCCCCATGATATCCTGTTGAGCAAACTAGCTCAAAGTGGGCTAGATGAAACAACGATCCGGTGGATCCACAGTTGGCTACAGAATCGGACTCAAAGAGTGCTTATCAATAGGACCTTCTCAAACTGGGGAGAGGTAACGAGTGGGGTACCGCAGGGCTCAGTCCTGGGCCCAGTGCTCTTCAACATTTTTATTAATGACTTGAAGGAGGAGGTGCAGGGAATGCTGATCAAATTTGCAGATGATACAAAATTGGGCGGGATAGCTAGTACCCTGGAAGACAGAAGCAAAATTCAAAGTGATCTGGATAGACTGGAGCACTCGGCAGAAAACAACAGAATGACACTTAATAGGGATAAATGCCAAGTTCTGCACCTAGGAAAAAGAAACCAAATGCACAGTTACAAGATGGGGGATAGGTGGCTCAACAACACTACAAGTGAGAAGGATCTTGGAATTGTTGAAGGTCACAAGCTGAATAGGAGCCAACAATGTGATGTGGCTGCAAAAACGGCAAATACTCTTTTGGGCTGCATTAATAGGAGCATAGCTTCCAAATCCTGGGAAGTACTAGTTCCCCTGTACTCAGCACTGGTTAGGCCTCACCTGGAGTACCATGTCCAGTTCTGGGCACCACACTTTAAGAAGGATGCAGACAAACTGGAGAAGGTTCAGAGGAGGGCAACAAAGATGATCAGGGGACTGGAAACAAAGCCCCATGAAGAGAGACTGAAAGAACTGGGCATGTTTAGCCTTGAGAAGAGAAGACTGAGGGGAGATATGATAGCGCTCTTCAACTACTTGAAAGGTTGTCACAGAAAGGAAGGCCAGGATCTCTTCTCGATCATCCCAGAGTGCAGGACATGGAATAATGGGCTCCAGTTACAGGAAGACAGATTCCGACTGAACATCAGGAAAAACTTCCTGACTGTTAGAGCAATACGACAATGGAACCAATTCCCTAGGGAGGTGGTGGGCTCTCCCACACTGGAGGCATTCCAGATGAGGCTGGACAGCTATCTGTTAGGGATGTTCTGACTTGGATTCCTGCATTGAGCAGGGGGTTGGACTCAGTGATCTTGTAGGCCCCTTCCAACTCTACTATTCTATGATTCTATGATTCCATGATTGTTCTCTTTTCCTTGTAGATTAAAGATTATTTCTCAGTTTACCAAGACATTCTACATTCTAAAAGTTCTAAGTCTAAAGGTTTAACACACTGCTGTACTGATCATATGTCAATGAGTAGCTTCAAGATTACACAGAGTGGATTCAGCTTTCACATTTATCAGTGGTATCCTATGTGGGCAAGTCCTTCTTGTTATCCTGACTGTCAGCAGCAATCCCTTTTGATATTTCTTTATGATGTCATAGCTGTCAGTCTCATGAATCAAATATGTCCTCAAATGACAAAACTCCCCAGAGAAAGGGTGGAGCCCACTTCCTTGAACCTCTGCATCTCTTTGGAAAACCATAAATAAACCATAGCCTTGCTCCTTTGCTCCATCCTTCCCACTCTGATCAGTCTTTTCCAGTTTTATCTTCCCTTTCATATTAACAAACTGTGTTGATACCATGAAGGTAGAGACAGGAGGACAGAATGACACACAGTCAGTGCCAGCACAAGATGTCCTGCTACCTCGAGTAAGGGCCTTGACCATCAATACCTCACTCTGAGGGCTCCTTCGTTAGAGTGCAACATTCTTCAGAGTGAAGTCTCCAGGGCCACCTCACCCATAATGCCTCACGCATAGGAAGGACCCTCAGAATGAGAGAGGCATTTTTTGGTCCTAGCAGGCACTCTGGAGAGCCCCACTGGCTACTTTTCTGCTGTGGCATTTTCCACAGCAAGAAAGTAACAGGTGGGGCTCTCTGGAACGCCCACCAAATGCCTCACTCTGAGGAAGGTCTCCTCAGAGTGAGGTACTGGGCCCAGCTGGCAGTAGCAGTGGGCAGTCCTCATGGCAGTGGATGGGGTGGGGGTGGGATCCACTGTCCCTTCCAATTCATTGCCTGAGGTCTCACCCTGACATGTGGGAGGGGCAGCTCTGCACACAGCCTCAACATCCATTTCAGTAGTTTATTTTTCCTTCCTCCTGAGCAGGACTGGGAGCTGCCCATAGAAAACAACTGACAAATCCAGAATTTTACCATAGCTGTGATTGGGCAGCAGATGTCCCCCAGCCCCCAAAGCAAAAGGTAGCAACAAAAGCAGTGTTTCATGCTCTGTCTCACTTAACTTTTATTTTGTGTGGGAAAAATGTATATTGTTAACAGGTAAAAATATCTGCATGCAAGTCAACGGAGTACAAGTCTTCTGCGTCCTGGATTTGGGCTGGGAGGGAGGTCTGAAAGACAATGTTACTAGACTGACTTCTCCTGCAATCCAAATGGTGTTTTGGGCAGGGGATCTTTGGCTGGAAATCCAAACCAGTCTCAACCCCGCCTCTAACCTGCAATATTAGCAGCTTTGGGGGGAGCTGGCAGATCTAATGCAACGAACCGTGGGTTGAAATTTGGTTTGGGGAACACAGGATGCTGCCAGGTGACTTGTTCATCTGGCCCAGTACTGTGTCCTCTGACTTTGGCTTTGAAAATGGCTTTGAAGGGCCAATGGCTTTGAATTCAGAGGTCTTTCATGTCCCTTAGAGCTACCGAGATCCTTTTAACTGGAGATGGTGGGGAGTGACTGTACCTGAAACCTTCTGCATGCAAAGCATGTTCTCTGCCACTTGGCTATAGTTCCTTCCCAATAAAGATTGAACAATCATATAGAAATGGCTTCTCCCATCCCATCCCATCCCATCCCATCCCAAGCTGCCTTATGCTGAGTCAGAGCATTCAGTTCAGGTGTGTCTCCAAGCTCTCAGACACAACTCTTTCCCATCTAGTCCCTGGAGATACCAGGAATTGAACCTGTGACCTAAATTCAAAGCATGTGTGTTACCACAGAGCTGTGATATCTACTGAGAAGTAGAAAAGAGAGGGATAATGCATATTTTACATCTTTAGAATGCGGGAGAAATTCAACTAATTTTTCCTGTTAAAAAAAAAAAGTATTTTTTGTCAAATGTGAAAATGAAGTGCAAACTTCTGGAGTCATTTCAGTTCAGCTTTAGATTCTATTAAAATTATAACACAAAATGGAATAACATTCCTAGATCAATTACAAAACCCTCCCCCATCATTACTTCATGAACTCCCTTCATGCCTCCCTGCCAGTGCTAAGTCCCTGAACTCCTTGATTGCTTAAAATACAAACTGATCATCTGTTAGGTGGCAATTAATATTTATTCTACAAACAATGCATGTAGTCCACAACCATGCAAATCAATGGGAGATTTGTCTTTGACTTCTATGGGAATGTAGACTGCTCCATTGCATGCTTATTCATGAGTAAGTCCCACTGTGGTCAATGGAGCTTAACTCTGGGTAACTTGTACATAGAAGTGCAAATGCATTAAAGTCTGACATTGGACACCTCCAATGTCAGACCATAGAGCATCGTCTTAGATCTTGGATCCATCTCATTCAATATTGTCTTCACTCAATGGAAGCTGCTCTCCAGGGTTTCAGGTAGGAGTCTTTCCCAGTCCTTCCTGAAGATAGAGGTGTCCATCGCCGGGAAATCCAGCCTTTTTTCGGGTCACCGGATTTCCATGGCATCCCTGACTTAGCTTCCATTTGTGAGCCAAGTCATGGGTTTCTTCCTGAAATCTGGGAAATTATTTGTTGTTGTTTTATTTGCGTAAAAAGCAATTTCACAAATTATGAAAATTTCAGTGGTAATTTGTGCAAATTACACAAATTGCACACACAATTTGTGCAAATTACATCCCAAATTTGCACCATTTGTGCAAATTGTGCCCACGATTTGTGCAAACTCCTCTTTATGAATTTTTTTTTTTAAAAAAAACAGAAATCTATGAACTGGCCCAACTCGAATTCCTCTGACATTCCTACCTGAAGATGCCAGAGACTGAAACTTTGAATTGATCACTGAGCTAATGCCCATCAAATCCTCAACACATGTATTACAGAATAAGCCCTATTAAACACAGTGGAACTTGCACCCCAGTAAACATGTATATGATCACACTGCGAGTCATCTACACTTTTATTCTGAACAACTAATTTCAATTCTGTGGTCTTCTAAACTGCATCATGACCCTATGCACATTTACATGGGAATAAGTGCAGCGAGATGGGGAACTGTTTTTTCATTAAAGTTTATATTTATTGCTGGGCTTAGCCTTAGCTGTACTGATGGTAGAACTTTATGGTAATTGAGCTTCATTCCTGGGCTGGGATTGGTCCGTGATATTCTGAGGGGTTTGAAAATTGAAGGAGAAAGAGAAATGTAATAATGACAGTTGGGTTTCCAAGAAGAAAGTGGAGTGGGAAGCTGAGGGATGAAACAGGAGTTAGATAGCTTTGTGTGTGCTGGTTTTATTATCTTACTTGGCTTTGGAAGAACATGAACTGTTACTGTTACTTAATAAGAATATAAAAGCATTGTTATGTATCTAGTGTGGCTTAAGGGAGGTCAAAATGGGCAGCACTGGGCTAGAGGAGTCAATGGTATAATTCGGCATAAGGCAGCTTCATATACTTCATGCAAAATGCTGAGTTCCATATTATCCATCTTCTGTGGGTTCCTACCTTAAATCAAATAATCCTCCTACTTCTACCCCCCCCCAATAAAATAAAATAATCAACATCTAAATTGATGGAAGCCAAAGCTAAGTAGTACAGCATATGGTTTGGCCATGGCTGTGATCCTAGCATATTCAGTTAAGCGGACTGCAGATCTGGGAGAAATCTCCACCCGAGACCATGAAAAGCTCACAACAGAGGACAGTCCTCTATTTTTGGAGAGCTGGCAGAGGATAGTCCTGTATCTGAAGTTTGAAGGGGTGTCCACTAGGGATGCTGGAGAAATTTGAGATGGACTAAAACGAGCTCAGATTTCAAAGAATCCAACCTGTGGAATCCACTGTGGAGCAACCCCTGTCAGGATTGATTCTGAGCGCAGGGAGATAGTTAGAAGCTCAGATTCAGAAGAGGAACAGCCAGAACCGGGGGATGCATTTTCCCAAGCCAGTTCAGATATGGGTAGGCATGCTTCACAGGTTACTACCTCCCAGATGGCTGGGCCTGAAGCCCCCCCCCTTCCCCTCTCTGTGAGAAGCCAGGAGGAGGACAAGGAGGAGGAGAGTGGGGCTGTGACCTAAGAGATGCTAGACTACAATGCAGAGCTAGGAGGGAAACATCAGGGCAGAGCTCAGACGGTCAACCCAGGGAAGCATCACTGGAAGGGCGGGACATCCCTCCCTAAGTTAGTCTAGCCAGCAAGCCTCACTTCAAACTGCAGGCAATGTCACTGTTCCCATTCGAATCCCCTGGAGGCATTCCTTTGCAGCCTAAGAGTCTTCGAGGATTTGCATCTGTAATGAACGTATTGATAATGAATTAAAGGCGTGAGACGGAAGCCTCTCTATTTGTGTGTGTGAGTGCATAAGGAAAGAGGGGGCCCAAGGGAAACGTCACAACCCCCTCTGGCCACACGGAGTCTGTGGATTTCCGGATTTTATTTATTTTTTTACTTTCCTGAAATTTCCGCATATTTATTCGTGGGAAAATATGCAAGTTTCTGCTGAGGAAAAGTGGGATGGAATGGGGGACAATTCGCTAAATGTTACATTCGAAGGTAAATTATGTGGATTGTTACGAACCCTCTTACATAATTATTTGCATATTTTTCACATTAACAAAAAAAATTCACATCTGTCTGTGAATGGACGACGGAACAAAAGGTGCCTGACAATACGCAAAACACAGATGGAGCGGATTTTACACAGTCTGTATATCCCCACTGTCCAGTCCAAGGCCAGTTTAAAGTCAATGAGCCATAAGAAGGGGAGACCAAGAGAGGGTTTATAGTTATCCCTCAACAGACAGCACCTGGTCAAAAGACTGAGCAACAGCCACACAGGTCATCTAATCCATCTTCTCCACTATGGTGAGATGAATTTTCTTTCTATTTAAAGCAGCCATTATTGCTAAATGTTCAGCTATCTACATAAATTTGCCTATGCAGATGTTATGCAAATTGGTGCCCTCTTTTTTGGTGATGCATATCTTCTTTTTTTGACAATGCATAACTGGCCACCCTATCCAATGGCCTCTGTGAGCAGGGAGGAGGAGCCCAGCCCAGCTGGGTGAAAGCAGCAGCAAATGGATATGGTGAAGATGGCATCTGACCTTGCTGTCAGATTGTTTTCTCAGATGGTTTTAGCAGTATGCACATGTTCACATAGTTGGTAACTCTTCATCATTGGGTGATGCTGTCTAGCAGTTCTGTGTTCCTCAAAACTTTGCATAGTTTTTTGGGTTGGTCCAATGGCATATCACCTTCCCTGTTTTCGCCATTGTTATGTGGTGAGAACTGTTGATACTGAATTTTGCATGAGAAAGAATGACCTATCCAAGTTGTACAGCAGAGACTGTTTACTAGATCAGCGAGCTAAAGATATATTCAGTGTAGGAATTCAAGCTTGGCCTGGGAATGAAAATAGTAGCCGAGCTTTATTCTGGGTGCTGCTGGGAGACGGTGATATGAGCACAGCTTCTCCAGGGCACAGATTACTGCGAACTGACATTCCTAATTTTCCGAAATAGGAAGGCTGCCACCTCATTAAAGGGAACACTGTGTTATTAGTCTCTTGGCACTGCACCAGCTGTGGAAAATGCAGCACACATTTCCCCATGACCAGAGGGGGGAAAATGCTGAAAAGAGGTTGCTGGAAGATTATTTCTTGAGGTAGGGAGAGGGAAAGGGAAGCTTTTCAACATTCTCAAGACAATGTTTTCTAGAATTGGAATGCACAGTCTTCTCTCTGAATACACACAAGCACAACCTTGTCTAACCTAGTTCTCCATGTCAGCTACCCATGTGGTAGTGAAAGCTAATGGGCAATGGGGCAGCAGGAAGCAGCTTTGAGTCTAAACAGTCTCTCTTTTTTGCAAGTCTTTCAACATTTCATTAGTTATCTTCCAATCCACAGCAGGCAACTAATCCCCTCCTTCTATCCCCCTTGTTTTAAGCAACCCAGCAGCAATGATGCAAGAGAGATGAGTGAATGAGGTATTCTTTGAAGTGTTCTTTTACATTACTGGGAAAGTTCTGATTCTCTTGCTGGGACAGTTCAGTTGCCCTAGACCTTTTCTAATTGTCGGGCTGGATTGTCTACATTCTCGACTTTGACAGTTAATGGTTGGCACTGCGCAATGTAGATAGAAGGGTATATTTCTCCCCCTTCCAAAGACACAATTGCCCATTTCCCTATATATTGACTCCCTCATTTAAATCAGCCTCTTTATCATCAGGCAGTCCTGGCGGCATTGGGAGATTTGAGAAAAAGCTCTAGCATTCTTAACATGTGTTAACTGGCATGTCATACACCTTGTTTCCATTTCACATGAAGGATGACTTGCAAATGGAAGGGATCTGAAATGAATGTCTTTGTTCCATCAGTGTGTATGCTGCCCTTTTCAGAAGAAACAACTAATCTTAAAGATGCATTGTGTCTATTAGGGCTTACAACCTAACATTATCTAATTAGTCATGATATGTCATCCATCATCATACAATCCTCTTCCCAGTATCTGCCAGAAGAGACTGGAGCAAAACAAAATAAAAACCCAAACACCGATAGGATTAAAAGTTAGCTGTCTTATAAGAATCACACCCCACATTTAATTGGGTTGTCCAGCACCTGCAGAATTTGGCCGAGTTTGGTGCTTTTTTTTAAAGGGTGACTGAAGCTCCGGGAATGAGCGAATCAAGTAGCCATGGCAACCAAGACTTTCGCAAAATTCATTATGTCTTCATGCTAGAGAGAGTTTAATTTTCTTTGTGTTCCTACTCAAAGCATCCTACACTGCTTTAATTGATCATTAATAATTACAGCAACAGTGGTAGAGCTGTGCTGCTAATTAGTTAAAAAATATCAATTAGGAAGCTGAAAATTACAAGGGCCCGAGTTTAGTTGTAGATCGGAAGGCACAAAGGATTGGAAACTGGGTGATGGAAACTTTTCGTTCTCAGTCACTGCTTTGGACCCAGCTGAGTCAGCGGGTGCTAACGTACTCAACGTGGTGACTATTGGTGAATCCCATTAACTGCAGCTTGCCTGGAATTATGGTCTGCAGCACAACTATGAGTATGGACAGGAGAAGCAGTGAAACCTGAGTTTGTTGAGATTCTCTGATTTCTACCCCAAAGCTTATTTTACCTTGTTCCCAATCCTGAATGCAAGCTTTTTTCTTTCTCCCCCACCCCCCAATGGAAAAAGTGTGCATTTGGGTGCACTTTTTTAAAAAGTATGTGCCCAAAATGCATACTTTCCCCCATGGACTAAAGCATGAAAATCCATGTTCATTTGGTTTCAAAATGCACATCTTTAAAGTGAGCATTTTTCTAGGGAATGTGGTCACAAGCTCAGGAACATGTGAGTTTTGGCAGAGAAATGCACTCCCGTTCGCATTTGCAGTTGCAAATGGGGCAAGTTCTGAAAGGAAATTCTCATACATTCCTAACTGTGAGAACATTATAAAGAACAGCTGAGGATCTTGCAATCTAAGGGACAGCCCATCTTGTTATAGAACTGCCCAGTTATTAAGATCTGCAGAAAAGGCCCTGTTGAGGGTACAATTACCCACAGAGCCCCACTGGTTGGGCACGTGTGAAAGGGCTTTCTCCTGTGTTGCTCCCAAACTGTGGAATGCATTCCCTCAAGAACTATGAATGGCAGCCGCTCTCTTGGCTTTAGAGAGGGTGTGAAGGCACATCTTTTTAATTTAGCCTTTTAAATGATGTGGTTGCACTTACGTTTTAATGTCTTACTGTTTTTAATGTGCTTGGGTTTTGTTTTTTTAAATTGCATTCAGGTTTTGTTTTAAATTGTTGTACACCACCTCGATGGCTTTTTAGCAGATCAGGCGGTATTTAAATGTTAATAATAACCAAACAACCATCAGCCAGGGATGTCAATAATTGGGCACACCACCTTGTATTTGCTGTCATTTTTAGGGCCCAATGACATGATTGCCTTTGCTTGTGGTCACAGATATAGGATGCCCATCAAGAGAGAGCAGAATGCTTTATGCACTGTCCATCACGAGAGAAGAAGCATGAGGAGAATTGCAGCCAAGGTCTTCAGCTGTGAGGCCATTAATATAGTTTGTGTTACAGCTTGGTTCAAGGCCTGCCAGACTCTAGTCTTGACACTTCCTATTTTTCATCCTTAAAAGATGAACATCATGGCCACCCCTGCCATTAGGACAGATTATGCAAAACCAAAATGTTATTCCCTCCAGTCACACAAGCCAAGTCGTTGCCACCATGGTGCTATGGAACTAATTGGATAAATCCTAATTATGCTTTGGTAACTTGGGAAATCTTAATTCCTTTTTGAAGAGAAAGAACTAAATGGAGAGGAAATGGAATTACTAAATATTTCCAGTTTGAATTAGGCTCAGCTTTTCGGAACACTTCCCAGAATTAAACCCATGCATGTGTCCTTTGAATTGGAAATTAGCTGCATATCATGTTCAGGATGGGGACAGGAAAGGGCCACAGCTTAGTGGTACGGCACATAGGGGCTGTTCATAGAACATGCTAACCCACACTCAGTGGTTGAGTGTGGGTTGTTGTTGAACCATGAGTTAGTATCTTGTCTGAAGCCAGGACATTTTCCACAGGGTGGCTTGTTAACCATGCAGTGTGGCTTGTTAACCACCCTGAACAACGCAACAGCAAACCATGGCTTCTCAAGGTGGCTTGTCCAAGTAAAATAAGCCACACTGCATGGTTAACAAGCCACCCTGTGGAAAATGTCTTGGGTTCAAGAAACATGCTAACCCACGGTTCAGGAACAACCCACACTCCACCATTGAGTGTGGGTTGGCTTGTTGTGCAAACTCAGTAATATGGTCTGCATGCAGAACATCCCTGGTATCTCCAACCAAAAAGAATCAGGTAGCAAGGGATGGGAAAGTCTCCTACCTGAGGCCCTGGAAGGCTGATGCTACTCAGGGACAGGGTAGACAATACTGGGTGAGAGCAACCTATCTTAGTACAAGTAGCTTCATTCCCATATTGTCATTGTTATTATTTCGGCTGTTTTACTGCCTCACTTTTCTATTACATGATATTTAAACTGGGTTTCATTTTTTTGTTATCTGGGTTTTAATCATTTACTTGTGCTTTATTGTATGGTACTGAAATTTGTTGGATTTTTAATAGAAAGGCAGTACACATTTAATCCCCTTCATGGATCACTGCCTTGTTGCAGCGAAGGGGCTTGCATAACTCAGTGAAGCCATAAGCTATGTCGTGCAGGGCCACCCAAGACGGACAGGTCATGGCAGAGAGTTCTGACAAAATGTGGTCCACTGGAGAAGGAAATGGCAACCCACTCCAGTATTCTTACCAAGAAAACCCCATGGAACGTATCACAAGGCTAAAAGAGATGATGCCGGAAGATGAGCCCCTCAGGTCGGAAGGTGTCCAATACACTACTGGGGAAGAGCAGAGGGAATTTCCAAGTAGCGCCAGAAAGAGTGAAGCGGCTGGGCCAAAGCTAAAAGGACACTCAGCTGTGGATGTGTCTGGTGGTGAAAAGAAAGTCCAATGCTGTAAAGAACAATATTGTTTAGGAACCTGGAATGTCAGATCAATGAATCAAGGTAAGCTGGAGGTGGTCAAACATGAGATGGCAAGATTGAACATCGACATCTTGGGAATCAGCGAACTAAAATGGACAGGCATGGGCGAATTTAATTCAGGTGACCATCATATCTACTACTGTGGGCAAGAATCTCTTAGAAGAAATGGAGTAGCACTCATAGTCAACGAAAGGGTGGGAAAAGCAGTACTGGGGTACAATCTCAAAAATGACAGAATGATCTCAGTACGAATCCAAGGCAAACCATTCAACATCACAGTAATTAAAGTCTGTGCCCCAACCACTGATGCCGAAGAAGCTGAGGTTGATCAGTTCTATGAAGACCTACAACACCTTCTAGAACTAACACCAAAAAAAGATGTCCTCTTCATCATAGGGGATTGGAATGCTAAAGAAGGAAGTCAAGAAATCACCGGGATAACAGGCAAGCATGGCCTTGGTGTACAAAATGAAGCAGGACAAAGGCTAATAGAGTTTTGCCAAGACAACACACTGATCATAGCAAACACTCTTTTCCAACAGCACAAGAGGCGACTCAACACATGGACATCACCAGATGGTCAATATCAAAACCAGATTGATTATGTCCTTTGCAGCCAAAGATGGAGAAGTCAGTAAAAACAAGACCTGGAGCTGACTGTGGCTCAGATCATGAGCTTCTTATTGCAAAATTTCAGCTTAAATTGAAGAACGTAGGGAAAACCTCTAAACCATTCAGTATGACCTCAATCATATCCCTTATGAATATACAGTGGAGGTGAGGAATAGATTTAAGGGATTAGACCTAATAGACAGAGTGCCTGAGGAACTATGGACGGAGGTCCATAACATTGTTCAGGAGGCAGCAACTAAATCCATCCCAAAGAAAAAGAAATGCAAGAAAACCAAGTGGCTGTCTGATGAGGCTTTACAAGTAGCTGAGGAAAGAAGGGAAGCGAAAAGCAAGAGAGAAAGGGGAAGATACACGCAACTGAATGCAGAGTTCCAGAGAATAGCAAGGAGAGACAAGAAGGCCTTCTTAAATGAACAATGCAAAGAAATCGAAGAAAACAATAGAATGGGAAAGACTAGAGATCTCTTCAAGAAAATCAGAGATATCAAGGGAACGTTTTGTGCAAAGACAGGCATGATAAAGGACAAAGAAGGCAGGGACCTAACAGAAGCAGATGAGATTAAGAAGAGGTGGAAAGAATACACAGAAGAACTATACAGGAAAGATCTGAATGTCTTGATAGCTGTGATAGAGCGGTCACTAAACTTGAGCCGGACATCCTAGAGAGTGAAGTCAAGTGGGCCTTAGGAAGCATTACTAACAACAAAGCTAGCGGAGATGACAGTATTCCAGCTGAGCTATTTAAGATCCTAAAAGATGATGCTGTTAAAGTGCTGCACTCAATATGCCAACACATTTGGAACACTCAACAATGGCCACAAGACTGGAAAAGGTTAGTTTACATTCCAATTCCAAAGAAAGGCAATGCCAAAGAGTGTTCAAACTACCGTACAATTGCGCTCATTTCACATGCCAGCAAGGTTATGCTCAAAATCCTACAAGCTAGGCTTCAGCAGTATGTGAACCGAGAACTACCGGAAGTACAAGCTGGGTTTCGAAGAGGCATAGGAACTAGAGATCAAATCACCAACATTCACTGGATCATGGAGAAAGCAAGAGAATTCCAGAAAAACGTCTATTTCTGCTTCATTGACTACGCTAAAGCCTTTGGTTGTGTGGATCACAACAAATTGTGGCAAATTCTTAAAGAGATGGGAGTACCAGACCACCTTACCTGTCTCCTGAGAAACCTGTACGAGGGTCAAGAAGTAACAGTAAGAACCGGACATGGAACAACCTATTAGTTCCAAATTGGGGAAGGAGTACGACAAGGCTGTATATTGTCGCCCTGCTTATTTAACTTATATGCAGAGTACATCATGAGAAACGCCGGGTTGGATGAATCACAGGTCGTAATTAATATTGCCGGGAGAATTATCAACAACCTCAGATACGCAGACGATACCACCAGCCTAATGGCAGAAAGTGAAGAGGATCTAAAGAGCCTCTTGTTGAGGGTGAAAGTGGAGAGTGCAAAAGCTGGTTTGACACTCAACATGAAAAAAACTAAGATCATGGCATCTGGCCCCATCACTTCCTGGCATATAGAAGGGGAAGAAATGGAAGCAGGGACAGATTTTACTTTCTTGAGCTCCAAGATCACCGCAGACGGTGACTGTAGCCGTGAAATTAAAAGACGCTTGCTCCTTGGGAGGAAAGCTATGGCAAACCTAGACAGCATAGTAAGAAGCAGAGACATCACCTTGCCGACAAAGGCCCGTCTAATCAAAGCTATGGTTTTCCCAGTAGTAACGTATGGCTGTGAGAGCTGTACTATAAGGAAGGCTGAGTGCCAAAGAATCGATGCTTTCGAACTGTGGTACTGGAGAAGACTCTTACGCGTCCCCTGGACTGCAAGGAGGTCAAATCAGTCCATCCTAAAGGAAATCAACCCTGACTGCTCATTGGAAGGACAGATACTGGAGCTGAAGCTCAAATATTTCGGCCACCTAATGCGAAGAGAAAACTCCCTGGAAAAGACCCTGATGCTGGGAAAGATTGAAGGCAAAAGGAGAAGGGGACAGCAGAGGATGAGATGGCTAGATAGCATCACCGATGCAATGAATATGGACCTGAGCACACTCCAGGAGAAAGCGCAGGACAAGAAGGCCTGGCGTGCTATGGTCCATGGGGTCACGAAGAGTCAGACACAACTGAACGACTGAACAACAACAACACATTTAATAAAATAAACTAAAAGATGTTTAGGTGTGTTTCGAACAGGGTCTTCTCTATTCAGTTTTCAAAACAGAATTGGGGACCTTGACGCATAAGATGATAATGATGATATAGGGATGGACAGATCAGTCTATTTCCAGCCCATGAAAATTTTGTATGTCTTCATTCGTAAGTCTGTACTGTCCTGTTTCTGCATTTATCTGTGAGTATGGTTTTTTTAAAAAAATTAATCCATGTGAAAAATCATATTTAAATATGCATTTTCTCATGAAGTACACATTTCTAAGGGCACAATCCTATGGGGATAGGTGGCCACCTCCGAACTTGGAGGTGACCGCCTATCCAATGCAGGGCAGGAAAAACACGGAGGGGATCATTCCCTCCATGCTTCTCCTGCCCTGCATTTGCAGCTAGACGGACGATTTTGGCTGTCTAGCTGTGGGAAGGTGGAGTGGGGGAGGAGGCTGCCGGATGACACACAAGTTGTTTGGTCACTCTATTTTGGTCGCTCCACGGTCCTCTTCAGAGTGCAGAGCTGATAAACAACAGGCCGATTTTAGCTGTGTGTGTGTGTGTGTGTGAGTGAGAGAGAAAGAGAGAGAGAGAGAGAGAGAGAGAGAGAGAGAGGAGAGAGTTTTGTATATGATGGGACCAATTTTAATCAACCAATACCTTAGTAATAATCAACTTCCAGGAGGCTGATAGATGTTTATCTTTAACCTTCCTTTCCTATGCCCACTTTGGGGATAGCGATAATCTGGACCTAACACAACATAAGCACATTCACTGAAGTGATCTGAAATTCACTTACAGAATTAATCCATCGAAGCAGGTGGTTCCTGGTGTATCTGCTGCCAGAAAGAGAGTTTTGCAACCAGGTAAAATTTTACTTGCGGTGCCAAGGAGTTAATCAAAAAGCTATTACAACTTATTATGGGTTTAATTCTGGGCCCACAAAGCACTGTAAACTCTCCTGTACTATTTATAACACCCAGCCTTTCTCTTTCACTCCCTGTATTTGTTCCACCATTCAGGCGACGGGAAAATGCATAAACAGGTTGGGTCGAGCAAAACTGGCATTCCAATCGGGTGTGGGTGTATATAAGGAAAAGTGCTAATTATTACGGAAAGTGAGCAGAGAGTCTCATGAATGCCTCAGTCCAATCCACTGGTAATCTAGAGATGGGTGAGAAATTTGTATCAGTAGTTTTCGTAAGAATTTCCCCAAATTCGCAAATTTCTCCATATTCAGGACCAAAAGAACTTGAGGTTAATAAATTTTGAATGTGGGAGAAAACAGAATGGGCAGATTTGTCCATCCAGACTCAGGGCATTGAGTACTCGGCTCCTAAAAGTCTGGGTTTGAATCCCTGTATATTCAACCAAGTTTGTGGTGCTGAATCAGGGATGCCACCTCTTTTTTCGGACTGGCTCCTCAGCTTTAATAGCAATATGGCAGGCAGGTGCATTATGGTCTTCTCCATGCTGGGAAAATCCATGCCTATTCAATCCGGCCCATGTAGATGGATAATTTCGTTTCAGTTCATTTTTTAAAATAAGATTTCTCCCAAATTCGGGAGAGAAAGAACTTGAGATTTAACACATTCGAATGCAGAAGAAAACTGACTGATTCACCTTTCCCTAGTAATGTCAGCTGGGGGAGACATTATGTTGATTCCTCCAAAACAGGAGGATGACTAGAAGAAGCTTCTACAGCTTTGAGCTGCATTCCTTTCTAACCACATTCCTTAACCCTTCTTGGAAGCCAGGCTTTACGAAGCTGAATCTTACACCAAAGCACCTCCTAACATGCCACTCTTCTGTAATTTCAATTTAGCAACGTAAAGCCAATTAAAGAGACATGTGCCAACTTAAAAAGGCTTTCCACAAGGGCAGTGCAGTGGAGTTGTCAGACCAATGTATCGACTGCAGGTCTGCAGCATGAAAGACTGCTAACCCACATTTTGGCTGGGTTTGTAGTAGTGTGGAAAGAGTCTTGATCCTGTATTTGTTGGCTCTTAATACAGCCAGTTCCCAATTGTCAGGGGACCAACCGGGGTGGTGATTTTGCCATGTGGACACCAAACTGGAATCCTTAAATGCCCCACTGAAGCAGAACACAAGACAATTAGAGTTCTTCTCACCTGTTCCCTCTCCAGTACTGTGGTCTGCCTACCTCCTGCATTTGCTGAGCCAGACACGTTTTCCAGTGAGGTGATCATCAAATGAGGAAAGGGGGAAAGATGAGAAATGTTCTCTGAATTCCACCTCAAAGCTCATTCTGACTCGTGTCTATATCGGATTTTGAGCTTTTCTCTTTTCTTTTCTGCATGGAAATATGTGTGTATTTTTCTGGAGATTTTTCCAAAAGTATGCATCAATTGTATGCATATTGCAAGGTGGCAACCCTAGAGCCAATATGTGTGGTGGTTTCAAACAATTCCCAAAGGCCATGCACATACATGGTAGTTGTATGACCTCCCCCCTCCACACACACACTTTAGCTACTTCAAACATCCATAGAAAAAGATGCACTATGAAGCATCTCCTTCAAAATGTTCCAATTAGTATGATGTGTTTGACAGATCTTTCAGTCATGGCATTTGTGAGCATCTCAGAAGGTTAGGTTTTACTCTGTGGACTGGATGGCAAAAGCAGCTATTTTCACAAAATGGCTTCCATTTTCACATGAGTTTCAAACTGAATTGTTTTCTCCCCTTCTGCTTCAAGGGAAAAATGTCCATTGATCTTTAAAAAGTGTGCATGTGGGGAAGGGAGGGGAGGAATGGAGAGATGCTTGCACCATGACCTGTGTTTCCCAGTCATCTAGCTTTGGGGGATGCAGCTGCATCTAACGGTTTGGTAAAATGCTGTGCTTAATTGGTAAAAAAAGAAAAGACAAGGTAAGTGCCAAGGCAAGACCTGGAAGCCCTTCTGCCTAATCCAGATGTGTGGGAGGCAATTACACTTTCTCAGAAGCAGGAAAGGCGGATCCAGTCCCTCCCTACTGCTCTTTCATACATACACACACCACCATGACCATGACCATGGGATCATTCATGGGTGCTTCCAGAAAAGGCTTTTATGGAACCATCATGCTGCCCCATTCATGGAAGTTTGCGGGGGGGGGGGGGAGATGCATGCCATTCAGATATTCCCTGGTCATTGCTAAACACAGCCATGAGATAATCTCTGTAATGTAAGAGAAATCTCCGCTTGTTCAAGTACTTTGACCATTTTTGCAGTCTTTCGTTAAAATCACAGAAACACAGAGTTGGAAGGTACCCTGAAAGATTATCGAGCTCAACTCCCAATCTCATAACAGAGAAACTGTATGAATGATCTTTTCTACAACCCCAGGAAGGTGAAAGCACTATGAAAAAGATGCCTAGTGCTAGTCTCCCTAGCAGGAGCACCATTTTGGGGGCCATAGTGGGCAGACACTCCACTCCTGTATTTGAAACCCCAAGCAATATCCCCATTTATAAGGAACATACATATATTTGGCAAAGAGCCACAACAAATGCTCTCAAAAGAGTTTGCTTTCTCTTGCAATTTAATCCAGTTTATGTCCAAGAGCTGCACTTTGAATCTGAGTGTGAATCTTATTTCCCACAAATAAAAATGATGGGGGGATTGAACCTGGGGCACCATTCTGCATGCTGTTATACATTCCATACTTCCCTGAGTAGTGACAAGTTCTAGAGCAGGGGTGTCGAAGCTCTTTCAGCCTGAGGGCCCAATCCAATGTCAGAGAAGCTCTTGGGGGGGTCACATTCCAGTGATGGGCAGTGCTGAAGACAAAAGGAGGTGTGGGCCAAAGGTAAAAGTTGCAGGGCCAAAATACTATAAATACCAGTGTACTTTAACTTAAAAAAAAATCTGACAGCAGCTAAGCCTTAGAAGAGACATTCCAACCTTTTAGAATGGGAAAAACTGTGCAAAAGCCAGGAAACCCCCAAATGATCAGCAGTCAGGGTAAAGAGAGCAGAGCCAACAAAAAGGTGGGGTGGGGTGGGGTGGCCATCTGTGGAAACTCAAGAGGCCAGATTAGGACGCCAGGTGGCCCAGTTTTGACCTGCTGGCTTGTGGTTCAACACCCTTGTTCTAGGAGGCTGGGGGCTCCTGGTTAGGGAAGGCTGAACTAAACTCTGAAGACAGAAGACAAAAGATTTTTTATATATATAAACTTTCACTGGAAAATGACAGTAGTTCCAGTCTGAGCATGAAACGCTTTCCTAAAAAGCTGTCACCTCCTTTCTAAAAGGTCGAAGGGAGTGATGCAGACAGACAGGTGGACCTCCTTCAGCAGGGAGCTCCATGGGAAGGTGCCACAGCGGAGAAGGCCTCAGCTCTAGTAACCAGCCGCTCAACTTCAGATGGCAGGGAAACCTGCAGTGGGACTCTCCAGATGACCTCAAGGCACTGGGAGGAGAGATGCATTATGGGAGGAGTCACTCCTTCAGGTATTCAGGGCTGAGAGAGTGAAGAGCTCTCAAGGACAAAAGCCACACAGTTTGACCTGAGCTCAGGAACGAATGAGTAACAGTGTACCTCCTTAAATACCTGTATTCAGCACCATTTATATTTTTGCAGTGCAGGCTCTCATCATGACAATCCTCATAGCCACGCCCCTGAGGAGAGTCCAAAAATTCAGACAGCTGTGTTGAACCATGTCAACAAACCAGTTCTAACAGTTTTCCTCTCTACCAGGAGTCCTTTAGTAAAGCTAATGAGTCATAACTGACCATTCAAGACCAAGCCACCCCAAAATATTTCGCATTACAGCAGGGAACAATACATCATTCCTGGGACAATGCATTCCCCCCCCCCCAGCTACTGTGAGGATTGTACACAAGTTCAGAGGGAATGGCAAATTCTGAGGGTGTATGTGGCCAGTGGAGGCTAGTGCCTCTGATGGCAGTGAGGTGGTGAATCCATTCTGGGTTTTAGTCAGAACTCTAAAGGAGCTATCCAAGGTACTTCTGAACCCTGGATAGCTCCTTTAGAGTAATGACTGGTTCTGACTGAAACCCAGACTGGATTCACTTATTTATTTATTTAATTAATTAATTTCTTAATCACCCATCTGGCCGGTCACCTGGCCACTCTGGGCGATGTACAATGGTACAATTTAAAACAGTAAAATTGTACATTAAAACATTATTTTAAAATACCCTAACCCACCCCAAATGCCTGCCTGAATAACCAAGTTTTCAGTGCATGGCGGAAGCTCATTAAAGAGGGGACATGGCGGAGTTCCCTAGGGAGGGAGTTCCACAGAGTGGGGGCCACCACAGAGAAGGCCCTCTCCCTCGTCCTCACCAGCCTAGCTGTCCTCACTGATGGGACAGAGAGAAGGCCATCCGAGGCTGATCTTGTTGACCGGCCTGTCTGGTGTTGCTGGAGGCGCTCCTTGAGACATACACATACCCACTGACATCGGAGCCACCAGCCTCCACTGGGTGTGACAGACGACATAAGCTAATGAAAAGTTGCATCCCTGTGAGTCCTGGTTTTACTGCACCACTGCCATTACTTTAGTACGGTTGTTGGGAACAGACGTACCTCTATATCTAATGTGTCTGAAAGCGAGGGAGGGGAAGGGACAGCTGAATGTATGTTTTTATAACTGGCAAATTCAGACCCAAACACAGGCCCAGCAATTTCCCGAAATGTGCCGCAGCACTCAATGTAGCATCACTTTGGGGCATTCTGGGGCATTTAAAATGGCGGCTTCCCAGCTGCCTGCCATTGTCACCAGGTAAGCCCACCACTGGAAGCCCCCCCATTGTAGGAGGGGGCCCACTTTTCTGAGGACCCTCCCAACCCTGCCAAGACACCCCCTCCTCTCCCCAACACCAATCTCTGTGCCTTTGTATTGGCCACACGTTTATTCAAGAAAAAATATCAAGCTTTTCCGTTATGGTTCTTCTTGCTTTGTGAATGTGCTTTCTCTCACGCTCTTCCTCTCTAGCATTTTATCTTTGCATATTAGACATCCCCAAAGCACTCATTACTATAACATATAGGATTTCGCTGGAAACATGATCGCTCGTAGTAAGCACTTGAACAGCTCATAACCAAATTCGGTGGTGAGCTGATTGAATACAATTTGTTTGAAATCCATGAACTTGTCATCTGAGAAGCAGATCTGTTAAATCAATATCTTTTTAAAAAAATATATTCACCAGCTTTTTTATTCCCCTCTCTCTGATTAACTTGTGTGTTACATTCCCATAGTCATTACAATTCTATTTGGCAGAAGCCAAAAGAAGAAATGATTCAAAGCCCCCAAAGACTGTACGATGGCATTGCTTCTTATATCAAAACATCTCCTTCCATGGCTGTTTATTAACACCTTCCTCTCTTCTGCTCCCAGGCCTTTTTTGACCTGTGCACTGACTGCAATGCTAACCTTCTGTCCGTGGGCCAAACTAGATATTAAGCTAAATGCATGCTGCACATTGTGATCATCTCCCTGCGACATCTTCCTGTCTATATTTTATATTTCATATTTATTATGCTCTATGTTTTTATTGTAACGCAATGTGAATGTGCCATACGATAAATAAATAAATAAATAAATCTCGTCGAACTTAGAAATGTCCTGACTGTTTGAGAAGGACCCATACCTCACTGGTAAAACACATGCAGAAGGGTCCAGGTTTGAGCCCTGTCATCTCTCCTTAAAATCAGGTGGCAGATAATTTAGTTAGTTAGTTAATTTACATACTGGCAGTTGAAATTGGGGTGGTTTACATTCATTAAAAAACACACACCAAAAGAACAATAAATAACAAATGAGACAATAAATACAACAATGAAGATATCAAAAGATTAAAAATGTTTAAAATATGGAAAAGCCATATTTTATCATCTGAGCACCAGATCAGAAATTAAGGTGTGCTGGGTAAAGCATACTCCCAGCATGCTGGGAGTTGTGGGGCTTTTTTCTGTCTAAACATGGATAGGATTGTGCCCTAAGCACCTGTTAGGTCTCACTCTGGTGTCTAAACATATACAATGAAGATGCTAGGCAGATCTCCCTAGGAAAGGTGTTGCACAGATAGGGAGCCACTACAGAGAAGGCTTTTCCACTGGTAGCCACCTGTCACACTACTGAGGGTGGCAACACCCAGAGAAGAGCTTCTGACAATCATAGAATCATAGAATAGTAGGGTTGGAAGGGGCCTATAAGACCATCAAGTCCAACCCCCTGCTCAGTCCAGGAATCCAAGTCAGAGCATCCCTGACAGATGGCTGTCCAGCCTCATCTTGAATGCCTCCAGTGTGGGAAAGCCCACCACCTACCTAGGTAATTGGTTCCAATGTCGTATTGCTCTAACAGTCAAGAGGTTTTTCCCGATGTTCAGCCGAAATCTGGCTTCCTGTAACTTGAGCCCATTATTCTGTGTCCTGCACTCTGGGATGATCAAGAAGACATCCTGGCCTTCCTCTTTGTGACAACCTTTCAAGTACTTGAAGAGCGCTATCCTATCTCCCCTCGGTCTTCTCAAGGCTAAATATGCCCAGTTCTTTCAGTCTCTCCTCATCGGGCTTTGTTTCCAGTCCCCTGATCATCTTCATTGCCCTCCTCTGAACCTTTGATGACCTTAGCAATTGGACAGGAACATATGGGAGAAGGGCAGAAGGCACAACATATGCAGTTGATGCAGCACTGGAGTAATACGTTCAAAACAGCCAGTCCCAGTAAGTAGCCTCACTGCTCTATTCTGCACAAAGTGAAGTTTCCGGACTGTGCTCAGAGGTAGTCCCATCCCACGTATGATGCATTGCACGTACGAGGTTGTCATGCACGGATAACTGTAGCCAGGCTGTCTCTGGTAGCTGTTGTATCAGATGGTGCTGATAAAAGGACTTCATGCCACTTAGGGATGGCCGTCATGGGGAAATCTGGCCCTCTGGGGACTCGCCGGATTTCCCCAGAGCCCCCAGTTTCGCTTGCATTTGCGAGCCAAGCCACAGGCTTTTTCCTGAAATCTGGAAACTTTCATGCCCCCCCCCTTAAAATCGCCATTTGTGCACGTTGCAGCTGAAATTTGCATACATTATGCAATGTATGCAAATTACATTATGCAAATTTGGGGTGTAATTTGGATAACTGACACCAATATATTTATTTACAATATTTGTATACTGCTCCATATCCAGAAGAGATTTCGGAGAGGTTCTGAGACAAGAGATAAAACAATAAAAGGATAAAAAGATTAAAACACCAAAATAAAAATCTGCTATTTTAAAAACAGAATGCCAATAGAAACCATCACTGGTCAATTAAAGAATGCCTCCTGGAACATTGCTGTTTTCAGGAGGTGCCGGAAACAGCATAGTGTTGGTGCCTGCCAGGGGCAGGGAATTCCAAAGACAGGGGGCCGCCACACTGAAGGCTCTTCTCCTGGAGGACTCCAATTGGGCCATAGGTCCATGTGGAACCACCAGGAGCAAGCCCGCCGATGACCTCAGTGACCAGGCAGGTTGGTAAGGGAGAAGGCGCTCTCTCAGGTATCCTGGTCCTGAGTTGTTTAGGGCTTTGTACACTAGTACCTGGCCCAGTAGCAGAGAGGCACCCAGTTCAGTTCCCTCAGCAAAAGTGTTACATGCTGAAAAGGGCAGCTCCTGACAATTGTGGCCACAAACTTGCATAGATGTAGGTTTGTCAGAGAATTCCGCCACGGATCTCGGTGAGGCCGAATGCCAGTGCATTCGGCCCCCCGAAATCCGTGGTGGAACGGCCTGCCACCCCCCCGCCCCCTGCAGATCCCCCCCGGGATGAGACTTACCTGGGGCGGATGTTCCGGACATCGGCGGCTCCAGCGGCGGCGGCTGGTCTTCCAACCAGCTGCCGCCGCCGCCACCATTTGCAGTCTCATCTTTTTTTTTTTTTTACATCAGTGATAGGCTACGTTAAGACTTACGTAGCCTATCACGGCTGGGTTAAAAAAAAAAAGTGTACGCAAATGGTGGTGGCTACGGCCGCCGCCATTTGCGTTCCTTATTTTTCGCCATCTTAGTCTACGTAAATATTTACGTAGACTGAAACAAAGACAAGAAAGGGGAACGCAAATAGCGCCCAGTACACCTTTTTTTTTTTTTACCCAGAGCCCTCCGCGGCCAGAAATCCAGCTGCGGACGGCCCTGGCCTGGGCCTGGCCGGCTGCTCCGCGGAGCCACCGCGGAGCACAGCCGGCCGTCAAGGATTCCAGGGGGGGAGAACTGGATCGCCTCCCCCCCATCGAGGATTCCGGGGAGAGGGACAGAACGCCTCCCCCCACCATGAACAGAATCCGCAAAAAGGTAAGTGACTTTCGTACATCTCTACATAAATGTCAATTTTGAGGGGAAACACACACACCAAAATCCGCGAGCTGGCCTGACTTGATACAAGCAAACTGGAGCCGGGGGGGCGGGGTTGAGCTGCTGAAAGCTCAGTGGACTTGACACCTTGGACGGATTCCTCCGACATCCTTAATGCCACTGAGGCCACTTGGACCTCAAGGGGAAGAACTGGATTTATGAGCACCCCTAGAGTATGAACGTGCTTCTTCTGCAGGAGTGCAATCCCATTTACAGCAGGTTGAATGTCACTTAACTGGACAGATAAGTATCCACCCAGTTCTCTCTCCCCCTCTTCTTCCATGTTCAGCGGGCTGACGGAAGAGAGGCAAGTCATTCTTCCCAGAGTTCTGAAATGATCGCTTGCAGAAGGCTTTTGAAATTAATCTGAGGGCTGAATGTAAGAGCCATGATGGATCAGACTAAAGTCCCATCTAGTCCTGCATTCTGTTGACACAGTGGCCAGCCAGCAGCCCACAGGATACCCACAAGCAGGACATGAGTGCAACAGCACCCTCTTATCCATGTTCCCCAGCAACTGGTGCACATAGGCATACTGCCTCTGATACTGAAGGTAGCACATAGCCATTAGGGCTTGTAGCCATGGGCAGCCTTCTCCTCCAGGAATTTATCCAATCCCCTATTAAAGCCATCCAAATTGGTGGCCATCAGTACATCTGCAGGTTGAACACCCGTGTTCCAGGAGCTGATTAAAACCATGCATATATATCATCTTGGGTGTAAACTGTGACTTCCATTTTCATCTCTAAAATATAGTGCCCCCATTTAAAAAAAAGTTTGGCAAACATGACATTAAAACTGAGGTATCCAGAATCAGCAAGCTCATCAATCAATTCAATTCTATTGTAATTGTTTTGGAATCAGCATATAAATTTTCATTTCCCACTATCTAGGGATGTATGGACTATGTAAAATGAATCTGCTTAGTCTGTGTTTCGCAGATTGTCAGGTGCCTTTTGTTTAGTCGTCCGCCCACAGATGGATGCGAATTCTTTTTTTCGTCATGCGGAAAAATGCGCAAATAATTACGTATTTATGTAAGTATTTACATAATTTACCTTAGTGCGTTACATTTAGCTAGACATTGTCCCCCATTCCATTCAGCGTTTCCTCAGCAGAAACTTACATAGTTTCCTACAGATTTATATGCATAAATTTCGGGACAGCAAAAAAATCATCTGGAGGTCCATGGACTCCATGCGGCCTGAGGGAGTCGCTCTGCAGTGGATTCCACAGGTTGGATTCTCAGAAATCTGAGCTCATTTTAGTCCGTCTCTAATTTCTCCAGCATCCCATCCACTATCTGCATTCAACACTTTAAAGAGGCATATGAAGAACAGCCAGGGGGCTAGGGACCAAAGTCTGGGAATACTTGGGTAATCCATGAAGTGTTTGAAGACAGTGCAGGAACAGATCATACAGGGGTTTCATAAGGAGACAAAAATGGAAGGCGGGGGGAGAAACGTATTTAAGAAACCTGGCCTCTTTTGTTCTCTTCACTTTCTGAGAGGCAATACTCAGGCTAACACCACTACACATGTCTACTCAGAAGTAAGTCCCACTGAGTTAAATGATGCTCACTCCCAGGTAAGTGGGTATAGGATTGCAGCCTTCATCCTTTAAATCTGGCAGCACAACTTGTACAGTCTTGAGCTGAGGAAACAATGCATTTCATACTTGATTTAGCCCAAATATATGAAATTGGCAAGCATGCCTGTCCATTTCCAAACCTGCTGCAGAGAATAAATTAGGCATTTTTGATTTCTCTGATCAAATACAACATAACTGGCACACTCAGAGTGCGCTGGAGTCTTTCAGTACGGCTTCAGTTCTGCTCCACACTACTGAAGTCAGTGACAGCCTTGCCAATGACATATGAGAGCAAGGGATTAGGGAAGGAGGAAAGGGTTGTAAAGAGAAGTCCATACACAGCAGCCACGCCTGCGTCTCCTTTGGACAAGATGTTCATAAGACCATGGCATGCTGGGTAAATTATGTCACATCAATGCTGGCTCAGCAAACACATTTCTCAGTCAAGAAAGGTCTGATTCCTGAACCTTATGGGAAAGGGTTTATATACCCCTGTAGCCCATAGTTCTTAGTAGCCTCTGCCACGCACAGATTTATGTGTGAGTGAGCAGTATAAGAGGAATGAGAACTTCAGACAATGGAACAGAGGAAGTATGGTAGATGATCTCAATGAACAGATGCCACTCCCTAACACAGCTATTCCCAGCCTGGGATCTCTAGATGTTGTTGGACTACAATTCCCAACAACCTTAACTAGTAAAATCCATGACCATGGATGATAGGAGTTGTAGTCCAACAACATCCACAGGACCCCAGGTGATGCAAGGTTGTATTAATAACTTGAAGCCCCCATTTAGACTTTACTGGTTCCCCAGGGCTAAATGAATCACAAGTAACACATTCCTCTCCACAAAATATGGCAAAGATTCATTTTTTAGGTACAGACACCTTACAGCCTTTGTCCCTAAATCTTCTTCAGCTCAGTCAGGAGATGATCCCCTCCCCATGTTGGCATGTACTTTGCAACGCTGAAAAGGAATTAAACTCAAATACAGCAGACATATTTGGTTACATTGTAGAATTATCACCATCCCTGGCACTAAAAAATGGAATGGAACTGACAATGGGCTGGTTTGGACATAATGCTAAGCCACAGTTTAGCGTGATTCCACTCCTTCTCCATTAAGGGCACAAGGGGGGATTTGGAAGCTTTCAGTTGTTAATCTTAACTATGGTTTGTTGAAACAAGCCAGCTTCAAACCATAATTAACATTAGTTAACAAACCATTGTTAACAAACTACCATTAAAATTAACTATGGTTTAGGCTTTGGACTTAATGCTAAAATGTAGTTAATCTAAAATGGAAGCAGATAGTTCCTGATCTCCTCCTCATGGCCCCGCTGGAGGAGGAGAGGGAAGGGGAGAGTCTGCAAGCCTGCGGCTCATCCTCGTAACACTAAACCATCGTTTAATATGATATGCTAAGTCTCCCAATATAAAAATCAGTCTGTCTATAAAGGAAAGTTTGAACAAACCAGCGCAATCTATCAGTAAGGCTTACTCTGGATTGTGCCACTTCAATATGCCATGTTTGAATGCTCCTTCATTAAAAACAACAGCAACAAAATTAGCCTCCATGTACGTAGAAAGCTAGCATGTCAGGAAGAAGGATTCAGTATAGCCTGCTCCCTGGCATACTATTTTCTACGTGCAAAGAGTTCTCTTAGGGGAGCATGCCAAGATGGAGCCCTCCATCTGCAGCCTGAAGGCTACTGTTCAAGAATATCTTCGCCACTTTGTGATTTTTACTGCATAAACTGGCCCAAAGTAAAGATTCATCTGACACATTAGATCATAGAATCATAGAATAGTAGGGTTGGAAGGGAAGGGGCCTATAAGACCATCGAGTCCAACCCCCTGCTCAATGCAGATCTTTTGAAATTAGTCACATATGTATCCTGTACTGTACTTTATGACATACATATAATAAATATTTAAGTCTCTATCAACCCTGTCTATAATGGATATCCTTTCTAGTATAGGTCAACACTTATTAAACTATTTGCATAACACAAGTTGCTACTGCATATATTATTTTTTAAAATACACTAGAATGGCATGTTGTCTACAGTAAAAGATGGCCAACGATTATGTATTAGTCACTGTCATTCAAATCCCTAAATCATTTTTGATCTGTTGGTTCCTTAGAGCTGTAGAGCAAGGAGTGATCACTGCCATTTACCTGATGAAATGTTAAATCACAATATCTTTATATACTCGGCATTCAGCTGTTTCACGTGCAGCAAGTTTGGATTGAAATACGAAACATACAGAATGTCCCACTGATTAAATTGTGTCATTTATTATTTGCCAGTTCCCATCACAAAAGTTTTTCTCTTGCCAAGAGGTGAGCAAGTGGCTCCCTCTGGTGCCAAAACTTCTATCAACTTCATAAAAACGTATTCTCCCAGATAGTTGGAGACACCATTTAGCAGGATCAGGAGGACCACAGATTACGCTTCAAAATGCAATTATGAACTTGCAACGTTGCCTCTTTATTTTCAAAGCTGTGATAACTGCATAAGAAGGCACCCCATTATATGTATCTAATTAGTAACATTGTCTTCACTTTATCTGATTTTTTTTTATTTTGTTAAAAAAATCATATTAAAAATGTCTATAGCCATGACAAAGAAAAGAGAAGAGAAAGAATGAGAGAGTTTGGAATGCGATACAGTGATCAATGACCATTCAGTTCAAAGGAATTTTCAAACTTTTAACACAGCAAAATTTGTAGTCTTGGCTATGCATGTTTGCTGTGTATCTTTCCCCATATTATGCACTTACAGGAGTAAATGCAAAGCCTTGAGAAGAGAAAACTGAATTGTAGAATCGTAGAATCATAGGGTTGGAAGGGGCCTACAACTTTTCATCCAACCCCCATCTCAATGCAAGAAGGTCTCCCATCCAAGTACTAACCAGGGCTGACCCTCCTTAGCTTCCGAGATCATCAAGATCAGGCGCATCCTACACAGGAAGTGTGGGGAGATATGAAAGTACTCTTCAAGTACTTGAAAGGTTGTCACAGAGAGGAAGGCCAGGATCTCATCTCGATCATCCCAGCATGCAGGACATGGAATAATGGGCTCAAGTTACAGGAAGCCAGATTCTGGCTAAACATCAGGAAAACTTCCTGACTGTTAGAGCAATACAACAATGGAACCAATTACCTAGGGAGGTAGTAGGCTCTCCCACACTGGAGGCATTCAAGATGAAGCTGGACAGCCATCTGTCAGGGATGCTTTGACTTGGATTCCTGCAATGGGTAGGGGGTTGGACTTGATGGTCTTATAGGCCCCTTCCAACCCTACTATTCTATGATTTTATTATTCTGTCAATCCTGGTAATACTCAAGGAGCTGCTTTTCAGTGGGGTGATATCACTGAGTGTTTTACCGGAAATTATCGCTTTCTACAGCTGCCCTTGTGTGTGTGGAGGGGCATAAGGCCTAAGAATACAAATGGGCACTGATGCGTTAAAGATATACAGCCTGTTCTAGTCAATGAACGGTGCCATTCTATACAAGTCAACCCAGAAGCAAATCTCATTGAGTTCAATGGATCTTACTCCCAGGTAAGTGAGTAAATGATTGTAGTCAGTCTTAAAACTTCAGCTCTTCAGGCTTATTAGATTACATGCCCATCTACCATCTTCAAGTAAAATCAAAGGTATTGTTAAGACATCACTTGGTAATTTTTTTGGAAGTGATGCCACGTGCATGAATATGCCAGAGGCACAATAAGTTTCACATTAAAATGTTTGTGCAGGGAAAAGGTTTATTACAATGAACAGTAGTGCTGCCTTTACCACGGCTCTGTGTCTGAAGGTGTGTCATCATTGGATTTTTAAAAATTTGTCAATGGGATTTCAGAACAAGTTACAGAGCAGAAGTTGTTGGCTCAGTTGGCCAACTCAGAAATATAATATTTTATATACCATTCAGCTTCATACACGGAGACTCATAAGTAAGTTTAAGCCCTCATTCTTAAGATGTAAGAATGCTTAAAGTTGCAATCCTATGCATGATTAGCAGTGCTGGCTGGGGCATCATGGGATTTGTAAGACTTTTTCTGTCTAAACATGCATAGGTTTTCACCCTAAAAGAATTTAAATATGCAAGCACAAATACTGGCTGCATCATGCCCAATTTTGGCTAAAGTTGCCACTACTAGCATGTCTTAATTTCCTTTGCTGTGGTAAGAAAAAAGTTGGAAGAAGTGAGTGGAAAACACAGGAGGGTTACAAGTGACTGATGTCTGGAAGCCCAGTAAAATTCCATGAATGCAGCAGGGCAACTGCACGTTAAAAGCCTAGTCTGGAAGCATCCTTTCATTCCCATATTTATATTGCAGGCTTGTAAAAAGCAACTTCTTTGGTTGCCACTAGTGAATAAAAACCACCTCCAGATGACCAAGGAAGAAATTATTTAGTTTAAAAGTACATATCCTACTTTTCTTTAGAAATACACCCAAGACAGCTTACAAAGTTCAAATATAGTCAACAGATCATCAATGACAAGAGTTTTTTGTTTTTATAAAAAAACTAAATCACCCTTTTCAAAAATTGCAGTATTTTTAATTATTAATATAGAAATGGGTGGGTAGGCAAGCAAGCAAGGATATTTTTGTGGGCTGCTGATTTTTGTGTCTTATTCACAAGGCTGTATTTAATGAATAGAAACACAAATCATCAAGGTGATCACTCGTAACCGAATAAGATTGTCTTCCAAAGATAGAGTCTATAGATAACTCTTTAAAAGGATTAGACAGATTCATAGAAGCAGGGCTGATAAACTCTATCAAAGACCACTAATAATAAGGGAAAACTGTTCTCTTCCCCCATCTTCACATGTGTTCCCCTCACCTCCGTGTGTGTGTGTGTGTGTGTACCAGCCGTGTATATTTGCATGTGAATCCAGAAAGTAGACAAATTGTGTATCCTCCCCCCACCCCACTCCAACCCTGGTACTTTTGAGCAATGTCCAGAAGAAATTAGTGTGTGGATATGCCCCAGGATCCGATGCAACAAGTTCAATTTATCAGTGTTAGCAGTACCAGAAATAATATAAAGTGAACAGATTGCACTTACTTCTTCAGTCACTTGAGCCACTGCTAAGATATTATTCACCGGATGTCCACTGAATATTTGAAAAATGAATTAGTCTCTAGATTGGGGTGCAGAGTGGGTCACCGGTGCCTAAGACCCTGCTGTCACATTCCCGGGCAATATTCCCACTGGACCATCTCCAGCTTCTGGTAAGTGAGGGGGCTCCAGGCAATCCCACCACAGGTACTTTGGCAATATTGGATACATTCCAGATCAGGCTGGACTGCAGCATGTCCGGAGTTCAATCCAAAGTAGATGGGGGTGGGCAGATGCTAACAATCAGTTTCCAACACAAAGATTTACGGGATTTGCACCATCACATGTCTGGAAGTGTAGATCAGGTGGTCAGGGAACAAATCTGGTGGTCAATGTAACGTGCACTTACTTCTTCAGTCACTTGAGCCACTGCTAACATATTATGCTGGTGACTGGCATTGTGTCTGTTCTGACTTCCTCCTAGGCACAGTTTAACATGTTAATGTTACCCTGTGGAGCCCTAAACTTTGTGTAACTTGTGTATTTTAGACAGCCTTCCCCAGCCTGGTGCTCTCCAGATGTTTTGGACTTCAACTCCCATCAGCCCCAGCCAGCATGGTCAATGGTCAGGAATGCTGGGAGTTGTGGTCCAAAACCTCTGGAAGACATCAAGTTGGGGAAGGTACTTTAGGATTTTCCTTTTCTGTGTCTCTCACCGCAATTATTAAAACTGATTTAAAAATGCCTATTTCACACTCTCTTGGAATGGTTCTTGGTTGCTGTCCCCAAAAGCCAGAGCATTTTCCAGAGGCAAGGTAGATACTTTTCATCTGTTCTATATCCAGGCCTCTAACTTTCCTCCCTTGAAGCCAAATGTCTGTACTAGCCCAGGGCCAGCAGCCTGTAGTGCAGGAATTGTTGAGATCTGAAGCTACAATTCAGCATTGGTTCTGAGAGAGCAACTAGTGTAAGCCTGAATCCCAGGAAGGCTGGGAGAATGGCTAAAGGGTACAGAAAGGCAAGGATGAGGTGTCAGAAGTCCCACACAATCAATTCTTCCCTTCTGACATTGAAGGAACAGGTTCAAAGGCAGGCACCATCTCAAGAGTGCAGGCAAAAATAGGATCAATATCCATGAAGCTGTACACAGATGGAGTTGACCAAGCTAGAACATTCAATGTTTAGCCTAGGAGGCAACTGAATTCTATTCAGGGGAAGGAAAGAAAAAGATCTTTCCACTTTTTCTTCTCTGAGGAGCTCAGTGATCGAGGTGGAGTGTGATAGGTTCTTGCCACTTTGAAAAGGACAGGACAAAGCCACGATACTTTGATAAAAGACATGAAAGAAGGATCTCTGGATTTCCCATGCCCAATGACCAAAGGAACGAGCCACAATGATTAGAGCTTGCATTTGATTTAGAAATTGTGCTCTGCTTTTCACATCTGCATCAGTGTCATTCAAACATGACCCATTGGAGACCAAGGACAAAGTTATATATGTTTTGTCCTACAGTTATCCACGCTCTGATAACTTCTCGTCTGGATTACTGCAATGTGTTATATGTGGGGCTGCCTTTGAAAACAGTCCGGAAACTTCAGCTGGTCCAAAATAGGGCAGCAAGATTGTTAACAGGGACTGGCCTGCGAGCTCATATTATGCCAGTACTCTTCCAGCTGCACTGGCTGCCAGTCCATTTCCAAGCCCGATTCAAAGTGCTGGTGTTAACATTCAAAGCCCTTAACGGCTTGGGGCCAGGTTACCTGAAGGATCGCCTCCTCCCATATGTGCCTGCCCGGACCTTAAGATCATCGTCAGCGGCCCTCCCCAGTGAGCCCCTGCCAAAGAAAGTGAGGCGGGTGGCTACTAGGAGGAGGGCTTTTTCTGCTGTGGCACCCCAGCTCTGGAATGAGCTCCCTAGTGAGGTTCGCCTGGCACCTACATTGTATTCCTTTCGGCGCCAGGTGAAGACCTTTTTATTTTCCCAGGCATTTTGGCATTTTAGCTTTCTAAACTTTTAGCTTTGCTGTTTTAAATCTGTATTTTAAACTCTTGCACTGCTGCTAGGTTTTATTGTGGTTGTGTTCTTATATCGCGGTTTTAATGTTCTATATATTTTAAATTGTTTTATTGTGTGCTGTTTGGTTTTAATTTTTGTGAACCGCCCAGACAGCTTCGGCTATTGGGTGGTATAGAAATGAAATGAATGAATGAATGAATAAATAAATAAATAAATAAATAAAATATTTTAATCTCAACAGGAGGCTGCTACAGAAAATACCCTCGTTAACATGCTCTGCAGAATATAGATTCTATATTCTATTCCCTGAATATTCCCTGCATTTCTGTAGGGAAATGGCAAAATGTGCATGCACACTACTCCCAAAGCTCCATTTAGTTTTAAAGAAGGATATTGGGAGCAATGTTACATGAATCCATTCTTAAGTTCTACTTCAGCTTTCTGCAACCTGAAGCCCACCAGATGTGTTGGACTTCCAACTCCTGTTATCTTCAGCCAGCATGGTAAACAACTAGGGATGACAGGAGTTATAGTCCAACACATCTGGAGGGCGCTAGATTCCAGAAGGCTGTGATCTGTGTGTCCCATGTCACCCTTTATCCTCTCCGCTTTCTTGCAAACAAATTTTGGCAGTATCAAAAACAGCCCCCTTCGGGTGATTTTTTTCAGAAATGGTTTTGAAAGGGACTGAAAGTGTTTTCCCATTCAGAGTGAAGGCAATGCATCCTAAACTGGCTTTGTTTGCCGTCAGTGGCGTTAGCACATAGCCAAATCTGACTGGCTACGTATTATTGTGATGCCATCCCTCACATGACTGATAGTGGAAGCACTGCCCTCACTCTCCATTAAATGCATTTGCCCTTGTTGATGACAACAGCAGTAGAGGCTGGTAGCTCAGATTTCAGTGGGGCTGTGATTCCATTCGGGGTTTAAGTCAGAACCAGATGCCAACAAAAAGGGAACCCTATGAGGAATGCCAGAAAAGGAGTAGACAAAAAAGATGCTTAATTCTTACACGGAACTGAACACAGTGGATATGTGAGTCTATAAACATTATATATTGTTTTTATAGATGGCCCTGAAGAAGGATTTGTGTATCGTCTGAAACGTGTTGGAATTGTTTCCATTCAATTAAACATCCTTTTTGTCCATCCCTTTGATTTTAGTCAGAACCAGCTAGAACTCTAAAGGGGCTATCCAAGGTGCTGAACCCCATCCCCATAGGTTCCACCCCCCTTTAGAGTTCTGGCTGGTTGTGACTGAAACCCAGAATGGAACTACAGCCCCACCAAAATTGGAGCCTCCAGCCTCCACTGGGCAGCAGCCAAATCTAACATTGTCACGTAATGACATCCCAGGCAATACAGAATTCCCCAAGTGGATGGGATTGTCCATGTGATTAAACCAGGAAGAAGAGGATGCAGTAAATTAAATAACAGAAATGGTGCAGAAGCAGCAGAAGAATGGGGAAAGAATGGGAGCAGAGTCAAAAAGGGGGTGGGGGAAAGGAAGAAGAAACTCATAATTAAGGTTTTTCCGGAAATATTTGAAATCACCACCACCACTCTGAAAGCACCTCTCTCTCTCTCACACACACTCACACACACACACTTACATTTGAAATGGACTAGTGTTTGGCATATCCTTATTCTTATACAGATTTTGACTTTAAATCAACTGTAGCCCACTTAGTACATGCGTCCAATATGCCCTTTAGAGATGCCTACCCATCTCTTAGCCTGTAAGGCACCTCTTCACTAGAAGAGTTTGCATTAGGTATTTGCACACAGCTTAGGCCCAGCGAGCTGATGAGTTTTAGAGAGGCCTCTGAGAGCCCCTGGAACATGAGCAATAACTAACAATAAGCTCTGCTGAATAGATCTAAAAGCTCTTCTCCCCTAACAGAGTGACTTTTCATTTTCACTGTACCACCAATTTAACAATAAAAATTGCCAGCCGGATATGGCTTTCACTGGCGTTTCATCTGCAGTTAAGCCCCTTTTAACTTTAATTTTCTAATAAATATGCTTAATTAGTGGCACAGAGGGATTTTTTCCCCCTTAATTCTTTTTTAAAGTTTTTTTCAAGCTAAACATTTCTCAGCTGGAGGTGGGACTTTATTGAAAACAGCAAGATAAGTTAATTCTGCAGAAGAAAATGCTGAACACAAAGAGAAAATATGAGACAAGAAGTAGTCAACATCAAATACCACCAGCGAATGTGGAGCCCTTAAAGAGTGTAATTGCATTAAGTTCTTTTTATCGGAACTTTTTAAGTCTGACGAGTTAAAGTTTCATTCCATTAATTTTGGTAAGAAGAGAGAGGAATCTTGTTGTGCATTAAGGTAGATGGCATTGCATAATATTTCTTGTCAGCTCTCCATGTCTGAACATTGTGTACCTCCCACAGACTTCAAAAAGAATGCAAGAGGAGCTATCTGCTGGATAGCCAACGGGCCTGTAGATATCCCCCCCCCCCCGTCCTATGAAGAGTGTCCGACAGTAAGAATTTAAGAAAAGCGTGTTTCTGGTCTCTAACTGAGGATGAAGGCAGATGTAGCATGCTTCTGGTCTCTAGCTGAGGATGAAGACAGATGTAGCATGCTTCTGGTCTCTAGCTGAGGATGAAGACAGATGTAGCATGCTTCTGGTCTTTAGCTGAGGATGAAGACAGATGTCGCATGCTTCTGGTCTCTAACTGAGGATGAAGGCAGATGTAGCATGCTTCTGGTCTTTAGCTGAGGATGAAGACAGATGTAGCATGCTTCTGGTCTCTAACTGAGGATGAAGGCAGATGTAGCATGCTTCTGGTCTTTAGCTGAGGATGAAGACAGATGTAGCATGCTTCTGGTCTCTGAGGATGAAGGCAGATGTAGCATGCTTCTGGTCTTTAGCTGAGGATGAAGACAGATGTAGCATGCTTCTGGTCTTTAGCTGAGGATAGGGATGGGGGAGAATTTCTCCCCGAAACTTCGGGGGGCCGAGTGCCAACGTGTTCAGCCCCCCGAAGTAGTTTCGGGGATAAATTCTCTGCACCCCCCTCCACACCCCGCACCCCCCCCCCCGGGACAGGACTTACCTTTCCCGAATGTCCCTCCCGGTGGCGGGTCCCGGTGGCGGTTCGTCAGGTCTTCGACAGGGGCAGAGGTGGCAGCCGGTCTTTCGACCGGCTGCCGCTGCCGCCATTCCAATAAAAGTAAAAACAAACAAACAACGCCCCCGTGATAGGCTATGTGACGATTAACGTAGCCTATCACGGCTAGATTTGCAAAGTCAGCCGTGATAGGCTACGTAAATCGTCACGTAGCCTATCACGGGGGAGGTTTTTTTTAACTTTTTATTTCGCGGCCAGGCGAGGCAAGGCGCCTCCTCCCCGGCCTGAATTTCGGCTGGGCGAGGCGGGAAGCCTCCCTCCCCCCCGGCCTGAATTTCGGCCGGGTGAGGCGGGAAGCCTCCCCCCTGCCTGAACTTCGGGGGGAGCAGTGAAGCGCCTCCCCCCCACTGCGAAGCAAGCTGCGAGACCAGGTAAGTGGCTTTCGTGCACCCCTAGCTGAGGATGAAGACAGATGTAGCATGCTTCTGGTCTCTAACTGAGGATGAAGGCAGATGTAGCATTGAAAGTATGGAAGAAGTGGTTTTGCCCCGACACAGTACTGGCTCCAGGTTTTTGTGGGCCCTTGGGAAAACACCCTCCATGGGCCCTCTCCCTCAGTGACTCTATCTTCTCACCGCCAGGGTCACCAGCTGCTGTTGCTCCTCACCCTCTTTCTCATCATTGCTACCATTGCATGCTTGGCAGGCAGAAAGCAAGTAGGCAGGGACATCTCCTCCTCACAACCACCCAGTGGGCCAGAGCAGGGCTGGCCCTAGGATAAAGCGCCTTGGGTGAGGAGTGCCTTTGGTGCCCCACCCAACCCCGCCGTGGTCAGTTTTGCAGGACTATTTGGCATGGGCCAATCCTAAGCCTGCTTAAACAGTCTTCTGGGCAGGCATCTTTCCTGAAAGACGTGTAGAAACTAGAAATGTAACTCTTCAGTGTTATGCAGAACATCAACACACTTTGAAATCCCTTAGCACTGAGCTCAGCTTGGCACCCCCTCAGCTCACCCATCCCTAAGGCCAGCCCTGGGCCAGAGCGACAGCAAAGCAAGCAAAGAAGCAGGTTGCAATGGTGAAGAGGAGGAGCAACTCCCGGGCACTCTTGTCAGTGTATCTCTGCTGGTGTCTCTGCTGCTCTCAGCAAATGTCCAACCATGCCTACTGTTCATGCCAGCCCTGCCTCCACACCCCAGAATGAAGATGCAAGACTAGAGATGAGATATAAGCTGGACCACACTTTTACTGAATTGCAAAACAGGGATCTGTAATGACAGAAATTGAGTAACTGTCTAACCCTGCAGCCTCCTTAACGTGAGCAGATTGCTGGGAGAACGACCTGCTGTCTCCCAGGTGCCTGCTCATATAGTGTTAATGAGAAAGGACCTCACACTGGTACAGCTGTACATGCATAGGGCTCTTCTGTGCGATCAGAGTCCCCGCCTGAGCCAATCAGGGATCCCAACTACAAGGAAGATCCCTATGCCTAAGAACATAGGAAGCTTGCCTTATACTGAGCCAGACCACTGGTCCATCTAGCCCAGTATTATTGACACTGGGGGCAACTATCCAGAGTTTCAGGCAGGTTTCTTTCCCAGACCTGGAGATGTGGGGGATTAAACCTGGGACCTTCTACACGCAAAGCATGTACTCTGCCACTGAGCTGTACCCCTCCCCTACACAGGTAGTGTCCTTTATCATTAAGACCAAGGATGCTTCCAGATTACGCTTTTCTTGTGCAACTGCACTGCCCCATTCACGGAATTTTACAGATGAGCCAAACACTGCCATCTTCCATTTGTAGCCCTCCCATATTTTCCCACTGCTTCTTCCATCTTTTTCTCTTTTCCTACCAGAAAAAGATGAAATAGCTGCACAATCAATGCCATTTAATTGTTAGTGCTAGAAGGCTTCTGTCTGGCAGCACCCTAAATGTGTAGCCCCTGGGCGCATGCCCAGAGGGCATGTTGGCATATGGATGGAGCATACGCAGCAGATGCAGTCCTGGTTCCTCTCCATGGGTTTGGGAATCTCTGAACACCACCCCCAACCCTAGTGTGATCTGAAAGCTGGATAATTCAGCTGAACACCACAATCCCTGTGAACGCCGACACAAAGAATTATTATGTGCAGGACGGTAACTTCACTGTGAACCACCCAGAGAGCTTCAGCTGTTGGGCGGTATAGAAATTCAATGAATGGATGGATGGATGGATGGATGGATAGATAGATAGATGCCTTACAAATCTCTGGGATACAAACACACACACGCACGCACACACATGTTTGTGCATAAACAACAGCTATGTTAGAAAGGCCCTCAGAAAATCCTATTATTTCATGAAACAGAGAGAAGGGAAGGCTTGTCCCTGCCAAGTGGTAAACAGGGCATGGCCATGCATGCCCCCAAAGTACATTATTCATGTCTTTAGTTCCTGCACCAAACCCTGAAGCCTATCCCCTAGAGGAAAGAACTTGCTGTTGCTTTATCCCAGCTATGGGCCCTGACAGGAGGTTAGCGAAATACAAAGAAAATGAGATTTTTCCCCCCAATACAGAATTGATCCAGGAAATGTATAATAAACTAGGTAACTGCTAACAAAGCTAAGTGCCAGGACCTACGTAACTAGAGCGGGCTACTGTCCCAAGATCAAACAAACACTAGAGAGTATTAATGTCTCCAATTCCATGCCAGAATGCACTCTGGTTCTTCTTCTGACAGTGCCCTCTGGCCTACTAGTCCACTAGAAGACCTGGAATAGACTTCTCTATAAACAGGATGTTCGGGAAATCTGGCCAGGATCAAAGAATGGATTTATCACATATGCTATTTTAAGGTCAAACCCCCAAGAGAGCTGATTTACAGATATAAGTAAACAAGAAAACTGGGGCCTGATCCAACCATTTTGAAGTCCCATTTGTTTTAGTGGGAGTGATTTAAGCTGGTGTTTAACCCTCCTAAAAGCTCATTGCGACTAAGCATTTCAGCCCCAGTGAGAGACCATCGAGGTAAATAGTTAGGCAGACAGGTGAGTTAAGCACCTGTGTGAAGGGAGGGTAAATGCTACCCATTAATTGAATCATCAGCTGAAGCTGAAAGAAAAGCACAGCAAGAAGCTAAATCTACAGGTGTAATCCTGTAGAAACTGAGCTCAGGAACAGAGTCTTAGGGGAGATAATTCAGGACACACTTTCATTTCTTGCAGCTCTGTTCTAGCAAGAGAACCTTGAGAGGCTGCAGTAAACCTCAACCACAACCCTAGACTGAACCATATTTTTGAAATGGGGTAAAAACTATTATATAGTTCTACATTTGCAAAGGTCACAGGGCAGACCTCATTAATGGAAAAGTCAGCCTACAAACAGAATGTGTAGGGTTTGCTTTCAGTTCAAACTCAGGGTAGCCTCAGTTTAGGTTTCAAGTGCAGTTTACAAGCAAAAGTGTAGGTATAGACCTCTGTTCAATTTAAAAATTCAGCTTTTGAAAACTAGAGTGCACACCTAGAAAAGTCCACATTGCAATGGTCTTATAGTGACTCAGAGCCTTGTATTCCCAGAGAGGCTTAAATCCTCCCTTTAACACCCACTCGTCTGACAAAAATTGCCATTCCACGGAGGTCTATCTGACCAAAATCCCCCTTTGAATTTCCACACACTGGAATCTGGTGTAGGTGATCCACACCCATGTGTGTTTGTAAAAAAGAAGAGCCCTCCTAATCTAATTGTCTGCAGCAGAAGTTGTGGGAAGCTATCCAGAGGTATAAAAAGAAGAGAGGCGTACAAGGGAGCCCAGCTCTACAAACATGAGGGGAGCCACAGCTGATGAAGTGGCTCAACCTGTGTGACAAAGCATTGATGTAAATGGTTGAACAGACAGACAAGTTAAGCACCTGTGTGAGTTTAGCAACAGAGTGAGGAGACCAGGTTAGTCCACCTCCTGATTTCTGTTCTTTCAAAACTTAGCTTTCTAAGTAAAGAAAGCAAATACACTACTACAACAAAAACAGTTATAAAGGTAGAATGCCAGCAGGGTGTGGGAACTATCCAGTATATTGTACAGGGTGTCATGTTGTATGACTGTCTGCCAGCTGGGCAGAGGTCATGGGTGTGTGCTCAGTGCAATGAACTCTTAGCACTCAGGAAGTAAGTTTGTTCCCTTGAGGCCAAGATAGCTGAAGGGGAGAAGCTGAGAGAGAAGTTTGTGGCCTTTGGGGATGGGAGAGTAGTGTCTCATTCCCAGTATAACTATTTCCCTGCTGCCATTGAGAATGAGAGTGTGACTCTCATGAAGAAGGAAATGAATCCTTAGAAAGGACCTATTCCTTGGGTTATAAAGTAATATCCTCTCATGCCAAGAATATGGGGTGGGGTGGGGCTTCTAGCTGTGCTCTATCATCAGAAACACAGACAGATGGGTTTGTGATGTAGACTGCATGGTGACTTGCCTGCCTGGTGTAAAGGGTGCGTACATATCACACTTTGTCTATAGTAGTAATGGGTGGCTTCAATTATTCTCACACAGAGTTGGTAAATGCATGTTCAGGTCACACAAAGAAGTGATAAAATTTCTACATACCCTGAATGACTACTCTACAACAGTTGGTCATAGAATCTACCAAAGGGGAAGCAGCCCTGGATTTACTCAAAAATGGCGCACAGGACCAGGTACAAGATGCAAGTGTCACTGAACCAATTGGAAAAGTGACCACAATGTTATCAAACTCAATTTATGGACAATTTAAGTGGACAGTTGCTAAGAAAGTCCAACACAGACTTCAAAAGAGGAAATTTCTCAAAAGTGAGGGAATTGGTAAAAAGGAAGGTGAAAGGGAATTTCAATAGGGTCAAATCTTTCCAGAACCCATGGAGATTATTCAAAACCACAATAACAGAAGCTCAGCTACAATACATACTACACATCAGGAAATATATCACCAGATCCAAATAGATGCCGGCATAGTTGATGAACAGAGCCAAAGAAGCTATTCGGGGGCGAGGCAGAAGTCTTGCCCAAATGAGGAGAACATGAAGGGACACAGACTTTGAGAAAGAAATGGAAGCAGACGGAAGGAAGGAAGGAAGGAAGGAAGGAAGGAAGGAAGGAAGGGCATATCTCTAAAAAGATTTTGACCAATAATAAAAAAAAGTATTTAAATACATTAGAAGCAGGAACCTGTCCCTCAGATGTCCCTAAGAACCTGTAGGGGAAATCCAGAACCTGTCCCTAAGAACCTGTAGGGGAAATCCAGAAAACTACAGACCAGTTAGTTTAATGCCTGTTTGGGGTAAATTGGTAGAAAGCATTATAGAATTACCAAGCCTGTACAACAGTGGTGGGAAATGTGTGGCCCTCCAGAAGTTTTGGCCTTCAATTATCATGATCCTTCACCATTAGCTATGCTGGCTAGGGCTGATGGAAGTTGTAGGCCAAAACGTCTGGAGGGCTAAAGTTGACCAGCCCTGCAGTAGAAGAACAAGTTTTGATGAAGAAGAATCAACATGACTTCCGCAAAAAATAAGTCAAATCTCAGTAACCTTTTGGAATTCTTTGAGAATGTCAAGAAGCATGCGGATGGAAAAATCAAGTTGATACTGTGTACCTGAACTTTCTAAAAGCTTTGGATGAAGGGTGCTTTCAAACAGAGGACTCTTAGCTGTGTTAATCAAAAGGCATTGGGCCACTATTTTGCCTTTTCCTCCTTAACTGATGTTTTTCTGGAAAGAAAAAAGATTGAAGAAGCAGTGGGAAACGTGGGAGGGTTACAAACTGAAGGCAATGACATGTGGATCCCCTGTAAAATTCAGTGAATGAGGCAGTGGTATTGTACAATAAAAGCTTCATCTGCAGCCTCTCACAATGGAAGGTTGTAAACAGTGGGGTCATCTGTACTGGGACTGGTGCTTTCTAACTTGTTCATAGGTGATTTGGAGTTAGGGGTGAGCAGTGATGGCCAAGTTTGCTGAAGATGCTGTACTATTAATAGTGGTAAAAACAAAAAGTGATTGCTAAGACTTCCAGGAAGATCTCTTCGAACTGGATGAATGGGAATTAAAATGGCAAATGCCATTCAATGTAAGTAAATGTAAAGTAATGCACACTGGAGCAAAAAAATCCTAAATTCACATATACACTGGTGGGTTTGAGCTGATGGTGACTGTCTAGGAAAGAGATCATACAATCATAGAAAAGTAGGGTTGGAAGGGGCCTACAAGGCCATCGAGTCCAACCCCCTGCTCAATGCAGGAATCCAAGTCAGAGCACCCCTGACAGATGGCTGTCCAGCCTCATATTGAATGCCTCCAGTGTGGGAGAGCCCACCACCTCCCTAGGGAATTGGTTCCATTGCCGTATTGCTAAAACAGTCAGGAAATTTTTCCTGATGTTCAGCCGGAATCTGGCTTCCTCTAACTTGAGCCCATTATTCCATGTCCTGCACTCTGGGATGATCGAGAAGAGATCCTGGCCTTCCTCTCTGTGACAACCTTTCAAGTACTTGAAGAGTGCTATCATATCTCCCCTCAGTCTTCTCTTCTCAAGGCTAAACACGCCCAGTTCTTTCAGTCTCTCTTCATGGGGCTTTTTTTCCAGTCCTCTGATCATCTTTGTTGCCCTCCTCTGAACCCTCTCCAGTTTGTCTGCATCCTTCTTAAAGTGTGGTGCCCAGAACTGGAAACAATACTCCAGATGAGGCCTAACCAGTGCTGAGTAGAGGGGAACTAGTACTTCCCGGGATTTGGAAGCTATGCTTCTATTAATGCAGCCCAAAAGAGCATTTGCCTTTTTTGCAGCCACATCACATTGTTGGCTCATATTCAGCTTGTGATGGAGAACAATTCCAAGATCCTTCTCGCTTGTCGTATTGTTGAGCCACGTATCCCCCATCTTGTAACTGTGCATTTGGTTTCTTTTTCCTAGGTGCAGAACTTGGCATTTATCCCTATTCAATGTCATTCTGTTGTTTTCTGCCCAGCGCTTCAGTCTATCAAGATCACTTTGAATTTTGTTTCTGTCTTCCAAAGTATTAGCTATCCCACCCAATTTTGTGTCATCTGCAAATTTGATAAGCATTCCCTGCACCTCCTCCTCCAAGTCATTAATAACAATGTCGAAGAACATTGGGCCCAGAACCGAGCCCTGCGGTACCCCACTCATTACTTCTCCCCAGTTTGAGAAGGTCCCATTGATAAGCACTCGTTGAGTCCGATTCTGTAGCCAACTGAGGATGCACTGGATCGTTGTTTCATCTAGGCCACTTTGAGCTAGTTTGCTCAACAGGATATCATGGGGCACTTTGTTGAAAGCTTTGCTGAAGTTGAGGTATATTATGTTCACAGCATTCCCACGGTCCACAAGGGAGGTGACTTGATCAAAAAATGAGATCAGATTCATCTGGCAGGACTTGTTCTTGAGAAATCCATGTTGGCTTGGAGTAATCACTGCATTGTTTTCAAGGTGCTTCCAGATGGATTGCTTTATCATCTGCTCCAGAATTTTCCCAGGGATTGATGTCAGACTGACTGGTCTGTAGTTCCCAGGTTCCTCCTTTTTACCCTTTTTGAAGATAGGGACAACATTAGCCCTCCTCCAGTCATCTAGCACTTCCCCCATCCTCCATGATTTCTCAAAGAGAATAGACAGCGGTTCTGAGAGTTCTTCTGCCAGTTCCTTTATTACTCTAGGGTGCAGCTCATCTGGCCCTGGAGATTTGAACTAATTCAAAGTCATTAGGTGTTCCTTGACCATATGCCTATCAATCTCAAGCTGCAGTCCTGCCCCTTCAGCCTGTACTTTGCCTTTGCCAGGAGGGTCATAGACACTCTTTTGGGAGAAGTCTGAGCCAAAGTAGGAATTGAGCACCTCTGCCTTTTCTTTGTCATCTGTTATCGTTTCGCCATCCTTATTTAATAGCTGAACAACCATTTCTTTCCTCTGTCTTTTATTATGCATGTAGCTGAAGAAAGCCTTTTTGTTGTTTTTAGCATCCCTTGCTAACCTCAGCTCGTTCTCAGCTTTAGCCTTCCTGACGCCATCCCTGCAATTCTGTGCTACCTGCCTGTACTCTTCCTTTGGTACTTGGCCTTCTTTCCACTTCCTATATGTGTCCTTTTTTGTTTTCAGGTCATCTCTAAGCTTTTTGTGAATCCACATTGGCTTCTTCTGTTGTCTTCCACCATTTCTTCTTGTTGGAATTGTTTGTGATTGTTTGTGCCTTGAGAATTTCCTTTTTTTAAAAGCTCCCATCCATCTTGGACTCCTTTTCTCATTAGAGTCGCTTGCCATGGGACCTTACTGATCATTGTTCTGAGTTTATTAAAATCAGCTTTCCTAAAATCCAGGGTACGCGTTTGACTGCACTCGGCTTTTGCTTCCCTTAGAACTAGGGATGGCGGAGAATTTCTCCCCGAAACTTCGGGGGGCCGAGCGCCAACGTGTTCGGCCCCCCAAACAAGTTTCGGGGAGAAATTCTCCGCCCCCCGCCCGCCCTCCAGACCGGACTTACCTTTGGCGAATGTCCCTCCCGGCGGCGGGTCCGGCCGGCGGTTCGGTGGGTCTTCATCCGGGGCGGTCTTTCGACCGGCTGCCACCGCCACTCCAATAAAAGAAAAAAAACGCCCCCGTGATAGGCTACGTGACGATTAACGTAGCCTATCACGGCTAGATTTGCAAAGTCAGCCATGATAGGCTACGTAAATTGTCACGTAGCCTATCACGGGTGACTTTAAAAAAAAAGCGTGTACGGATAATGGCGGCCCCCATAGGGAGCCGCCATTCCCGTTCCTTATTTGGTCGCTGTAGTCTACATAAAGATTACATAGACTACAGCAAAAATAAGGGCAACGCTATTTGCGTTGCCCTTATTTTCGCCGTAGTCTACGTAAAGATTTACGTAGACTACAGCGACCAAATAAGGAACGCGAATGGCGGCTCCCTATGGGGGCCGCCATTTGCGTACGCGCTTTTTTTTTTTAAGTCACCCGTGATAGGCTACGTGACGATTTACGTAGCCTATCATGGCTGACTTTGCAGATCTAGCCATGATAGGCTACATTAATCGTCACGTAGCCTATCACGGGGGCGTTTTTTTTTTTAACTTTTAATTTCGCGGCCAGGCGAGGCGCCTCCTCCCCGGCCTGAATTTCGGCCGGGTGAGGCGAGAAGCCTCCCCCCCGGCCTGAATTTCGTCCGGGCGAGGCGGGAAGCCTCCCCCCCCCGGCCTGAACTTCGCAGGGGGAGCAGCAAAGCGCCTCCCCCCCACCGCGAAAAGCTGCGAGACCAGGTAAGTGACTTTCGTGCACCCCTACTTAGACCCAAGAACTCAAGTACAACATGGTCGCTTTCCCCCAGAGTTCCTGTAACTGCTACTTTATCCACTAAGTCATCTCTGTTGGTTAGGATCAAGTCAAGGATAGCCGATCCTCGAGTTCCTTCCTCTACTTTCTGTAGGAGGAAGTTATCCGCCACACAAGTCAGGAATTTCCTGGAGGGGCTATGTTTTGCAGAATTTGTCTCCCAACAAATATTGGGGAAATTGAAGTCCCCCATTACTACTACATCATGTTTCCTTAAAACATTGGTTACTTGCTTTTCAAAAGTTTCATCCTCGTCTTCTCCTTGGTTGGGTGGCCGGTAGTAGACTCCAACCACCAGGTTCCTTTTATTCTATGCTCCATTTATTTTGGTCCAGATGCTCTCGATGGGGCTACCAAGCTCATCCTCCTGTATTTCTGTGCAGAGATATGTATTTTCCACATACAATGCAACCCCACCTCCCTTTCTGTTCCTCCTGTTCTTTTTGAACAAGTTATATCCTTCAATTGCTGTATTCCAGTCATGAGAGTCATCCCACCAAGTCTCAGTTATACCTATCAAGTCATAATTTCCCTCCTGTATTAAGAGTTCAAGTACGTTCTGTTTGTTTCCCATACTCTGGGCATTAGTATATAGACATCAAAGACCATGTGCTTCATAGTCTGGCTTTGTTCCTACGTATGTCTGAAGACTATTATTGGGTGCTATTAGAGCTGTTCTCACTGTTGCAGTGCATGCGCCTATGTCCATTGTTACCCCCAACTTTGCATCTCCCTTCCCCAGAGGATTCAGTTTAAAGCCCTGCTGATAAAGTCCTTCATGCTGTGGCCAAACACATTCTTCCCATCCTTTGTGAGGTGCAACCCGGCCCTTGCCAACAGCCCATCTTCCAGGAAGTATAGCCCATGGTCCCAGAATCCAAATCTCTCTCATCAGCACCACCTTCATAGCCAGTCATTCATCCGGAGTATTTTTCATTCCGTTTCTATCCCTTTTCTAACTACTGGAAGGATGGATGAGAAAACTATCTGGGCCCCAAAGTTCTTGAGTTTCCTTCCCAAAGCTTCAAAGTCTAACGTGATTTCTTCATAGCTCCGCTTGGCGGTATCATTTGTTCCCACATGGATGAGAAGAAAGGGATACCTGTCAGTGGGCTTTATCAGTACAGGCAACCTTTCAGTCATGTCTCTAATCCGTCCTCCCGGGAGACAACATACCTGGCGAGTCCACGGGTCTTTGCAACATACTTGGGTCTCGATCCCACGCAGCAAGGAGTCTCCCACTACTACCATTCTTCTCTTCTTGTTGTTGTAGGCCTGGGTTTCATCGCCTCTGTTTGACTGACCTTCAGCCTCTTGCTCACTCTCAGGTAGGTTCCCCTGTGATTCTTCCTCTGCAGGCTGTCCTCCAGTCTCATCCGCAAGTACCTGGAATCGGTTCCACAGCTCCACTGCTTCCACTGGTGCAGAGTGGCATCTAGTTCTTCTTCTCCTAACTGTCACCCTTTTCCAAGGAGTATCCTCTACTCCATTTTTCTTCACCTCAACATTTCCCACTTCTGCCTCATCTTGCTGTTGCTCTTCAAGCTTCTGCTCTTCCCTTTACTGCTGTAGTTCCCCCATTCTGTCCAAGAACTCTTTGTGTTCTCTTATTTCCCGGAGGGTCGACAGTCGCCGCTCCAGTCCACTTACTTTTTCTTCCAGCAGCGTGATCAACTTGCACTTGTTGCAGGTGTAGGCCATGTCGTTCTCAGGCAAGAAAACAAACATTGCACACACCTTGCAGGTCACCACCACTGGAGAGTCTTGTCCTTCCATAGCCTCTTTTCCCTTTTTGTGTCTAGCTTTGTGATTGTTCTAGACTAGCCTGTGCCTGCTCCTCTACTCAGTAGAGGTTAAAAGCAGAGTCCCACTGGTGTGGAAGTGTGTGTTACAAGACAAATAAATGAAAAAAAGTTAGTTAAAAAAGAAAAAAAATGTTAGGGGCCTCCCCCTTGACTCCCCTGCTGAACTCCCCTGGCCAACTCCTGTTTGCTCCCCCTGTCCACTTGCTCTGTTCGCTCGATCTCTGGGAGCTTGCTTGCTTCTGTAGTCCCGGGACCAGCTGGAGCAGCTTGCTCTTCTCTGCTCTACTCAGCTGGGAGGTGGGAAACAGACTTGGGATTGTGGTGAATAGCTCCATCAAAATGTTGACCCAGTGTACAGCAGCTGCGAAAAATGTGAGTTCCATGTTTGAGATTGTTAGGAAAGGGACTGAAAATAAAACTGTCAATATTGTGATGACTTTATACAAATCTATGGTACAACCACACTTGGAATGCTATGTACAGTTCTGGTTACTGCCTCTCAGAAAGGGTACTGTAAAGCTGGAAAAAGTGCAGAAAGGGGCAACCAAAATGATTAGGGGGCTGGAGTAACCTCCTGCAATGAAAGGTTACATTTGTGGCTATTTTGGTTAGGAAAAAAAGTGAGGGTGGGGACATGATTGATGTGTATACAATTATGCATGGTATGGAGAAATTGGACAGAGGGACATTTTTCTCCCTTTCTCATAATACTAGAAGCTGGATTCATCCAGTGAAGCTGAATGGTGGGAGATTCAGGACAGACTAAAGTAAGTACTTCTTCACAAAGTTCGGGATGTGTGGATTTTGTTCAATCCATTCCATCTGTGTTTCATGGACTGTCAGGCGTTTTTCATTCTGTCATCCACTCACTGATGACACTGGATTTTTTTAGGGATGTAGAATGTTGTTCCACTTGCACAAGTGTGCTAACGCGCACTAGCACAACTGCATGTTAGCACAAATGGGCATTAGTGCTAATGTGCATTTGTGCAAGTGCACATTAGCGTTAATGTGCATTAGCACAAGTTCACACTTGCACTAAAGTGGATTAGCACTAATTCACACTTGCGCTTATGTGCATTAGTGCTAATGCGCACTTCTGTTAATTTGTATTGGCACTAATGCAAATTTGTGCAACCCACCCTCCCAAAAAAGTTTTTTAAAAAAACCATCCCACAATTCTGCGCAACTTGGAAAAAGCTGGTTGCAGGATCCACAGGTCAAATTCATAGAAATCCAAACTAATTTGAATCTGTTGCGATTTCTCAGACATCCCTACACAAAGTGCATAGTCAGTCTCTGGGATTCACTACCAGAATATGTGGTGATGGTCACAATTTACACAGCTTTAAGAGCGGGTTAGACAACTTCATGGAAGTTAGGACTATCAATGGCTGCTAGTCAAGATGCTATATGATATCCCTACGACGTTGATGCTGGGAAACAGGAGTGGGTGAGGCTACTGCCCTCGTGTCCTGCTTGTGGGCTTCCCATAGGCATCTGGTTGGTTACTGCAGGAAATGGGATGATGCCCTAGATAGGCCTTTGGTCTGATCCAGCAGTGTTCTTCCTAACTTCTTCACCATGGCTAGACCATTAACTGTTTTTCATCATGCAAGTATTTGTACTTGCAGGGTGTTGTTAGACCATAAATCAGGGGTGGGGAACTTCAGGTGCAGGGGCCAAATCCACCCCTCCTGGTGTCCTCATCTAGCCCTCTGGGGTTCCCCAAGGGGCCACACACCCTTCCTCCACCCCCTTTCCTCCAATCCCCAATCATTGGGGGGGGTTCCCAACTTTCGTGTAGTTTTCCCCCATTCTAAAAGGTTGAGACGCCTCTCCCAAGGCTTAGTCGCTGGCAGTCACAGTTTTAAGCTACAACATGCCAGCATTTTTTGTATTTTTGGCCCCACCCTTTTGCCTTCAGACCCACCACCGGAATACAGCCCCCGAGACCTTCTGCAAAATTGAATTCGGCTGTCAGGCTGAAAGGGGTTCCCCATCCCTATCAGAAACTCAGAGGTATGATGACAAGTGGAATATTTCATCATTGTACTTCACCATTAGCCTTTTTCCTTAGACATCCAGAACTGGCCATTCAAGGGAAGGCCAAACTAATTAAATGCACCACAAAGATGGAAATCCATTCTCAAGTTCTGCAAGTGAATCAGCTGAGTTAGCTAGAATAATTATACCTCAGGTCAGGCCAACAGTGCATCCTCAGTCCAGACCAGCTGCACTGGTCCCTCGAGTTTCCTTATTGATTGGGTGGAGCAATCAATTCCAGATCCACTAGCACTTAAAAGGATGCTTTAACAAATTGCCCTTTGTGGCAAAACAACATTTGACCTCTTAGTCCCATCTCTACATTTCTTTTTAGTCTGTTAAAAATCTATCAGCAATTTCATTTTCCACTGTTTTGGTGTGTAGCTCATTTCCTTCAGTAATGTAAACATTCAAGATGTTTAAACCAAATTGTGGTATAAAATATCGGATAAAAGTAGGGCTGCCGTCTGATTGATGAAATCCTAGCCTATTAATTAAATGATTTTTAATTGACTGGTTAATTGCTTAAATTTGCATACATTTGCATATGGCTAAAATGGCTTGGAAGGGGGAAAGCATTTTTTGTTGATGTTTTTATGGTCACAGCAGTCACTATCTTAGAAGAAGGATGCTTTCCTGTGTGAGAGAGAAAGGTGCCCTTGATCTGCAGGGTTTTTTTTAATAATTACCTATATCAGGAGTGGGGAACTTTTGGCCTAAGGGGCAAATAAGGACCCCCAGGAAGGGCCATGGCTCTGTGACAGAGCAAATGTTTTGCATGCAGAAGTTTTTAGGTTCAATCCCTGGCATCTCCAGGTAGGGCTGAGAAAGAATCCTGCTTGGAACCCTGAACAGCTGCTGCCAGTCAGTGCTGACAACACTGTTCTAGATAGACCAATGGTCTAATTTAGTATGACAGCTTCCTACGTTTCTCTCAGTATGGACATCTGAACTCTCTACAGGTCATGCTCCCTCACTAGCCCTGCTCTGTGTTATGGGTATTCTTTACTCCTTCCTTCTCTGTCCTCCAACTACAAAGCTGATGGACAGAACCTTGCACAAGTAGGGGAAGGAAGGATAATGCCTGGATGCAAATATCTTTTCTTCCATTGCACACTGAACAAAGTTCAGAGTCATATCCATCCCTCTGCCCACTTTTTGTTCTGGTTCCACCTAGGGATGTTAGAGAATTCCCGCCCCACCACCCCGCGAAAGCCCTGCGAAAGCCCCGCGAAACGAAGCCTACCTGGCGGCGGCGGCAGTGGCTCTGGCAGCTGCCAAGCTGCTGCGGACGCAAATGGCATCCTGAGTAGGGGACGCCATTTGCGTCCCTATGGTAGCCCGTGATAGGCTACGTAAATATTTACGTAGCCTATCACGGCTAAAGCAGGGACGCAAATGGCATCCCCTATGCCATTTGCGTTCCCATTTTCTCCGTGATAGGCTACGTAAATATTTACGTAGCCTATCATGGGCTACCATAGGGACGCAAATGGCATCCCATTCTCAGGACACCACTTGCGTCCGCAGCAGCCCAGCAGCGGCTGGAGGCCCTGCTGTGGGTTGGCCCGGCCGGTGGCTCCATGGCCTGGCTGCGGAGCGGAGCCAGCCGGGCAGGATTCCGGGGGGGAGGAACGGATTGCCTCCCCCCCGTTGAGGATTTCGGGGGGAGGGACACCCCCCCCGCCACAGATGTCCCTGGACAAAACCAGGTAAGTGTTTTGTACATCCCTAGTTCCACCCACTTTGGCTCTGGCCACATCCACTGCTGGAATGAGGATCCCAACTCGTTTTGACCAAGATAATCTGAACCTCAACAGGAGAAAGATTCATCACCTCTGACTTACATTGGGATGGATCCAGGATCTGCCTTCCATAAGAGGAATGGAGCTTCCACAAGGAAGATCCCTCCATCCGCCTTTTTGGAATCCCCTGAAAACACACATATACACCACAGCTCATCCTATTGTGTGGGGTCTCTAGACTCTGTGTAGCATTTTCAGGGGCTGGAGAGGTTGCCATGGAAAGGAGGGCTTGGGGAATTCCACTTCCACGAGTGCAGTTGATCCAGCTTAAATCTGGATCCAATCATATACATGATTGAAATAAGATCTTTTCTTATATATACTTGTTGAACAATTAATCAAGGATGTTGTTTTAGTCAATTAAAATGTTTTAATTGATTCGAATCATAGAATCATAGAATAGTAGGGTTGGAAGGGGCCTACAAGGCCATCGAGTCCAACCCTCTGCTCAATGCAGGAATACAAGTCAGAGCATCCCCAACAGATGGCTGTCCAGCCTCATCTTGAATGCCTCCAGTGTGGGAGAGCCCACTACCTCCCCAGGTAATTGGTTCCATTGTCATATTGCTCTAACAGTCAGGAAGTTTTTCCCGATGTTCAGCCAGAATCTGGCTTCCTGTAGCTTGAGCCCATTATTCCATGTCCTGCACTCTGGGATGATCGAGATTAATCTAACTGGTTTACCAACGGTTGCAGCTTAAATGAAAAGATCTTATTTCAAGAAGTGAAAACACTCGGTATTTGCTTAAGCAGGCCATTGAACATCAAGCCTATGATGGCATGGAAAGCCTAAGCCCATGTTTGCCAACTCCCTACCCTTAGGGAACCTGTTCCACACCTATTGTTCTGCCAAGGGGTCTCTAGGCATCTGCCAAGGATACTGGGTCACTTCTGGCACAGCTACAATATATCAAGCAACTCCACATTGCAGAGGAAGATAAACCAGTTGTAAACATTGGTCAAACCAAATTTCAGGATACATTGTCCATCATACTGATTTTTTTCTCAGCCACATAGGGTTTCTTCACATAGAACTTTTACCCTATTTTTGAGATTGGCTACTCAAAGAAGTTTGCAGGTCCTTCAGATGACGTCTTCACCCTCCAGGGCATCTCCCACACTAAATTACCTTTATTCCATTTTTTAAAAGATCAGAGATAATGAGCTATCAAATTACAGCGCTTGAGTTCCACTTGAGTTCACTCCATGAAAAGAGGAAAAGCTGCAATAAGAGGAGCTAGACCACAGCGCCATCTAGCGGCTATGTAATGAAACACATGGAAGACTCAGATGAGGGGGGAAAGGAACAGGGAAAGGGGAGAAAGGAAGTGGGTGTAAAGGGAGTCTGTGGTGATCCTGCATTTAAAATGGAAGCGGAAAGCCCCATTTTAAATGTGGGATTTTAGGCTGGTGGAGAGATGCTCATAATCTCTGAAAAAGAGTAGCCTGAGATAGAGCAGCAAAGGAAGCAGCCCGCTTAGATAACGGGAGTATAGTTTGCTTCTGGTCTGTAGGGCAGCCTTCCCGATCATGGCACCCTCCAGATGTGTCATACTACAGCTCCCATCACCCCAGCCAGCACAGCCATACTGGCTGAGGATGATGGGGGTTGTAGTGTGACACATCTAGAGGCGAAAGGTTGGGGAAAGCTACTCTAGGCCAAATGCAAAAGGATTTCAGAGGCTCAAACAGAAGGTGCCACTGAAGTGCAAAGCAATATCAGTACCAGTTTAAAATGGGATTAGGCCAAAGCCACCATCTGAAAATGAATGGATGGGTGCAGCTCATCCTTTGTTCAAGACCATGTATATTCCTAGACAGCTTTTCTTTTGAATTAAATCAGGCCCCCATAACCAGGCTTGCACAGCTTTGGACCTACCAAGCCAAATGTATCTCCCTGACTCCCCGTCCATCAAAGACTTGAGACATCTCTTGGTTTTCCTGCCTGTGTGAGGCTGGAAAAACGGGCGGGGGGGCTGTATGAAGCAGTCTACAATGTATGGCTGGTGGGCTTCATTCAGCACAGCGGGTCAGGAGTTTTGCATGATGCTGCTGCCTTTCCCTTTCCCATTCTAAAGAAATTTCTTCTGCTAGCTTAATGGCAAGAGCAAATGGGGAACCAGCATTTTACCTCTACCAGAAGTTCCCCTTAAGAGATTTAATTTACCATACACCTAGATCAGCAATGTTCCCGATGCAATAATGAATTGCTGAGTTGACCTGGTGAACTTTAGCGTTTGCCTGCAATTCACTGTCATTTAAGGATCTCTTGTTATTGCTGCATTCATGAGCACAGGGACCTCAAAGATTTCCTGGTGGCCTACAGACAAGATCAATGCTCTTCCAGAAAGCTGAGTAAGCTGTATACAAAGAGTGTATACGAACAAAACACTGCTAACAGTACCCCATGGTTACCATTATTTGAACACTATCAGATTTCCTTAGCCGTGATCTGAAGATCTGAATTGTTCAGAGCAGCTTTTCTCTGAATTCCACACCTCGCTGCCCAGTTTCAGCAGGAGAACCCACCCACAGTAACTTTCAAAGGATGAGGCATTGCTGGGGATGCTGGGAGTTGAAGTCCAAAACCTCTGGAAGGCATCAGTTTGGGGAAGGCTGCTAGGATTCATGAAGTCAGCTCAGTAATTCAGTTGTTTTGCCTATGTTTGCAAGCAACGGCAGGCTCCTAATCCCTAAGACACCTTTGGACTGATACTATCTCATTATGCAGTTCCATGCCAGGGGCATTTATGGAAAAGGGAAGGGATCAGAAATTGCTCCCGCAGCAGTTCCTAGTAAGCCCTGCCCTCCTCAGGTGAAATGGCTAGAATGGCCGCTCCAGGTTTTCCACCTGACAATGGGACACCGAGTTTGAAGTGACCATTTTTGCCCATTGCTAGTTTTCCTTTCAGCCTCCCTGCCCCCACATAATATTTTGTCATACACCAGAAATGCTATGTTCAGCAATGGAACATTTTCTATTTGTATGTATTTACTGACAGATTTTTAAACTCCCTTTCAGGGTACATTTGCCCTCAGGAGGGGATGTACAAAGAGTCACAACAAAATATAATGCCATATAAAAACATCACAGTAAAACTAACATGGCATCATTTTTAAAACGAGCCATAGCCCTGGGCTCCTTGTCAGGAAGAGCGGGAAATAAATAAATAAATAAATAAATATTGGTACAACAGAGCAATTAGTCAAATGCAGATTAAAATAACAATGTCTTGAGGGCTCTCTTAAAAGTCAACCAGGACAGGGCCATATGTATTTCCTGAGGGCAGACGTTCTACAGATGTGGGGACAGCACTGAGATGGCCCCACCCCTGGTACCTCTCAATCAAACAGGGGTAGGCAATATGACACGCGTAGGCACCAGTGTACCTTTGGGCACCTTTCTTGGTTGAGCCAAGGTGTCCCTTCCCGTTTTTTATTTTAAATAACATTTCTTACCGGCAGCTGGGATCACTTCACAGCAAAGTGAGGGCCTCTGGCTGCTCCCATCTTCCTTTCCCAGGAATGCCTCTGGGTCACATACAGGGCTCAGAAACATACTTGGGAAATGAAGATGGCGGGTAGTTGCAGGCTGATGTTTTCATCTGCAGCGTACCCATTTTGTGGTGGTGCCCAGGACAATTTCTCAAAATGACCAAATGTGCCCCTGAGCCCAAAAAGGTTGCCTTCCTTCCCCCAACATATCTTAGTGACAGGCCAGGAAGCAGGGCTCCAAGGGCTGAGACTGGCGGTAGAAATCTTTCTCCTTGGCGCTTTTAGAAGGAAGGCTGGACAAGCATCTGTCAGGAATTCTTCAGGTGAGGGACAGCCAGTTTCTCAGAGGCCACTCCATCCTCTATAGAATAGTCCTGAGGCCACATAACTCAGCCGCCTCACAGGTGTTCTTTCCTTTTTAGAATGTTTATCTTGATCATGCCTGGCTTATGCACATGTAGCACGTCCCGGTTCAAATGCCTACCGCATCCAGCTGTCATCTCCCTGGTCCTCCACATTGGCGCCGCACTGGGGTGAAGACAAGTGGCATGGCAGTGACAAAGGACAAGTAAGAGTGGGAGGGTGAGGAGGAGCTACCATACCTGGCTGGCATCCCATCCCATCTCCAGCAGTCCAGCTGCACTGCTGTGCTGCCTATGCCATGAGCCCAGGCTCTTCTGAGAGACCTCTGGCCACCAACCCAACACCTGCCTTGCCTTTTAGCTGCCTGACGCAGCACCCTGAGGACAAGGGCCCATAGCTCAGTGGTGGAGCATCAACTTTGCATGCAGCAGGGCCCAAAGTTTGATCCCCAGCGCTTCAAGTTAGAAGCACCTCAGGTAGCCAGGCTGGGGGGAGGGACCTCTGCGTGAGGCCTTGGAGAACCACCACCAGGCAGATCAGACAGTGGCAAATGAGAGGAACCAATGGACTGGTTCGATATATTCAATATATTCTTGTGTCCATAAGGGTAGGGATAGGCATTTGAGGAGGCGGAGGGGTACAGGCACAGCTAAGCCATCCCGGGTGCCCATTTACACATCCCCCCCATGCCAAAGAGGAACTGCACCACTATAAAAGAGGACATAGATTTGCATAATTTATAAATGATTATTTTAAATAGAAATACAGTGTATCTCATCACCGTGGGGAATTCCGTGACCAGATGATCTGTGTGCCTGCCTGCTAAGTCTACTGTCCAGGTGGATAACTGTGGAGGGGCAATTTCACTGTCCCTGTTCTCCCTTCTTCTTGGGTTTGTTTGTTTGTTTTACCTTTAAATCAGTCTTGGACTGGACAGCCCTTTCAAAGAGAGGATGCTTTCAAACAGAGGACTGTCCTCTGTAAGAAGGACATATGGCCACCCTGGGCAACAAAAAGATGAAGAAGGCAGTAGCATTCCATGGGGTGTAGGAATGGGAATGATCTTTTCTAGGCATGTGTTTTGAGTTCTCTACTATGAAATCACACATTACCCTCAGGAAAACTAGTTAGCCCCAGTATTCCCCACCTTTAAAATAGGTAATTGTTTCCTAGGTGCTTAAGTTCTGTCCATATGTAACACATATGTGTGATGAGCCATGTAGGTTGTGGCTGGCTCACTTCCTTTGAATTACCTGCTCTACAGTTTATTTCTTGCTTTCAGAATTGATGTTGTTTATTAGGGGTTGGGCTTGGTATCATCTGTGGATGGTATTCCTTGGAGGCAAGAAACTAATGCAGCAACTGCTGTATACTTTAGATGAACAGAGCACTTTCTGTGGGTTCTGCCCCGCTCTAGGTGCCAGCATTTTTTATCTCAAGAGTTGGCAACTCAATAGTTGCCACAACCGCTACCTCTTGCGCCACCGGCCACAACTACGATCGACATAGTGACTAACGGGTAGGAGAAAGGACATTCTTCCAGCCATCCCCTGCTCTCCCATTCAGCAAGCCTGGTAACACAAGCGGAGTAGTGGGATGGACTTGACCTGACCAACTTCTCCAAATTTCCTATAGGTCTCTGGCTCGTCACTGGGAAAGAGGGCAGAGCCAGCATCAAAGGTAGGCATGATCAGGCATTTGCCAAGAGCCTGCACACCAGCAGGGGCCCACTGACAAGAGCTCCCTGGACTTGCTTCTCCTCCTCACCATTCCAACCTGCTTCTTCACCTGCCTCTTGCTCTGGCCCATGCAATGGTGGTGCTGTGGAAGAGGAGGACAAGATGCAATTGCCTCCTGGCTCTCTGCCTGTCAAGCAAGCAAGTGGTAGCAACGATGAGAAAGAAGAAGAGGAGTAATAGCAGCTGGTGGCAATGATGGTGGGAAGGTAGAATTGCTGAGGAAGTGGGCCCATTGAGGGTGCCTTGCCCAAGGGCCCTCAAAAACCTGGAGCCAGCACTGAAAGAGTGTATTGGACTAGATAAGCCTTTGGTCTGATCCAGCAGAGCTCTTCTTCTCTTCAGCTTTTGGGTGCTGAGAGGTGCATTTCTTTCCTTTTCTCCACAGAAATGAATGGCATCCATTTGCTTAAATCACTAAAGAGGTACCATCAGGGACATGTTGGCAGGGCCGGATTTCAGGGCCTGTGACGCAGGCAACCAACTGGGGTGGGGGAGGGGTGCGTGGGAATCCATCAGGGCCTATCAAACTATCCACTCAGTAGCTGAAACAAAGAGTATGCAAAGTTCACGTAGCCTGAATAAATACAGATTTACAGCTCCTAGCTTACAAATTTTTCATATGATGTGACAGGGATAAATCATGCATGTAGTAGGTCGTGCATCAAAGTCATTAAATGGGCTGCAGATGCCATACAGAGAAAGGTATCCAAAGGTTGAAGGAATCGAGGGGACACCAAAGATGCTTCTTGCCTGGGATGCCCTTTGATCTAGGACCAACGCTGACCATCAGAAGTGACTTATATTGGCTCCCCACCCATGATGACCCCTGACATTGAGGTCATCTAGGAGACACTTATTTCCACAGTCCCACCCTGGGTTCTGTTTCTTGATCAAGAGAGGTGGAAGGTTCACACAGGCACCCAAACACATTGAAAAAAAATGTGTGAGGGGAGTCATGGGGCAACACAGGCTAGCCCCTCCCCCAGCCATCATGGCTGCAGCTGCCGTCACCTGCAGCAGAAACACTTCCCCACCGTCCATACGTTCAAATGACTTGGGAACAGGCTGCAGCCCTGCTTAGGCCAGAATTCCTCCTCACGTGGAGAAGCTCTACCCATGACAGTGGGTGGGCAAGGCCGCAGCCCGCACGGGCCTAGCCTGCGGGGCCCCTCACAGATTCATTCAACATGTGAACCTCCCTAGGATGCTGAGAAAGTGGGACTTTCTGGAATGTTGAACATTGCAGATAAAAAGCAAAGACTGCCCATGGTTAAACTATGGAATTCACTACCACAGGACATAGTGATGATCACCAATTTGGATGGTTTTAAGAGGGGACTGGACAAATTCATGAAGGATAAGGCTATCAGTGGCTACTAGTCCTGATGGCTATATGCTACCTCCAGTATCAGAGGAAGGAATCCTGGGCAACATGGGCGGAAACGTGCTGTTGCACCCATGTCCTGCTTGTGGGTTTCCACTGGTTGGCCAGTGTGTGAACAGAATGCTGGACTAGATGGACCTTTGGTCTGATCCAGCAGGGCTCTTATGTTCTTAACATGCCTTGCCTAAAGTCCACACAGTAGCTTCAAAGTAAAGGCAAGATTTGAATTGGGGACTTCCTGGTTCACAGCTCAGTCAGTGGGACTGGGAGTCTGTGCTGAAGAAGTAAGCAATCTGGGGACTGTCTGCAACCTATACAGAATCATTCCAATAGGCTGTTATCAACTACCACACCACCCAGGCAGCCTCATAGCCCCTGACCCCATGAGCAGGCCTCCAAGCTATTATCCGAAGCCACATAAATATTTCACAGAAAAGCTACAAAGTAATTCTCTAGTTAAGAAATTAGTTTCATTGATTAATTATATTCAATACGCGGGTGACCTAGAGAGCTCACGTGATGAATGGAGCCTACATTTCTAATGATGTTTTCCTACAATGAATGATTTGTCAATACTGTTAAATGGAACTCCAGCTGAAACGTGGTGTGATATAGTTAAAACAAATGATCAGAGGTAATCAGATATACAACTGTTGTCTCTACAGCAGCCCTGTGCCCTCCAGATGTGGTGGACTATGACTAGTGGATGATGGGAGTTGTAGTCCAATTCATCTGGACAGTTCCAGGTTGGGGGAGCCTAAGCTACAGAGTATTTTAAAGATACAACAGAAGGGAAGGGGGGGACTTCAAAGCTTAAAATATCTTGCTGGGCTCTTTTCTTTTTGGAAAAAAAATAACAAAGACTTCAGCAGCTGGGGCCTTCTTAATTTGTCAGAAGAGTGGCATTCAGGTTGGGTTTTTTGTTTGTTTAAAATTGTTATTCATTCTAAATGCAAATAATAAAATAAAAAGGAAGGAAGGAAGGAAGGAAGGAAGGAAGGAAGGAAGGAAGGAAGGGTAAAATTCCCCAGCAAATCCCATTAATAAAGGGAGTATGAAAATAAAGGCAGCAGGGATGAAATATAAGGGATGGAATATATATATATAAGCCACCATCACCACTTCCTCCAGCACTGCAGGAGCATTAAATATATTCTGCTGAAAAATTGAATGCCACAGCTCTTGCTTTTTATTTAAGAGGATTGCAAAGGCTAACACCAGAACCAGCAGGATTACAACAACATTTCAGCCCCCTCTTTTAATCAAAACATAGACTCAGATGGCCCAAATGGTGATTCCCACTTGGGTTTTGTATAAGTCACTATCCAGCAGTCTTTCAGGTGACTTAGCTCTTTGTCTGAGCCAAGGACAATGAAAATTTTGGGTGTCTTTTTTGGTGCACGAGCCCATGAAATACCCTTCTTCCTAATCATCATGCTCTTCTCATCTAATGTGCCCTCAGTCCCCACTGGTTGTCCAGTGGCACAGAACCAGTGTAATTTTAAAAAAGAAAAAATCAGAGCAAAAGATCTATAGTCAAATGTCATCCACCATTTCTTGAAGACACCTTTATTACCAAGAACCTTTTAGTAATTGTTCACAGCAATTAATTATTTGGGAAAGAGATGCATTAAAAAGGTTAACATTTATCCTTAGAGAAGCACGAGTCATTTGTGATAGATACAGTCTGCTTTATTAGCACAGAGAGATTTCATTTTAAGACACACCAAAAAAGACCATTACATCCCATAAAATACAGAATATTCCTGCAATTAGCTGCTTGCTGAAAGCCATGCCCTTTCCCAAGTATGAACCTGGGATATAAAACATGGCCCAAAGAGCATACTGATGGGAGAGCAAGAATCTATATTGCTGAGAAGCCAAGCCTAATTTCTTTCTCTCCCCCCCCCCCCGCTTTTTGTCACCTTCCCCTTGCTTCAGCTCTAATAGCTTTCATGGGAAATATGTAGTTCTAGCCTAGGGAAAGTTAATTCCAGTTCAAATGATGCTTTGCAATGTAAAGAAAAATTTGACCAGGTGTTTCCCATCATCCCTTTCTCTACCCTACAACTTGCCCCTCATGAGACAGGAGGAAGATCTCTACAGAACATTTCCCAGCTTTTCTAATAATGCAGAGCAGATGAGAACTGCCCCTAGAAATTAACCAGGGAGGAAATCACCAGAGAGAGGGATGGTATAATGTAAATAACAGCAACATTACAATAAAGACAAGGCCACCTTTGGGTTGGTGCCAGATCCAGAGAAAGGAAACAAACTGGAGTGAGTTGTTCCCTCATGTTGGCGCTTTAGCCAGCTTTTGAATACTGGTGAGCACACACAAACACACCATCAGCACCTGTCCATCTACCTCCAAGTGCTTGACAAGCCACTGTGCTTAGCTAGGTTAAAAAAAAACACTTAGCAGCTACTCGTGATGAAGAAGAACCCTGTGTGGCTGAAAAGCTTACAAATCCTTGTTGGTCCAATAGGAAGACATCATCTTTACCTATCCTCTGCCTTCCTTTCTCCCCCTACCCCCATTGACTTGCCTGATTGCTCTATATTTCTTCTACATCTTCTTTCCTTCCTCCTCCTGTTCCTGGCTGTTTTTCCCAGTCATCCTTCAGCTGCCAGCAAATAGCACTCTGCACAGAGGGTTTAAAGCAGCATCATTGTGGTTCTCACCAACACTCCCCTGATTTCCCCCACACACACCTCTCTCAATGGGTTTTTCTCCTTGCCCCCCACAAATGCAGCCTCCTCTGGCAACACACATCTGTCCCTCAACAAGACCTTTCTCTGTCCCTCCCAAAAGCCCACATGGAGCTGGTCACAGAGAAGTCAAACCTAGGCAAAGCTGCCAAAGCATAACTTAAAGACTGGAGACAGAGGCTGAGAACCACAGGAGCAGAGATGGGTCAAGAAGAACGCACATACTTTAAAGGCAGAGACAGAAGATAAAAAGGTGAATGGGGATGTTCCTGGGAAACTAGACATCTGACCCATTCCAGCAAGTTCTGCTTCTGGCTTTTTGAAGCAAGGCTGATGGGCTTGCTCTCCCCTGAGGTTAAATTTGCACAGAGTCCCAACCCTACAACCAACACCTGAATCAATAAATATCCCCCCACCCCTCCATCCTTTTCTAACTGGTAGCGCTTCTACGACTTCTTCAAACTGAGTGTGCTGACAGAGCTGCAGAGAATACCTTGATACATGTGTGTGCCTGCATGTATGTGTGTGCATAAACACTTTTTAGTTCTGCTTGTCAAGTTATCCTAGACCAAAAGGGGGAAGAAGAAGAAGGGAAAAAAAGCAGCTTTTCCATGCTGCTTATGTATGCTGTGTTAATGCAGACTGCTGGGGAAGAGAAAGTACACCCCAGAAAGGGAAGGATGGGGGGGGCTCTAGTTTTTCCTTTAATCAGAAGGTACTGGTGTTTTTGAAACCCAGCTCTTCAATAGAGACAAAACATGTATGGTGCAGACATAAACTCCTAAAACATCAAGGGGGGGGGGGTGGAGAGAGAAAGAGGGGTGATCAGATTTCACTTGAATTGTCAAGCAAAAACAATTCAGATATCAAAAGGCACAAGAGGGAATTGTAGTGGGAAAATGAACCCCTCTGGGTAGCGAGGACGGAGATGGGGAGGGAGAGAAAGAGCAAGTTATTGAAAAGCCAAGATATATTACATGCTAGCGTCGGAAAGGACAGAAATAGATGCCTTACCTTAGCAAACTACTCCTCCTTAGTACCTGATCTGCAATCATAAATACTTGGAGACGAGGAGGCTAAGTTGACGGCTGGAGGTTTTCTCCCCCCTCTCTGTCTCTTAAAAAATAGAGATTTATTTAAAAAAGCAGCGTGGATGTCTTCAGCGCCTCTCTTTTGAAAAAGAGACTCGACGGAACGCTGTGTAAAGCCGATTCCCTAGTATCCATTAGCTCCCTAGAGGATTCCAAGTGTCTTGAAAGAGAAGCGGGGAGAGGCCGGGAGGGGGGAGAGAGAATTTGGTGGAAGGGGGGGGGGGAGGAAAGAATATCGAATTCTGTGTCTCTACGTTCAGAAGGGGTTTCTGTGGTAGATCTACATCCCCCTTCCAAAAAAAAAAAAAAAACCCAAAAAGGAGCGGGAGAGAGAAATTTCAGAAGACGTGTCTCGCTCCCAACTTGGCAAGCCAAACGTATCCACTGATTTCCTAGTCGGAAGGTAAATTAATTCGTTTGTTTTTATAATTAAAAAGTCGTTCGCAAGGGGCGGAAATTTCTCTCTCACACACACTCACACACACACTATGTGTGTGTGTGTGTGTATATATATATATGTGTGTGTGTATATATATATATATATATATACACACACACAGAATTCCCAGGGTGATTTAAAAAAGAAGAAAGGGAGCAAGGGGATGCAGAAGAAGAAACACACACTGGCAAGGGAGGCAGCCCAGGGAAGCGTTCCTCAGCTATACATCCGATCCGTGTGCGCAAAGCGAGCATCAATCGCTTCCAAATCCGAGCAAAAGGCTCCTGCAGTTGAGTTGCCTTTTCCTCCCCTTCCGCTGCTGCTGCTGCTGCTACCTGTAGACACAAGAGGGAGGCGCGGGCGCGCTGGAGCGCGGGCGCGCCCGCGCGCGCACATGGCACCCGCTCACGGAGCAGCCTCCCAGCGAGCAGAAGCAAAACCGCCGAAAGAAAAAAAAAGAGCGCCGGGCTTTTCTCTTGCGCTCCTCCGCCCTTCCCTGCTCTCGCCCTTTGTAGACCTTCCCTCCCCGCATTCACCCTGGGATTTGGGGGAAACACTCCGCAGGGCCGGGGAATCGAGGGGACCCCTCGCGTGTGAGTGGACGCGTAAAGGCGCGCGCGCGTGTGTGTGTGTGTGTGTGTGTGTGTGTGCGCGCGCGCGCGCCTGCCTGCGCGTGCGCACAGGCCAACCCGCCCCCGTTGCTCCCCTTCACCCCCCAAACCTCTCCGCGCTCTCCCCGCTTTTGGCCGGCAGCGGCGTGGTGGCAGCACTGAGGGCGAGGAAGCGCCCAACGTCAACCGTGACGTGGAACTGGGGAATAATAATACATAGTTTAAAAAAAAGCATCCCCACACAGATGCATGTGTGCGATAGTGAGTGAGTGAGAAAAAGAGGTGGCGAAAGCAGCAGCGTTTCTGCTAATGCTCTTCTAGCACTGGAAGTCTCCACACACACACACCCCTCTTCCAGAGGGCATCAAGAAAGAGGCAGTGGGTACCAGTAGATGATGACGGTACTTAACATTCATAGAGCGCTTTCAAGTGTTCAGAAGTGCTTCTCACGCATTATCTAGATGGCAATTCCTTACAACTGCCCTGCAAGGCAGGCATCCCTGCCCTGGTGCCCTCCAGATGTTCAGGACTTCGACTCCCATCCGCCTCAGCCAGCAGGGCCGGTGGACAGGAAGAGTGGGAGTGCAAGTCCAAAACATTTGGAGGACGCCAGGTTGTGGAAGGCTGCTGAAAGGTACGTCATTAGGATGATTTCCCCCACCCCCCATCATATATTGGAACTCCTTGTCCCTGGAGGTCAGGCAGGCACCAACATCATGTTGTTTCCAGAGCCTCCTGAAAAGAGGCCTTTTCCAGGAGGCAATCTTTAACTGGACAGCTACAGTTTTTATTGGCATCATGTTTTTAAGAGAATAATTTTAATATGGCACGTTAATCTTTTCAGGGCCCAATCCTATGCATGTTTAGACAGAAAAAAGTCCTACAACTACAAAAGTCCCTGGCTGGGGCATGCTGGGAGTTGTAGGACTTTTTTCTGTCTAACATGCATAAAACTGTGCCCTTCTTGCTTTACCTTTTATGTTCACTGCTCCACAATTAGGGTTGTTGGAGAATTCCGCCACGGACTCCAGCCCCCCGGAGTCCGTGGCGGAACGGAGCAATCCCCCCCACCACCCCACTGAATCCCCCCAGGACAGAGCCTACCTGGCAGCGGCGGGTCCGGGTGGTCTGGTTGCTGCTGGGCTGCGGCTGCCATTTGCGTCCCTACCAAGCCATGATAGGCTACATAAATATCAATGTAGCCTATCACAGCTAACGCAGGGATGCCATTTGCGTCCATGTCTTTTGCCATGATAGGCTACGTAAATATATACGTAGCCTATCACGGCTAACGCAGGGACGCAAATGGCATAGTGATCACCATTTGCGTCCCTGCGGTAGCCATGATAAGCTACGTATATATTTACATGGCCTATCATGGCGAAAGGCAGGGACACAAATGGCGTAGCGGCCGCCATTTGCAGCCACAGCCCAGCAGCGGACAGAGGTCCAGAGATGCGGATGGCCCTGGCAGGTGGCTCCACGGAGTCGCCAAAGAGCGGAGCCGGACAGGGAGGATTCCGGGGGGGATGGAGCGCCTGCCCCCACCGCGGATGGCCCCAGTGGAACCAGGTAAGTGTTTCGTACACCCCTATCCACAATCTGCTTTAGATATATGGAGTGGTACACAAATGTTGTAAATAAATAAATAAATAAATAAATAAATATTGCAGACATGGGGAACTAAGGCTGTGTCTTGGTGGGTGCAGAATCGCGGGCCTGGGATCCAATTTTTCCCCATTTGGGGCCCCAATCCAGCCTTCCAGTGTTCCCCAGGTGGCCGTACCCCCTCCCGGCTTTTGTACAATTTCCCCCCAATTCTAGATGGCTGCAGTACCTCTCCTAAGGCTTAGTTACTGGCAGTAAGAGCTTTAAGCTAAAATTTTCTAGTCTTTGGGGTACTTTGGCCCTGCCACATTTTGCCATCGGCCCCACCTGCCACTGGAATGTGGTCCCCAGAGTTCCTCCGAAATGGGAGTTCAGCCTTTGGCCTAAGGTTACCTACTGAATTCTAGGCAGACACGAGATTCAAACTGAGTTGCAAGTTTGCACCGGTTACCAGTTGTTTTCCGGGCCAAATTCAAGGTGTTGGTTTTAACCTTTAAAACCCTATATGGTTCCGGCCCAGCCTATCTTCAGGAGCACCTCCAGCAACACCAGACAGGCCGCTTAACAAGATCAGCCTCGGATGGCCTTCTCTCTGTCCCATCAGCCAGGACAGCTAGACTGGTGGGGATGAGGGAGAGGGCCTTTTCTGTGGTGGCCCCCACTCTGTGGAACTCCCTACCTAGGGAACTCCGCCATGCCCCCTTTTTAATGAGCTTCCGCCGTGCATTAAAAACGTGGTTGTTCAGGCAGGCATTTGGGGTGGGTTAGGGTATTTTAGAAAACATTTTTATTGTAGAATTTTATTGTTTTAAACTGTTTTATTATATGCTGTACATCGCCCAGAGTGGCTGGGTGACCAGCAGATGGGCGATTAATAAATTTAATAATAAAAAATTTAAAAAAACTGGGGGCCTCCAGATTCATAGTCCAGGTTTGTAGCCACTATCTTACACAAGCTCTCATATGTGTACTACAAATTGGGCAAGTGTGTGTGTGTGTGTGTGCACACGCATGAGAGTGAGAGAGAGAGAGAGATCAGGCTCACAGGTCACCTGGTCACAATCTTCCCCACTATGGTATTGGGTTTCTATTTAAATCAGTTTCTAAATGTGCATTTATGCATAAAATTTAGTCCTATATACACCAGTTTCATGCAGATCTGTATCCTCTCTTGCCCTCTCTTTGGGTGATGCATTTCCACTTTGAGGGTGATGCTCCAGGTGCTACCTTTTTCCTCAGCTACAGCAGAGCTACTCATGTGACTCTACCTGCCTTATATACCTTGGAGCAAATAGAAAAAAGCAGATTCAGACCATCCCATCCTCAACACTTGTTGGGCTGTGCATCTATCCATGCAGTTAAACTCACATCCAATCCACTTCTGTATAACTCAAAACATCATCTTTATTGAAATGTAACATAAACAATAAAGAACTAATAAAATACAGGATCAATACTTAGTTGCTGAAGGATGAGGAATAGATGAGGTGGATGAATGGGGTGGATGGATGAGGTGAAAAAACAATGCAAGGTAGGCCAAAGCAGTAACAGAGAACCAGGCCAAAGGGAGGTTTCTTCCAAACTGAGGAAGAGCTGGTGCAAACCAGATAGGAATTCTTCCGGGGGACACAACTAATCAAAGCATGGGATTGAGGCCTGATCAGTTGCCAGCAGATCCACAGAGCGGGAACAGCTACACATGCAGAGCCTAGGGGGCAATGTAACAAATAACATAATGCCCATTTGGGACAGAACACAAACTTGACTGAATGGTGGGGTGGGGTGGGGGCACCAGCGCCAGGTTTTAGAGGACCCTTGGGCAAGACACCCGCAATGGGTCCTCTCCATCAGTGAGTCTACCTTCCTACTGCCATGGTCACCAGCTGCTGTCGCTCCTTATCCTTTCTCATTTTTGCTATGACTTGTTTGCTTCACTGGCAGAGAGCCAGTGAGCAAGCAGGCCGCGTGGCATCTCCTGCTCCTCCTTCTCACCACCACCGTTGTCCAGGCCAAAGCAAGTGACAAGTGAACAAGAAGCAGATTGCAATGGTGAACAGGAGGAACAAGCCCAGGGGCTCTTGTCAGGGGGCCTTTGCTGGGGGTCGTACCTTGGCAGGTGCCCAACCATGCCTACCCTTGATGGCAGCCCTGCACCAGCAACTAGCACTTTCTCCAGCCCCAGTCTTTTGGTGGCCACCTCTGTGTGTGTGTGTGTGTGTGTGTGTGTGTGTGTGTGTGTGATTGGAATATCTTAGTGAATGGGGAGAGACTTCTGCTATGCTACACATGGGGCCTGTTCTCTTTTGTTCCCCATGCATGACCTGGTAGGGAAACAGTACTATAAATTGGAGTTGGGGAGATAATTTTTTTTTAAGGGGGGCGCTTCCCCTCTCCCATTAAGAACATAAGAGCTTGGCTAGATCAGACCAAAAGTTAGGGATGTCCGTGGAATCCGCCTCTGACTCCAGTGAGGCCAAATTCCCGTGCATTCGGCCCCCTGAAGTCCGCAGTGGAATGAATGCAATTACCTGTGCCTCTCCAGACTGAATATTCGCCCCCGGCTGGTTCCATTCCAGCATCTGTGCGGAACCTGGAAGTAAGTGATCGGATGCAAATGGCGTCCGCTACGCCATTTGCATCCCGGTTTTTCCTCGCGATAGGCTATGCATCTCTATTTACGTAGGTACTTATGTAGCCTATCGTGTGAGAAAACACAGACGCAAACGGCTTAGTGGATGCCATTTGCGTCCCTGGTTTTTCACGCAATAGGCTACGTAAGTATCTACATAAATAAAGATGCGTAGCCTATCGCGAGGAAAAACGGGGACACAAATGGCGTAGCTGACGCCATTTGCGTCCGGAGAGCACTGTAGGAGCCGAGACAGAGCCAGCCGGCGATTCCGCAGAGCGGAACCAGCCAGCTTGGATTCCAGGGGGGAGGAACGAATCACCTCCCCCCCCCCGGCGGACCCCCCGCGGATGCGAGGTAAGGGGATCTATACATCCCTACCAAAGGTCCATCCTGTTGAAAGCCTGGTCAAACTGTGGAATGCAGAAATGACCCGGGCAATTGACACAATTACTCCTGAGTGCCCTCTCCAGAGCAGAGCTCATATGGCTCCATGGTATACTTCAGAGCTGATGGCTATGAAGCTAAAAGGAGATGGCTTGAGATGGAGAAAAACTCTCAGCGGATGCAGTCAAACACTGGTGTGTGCTCATGGTCATGTATATTCAGGGGCAGTGAGGGTGACCAAAAAAAACACATTATCTCGGTGCTTCTATAAAATCCTAGATATGCCACCCAGCAGAGCGTTTCAGGATCATCCGGGGCTTATTACATGCTGGCCCTAAGGATGCTGTGGATCTGTCTGAGGCCCATTGTAATACACTTGCTAGGCACTTCCAAGATAAAATGTCTTGCATCCACCGGGACTTAGACTCCAATGTTACAGCAGGTGAATCAGGTGAGGTATCCAGAGCACAGCCTTGTTATGTTTTTTTGTAGGAATGTACGAAATTCACTTACCTTTTCGCAGAATCTTTTGCGGTGGGTGGGGAGGCGCTCCGTCCTTCCCCCTGGAATCCTCGTCGGGGGGGAGGTGATCCGGTCCTCCCCCCCGGAATCCTCGACAGCTGGCTCCAGGCCATCCGCAGCCGGATTTCTGGCCGCAGACGGGCTGCTGTGGATGCAAATGGCGGCCGCCATAGCGGCCGCCATTTGTGTCCAGCCAGGCAGCTGTGATAGGCTCGGTAAGAATTTACATAGCCTATCACGGCTAACCCCCCCCAAAAAAAACCAAGCATACGCAAATGGCGGCGGCTATGGAGGCCACCATTTGCGTTCCCTCTTTTTTGCCGATTTATCTTACGTAAATATTTACGTAAGATAAATCGGCGAAAAATAGGGAACGCAAATGGCGGCCACCATAGTCGCCGCCATTTGCGTACGCTCGGTTTTTTGGGGGGGGGTAGCCGTGATAGGCTATGTAAATTCTTACGGAGCCTATCACGGCTGCAAGGACAGCAATGGCGGCGGCAGCAGCCCGGCACCGACCGGCCAGGAGACCAGCTGCCGCCGCTGCCGGAGCCACCGCCGCCGCCATTGAATCCGCCGCATCCGCCCCAGGTAAGTGCTGTCCCGGGGGAATTCTGCGGGGGGGAAGGGGGGCAGGAGGCCGTTCCGCCACAGATTTCGGGGGGCCGAATGCACTGGCATTTGGCCTCACTGAAATCCGTGGCGAAATTCTCCACCATCCCTAGTTTTTTGGATGAGTTTCAGTTGGTACAGCTTGAGGTAATTGACAAGGTGCTTGGACAGCTTCATGCAACCACTTCTGTACTGGATCTAGGGAAGTTGGAGAAATCCTCCATGGACTCCAGTGAGGCTGGATTCTTTGGCCCCCCGAAGTCGGTGGTGGAACAGCCTCCCCCCCCACCGCCAGCCCCCGAAATCCCCCTGGGACAGACCTACTTGGTGGCGGATGCGGCAGCGGCGATGGATGCGGTGGTGGATGCGGCGGCGGCTCCGGCTCATCTTCTGGCTGCCACCGGGCTGCATTAGGCCATGATAGGCTACATAAATACTTACATAGCCTATCACAGCAAAGAGCAGGGGCGCAAATGGCGGCCGCTCCGCCATTTGCGTCCCTGCCTTTTGCAGTGATAGGCCACGTAAATACTTACATAGCCTATCACGGTCTAATGAAAGGATGCAAATGGTGGCTGCTACGATGGCCGCCATTTGTGGCTGCAGAAGCCCAGCAGCAGCTGGAAGTCCGGCTGCGGCTGGCTCCGGCTGGCGGCTCTGCGGCCTTGCAGCAGAGCAGAGCCAGCTCAGGAGGATTCCGGGGGGAGGGACAGATCGCCTCCCCCCACTGCAGATGCCCCAGACCACAGCCAGGTGAGTAATCCGCCCATACCTAACTGGATCCTTGCCCCGCTTCAGTTATAAAAAGTGACAGGGAGGGAACAACCGGTGGGCCAAGGAGGTGATCAATGCCTCCTTGCAAGAGGGAGTGGTCCCAGGCCACCTGAAAGAGGCGGTGGTGAGACCACTCCTGAAAAAACCCTCCCTGGACCCCGAAAATCTTAATAACTTTAGGCTGGTGGCAAATTTCCTTTCCTGGGCAAGGTCCTTGAGCAGGTGGTTGCCAACCAGCTCCAAATGCTCTTGGATCAGACTGATTATCTGGATCCATTTTAGTCAGGGTTCAGGCCAGGTTTGGGCACAGAAACTAGGGATGTACGAAACACTTACCTGGTTTCATCCAGGGACATCTGCGGTGGGGGGGGAGGTGCTCCATCCCTCCCCCCGAAATTCTCCCCGGCCAGCTCCACTCCGCAGTGACTCCGCAGAGCCACCGTCCGGAGCCGCCCGCAGCCAGACATCTGGCCATTGGGCTCCTCAGGGACGCAAATGGCGGCTGCTGTAGCCGCCGCCATTTGTGTCCCTGTCTTTTGCTGTGATAGGCTACGTATATATTTACGTATACTATCATGGCAAAAAAAAAAAAGGAACACAAATGGCGGCGGCTACGGTGGCCGCCATTTGCGTTCCTGTTTTTTTGCCGTGATAGGCTATGTAAATATTTACGTAGTCTATCACGGCCTCCGCAGTGACACAAATGGCATCCCTGCGTTAGCCGTAATAGGCTATGTAAGTATTTACATAGCCTATCACGGCAATAATGAAGAAGCGAATGGCGGCGCAGCCACCATTTGCAAAGCAGCGCGAACGGCACCAGGTAAGTGGTCCGTTTCGCACGCCTTTCATGCGGTGGGGGGGTGGGGGGCTTTGTTCTGCCATGGATTTCGGGGGGCTGAATGCCCTGGCATTCGGCCTCACTGAGATCTGTGGCGGAATTCTTCAACATCCCTAACAGAAACACTTGGTCACCCTGTATGATGACCTATGTTGGCAGAGAGACAGCAGGAGTGTGAACTATTGATTCTCCTTGATTTCTTGGTGGGTTTTGACACCATCAATCATGGTATCCTTCTGGGACAATTGTCTGAGTTGGAATTGGGAGGTTCTGCATTGCAGTAGTTTCACTCCTACTTGGATAGTCAGCTCCAGAAGGTGATGCTTAGGGAATATTGCTTGGCCCTAATAATGGATTCTCCATTATGGGATTCTGCAGGGGTTGGTTTTGTCTCCCACGTTATTTAACATAAAACCATCGAGCGCGGTCACCTGGAGTTCTGGAATACGTTGTCATCAGTATGCTGATGACACACAGCTCTGTTTCGCCTTTTCATCTTCATCGAGTGAGGCTGTGGATGTGCTAGATCAGTGCTTGGCTGCAGCAATGGGCTGGTTGAGGACTAATAAACTGAAGCTCAACCCAGTCAAGAACAAGATGCTGTTAGTGGGTGGTGCTTCTGACCAGATGGAGGGTGCTCAACCTGTTCTGGATGGCATTATACTCCTCATGAAGGAGCAGGTTCCTACCTCGGGGGTTCTCCTGGAGCCATCTTTTTCACTTGAGGCTCAGGTGGCTTTAGTGGCACAGAGTCTACCAACTTTGGTTGGTGGCTCAGCTATGCCTCCATCTGGACAGGGATAACCTGGCTTCAATTGTCTATGGTCTGGAACCCTCCAAGTTAGATTACTGCAATGCACTCTATGTGGGGCTGCCTTTGAAAATGGTCCAGAAGCTGCAGCCTGGGTGCAAGAACCTAGAAAGAAACTAATGGAAGCCAGTATGTGTTTGAGTGTTAAAGTTGTGAACCTCCATCTATGCTCATCCTCCCTGTGTGTAAATGATCCATATATCTAAAAAACACCATGCACCTCCAGTGACCTCATTCAAACAAAAACAAAACCCTGGGTAACTTCTTGCACTCCTGGAGTTCTCACTGCTCAGAGAACTGGGGTTCAAAAACATAACTGTAGATAAATACAAACCAGGAGTCCATCACACTCTGACTTGAAACTGCTTAGGGCAAGTGATTCCCAATTTCTCTCTTTCTCTCTCTCTCTCTTTCTCTCCCTTTTGTAGTTTTATTTTTCAAAATGTTACATATTTTTGAAAGAAACAGAGGTAATGACATTATATTCCTGTTTCATTACAGATTTGAGGCAATCGGAGCATTTGAGAATAGATTCTGTGTAGTTAGTTGCAAGTGACAAAATGGCATTGCAATACAGTATGAGGGTTCCTCCCCCCCGCAAAAAAAAACACGGTTGGAACCCTGTTCCTAAGATACCAACATACTTCCTGTAAGGCAACTGAACGGATTACAGAATAAATATAGATTTCTTGTGTTCTGGTCTTGAGTCTTCAAAAGAGGACCTCCTGGGAGAACATTGTCTTTGTGTGTAACCTACTTGTTGGTTCCAGAATAAATCTCCCATGGTTCTTCAGATTAAAGCTGCTGATGGTCCTGGAACAGTAATAACACAGGAGACCCCTTACCAACTATGTCCCCCTTTGCAACACGGAGATGCAAAGTGGAAACATTGTTTGGACCGTCTTGCTTCCATTCTGTATTTTTTACATTAGTGCCTGTCCAGGACCCACTACTAACCATCCTCCAGCTGCCATTTGCACCTCTCCTGTGGTGTATATATACCAGATATACCCCATCAACACATCATCCTGCTTCATTCAAAGCACGTTAGTGTTAGCAACACAACTGAACTGCAATGCACTGGATATGTATTTCTTTTAACTATCAGACTTGAGGGAATGTTGTTGCTCTGTTGAACCCCATTGTAAGACACGCTATAGTGGGATGAATACCAGCATTTTTCAGGGACCCTAAATGAGACGTGAGCAGCTTCTGGGGGTTGGGGGCATCATTGCCCCCTGGAACTCCATGGAGGCCATACTCCACCCCCTCTGGCGAGTTTGCCACCACCTGCAAATTTGCTGCAGTGGCAAAAATTGCAGCAATTTTGCAGGGAAACAAGGTGTGTGTGTGTGGGGGGGGGGGGTGCCTTGTTTCCAAGTGAGATGTGAGATGTGGGAGATGTGTGATTCTGCTTGCAGATAAGGTGTGTGCTACCTATGTGCCTTGTTTCCCCACAAAATCACAGTTCCCACCCCTGCTGCAGCAAATCCAGCAGCAACATCAGGGGGCTGTGGGGGCTGCAGAAATGGACATGGAGGGCTGCATGTGTTCCCTACCCCTGTTCTACATGCACAAAAAATGGAGACTCTGAGCAATTGCTTGGGGATACTTTACGGTTAATGCAACTAGAGCTCTTCTGCTATGTTTCCACCAGTGCCAGCAGCCTGGAATACAATCCATAGGGCTCTTATGACCTGCAGGTGGGACTTGACCAACCATTTGGACTTCAACATCATAGACATAATGTGCCAATCTGAGTATAATTCAGGTTCCTCTTAGCTCCTACAAATATACACCAAGAGCTCTTTATGAGAAAGACAAAGTAGCCCAACTGTTCAATCACTGCACTTGGATGAGCAGACGGAATGGAATACTGTAGTCTTTAATGGTAGTATTGCATATGAGGCAGTCTGGCCATTCTGAGGAGATTCCAGAAGATATCACTCTTCCATGTGGGAAACGGCCATTTTGTTAAGCCCTGGAGAATGCATGACATCAGGGGCTCTGAATCCGAAATCTGGCCCACCATCCCAAAAATGTGGTGCCTTTTTAGATGGCCAGATAGAGTTGTGATTTAACCCCAGGGAAATGTGAGGAGTTAGGACTGGACTCTTCCTCTCTTCAAGTGAAAATATCATCCCAGTGTTCAGCCACTGCAAAAAAAGGCAAACTCCATGTTAGGCATAATTGGAAAAGGAATTGAGACTAAAACTGCCAATATCATACTGCCTTTATACAAATCTATGGCGTAGCCACACTCGGAATACTGTGTACAGTTCTGGTCACCACACCTAAAAAAGGATATTGCAGAGCTGGAAAAAGCACAGAAAAGGGCAACTAAAATGATCAAGGGACTGAAGCAACTCCCCTATGAGGGAAGGTTACAACAACTGGGATTATTTAGTTTGGAGAAAAGGTGAGTTACAGGGAGACATGATAGAGGTGTAGAAAATTATTCATGGTGTGGAGAATGTGGATAAGGAGTAAGGCTGTGAACCGCTTCGGTCCGAACCCCGAATAGCAAGACGAAGCAAGGTGATTTAGAGGTACCTCATCATACAGTGAAGTGGATCAGACCAGCACTGAGGCACCCAGAAGTGACGTGGCTCCTCCAAGAAGCGCCTAGTCCACCTAGTATATTTGGAGCTCTTCTTATGCATTCTGAGCAGCACAGACAGGCTGTCTTCAAAATGTATCAACTTCTGAAAGATCACATGGAGGGGGAAGAGGGAGGGGGAAGGCTAGAGGATGCGGAGGTGCCAAATGTATCAATTTCAGAGAGATCCTCCCACGGGGAGAGATGGGGGAAGGGGAGAGGAAGGGGGGGAGTGAGCTTTGCTGTAAGTCAGCCTCTGTTTGCTCATTGTGAGAGAGGTGATGTTACTGGAGAGGAGAGGACTGTCTGAACATTATTTGGCTAGAGCAGTGGTCTCCAAAGTAGGGTGCACACACCCCAGGGGGGCTCAAGATGGGGTGCATGAGCCGCCTGATACTTGAGCAGCCTCCCGCTGCCCTGACGAGCTGCCTTTGTGTGCAATGATGGTGGCAGTGGTGGCAGCGACAGCAGCAGGATGGGATGCGAGCTGAGAGAGAAGCTCCATGGCATTTCTCTCTCCACTCCAGTCTGATCCTGCCTCTGCTGTGGCCATTGGAAGCAACTGCCCCAGTCTCTGCCAGGCATGGCAGAGAAAGCTTAACCCTTCCCACTCTCCTTTGCAGAACAAAGCTGAGAAGAAATGGCTACTAGTCCTGATGGCTATGTGCTATCTCCAGTACCAGAAGCAGTGAGTCTGTGTACACCAGTTGCTGGGGAACATGGGTGGGAGGATGCTGTTGTGCTCGTGCCCTGCCCGTGGGTTCCCAGTTGACAGCTGGATGGCCATGGTGTGAACAGAATTCTGGACTAGATGGACCCTTGGTCTTATATAGCATGGCTCCTCTTATGTTTTTAAGCAAGCGCATGTTATGGGGAGTGGGTAAAATGGGGATCCATAAATCAAAGAGGGATCCTCATGCTTTCAACTGATTTTTAAAGGGGACACCCACAAAACCACCATCCAGTCACAGAGCACATCTGCCTCCATGGACTAAACCAGAAAAATCATGGATCCGCCACTGATGGGCACAGCCACAGAGCAAAGACATGGATCCTTGGTGGGGATCTTCTTGATTTCATACGATTTTTGCAGAGTAAATCCCCCAAACCACCAACATATCACAGAGCACATCTGCCTTCATGGGCTGAACCAGAAGAATCATAGATCTGCCACTCGTGGGCACAGCCATGGTGCAAAGACAGGGGGGAATGGCTCCCCCCGTTCCCCAGAACAAGATGGCTCCCTGCGCGCCTCCAGAGGGCCTAGGAGCTGGTGGCCGCAGCGGCAACAGCCTGCCCTCATTGGTAGGAGCCAGCCTCCAACTGGGTGCCCTCCCCTCCTTCCAAGCTGGAGGGCGACTCCTGCCTTCATGCCTGTCGGAGGTTGGCAGGCTGCAATGGGCAGTGGTTTCCCTGGCAGCACCGGCAGCAGGGGCAGCGGAGGCTACCCTGGCGGTGGTGCCCCCCTAGAGCAAGGGCCCAGGTAAGGAGCTGGGGGCTGGGCGGCATGTTGGGGGGGCACAGCGGGATTCAGACATCGCTTCAGCTTTGTAGGCTGAGGTGGGTCAAGGGGGACAAATCAGCCCGAGCCAAATTGGGCCTGCCTCAGAAGAGCCAAAGTTGGATCAGGGTGGGGGGTGTCCATGCATAGTCCCAATAGGGAGACATTTTCCTCCTTCTCTCATAAGGAAGCTGATTGGTGAGAGATTCGGGAGAGATAAAAGGGAGGACTTCTTCACACACCACATAGTTAAACTATGGAATTTACCACCACAAGATGTCGTGATGGCCACCAATTTGGATGGTTTTGAAAGGGGGTTGGAAAACTCATGAAGCCTATCCATGGCTATTAGTCTTGATAGCTATATGCTGCCTCCAGTATCTGAGGCAGTATGCCTATGTACACCAGTTGCTGGGGAACATGGGCAGGAAGGTGCTGTTGCACTTGTGTTCTGTTTGTGGGTTCTCAGTTCACAGCTGGTTGGTCACTGTGTGAACAGAATGCTGGACTAGATGGACCCATGGTCTGATCCAGCATGGCTCTTCTGATGTTCTTAAGTGCCAGCTTCTAAGTCCTTTGAAAACAGCATCAGACTGCCATAGAGCCTGGGACAAGGTAGACTCAAATGCAAGGAGAACGGAAGGCTTCTACTGAGATATGCTGAAACTAACCTCAGGGAAACTAGTGAGGCTCTTCTACTGCATTTGCACAACTGGTTGCCAGTTTCCTGACTCAGTTCTGGGCAGACGCAAGAGGAGGCTCCTGAGATTTAATAGCAAGGTTGTTCTTGCTGTTGCATTTAATACAATGCTACAACATATTGTATGCCCCGGCCGTGGGCTGCTAAGGTTTGGAGGTGCCGCTGAAGTGATAAGCCAGATCCAGGTTTACTTACAAGGAGACTTTATTGAGTACTTACAGCGCGCAGGCATACCCAATGGTTGGATCAGACAGCTTCTCTGAACCCAGAGCCAAGGGGTACAATAGGTCTTATACTATACATGTTAGTAGTGAGGCAGCGTGACAGCAGCAAGCGCTAATTAGCATTCGTCTGCAACTTTCCCAGCATAGACTAACAGTGCTTGTTCAGAAGGAAAACAATCAGAACTTTCCCAGCACAGCCACCTGTAAACAGAGCCTCACTTCTCAGGCACTTCCTAGGCCCTGATAAGATTCAGAGCTCATTAGCATGGAATGTGCTGAGGCGGCAATATCGACCTTTGAGTCATCTCACAAGCTCAGAGGCCCACTAGCAAGGAAATTGCACTTAATAACGAACAAAAGCAAAGAGCATTATGGATCTCAAAGTCTCTCTAAAACTACTGGTTACTCAGGTTGCAGGCCCGAGGCCTTACACATATGAAGGTCTCTCCAGTCTTGTAAGTGCATCTTTTTCTGTGATGGCTGTGAGGTGCAGTTGATAGAGTGTTGGACTTTGGCCGGAGATGTAGAGTGGCCATGTGTCCTCTCTTACAGAGGACAATTCTCTATTTGAAGTGCTGCCAGAGGACTGTCTTCTATTTTGAAGGTGTCCGTGTCCTCTATTTGAAGGAATGTTCAGTCCACATCAGGTTTAATGATAAAGAACAAGCAGAAGGAAGAGCTGGGCCTTGAAGTTGCTCCTCAACAGCATACAGGTCACCTGGCCACAGTCTTCCACACTCTGTTGAGATGTGCTGTATTTCTATTTGTAATCCCACTTCTCCTACCAGTGACTCTGTGGGGTGGTGGAAACCATGGGGCCTGGGTTCATACAGTTATGGGAGAAAAGTGTGAGAGAAAAGTGCTGACCCCAAACTAATGTGCAGTGCCTGCAACCCACCAGGACCCCCGATACCTTGCAAATGGGTGGGGGAAAACAAGTGAGGAACTTATAAAACAAGAACTAGAATTTATTTAACAAGGAAGGAGCGGGGGAAGGGAGGAAAACAAACATTCAGCTTAATAAATTATTTAAAGTAAGGCTCTAAGGGTTAGGCAGAAAAAAGCCCCTAAAGCACAAAGCATGGCTGGCTGGGGAATGCTGGGATTTGTAGGGGGGTGGTTCTGCCTAAACGTGCATAGGGTTAGAGTTGTAGGATTTTTTCTGTCTAAACATGCATAAGATTGCACTCTAAAACAACAAAATGAAAAGAAGAGAGTCCAATGATTATTAGGAGTGTATGAAACCTACTCACCAGTCCACTGGGGGGGTCCATGGGGGGGAGGCAATCTCCCCAGAATCTTCCCTGGCCGGCTCCATTCCACGGCAAGTCCACGGAGCCGCCAGCCAGGTCCATCCGGAGCCGGACTTCCGTCCGCTGCCGGTCTGCAGACACAAATGGTGTCCGGCGTAGAGGACGCCATTTGTGTCCCTTCTCTTTGCCATAATAGGCTAAGTAAAGATTTACATAGCCTATCACGGCAAAGAGAAGGGACGTAAATGGCGTCCGCTATGCTGGACGCCATTTGCTTCCGCAGACCAGCAGCGGACGAACTGGACCCGGCTGGTGGCAGGTAGGATCCGTTCTGGGGAAACTTCGCGGGGTGGCGGAGGTGGGTGGTACGTTCCGCCACAGACTCCAAGGGGCCGGATTCTTTAGAATCCAGCCTCATTGGAGTCCGTGGCAGAATTCTCTAACATCCCTAATGATTATACAGTCCACAAAGGTAGGTGATTTCTCAAAATACGTCTCAAGCTGTGCAGTTCAGGACTTAAGGTAGCTGTACCGAGACTTCAGTTACTGGTGGCGGGGCCACTCCTGACTGGTAACTGCCTGAAAGGCAGAATGCTGCTGCTGCTGCTGCTACTCTCTTTCATGTCTTTCTCCTCAGCTTCCTCAGGAACTCTCTTTTCTGTCTCAGCCTTTGACTCTTTACTGTTTCTTCATCAGAACTTTCCTTTAAAAATCTCTGCCTCCTTGTCTCTCTTCCGCTTCTCCTCTCCACATTTATTTATTTATTTATTTATTTATTGCATTTATACCCCACCTTTTTTCCTCTTGCAAGGAACCCAAGGCAGCTTACATTATCCTCCTTCTCTCCATTTTATCCTCACAACAACAACCCTGTGAGGTGGGTTGGGCTGAGACACTGCAGAGGATTAAATATTTAAATTCGAATCATTATTTCTAAATTTGCATCTGTACATATACACTAGCATGTGCAAATTTTACACAAAACGGTGTCCTCTTTTATCCTCTTTGTTGATGCATTTCCCTCCCTTGGGCGGGGGGGGGGGGAGTGATTTAGCGAGATAGGTGTTCAAATCCCCACTGAAGCTATGAAGCTCACCAGCACATCTGTCACCTCCCAGCCTAACCTACCTCACAGGGTTGTTGTGAGCATAAAAAGGGTAGACGCATACATGAGCTTCATGTGGGAGAAAGGAGCACTAAGGTCAGCACCAGAGTCTACAGCTGGAATCTTTGGGCAGCCTTTGGGGCTCAAGCACCAATGTCTGTTGAGCTCATCCATTCCCCCAGGCTTAAGTGGTGGCAGTGCCTGGGTCTGGGAAGCTGCACACCGTGCTGAGTTCCCCACAAACCACTGGAGTGCCTGACGCAGTGTCACTAGGTCAGGCGCTCTGGGGACTTGTGGAAAATTTAACACCGTGGGTGGCTTCCCAAATGCCTTGTGGGGGTGGCTCAAATCTGGAGCAGGCCCTGGAGAATGTGACAATTAAATCATTTGTACAGTAACATCAATGTACATGGTGCTGTAATATGCTAAAAAGATAGGCCACTCTCCTTTGAAGCTTGCAATCAAAAATTTTGACACAGACAAGACAACAGTGCAGAGGGAGGGAGGGAAAAGAGATGGAGACACTTTTCCCTGCAATGAAAAGACTGAAATGGAATCCAGGAGCAACCAGCAAGGACAACGTAAAGTCATTTTAACCACAAATAGAACTAGTGCTTCAGCCAGTAATCACAATTCTCTGTGCTACCCTGTGGATCTTTCCAAGTTTCTTAATTCTGAATCAGAGAAACCTCACTAGAATTCAGAAAGGATAATGAGAAATAATTGCCTGTTTTAATATCTGAGGGAGGGGAGAGAGAGACTTCTGTAATCATTATCTCAGTTTTTATAAGACACAGAAAATGAAGGGGGATAGAACAACAGGAAACTCGCTCACTTGTTCTCGCACACGCACACTCTCTCTCTTTACATGCACACACACAAACACACACACACAGAGTTTGTAGGGTAGTGCAATAACAACACACCCTTCTTACAGGGATGTTCAAAGGACGCTGAATATCCGTTGAAACAGAGTATCAAAAAAAGGAATACTTGTCTTTTTATGTCTCAGAAATTTACTGGGGGACCTTATAAATATTTATGCAAATGCTTGGCTTTGTTTTGGTTCATGAAAAAAAAATGGTAGCACACACCTAGCCTTTATAAAGAAATATACTGGACACACAGATGCAAATTTTGACAGATTTTTGTGCGCATCGTTGCCAGTCTGAAGACAAGGAAGAAGAAGCGGCATTGGTAATGACCTCAGGAATGTTTGGGATGAGTTGGAAGTAGCAAAAATACTAGGGATGAAGAGAGATTAAATGGAGGATTGACTTCAGGTTTTTGTGGCTCCTCAGTCAAGGAACTGCCCTTAATTGTCTTGCTGTGTTTAGACGTAATGCCAAACTGCGGTTTAGCATTATAGAACTGAGCCTTGAGGTTGTTAGCTCCCCTTTCTCTCTCCTCCTCTACTGCAAAGACGAGGAAGAGATTAGAAGCATTTCCTTCCATTTTTAACTAACCACAGTTTTGCATTATGTCCGAACCTGGACAAACTGTGGTTAGTCTTAACTATGGTTTACTGAAATTAACCAACTTCAGACTATGTTTTATCAAGTTAACTGGTTTCGCTAAACCACAGTTAAAATTAGCCACAGTTTAGGGTCCAGACATAAAGCTACACTGCAGTTAATTGAAAATAGAAGTAAAAGCTTCCAATTTCCTTGCTGCTGTACTGGAGGAGGAAAGGAGAGCGCATGAGCCAGAGGCTCATGCAGATAACGACAAACCATAGTTTAGAGTTATGTTGCACATATAACATGTATTTATTTATGTATATATTAAGATACATTTTTCTCACATTTCCAATTCTCAAATGCTCACTGTGGCTTACAACATTAACATACTTTTTAAAGAAAAGGGATCATGTGCGAGTGCTGATGAAGACACTGGCAACTGTTGGATGACAGACAGAGAACCCTTTCCATTTTCGTACGTGGATAACGGGGGCATGTATGTGTGCATGTGTCAGACAGACAGACAGACAGAAAGGATGTTTGTCAATATCTATATCGGGGGGGGGGATCTCTTTAAGCCCGAGGACTGAATTCAATTTCAGAGAAGCTCTTGGGGGCCACATTCCAGTGGTGGGCAGGGCCAAATGCAAAGAGGGCAGAGCCAAAATACCAAAAATGCCAGCATAGTTTATTGCCAGTAACTATGTTTAGGAGAGATACTGAAGCTGAAGCTCAAATATTTTGGCCACCTAATGCGAAGAGAAAAGTCACTGGAAAAGACCCTGATGCTGGGAAAGATTGAAGGCAAAAGGAGAAGGGGATGGCAGAGGATGAGATGGCTGGATAGCATCACTGCTGCAATGAATATGAACTTGAGCACACTCCGGGAGAAAGCGGAGGACAGGAAGGCCTGGCGTACTATGTTCACGAAGAGTCGGACACGACTTAATGACTGAACAACAACAACAAATGTTTTAGGAGAGGCATTTGCTAATTGGGGGTGGGGGGGAGAGTTGAAAAACTACAAAATGACATGATCAGGGGAAAGTCCATCTAGGGAACCCCAGAGAGCCTGGGTTGGGGCCCCAGGAGGGCAGAATTTGGCCCACCAGCCTGAAGATCCCCACCTTGCCCTGATCTATAGCATCACAGGAACCTCAGTACTTTTGTACTATCTCCTCCATACAACTTGGGGTACATACCTAAGGGCACAATCCCAAGCAGGTTTAGACAGAAAAAAGTCCTACAACTCCCAGCATTCTCCAGCCAGTTGTAGGAGGTTTTCTCTGCATCTCCCTAAATGACTCAGTTGCCCAAGGCCCCTATTTCCTTCCTTCCTTCCTGTTTAATGTCTTCCTTGCTACCTCTCCCTTTCTTCCTGGGGCTGCATTGCCTGCTCTTTCTTACCCTTCTTCTGAGATTCCTCTTTCCTCCCAACATTTCCCCCTTAGAGCACAATGTCCATTAATTCCCTCCCTTCCATAAACTGCCCCTTTGTTACCTTTGGTGCATCTGATGTCCATAATAGGTGGCAGTGCTAACCCTAGGTTGTTGAATGTTTTAACTTCTTAGGCTTGTAATTTTTATGATAACATTCTACACAAATATCTTTTTTCTAAAAAAGTTTTCCTTTTTGAAACCCAATAACCTTGCAAATAACCTTCCACAAGCCTTCAGGGTAGGGATGGATACAAAGAGAAGAACATACAACGTGGAGAGTAGGTGTGTTTGTGTGTTTGCATACTTTTTTGTAATGATCTCATGTTTAACAAATATTCATGTTAGTCTTTGAGGAGGCAGTCGGAAAAGACAATAGGCCAGATGGGTTTTATTTGTAATTAAAACTTGGAAAGCAGTTTCATAGTGCAAAGCACACAGAAAAGTAGTGGGGTAAAATAAATTGTATCACTGCAGTGTAGTATTAACTGCACCAAAGCAAAGAGCTTCCACATGGAAGTGAATTGAAGGCTAGCTAATATAAAAGGAACTTTACAAGATTTCCCTGCGCTTCATTAGAGATACCATACACTGTGCACAAATGGCCTCTCAAAATGCTCCACCTTCTTTGTGGGTAGAAAAATGGGGGTGGGGATTTCGCCCCCTCAAAAATATTCACTGACCAAAAACAATATGCTCAACTGCATTTGTACCTTTGAAAAATGAGCACAAACATCAATGGGGGAAGAATGCATACATTTTAAGATGATCGCGATTGATGCATACATTTGGAAAAATATGCACGAAAATACACATGAATTTTTATGCAGAAAGAAAATAGTTCACAATCTAACACAAGATGGAACAAGTTTCGAGGTGGAATGTGGATGAACTCAAGTTCTGCTGATTTGCAAATCCCTACCCAAGGCCTCATTTTTAAAGGGATAATATTTTCTTGTCATTGCTTACCGCTTCCCAGCCTTCAGCTACAGGATCAGGCCCTCCAGCCAAAGGAAAAGTATCATTACACTCCTATCTGTCTTCGGAGATCTTTCTACAATTGTAGCCTCCATCCTCCTTTTCTGTGGTGTGTGTGGGTATGTGTGCTTTCATAGAATCATAGAATAGTAGGGTTGGAAGGGGCCTACAAGGCCATCGAGTCCAACCCCCTGCTCAATGCAGGAATCCAAGTCAGAGCATCCCTGACAAATGGCTGTCCAGCCTCATCTTAAAGGCCTCCAGTGTTGGAGAGCCCACCACCTCCCCAGGTAATTGGTTCCATTGCCGTATTGCTCTGACACTCAGGAAGTTTTTCCTGATGTTCAGCCGGAATCTGGCTTCCTGTAACTTGAGCCCATTATTCCGTGTCCTGCACTCTGGGATGATCAAGAAGAGATCCTGGCCTTCTTCTCTGTGACAACCTTTCAAGTACTTGAAGAGTGCTATCATATCTCCCCTCAGTCTTCTCTTCTCAAGGCTAAACATGCCCAGTTCTTTCAGTCTCTCTTCATAGGGCTTTGTTTCCAGTCCCCTGATCATCTTTGTTGCCCTCCTTTGAACCCTCTCCAGCTTGTCTGCATCCTTCTTAAAGTGTGGTGCCCAGAACTGGACACAGTACTCCAGATGAGGCCTAACCAGTGCTGAGTAGAGGGGAACTAGTACTTCCCGGGATTTGGAAGCGATGCTTCTATTAATGCAGCCCAAAATAGCATTTGCCTTTTTTGCAGCCACATCACATTGTTGGCTCATATTCAGCTTGTGATCGACGACAATTCCAAGATCCTTCTCGCTCGTAGTGTGGTTGAGCCACGTATCCCCCATCTTGTAACTGTGCATTTGGTTTCTTTTTCCTAGGTGCAGAACTTGGCATTTGTCCCTATTAAATGCCATTCTGTTGTTTTCTGCCCAGCACTCCAGTCTATCCAGATCACTTTGAATTTTGTTTCTGTCTTCCAAAGTATTAGCTATCCCTCCCAATTTTGTGTCATCTGCAAATTTGATCAGCATTCCCTGCACCTCCTCCTCCAAGTCATTAATAAAAATGTTGAAGAGCACTGGGCCCAGGACTGAGCCCTGCGGTACCCCACTCGTTACCTCTCCCCAGCTTGAGAAGGTCCCATTGATAAGCACTCTTTGAGTCCGATTCTGTAGCCAACTGTGGATCCACCGGATCGTTGTTTCATCTAGCCCACTTCGAGCAAGTTTGCTCATCAGGATATCATGGGGCACTTTGTCGAAAGCTTTGCTGAAGTCGAGGTATATGATGTCTACAGCATTCCCACGGTCTACAAGGGAGGTGACTTGATCAAAAAATGAGATCAGATTTGTCTGGCAGGACTTGTTTTTGACAAATCCATGTTGGCTTCGAGTAATCACGGCATTGATGTCAAGGTGCTTCCAGATGGATTGCTTTATGATCTGCTCCAGAATTTTCCCAGGGATTGATGTCAGACTGACTGGTCTGTAGTTCCCAGGTTCCTCCTTTTTACCCTTTTTGAAGATAGGGACAACGTTAGCCCTCCTCCAGTCATCTGGCACTTCCCCGGTCCTCCATGATTTCTCAAAGAGAATAGACAGCGGTTCTGAGAGTTCTTCTGCCAGTTCCTTTATTACTCTAGGATGCAGTTCATCTGGCCCTGGAGATTTGAACTCATTCAAAGTAATGAGGTGTTCCTTGACCATATGCCTGTCGATCTCAAGCTGCAATCCTGCCCCTTCAGCCTGTACTTCGCCTTTGCCAGGGGGGTCATAGACCCTCTTTTGGGAGAAGACTGATCCAAAGTAGGAACTGAGCACTTCTGCCTTTTCTTTGTCATCTGTTATCATTTTGCCATCCTTATTTAATAGCTGAACAACCATTTCTTTCCTCTGCCTTTTACTATGCACGTAGCTGAAGAAAGCCTTTTTGTTGTTTTTAGCATCCCTCGCTAACCTCACCTCGTTCTCCGCTTTAGCCTTCCTGACGCCATCCCTGCAATTCTGTGCTACCTGCCTGTACTCTTCCTTTGTTACTTGGCCTTCTTTCCACTTCCTATCTGTGTCCTTTTTTGTTTTCAGGTCATCCCTAAGCTTTTTGTGAAGCCACATTGGCTTCTTCTGTTGTCTTCCACCTTTTCTTCTTGTTGGAATTGTTTGTGATTGTGCCTTGAGAATTTCCTTTTTTAAAAGTTCCCACCCATCTTGGACTCCTTTTCTCGCTAGCATTGTTTGCCATGGGACCTTACTGATCATTGTTCTGAGTTTATTAAAATCAGCTTTCCTAAAATCCAGGGTACGCGTTTGAGTACACTCGGCTTTTGCTTCCATTAGAACCAAGAACTCAAGTACAACATGGTCGCTTTCCCCCAGAGTTCCTGTAACTGCTACTTTATCCACTAAGTCATCTCTGTTGGTTAGGATCAAGTCAAGGATAGCCGATCCTCTAGTTCCTTCCTCTACTTTCTGTAGGAGGAAGTGATCCGCCACACAAGTCAGGAATTTCCTGGAGGGGCCATGTTTTGCAGAATTTGTCTCCCAACAAATATCGGGGAAATTGAAGTCCCCCATTACTACTACATCATGCTTCCTTAAAACATTGGCTATTTGCTTTTCAAAAGTTTCATCCTTGGCTTCTCCTTGATTGGGTGGCCGGTAGTAGACTCCGACCAACAGGTTCCTTTTATTCTTTGCTCCATTTATTTCAACCCAGATGCTCTCGATGGGGCTACCAAGCTCCTCCTCCTGTATTTCTGTGCAGAGATATGTATTTTTCACATACAGTGCAACCCCGCCTCCCTTTCTGTTCCTCCTGTTCTTTTTGAACAAGTTATATCCTTCAACTGCTGTATTCCAGTCATGAGAGTCATCCCACCAAGTCTCAGTTATACCTATCAAGTCATAATTTCCCTCCTGTATTAAGAGTTCAAGTTCGTTCTGTTTGTTTCCCATACTCTGGGCATTAGTATATAGACATCGAAGACCATGTGCTTCATAGTCTGGCTTTCTTCCTACATGTGTCTGAAGACTATTATTGGGTGCTATCAGTGCTGTTCTCTCCATTGCAGTGCATGCGCCTACGTCCATTGTTACCCCCAACATTACTTTGTTGGACTTTGGCTGGAGCTAAATCCTCCTTTCACCTCATTCCTTCTCCCTGCTCCCAACACTCACCCCCAGCTCTTTCTTTTTAATTCCCAAGAGCATCGGGGATCTCACTTTACCAGATCCCCTCCTTCTGCCCTCTCATCCCAGCAAACTGTTCCTACTGCAGGCTGAACAGTCAGCACATGTCCACAGCCTAGTTTTAGATTTCAGAGCTAGTCTTCAAGAGAACGCAGCTAATTTCCCCACAATTTGAGTCCTTCTTACAGTCTTAATTAATCTGCATATGTCTATCACAATTAGGGATGTGAGAACTCACTGCAGCTCGGCTTCTCCGGGTGCCCGCTTAAGCAGAACCCCTGCTCGCACCCCCACCAGACCCGCACTCGGGCTGCCCATGAGTTGCCCGGGCTCACCGCAATCCCGTCAGGTGAGCACCCGCCATTTTCCCACCTTTGATTTCTACATTAAAAAAGGAAGTTGAAAAATACACATATTTAAATCTGTGCAGTTTGGGGCTGGGAAAGCTTAATAAGGACAATATTAGATGGATTATACCTCTAATATTGTGCATATTAAGCTTTCCTGGCCCCAAACTGCGCATATTTAAATATGCGCATTTTTCAACTTCCTTTGTTACATAGACATCAAAGGCGGGAAAATGGCAGGCACTCACCGGACAGGATCGCGGTGAGTCCAGGAGGGCATGAGCAGGCGCGAGCAGGGGGTGAGTGAGGACAGCGTCTGGGCGGGCGCAGTCTGGGGGTCGCAGACAGAGGGGGCCCAACAGATTCCCGGACCCAGTCAGGCACCTGCAACATCCCTAATCACAATTGCTGTACCATATTTGCCTTCCCCATAGTAATAACTTTATATTTTAATTAATGTTTAATAAATATATTCCCCATTGATTGAAGATGCTTGTGTGGATTGCTTTGGGTTCCTCTCTTTGTCAAAAGCACACTATTGCCAATGTCAAAAAGATCCTTTTAATGACTGTGTGTCTTGCAGAATAGTTTGTATACGTATCTATCTAAAAGGAGCCATTCAGTAAAAACTACTTTGTTTTTGGCGTTTGTGGAAGATTTTTCAGGAAAGCATTTCCTGACTGATGAATTCCAGCCACTTGTTTTATTGATCTATTTGCTTTTTACGGTAACTTTTTGCATTTTAATTTATTGGACACCGTTCCAATATCTCTCGATGTAGAGCAGTTTATACATTTTAATAAAATAATAAATACTTGAGCGTCCCTTTTTTCACCTGTGAAATTTGGGATGATTTCAGTGTTGTAATTATAGTGGCAGGAGGGAGGGGGCCTTTCATGACATCCACACCCTCTGACCTCTCCCCCAACTTTAGCTATTCATGCCCCCACCTCCAGTGGACTTCTAAAACCATTAAATAAGTCGGGGGTGGGGAACGTGTGGCCCTCCCGATGTTGCTGGGCTGGGACTCCATTAGCCCTAAGAACATAAGAAGAGCCCTGCTGGATCAGACCCAGGGTCCATCTAGTCCAGTATTCTGTTCACACGGTGGCCAACTAGCTGCCCACAGGAAACCACAAGCAGGACATGAGTGCAACAGCACCCTCCCGCCCATGTTCCCCAGCAACTGGTGCACACAGGCATACTGCCTCTGATACTGGAGGTGGCATACAGCCATCAGGACTAGTAGCCATTGATAGCCTTCTCCTCCATGAATTTGTCTAACCCCCTTTTAAAGCCATCCAAATTGGTGGCCATCACCAGGGGTGTATGAAATGCCCCGTTCCGGTTCGGGCATCCACAGGGTGGGGGGAGGTGATCCGTCCCTCCCCCCAGAATCCTCCCTGGCCGGCTCCGCTCTGCGGTAAGTCTGCGGAGCCGCCAGCCAGGCCTGTCCACAGCCGGACTTCCGTCCACTGCCGGTCTGCAGATGCAAATGGTGCCCGGTGTAGCCAACGCCATTTGCATCCCTGCTCCTTTCGGTGATAGGCTACATAAATATTTACATAGCCTATCACGGCCGTGGGCAGGGACACAAATGGCATTCGCTACACCAGACGCCATTTGCTTCTGCAGCCCGGCCGCGGATGGCTGCGGAACAAAGACGACCGACCCAGACCAGCCAGCGCCAGGTAGGGTCCGTCCCGACCAGGCTTTGTGGGGTTGGGGGGGAGCAGTCCGTTCCGCCATGGACTCTGGGTGTCTGGATTCTAAAGAATCTGGTCTCACTGGAGTCCGTGGCGGATTTCTCTGCCATCCCTAGCCATCAGTACATCTCGTGGTAGTGAATTCCACAGTTTGTACACAGTGTCTGTCCTGAATCTCCCACCAAGCAGCTTCATGGGATGACCCTGGGTTCCAGTATTATGAGGGGGAGAGACAGAGGGAGGGAGAGAGAGAGAGAGAGAGAGAGAGAGAGAGAAATTTCTCCACATCCAGCATAGCCAATGGTGATGGATGATAGTGATGCCATCCAATAGAACTTGGAGGGCCATATGTTTCCCATCCCTGAACTAATGGGACTGTCACAAAATGTAAGTAGGCTGCCCCCCCCCCCCCCGGTCCTCTGTAATTCAGTCACTGAAATGTATGTGATAACTTATCAGAGAGAGGAGTTTTACAACCTCATGTTACCCTGTGATGGGATCAGTTATGGCATGAATGCTGCAATGTTGCAACCTCACCTGGCGTCTTAAGGAAGATTCTGACATATACATGTAGTCAAGCTCATTCGCAACCAGAGGCCTAACAGGCTTGGGGACAGTAATACATTCCTGTGCGTCAGAATTCTGGTGCTTCCTCAAACAGTTTCCATTATCACACATCTCATTTCCATATCTGAGAATTCCAGATCCACGAGATGTGAGGGAGATTTGCGATTGTCCTTAAACTCTGTCTCTGACATTGCTAGGCACGCTTTGCACTTGCCACCAGTGCATTTGTGCTGGGTGTTGGGTTTTTTATCCTTTTAGCAGAAATGGCACAGAAAGAAGCTTTGAACATTCTGAGAATCTCTAAAAGTACATGAGTGGTGATTATGTAATCCCCACATGGTGGGCTGGGAGTCTCACTCTCTCCACAGAATACAATGGAGTCTGGTGATACTACAAGCCTGGTATGCAATTTATTCTCCTCCTTCCTGGCTTGAGTGTGTGTGTGTGTGTGTGTGTGTATCTGTGTGATGTGTATGCATGTGTGTATTTGTTTGTTAATCCTGGTCTCTTTTTCTGGAGCCCAGACTCCCCTGCATATATATATATATAACGCATATGTTCAGGATGTCTTGTAAGTAGAGCAGTCCTTCCAAAACAGTGTCCAAGGAAATGCCAGCCTGCCTTGAAAGAACAGCTCACATGCCACAATAAATAAGGGAAAGAAATAACAGAAGGGCTCCCATCAGCCTAGAGTGCTCCTCTGCAGTGAAGAGGCGGCCACGGAATCCCTGCATGATTTGGTGCTTTGGGTTTACCTCCTTGCAAACATCTTCTGGTGGGGACAGGTCATTCTAGCGGCACTTTCAACTGGGTGTGGTTAGGTCCAGAGTCAGATTTAGAGGCAGGAGACTGCCTAGCACGTTGAGCTTGGGGCACCTGTCATGGGCTGTCTACAAGTCTTCCTCAACCTGCTGCCCTCCAGATGTTTGGGACTTCAACTCCCATCAACTCTAGCCATCATGGCTAATGGTCAGGAATGCTGGTAGTTGTTGACCAAAACATCTGGAGGGCACCAAGTTGGGGAAGACTGTACTAAACCCTATAGGGAAGGGCCTTCGCTCACTGGTGGAGTATGTGCTTTTGTCGCAGAGGCCATGGTGGCTAATGTATACATGTGTTTTGTATTTCTTTTGGCATCAGCCTAGCACCTTATCTGATATCACCCTAGCACCTTATCAATATAGATATAGATATAGATATAGATATATTTGAAGCTGTCAGGGGCCATCATTAGGCAATTTGGAGTAAAGCGTCATCAGATGATACCTAACTCTATTTCTCCGTATCACCAGGGTCAAGAGAGGCTGTGCAGGCCCTGTGCCAGGGTCTCGGTGTAGTGGTCGGCTGGAAGAGAGCCAATAAGCTGAAGCTGAATCCTGACAAGGTGGAGGCACTGCTATAGGGGGGTTCACTTGTCCGGGAATTAGGGAAGTTGTCTGCTCTGGATGGGGTTGTGCTTCCTCTGAAGGTGCAGTTGTGCAAGTTGGGGGTGCTCTTAGATCTATCACTGTCTGTGGAGGCACAAGTGGCTTGCACGGTAAGGAGTGCATTTGCCCAGCTTCGGTTGATACGTCAGCCACAGCCTGGCCAGGGACAGCCCGGCCACAGCGATCCATCCTGCTCACCTGCCCATGCTCGCTGAGCCACCCCCACGTACCCTGAGCAGCTCGGTGGTGCAGCCCAGACGCACAAGCGGGGCAGAGTCCATCGGATTCCTGGAGTCAGCTGAGCACCATCCCTAGCCTCAACTGATAAAACAGGGGAGTCGCCTGAGTCGCCATATTTTTTGAGCAGTTTTCAAGAGCCTGTCGTTCCCGCCGTCGCCATTTTGCGAAAAAGATATGGCGACTCAGGAACTTCTGTAAATTTAATATTGCACACATAACAGCTGTAAAGGCCCCATCTACGCAATATTACAGACGTAAATGTCCCATTTATGTCTGCAATATTGCATAGATGGGGCCTTTATGTTACAACCGCTATGTGCACAATGTACGGAAGGTCCTGAGTCAGGCGTTTGCAAACGGCTCAGGGTAGGTGCAGGTGGCTTGGCGAGTGCAGGGGGGTGCAAACAGGTCTGGGGTGTTGAAGCGGGGGCAGTGGCTGGGCAGGCACCCAGAGAACCAGGATTGGGAGCATCTGTCCATCCCTAGTTGAGCCTGTATGATTTTGTTGTACTTTATTGGTTCTGTACCCTGCTTTGGGGTTATTTTAAAATGAAAAGTGGGTAATAAATAGTTGTTGTTGTTGTTCAGTCGTTCAGTCGTGTCCGACTCTTCGTGACCCCATGGACCATAGCACGCCAGGCCTTCCTGTCCTGCGCTCTCTCCCAGAGTGTGCTCAAGTCCATATTCATTGCATCGGTGATGCTATCTAGCCATCTCATCCTCTGCCGTCCCCTTCTCCTTTTGCCTTCAGTCTTTGAGAGCCAGTGTGGTGTAGTGGCAAGAGTGTTGGACATCTGGGTTCTAGTCCCCACTCGGCCATGGAAGCTCACTGGGTGACTTTGGGCCAGTCACACACTCTCAGCCCAACCTACCTCACAGGGTTGTTGTTGTGAGGATAAAATGGAGAGGAGGAGGATAATGTAAGCTGCCTTGGGTTCCTTGCAAGAGGAAAAAAGGCGGGATATAAATGCAATAAATAAAATAAATAAATTTCCCAGCATCAGGGTCTTTTCCAGAGAGTTTTCTCTTTGCATTAGGTGGCCAAAATATTTGAGCTTCAGCTTCAGTATCTGTCCTTCCAATGAGCACTCAGGGTTGATTTCCTTTAGGATTGACTGATTTGACCTCCTTGCAGTCCAGGGGACTCGTAAGAGTCTTCTCCAGCACCACAGTTCGAAAGCATCGATTCTTCGGCGCTCAGCCTTCCTTATAGTCCAGCTCTCACAGCCATACATTACTACTGGGAAAACCATAGCTTTGATTAGACGGACCTTTGTCGGCAAGGTGATGTCTCTGCTTCTTACTATGCTGTCTAGGTTTGCCATAGCTTTCCTCCCAAGGAGCAAGCGTCTTTTAATTTCACGGCTACAGTCACCGTCTGCGGTGATCTTGGAGCCCAAGAAAGTAAAATCTGTCCCTGCTTCCATTTCTTCCCCTTCTATATGCCAGGAAGTGATGGGGCCAGATGCCATGATCTTCGTTTTTTTAATGTTGAGTTTCAAACCAGCTTTTGCACTCTCCTCTTTCACCCTCAACAAGAGGCTCTTGAGATCCTCTTCGCTTTCTGCCATTAGGGTGGTATCGTCTGCATATCGGAGGTTGTTGATAATTCTCCCGGCAATCTTAATTCCGACCTGTGATTCATCCAACCCGGCGTTTCTCGTGATGTACTCTGCATATATAGACCTGGTTTTATTTTTTCTTCATAGGAATTTTCATCTCCCAGCATTCCAAACTGCCCACCCTTGGTATCCATTCAACATTGCAGCTACTGATGAAGGCAGAAGCCGACACGTTTAGCACTAAATATCTTTTGAAATTACTCTGTTGTTAGTCTACCTATCTTTCATATTGTTCATTTGAAAGGCGACGTGAGCAAAGGTATCCCAGGAGCCAGGAGCAAGAGGGCCATGATATTAGTATGCTAGGCTTCCTGCCTTTATTGTAATTGAAGTTCATGACCTGTATGCCCTCTACCTTAATTGAGTTAACAAGAGTTGCCCTCCTGCCACATGGAAACCTTGGGGACTTCGGTGAAATGTGACTGCATTCCTGACTACCATTTTGTCAGCCTAGCAAGGCACAAGGGACCCTTTAAAATTTAAAGCTTAAATTAACAGAGAGCTTCGGCTATTGGGCGGTATAGAAATGAAATAAATAAATAAATAAATAAAAAGCCTTGGTGGGATGTCTGCTGCAATCCTGAAGGGTCGCCACCTCAATATAGATCAGCAGGTTAAAGCATCACTTGGTCACCCCTTGTGGTACCCCATCATCTGGATCCCTCAGCCTCACAGCTGGGCAACCAGTGATCAGCTGTGCTGGAGGGAAAAGTGGGTGGAGCTTCTCAGAGCTCTGGCAAGCCGCACGGAGAGCGGCCAAGGGCCACGTGGCCCTTGGCCGCTCTCCGTGCAGCTTGCCAGAGCTCTGAGAAGCTCCACCCACTTTTCCCTCCAGCACAGCTGATCAGCCATCAGCTGGGTGGCAGGGGAAAAAATGGCTGTTCCAGTGCCGTGTCATCTATCTTGATTGGGATTGCTGGGGGGAAAGGCTTTAAACTTGCCCCGCCCCCCCATCCCCGCGATGATCCTGATCCAGCTGAGATCGCAGTTTCCCGGCTGCTAACTACAGTGGGGAAGCAGCAAAATCTCAATCAGGACCACTGGTGGGGGGAAGTATTTAACTTTGCCCCCCCCCACAAGTGATCCTGATGTAGGGACCATTGTTTCCTCACTGCCAATAGGATCAGGAAAAAACAGGCATTTGGACTGACTGCTGGGTGGGGTGAAGCTTCAGACTATTACTCCATCCAGCCCAGCACTGTCTACACCAGGGGTGGGGCACCTCTTCCAGCCCAAGGGCCAAATTCAATTTGAGAGAGGCTCTCGGGGGCCACATTCCAGTGGTGGGTGGGGCCAAAGGCAAAAAGGGCAGGACCAAAATACCAAAAATGCCAGCATATTTTAGCCTATATATATTATTTATTACGTTTCTATACCACCCCATAGCCAAAGCTCTCTGGGCAGTTTACAGAAGTTAAAACATTAAATACAAAATAAAAAATGTTTACAAGCTATTTACATAAAAGTACACAGAAAATATACACAAACAACATATAACTAAAACCAACTTTGAACTGTCACTTATAACTAAAGACACATCCAGGACCGCTTAAAACTCATCATGTCTTGCCAAATGCCTAGGAAAAGAGATAGGTCTTAACCTGGCACTGAAAAGATAACAGTGTTGGTACCAGGTAGACCTCATTGAGGAGCTTGTTCCACAGATGGGGGGCCACCCCTGAGAAGGCCCTCTCCCTCATTTCTGCCTTCCGAGCTTCCCTTGGAGGAGGCACTCGGAGGAGGATCTTACATGTTGAACGTAGAGTACAGGTAGGTTCATTTCGGGAGAGACATGGATGAAAGCCTTTATCCAGTCCATTGCCGCAGCCAGACAGTGATTCAGTACATCCACAGCCTCACCTGAAGAAGATGAAAAGGAGAAATAGAGCTGCATGTCATCAGCATACTGATGACAGTGCACTCCAAAATTCCGAATGACTGAACTCAACGGTTTCATGTAGATGTTGAACAACATGGGGGACAAAAATGACCCCTGTGGAACCCCATATTGGAGAATCCACCGGGCTGAGCAGTGTTCCCCAAGCACCACCTTCTGGAGCCGACCCTCCAAGAAGGTGTGAAACCACTGCAATGCAGTGCCTCCCACTCCAGCTCAGAGAGCTGTCCCAGAAAGATACCATGGCTGATGGTACTGAAACCCACCGAAAGATCAAGGACAATCTACAGAGTCACACTCCCCCTGTCTTTCTCCTGACATAGGTCAACAACATACAGGGCGACCAAGGCTGTTTCTGTGCCAGATCATCGGTTTCATCCAAGATAATATGGATCCGGATAATCGGTTTCATCCAAGAGTGTCTGATGCATATCATATGCATCAATTGAAATAGATATATTCAAATCATGTAGTTACGTTTTTTCCTTTTTTTCTTTTCATAGTTTTGTTTTGTTCTGTTGAAATTTACAATAAAAATAATTTTAAAAAACTAAAGAGCTTAAAGCTCTTTCTGACAGTAACTAAGCCGTAGGAAAGGCATTTCAATCTTTTAGAATTGGGGGGGGGGACTGCATGAAAGCTGGGAAACCACTAAACTATCTGCAGTCAGGGAAAAGAGGGTGTGGCCAGGGGAAGGGGGTGGGGCCATCTGAAGAATTCTGAAAGACCAGATTGGCACTCCAGGTGGACCAGATTTTGTCTGTGGGTGTGAGGTTTAACACCCCAGTTCTATACTGACTAGCAGCAGCTCTCCAGGGTTTTCCCAACCCTATTTGGAGATGCTGGGGACTGAACTTGGGACCTTTTGCATACAGAGCATCTGCTCTACCACCAAGTTTTGTTCCTTCCCTGGTAGCTCTGTCTCTCACAGCAGACTGATGAGCAGACACGAGCAGATGAGAATGTTTCTTTCCATGCCGTTAAAAGCTTCTCCTGCTGATCAGTCTGCCAGGCATCGATCCCAGGGACGATACTAGAACAGATTATAATGGAGCCAATTTGAAAGCATCTCGATAACGATGCAGTGATTAGTAGAAGCCAGCATGGATTTGTCAAGAAGTAATCCTGCCAGACTAATATTATCTCTCTCTTTTTTGTTCGGGTTACTAGATTAGCGGATTGTGGGAATGCCATGGATGTAATTTATCTTGATTTCAGCAACGCATTTGGCAAAGTTCCCCATGATTTTCTGTTAAATGTGGGCTGGATGATAATACTGTCAGATGAATTCACAGCTGATTGGAAGTCTGTACTCAGAGGGTGCTCATTAATGGTTCCTTATCTAACTGAAAGGATGTTCCAAGTGGGGTGCTGCAGGGCTCTCTGTCCTAAGTCCAGAAATCATCAAAATTTTTACCAGTTAATTAGAATTCAGGAGTGGGTAACTTGTGACCCTACAGATGTTTTGGCCTACAACTCCCTAGCCACTCCTAGCCAGCATAGCCAGTGAGGAGGGATGATGGGAGTTGTAGGCCAAAACATCTGGAGGGCCACAAGTTGCCCACCCTGACTTCAATGAAGCAGTGAAGGGAAACCTTATCAAATTTGCAGTTGAGACAAAAGTGGGAAGAATAGCTAACAGCTCAGAAGATGGAAATAATATTCATTCATTATATTTCTATACCACCCCATAGCCTTGACAAGGTGAAAAACTTAGCTAATTCTAGCAACATGAAATTCAACAGAGATAAACAAAATCAAAGTTCTGCATCTATGCAAAAAAAAGCACAAAACAACAAAAGAAAAGAAAATACACCAGTATAAGATGGGGGATACATGGTATGCCAATAGCACATGTGAAAAGGATCTTGGAAATGTATTGAATCAGAAGCTGAATGAGAGTCAGCAGTGTGATATGGCTGCAAAAATGGCCAATGTGATTAATACAACCATAGTTTCCAAGACACAAGATGCAATCATTCCACTTTATTTTGTACTGTTCAGATGCCATCTGATGTATTGTGTTCAATTCTGGGCATTGCACTTTTAAAAGATAAAGGCAAATAGGAATAAGTTCAGAGGAAGTCAACAAAGGCGGTCGGAAAACAAGGCTGAAGGTTTAGCCTGAAAATGCTTAGGGAGCGGGGGGAGGATGACATGATAGTGCTCTTCAAATACCTGATGGGTTGTCACACAGAAGAGGGCAATGACTTGCTCTCTGCTGCCCCAGAAGACAGGACTAGATCTAAGGGACTTCTGTTACAGGACAGTAGATTTTGGTTAAACACCAGGAGAAATTTCTTTGATAGTAAGAGCAGTTTGACAGTAGAACCAATTTCTTAGAGGGCTGGTGGAATCTCATTCACTGGAGGTCTTCAAGCAGAGGCTATGTTAGGGATACAGCTGTGCGCAAATTGCATCTCAAAATTAGGGTGTACGAAACACTCTTACCAGTCTGCTGAAGGGGTCCGTGGGGGGGGGGAGGTGATTTCTCCCTCCCCCCGGAATCCTCCTTGGCCGGCTCCTCTCCACGGCAAGTCTGCAAAGCCGCCAGCCGGGCCCATCCGCAGCTGGACTTCCGGCCACTGCCACGCAAATGGCATCCGGTGTAGTGGACACTATTTGCATCCCTGCCTTTTGCCATGATAGGCTACATAAAGATTTACGTAGCCTATCATGGCAAAGAGCAGGGACGCAAATGGTGCAGCGGACACTATTTGCATCCCTGCTCTTTGCCATGATAGGCTACATAAAGATTTACGTAGCCTATCACGGCAAAAGGCAAGGATGCAAATGGAGTCTGCTACACAGGACGCCATTTGCGTCCAAAGACAGGCAGCAGCAGACGGCAGCGGATGGCAGTGGACGGCCAGCGGCAGGTAGGATCCAGCCAGCGCAGATTCCCCCGGGTGGCAGAGGTGAGTCTTTTGTTCCGCCGCGGACTCCCAGGAGCTGGATTCTTAGAATCCGGCCTCATTGGAGTCTGTGGCGGAATTCTCCACCATCCCCACTCAAAATTCTCCACCCTATTTGTGGACAGAGAAACTGGAGAAACAATTTCACCAAAGTTGTCCAGAGGAAGGAGAAATTATCCAACAGTTTGTTACAGGTAGGGCTCACTATTGTCAGGCATTGTAGCACAGCTTCTGTCTTTTTTCCTAAGGGTTTCTGGTGTGTTGTTGTTACATTGTAAACCATGCTAGCAGCCTTTGCATCCTTTACAGTGCAGATGTGAGGGGGGAAGTATTGGGTGGTATCCAAAGTTAGTCCTACATAAAGTAGTCCCATTGAAATTAATGGGAGTTAAGTTACTTGTGACTTATAGTGTAAATCTGATTCATTTCAATGAGTCTACTCTCTGTAGGACTAACATTGGATACTACTCATTGTGTCTAGCTTCAGGGAAGAAGTTTTGCTCTGTGTTGGAATCAAGCAGGATGTCCATTTTATAATTTCTTGCATTTATAGCTACATGTTATTGAGTCATTTCTGAATGTCATTAAAGAATGGGCTATAGAGGGAAGGGGTGAGGAAAAGGAAAGGAAAGGATGAACATTTGATCATGATACTTGCTATCTCAGTCCAATTAATCTTTCTTCTGACCTTTGTCCCTTCTTTCTCTAAACAAGTGTGTGTGTCTGTGTATGTGTGTGCATATTTGTGTGTCAAAAATATGCTTAAAGTGAACTTGCTGTGATTCATATAGGGGGAAAATATCATTTCAGGTGGCTTTGGATGGATAAAAAGCAAAGCGGTAATTGTGAGTGGTGGCTTAAATGAGAACAGTCGGAGACTTGTGCTTTCAGGCACAGGAAGCTTCACTGCAAATTAAGTCCTGTTTCCTTTATGAGCTGCAGCAGAATGGCAGCTCTGACAGACATATGGATTGTTGACAGCCCTAAAGGCTTTTCCGGTTGTGAATGCTCCCAGAATTCACTCAGCTGCACCATTTGACGTAACCACTCAATTATTACCAACTTCATCTGTTTAACATAGCTTTTAATTGGAATGCACTAATGACTACAGTAAATAATAAGAACAACAACTCAATGAGAAGTTTCATACAGGTCAACCTAGCCCAAGTCTGCAGAACAGTCGACCACCAAGCTAAATGCAGCTCATTAGTCATTTTTGGCTGCCTAACAAAGGCTTGACAAAAGTGTCTGTGCTGTGCCAGGGACTGTCAAAACAAGGTGTCATGCACCAGGCTGGCCACAGTGCATGGCTGTTAGACCGTGTTCAGCTTCTTGACCTGCCCTAGCCATATGTAATTGACAGAAAGTGTCAGCTAACGGCCATTTTCCAGAAGTGCAGCCATGTTGCCTCGGAGCAACACAAAAACAGAGGATGGTGTGGCATCTTCGACAAGTTGCAATCTGGGGATCCTACTTTTCTCTTTTAATGACACACGTGCAGAGAAAGTGGTTACTGTATCCTCCTGAATTCCTTGGCTTGTGCTCCTCCACGCTCATCTGCAAAACCAAGCACAAGTTTAGTGCTGCCCACAAGGAACTGGGGGAAAGGGCAAGCAACCCAAGAAGGAATGGGATGGATATTGGATAAGCATTGGGGGTTGCTGAAGGTAAAGTTAAATTCTCTCAGTTCACAAGCTTGCCATTGGCTGAACAGTTGTGGGCTCAATTTCATTCAAAGAAGACGACTGAAAAAGAATGTAGTATAGTTTTTCCTGGATTGTACTATTTTTGACTACAGGTTTACTTTTACTACTGTTTACTACTGTACATGGAAAACTGAGAGAGGACGGAAGTTAGGCTGAAATTCTTCTCTCAGAGCCAAAACTGACATCACTTTAAATGTTTCTCTGCAGCTATGTCATTTTAAAAAACATATCTCGAGAGTAGGTGCAGGGGCCCCGATCCAGATTGGGAACCTAGCATGGGGGTTAGGGTTTGTTTTGTTTTTTTAAAGATCTGGATTGGGGTCCCTGCACCTACTCTACCATAAAAATGAACAAAAGACATGGCTGCTTGACACAGATTTAAAGTAATGTCTGTTTTGGTCCTCCAACATGCATGCCTCTCAATAAATACAGTATTCAAAGGGCTCCTTCACATGGAGCTTTTATCCTGTAATTGAGATGGGTCCTTCACGGAAGTTTGCAGGCTCTTTACATGACTCTGTGATCATTCAAGTTGTCTCCTGCAGTAAATGCCCATTGTTCCGTTTTTAAATAGATCGCAGATAATGAGCTATCAAATTACCCCATTTTGTTGCGCTACAGTTTCCTCCATGAAAAGAGTAGAAGCGGCAAGAAGAGGAGTGAGATCAATGAAAGATAATGGAAGACTCCAATACAGGGAGAAGGAGGTGGTGGGGATGGGGGAAAAGGAAGCACATGAAAAAGGGAGTTGTCGTGATCCTTCCTGCATTTAAAACGGTAGCAGAAAGCTCCATTTTAAATGCAGGATTAGGCTGGTGTTGTTGTTGTTGTTGTTCAGTCGTTCAGTCGTGTCCAACTCTTCGTGAACCCAGGCCTTCCTGTCCTCCGCTCTCTCCCGGAGCGTGCTCAAGTCCATATTCATTGCATTGGTGATGCTATCTAGCCATCTCATCCTCTGCCGTCCCCTTCTCCTTTTGCCTTCAGTCTTTCCCAGCATCAGGGTCTTTTCCAGAGAGTTTTCTCTTCGCATTAGGTGGCCAAAATATTTGAGCTTCATCTTCACTATCTGTCCTTCCAATGAGCAGTCAGGCTGGTGAAGAGATGCCCAAACATACAATCCCCTACCTGCACTATGAAGCGGTGCACTCCAAGAAGGACTGGACTATCATTAATGTCCTTTTTCTGCATGTCATACAACTATTATGACAGAAGTGGAACTCAGTGTGGTTTGGAGCGGGGTGGGGTGCGGTGGGGGAGTTTCTACATTGCCTGAGAATAGGTCATGTCCTAAATGTGTTGGGGGTTGTTGGATTGGTTGTGAAGAAAAGACACTTCAGAATTAGGAAAACTAAGGTCTTGGAGGTGAAAAGCCAAGGCAAAAAGTAGGGCTTAGCAGCCCTGGGCACCTTGCAAAGAGGGGCAGGATATACAAACAAACAAAAATAAAATGGCTCTCGCCATTTTGCTGTCCTATACAGGAGTGGAGAAACAGGGTGGACATTTTGAATATATTTACAGCAGACAGTAATTTTAATGCCTTCTGGGAGGAGAATGATGAGAACAGTGGTAGCTGGCCACCTTGATAAGTGTGTGCTGTGTGTGTGGAGAAAGAGAAAGGTTTATAAACTGGGGGTGGGGGTGAGGGGGAAGAGAAAGAAACAAGTCCATAAACAGTAAGAACCCCCTCCTTGAAATAGTTTGGGATAATTCAATCCCTCACTGAAAAATATTCTGCCAGTTCAATGCCAGGGCCAGGCTGAGACAATTATTTTGCTTGAGACAGAGCAGTGACTTTATGTGAGTGTATGTGTGTGTGTGTATAAAATATTTCTTGGCCGCCTTTCAGGGCAGTAGCTGTCTCTCACAGAGGTGTACAGCAATAAAAAGCATAAAACCAACCCAATATTAAAAGCAATAAAAATGCAATAAAAACAGCAATAAATATTGCACCCCTTTTCCTACCCTCAGAGTCAACGTTTCTGTTACCCAAGGCAGTTGAGTTATTTTGGCATCTGCTGCAAAATAATCAGTTGCCTCTCTCTCTCTCTCTCTCTCTCTCACACACACACACACACACACACACACACACACACAGTGCAACAACAACAAATGAAATCGCGAATCCTGCACCGCCAGTTCATCACCCTCAGAAACTCCGCTTGAGGCATCTGTTGCACGCTGCCTAGTACCTGGGGCCGCCCCTGTTCTGCACTGTTTTCGGCCGCTGTTCTGCACTGTTTTCGGCCGCTGAAAACTGCACAAGTTCAAGCCCAAACTGATTTGCCCTGAATCAGCTCAGCCTGCCCCTGAAGGGTGGAAAATAACTCGCAGGAGGCTTAGGGCCAAACTATACATAATGCAGGAAAGCTGTAATGGGATCTCTTAGCTTTGGGGCTGATGGGAGGGGCGGCGAATTTGGATATGGGCTGTGATATAGGGAGGTGGTCTTTTACGGATTAATTGTAAGCTCCGCCAGGAGCCCTTGAGTGGGGTGGGGGGAGCTGAGGAGCAGCATAAAAGTACTTTAAATAAATAAGGATGCAATCCTATGCATGTTTAGGCAGAAAAAAAAGAACGTCCTACAACTCCCAGCATTCCCCCACTAGCTGGCTGGGGAATGCTGGGAGTTGCAGGACTTTTTACTGTCTAAACAGGCATAGGATTGTACCTTAGAATCAGAATAGTAGGGTTGGAAGGGGCCCATAAGACCATCGAGTCTAACCCCCTGTTCAGTGAAGGAATCCAAGGGTTTGTTTCCACACTATCGCCTTCACTTCTTTTCCAACTTTGTTGCACTGTTTCCCCAAGCGCTAGGGATGTACGAAAATTCCTCCACGGATCTCGGGGAGGCTGAATGCCAGCACATTCAGCCCCCCGAAATCGGTGGCAGAACGGCCCGCCCCCCCTGCCCCCCCGGGACGAGACTTATCTTGGGTGGATCTTCCTGGTGGCAGCAGTTCCGGCAGCGGCTCCGGTGGCAGTGCGGCGGTGGCAGCGGCCGGTCTTCTGACCGGCCGCTGCCGCCACCATTTCCAGTTTAAAAAACAAAACAATAAAAATGTGATAGGCTACGTAAAGATTTACGTAGCCTACCACGGCTAGATTTTTTTTTAAAAAAGTGATAAGCTACTTAAATGTTTATGTAGCCTATCACGGCTGACTTTAAAAAAAACAAACGTGCGTACACAAATGGCGGCGGCCATGGCCGCTGCCATTTGCATTCCTTATTTTGGCACATCTTAGTCTACATAAACATTTACGTAGACTAAGACGGCAAAAATGAGGGGAACGCAAATAGCGTAGACGCTACGCTATTTGCGTTCCCCTTATTTTCGCCATCTTAGTGTATGTAAATGTTTACGTAGACTAAGACGTGCCAAAATAAGGAACGCAAATGGTGGCGGCCCTGGCCGCCGCCATTTGTGTACGCGTGTGTTGTTGTTTTTTTTAAGCCAGCCATGATAGGCTACGTAAACATTTACATAGCCTATCACGGCTGACTGCAGGGACGCAAACGGCAGCGGCTACGGCCGCCACCATTTGCGTCCCTGCTAGCCAGTGGCTGGATGTCCGGCTGCTGGCGGAGCCGGCTGGCGGCTCCACAGAATCCCCGCGGAGCACAGCCGGCTGGCCAGGATTCCGGGGGGGGAGGAACGGAGCGCCTCCCCCCCGGCGAGGATTCCGGGGGGAGGGACAGAACGCCTCCCCCCCCAACCATAAACATAATCCGTGAAAGGTAAGTACCTTTCGTACATCCCTACCAAGCGCACTTTCTCTCGCATGTGTTTCCATGTCCCAAAAGGACCCAGTCTATCATCATTGGACCCTTGCTGGCTGTGCTGTTTCCATGGAGTGCTAATTGCATTATTCTCTTGATGGCTGGATGTGGATGGAGCCTTTTTGGAGTGCTGGAGTAAGCAGTTAGATCTGCTTACCTCGTCGGTTTTCCCGCCTCCTCCTTAGGGATGGCGGAGAATTCCGCCACAGATTTCAGTGAGACCAAATGCACTGGCATTCGGCCCCCCGAAATCTGTGGTGGAATGGCCTGCCCCCCCCTGCGGATTCCCCCCAGGACGAGGCTTACCTGGGGTGGATGGTCCAGGTGGCAGCGGCAGCTCTGGTGGCAGGTCTGGCGGCAGCGGCAGCTGGTCTTTCGACCGGCTGCCGCAGCCGCCACTAACATCCAGGTCTTCGCCGTGATAGGCTAAGTAAGTCTTTACGTAGCCTATCACGGCAAGCCAAGCAAAAAAAAAACAACAACAACGGTGTACACAAATGGCGGTGGCTACAGGGGCCGCCATTTGCGTTCCCTATTTTTCGCCGTTTTAGTCTACATAAATATTTACGTAGACTATTATGGCGAAAAAAAGGGGAACGCAAATAGCGTAGTGGTACATTTATTTATTAATAGTACATTTGTGTACGCCCTTATTGGTGGTTTTTTTGCTTGGCTTGCCATGATAGGCTACGTAAATACTTACGTAGCCTATCATGGCAGCCTGGCTGGATGCAAATGGCAGCCGCTACAGCGGCCGCCATTTGCATCCGCAGCAGCCCGTCCACAGCTGGCCCTGGCCAGCTGCTCTGCAGGGCTGCCATGGAGCGGAGCCGGCCGGGCAGGATTCCGGGGGGGAGGACTGGATCGCCTCCCCCCCCCATTGAGGGTTCCAGGGGGAGGGACAGAGCACCCCCCCACCATGAAATATTCCGCAAAAAGGTGAGTTTTGTACATCCCTACTCCTCCTGTTTCCGTTTCCCCCCTCCCTCACCCCCTCTGCCCCTCTGAAGTTTCCGGCTCTGGCCAGTCTCCTCCTTGCCTTCCCAGCCCTTTTGTTTGCTTTAGAGAAGGAGTGAAAAATCAATGCACTGTGTCTAGAGCATCCCCCCTCCCCTTTAAACCTTCCTTGTTGCCCGTGAAACAGGGATTTAAAGTGCAATTGTGCATTAATGAAGTGGCAAAAAATCAAAGCGCTGTGTCTGGAGCATCCCACACCCCTTTAAACTTTCTTTCTTGCCCCTAAAACAGGTGCTTATGTGTGCATCCTTTCATCTCTGCCTGACTGCTCCCTCCAGGATCATCTCCCCGTCCTTCACACAACTTCAGTGTTCCCACCTCCTCGGCCATGTTTCCAGGACAGCAGAAGGAGAAGCTAATGAAGGAGTACAGAATTTTTTAAAAGGCTTTCCCCTTCTCCACCCCTTTCTCCTTTCCCCTGAAAGTCCAGATGCACCTGCATTTCAGGAGCAAGCCTCATTGAGCACAGTGGGAGTTACTTCTGAGGAGACACTAATGGGTTAGTTGTGGGAAAGAGACTGAAACCAGCCCCCATTTTAATGCACTGGATCTCTGTTTGGAAGCTGTGAAGGAGTTACATCCTAAGGCAATGGACCGAAGCCTCGAGATCGCGCTTAATTGCATTTCAAGAACTGAACTGAGGGTTTTGATATGTGCCCTGTCAGTTGAGGGGCTTCTCTGTCATTTCTGTGGTCATTGAGAGGGCAAGCCTCACTCAGCACAATAGGACTGGGGTCATGGGCTGTGTTCTAGTGCTTATTTTCAATGATGTTTTAAAAGTTGGTCCCTCAGCATCCTGCTCCAAAATGGCAATGAAACTTCTGGAAAACAGGGACGGAAAGGACTGAGTCACTGAGGTCAGAGCAACACACCCACAAAGGCCAGGCTACACACATCCCATGGGCAGGGCTAAGATAGCAAACCCAGTGCAGTTGTGGAAACGGGTCAGTAATGGAGCCGCCATAACCAGGAAAAGTCAGACTATAAGCAGTCTCAGAAGAAGCGGTTTTTCAGCGATAAAATGCAACATTGGGCTGAATGGCCACGACATCATGGAACCACAGAGACCCCATGGCACAGGCAGGTTGGAGTAAATTGCTGGTGGAAACACAGCCCTAGTCAAATCATCCCTGACAGATGGCTGTCCAGCCTCGTCTTGAATGCCTCCAGTGTGGGAGAGCCCATCACCTCCCTAGGGAATTGGTTCCATTGTCGTATTGCTGTAACAGTCAGGACATTTTTCCTGATGTTCAGCCAGAATCTGGCTTCCTGTCACTTGAGCCTGTTATTCTGTGTTCTGCACTCTGGGATGATCGAGAAGAGATCCTGGCCTTCCTCTCTCTGACAACCTTTCAAGTAGTTGAAGAGCACTATCCTATCTCCCCTCGGTCTTTTCTTCTCAAGGCTAAACATGCCCAGTTCTTTCAGTCTCTCTTCATAGGGCTTTGTTTCCAGTCCCCTGATCATCTTTGTTGCCCTCCTCTGAAACTTTTCCAGCTTGTCTGCATCTTTCTTAAAGTGTGGTGCCCAGAACTGGACACAGTATTCCAGATGAGGCCTAACCAGTGCTGAGTAGAGGGGATAAAATAAATAAAATATTTCTCACACTGATAGCTTGAAGCTGCTATTAGACCAGTATGAGAAGCTGTATGTTTCTCCCATTTGTATGAAGAAATAAATGTGAAGAAAAAGAGTTCACACACACACACACACACACACACATACACACACCCTGCCACAGTCACTGATCCAAATCAGAGGGCCCTTGCAGTTGCTTTTAGGAAAAGGCCTCAGGGACTCTGCTCATGGATCTCCGTAGAGCCGGGAAGACTTGTGCACTGAAGGTGGGAATTGTGCAGAGAGGTGAAAAGAGTTTACCTTTATCTATTGATTCAAAATAATTGGATAGTTCAGGCCTGGACGTCCTCCGACCCACCAAGCCAATAATACATGGTGGACCATGAAGGGTGTTTAATGAATGCCAGAGACTGCAGTAACTTAACAATAATTAGTTTCTTAACTATAAATTAGAGAAACAATTCTAACAAACTCACTAAAGCAAGCCTTTCTTTCTTGTGCTTCAGTCCTTCTGCTTTTAGTTTCACCTTTCCATATAAGGCATTGTCTCTCAATCTCTGTTGAGGATCACATTACACTACAAGGGGCTCAAGAAACCTCTTATTTTTGCTGCTTGCCTGGAAAAGGGGCTATCAAGTAGCCAGTGGGCCGTTGTTTGGGAGGGGCGGTCTGATGATGGCAACCCATCCAAGCCAGGGTTCAGGCAGAAGGCCACCCACATCATCCACCAGTTCACAGGATGCACTCCAATGCCTGCCTGGTTGCCTCAGCAGTAAAACCAAAACCAAGGCAAGGGTATCTGTAAGGGGGCGCAAGATGACAGGGAAGTGGGGCACCATTGCTATAGTGACAGTGATACTTTCTGTCCTGCAAGGAAGTGTGAATATGCTGGGAGGTGTAGCTTCATTGCCATGGTGACAGTGACACTTCCTCTCCTGCCAGGAAGCCTGGATGTGCTGGGAGGTGTAGCTCCATTGCCACGGTAACACCGACACTTCCTTTTCTGCAAGGAATCCTAGATGTGCTGGGAGGCGTGGTCAGGGGCTGAGGTTCTTGCCAAACCTGTTGCTTGCTGTTCATAAGCCAAACCAGGCACCAGCCAAGTGAAGTCAGAATCAGCCCCCTGTCAGTAGCCACAGATGTAGACAAAACACACTCGAGTGGTAGGTTAGGAACAGACTTTACTGGGGATATAGCAAGCTTACATCTCAAGGTAAGGTGGCTGAGGTCAGCCCCATGGTCAGCATTCTTTGCAGGAGGAAGTAGGAAGAAGAACAGGAGAGTAGGGGGAGGAGACAAGGAAAAGGCAAAAGGATCTCCCAGAGATCCCCTCCCACCTGACTCAGGTACATATTAACCCTTCAAGTTCAGGTTAAGAGACTCATGGCCCGATTCCCTCCAACACCAAGGACACTCAGCCCCAGGGGTCTCTGAGGAGTGAAGGGAAGAGCAACAGATGCTGTAGTCCCTCCCCTCTCACATCTGAGGTCTAAGCTATGGTGGCAGCACCTCAGGGCAGATGTGGTGACTTCTCCTCACCATGACATACAGTTGGTGGGATATGTTTGGTCTAGTGAGTCTCAGGAAATGCAGGCCTGAAGTCAGGCTTTGGCTAGGGATGTTGAGGAGAGTTTTAAGAACTTTTCCAAATTGATCTTCTGCTCTGTTCCTCCCCTCTGCTTTCACTTTACTCCCCTACCGAAATGTATATGATGCATACTGGTTTTACAGAAGCTTGTTCTTTCCTCTGCAGGAGTTTGATCTAATTTATTTCATTCAAGTGGCACAGACGAGCATGTGGAGATGGCAGAATTAGAAAGGGGGGATTAGAAAATCCCCCACCCCATCGCCGCTTCCATACTGCAGACAGAGCAATGATGAAAAGCTTTTGCATCCAGAAGGGCAGATTCAAAGAAAATACACTCCCCGCCCCCCCGCCACACACACACACATTCTTTTCAAATTTAAAAATATCTTCTGTATGAGCAAGAGCCTCCTGGGTGCCAGCCTCAGAAGCCACTTAAGAAAGGAAACACTCTTGTTATTTGCAGCTGATGGTGCAATGAACAGCTCTCGCTTTCACATGAAGCCAAATGGAAAACATGCTTACATTTGCAGGCTGAGTTTTTCACCCATTGCTGGTAATAAGGATCCCACCTCATACTAGTTCCCTTCTACTCAGCACTGGTTAGGCCTCATCTTGAGTACTGTGTCCAGTTCTGGGCACCACACTTTAAGAAGGATGCAGACAAACTGGAAAAGGTTCAGAGGAGGGCAACGAAGATAATCAGGGGACTGGAAACAAAGTCCTGTGAGGACAGACTGAAAGAACTGGGCATGTTTAGCCTTGAGAAGAGAAGACCGAGGGCAGATAGGATAGCGCTCTTCAAGTACTTCAAAGGTTGTCACAGAGAGGAAGGCCAGCATCTCTTCTTGATCATCCCAGAGTGCAGGACACGGAATAATGGGCTCAAGTTACAGGAAACCAGATCAGGAAAAACTTCCTGACTGTTCAAGCAATACGACAATGGAACCAATTACCTAGGGAGGTGGTGGGCTCTCCCACACTGGAGGCATTCAAGATGAAGCTGGACAGCCATTTGTCAGGGATGCTTTGACTTGTATTCCTGCATTGAGCAGGGGGTTGGACTCAATGGTCTTATAGGCCCCTTCCAGTCCTACTATTCTATGAATCTATGGCCACCACCACTCTCTGTTTCATTATGAAGGAGATGTTCCTTCGTGCTATTAGGCTGCTAATTATTATTTTTTAAATGGGACAATTGTGTGTGTTTTTCTCAAGGGGAGTGAGCGACTTTCCAAGGCAAGGCTTATACAGGAGACCTCTGTGTAAAACCATCATAGGATAAAATAACTCCAAGGATGAGGAATGGTTAAACTTTAGCCATCATTTGGGCTATTGGTCGATCTAGCCCAAACATCTGAAATCCTCAGCTTGAATTTCTTCCCATTAAGGCTCCACAAAGCAAGGCAGCTTTGTGAAGTATTTATCTGGAGATCTACAATCAAATCCCCGTTTCAGAGAGAGAGAGAGAGAGAGAGAGAGAGAGAGATCCAGGTAGTTAAGACGCTTTTGAAGGCATTGTTTTTTTAAAGAGTTGGCCATGGCTTTAATGAGTGTCTCACGATTCACCAGGCTTATTCCCAAGAGGCCAAGACTTTAGCCCTGGAAGTTAATGATAAATGTCAACATAAGGTAACATTTTTTAAGGGACCATCTAAAATGTCACAAAGCAGTGAGCCTCTGGGCATGCACTGAATCCATTTCCTTCACCACTGAGTCAATGCAAGCAATCTTTACAGTTGGGAGCAGGGCTGTCAGGTCAGAGGAGAAGATCTCCATTCAGACTAAAGGTTTGGCCCCTTAAAAACTGAGGCTGTTCTGCAATACCTGCCACGCAATTTAGTACTTATTTGGTCTATGTCAGTGGAGTAACTGGTTGCTTTCAATAACTGGCAAACAGATAGAACTTTACATAGGCCAAGGTTTAGCACTATGTGGATGAACCTCTGTGAGGCCAAGCAAAGCCTTCGACTCATGACTTCCCAGTGGTGCAGCTAAGAATCAACATTTGGGCCAAAATCTAGGGGCCCACAGCCTGGGAGAGGGGGAAATGACCCCCAGAGAGTGGCAGGTGAAGAAGCAACCTTCATTTTCTTTCTATAGTTATTGGGGTGCTATTATTTAAGTGAGTTTAAAATGCAAAAGTGCACATGCTGAGTGTATTTTTTATATCAGGATTAACAAACAGTTTTGTCGTTCTAATGTATCAGGAATGTAGCAGTTTTAAAGCATGGAATGGTACTCCATTTATCTTTGGCCTTTTTCTTCTCCTTTTGTTGTTGTTGTTCAGTCGTTAAGTCGTGTCCGACTCTTCGTGACTCCATGGACCATAGCACGCCAGGCCTTCCTGTCCTGCGCTTTCTCCCGGAGTGTGCTCAAGTCCATATTCATTGCATCGGTGATGCTATCTAGCCATCTCATCCTCTGCCGTCCCCTTCTCCTTTTGCCTTCAATCTTTCCCAGCATCAGGGTGTTTTCCAGTGACTTTTCTCTTTGCATTAGGTGGCCAAAATATTTGAGCTTCAGCTTCAGTATTTGTCCTTCCAATGAGCAGTCAGGCTTGATTTCCTTTAGGATTGACCGATTTGACCTCCTTGCAGTCCAGGGGACTCGTAAGAGTCTTCTCCAGCACCACAGTTCGAAAGCATCGATTCTTCGGTGCTCAGCCTTCCTTATAGTCCAGCTCTCACAGCCATACGTTGCTACTGGGAAAACCATAGCTTTGATTAGATGGACCTTTGTCGGCAAGGTGATGTCTCTGCTTCTTACTATGCTGTCTAGGTTTGCCATAGCTTTCCTCCCAAGGAGCAAGCATCTTTTAATTTCATGGCTACAGTCACCGTCTGCGGTGATCTTGGAGCCCAAGAAAATAAAATCTGTCGCTGCTTCCATTTCTTCCCCTTCTATATGCCAGGAAGTGATGGGGCCAGATGCCATGACCTTAGTTTTTTTAATGTTGAGTTTCAAACCAGCTTTTGCACTCTCCTATTTCACCCCCAATAAGAGGCTCTTTAGATCCTCTTCGCTTTCTGCCATTAGGGTGGTATCGTCTGCGTATCTGAGGTTGTTGATAATTCTCCCGGCAATCTTAATTCCGACCCGCGATTCATCCAACCCGGCTTTTCTTATGAAGTACTCTGCATATAAGTTAAATAAGCAGGGTGACAATATGCAGCCTTGTCGTACTCCTTTCCCAATTTTGAACCACTCAGTTGTTCCATGTCTGGTTCTTACTGTTGCTTGTTGACCCTCATACAGGTTTCTCAGGAGACAGGTAAGGTGGTCTGGTACTCCCATCTCTTTAAGAATTGGCCACAGTTTGTTGTGATCCACACAATCAAAGGCTTTAGCATAGTCAATGAAGCAGAAATAGACGTTCTTCTGGAATTCTCTTGCTTTCTCCATGATCCAGCGAATGTTGCTGATTTGATCTCTAGTTCCTGCCTCTTCGAAACCCTGCTTGTACTTCCGCCGTCTTCCGGTAGTTCTCAGTTCACATGCTGCTGAAGCCTAGCTGGTAGGATTTTGAGCATAACCTTGCTGGCATGGACTTCAGCTATATACCACCTTTTAGGGCACAATTGCCTCTTCAAGGTGATGTACAGGATTCTATAAAAATATCATCATCATCATTTGCCATACTAAAAAAATCATCCACCTAAAACCACACTACACCCCTTAAAATTGAGCACTACCCATTAATACATTGACGACAGCTCATAAAAGTAACACCACATAATTAAAAACAAACTGAAATAGAAGTGTTTTGGGGGTTTTTACATTTCCACTCATACTTCCTGGGGGAGAGAATTCCATAAGTGTGGTGCCACAACTGAAAATGCTCTGCCTCTGGTACCTGGCAACATGATGTGTCTTATCAACAGGCCAGGATAAGACTCATAGGGGTGCAGACAATCCTTCAGATAAACTGGTCCCAAACTGTAGGGTGTTTAATGCCAAAACCAGCACTTTCATTCCTTAGGCAAGACTTTTCCTTTGGGGCCCAGCCCCCATCTGCAATAGGGGATCATAATTTATTTTAGATACTTATTTGTCTGGAATTTTATGAGTATTATTCTATTACTAGTGCAAATCCCATGCCGCCACAGGGTCTAGTAGTCTGAAAGTGATTGGATAAAAATATGTTTGCCCATTTCCTTTGCGACTAGAACAACTTTACACTTTTAAAATAAATATACTACAAATAAACCAGCAAAGGTGAAAACAAACAAAAAGATATTCTTTTTAAAAAGACCCCATTTCTTGAAGTTTGAGGTCGAAAACACATGATGTAAGATTTTTCTCTCTCTTCCCCCTTTGGTGTCCTTTCAACTCTTTCTCCTCAGCTTCTCTTCTTCCTCCTCTACCTATCACCAACTGACTTTTCTTCAGCCCCTTTCCCAACATTCTGTGGGGCTGTCCTTTCATTTGCCCAGCACTCTAAGAGCTCACAGGAGTAAGCATGATTACATGTGCATAAACACATTGTGCTCCAATATTTTGGCCACCTAATGCGAAGAGAAAACTCCCTGGAAAAGACCCTGATGCTGGGAAAGACTGAAGGCCAAAGGAGAAGGGGACGGCAGAGGATGAGATCGCTAGATAGCATCACGGATGCAATGAATATGAACTTGAGCACGCTCCGGGAGAGAGCGCAGGACAGGAAGGCCTGGCGTGCTATGGTCCATGGGGTCACGAAGAGTCGGACACGACATGTTACATTATATGCACAGTGTGGGGCATATACAATAACCTCCCTTTTGCCTCATACCTCTCCCTTCTCCCTTCCCAAGCTGCCCAAAGCTCAAGCTTTGAGCTTCTTTGAAGTTTCAACATTTTCTGCACATCTGCACTGTTCAAGCTTCATTTTAAAACAAAAATGAGCAAAATCGGTCCAGTAAATCTGACGTATTAAGCCTTATACTACCATATTCTTATATAAGACTATTAGTATTATTATTAATTTGTTTTATGGTTGTAAACTTGGAATGGCCTATGTGCACAATAAATACAAATAAATAACACTTATGTATCTTATACAAAACAAAACAAATGACCACCAGTAGCACATGGAGTTTATAAATTTATAGGTTTAACAATTTAAAATGTGTGTGTAAGTATGTGTGTGTATATATATATAAAAACACAGATTTTAAAATGTGAAACATTTTGGTATACAACACCAGCTTCAATCAGAAATAGCAGTATGCTAAAATAATATCACTTCTAAGTTGAGCTAGAACCAGTCAGGAACAAGGCAAATCTCAGGGAGGGAACATAGATTAACAATCAGCACCTATATTCAACAGCCAATCAAGCCACATTTTAAAATCTCTCTCTCTCTCTCTCTCTCTCTCTGTGTGTGTGTGTGTGTGTGTGTGTGTGTGTATGCATACATTTTTAAATCTATAAATTTACAAGCTGGAGGTGCTACTGGTGGCCATTTCTTTTGTTTTGGAGTGCTATAGCATGCACATCACATTGCCTGTATATCGGTATCCTATGCAGTTATTGTACAGATTCCAATAAGATATCCGAGGGGGTCACTCAGGTTCTCTACACTTTGAATGTGCACGTGCATAGGAGGCAGAAGGACTGCAGCCCCAGCTCAACATAGTGCACCCATTAGCTTCACCTCCAATATTTCCTGTGCATGTCCCCCACCCTGAAGTGGCTGCTCATTTGTATTAGTGTGAAGAGGGCCTGTTGTTGTTGTTCAGTCGTTAAGTCGTGTCCAACTCTTTGTGACCCCATGGACCACAACACGCCAGGCCTTCCTGTCCTCCGCTCTCTCCTGGAGTGTGCTCAAATTCATATTCATTACATCGGTGATGCTATCTAGCCATCTCATCCTCTGCTGTCCCCTTCTCCTTTTGCCTTCAGTCTTTCCCAGCATCCAGTGACTTTTCTCTTTGCATTAGGTGGCCAAAATATTTGAGCTTCAGCTTCAGTATCTGTCCTTCCAATGAGCAGTCAGGGTTGATTTCCTTTAGGACTGACTGATTTGACCTCCTTGCAGTCCAGGGGACTCTTAAGATTCTTCTCCAGCACCAGAAGAGGGCCTACACCCATACAATTGTATATGCATAGGTTGAGGACTGGCATCATGGGTAGGCATGGTCGGGCACTTGCTGCGAGCTGACACCCCAGCAGGAGCTCACTGACAAGAGTTCCCTGGAGCTCCTCCTCCTCTTTGCCACTGCAACCTGCTTGTTCATCTGCTTCTCACTCTGGCACAGACAATGGTGGTTGGGAGAAGGCAGATCAGTAGCTGCCACTGCCTACATGCTCACTGGCTCTCTGCCTGTCAAGCAAGAAAGTGGTAGCAACGATGAGAAAGAGGATGAGGAGCAATAGCCATTGGTGACAATGGTGGGGAGAAGGTAGAATGACTGGAGGAGGGGGCTCATTGTGGGTATCTTGCCCCAGGGCCCTCAAAGCTTGGAGTCAGCACCCCACAGGTCTCTTCACATGAGTACCAAATGTACATGGCCAGTGCATGTACTGACATGATGCAGGGGGTGTGGCTAGTGGGGGCTATGCCACTATGTGCCATGCATTCATTGAAGTAAGAATACTATGAACAGTAGCTTTACAAACATATTTTTTCCTAATTGGAACTGATGTTTCTCAACTGAGCAGAATTCAGCAGCTGCACTTTAGACTCAAAATGCAGGGAAGTGGAGAGGTATCTTATTTGTACTACTGAGCATGCGTAGAGATGTGTGGCATCTGGCATTGAGGAGAAGCAGATGGGAGCAATACACAACTGAGGAGGAAGAATTTCCCCACGCTAAACAACATATTTGTTTTGAGGGTATTTTTGTTCAGATGGGGGGGTGTTTCTCCCTCTTCCCTTGTACATTGTTGTTGAGCAAAAGATGTTACAGTTTTCAGCTGCTGCAAAGGCATTCGGGTTAGCATTGTCAGGTGTATTAGCTGAATACGTTCCAAACTATGGCAGCAGGGCTGGTGATGAGCTGAGATGTTCCCAGTCTTGGGTGGAACTAGGCATAAGCCAGCCATTCTCAACCTGGTGCTTTCCAGGTTGTTGGACTGCAACTCCCATCATTTCAACTCCCACAGTCTATTCCTAAAAACATATGAAGATTGTATTTTTTTTATTGGACCCATGTCTCTTGATTTCAGGTGATCTTTTACCACCCCACTCATAGTGATTTGGCTTGGAAATTAGTCCAGTTATTTCTCCCCCAAACTGGAAATACCTGGGCTTATTTTCTGAGCCCATCTCTCACAAAGCAGGGAGAGTGTTTTGGGAAATTGCATGTCTGCCCCAATCCGCACGATACCCTTCCTGCCAGCCCCTTGATATCCTTCCCCCACCCCTTTCCCTGGGCTAGAGAAGAATTTGGGGACCCGTAGCTCAACTCAGAGAGCTTCACCAGCATATGCAGCCCAGGGACTTAATTCAACCATTATGGGTTCCCATCTGAGCCCCACCTCCGACCCGAAGGACTTGTCTTGTATGCACATACGAAGATCAGTGAAAGAGCCCCAGAAGGAAATCTGTGAGCCATTTATTTATTTATTTATTTATTTATTTATTTATTTATTTATTTTCAACATTTATATACTGCTCCACACCTAGATGGATTCCAGAGTGGTGAACAATAAAAGATAAAAAGTTAAGAAGATAAAATAATAAAACTTCATATTAAAAATTATTTTTAAAAACAGAATACTGATAAAAACCGTGGCTGGTCAGCCAAGGAAGGCTTCCTGAAATAAAAAGGTTTTCAGGAGATGCCAGAAACAATACAGTGCCTGACTGCCAGAGGCAGGGAGTTCCATAGAAAGGGGGCCACCACACTGAAGGCTCTTCTCCAGGTGGACTCCAATTGGAACCACTAGGAGCATGGCTCTGATGACCTCAGTGACCAGGCAGGTTGATAAAGGAAAAGACACTCTCTCAGGTATCCTGGGGGAGCACTAGAACCTTACAACCAGCCCAGTAGCAAATAGGCAGTTACTGCAGTTCCCTCAGCAAAGGAGTTGCATGCAGCTCCCAATAACAGCTGAGCCGCTGCATTCTGAACTAGCTCCAGCTTCAGGAGCAGCCTTAAGGGCAGCCCCACATAGAGTGCATTGCAGTAATCCAGTCTTGAGGTTACTAGTGCCTGTACCATTGTGGCCAAGCTAGCCCTGTCCAGGAGAGGCCGTAGCTGGCAAACCAGCCAAAGCTGGTAAAAGGTTAGCATACAAGGTACAACACTGTTCCACCTAATCACCAAAGGCCTTGCCTATATCCCTGTCTCTGGCTTGAGCAGTGTGTACGATTCAGCAGAAGACACCTGAAGGAGAAAGTCTTCAGCTGAATAAAGCATGGAATTAAGAAGTCTAGAGAGTGGCATCATTGCTGACTTCTCCTTTTTAAAATGCTGCTGGCATTGGATTGCGTTGTGGAGCTCTGGGTCACCATGCTAAGCGCGCTCAAACGTTTTAAAACAGTCCTTAAGGACAGTAGTTCTGCAGGTCAGCATGGAATCTGAGCACCGACCGGAGTGATCCCTGCCAACACATGTCTTTTTGTTGCTAAGCAGGTGCAGCTCCAAGATCAAAATAGAGCACTTGAGATAAAATGAAAGCAATCCCGCCTCTACAGATTTCAAAACAATACTGCCTTGGTAACAGGTAACACGTGTGCAGTGTGATTTTTAATTAAGATTCTCAGAGGTGAGGGAGGCTGATTTGGTTGGTTGGCTTTAAAACCAAACTCAAGAATGAATAGGAAAGCTACAGATGGTTGAAAATAGTCATGGAGCTTCAAAAAGGTTGTACAATTTGACAGTGGAGACTGGTGGTGGCTCTGAGGTCAGTGGAATGGTGAATCTGCTCTGGGTTTCAGTCGGAACCAGTCAGAAGAATCTTGGATAGCTCCTTTAGAGTTCTGACTGGTCCTGACTGAAACCTGGAGCGGATTCATCGCTCCATTGACTTTGGAGCCACCAGCCTCCACTGCAATTTGAGGCGCCTCAGATGTACTGACATAGGGCCAGTGTAAATTAATGGAGACAAAAAGAGAGTGCCAGAGACCATGGTGGGTTTTTGAACCTAAGTCGTGTTGGTCGTTATGTGCACTCAGGCTTACCTGCTCCAGGGGAAAAAAACAGAAACTTCTGTTGACAGTTTGCAACAAACCACACTTGGCTGTTTTGTCGGAATGCAGCAAACTGTGGTTTGTGCAAGCCATTGTTCACAAACTTGGATGTCAAACCAGGGTTGGATTGCTTGGCTCCTGTGCATACTGAGAAAGCATAGTTCATGCGAAGTTTGAACCGAGCCAGTGTGTGTTTCTGCATGAGAGTCAAAGCCTCCCTCAAGCCACTTTCAGCCATTTAAAAACCTATTAAACCTATTCTCTAAGCTGGATCCAAGTTATGTTAGTCACATTGCAGTCCCATTTATTTTATATTTATTTCAGTGGGACAAAAGTATGATTAACTTAACCTGGATCCGGCCCTCGCCACAAAAGACATGAGAGTGATGGAGATACAGTATGAACCATTACTGACTTGGTGCTCTGATTTATTTGCTTGTTGTTTTTTCGGATGTTGTGGCGTTTTCAGGATTTTAAGATTTTGCTATTGTATCAGCTCTCTGCTTTTAATTGATACATGTCGCTTTGAGAGCAGCAAAACAAACAGGCCATTAAAAGGAGGAAAGAACTGATGAGAGTTATGGAATTAGAACTGCAATATTGCGATTCATCTGCGAGAATTCTAGCCAACAATGGTAAGCAAGAGCAAAGAAAAGTGGTACTTGCAGCTGCTCATATTCAGTGGTTTTCATGGGCACAATAATTCCAGGCACAAAATTAATATGTGGTACAGAATTTCAATAATGGAGCATCTCAGCTGTGTGTGTGTTTAAATAATAATAATGCTTTAGCCTTTATTTTGGCAGAGAGAGATGCAGGTTTACCAAAGATCCAGGAGAACCTTCCCCAACCTGGTGTTGTCCAGATGTTTTGGACTACAACTCCCATTGTCCTCAGCCAGAATGGCTGGGGATGCTAGGAGCAAGTGATGCACATTGGGGCAAAAAATCCCAACTTCAAGTATAGCCTGATGGGATCTGAGCTAGCAGTGACTGACCAGGAAAGAGATCTTGGGGTTGTGGTGGACAGATCAGTTGAAAACAACAGAATGACATTTAATAGGGATAAATGCCAAGTTCTGCACCTAGGAAAAAGAAACCAAAGGCACAGTTACAAGATGGGGGGGTACGTGGCTCAACAACACTACAAGCGAGAAGGAATTGTTGTCAATCACAAGCAGAATATGAGCCAACAATGTGATATGTCTGCAAAAAAGGCAAATGCTATTTTGGGCTGCATTAATAGAAGCATAGCTTCCAAATCCCGGGAAGTACTAGTTCCCCTCTACTCAGCACTGGTTAGATGAGTACTCCTCATCTGGAGTACTGTGTCCAGTTCTGGGTACCACACTTTAAGAAGGATGCAGACAAACTGGAGAGGGTTCAGAGGAGGGCAACAAAGATGATCAGAGGACTGGAAACAAAGCCCTATGAGGAGAGACTGAAAGAACTGGGCATGTTTAGCCTTGAGAAGAGAAGACTGAGGGGAAATACGATAGCACTCTTCAAGTACTTGAAAGGTTGTCATAGAGAAGAAGGCCAGCATCTCTTCTTGATCATCCCAGAGTGCAGGACATGGAATCATGGGCTCAAGTTCCAGGAAGCCAGATTCCGGCTGAACATCAGGAAAAACGTCCTGACTGTTAGAGCAATACGACATTGGAACCAATTACATAGGGAGGTGGTGGGCTCTCCCACACTGGAGGTGTTCAAGACGAGGCTGGACAGCCATCTGTCAGGGATGTTCTGACTCAGATTCCTGCACTGAGCAGGGGGTTGGACTCAATGGCCTTGTAGGCCCCTTCCAACTCTACTATTCTATGATTCTAAGATTCAGCAGCTGTAAAAAAAGGCAAACTCCATATTAGGCATAATTAGAAAAGGACGTGAGAATAAAACTGCCAATATCATACTGCCCCTATACAAATCTATGGTGCGAACACACTTGGAACACTGTGTACAGTTCTCGTCAACACACCAGAGGTATAGTGGTGGCAGGTCGCACCAGGGCTTTGCTCCTGCACTTTTACTGAAGCCAGCCCCCAGCCGGGTCGCAGTCTGCTAGGAGAGGAGGAGGGAGCAGAGGAAGGGAGTGTGGGTGGCTGGAGGCTGCCTCTTGTTTACCACACAGAGCCAGCAAGACAAAGGGGGTGAGAGAGGGAGCCTGAAGGAGCTCTGCAGCCTCTTCTCGGTGCCCCTGTTCTCCTCCTCAGCTCTCGGCTTCTCCACCCGTCCCCACTCCGTGCCTGTACACCTAGCGCTGACTTCCTCATCCTACCAGCCACCCATTCAGGGCTGCTGCTGGCCACAGCAGCAGCAGGAGGGGCACTGCCACCATTGTTTACTTGTGGGGCAGGGCAGGCAGCTGGAAGAGCCCTAGAGCAGTCGCTGCTGCTGCTATTGCTTGCAGCAGCTCGTCCTAGTGCTCTTTAAATAAATGTGTTAAGTGAAGCAGCTTTTCTTTTGTTCTCCTTCACACACACCCCCACACATACTCATTTCCTCCATATATTTGCTTTGCGCTTACTTGAGAGTAAGCCTCCATACTTGAGAGTAAGCCCCATGGCCATGAGGCTTTATTCTATCCATATGATGGGGTTACTATTTTATCTGAGGTAAAAAAAAAAAAACACCATCATTGTTGTCCATATCTGATGTATTATGTATTTAATTAATTGATTGGATGTATAGTCTACTTCATCCCAAAGGCTCAGGGCTGGTAACAATATGCTAATCAATCTACTTTATCTTTCCCTGTTGCTGGTCACCAAAAAACAGTTTGAATAAAACATGTCTTAAGCTGCTTCCAGAGGATGCACAGACTTTGGCTTTTACAATATATGTGGTACTTTACAGAGAATCATAAGCAAAAAAAAAAAAAAAAAAGCCAGGTCTCTGCTTCTAGAAGCTTACAATCTAAATTTAAATTTAATTTGTAATCTAAAGTTGCAGAGCTGTTTGAAACTTTATTTTTGATTGTTGTTGTTGTTCAGTCATTCAGTCGTGTCCGACTCTTCATGACCCCATGGACCATAGCACGCCAGGCCTTCCTGTCCTGCCTGCGCTCTCTCCTGGAGCGTGCTCAAGTTCATATTCATTGCATCGGTGATGCTATCTAGCCATCTCATCCTCTGCCGTCCCCTTCTCCTTTTGCCTTCAGTCTTTCCCAGCATCAGGGTCTTTTCCAGAGAGTTTTCTCTTCGCATTAGCTGGCCAAAATATTTGAGCTTCAGCTTCAGTATCTGTCCTTCCAATGAGCACTCAGGGTTGATTTCCTTTAGGATTGACTGATTTGACCTCCTTGCAGTCCAGGGGACTCGTAAGAGTCTTCTCCAGCACCACAGTTCGAAAGCATCGATTCTTCGGCGCTCAGCCTTCCTTATAGTCCAGCTCTCACAGCCATACATTACTAATGGGAAAACCATAGCTTTGATTAGACGGACCTTTGTCGGCAAGGTGATGTCTCTGCTTCTTACTATGCTGTCTAGATTTGCCATAGCTTTCCTCCCAAGGAGCAAGCATCTTTTAATTTCATGGCTACAGTCACCGTCAGCGGTAATCTTGGAGCCCAAGAAAATAAAATCTGTCACAGCTTCCATTTCTTCCCCTTCTATACGCCAGGAAGTGATGGGGCCAGATGCCATGATCTTAGTTTTTTTAATGTTGAGTTTTGAGCAAAACCAGCTTTTGCACTCTCCTCTTTCACCCTCAACAAGAGGCTCTTTAGATCCTCTTCGCTTTCTGCCATTAGGGTGGTATCATCTGCATATCGGAGGTTGTTGATAATTCTCCCGGCAATCTTAATTCCGACCTGTGATTCATCCAACCTGGCGTTTCTCATGATGTACTCTGCATATAAGTTAAATAAGCAGGGTGACAATATGCAGCCTTGTCGTACTCCTTTCCCAATTTTGAACCACTCGGTTGTTCCATGTCTGGTTCTTACTGTTGCTTCTTGACCCTCGTACAGGTTTCTCAGGAGACAGGGAAGGTGGTCTGGTATTCCCATCACTTTAAGAATTTGCCAGTTTGTTGTGATCCACACAATCAAAGGCTTTAGCATAGCCAATGAAGCAGAAATAGACGTTTTTCTGGAATTCTCTTGCTTTCTCCATGATCCAGCAAACGTTGGCGATTTGATCTCTAGTTCCTCTGCCTCTTCGAAACTCAGCTTGTACTTCCGGTAGTTCTCAGTTCGCATACTGCTGAAGCCTAGCTTGTAGGATTTTGAGCATCACCTTGCTGGCATGTGAAATGAGCGCAATTGTGCGGTAGTTTGAACACTCTTTGGCGTTGCCCTTCTTTGGAATTGGAATGTAAACTGACCTTTTCCAGTCTTGCGGCCACTGTTGAGTGTTCCAAATTTGTTGGCATATTGAGTGCAGCACTTTAACAGCATAAAGCTATTATTATCATCGTTATTATGTACTTTTTCCTCACACGATTTAGATAAAATGTGCCTTTAGGAAGTAAGGGTGTGGAGATGTGAATGGCCTAGGCCCTTGTCCTCCTCTTGAAAATATGCTCCCGTTGTTTTGTACCTTTTATTTAAAAACATACCTAAAGCTGATTTACATACCCTTAACTGAGGTTTGTTGGGGGGGGGGGGGCTCATTACTGCATCACCCTTAAAACTCCTGATGCTTAAACTTGTTATTGGCAGTTCTCCACCGTATACCCCAGTACCAGCAGCCAGAACCAGCTAGAACACCATCCTTTCCCACTCCCACAATTCCAGGGCAGGAAAGGAGAACAGGGCTACAGCAATACACCAGCTCCCTCAGTAAGTGTATTTAGGATTGGTGCCTTTTTGTGCTTTACAGTGGGGGTCAGGGGGTGGAGAAATTTTATGAAATGTTTCTGCCACACATCTCGATGAAAATGAAAAAGGTGGAGGCAGATGCATTGTGCAAATGAGAAGCAAGATGATGTCTTATTCAGCTATTGAATTATCGCTATTCATTGTAAGAGTTGGTTTGTGCCAGATTTTAGGATTTATCACACAATCAATCCTATGCATGTTTACTCAGAAGTCAGCCCCACTGTGTTCAATTGCCAACTGGGCTTTCTCCCAGGTAAGTGTGCCTAGCACTGCAGCCTCAGCTGCCTTCCCAAGATCTCTGTAAAATTAATTCAAAATAAACACCCATTGGATTGCACTGTTAATTCTTGAACATTAATGTCTACAGTAAGCAGAATTGCCAAATGCAACCTGGTCTGTCAGCTTCAATTTTGGGTACAAGGTTGGCATGTACCTGGGCAAACAACCCCTGATGGGAGGAAGGGAAACAGAAAAATAATCAGTTGTGGGTAGGGGAGAAAGAAGGTGTGTGTGTGTGTGTGTGTGTGTGTGTGTATATATATATATATATATATATATATATATATATATATATTTCAATCCAGCTGGGTGTGTGGATGTTTCTGTTGGAGGGGGAGAGGGAGATATAATGAAGGAGCTTAGGGAAGGCTAATGGGTAATGTTGGGACGCTAAGGGAGTGTGCAAGGGGGTGTTTAAATGAGAAGGGATCTGTCTACGAGGGCTGAGTTGAGAGGGTGAAGCTTCCATAGAGTATCATATTTTGAAAACCTAAAATGTTTGTGTTTGAGTGAGTGAGTGGGTGAAAACGATTTTAACACCCCTGCATTTTTTCTCAGACGTCCTATAGAAATACCACTGCCTTACTCTGTCTCAGCTGGACTGTTTTTGGATCCCAGTTGAGGGCTGTATATCTTACAAGGTTGTGTAATCTTAGAAGGGGGCATGGCTGTGAATGTCATGAAGGGACCCCGCCCTTCTGAATTTGTCACTACACTAGTGCAGCACACCTCAAAAAGATATTGTAGAGCTGGAAAACGTGCAGGAAAGGGCAACTCAAACCATCAAGGGGCTGGAGCATCTCCCCTGTGAAAGAAGGTTACAACAGCTGGGATTATTTTGCTGGGAGAAAAGGAGGGTAAGGGGAGGCATAATAGAGGTCTTCAAAATTATGCATGGTGTGGAGAATGCAGATCGGGAGACATTTTTCTCCCTCTCTCAGGACTAGAACCCGGGGTCATCCCATGATGTTGATTGGTGGGAGATTCAGGACAGATAAAGGGAAGTCCTTCTTCACACAGCACATAGTTAAACTATGGAACTTGCTACCACAGGATGTAGTGATGGCCACCAATTTGGATGGCTTTAAAGGGGGGTTGGACAAATTCTTGGAGGAAAAGGCTATCAGTGGTTATTAGTCTTGATGGCTATGTATTTGCTACCTCCAGTACCAGAGGCAGTGAGCCTTTATACACCAGTTGCTGGGGAACATGGGTGGGAGGGTGATGTTGTGCTCATGCCCTGCTTGTGGGTCAACAAGCTGGTCAACAGCTGGTTGGCCACTGTGTGAACAGAATGCTGGACTAGATGAACCCTTGATATGATCCAGCATGGCTCGTCTTATGTTCTTATGTTCTTAGGATGCAGGGAGATAAAAGCTTACGTATCAAAACATGTTTCCTCATCCCCTTATAGAAGACATTAAAAAAAAAAAAGGATTAACTAGTCCAAAGAAGATTGATCTATCAATGGCTCTTAGCCATGGTAGCCAAGGAAGAAACTATAGTTGATTAACATACTGAGGACAAAACAGAGATGGCTTTCTGAGCATTCCCTACTTGTGAACTTTCCATAGCCATATCACTGGCCACTCATAGAGACAAGAGTTCCAGACTAAATGGGCTTCTTGTCTCATTCAATAATACGTAAGGGGCAATCTTATACATGTTTAGACAGAAAAAGGCCTACAACTCCCAGCATGCCCCAGCCAGCATGGCTGGCTGGGGCCTGCTGAGAGTTGTAGGCCTTTTTTCTGTCTAAACATGCATAGGAATACGTGTTTAGGTTCTCTAGCCATTTCATCCAGCCTTCTGTTCACACATTGGCCAACCAGATGTCCTGATCTGAAGACCACCAACAGGAAATGAACGGAGTAGCACCCCCCCTGCTTTTGTTCCCTAGTAACTGGTATACAAGGGCATACTGCCTCTGATACTGAAGGTAATATATAGCCATCATGACCAGTAGCCATTGATAGCCTTATCCCCCATGAATTTTTAAAGCCATCCAATTTGGTGGCTATCATTGCATCTTGTGGCAGCAAATTCATAGGGCTTCTCCACACCAGGATTTCTCCCCCACAACTTTACCAGAGCTCCAGCTTCTGGATTCTCTGCAGGATTAAGATTGGTCCTTTAAACATATTTCCCCTGGGGGGGGGGGGGTCTGGGGATATCCTTTATCTTCAAGTTCTATATGTTTCATTATACGGCCACTAGATGGTGTTGTGGTTATAACGCAACTCCGTCATTACATGTCGAGATTCACCTTGACTCAAATCACCATTTTTAAATAGCTCATTATCCCCATTACAAATAAAGCTATGGAAATGGACACAAACCACGGGAGAGGCCCTGAAGGGTGACGATGTCAGGTAAATGACCCACAAACTTCCGTGAGTGACCAATCTCAATTGCCAAGATAAAAGCCCCATGTGGAGAAGCCCATAGTTGAACTCTGTGCTGTGTGAAGAAGTACTTCATTTTATCTGTCCTGAATCTTCCACCATTCAGCTTCGTGGGATGACCCCTGGTTCTAGTATTATGACTGAGGGAGAAAAATTATCCCTATCTAATTCCTCCATACCATGCATAATTGTAAACACTACTATCATGTCCTCCCCCCACCCCAACACACACACATTTACTCACCTTGTATCTTAGTTAAAAAGCCTCAAGCGTTGGTAACCTTTCCTGATAGGGGAGCTGCTCTAGCCCCTTGATCATCCGGGTTGCCCTTTTCTGTCTTGCCCTTACCAACTTGGAGAATACACAAAGGACACTGCCTTTTGTCAAGCAACCCTTACCGCATGAAATAAGGCAAATTAAGGATTCGTAAAGGCAGAGTAGATAAACAAGAATACAAAAAAGGTCAGTGTGTATATGCATTTCTACTAAATCTGTACACACATGACAGTGCCTGAAGGAACTGGTGAATCATAACTTAACAAAGAAATGAGTGAAGGAGCTTATATTTCTCCTTGCCTCCTCCACACTGGCAGAGTTATCTCCAATGACATTTTGATGTTAGATGCTATAGTATTTATTTTGTTAATTTGTTAGTGAGAAAAAATGGTGAAGAAAGATTTATAAATTTTGCAGACAGCTAAGCATATTATGCTGCAACCCTTGAATGCAAATAAAACCCCTAATATACACAGTTGGATTCAGGAACTTTTCTCGGCTTATATATGCAGATTAAAGTGATCCACCAGAAAACCAGTGCAGGTCAGCAAATAGAAGTGCTTGATAGAACCCTTTTACTTTATTCAGTTTTATTTTTAATTTAATTTTCTATTCAACTATTACATTATGCAGTTTTTGCTTAGTGATTTTACTTATAGACTTCAAACCTTTGCTATTTAAATACAGGACTATATGAAGAAGGAAGGAGCAAATCTAAAGGGCAGGGAATATGAGCAGAGAGAGGAGGTGGAAGAGCTTACTTTTTGTATTGTATTGGAAAATGGAAAAAATATACTGTTAATAGCAAAAAAAATGTTTTTGCAAACATTAAAAAATGAAGGAAAAATATATAACAACTTTATTCCTGAAGAACAAAGATTTACAGATTAATCTATGTAATTATTATTTTTAAAGCATTTGGATTTAAAATTTAAAATTGCATCTGGAGAACAGAACAGACTTAGATGACATCTATCTAAAAATGATCCTCATCCCACACCATTCCTGTGAAATGATGGTATACATTCACAATGAAATGTTGTAAGCATTCACCCACCCACTGAGAAAAGAGTTCTGCTCTGGAAGTTTTGAGATGAAGCTTAACATTTCACCACTGGTCCTATGTCTGATAAAATGTTGATGTATGCAAACAAACAAACAAAAAGGCAGAAAAGGTACCATCCATGAGCCCCCCCTTCAACTGTCCCTCACAACAGACCTGAACTGATGAAGGAAAGGGGGAGCAGGGAGCCAATGAATTAAAGACCTTCACTTCTTCCAGGACCAGAAGCACTTGATGGATCTACTATGAAATTTGACTAGGCAGCTTAACATTTATAAGAGATTTCAGGCTCTATGAAACTGGAAGGTTCAAGTTAAACTGTCACAGCATCACAAAAGCCACAGTTTTTTGGACCAAATTGAAATCATACAGCAGTTTGTTCCTTGCTTGAAGAAGAAGAAGAAGAAGAAGAAGAAGAAGAAGAAGAAGCTGGAGACATCATTGGAATGCTTAAGTTAAAAAAGCGGGGAGTACATATTATGTATGGGAATGTCGGAGAAATCCACAACCGAACCAAATGTGTTCAGATTTTCAGGAATCCAACCTGCAGATTCTGCAGCAGATTGATTTGCCCTCTGTCTGGCAGATTCTGTGGACTTGCGAACCGTTGTTTTTTTTTTTTAACTTTCCTGATTTTTGCACAAATCCCGTAGTAGAAAAATATGAAAAATAAAAAATGGCCCAAAATGTGCATTGTTAGAGTGTGAAAATACACACTTTGGGGGAATTTGCGCATTTTTGCACATGCACATTTGTACAAATGTGAATTTGTGCAAATTCAGAAACAAAAGAAATCCAATTCTGCCGATAGGTGGATGATGGAACAAAAGGTGCCTGACAAACTGCAAAACACAGAAGGAGTAGATTTCACACAATCGTACATCCCTAATTTTATATTTATTTATTTATTTATTTTATTACATTTATATCCTGCTTTTTTCCTCCTTAAGGAACCCAAAGTGGCATACATAATCCTCCTCCTCTCCATTTTATTCTCACAACAACAACCCTGTGAGGTAGGTTGGGCTGAGAGTCTGTGACTGGCCCAAAGTCACCCAGTGATCCTCAATGGCTACATGGGGACTAGAACCCGGATATCCCAACTCCCAGTCCAACACTCTAGCCACTACGCCACTCTATTTTTTATCGGTACAGCTACAGCCACAAACTGGAGAAGGTTAGGTGTGGCAAAATCCCCTTGAAATCAGTGTAACTTTAGCACATAACTTTGAAGTCATCCCATGGGATTTAATAAGATCTGCAGCTAGGGATGTCGGAGAATTTCTCCACGAATCTCCGGGAGGCCGAATGCCAACGCATTCGGCCCACCGAAATTGGTGGAGAAACGGTCTGCCACCCCCCCCACCCGCCCCCGGAATGGGACTTACCTTGCGCGAATGTCCCTGGCTCTGGCGGCTCCCGGCGGCGGTGCGGCGGCGGTGCGGCGGCGGCCGGTCTTCCAACCGGCTGCCGCTGCCGCCGCCATTTCCCAGTAAAAAAGAAACAACAACAACAAACGTGATAGGCTACATAAAGATTTACGTAGCCTACCACGGCTAGATTTTCAAAAAAACACCGTGATAGGCTACGTAAATCCTTACGTAGCCTATCACGGCTGACTTTGGGGGGGGGGGAAGCGTGTACGCAAATGGCGGCACCCATGGGCACCGCCATTTGCATACGCTTTTTTTTTTTCCCAAAGTCAGCCATGATAGGCTACGTAAGGATTTACGTAGCCTATCACGGCTGACTGCAGGGACGCAAACGGCGGCGGAGGGACAGGGAGGATTCCTAGGAGGATTCGCAGCCAGAGGGACAGGGCGCCTCCCCCCCGGCCAGAATTTCGGTGCGGAGGAACGGAGCGCCTCCCCCCCACCGCAAAGCAAGCTGTGGGACCAGGTAAGTGACTTTCGTCCATCCCTATCTGGAGCTCAGTCCTGTGCATTAACTTAGATGTAAGTGCTATTGAATTCAATAAGATTTATTCCCAGGTAAGTGTGTCCAGACTTGCAGCCTTAATTAGTTTAACAGTGCAATCCCTTGCATGTCTACTCAGGCATAAGCCCCGTTGAGATCAATTGGATTTACTCCCAGGTAAGTGTATATAGGATGGCAGCTTTAGATGTGCCAGAGTCTTTGTGGGTTGTGACTCTTTAAAAAATAATATTCAGAACCTGACCAGAGTAAGTAGCCGCATTTTTTTAAATCTGCTTTTGCTCTGAGTGCATGAGCCCCCTTATCTATACCCTCAACTCCACTTAAAATAACACAATCTGTTCTCTTTTCCAAATAGACATATTACATGAGGGTGTTTGGGGAAGTACAGCTGCTGGTGCTGCATGTCAAACACTGCCATTATTCTCTGAAATGCTGCCATATATTGATTTAGCCTATGAAAAAAGAGGCAGCATTTTTACAGCTTAAATCAAGGGTGTCCAAACCTTTTGGGTCTGGGAGCCAGATTGCCCCCCTCCCCACTCAGACCTTCCTGTGGGCTGGATGATGCCAATAGCTGAGCCCCCATCGGTGACATCAGGGGTGTAGCACTGCCCCCTGATGTCATTGGGAGCCCAGCCAAAGTGGCAGCTGGAGCCCTCCAGCCGGCGTCTTAGTCAGGGAGCTTGCTTCATTCCAGTGGGCAGAGCTAAGCCCACTGAGGCCACGGAATCACTGCTCCAGCACCTTCCCTGCGTGCAGTAAATGTTCTCCTATGAGGGGGCGGGGCTTCAGGCAGGGGCTGTGCATGAGGTGCTGTGGGCTGGATGGCAAAGCCTGGCAAGCCAAATTTGGCCTGTGTGCAAGAGGGTCTGTGTCCCTGGCTTAAATCTTCAGTGAGGCTTAAAAACCCATTTGGGATAGAAGGAATCTCTCCAGTTCCCATCAACACTGGTGTAGTGGAGCCAGGGCACACAGGGCCGAAGCGTCAGGACTTTTTGATTAGTAGGGATGATGACACTATCTGCCCCTGCCTCTTCAGGTTTCCTTGTTTCTTTTGAGCTTAGCTGAAATCCTCACAGTAGCTGGAAGGTAAAGAGATTTTACCAGTGATAAATACACACACACACACACACACACGATAGTTAGATGATGATGATGATGATGATGATGATGATGATGATGATGATGATAGATAGATAGATAGATAGATAGATGTCAACACAGCTACCTGCATTCAGGACTGTCCTGGGAGGCTTGGCTATGGGGACATTAATGATGAGTGCCTGAACCTCAAAATTTACCAATACACCACTGAGCATCAGGTAGCGGATTCCATCTCTCTGTGTTGTTACAAAATGAGATTTGGTCCAAAGGCAGAGGTGGGTGAAGCATCCAGAATGTGTATGAATATACGAAGCTCATATGCTCCAGCTGTCCCTATTTACTGGTACTTGTCCATGATAAATCACTGTCACGATTTTTTTGAGAGATTCAGGGGAATGTCTTAAACATAATTATGTGTGCAGATGATCTTCTTGACATGCTAGAACTCTGAGTCTTTTACATCTCTGGGGTGTCAATATTTGCCAGCGTCCAGAGGTTAAGTCAGGTGGGACATCCTCAGAAGAGGAAAGGGAGTCTACTATACAGTCTAGGACATGGTGAAGCCAAGGGGACTCGATAGCCCTTGTGAGAATTCTTGGACAGAAGCTATGGAAGATGCCCTCTCCTTGGACCCCACCAAAGAAAAGGTCTCAGATATGCATTCCTTGACCCATGCCTAGGTTCCCTATAAAACACTGGACTCCCCACAACTTCCCACCTGGGTGGGAAGTTGTGGGAACAAGGGCAGCAACAAACTGAGACAGGCAATGGGATGCTTATTTGGCAATATGCAGTCTCCCTTCTCCAAGCTCTGCTCTTGAGCAGGGCTGTGTGAATCAGCAAAACTCAAGCCCACCATAGTTCTCTGGATGCCATCTCGAAACTCATTCCAAACTGCATCCATATCAGCTTGCAAGCTTTGTTTTATTTATTTTTTCTTTTCTCATGAAAATCTGCACGTATTTTTGTGCGTATTTTTCCAAATGTACGCATCAAATGTGTGCATCTTTGAAATGTATGCATTCTTCTCCCATTGATTACAGTGTATCTGTGTGCATTTTTCAAAACTACACATTTGTTTTCATGCACATTTTTCAAATGTATGCATGCTGTCAAACACATGGGGGGGGGGGTTCCTGCAAATTATTGTAAACTCAGAAATGTACGGACCTTGACTATAGATTGTGTCTGAGTCCATGCTCAGTCCAGAAGATGCAAACTGGGTAAATCTTGATCAAAAAAACAACTGAAATGAATTTCTCATACATCCCTACTACTGAGAAAGGGAGCCTGACCTAAGTGCCTCTAGAATCAGGAGGTCCACTGATCCAGCAGGAAGGATGAGGCTGCAAGACCAGCAATCAGATCCCCCAGTGGGTGTCTGACTGCTCTTCATACAACACCTGCACTCCCTAAGTTTCTTGCTATAGTTCTCTTCCTGGCAACTCCCTTGCTGGTTCAGCAGCTGGCTCCTAGAACTTGGCTCTAGTATTAATCTTTCTTTCCTTGCTGGACAGCTCCCCTGCTCAGTCTGAGGCTGAGCTGTGTGCAAAAGTGACCCCCAGGCAATTTGCAAACTTCCATTTGCATGCAGTGTACACTTGCAAAATGCAACTGGTAGCCAGAAATGTACAATTTTCACGGTAGCGCATGGCGCTGCATTCAAGATGAGGCTGGACAGCCATCTGTCAGGGATGCTCTGACTTGGATTCCTGCACTGAGCAGGGGGTTGGACTCGATGGTCTTATAGGCCCCTTCCAACCCTACTATTCTATGATTCTATTATTCAATTATCTAACTGTATAATGGTGGAGAGATGCTAGAATACCAAAACACAAGAGTATAAATAAAAGTATGAAGGGCACACCCATAGGCATCAGTAAGCACTTTTCCCTTAAAGAATCATGCAAGCAAGCATCCGTTCCTTTCTGTTTATAGCTAGTGTGTTTTTAAAGATGAAAGAACCCATTGAAACATGCACCTTTATATCTGACGCAGTGTGCATGTCTTTCAAATCTGGTTTATTTATTACAGGGTTGTTGAACCCCAACCCTGTGGGTCAAATCCAGCATGCCTGGGGTCCCAATCCAGCCTTCCAGGGCTTCCCCACATCTCCCCCAAGCCCTACCCTTTCCCCCAACCACCAACCATTTCATGGTTCCCTGGCTTTTAGACACACACACACACACACACACACACATCAAGGTTGAAAGGCCACTCCTAAGGCTTAGTTACTGACAGTAAGGAATTTAAGCTAAAATATACCACGGTGGGGGGCTGTATTTTTGACCCTTCCCCTTTTGCCTTTGCCCCTGAACCACCTGAATGTGGGCCCTTAAGAGCTTCTCTGGAATTGAATTCGTGCATCTGGCTAAAAATGGTTTGTCACCCCTGATTTAAGAACATCAGAAGAGCCCTGCTGGATCAGTACCAAGGGTCCATCTAGTCCAGCATTCTGTTCACACAGTGGCCAACCAGATGCCCATGGGAAACCCACAAGTAGGACATGGGTGCAACAGCATCCTCCCACCCATGTTCCCCAGCAACTGGTGTACATAGGCATACTGCTTCTGATACTACAAGTAGCACATAGCCATCGGGACTAGTAGCCACTGAGAGCCTTCTCCTCCATGAATTTGTCCAATTCCCTTTTAAAGCCATCCAAATTGGTAGCCATCACTACATCTTGTGGCAGAGAATTCCACAGCTTGACTATGCACTGTGTGGCTTATTACAGCAGTATCCCCATGCTTGTTCCAAGGAGGTCAGAGACAAATATTTGAGTCCCCATTTTATCTTCTCATCTTCTCTGTGAAGGAAATTAGGCTGAAGGACAGAGACTGGCCCAACATTACCCTGCAAGCTTTACATTCAACCAGAAACTGGAGGCTGAGTCTCTCCAATCCTAATCTATCACTCTACCCATTATATCACACTGCTGCAGTAGTTAATCAACTAGCCATAGTTGAGTACCTAGCATCTCATGGGATGCTGGCTATAGTTGCATGCTTAGCCTAAGATGAGGCATGCATATCTACATGCAAGGTTGCATGACTCCTGATCCACAGAGCTACAAGGCACGTGTGCTAGCCCACCAGGGATAGGATTAGCCTCCTGTTTTTGATGCCTTTCTGGGACTGCAAAAATAGAAAGTAAATTGGGTTTCAAGCAGTTGGCAAGTGGTCTGTGTTCACTTTGGTGGGTCACAGACTGTACAGGCCAGATTTGGAAAGACAGTTTTAGAAAGACAAATGGTAAGTAAAAGTACAGTTTACTTCTCCAGGGTCTCCAAGATTCTCCATGGTCTCAGACAAAGGTCTTACTCCACTGTCCTACCTGGAATCCTTCTAAATGAAGATGCTAACAGTTGAATCTGGGACCTTCTGCATACGAAGCAGATGCTCTGACACTGAGCTGTACCTTCTCTTCAAAATTTAATCTTTGAACCTTTGGGGGTGCAAGGATCCATATTCTGAATACAATGGTCATCGGGCATTCTGAGCCATTCAGAGAGGGAGAAATTATACATTAAAATCCAGGAAGGACCCCTTTTCATCCCCAGTCCCCATCCCAAAACCTTCTGTCACTCAGCATCTGAATTTCAACTTGTATGGCTTTTGCTCTTCTTTATGACAAACTGATATGAATAGCTCCAAAGTAGCATGAGCTGTCAGACACGCCTCAGCATGGTTGGAAAGAAATTCCCACCCACACCCATCGGAAAGGATCATTGAGATTTTTCCCCAGCCTCCTCTTAGTCATCTTTTGTCAAATTTGAATAAGGGCTGGCTGTGGGGTGAGATGTTAATCACCCATTGTTCATACAGGTCAGTTTTAAGTGTACCTGAACCTGAAGGTTAGCCAGGACATGGTAATGGCTTTCCGATGACTGTCATCTTTTCTGTAAGGCATAACCACCACTGAGGGTTCAGCTTAGATGTATACGGTAGGACAGCAATACAATTCTAACAGGTTGGTGGGATGGGAGAAGTGAATGCTTCATAGCCAATCCTATAGGTCACTCTACCAGGGGTGGGGAGTGGGTGGGATTAGTCAAGGGGATGCTAGTTTATTTTGTCTTTTTAGAAGAGCCATGCTGTAGACAATGATATTTGATGACAGGTCTACACAGTGTGTACCCACCAAGCAACCTCCAATCCCCAAGCTATGTGCTGTGGCCTGCAAAGCACTACACTTGTCATCTCCTTTGTTTTTGCAGGTGCAACTAGGCAGAAAATAGAGAAGGCTTATTAAGCCCCTGGATGACTGCATTCCATGCCTGGAGGGCACAGGTCAAAAGTGGCACAGGCCTGGTTTATGCTGTTCCAAAATACACTACAGGTGCAATCCTATGCATGTTTAGGCAGAAAAAAGTCCTACAGCTCCCAGCATGCCCCAGCCAACATGGTTGGCTGGATCATGCTGGGAGTTGTAGGGCTTTTTTCTGCCTAAACATGCATAGGATTGCATCCTAAACAAGTGAAGTCCTGAAAAATTGGAGGATGTGTTGTTGTTTTAAACAATGTAAATTTATATTTTTTATTACATTTATGAGACGTCTCATAAAATGAATTTCTTTAGGTGTTTGACAAAAACAAATTACCTTTGGGGACTTCACACAACCTCCCCTATGCATTCAATGTGTGTGTGTGTGTGTGTGTGTGTGTGTTTATAAAGGGGAAAGGGTTGTGTAGAGACTTCCCCTTGTCTGTGTCCATTCACCTACATTCAGTCACCCTCCACTTTCACTCGCATGCTCTCTCTCTCTCTCTTTCTCTCTCTCTCTCTCTCTCTTTCTCTCTCTCTCTCTCTCTATATATATATACATATACACACACACACACACACACAGCCACCATCATCCTGAAAGAGGAAAGGCATCACCAAATAAAGAGGATACAGATTTGCATAAAAATGTATATGCTAATGTATTTGTATAGAAGCAACTTTAGGCAGAATGATTGTGATTTAGATAGAAACAGAATACATCTCACCATAGTGGGGGAAAGTGTGACTGGGTGACCTATGTGGCTGATCTCTCTCTCATACACACACAGACACACACACACACACACTTCGTACTACATGTATAAGTGCTGGTGTAGAATGTAGGATGAGAATTAGATAACGCTTGGAATTGTTTTTGAACTCTTGAAAGTACTATACAAATGTTAAATATAAGCAAGATTATGCCATAATACATTTGTTAGCCTTGAAAGTGCCACTGGGCTCTTTATTGCTTTTGCTGCAACAGATTGACATGGTTACCCATCTGGAATACACATTGTTCAATTCCACCACCTGTATGCATATCATTCATGTTCTCCATTCATGCACTTATCTTAGCAGTTGCTTCAATAGGGCTGTTGCCTCTGCTGTTTCCTCCTTCCCACACATCATAATCTGAGGTCTGGCCACCCTAATAATGTTTCTTGGAATGCATACTGGTTTACAGAACTATGTAATCAACATGGCATGGGTCCATAGCATCAAAGACCACAGAAAGGTCTAACACAGGGGTGGGCATCTTGTGGCTCTCCAGATGTTTCGGCCTATAACTCTCATCAGCCCTAGCCAGCATAGCCAACGGTGGAAGTGGATGGGAGTTATAGGCCAAAACATCTGGAGCACCACAAATTGCTCACCTCTGGTCTAACAAAAGCAATAGAGTGCAATTTTCTCTAATGATCTATAAATGATCATAGACCAAGGCCCGCTAGCACATTCTTAGTATCACAACCAGGTCAAAAGGTAGGACATCAGGATTCTGAAAATATGATCATAACCAGGCACACCTGAAGCTGGAAGGAAGCTGGTAAACCTGAGGCTGCTCATTCAATCACCCCCATGAAAGGGGGTTGGAGAAGATGCTTGGAGGTTGTACTGACTACTCTGACAGTGCAAATTAAAACAACGTCATTAACAACCTATAGCTATAAGGAATGGAATCAGTAGCAAGCCCTGGTCTCTGATACGTTTATGGAAGTTGGCTTTGGAGTCATAGCACTCTCAGAAAATGGCTGCCATTGTGGACATGGCAAGTCACAAAACACCCATTTTCCAGAAGGCAAACTGGTGAAACTATAAGAAAGGTAATTTGCCCAAGAACATGTGTACAAGGCAGAGGTAGGGGCTGAGCTCCAAACACAAAATTACTCTTTTGAACCCAAATAAAGATGGCACCAGAGGGCAGCCTTTGGCTTTGCAGTATGCTATCCACCCAGCTTAGTATTAGTATTAAAAACAATCTTAAGAAATAAAATAAAAATCAGGAGATCTAGGGAGCCTGGCAGGCACCAAGACAGGTTTCCATGGGCACATTTGTGCTCACAGGTATCACATTGGATGTCCCAGCTATATAGAGGGATCTGATACCACATCAGACCACTGTTCTATCTAGCCCAGTGCCGTTGAATGTGACAGTGCCTGTCCGAGATCTTGGTGATAACTGGCACTGTCTTGCCAGCGTTTCAGACAGAAACCATTCCCAACCTTGCTATCTGAGACCTATTCAAGTGGAAGTACCATGGATTAAACCTGGACCCATATGCATACAGAGTGCCTGAGATCTACCACTAAGCTATTTTTTATTTTTTTATTTACTTACTTACATACATATACATATATATATATACACACACACACACACACACACACACATACATACACACATACATAGCAATATGTAAACACTGGCCAATAACAAAAGGTTCTCTGGATGAATCACAGTCAACATTAAACAATAAAAAGAAAGAAAATGCAACCATGATGTCTAAACAGCTTAAAACCAGCCCCAGCACTTAACATTAGTACAAAGGAGCTAGAATGTACTAAAGGTTTTTAAGTTTGAAATGCCTGGGAAAATAAGAAGGTCTTTGCCTGGCACTAAAAAGTCAACAATGTAGGTCACAGGAGACTTCCCTGAAGCAGGCATTTCACAACTGGGGTGCCATGACTGAAAAGGCTGTCTCCCTAGTAGACAACCACTGCACCTCATTTGGTGGAGGCACCTGGAGAGAGACCTCAGAAGATGATCTGGGTAGGTGGGATGAGGTTATCCTTCAGGTAACCTGACCCCAAGTCATATAGAGCTTTAAAGCTTTTTGAATCGCAGCACTTTGCATTGGAACTGGAAATGGTCTGTAACCATGTCCAGATGGCAAAGCACCGGTGTACTGTGGTCATATCAGCTGTCCCAGTTAACAACCTTGCTTCCCCTTCTAGACCAACTGACAGTCCTGGGCCATTTTCAAAGAAGCCCCACATATAATGCACGGCACTCAACCAAAAGGGAGGTTATCAGAGCACTGAAAACTGTAGCAAGCAAGGCTACCTCTGAGGTGACTTGTGCCTCCAGTGACAATGCGGGATTCAAGAGCACCCCCAAACTGCAAACCTGATTCTTTAGGATCAGATTCAGAACAAGCTAAACATCACTAGGGATGTGCGAACACACCCCTGTCTGGGTTTTCTGGGCACCCACCCAGCCCCTGCCCTCACTTGCCAGTCCCCAGACCATGCTTGAGCCCCTCCCCCGCTCAGCAAGCAGCCCACACGCCACCCGACAGCCTCGTCGAGCTCTGTGGTCTCCATTTTTTGAAAAATAAAATGGCGATCGCAAAATGCACATATTTGCTTATGCACAAAAACATGCATTTTTGAGACTGTGCATATTTGTGTATGTGCAAAAATGTGCATTTTTTGCAAGAAGGTGCATTTTTGCTCATACGCGAATATATGCATGTGCAAAAATGCACATTTTTGCGCTCGCACAAATATGTGCATTTTTGCGCTCGCCATTTTATTTCTCAAAAAAGGGCAACTGAAGCACAGAGAGGCCACCGGGGTGAGTGCAAGCTGTTCACCAAGCATGGGCAGGGGGCAAGCGGAGGCAGGGGCTCAGCAAGCAGGGCTCGGGGATCTGAGCAGGGGCAGTTCTGCTGGACTCCTGTATGGAATCAGGCACCCACACCATCCCTAAACATCATTCAGCTAGGCAGACGAACCACCTACTTGTCTGGATCAGAGTTCACTTATTGGCCCTTATCCAGGCCATTACTATACTCAGGCTGTGATTCAGGCTTTCCCCATAAGCTTAGCGTGTTTAGTACATTTTCTTCTTTAACTCCCACAATAAATGCCATGCACTTTATCGGTCATTGTGTCCCTTGCACTCTTGGTCTATTATGTTTTTTGTGAGCAAAAGACATTTCCCCATTCATAGGTTCCTCTGATGCCCACCAGGAAAGTCTGTATATTATTTTCTTCTCATAAGAATGTCGATAGGAAAGCCGATAAGGAAAGCTAAAATGAGGCCTCCTTGATTGATGCCAATGGTGTCTCTGTTGAATCACTCACTCATTTCGTTTTGAGTTTGTACACTGCATTTACTTAGAAAGCCTTAATGATGTTAATTATTTTTGTTGGCACACCATGACATTTCAAGATGTTCTATAATGACTCATGAAGTAGGCTGCTGCATGCTTTTTCAAACCTATGAAATGGCTGTTGTTTTTCTGTGGTCTTTTGGAGGATTATCAGGGCTTGATTAAAGGACATTTGGCTTCCTGTGCCCAATCATGACAGTGGATTACATTTTTTCTGGAAGTGCATAAAGTTCTACCAGTACTCAGTAACACTAATTTCTTGTGCCCTTGACCAGTGACTTTACAGTACCATGTTATTGGGCCATGCAATGTAGGGATTTCAGAGAATGAGGCTGGATTCTTTGGAATCCAGCCTCAGGAATCCGCAGCAGATCGGGACCACTTACCTCTGCTCCAAGAGGACTGGAGGTGGAACGACACTCAGCTGCTTCTTGCCAGTCAGAGCCTTTCGCCTCCTCCCTGTCCCTGCTGATTGCCATGTCTTTTTTTTTTTTTTTCGGGAGGATGTGCCTACAGACTTAGATGCAAAATAGAGCCATGAATCTTGCATATAAGCCTATGGACACATAGACTTAGAAACAAGATTCATGACTCTATTTGCGTATAAGTCTATGGGCACATCCTCCCAATCGCCTTTTTTTTTTTTTAAGACATGGCAATTGGCAGGACAGGGAGGAGGCGAACGGCTCTGGCTGGCAGGAGGGAAGGTAAGTGACCCCCAAGCCAGTCCCCCCCTGGAATCCAAGTGGAGCAGAACCGCTCTGGAGGATTCCGGGGGGGAGGAACGGATCGTCTCCCCCCCCCCGATTCCCCACCGGAACAGACGGTGGGGAATCCGTACACACCTAACGCAATGGCAGATTGCTTGCCATCCATACTGGAGATGCTTAGTCCATTTGAGATGATGGCCATTTTTAACATAAGAACATGAGAAGAGCCATGCTGAATCAGACCAAGGATAGTATGCAAAGGTACTCCTACACAGTGTAGACCCATTGAAGTTACTAGGCCTAATTTACATAGGGCTACCATTGGATACTGCCCCCAAAACCCACCCAGTCCAGCATGGTGTTCATACTGCGGTCAACCAGCTGCCTGTGGGAAGTGCACAAGTAGGACAGGAGTAAAATAGCACCCTCCCACTCATGTTCCCAGCAACTGGTACACAGAGGCATACTGCCCCTGAATTGGGCGGGGGGATAGCTAGCCATCATGACTAGCAGCCACTGATAACCATATCATCCATGAATTTATCTAATCCCCTTCTAAGCCACCCAAGTTGGTGGCCATCACTACATCTTGTGGTAGCAAATCCCACAGTTCAACTGCGTGAACCATGTGAAGAAGTAGTTCCTTTTATCTCTCCTGATTCTCCCACCATTCATCTTCATGGCACAACCCCGAGTTCTGGTGCTATGGACTTCTCTCTATCCACTTTCTCCGCATCATGCAGAATGTTGCACATCCCACTTACTCAGCTTTTTCTAAGCTAAACAATCCCAGACATTGTAACATTTCCTCCTGGGGGCTTTCCTCCAGCCCCTTGATCATTTTGGTTCCCCTTTTCTGCACCTTTTCCAATGCTACAATATCCCTTTCTGGGTGCTGTGACCAGAACTGTACACAGTATTCCAGGTGTGGTGACACCATAGATTTCTTTAAGGGCAGTATGATACTGGCAATTTTAGTTCTAATCCCTTTTCTAATTATACCCAGCATGGAATTTGCCTATTTTTTCCACAACATTTTCATCAAGCTGTTCACCAAGATCTCTTTCTTGGTCAGTGACTGCCAACTCAGAGCCCATCAGCATAGATGTGAAGTTCAGATTTTTTTTTGCCCCAGTGTGAATCACTTTATACTTGCTTACATAAACTGCATTTGCCATTTAGATGCTCATTCTCCCAGTTTGAAGAGATCCTTTTGGAGCTCTTCACAATCCATTTTTGTTTTAACTACCCTAAATAATTTGGTGTCATCAGCAATCTTAGCCACCTCACTGCTCACTCCTAATTCCAGATCATTTATGAGAAAGTTGAAAAGCATTGGTCCCAATACAGATCCCTGTGGGAACCCAGTGTTTACATCCTTCCATTCTGAGAAGTGACCATTTATTCCCAGTCCCTACTGCCTAATATTTACCTAGGGATGTTGGAGAAATCCTCCATGGACCCCAATGACACCAGATTCTATTGAATCCGACCCCCCAAAGTCCGTGGAGGATCGGATCTCCTACCTCCTCCTCTATCGCGAAGTCCTCACAAGGGGATCCTGCCTGCCGCCAGCTCCAAGCCCCAGAGATACAGCTGCCATTGCTGTATCGCTGGCTGAACTGAATAACTGCGGATGCAAATGGTGTCCAGCATAGCCAAATACACCATTTGCGTCCCTGCTCTTTGCTGTAATAGGCTACATAAATCTTTACATAGCCTATCGCGCAAAGGAACAGGGATGCAAATACACCATTTCGGAGCCAGCCGAAGCTCATTTCAGAGCTTTGGAGCCAGCTGGTGGCTCCGCGGAATCACCGTGGAGCACAGCCAGCCAGTGAGGATTCAGGGGGGGATGGATCGCCTCCCCCCCAGCAGACCCCCCATGGATGGCAAAGTAAGGGATTTGTACATCCCTATATTTACCAGTCCAGAAGATGACCTCTCTTATTTCATGACTGCTAAGTTTGCTCACAGGTTTTTTGGTGAGAGCCCTCATTAAAGCCTTCTAGAAGTCCAAGGAAACAGTGTCTACTAGATCACCCCTGTCTGTATGTTTAGTAACTCTCTCAAAGAACTCTAAAAGATTAGTGAGACAGGACATACCTTTGCGAAAGCCATTTTGATCGTTTTTCAGCAGGGCTTGTCCTTCTACATGCTCTTTAATAATCTTAAGCTGATATACAAACTATGCCCTTATCTGGTCAGAGATAGCCTAACTACTGGTCAGAGATAGCCTAACTTGCTCTGATAAACTATTGTCTGGATTAGTGCAATGTGTACTACATGGGGCTGCCTTTGAAAATGGTCCAGAAACTTCAGATGGTCCAAAACAGGGCACTGAGATTGTTAATAGAGACTGGCCAACAAGATCATATTACACCAGTACTTTTCGAGCTGCGCTGGCTACAGTTCCATATTCAGGCCCAATTCAAAGTGCTGGTATTAACATTCAGAGCCCTAAACGGCTTGGGGCCAGGTTACCTGATGGATCGCCTCTTTCCATATGTGCCTGCCCAGACCCTAAGATAATTTTCAGCGGTCCCTCTCCAGGAGCCTTTGCCAAAGGAAGTGAGGCAGGTGGCCCACCAGGAAGAGGGCCTTTTCTGCTGTGGCACCCTGGCTCTGGAATGAACTCTCTAGAGAGGCACCCGGCACCTATGTTATATTCCTTTCAGTGCCAGGTGAAGACCTTTTTCCCCCCAATATTTTAGCATTTTAGCTTCCCAGTCTTTTAGCTCTGGTGTTTTAAGTCTGTATTTTAAATCTCCACATTACTGCTAGGTTTTATTCTGGCTGTACTGTTATATTGTGGTTTTAAGCTTCCATATTTTATATTGCTTTATGCTGCATCTTGTGGTTTTAATTTTTGTGAACTGCCCAGAGAACTTCAGTTATTGTACAGTATAGAAATGAAGTGAAACAAACAAACAAACAATGTTTTCCACCAATTGACCTGGAACAGATGTTAAGCTCACCAGCCTGTGTTTCCCCAGATGCCCCTTGGATCCCTTTTTAAAAATTGGCATTACATTGCACACCCTCCAGTTCTCTGGTACAGAGGCTGATCTCAGGGATGTGTCACATATTTTTGTTAGAAGATCAGCAATTTCAAACCTGAGTTTTCAAGAACTCTAGGATGGATAACATCAGGATTCAGCTTTCCATTTGTCAATAAGGTTGAGAACTTCATCTCTTCTCACTACCATTTTTCTCAGTTCCTCAGACTCCCTTCCTGAAAATATCAGTTCAGGCTCTGTTGTCTGTCATCCAGTGGTTCAACTGCCTCCCCAGCCAGTTCCCTATTTAAAAGAATTCTTTAGCTTTGGTCCTGATAGCATTAGCAGCACGCTCCTCAAAATACTTTTCTACATCCTTTATCTCCTTGCACTTCCTTTCTGCAAGTTTGTGCTCCTCTTTGTTCTCTTCATCTGGGCAAGACTTATGTATTCCTATTGCTTTTACTTATTTGATCTGCTCCTAGACCACATATCCCTCTCTGCAATGATATAAAGTCCCTGGGTGGTCTTGTGTGTGCTTTGTATGATTAGAATTGCCCTGTATCATATATAGGCTTTATAGTTCAGAAATGCATCATGCTGTGCAATGATGAGTGAAGTCATTCCATATGCACAAAAACAATCAGAGTGTGTATAATATATATATTTACAGGTGTTAATGTTCTCATACCTGTGTCTGAGGGCACATGATGAAGCAATCTTGAAGCTAAGACAACCACAGTCTGTTCAGTGCCTCTTGGAGACCCTCTGGGGACCCCATGTGTGCTGTCTTTAAGTTTAATGCAGGAGTAGGCAACCTGGTGCCCTCCAAGTGTTTTGGATTACAACTCCCATCAACCTCAGCCAGCATGGCCAGTAGTCAGGGATTATGGGAGTTGTAGGTCAAAACATCTGGAGGACACTGGGATGCCTACCTCTGGCTTAATGGAAGAAAGGCAGGATATATACAGTATGATATAGATATTCCACTCAGTATTGCACTGCATCGTGGTTTTTGTGGTCTATAGTAAGTGAGAGAATCCATGATATAGGGCACCCATGATCATAATAGACATATATGAGAACATCTGCTGTGCATTTCATATTATTGGTAGGAAGAGATGATGGCACAAACAGGAGCTCATTGAATCAGCCCACCCCAGCAGAATTCCTCCTTGAAGGGACGGGGTTCCAAAATAAGAACTTAGGGTTATCCATTACATGTGGAAAGTGAGCAGGGCTGGCTCAGGGCATTTTGTTGCCTGAGATGACGGACATGATGGCGCCTTTCCCCACTCCAGGTATAAAACTCAACTTCCTTCAATACTGACAGTGGGGTGACTTCTTCCATTGCACCTAAGGACAGCAGGCCAGTTTAGGGGGCTCAGGCAAGGCTGTGTGGCATGTACAGGTCTTTTCTCCAACACCTTGCCACCACTTTCCACCCCTCAACACCTCAACGCCTGAGGTGGCTGTCTCACTCTGCCTAATGTTAAGGCCAGCCCTGAAAGTGAGTTGCTAGTCCCAACTCCACAAGGCAAACTGGGTTACTTTGTAATTTCATCTTTGTATGCACAGGTAAGCATACGTCTGAAAATGGCTTTAGCTGTGGACAGAGATAATTAATCATCTGGCACCAGATTAATTAATAAGGACAGAAGATGCAATGGAATTTATCTGCAAGTTTCAGGAAATCCTTGATAAAGTTCCAGAAAACAGGTCATGCATAAACTATCATGTCCAGAATTTACCGTAATGAATGGGATCAGATGCAGAAGTATAACACCATTTGAAAATACAAAGTGTTTTTAGTTTAGTATCTACATCTCCTGATAGATTGTATGACAACGTCTCAAAAACAAGTTATTTAATAAGGAGATCAGTGGCTGTTTGTCATGAGGGCTATATAGGACTGCTGGATTCAGAGGCACTCTGGCTGTCAGTACCATTTGCTGGGGCGGAGCAGCAGCAGCAGGAGTTGTTTCCTTCATGCCCTGATCGTGGGGTCCCTGGAGGAGTGCGGGTGTCCTAAGAACATGAGAAGAACCCTGCTGGATCAGACCAATGCCCTATCTCGTCCAGCACTCTGTTTGCACAGTGGCCAGCCAGGTGCCTCAATGAGAAGCCCACAGGTGGGAGATCAGGGTCCACTAGGGGGAAACGGAAGCTGAACTAGGTGCAGAAAATAGCACCAGGGTAAAAGCAGTTTCTGATGGGAGCAATTTTCAGCAGGAAAATGGCTTAGGTAGGGATGTACAAGAAATTTGTTTCAGTTCATTTTGATATATATAATACAGGGCAATTCTAATCATACAAAGCACGCACAAGACCACCCAGGGATTGTATATCATTGCAGAGAGGGATATGTGGTCTAGGAGCAGATCAAATAAATAAAAGCAATAGGAATACGTAAGTCTTGCCCAGATGAAGAGAACAAAGAGGAGCACAAACTTGCAGAAAGGAAGTGCAAGGAGATAAAGGATGTAGAAAAGTATTTTGAGGAGCGTGCTGCTAATGCTATCAGGACCAAAGCTAAAGAATTCTTTTAAATAGGGAACTGGCTGGGGAGGCAGTTGAACCACTGGATGACAGACAACAGAGCCTGAACTGATATTTTCAGCAAGGGAGTCTGAGGAACAGAGAAAAATGGTAATGAGAAGAGATGAAGTTCTCAACTTTTTTGACAAATGGAAAGCTGAATCCTGATGTTATCCATCCTAGAGCCAGTATGGCAAGAGTGTTAGACTGGGAGCTGGGAGATCTGGGTTCTAGTCCCCACTCAGCCATGGAAGCTCACTGGGTGACTTTGGGCCAGTCACACACTCTCAGCCCAACCTACCTCACAGGGTGGTTGTTGTGAGGATAAAACGGAGAGGCGGAGGATAATGTAAGCCGCCTTGGGTTCCTTGCAAGAGGAAAAAAGGCAGGATATAAATGCAATAAATAGAGTTCTTGAAAACTCAGGTTTGAAATTGCTGATCTTCTAACAAAAATATGTGACACATCCCTGAGATCAGCCTCTGTACCAGAGAACTGGAGGGTGGGCAATGTAATGCCAATTTTTAAAAAGGGATCCAAGGGGCATCTGGGGAAATACAGGCTGGTAAGCTTAACATCTGTTCCAGGTCAATTGGTGGAAAACATTGTTTGTTTGTTTGTTTGTTTGTTTGTTTCACTTCATTTCTATACTGTCCAATAACTGAAGCTCTTTGGGCAGTTCACAGAAATTAAAACCACAAGATGCAGCATAAAGCAATATAAAATATGGAAGCTTAAAACCACAATATAACACTACAGCCAGAATAAAACCTAGCAGTAATGTGGAGATTTAAAATACAGATTTAAAACACCAGAGCTAAAAGACTGGGAAGCTAAAATGCTAAAATTTCAGGGGGGGGGAGGTCTTCACCTGGCACCGAAAGGAATATAACATAGGTGCCGGGTGCCTCTCCATTTGCGTCCGCACCAGCCCAGCAGCAGCTGGAGGCCCCGCTGCGGGTTGGCCCAGCTGGCGGCTCTGCGGCCTGGCTGCAGAGTGGAGCCAGCCGGGCAGGATTCCAGGGGGGAGGAACAGATCGCCAACCCCCACCTGCGGAACCCGGTGGAGCCAGGTAAGTGGGTTTTCGTATACCCCTGTTCACACAGTTGAACTATGGGATTTGCTACCACAAGATGTAGTGATGGCCACCAACTTGGGTGGCTTTAAAAGGGGATTAGATAAATTCATGGATGATATGGTTATCAATGGCTACTAGTCATTATGGCTAGCTATGTTGTTGTTGTTCAGTCGTTCAGTCGTGTCCGACTCTTCGTGACCCCATGGACCATAGCACGCCAGGCCTTCCTGTCCTGCGCTCTCTCCCGGAGTGTGCTCAAGTTCATATTCATTGCATCGGTGATGCTATCTAGCCACCTCATCCTCTGCCGTCCCCTTCTCCTTTTGCCTTCAGTCTTTCCCAGCATCAGGGTCTTTTCCAGAGAGTTTTCTCTTCGCATTAGGTGGCCAAAATTTTATGGCTAGCTATCCCCCTGCCCAATTCAGGGGCAATATGCCTCTGTGTACCAGTTGCTGGGAACATGAGTGGGAGGGTGCCATTTTACTCCTGTCCTACTTGTGCGCTTCCCACAGGCAGCTGGTTGACCGCAGTGTGAACACCATGCTGGACTGGGTGGGCTTTGGGGGCAGTATCCAATGGTAGCCCTATGTAAATTAGGCCTAGTAACTTCAATGGGTCTACACTGTGTAGGAGTACCTTTGCATACTATCCTTGGTCTGATTCAACATGGCTCTTCTCATGTTCTTATGTTAAAAATGGCCATCATCTCAAATGGACTAAGCATCTCCAGTGTGGATGGCAAGCAATCTGCCATTGCGTTAGGCGTGTACGGATTCCCCACCATCTGTTCCAGTGAGGAATCGGGGGGGGGAGGTGATCCCTTCCTCCCCCATGAAATCCTCCAGAGCGGTTCTGCTGTGCTCGGATTCTGGGGGGGAGGACTGGCTTGGGGGTCACTTACCTTCCCTCCTGCCAGCCAGAGCCGTTCGCTCCTCCCTGTCCCTGCCAATTGCCATGTCTTAAAAAAAAAAAAAAGCAATTGGGAGGATGTGCCCACAGTCCTTCATGGATCACTGCCTTGTTGTGGCGAAGGGGCTTGCGTAACTCAGTGAAGCCATAAGCTATGCCATGCAGGGCCACCCAAGACGGACAGGTCATGGCAGAGAGTTCTGACAAAATGTGGTCCACTGGAGAAGGAAATGGCAACCCACTCCAGTATTCTGGCCAAGAAAACCCCATGAAACGTATCACAAGGCTAAAAGAGATGACGCCGGAAGATGAGCCCCTCAGGTCTGAAGGTGTCCAATATACTACTGGGGAAGAGCAGAGGGTATTTCCAAGTAGCTCCAGAAAGAGTGAAGCGGCTGGGCCAAACCCGAAAGGACACTCAGCTGTGGATGGGTCTGGTGGTGAAAAGAAAATCCGATGCTGTAAAGAACAATATTGTTTAGGAACCTGGAATGTCAGATCAATGAATCAAGGTAAGCTAGAGGTGGTCAAACATGAGATGGCAAGACTGAACATCGACATCTTGGGAATCAGAGAACTAAAATGGACAGGCATGGGCGAATTTAATTCAGGTGACCATCATATCTACTACTGTGGGCAAGAATCCCTTAGAAGAAATGGAGTAGCACTCATAGTCAACAAAAGGGTGGGAAAAGCAGTACTGGGGTACAATCTTAAAAACGATAGAATGATCTCAGTACGAATCCAAGGCAAACCATTCAACATCACAGTAATTCAAGTCTATGCCCCAACCACTGAGGCCGAAGAAGCTGAGGATGATCGGTTCTATGAAGACCTACAACACCTTCTAGAACTAACACCAAAAAAAGATGTCCTCTTCATCATAAGGGATTGGAATGCTAAAGTAGGAAGTCAAGAAATCACCGGGATAACAGGCAGGCATGGCCTTGGTGCACAAAATGAAGCAGGACAAAAGCTAATAGAGTTTTGCCAGGAGAACAAGCTGATCATAGCAAGCACTCTTTTCCAACAGCACAAGAGGCGACTCTACACATGGACATCACCAGATGGTCAATATCGAAATCAGATTGATTATGTGCTTTGCAGCAAAAGATGGAGAAGCTCTATACAGTGTACTGTGTACCACAGTATACAGTGGAGAGCCAGTGTAGTGTAGTGGTGAGAGTGACGGACTGGGAGCCGGGAGATCCGGGTTCTAGTCCCCACTTGGCCATGGAAGCTCACTGGGTGACTTTGGGCCAGTCACAGACTCTCAGCCCAACCTACCTCACAGGGTTGTTGTTGTGAGGATACAACGGTGAGGAGGAGGATAATGTAAGCCGCCTTGAGTTCCTTGCGAGAGGGAGAAAGGCGGGGTATAAATGCAATAAATAAATAAATAAATAAATAAATAAATAAATATACAGTCAGTCAAAACAAGACCTGGAGCTGACTGTGGCTCAGATCATGAGCTTCTTGTTGCAAAATTTCAGCTTAAATTGAAGAACGTAGGGAAAACCACTAAACCATGCAGGTATGACCTAAATCATATCCCTTATGAATATACAGTGGAGGTGAGGAATAGATTTCAGGGATTAGACCTGATAGACAAAGTGCCTGAGGAACTATGGACGGAGGTCCGTAACATTGTTCAGGAGGCAGCAACTCAATCCATCCCAAAGAAAAAGAAATGCAAGAAAGCCAAGTGGCTGTGTGATGAGGCTTTACAAGTAGCTGAGGAAAGAAGGGAAGCGAAAAGCAAGGGCGAAAGGGGAAGATATATCCAACTGAATGCAGAGTTCCAGAGAACAGCAAGGAGAGACAAGAAGGCCTTCTTAAATGAACAATGCAAAGAAATCGAGGAAAACAACAGAATGGGAAAGACTAGAGATCTCTTCAAGAAAATCAGAGATATCAAGGGAATGTTTTGTGCAAAGACGGGCATGATAAAGGACAAAGAAGGCAGGGACCTAACAGAAGCAGATGAGATTAAGAAGAGGTGGCAAGAATACACAGAGGAACTATACAGGAAAGATCTTAATGTCCCTGATAGCCATGATAGCGTGGCCACTGAACTTGAGCCGCACATCCTCGAGAGTGAAGTCAAGTGGGCCTTAGGAAGCATTACTAACAACAAAGCTAGCGGAGATGACAGTATTCCAGCTGAGCTATTTAAAATCCTAAAAGATGATGCTGTTAAAGTGCTGCACTCAATATGCCAACAAATTTGGAACACTCAACAATGGCCACAAGACTGGAAAAGGTCAGTTTACATTCCAATTCCAAAGAAGGGCAATGCCAAAGAGTGTTCAAACTATCGCACAATTGCGCTCATTTCACATGCCAGCAAGGTGATGCTCAAAATCCTACAAGCTAGGCTTCAGCAGTATGCGAACCGAGAACTACCAGAAGTACAAGCTGGGTTTCGAAGAGGCAGAGGAACTAGAGATCAAATCGCCAACGTTCGCTGGATCATGGAGAAAGCAAGAGAATTCCAGAAAAACGTCTATTTCTGCTTCATTGACTATGCTAAAGCCTTTGATTGTGTGGATCACAACAAACTCTGGCAAATTCTGGAAGTGATGGGAGTACCAGACCACCTTACCTGTCTCCTGAGAAACCTGTACAAGGGTCAAGAAGCAACAGTAAGAACCAGACATGGAACAACTGATTGGTTCAAAATTGGGAAAGGAGTACGACAAGGCTGCATATTGTCACCCTGCTTATTTAACTTATATGCAGAGTACATCATGAGAAATGCCGGGTTGGATGAATCACAGGTCGGAATTAAGATTGCTGGGAAAATTATAAACAACCTCTGATATGCAGACGATACCACCCTAATGGCAGAAAGCGAAGAGGATCTCAAGAGCCTCTTGTTGAGGGTGAAAGAGGAGAGTGCAAAAAGCTGGTTTGAAACTCAACATTAAAAAAACTAAGATCATGGCATCTGGCCCCATCACTTCCTGGCATATAGAAGGGGAAGAAATGGAAGCAGTGACATATTTTATTTTCTTGGGCTCCAAGATCACTGCAGACGGTGACTGTAGCCATGAAACTGAAAGACGCTTGCTCCTTGGGAGGAAAGCTATTGCACACCTAGACAGCATAGTAAGAAGCAGAGACATCACCTTGCCGACAAAGGTCCACCTAATCAAAGCTATGGTTTTCCCAGTAGTAATGTATTGCTGTGAGAGCTGGACTATAAGGAAGGCTGAGCACCGAAGAATTGATGCTTTCGAACTGTGGTGCTGGAGAAGACTCTTACATGTCCCCTGGACTGCAAGGAGGTCAAATCAGTCAATCCTAAAGGAAATCAACCCTGAGTGCTCATTGGAAGGACAGATACCGAAGCTGAAGCTCCAATATTTTGGCCACCTAATGCGAAGAAAAAACTCTCTGGAAAAGACCCCGATGCTGGGAAAGACTGAAGGTAAAAGGAGAAGGGGACGGCAGAGGATGAGATGGCTAGATAGCATCACCGATGCAATGAATATGGACTTGAGCACACTCTGGGAGAGAGCGCAGGACAGGAAGGCCTGGCGTGCTATGGTCCATGGGGTCACGAAGAGTCGGACACGACTGAACGACTGAACAACAACAAGCCCACAGTCCAGCCAGCGATACGGCAATGGCAGCCGTATCGCTGGGGCTTTGGAGCCAGCGGCAGGCAGGATCCACCGGCAAGGACTTCACGATAGAGGAGAAGGTAGGAGATCCGATCCTCCATGGACTTCAGGGGGCTGGATTCAATAGAATCCAGTCTCATTGGGGTCTGTGGAGGATTTCTCCAACACCCCTAGGTAAATATCAGGCAGTAGGGACTAGGAATAAATGGTCAATTCTCAGAATGGAAGGATGACACTGGGTTCCCACAGGGATCTGTATTGGGACCAATGCTTTTCAACTTTCTCATAAATGATCTGGAATTAGGAGTGAGCAGTGAGGTGGCCAAGATTGCTGATGACACCAAATTATTTAGGGTAGTTAAAACAAAAATGGATTGTGAAGAGCTCCAAAAGGATTTCTTCAAACTGGGAGAATGAGCATCTAAATGGCAAATGCAGTTTATATAAGCAGGTGTAAAGTGATTCACACTGGGACAAAAAAAAAAAATCTGAACTTCACATCTATGCTGATGGGATCTGAGTTGGCAGTCACTTATTGTGAAAATTGGCAGCCAATTTTTAAAAAGGGATCCAAGATGCATCTGGGGAAATACAGGCTGGCGAGCTTAGCATCTGTTCCAGGTCAATTGGTGGAAAACTTTATTTATTTATTTATTTATTTATTTATTTATTTATTTATTTCACTTTGTTTCTTTACTGTCCAATAGCTGAAGCTGTCTGGGCAGTTCACAAAAATTCACACCTTCTGGACTGATCGCAGACTCATACTCAATCTGCGGTTGAAGCGTGCAAATTTCCGAGCCTGCTATATGATTTGCAGACCAAGAACACTGTGCTCAATAGCATGCGTACCTTTGAAAAAGGCACACGAAAGAATGCATCGTTTTGAAAAATGTGCACAAATACGCTTTAATCAATGGGGAAAGAATGCATACATTTCAAGGATGCACATGACTGGTGCATAGGAAAAGGCACACGAAAATATTCATGGGTTTTCATGTGAAAAGAAAAAAAACAAAGCACACAGTCTGATACAGACTCGAATCAGAATGAGCTTCGAGATGGACTTCAGAGAACTTCAGCAACCTCGAGCATTGCTGGTTCACACATCCCTAGGCACAGGAGGAAATTACTAAAAAAAAAACACCTCCCCCTTTACTATGGTCTCATTCCAGACCGGGTGTGGGGGGAGGCTGCAGCTGCTGTTATTTATTTTTTTTAAAAGAGGAGAATCCCAAACATGACATTCAAAGGGGTGCCACATCTAGTTTGAACCCAAACACTGGCCTCTGGGAAGTCCACAAGCAGGTCTTGAAGGCAGTAACCCTTCCCCACTGTTGGACCCCCACAATCTGTCATCCTCCAGAGGCTGTTGGACTCCACCTGCCATCAGCACCAGCCAGCACTGCCAGTGGTCAGGGATGCTGAGAATTGGGGTTAAACAGCATCTGGAAATCCAGAGTTTTCCCACCCCGATCTATGTTGGCATAGGCTCTCTAGGGTTCCAGATGGTGATCTGGCCCAGCTCCTTCCCAGCCAGAGACTGAACCTCAGACCTTCTGTATGCAATGCAGGCACCCTACTTCTACCACTACTTTGGCCCATCAAAGTGGAGATGCTGGGGATTGAACCCAGGGCCTCATACGTGAAAATTATGTGTTCTGCTGCTTTCCTTACTCAGGAATACTCAGTCCTCAGAAGCATGCTGCTTCAATCATCCCAGAGGCAGATGGAGCAAAGGGCTGGATGTGCCCGATCTCGTGTGATCTCGGAAGCTAAGCAGGGTCAGCCCTGGTTAGTACCTGGATGAGAGGCCGCCTGGGAATCAGGATTCCTGCATTGAGCAGGGGGTTGGACTCAATGGTCTTGTGATCTACAACAATTCCAAGATCCTTCTCACTTGTAGTGTTGTTGAGCCAAGTATCCCCCATCTTGTAACTGTGCATTTGGTTTCTTTTTCCTAGGTGCAGAACTTGGCATTTATCCCTATTAAATTTCATTCTGTTGTTTTCTGCCCAGCACTCCAGTTTATCAAGATCACTTTGAATTTTGTTTCTGTCTTCCAGGATATTAGCTATCCTGCCCCATTTTGTGCCATCTGCAAATTTAATCAGCAATCCCTGCACCAACTCATCCAAGTCATTAATAAAAATGTTGAAGAGCACTGGGCCCAGGGCTGAGCCCTGCAGTACCCCGCTCGTTACCTCTCCCCAATACATTGATGTCCCATTGATAAGCACTCTTTGAGTAGGGATGTACAGATCCCCTTACCTCACAACTGCGGGGGGGGTCCGCTGGGGGGGTCAGCGATCTGTTCCTCCCCACTGGAATCCAAGCTGGCCACTCGCCGGCCCGCTCAGTCCTGGCTCCCACAGTGCTCTCTGGATGCAAATGGCATCAGCTACGCCATTTGCATCCCTGTTTCTTCTTGCAATAGGCTATATGTCTCTATTTACGTAGATACTTACGTAGCCTATCGCGTGAAAAACCAGGGATGCAAATGGCATCCACTACGCCATTTGCGTCCCTGTTTTTTCATGCGATAGTCTATGTAAGTATCTATGCAAATAGAGACCCATAACCTATCACAAGGAAAAACGGGGATGCAAATGGCGTAGCGGACGCCATTTGCGTCCAATCACTTACTTCTGGGTTCCACACAGATGGCGGAATGGAACCAGCCGGGGGCGGATATTCAGTCCAGAGAGGCAAAGGTAAGGTAAGTGCATTCGTTCCACCGCAGACTTTGGGGGGCCAAATTCACTGGAATTCAGCCTCATTGGAGTCTGCGGCAGATTCCACGGACATCCCTATCTTTGAGTCTGATTTTGTAGCCAACTGTGGATCCACTTGGTAGTTGTTTCATCTAGCCCACTTTTAGTAGTTTGCTAATCAGGATATCATGGGGCACTTTGTCAAAAGCTTTGCTGAAGTAGAGGTATATTATGTCCACAGCATTCCCACAGTCACCAGTAAACCTCTTCCCAGTAATGTGGGGGTTAGGCTGTAAATGTAGGATGAATGACACTTTAGGGTTTAACCATAACAGTTTACTTGTAAATTTAAAGCTAGCAAATCACAACTAAAAGTATTTACGCAATAGAGCTGAGTGATACAGAGGGCATTAAAAGACAATAAAAGTTGCAAAATGCACACTCTTTTACTCTAGCTGCCCTTAGACTTTTCTAGGCTGCTTCTTCCTGCTCACTCTTCAGACTCTGCTGTCACTTCAGGCTCAGGCTGTCTCTGCTCTTATTGGCTCTCTCCCTTTCTTTATATACCCTCCTCCCACAAAACCAAAAGTACTGCTTGAGACCTGAAGAAATGAAACTTAAGTGGAAAAATGAAACTGACACTTAACTGGAGAAATGAAACTACTCCTTTCAGGGTTACCCCCTCCCAACAGAAAACTCCAGGCCTCTATGCCTAATCTTTTCCCCCTTTGCCTCTGTAGGCCTCAAACCTTCACAAGGGCCATCCAGCCTCTGCTAAAAAGCCACTAGCAAAAGGTAATACCCCATCTTCGGAGGCAAAACTGTTCCATCACTGAGCAGCTTGTACTCATAGAATCATAGAATAGTAGGGTTGGAAGGGGCCTACAAGGCCATCAAGTCCAACCCCCTGCTCAATGCAGGAATTCAAGTCAGAGCATCCCTGACAGATGGCTGTCCAGCCTCGTCTTGAACACCTCCAGTGTGGGAGAACCCACCACCTTCCTAGGTAATTGGTTCCATTGTCGTGTTGCTCTAACAGTCAGGAAGTTTTTCCTGATGTTCAGCTGGAATCTGGCTTCCTGTAACTTGAGCCCATGATTCTGTGTCCTGCAGTGTGGGATGATCAAGAAGAGATCCTGGCCTTCTTCTCTGTGACAACCTTTCAAGTACTTGAAGAGTGCTATCATATCTCCCCTCAGTCTTCTCTTCTCAAGGCTAAACATGCCCAGTTCTTTCAGTCTCTCTTCATAGGGCTTTGTTTCCAGTCCCCTGATCATCTTTGTTGCCCTCCTCTGAACCCTTTCCAGTTTGGAAAACTTCCAGCATCCTTTTAAAGTGTGGTGCCCAGAACAGGACACAGTACTCCAGATGAGGCCTAACCAGTGTTGAGTAGAGGGGAACTAGTACTTCCCGGGATTTGGAAGCTATGCTCCTATTAATGCACCCCAAAATAGCATTTGCCTTTTTTGCAGCCACATCACATTGTTGGCTCATATTCAGCTTGTGATCCACAACAATTCCAAGATCTTTCTCACTTGTCGTGTTGTTGAGCCACGTATCCCCCATCTTGTAACTGTGCATTTGGTTTCTTTTTCCTAGGTGCAGAACTTGGCATTTCTCCCTATTCAATGTCATTCTGTTGTTTTCTGCCCAGCGCTCCAGTCTATCCAGATCACTTTGAATTTTGTTTCTGTCTTCCAAAGTATTAGCTATCCCACCCAATTTTGTGTCATCTGCAAATTTGATCAGCATTCCCTGTACCTCCTCCTCCAAGTCATTAATAAAAATGTTGAAGAGCACTGGGCCCAGGACTGAGCCCTGCAGTACCCCACTTGTTACATCTCCCCAGTTTGAGAAGGTCCCATTGATAAGCACTCTTTGAGTCCAATTCTGTAGCCAACTGTGGATCCACCGGATCGTTGTTTCATCTAGCCCGCTTTGAGCTAGTTTGCTCATCAGGATATCATGGGGCACTTTGTTCAAAGCTTTGCTGAAGTGCCCCATGATATCCTTTGTCGAAAGCTTTGCACTACTCTTCTTAGTGTTTAGTTGAAATCCCTTTTCTTATCCTTGGAGCTTAACAGAAAACAAATTTCCTCCATCATCCATGTGACAGCTCTTCTAATATTTGAAGATGGCAATCATAAAACCTCTTAATCATCCCTTCTCCTGGCTAAACATACCCAACTCCTTCAACCTTTCATCATAGGACTTGGTCTCCAGGACCCCTCTCCATCTTTGTCAACCACCTCTGGACATGTTCCAGTTTGTCAATAGCCTTCTTTATCTATGGTGCCCACAACTGGATACACCTGGATGGGAGGTTTAAGCAAAGCAGAATAGAGTAGCCCTGCTAGTGCTAGTCAATGGTGAGGATGGAACCTGGGGAACCTACATCAGTTTTCCCACTCTGCTATGGACCCTCTCCTATGTAAAGTTCTGCAAACACATCCAAAATTAGTTTCTTTTGATATAAAAAAAATCTTGTTGAAAGGGTGGAGGCAACTTTCACTTCATCACATGTTCAGTTGCAATCCTATACACACTTACTTGGGAGTAAGTCTTATTAAAATCAGTGGGACTTAATTCTGAGTAGCCTTGCATAAGATTATGCTGTTAAATGCTTTTGGACAACTTGGGTACATGTGGATGTGATTGTGTGATGCTCTGTAGACTTACCCCTACAACAGGATGACTTCAAATAGTACACAAGAGATCAAAATTTACTAAGTGCAAAGGTGGTCATTCTTGGGAGGAGAGCAATGACAAATCTTGATAAAATAGTGAAGAGCAGAGACATCACACTGACAACAAACGTCCGCATAGTTAAAGCAATGGTATTCCCCGTAGTGACCTATGGCTGCGAGAGCTGGACCATAAGGAAGGCTGAGTGAAGGAAGATAGATGCTTTTGAACTGTGGTGCTGGAGGAAAATTTTGAGAGTGCCTTGGACTGCAAGAAGATCAAACCAGTCCATACTCCAGGAAATAAAGCCAGGCTGCTCACTTGAGGGAAGGATATTAAAGGCAAAACTGAAGTACTTTGGCCACATCATGAGAAGACAGGATACCCTGGAGAAGATGCTGATGCTAGGGAAAGTGGAAGGCAAAAGGAAGAGGGGCCGACCAAGGGCAAGGTGGATGGATGATATTCTGGAGGTGACGGACTCGACCTTGGGGGAGCTGGGGCTGGCGACGGCCGACAGGAAGCTCTGGCATGGGCTGGTCCATGAAGTCACAAAGAGTCGGAAGCAACTGAATGAATAAACAACAAACAACAAAAAGGTGGTCATGCACCATTGTTGGAAGAGGAGCCAGCATCCATCCTGTTAGAAATGGCCCTGTATGTTCCCTTTGCTGATTTTTTTTAACACAAGCCAAAAAGCTTGATTCCTCCATCTCACCAAATCCATGTCAGTTTAATCCTAATAATTGCCATGGATTTGCTTCTGATTTTTGTTGATGCACATTTTTTAAAAAAAAGTCAAGCAAGTCCTACAGAATCAAATTCAAAATGCATATTTATCCTCAATTTTAGGAAAGACTTGGCACTGATATGTACAAACTGTGACATCCACAGTCTCAGCTGCTAACACGAGCTACAGACGTTAGCAAGCATACAACGATCAATATATGACCTGATATATCAGCACCACTGAGAGATGCAGCCTGAAAAAAATATCCAGACATGTCTGCTCAGCCAGTCCTTTCCTCTCCCTGGTAGGGTGCACACATAGGTGCATAGACAAACCACAGGGGAGGTCATATCTCCAGCCAGCCCTCCCTCTCAGAGCTCGAGAATTTTGCAGTAGCCAGAAGAGAGGGATGGATGGAGATATGGAAAGCCTGCACAGAGGTCTTGTTACCTATAATGTAGAGGTATTGGACCTCTTTCAGCCTGAGGGCCAATTTCCATTTCAGAGAAGCTCTCAGGGCCCACATGTCATGCCTGGGCCTGCTGCTGAGTCCCAGAGGAAGAGACTATTCAGAATGTGAAGAAGTTGATGTAAGGCCTATTCAAGATATGAATAGGCAGGGGGGTGGGAATTCATCTCTACCTGGCTTCACAGTAGATTGCAAGAAGCGGGGGGGGGGGGCACCAGCTCCTTCTCCAGTACTTCCAGACCTAGCCATGGGGCCCCAAGCAGAGGAACATTAAGCAAGCAGAAGGCATATTGGGCCAAAGAAGGTGTGAGCCCAAGGTCATCTCCTAGGGAATGGCATCAGTTAAAGGGGTGAGAGGAGAGGCAGGCAACCAACTTGATGAAGTGTTCATCTCCAGGCTAAGTTTCCCAGCAGAATTAGATTGATAAGCAAGGATCTCTAGTCACTCTGCCCCTGCATAAAAGCTAGAGCAGAGGCAAAACCACTTTTGCGAGTTCAGCAGCGTCACTGTACTGGATATCCTTTGGCTGGTCTCCTGGACTGTATCATGTCTTGAGTCTCATGTTTGGGACCTTGCTTTGAATTACAATGCCGGACTTTAAGATCCTGCCTTTGGCTTCTGCTTGGATTACCTGAATTGACTGAACTTGGGCACGCTAAATACGCTGACCTTTGTCGAGGTGCTTGCGCTTGCGTTGGCTGTAATAAAAGAGTGTGCTGGTTTTTTAATACATGTCAAGTTGCGAGGGAGCCGGTCCTGTCACCGCATTGCAGTGGTGGGTGGCGCTGAAGGCGAAAGGGACAGGGCTAAAAATATCCTGGATACCAGCAACTGTGCAAAAGCTGGGAAACCATTGAATGATTGGAGGTCTAGGGAAGGGGGTGGAGCCATCTGGAAGGCCAGATCGGGACCTTAGGTGGGTCAAATTTGTCCCCCAGGCTTGATGTTTGGCACGCCTGCTGTAACGGCACATAAAACACTGGGTGGGAGGGGAACATGGCGCTACTGAGCTCTATGGCAATTTTTCCATGTGCAGGTACTGCTCATCATCAGCACTGTGCTGAATTTTTCAGTCGATTCATTTTCTACCATTCACTGGGGGGGAGGGGCAAAAAGAAATTGCACCCCAAAATTGTGGGAAGGGGTGGGAATTTTGAAGAGATTTCTCAAGATGCAGGGCTTCAGTGCTTACCTTACTGTAAGGAGGTGGCCAAGGGGTGTGTTGTGCTCACTTCTTTTACCTTTCGAGGGCTTCTTCTCCAAAGGACTTTTAATAACAACAAAGGAAAACCCAAAATTCCTGTCTCAGCTTTCAGGCGCTCAACAGGCAGCAGCATAAGGAAGCCCCAAGGGAGGAAGTCATGGCTAAGTCCTCTATGGGGCTTTCCAAGAAGCTCAAGCAGCCAGAGAGGCAGCTAGGACAGAATGGGGGGGAGGGGGATGAAAAAAGAAAGAGCACATACACCCCTCAGCCTTCCCCATGCAGTAAGGTAAGCACTGAAGCCTTGTACCCTGAGAAATTTCTCCAAAATTCTCAACATCCCAGTGAAAGAGGCAAAAAAACGAATGCCTCTTTCACGGGGAAATGAGGAGTTTGCAAAAGGGCGGGTGGCGTTTTGGCACAGCACTAGATAGCATAGTTCATGTCTTGAAATGCCAGACTTTCAAAATCAGGACACAAAATGGTAAAATCCAGCATTCAGTAAAGCAATTATTTGTGACCATTTAACTGAGGGGGGGGGGGAGAGAGAGAGAGAGAGAGAGAGAGAGAGAGAGAAGACAAGCTCCAATATTAGGAACAAATTCTGTATACACCAGTATATTTGTACATTGCCTCAAGTGCTCATTAAGCAGAGGGGCAATCTAAAAATATTTCTAAATAAATAAATGCAGCTCTCCCAAGAGAGGTTTGCCTGGCACCGTGTTGTCTTTTTTGTCACAAGCAAAGACCTTTTTTAAAATCTTCCCTGAGCTTTGTAGATGCAATTTTAATCTTGCAGACCATTTTATGGTGCTTTTGTGAACTTACAGCCTTTTAGTTTATTATGTTTTGTTTGTATTTACATTTTTATTGTTTGATTCTTTCTTGTAAGCCACCCTGGGAATATGGTTGAAGGGTGGTATTAAAACATCTGTGATAAACTAAATACATAAAGTGACATATGGGAGGTAAGGGAATAAGAAGGTTGATAATTCCTTAGGTATAATAGAACATATATTGAAATGGACTCAAAATGTCTATTTTATATACATGAAAAATTAGGCAAGCCAAAGGCTTAATATTTTCAACCATAAGTAAACCTTTTCCGCCACCCCACCCCTCAAGGGAGGGAAATTGTCTAATCAGATCATAAGAATAAAATGTTAAGTAAAGCACAGGCCAGTCTGCAGCTTAATATTAAAGCAGCAGTACCGATATTATGAAGAAATGGATGAAATGAGAGAGCTCTAAAGAGAGAGAGAGAGAGCGCTAAATGGACTCATTTCTCCTTCTCTTCTGCAAGGAGATAACTTTACTTTGCTCCACTCAGGTGGAACAGCTCCAAGACACAGTAATAAATTGAGTGTATAGGTGAGAAGGTTCTGGTATTACAGGAGCATCTTGTTTTAAGCAATTTTTGGAGTCAACCCAGATACACTTCCCAGTCTGCTGATGCCATTTGTGCATTTGCGAAAGCCTCTCTCTTTCTCTGTCTCTTTCTCTCTCTCTCTCACACACACACACACTCACACACACACACTCTCATCTGCTCCTACTCTTAAGGCAACATTTCAAAACTTTATATATCTGGGAATGGGTGTTGTTTAGGATGACTACTTACACATCAACGAAAACAGAGAACAATAGAAGACAAGGACTTGCATAAAATTGGCACACACTAATTTGCATGTAGAGATGTATACTCTGAAAGATATACTATAATTTAAAAAGAAATCCAAATCCAGATCCATTTATTGTAGTCTGTGACCAGATTGAAAAAGCATAATATAGATACAAAAACATATAGAACAACAAAGACGTACAGACGTACAAAGACACAGAGAACAGTATATCATCCATGCTGAGCAAATCATAAATAGGTTAGCTGAGCTCTCAACTTAACTGCAACAGAAAAAACTTAGCAACTTCTCCAGTAACTACAAGAATGGTGTCAGCTGAACAGTGATACATAAAACAGATTGTCTCTGCCAGGAAACTTAGAAATAGACATCCAAAACATCTCACGGTGGTGAGGAAGTCTGTGATCAGGTGACCTTTATGCCTACCTGTTCAGTTTGCTGTCTGGGTGCTAACTGGTGATAGGCAACATTCTTATGGTTCTTTATCATTAAACTTGAATTGAGGTGGATAGCCCTTCTAATACAGGATGTCTACAAACAGAGGACTGGCTTCTGACAGGGACTGGGTTCGCACAACACGCTAATCCACACTCGGTGGTTGAGTGTGGGTTGTTGTTGAACCGTGAGTTAGTGTCTTATCTGAACCCAGGACATTTTCCACAGGGTGGCTTGTTAACCATGCAGTGTGGCTTGTTAACCACCCTGAACAACCCAACAACAAACCATGGGTTCTGAAGGTGGCTTGTTCAAGAAAAATAAGCCACACTGCATGGTTAACAAGACACTCTGTGGAAAATGTCCTGGGTTCAAACAACACGCTAACCTACAGTTCAGCAAACAATCCATGGTTCAACAACAACCCACACTCAACCATTGAGTGTGGGTTCGCATATTGTGTGAACAGCCCCAGTGTAATGTTTCAGATTGAAATCACTCCAGAGACAAACAAATAAATAACAGTATTTACTTAACTTTAGATTTTTTTTGGTAAATATCAATATTAAGAAAATGACCAATAGAACTATAAACCAAATATGAACAACTCTAACTTTAGGCCACAGTTCACTGTAAAGCACAGAATTACTGTTGTCTGAGATGTATGACAAATTTGTTTCAGTTCATTTTTGATCAGGATTTACCCAGTTCATCTTCCAGACCAAACACAGACTTGGACACAATCTACAGTCACAGACCAAAAAAAAATGCATTTGACAGCATGCGTACATTTGAAAAATGTGCATGAAAAAATGCAGTTTTTAAAAATGCGCACTTTAATCAATGGGAGGAGAATGCATTCACTTCAAAGATGTGCACAATTGATGCATACATTTGGAAAAATGCACACAGAAATACACAGATTTTTATGCAACAAGAAAAAAACAGCTGACTTGGGTCAGAAAGAGTTTCGAGATGGAATTTGGAGAACTTCAGCAAGCTTGAGTTTTTCTGATTTGCACAACCTTACATACACTAACAACAGGTTGTTTGTCCCAGTTCCTTTAATTTGTTGCTGCCAATCTCTGCTGTAGAGGTTCACTCTTCTTCTAGATGAAGGCTGCTTTATGTGCTTCTTCCTCTTTCTCATCACGCTGCTAGTTTCCCTGAATTTCCTTCTCAGCTCTACTCAACTCTCGTGCTGCCTCCTCCTCTTCTTTCATGCCAACCATCTTTTCTCTCCAACTGGCATTTTACTCTCTCCTCCCTCCCTTCCATGCCCCTCCCTCTTTACGCAGCCAGTTCCAAGGCCCTTAGAGGCAGGCATTACAACAGCCCTTCAAAACAGAGGACTTTTGTCACTGGTGTTTTTGCTCCTGCTGTTTCTGAAGTAAAATAGCTGGCACATTTCATTCTCAAAAAGATGCATACATATTTTCTCATCCAGCTCCCAGAACAGTGGGCAGGTGTCCTCCTTGCAACTACAGGATAGGGAAGCTAATATTGCCTTCCAGCTAGAGCTGAGTCAAAATTTCCCAGATGTCTTTTGGGGAAAATATCTGAGATTTTTTTATTTCTCATCCCTCTAAAAAAGAAGGCTACTCTGAAGAATTTTCTCCAAAGAATTCTCCACCATGTTTTGTGTGTGTGTCTGGGGGGGGGGGGTCATTCCCCCATCCCTACACACACACAGACACACACACACACACTGCCCTGAAATGATGCAAGGTGCATTGTGGGAGATGCAAAACGGTGCCCAGTTTGCCAACGTAGTTGCTATGGTGGCTGCTGCTTGTGGCAGTGGCACCCCCAACAAAAACAACAACAATACCTCAGGACAAAAAGAAAGGCGCTGTGCTACTGCCACTGCTAATGGTGATTTCCACCCCTGATAAACTCTTGGAAAAATTCTCCACCTCTGGGAAAATTTAGTGAAATACTTATCTGCCAACAAATAGAGCGGTGATTTTCGAGAGGCCATTTATACTCAGCTCAACTCCTGGCATTCATTCCTCTAGTCAAAATGGTTCCTAGGTGATGCTTTCAGAACATAAGAACGTAAGAGCCCTGCTGGATCACACCGAAGGACAATCTAGTCCAGCATTCTGTTCACACAGTGGCCAACCAGCTGCCCACGGGAAACTCACAAGCAGGGCATGAGTGTAAGAGCACCCTCCCACCCATATTCCCCAGCAACTGGTGTTGGGATGTATGAAATCCCTACCTTCCTTTCTAGGGGGGTGTCCACAGGGGGGGAGGTGATCCATTCCTCCCCCCCAGAATCCTCTGAAGTGGCTCCGCAAGCTGCACTCCAGCTCCACAGTGCTGGCGATACAGTAATGGTGGCCACTATTACTGTATTCCTTGGAGAAATACAGCCACAAATGGCATAGAGGACGCTACTTGCAGCCGTAAAGTGCTGAGTTTAACCTAAATGCAGCTGTAAACGGCGTCCTCTATGCCATTTGCAGCTGTATTTCTCCCAGCGAAATGGTAATGGCGGCTGCCATTACCGTATCGCAAAGGATCCGGAGCCAGGGTGCCAGTCCATGGGAAATCCTCGGGAAGCGGAGGTGAGTGGTGCTGTTCCGCCACGGACTCATTTGAGTCCACGGCGGAATTCTCCACCACCCTTAAACTGGTGTGCATAGGCATACTGTCTCTAATACTGAAGGTATCAGATAGCAATCAGACTAGTAGCTACTGATAGCATTATCCTCCATGAATTTGTTCAGTCCCCCTTTCAAGCTCTCCAAATTGGTGGCCATCACTACATCTTGTGGAAGTGAATTCCATAGTTTAACTATGTGCTGTATTAAAGAACATTTCCTTTTATCTGTCCTGAATCTCCCACCACTCAGCTTCATGGGATGACCATGAAGTAGTCTAGTATTATGGGAGAGGGAAAAAAATGTCTCCCTATCCGCTTTCTCCACACCGTGCATAATTTTGTACACATCTATCATGTCTCCCCTTACTTCCCCTTACTTGCCTCTTTTCTGTGCTAAACAATTCGAGATGTTGTAACCTTTCCTGATGTGGGAGTTGCTTCAGCCCCTTGATCACTTTCGTCGGCCATTTCTGCACTTTTTCCAACTCTACAATACTCTTTTTTTAGGTGCGGTGAGTGACCAGAACTGTACACAGTATTCTAAGTGTGTTCACACTATGGAATACCCACCCCCCATGCCTATCAGATGTAGTGTGGACAGTGGCAGCATGACAAAAATATCAGGGGGGCATAGAAGGAACAAAGTGAATTGGAGGAGGGGGAGCTTTGTCCCACATTTTAGATTTCTGAATGTGAAATAATTCCCTCTAATTCTGATGTTCAATCTGTGAGTGTCAATCCTATGTAGTCAAATGGCACCACCAAGCCACCAGAGGGTGTTATCAAAAGGCTTGAGGCAAGCCAAAGGTTTGTAGAAGTATAGAAAATATCTAGGAACATACCCAAAAGTGGAGGGGGCAGAGAATCAAAGAACAACCACCACCCCATGAGGTGTGAGCATACTCAGTGGTCATAGAATGAGGACCACATGGTGGAGAGTACATACAGAAAACTGGGTGGCATGGGGAATGGAACAGAGTATCCTGGAACAGAGCATTCCACATTGCAACAATTCATGGCAGTTCCCATGGTATATTTCACATTAGACTTTCCATCACAAATATATTTTCCCTGAAAATAATTTGAATGCTGATCAAATTTGCAGATGACACAAAATTGGGCGGGATAGCTAATACTTTGGAAGACAGAAACAAAATTCAAAGTGATCTGGATAGACTGGAGCGCTGGGCAGAAAACAACAGAATGACATTGAATAGGGAGAAATGCCAAGTTCTGCACCTAGGAAAAAGAAACCGAATGCACAGTTATAAGATGGCAGATACGTGGCTCAACAACACGACAAGTGAGAAAGATCTTGGAATTGTTGTCGATCACAAGCTGAATATGAGCCAACAATGTGATGTGGCTGCAAAAAAGGCCAATGCTCTTTTGGGCTGCATTCATAGAAGCATAGCTTCCAAATCCCAGGAAGTACTAGTTCCCCTCTACTCAGCACTGGTTAGGCCTCATCTGGAGTACTGTGTCCAGTTCTGGGCACCACACTTTAAGAAGGATGCAGACAAACTGGAAAGGGTTCAGAGGAGGGCAGCAAAGATGGTCAGAGGACTGGAAACAAAGCCCTATGAAGAGAGACTGAAAGAACTGGGCATGTTTAGAGGGGAGATATGATAGCACTCTTCAAGTACTTGAAAGGTTGTCACAGAGAAGAAGGCCAGGATCTCTTCTTGATCATCCCAGAGTGCAGGACACGGAATAATGGGCTCAAGTTACAGGAAGCCAGATTCCGGCTGAACATCAGGAAAAACGTCCTGACTGTTAGAGCAATACGACAATGGAACCAATTACCTGGGGAGGTGGTGGGCTCTCCCACACTGGAGGCATTCAAGACAAGGCTGGACAGCCATCTGTCAGGGATGCTCTGACTTGGATTCCTACATTGAACAGGGGGTTGGACTCGATGGCCTTGTAGGCCCCTTCCAACCCTACTATTCTATGAAAGAAATCCTTTCAAGTGACCACGCGTAGGATTCCAGTCTTATGTTAATTTCCAGTGTATGATTCAGTTATAATATTAATGTGTTCCAACCATGGGGCATGCAAGTGGACAGAAAACTCCTTGAGTGTAGGGCAATTGCCCCCCACCCCACCCCACCCCATCTCCTTTAATGAGTTAATTAATTAATTAATTAATTACATTTCTATACCACCCAATAGGTGAAGCTCTCCTTTGGCACTGTCTATGAGTCCGGGCTGCATTGGGACTCCTGCAGCATTCTTTCTCCCTCCATTGGCCTGATACCAGGGTCCATATATTGATAGAGACGGGGCATCGATACCACCTAGTCCTTCTCTGCTGTGGTGGGCATACAACGATGGATGCATCCAACGGTGCTTAATTTGTCAAGATACTTGTCAGCATTGCAGGACACTGGTACCCCGGCACATAGTTTACATTTCACTGTCTTAAGGTTTCCGGTGCCAGACACCTTCAAACCTATTGCAGTTTCCCTGTCTCAAAGCCTCTTAATGATAATAAATGCCCCATCATATGCCATCAAATACCACCAAATGCCTGGGAGTAGAGGACAGTCTTAACCCGGCACTGAAAAGATGACAGTGTAGGCATCAGGTGGACTTCAGTGAGAAGAGCATTCCATAATCATGGGGCCACCACTGAGAAGGCCCTCTGCCTTGTTGCCACCTTCCAAGGCTCCCTCGGAGGAGGCACTCGGAGGAAGTGTTGACTGTAGCGTCTGGGTAGGTTCAAGTCAGGAGAGGTGCTCCATCAGGTATTGCCACCCTTAGACTGCTGATATTCCTGGTGATGACATTGCATCTTTTACCAATTGTTCAGCTGTTTTTCTTCCACTTGTCCAGTTTTCTTCCCCTCTCATTCCTGAGTTGTAGCAGAAGAAGGGACTCAGTGGACTGCCTGGTCCAAGAAGTAAGGAACCCACCAGGGAAATTCACTTAGGGATGGAGGAGAATTCCACCATGGACCCCAATGAGGCCAGATTCTAAAGAATCCCCCCCCCCCCGGAGTCCGTGGCGGAACAGAACACTTACCTCTGCCTCCCTCCAGAATCCTCTTCAGCTGGATCCTGCTTGTGGTGATCCTGCAGAGCCGCCGGCCGGCTCCAGAGCGCCAGTGATACGGCCTCCATTGCCGTATTGCTGGCTCAGCGGGACTGTCTCTGGATGCAAATGGTGTCCAGTACACCATTTGCGGCTGTAAAGGTCTTAATTTAAGGTAAATGGGAAAGACTGAAGGCAAAAGGAGAAGGGGACGACAGAGGATGAGATGGCTAGATAGCATCACCGATGCAATGAATATGAACTTGAGCACGCTCCGGGAGAGAGCGCAGGACAGGAAGGCCTGGCGTGCTATGGTCCATGGGGTCACGAAGAGTCGGACACGACTGAATGACTGAACAACAACAACAAGACCTTTACGGCCACCAATGGCGTACTGGACGCCATTTGCATCCCTGCTTTTTCACGCGATAGGCTACGCAAATATTTGTGTATATATGAGAAATTCATTTCAGTTTTTTTTTTAGTCAGGATTTACCCAGTTTGCACCTTCCAGAATGAACACGGACTGTCTCAGACGCAATCTGTGGTTGAAGTCCGTACATTTTTGAGCTTACAACACGATTTGTGAACCCAAAAGGGGTGTTCAACAGCATAGGTACATTTGAAAAATGTGTATAAAAACAGGCACACTTTTGAAAAATGCACACAAATATGCTTTCATCAATGGAAGAAGAATGCATTCACTGTAAAGATGCACACAACTGATGCCTTCATTTGGAAAAATACAGCCAGATTTTATGTGAAAGAACAGGGGGAAAAAACAAAGTTCTCAATCTGATATGGCCTCGAGTCGGAACGAGCTTCACGATGGAATTTGGCAAATTTTGGTGAGCTCAAATTCTGTTGATTTGCATATCCCTGGTCACTGCAGGCTTAGAAGGTGCTAAAGGTGGAATAGACAAATGCGTGGAAGAAGCATGTGGAAGATGGTGGTGCAGCTTCCAGATTCAGAGGCAGTGTACTTCTGAATATCAGTTCCTTGGGTAAACAATGGGGAAAGGCTGGATGCCCTGCTGGACGGCTTGATTGCTGGCCACTATTTGGAAGCACGGCGATTGGACTAGTTCTGGGGTGATGAACCTCTTTCCGCCCAAGGGCTGAATCCCATTTTGCTGGGATGGGCCTGAAAGCAAAGGGGGCGGGGGGAAAGGAGCGTCGTATCTGTTGGGAAGGGCCATAGCTCAGTGTGATAGAACACCTACTTTGCATGCAGGAGGACCCAGGTTGAATCCCCAGCTTCTCCAGGTAGGGCAAGGAAAGAATCCTGCCTGAAACCTTCGAGAGCCACTGCCAGTCAGTGTCAACAATACTGGGCTAGATGGACCCAGGGTCTGACTCAGTCTAAGGCAGTTTCCTATGTTTCTATGTTCCTATATTTAACTTAATGCTCTTATTGCCAGCAACGAAGACTTAGGGGAGTATTTCAACCTTTTAGAAGGGGGGAAAACCATGCAAAATCCAGGAAGCCACTAAATGATTGGTAGTCAGAGGAAAAGGGCATGGCAATCTGGGGAGCCTTGGAGGACCGGATTTGGCCCACGACCCTGAGGTTCTGCACCCCTGGCATGGGTGAACCCTTATTCTGATCCAGCAGGCGCCTTCTTATGCTCTTCTGGCCTAGGGCAGGAGTGGGTCCCTTCCCTATGCAAGCAGAAAGACAAGCACTTTGAAAGCATGTGTCCAGCTTTTTTAAGTTCAGAGAAACTTTGCACCACACTCCAGCATCTCTCCTGCTTCCTGGAATGTCCTTGGGAGGATGTCATCACCCAACATCCTGTCACGGGCATTCCAAGGGATGTTGCATCAGGTGAGGAGTTTACAGAAGCCCTCGTACCACCGTGGGCAGTCTGGGTTTGTTTGTTTGTTTTAAGGTTAAGATAGAAGAATAAAGAATAAAGACCTTAGACCACCTCGTACAGTTATTCAATATGTTAAGCGACATCCCCCTCAACCTGGCCCCCAAATTTTGCTGAAATTCTCCTGATGCTCTCCAATTTGGAGTGGCAATTTCTGTGTACCCCTACCTCCCCCATGAACAGCCAAAAAACAATTGGCCAAAAATATTGGCTCTGCGTTAAAAAAAGACAGACTGAGCTCCGATGTCCCATATTTATGGGCCACAGGGATGTACTCTTGTACTGGCTTCTTGGCACCAGTACAGATCTATTATTTCATCCTATTTTCAAAAGAATCAAATTTCATAACCGTGTTCAAGCGCAATGGTGGGGCTGGGAGACGACGCCTCTCAAGGGCTTGTCACATGCTTGTATGTCAAACAAGGATTGCAATTTTGTGTCAACTAATGCATCAGAACACATTATTAAACTTCCATTTACAGGCTCGTTTTATCCTCAGGAGACTCAGTGCACAACATAAGTGGGAGAAACCATTGCTGATCCTAAAGCACATAGCCTATTAACTTGAGCTCTTATACTGAATAGTTAACACTCTCAGAAAAGCGGCAAGTGTCCCAGTTTATTGGGAAGCACTTTGATACAAATGCAAAATATACATGTAAAAACACTGCTAGTTAAACTGCAAATTAATTTAGGCAAAGAATGGCTCTGAATGTAAACACCTTTCCTGGAGATAAATGAACAAGGAGGGTCCCCCCCCCCTGTATTCTCCTAGAGAGTATTTTACATCTGTTGTCAAGTTGTTGCTGAGAGACCATGTTAATATGGTGTTCATACTGTGATTGATAAAAAGGACATATTTTGTATGCATTATCCCTGATTGCCTATTCTGCTCTCTTGAGCTATTTACATGTACTGTCTACAAGGAGGACTGGAAACAACCACACTGGAGTAATATATCCATGATCATTTTTGGTAAAGAAAATATTCCTTCCAAAAAAATCTTACATGAGGACCAGGCGGATCCATCAAATATAGAGTTTTATTTACCATCTTTAGAACGGAAGAGGAAAAGGGATATCAGCAGATTCACAGAACCACCTCCAAGTGTCCCAACAATTAATTAGCATTGCCACAGTAAGTTAATGACCACCTATCAGCACTCAACCATCATGTGGAGAACAAGTTAAATCCACCCCATCATCAGCAATAAACAAGCATTACTGGTAACACTTGACCAACCAGCAGATCAAAGGTGCATAAAACTCTTTTTCTCTCCCAGATTGCTTGGAGGAGTCAGTAGGAGCAGAACAGGTGAATTATGCACCATGTGCAAAAACGGAGTTGTATTCATGCTCCTGGAATGAAAGTAAAAACATTCTGGTTTTAGCATAACTTATGCTGAACAGAGGGATACAGCATGACGGGGACACAGGCACGCATTTAAACTGTAGAGCGGTTTACACCAAGACAAACCCAATTAGCAAAAGCTAATGAGCCCCCCACCCCATTAACCAAAACTTGTCCTCCTTTTAACCCTACTTATCCAAATGGAAGGTCTCTTCTTTGATTACCTGCATCAACAGCATTCCTATTTATGCAAGTGTTAAACATAAGAACATAAGAAGAGCCACGCTGGATCAGACCAAGGGTCCATCTAGTCCAGCATTCTCTTCACCCAGTGGCCAACCAGCTGCCCATGGGAAACCCACAAGCAGGACATGAGTGCAACAGCTGCCCCCTGCCCATGTTCCCCAGCAACTGGTGTACATAGGCATACTGCCTCTGATACTGGAGGTAACACATAGGCATCAGGACTAGTAGCTACAGATAGCCATATGTTACAATATGTCGGTGTCCTAATTTACAGAAAACAGCCCACTATTTCAAGGGCTGTCAGAGGTCAGTCCTCTGTTTATTGTTTATTATTATTTATTATTAACATTTAAATATGGCCTTATCTGCTAAAAAAAAAAAAAGGCATCAAGGTGATTTACACCAATTTACACCTTTGTAGCACTATAGATGCCATTTTTCATTGAAGAAATATATTTGGGGGCACCACAGGGGTTCACCCCTGAGTTCCAGACTATGCCAGCCTCACTAATCCATTCTCACAAACTTATTGGAAAGATAAACATTTGCATGTTGAACACTGAGAATGAACATAATTTGCTGGTAAATGTGTGAGCTGTGGGGTCAGAAAGTCTCTGCTGCAGAAGTTAGACTTGCAGACAAGAGAGCTACACTGATCCAACACAACTCTGTCCTCCAACAACTAACTGCTGTCCCAGGTCCACCAGCATCATCCACTGCCTTAGGCAGTCATTTTCATTCTGCCTATTGGTATGGCTGACCCTGCAAGTTTCAGAAAACTACAATAACATGCTTTCTGGGAGGAAATGATATGGCTAGTTAGTGAAGCTCTGCATGCAACTCCTTAGAAGCATCCATTTTGAGAGCAGCTACCATAAATTGGACCTGAAAACCGTGTTAGAGCCATTTCTGAAAGGAAGAAGCTTGTGTATACTCATTACTTTATTGTTATTGCCAACAATGCCTGAAGAAATCACAGATTCAAGGGGTATAAAATGCCAGTGTCTCATGCTGTCAAAAAGTAATCCTATGTAAGATGGGTTACAAGACATCATGGAGAATTACCGCTTCCCACTTATCATATTCCTGGTCTATGAATAAGAGTCAATAACTGAACCCTTATGGTAAAGATTTCCTACTAATGTTTCATGTTTCCAAACTGTTGACGTGTGGCAGTGTCGTCTAGGCTGGTTTAATCTTGTGATTTGTAGTTTTCGCGGTGACAAAATTCAATTCGGGAAGCAGAAGAAACTATAAATCTCCCCAGCAGAAAATTGGGAGTTTCCAATTAAGGAGTGTGCCTTCTCCATCACTGGTTACCCCCTCCCCCTTCTAAAAGGCAGGGTTTTTTGCTTGCAGGGGAAGGTGGTAGATTGACAGGAGGAACAACTAGTAGCAGAAGCAAACCTGATTTGAGACAGACCCAAATTCAAAGGGACCTGGCTTAAAATAGGGAAGAGCCACGGGTCGGGGCCAGAGAGCACCTACTTTGCATGCAGAAGGCCCCAGGTTCAACCCCCAGCATCTCCAGGTAGGGCAGGAAAAACTCCTACCTGAAACTCTGGAGACCAGCTACTGGTCAGAGTCAACAATACTGGGCTAGATGGACCAATGGTCTGGCTCAATATAAGGCAGCTTCCTAAGTTCCAATGGGGTGAGGGTTTTCAACATGATAACTATTGTCATTCAAGCCCCCCCCCCCTTGTGAATTTGCCCCAATTGCTGGATTTATCCATTCAAGAAGGCCCCGGAGTGTTCAGAATGCATTGAAATTGCATTGTTCAGACTGTTGCACAAAATGCTAGTGTCGCCCCCTGGAGGCTAGTCCAATTTGCCCCAAAGAGGAGAGTCAACTTCAGGCTGGGTCCAACTCGATTTTATTGTTTGCAAACAGTTCGACAAAGGAGCTCACGCTCAAAGCAGAGTCAACCCTGGGCAACCTCCGCGCTACAGTTTTATCACTTAGCTTGCATTCCTCAGCCAGCGTGTTACTTTTGATTGGTTGCCAGCGGTTTGCTTAGCAACCTTATCTTAGGGTTACTGTCTGCTCATTCCAGGCATGCGCAGCTCTTACAGTACTATGTGCTGCTTAAGACACATACAATGGCTTTTAGGTTACATTTTTACTACAAGACTATCTGGTGCAGCCTTTTCCAACCTGGTGCCTGTTTGAGACTACAACTCCCAGCATTCCTGGCCATAGGCCACGATGGCTGGGGCTGGTGGGAGTAGAAGTCTAAAACATCTGGGGGACACCAGGTTGGGGAAGGTTGATCTAATTCAGCCTTCCCCAACCTGGTGTCCTTCAGATGGGTTGAACTACTGCAGCTGATGGGAATTGTAGTCCAATACATCTGGAAGGCACCAGGTTGGGGAATACTGGTCTCGTCTACTTTTCTCCCTTGGACCGCCATTAGAGACAAGGCAGCAGCCCACCTCCACAAGCAGATTTTGTGGTTCCATTCAAGAGCAGCAAATTGTTAATGATTTATTATTTTTATATCACTGGGAGGGGGGTGGACCTTGGGGTTTGGGGCCTCTAGCACTTGGGCCATCTCTGCTTTTCTAATGCCTCTCCTTTCAAACAGACAGGATACCTCACTCCTGCACAACGATCCATGTATTTGCTTCTATTTTTAAAAGCCACCTGTGGATTACCTCTGCCAATCCTTCAGACTTAGAACTTCCTTTCGACACAAACAGATGCATATCATTTGTGCAAAGTATATCTCAGATCTTTCTGAATTACCAAGGATCAATACTTTTCATTATGCCGGATGAGAATTATTTCGGTGCAGCCCTTCAGCGATTTTGTTTCTACAATCTCAAGTGTGAAGGAACAGTTTATTGGCGTTTCAAAGCTTATTTCTACAGACATTTCAGACAATGGCTCTTTAAACAAAATGGCACAATGCAGTTTTCATAACAGAACTGATGTCATGGGATAAAAAAGTTGTGGATCTCGCACTCGGATCAATGCGGGGGGTGGAAATTAAGACTTTTGGATAGGGCTGGAAGGATTTTCTCCATAAAATGCACTTCCACGATCACAAAATAAGCATTGATCGCTGCGTAGAAATGAACACACATTTTTCATATGTATTTCATTGCTGAAAGCCCAATTTCAGCCAGAAACAGAAGTTTTCGATGGTAGCATTTATCTCAAGCTTCATTACAATTAACCTTCACAGCATCACTGTAAGGAAAGAAAGGAAACACTGATACTGAAGAACTGGAGCAAGTTACTGAGACTTCTCAATAAACTTCAGACTTACTGAGGGAGCCCTTTTCTGCCCGGGTAGTGAGGGCAGGAAGGAAGTCAGGTTCTCTTCCACTTTGCCAGCAGCAAAAAGGGGTGATCCACCATCAGGCCACATCCTGGCTTCAGCCTGCCCACAGGAGCCAAATAGCAATGCCACTGGAACTGCTGAGGGGAGTGGGAGGTGGCGCTCGAAAAGGGCCTGAAAAGGAACTTATTCCTTCTGGTTCTATCTGAGACTATAAGTATGAGGCCTGCATCCAGCTTCCGCACTGCCATCACTGACTGTGTCCAAAGAAGCTAGCCCAATAAAAACCAAATAAACTTCTATTGGCTACCTGTTTGCTACCGGGCCAAGTTTAAGGTATTAGTACTACGGTACAAAGCCCTAAACAACTTGGAAACAGGATACCTGAGAGATCACCTTCTTCCACACCAACCTGCCCTGTCATCGAGGTCATCAGAGGGCATGTTCCTGGTGGTTCCACATGGAGCCATGGCCCAGCTGGAGTCCACCAGGAAAAGAGCCTTCAGTGTGGTGGCCCCCTTCCTGCGAAACTCCCTGCTTTTGGAGGTCAGGCAGGCACCAAAGTTGTGTTGCTTCCGGTGCCTCATGAAGACATTGGTATTTCAGAAAGCCTTCCTTGAGTGACCAGCTACAGTTTATTAAATTTGGTCTTATCAGAACTTGTTTGTTTTTAGCATGTTTTGATTGTTTTAACATGGTGTTTTATTCTTTTATCTTTGCTGTTCACTGCTCTGAAATCTTTTGATGTGGAGCGGTATATGAATATTGTAAATAAATAAACGGCTATGGAATCTGTTTTCTGCCATCATATGGGCTCCTTTCATTGCTCAAGCTACTTTATCATAAGGAAGGGAGAAGAAAGATTCTAAATACTGGAGCCATTTGCATTTCTTTGCTTTGTTAAACATAACAGTGATTATGAATTACAAACTCCGTACGCCACGCAGAGATATTTAATAAGGAAACATTAATCTGTACTTATCTTCCATTCATCCATGCAAATTGGAAATATCCTGATCAGCCTGACCCAGGGGTAAGATGCTTACAGGAAAAGCTTCCTCATTTAAAGTAATGACATAATAATCACCAAGTCATTTGGTTAAATGTAAATGCTGTGTGTGTGTGTGCACGCACGCACACTCATTTTTATATGAATTCAATGGCACTTAAAATGTAGCCACTCGTTGGACATGGAGGAAAGGCTCACTCTGCTGTGAAGCCACCACCATTCAAAAAATTCAATATATTCACACGGGAAATGCTACTTTTGTCATTGCATTGGTGTAGCAACTCCAGTTTGGGGTAACAAAATAAGAAACCAAAAGAGATGAGCAGAAACTACTCTACTAAGCAAGCATCTGATAAAGGCCAAACCCTGTTACATGGGGATGGGAAAGAACTCCATTCGGTTCGCATTTTAATATGAATTTGCCTAATTCGGCATTTTTATTTTTATTGCATTTCTATCTCACCATTTTTCCTCTTGCAAGGAACCCAAAGTAGCTTACATGGTCCTCTTCCTCATCATCTGCATTTTATCCTCACAACAACAACCCTGTGAGGTAGGTTGGGCTGAGAGTCAGTGACGGGCCCAAAGTCACCCAGTGAGCTTCATGGCCGAGTGGGGACTAGAACCCAGGTCTCCTGAGCCACAGCCCAAGACTCTAACCACTACACCACACTGGCTCTCCACACTAGCTACACCACTCAGGTTCTTGAACTAATAAGCAAACTGAAACTCTGTTATCCTTCAAAATTCACCCTTCTCTGAATTTTGCAATGGAGTTCTCCAATTAAAGAAGAAATGCATACAAGAATGTGTATATTAGGTGAAAGGTACAAGCAAAAATACATATATTAGTGAAAATGATATTCAAAAATGCAGTATATTAGGAAAATTGCTTGCAAAAATATATGCATTATTAGGCAAAATTGTGTACAAAAAAAATGTGTGCTAGGGAAGATGTGCACAAAAATGCTTATGAATTTTCATGCAAATGTAAAAGAAAATTATCAAAGTACCAGATGATCTGGACTTAATAGTGGAAAAAAGAGAAACCAAAATTTGCAGATTTGTCCATCAATGAGCAGAGCTGGGCAGAATCTAGAGCAGGGGTAGGTTATCTGTGGCCCTGAAGATGTTTCTGGACTAAAATTCCCAATAGCATTGGCTGGGGATGATGGATATTGGAGTCTGACAACATCTAGAGGACTGCAGGTTCCCCACCCATGACCGAGAGCAGCCTTCCCCAACCTGGTGCCTTGAGACTAAAACTCCCATCATCCCAAGCCAGCATGGCCATTGGACGTGCTGGTTTTGGATGATGGGAGTTCTAGTCTAACACATCTGGAGGGTACCAGGTTGGGGATGGTTGATCTAGAGTGTCTTGGTGAAGTCTGGAAGGAGCTGACTCTTACCAGCTTTTCGGATCCAGTTTTGTTGGACCAGTAATGCTGTCTGGTTGGCTATGTTATATTGTAGTGCTCTTCCTTCTCTCTAGGAAGCACTTAACACAACTCTCCTGTCAGCACCTTTTCCTGAAAAACAAACTCCCAGTGGCTAGTTGAAGAACAAAACCCTTTCATAATCGCACTCTTTATAAACCAGAGTGTGAGGCTGTGACAAAATGGCAGATAAATCAGTTCTGTTACACAGTATATATTTTCCACCATATTTACCAGTTTTTTCTTTGTATCTGTGAAGGTTTGAGGCCTACAGAGGCAAAGGGGGGGGGGAAAGGTCAGGCTTAGAGGCCTGGAGTTTTCTGTTGGGAGGGGGTAACCTTGAGAGGAGTAGTTTCATTTCTCCAGTTAAGTGTCAGTTTCATTTCTCCACTTAAGTTTCATTGCTTCAGGTTTGAAGCAGTACTTTTGCTTTTGAGGGAGGAGGGTATATAAATTGAGGGAGAGAGCCAGAAAGAGTCAGAAAGACCAGGCTGCAGCTAGAACAAGACAGCCAGAGCCTGGAGGGAGAGCAGAGTCTGAAGAGCAAGCAGGAAGAAGCAGCCTAGAAAAGTCTAAGGACAGCTAGGGTAAAGGAACTTGCATTTTGCAAAATTTATTTTATTTTAATGCCTTTTGTATCACTCTGCTCTATTGTGTACATACCTTTAGTTGGAAATCACTTGTTTTAAATCTACTAAGTAAACTGTTGTGGTTAAACCCTGTGTCTAGAGTGTCTGTCACCCCACATCTACAGCCTAAACCCCACGTTACAGCCTAAACCCCACGTTAAAAGAAGGAAGGTGGGTCTCTTAAGGAGGCAAGTAATCCTTAAGGGGTTGCTCAGGGGGTCCAGGACATAAGGGGAACCTTGACAGTACCATATACTGGAGCTGAACATCTAACTGCAGCAGTTTGGCTTGCCTTCTCCTTTTTGTCTGTCTTGGGAACAGGATCTCACCATTTTCCTAGTGTGAAGATTTTTCAGTTCTGAAAATGCTACTACTTTAAAAATGAAATATTGTGTGGCAATAAAAATCTCAGATTTTATAACATCTCTGGCTCTCCATTTGGAAAGTAAATTAATGCACATTTTGAAGCTGGTATTTTGGAAAGTCTTTGGTGGGGCATTCTGTTTGACCCCACTGGCTCTCTGGGCTTGGTTACCATAAAAGGAATCCCTTTATTACTTAACACAAAACACATTATTCCATCCTGTCGATATGTGGAGGTCTTTTGCACTCATATTTCTGGTAGTTCAAGCTTTGAACACGCTGACTCCGTACTGAGAAAGGGGCCTTGCTATTCAGATGAAAAACAGGGCCACGTCCTTCCAGATTTTGGTGGTGGGGGAGTGGAGGCAAGAGAGTTGTTGGAGGGAGGGGCAACATTGATGGCTCCATTCAAATTCCTCCTTTAGGAAAGGTAGAGAGTCCAATCCTATGCATACTTACCTGAGGGAAATCTCACTTGAATTCAATGGGACTTACATTCAAGTCAGTGTGCATTGGACAGCAGCTTACATTGAAAAGAGGCACTGTATCTAAAGAGCATTTGTCCTGTTTACTCTTTATACTTCATTAAACTATATCGAGGTCATTCATACAGGATAGTCACCTCCATTTTTTTAGTGAAGCAAAGGGATTTATGCCTAGTACATAAGCCCATGCAATTGTTTATAACAATAGAGATGGACCTGGTTCATACATAACAATAACCCAGAGTATGGGCTGAGTATGAGTTGTCATTGAATCATGGGCTGTTGAATTGTGGGTTGTTGTTACATGCGTACCCTGCACTATGGTTTAATTATAGGTTGTTAACTATGAACAATCCAGGAAGAGAATCCATAGTTTATGTTTGGGTTGTGAACTCTGTGTTGTTCATGGTTAAGAACCCATAATTAAACCATAATGCAGGGTTTGCATGTAACAACAACCCATGATTCAATGACAACCCATACTCAACCCTTACTATGGGTTGTCATTATGTGTGAACCAGGTCATGGTGTAGAACTAGTGAGCTAGCCACTAAAATAGGGCCCGGGTTGTAAAACATAAATAGGTGAAATTAAAAGTTACTTTTTCATCAGACCTTTTTCTGTTTCAGAAGGTTTGAAAGCTATGAGCAATGAAGAACAGCTTGTCAAAAATGAAAAGTAGAGCTGAGTCGAAATTTCACAGAAGACAGACCCTAGAAAAAGAAGGCCACTTCACAGAATTCTCTCTGAATGTCCTCCACCATTTTTTGTGATAGTCACCATTCCACCCCCAGCCCAGCCCCACATACACACACACACACACAGTGTCCTGGAATGGTGCTAGACCTGGGACATCGTTGAGGATTCAAAATAGTAGCCAAACTGCCAACATTAATGTATTCCCCAGCACATTGTTTTAACTGTTTTATTGTTTTAGATTTTATCTGGTATTAGCTTGTTTAAAGTTTAATATGTTTTTAGGTGTTTGAATTATTTATTGTTTTATACTGTTTAAATTGATTTTATCTGTACGCTGCCCTGAGATCTTAATGATATAGGGCGAGATAGACACGTTTTAATAAATAAACAAACAAACAAACATTGTTGATGTTTGCCACTTGCAGCAATAGCGGAAACCAAACAAAACTCTTAGTAAAAATAAAAAATAAAAAATTAAGACGCTGTGCTACTGCCACTGCTAATGGTGAGCCCCACACCTGAAAAACTGTTGGAGAATTTCTCCTCCTCCTGGAGAAATTTGGTGAAATGTTCCTCCCAATGTCTTCACCCATGAAAAGGGTGGAGAAAGCAAAATACCTGTTTTGGCAACAAATTATGTTTTCTGTTATTTTATCATTATTTCCATAGAATGTTTTTATTATTATCATCTTGCTATTTCTAACAAACCATTTCAATGTACAAAGTGCTGCACAATTCTTATCTCATTTTCATGTTTTATGAGATACAGGACATATCTGCACTGAACATCGATATCAGTCTTAAACCAATTTAACTGCCATGGCTTCCCTCAAAGAATACTAGGAATGTAATTCAGTAGGATTGCTGGGAATTGTATTAGTGACTCCTAGGACATCTTCCCCTTAATTTCCACTCCAAGGTTTCCTTGGGAATGGGAATGACTATTAAACTAATTTAAGTCAGTCGCCCAGACATGACCTGAGTATCTTGCACTAAGATCATAGTTGTAAGACACATTATTTATAGAAAAACAAATGCAGGGTTGCCACCATATTCATCAGGGAGTAACAGCCAATCTGATTCCCTGATTTCAAACACATTCACACTTTATATTTTTAGGCATACACCTAGGGATGTTAGAGAAATCCCCAGTGGATCCAAATGAGTTTGGATTTCTATGAATCCATCTTGCAGCAGGCTTTTTCCAGGTTGCACAGATTCCATGAACTTGCAGACCATTTTTTCGGGGGGGGGGGGGGATTCACACAAATTCTATGTTAGCCATTGATCGTAACAATAAATGATTGATTGACACAAATTCGCACTTGTGATAATACGCATTAACGCTAATGCACGTTAGCGCAAGAGTGTATTAGTGCTAATGTGCATTAGTGTGAATGAAATGAAATTCTCATACATCCTTTAAAAAAATCTGATTCCATTGATGAATGGATGACAGAATGAGAGATGCCTGACAATAAGCGAAACACACGCAGAACGGATTTAACAAAATCCATATATCCCTACATAAACTTTAAAGATGTAATGTGTGAAGAGGCCTTCAGCATGAGTCACGGCTAAGACATAGGGTGGCAAGGTGTCCTACTTTACAGAGGACAGTCCTCTATTTTGGAGAGCTAGCAGAATACAGTCCCGTATTTGAAGGTGTTCTCTGTTCGATGGGCTTGTCCAATCTAAGGGCCTTTCTACATGAGGCTTTTAACTTTCACCTTTACCAAGGCTTCTGCTTCTGCTTCTTTGCGGGATTAAAATTGGCTCCTTTACATGTGTTTTTTTTCTGGGGGTTTTCTTTCTCTGTCTTTCTATATGTTCCATTACACAGCCACTAGGTGGTGCAGTGGTATAGCAGAATTGTGCAACTACATGAGGCTTCTATAACACCATTGCAAAAAATAGCAGACTTTCCTCACTAGGGGAAAAAAATTGCAAAGCACGGGAGAGCCTCTGGGGGATGATGATGGCATGTAAAGCACCCACGAACTACCGTGAGTGAGCAATCATGGGTACACAATAAAAGCCTAGTGTAGAATGGCTCTAAGTCTGGTGTAAACATAAAGAACTCTAAGAAGGGAATGGAGGAGGGGCTGTAAAGTTGCCCATCAACAGTGAACACCTGGACAGCAGACTGTGCAGGCACACAGGTCACCTAGTCAAGCTTTTCTGCTATAGCAAGATGACTTGTATTTCTATTTAACTTATAGTCATTCTTTCTAAATGTCCACCTATACATATACATTTACATATGCAAATGTTGTATAAATTGGTGTCCTCTTTTGTCCACTTTTTTGGTGATGCATTTCCTCTTTATGGTGATGCGTAAGTGGCCACCCTAACTAAGAGGGATGTGAAACTGGTCATAGAATCATAGAATAGTGGGGTTGGAAGGGGCCTACAAGACCATTGAGTCCAACCCCCCTGCTCAATGCAGGAATCTAAGTCAGAGCAGATGGCTGTCCAGCCTCATCTTGAATGCCTCCAGTGTGGGATTGCCCACTACCTCTCTGGTCTCTCTCATCCAAACCCAACACTGTATCCCGGGCAGTGCACTGTCCCTCTGTTCACAACTACTTCTAAGAACAACAGAAGAGGGGTAGAGGTGAAACCTCTCACATGTTAAAGGCATGCATGAAGGGGCCACAAAGCTCTGGGAGATACCTGTGCTGCCAACAGGCCCGCTGGACATTCCTTTCATTGGCCATTCCCTTTCACACACACACACCGGATCCCCTCCTTGATGGGAGGAGGTCTCCCTCGGGCTGCTCCACAGGGGCAGGGAGGGAGGGAAAAACTGTCCGGCTCCATTTTGCTCAGTTTCTCATTTTTTTCAATGCCAGGTTTGTTTCATCCTGATTCCTCATTGGAGTGCTCGTCTTCTTCATCTTTGTCTTCATCTTCTTTGGTGCATTTATACATTTTTGTATACATTTTCACCAAATGTACACAATTTTGTGCACACTTTTTGCAAATCTACTAGGGGTGTACAGATTACTCACCCCATTCTGGTACGGGGTGTCCGCAGTGGGGGGGAGGCGATCCATCCTTCCCCCCGAAATCCTCCCTGGCTGGCTCCGCTCTGCAGCAAGTCCACGGAGCCACCAGCCGGGGCTGCCCGCATCTGGACCTCCATCCACTGCCAGGCTGCAGCCGCAAATGGCGTCCGGCATAGCCAACACCATTTGCATCCCTGTGCTTTTCGGTGATAGGCTAATGCCCCGGTCTGCAGCCACCATTTCCCTCCCTACTTTTGCTGTGATAGGCTACGTATGTATTTACGTTTACCCTTTTCTCTCTGCTTTCAGCTTGCTGTTCCTGGGACTCCTGGCTTCATTATCTGTGAATGTTGGAACCCATGATCATCACACTCAAACCTTTCCCTGTTCTTCAATTATGACAGGTGTTGAACCCACTTCAGCTTGAACCCATTCCATTTTGGAGAAACTTTTGGGGGGCACATGCCAGTGCAAGCAAAAAAGGTGGGGCCAAAAATACTGGAATATTTTAGCTTAAAGTGCTTATTGTTGTTAAGTAATTAAGCCTTAGGAGAAGCATTTCAACCTTTTGGTAGGGCCAAAAATACCAGAATACTTTAGCTTAAAGCTCTTACTGTCGTTAAGTAAGTAATAAAACCTTAGGAGAGGCATTTCACAATCCTATCAAGATGCCCATCAGCCTCCAAAGCCAGAGGCTAATGGACATCTTGTGCAGAGCAGTAGGAGCACGATGGTGGTCTTCAACTTTGCGCTCCCCCCACTCTGCATTTCAGCTAGAAGGGCATTTTCGCCCATCTACCTGAGGTGACAATGAGGGGGAAGGAAGGAGGCTGGGGAGACCAGAGGATTCTTTGTAAGCTGGCCTCCCCAGTCCCCTCCCCTCCCCACCCATGGGAACACCCCCTTTACCTACCCTCCAAGGTCACTTTTGTGACCTTGTGGAGGCAGCCAGGTGGTTCACTCTGTGCTGGCTGTGAAGGGGCGGGGAAGCTCAGACTCCTGGGTCTGAAGCTGTGGTGCTGTCTCCAACCTTGGATCTAGGACTCTGAACTACCCTATGGCCCCCCAGACACTGCCAAAGGATTGCTCTCTTAGAATAGGAAAAAAACTGCACAAGAGCCAGGAAACCACAAAATGATCGACAGTTGGGGGAAAGGGGGTGGGGTCACGGGAAGAAGGTGTGGCCTTCTGGTGAACCCCAGAGGTCTAGATTGGGACCCCAGTTGGGCCAAATCTGGCCCACAAACCTTCAAAACCCCAGTTTATGAGCTCTGATTTGTGCCGATGGTTGCTATTTTGCCCCCGCACTTTCACAATCATTTTTCCTGAACAGATTTATTTGGCTGTAATAAATGTTACCATTTGCTATTATTCTGTCTTTAAAACATAATAATAATAATAATAATAATAATAATAATAATAATAATAATAATATAAAAAGAATGACTCTGGTCTCCCAGAACTATGACTTAGGCACTTCACAAAATGTAACTTTGTCCCTGAACCAACTGCAAAGGTTTGGTTAACAATTAAAAAGGCATTTGTGAAATCCTTAAAGGGGTAAAGAAATATACTGTTTCCACTTTCAAATAAAACAAGGCCTTTAATGTAATAAAGGGTGTGTGTGTGTGTGTGTGTGTGTGTGTGTGTGTGTGTGAAATTGTCCTGTTGCTAGGGATGGGGAAGAAATCTGCCACGGACCCCAATGAGGCCAGATTCCAAGAATCCGGCCCCATTGGGGCCTGTGGCGGAACGGAGCACTCACTTCCACCTCCGCACAGAATCCTTCTGGGTCGGATCCATCCTGCGGAGCCAGCCACATCCCTGGTGAATGTTGATACGGCCGACAGCCGTTGCTGTGCTGTATCGGTGTAAGTCAGGCTCTGGATGCAAATGGCATAGTGGGCGCTATTTGTGGCCGTAAAGCTGGTAGATTAGCCTAATGCAGCCATTTACGGCTGCATTTAGGCTAATCTACCAGCTTTATGGCTGCAAATGGCACCCACTACACCATTTGCGTCCCTGTTTTTAGATGTGATAGGCTACGCAAATATTTGCGTAGCCTATTGCGTGAACAGGGACGCAAATGGTGTCCAGGCTGGCTCCGCAGGATCAAGGTGGAGTGGAGCCGGCCTGGATGGATTCCGGGGGGGAGGAACGGATCGCTGACCCCCCCCCGTGGACCCCCACCCACCCGGAACAGGGTAAGTGATCTGCCCATCCCTACCTGTTTCTGCCCCTATGCCTGGGTGAAGGGTGGTTGGTACAAGATGATATTATGACAAAGACTGCAAGCCACTTCACTTCTCTTTGGTCAAGTTTTGATTCCTGTTGTTTAAAATGCTTTTGAGTCACCAGCTTATTGGAACATAGGAAGCTACCTTATACTGAGCCAGACCATTGATCTATCCAGCCCAGGGTTGTTGAATCTCAGACCTGTGGGCCAAATCTGGCCTTCTGGAGTTCCCCACATGGTCCCGCCTCCTTTCTCCAACCACTGATCATTGGGTTGTTTCCTAACTTCTGTGCAGTTTTTTCCCCATTCTAAAAAGTTGAAATGCAGACCTGGCCCAAGACATGTTGCCGCCTCCAGCAAACCGCTGGCACCCCCATCCCCACCATCCTGCTTCTTCTGACCCACCCACCTGCCCACCCACTCACCTGCTTGCCTGCCTGCCCGCCCGCCCACCGCTCCCACTTGCCTGCCGCTCCTGCCTTGTGCCCCAGCTGTGGGGCTCCTGGGAGAGGATGGCCAAACTATCACTAGAAGTTCCAAACCATCTGTAGAACGAGCTCCCCAATGAGGTCTGCCAGGCACTAACACTGCTATCTTTTCAGCACCAGGTTAATGCCTCTTTTCCCAGGCATTTGGCAGCACATGATGAGTTTGAATCAGTCCTGGATGTGTCTTTAGTTATGACTGACTGTTGAAAGCTGTTTGTAGTTACACGTTGTTTGTGTATATTGTCTGTGTGCTTTCATGTAAATGGCTTTTAAACTTTTTATAGTGTATTTCATGCTTTAACTTCTGTAAACCGCCCAGAGAACTTCAGCTATGGGGTGGTATAGAAATATAATACATACATATATACATACCATCGTGAGAGGGTGAGGACCTCTCACGATACTTCAGGACCTCTTGTGGGAGCAGACAGCACCTCTCATGATAGTTTGGCTGCCTTCTCCCAGGAGCCCTGCGGATGGGGTACAAGGCTGGAACAGCAGCTGGGCCAGCAGGAGCAAGTGGCCAGCCGGATGGGTAAGCAGATGGGTGGCAGTAGCAAAAAGTGGCAGGCCCTTTGGAGGTGGAGAGCAGCACATTTTGCCACTCTTCCCATTCCACCACCTGATGCACCCACATTAGGCTGACTTATGATAGGGCCGGCCCTGTTGAAATGCCTCTCCTCAGGCTTAAGTACTGGCAGTAAAAACTTGAACCTAAGATGTGATGGTAGTTTTGGTATTTCTGCCCATGCCCCACCTACCACTGCAGGCCCTGAAAGCTTCTGTGAAATGGATAGGGGTGTACAAACCTCACTCACCGGTCAATCCATCCCTCCCCCCCAGAATCCTCCCTGGCTGGCTCCGCTCCACGGCGAGTCCATGGAGCCACCGGCTGGGCCCGTCCGCAGCCAGACTTCCGTCCGCTGCCAGGTTGCGGATGCATATGGTGTCAGGCGTAGCGGACACCATTTGCATCCCCCTGCTCTTTTCGTGATAGGCTACGTAAATATTTACGTAGCCTATCACGGCAAAAGCAGAGAAACAACACTATGCCGGACGCCATTTGCGTCCGCAGCCCTGCAGTGGACAGCTGCAGACTGAAGAGGACGGACCCGGACCCGGCCGGCGGCAGGTAGAGTCCGTCCCAACAGAACTTTGTGGGGTGGCAGGGGGGTAGTCCATTCCGCCACGGACTCCAGGGGGCCAGGTTCTAAAGAATCCAGCCTCACTGGAGTCCATGACGGATTCCTCCGCTATCCCTAGAAGTTCATCCCTCAAGCAGGCCCTGAAAGTTTCTATGAAATGGAATTCAGTCCTCAAGCAGGCCCTGTAAGCTTTTATGAAATAGAATTCAGCCCTCAAGCTGAAAGACGTTCTGCATACCTGATCTAACCCAATATTGTTTCTTCCTAGAGGTAATGGCTTCCAAAGTTTTCACACAGAGATCTAATGCAATCCCCCACAATACCTAATACAGTTCCTAGAGACACCAGGAACCTTGTGAGATGAATAACTTATTCTTGCTTCATCCAACTGGCTCGTTTCCCTAACTTGAATGGGTGTATCTGAGATTCACCGGATCAAGAGAGAATACAATGGCTTTAAGGGCAGACCCCATTCAGTGACAGATTTACAAATTCTCACTAAGTGTTTTGGGCTTCAAGAATTAATGTATAGGTAGTGGTCTCTGAAACTTCTCTCAAGCCAGACAACACAAATTTGTTATTAAGAAATATAGAGTTAAAATAGTAAGACCTAAGTTCCTCCCAGTCTAACAGTTAATAACAGAATTTCATGTTTACCTAAATGGAAGGCATGGTGGGCAAAGCCATCACAAGCATGTTTGGTGCGTTTCTCATTCTCCCAGGATCTCTTTCTCAAACAGATCAGACCCTTGCCTTTTATAACTCCTGAGTTGTCAATGACCTCATCCTAAGTTTTGGACTTGATCATACCACTATTCCTATTTGTCCCAATGTAGCCAGGCTTGCCACTGACACTGTAACACCTAGATGAAGGTATCCCTGCTAAGCAAAGCAATCTTCTGCTTCCAGTACTTAACCAGCCCACTTGTGGAAACCGTTCCATTTCCAAGAATACATCCCATTACTCACAGTTATCTCACAACACACGCAGAACTAATCACATCTAGTTCTAGAGAGCTTCAGCCATTGGGTGGTATAGAAATGAAATAAATCTACAGAACACCATAAATTTTTATCAGTTTCACTCGCTATAATACATATTCCACCACACTTGTACATGCAATACATGGGCTTCACCACAGAACTCTGGAGTTTCTTTTCACTGCCCCCCCCCAATAGGAATCTAGGGTAGCTATGTGTCCTACTTTACAGAAGACAACCCTCTATTTGAAAGGCTGATGGAGGACAGTGCTGTATTTGAAACTGTTCTCTCTTTGACACACTGTCCAGTCCAAGTCTGGTTTGAAAATAAAGAATCCTGAGCAGGGAGAGTGATGGGGCCTTGAAGTTGCCTATCAACACTTTGCACCTGGACAGCAGACTGAGCAAGTCCACAGACCATCTGGCCACTGTCTTCCCCCACAATGGTGGGTTGAGATGTATTGCATTTCTATTTAAATTATACTCATGGTTTCTACCTGTGCATCTATGCATCTCAATTAGCATATGCAAATTTTATGCAAATGAATACCTTCCTTTGTCATCTTTTGGTGATGTATTTCCTCTTTTTTGGCAACATGTAAGTGCCCCCCCCCCCCGCAAGAATCATATCCTGTTTCTGTAAACATTTATGCTACCAATTCCACAGGACTTATAGTAGGGCGGGGGCAGGAATGGGTGGTGAGAGGGGCTGCTTGAGCCCTAAGCCTCTTAGGAATCATCGCAAGGGCTACATCTGAAAGCTCAGCAATAGCTGAACCCATTATTTGAGAAGAAAATCTAATATGTGTTATGTATTACATAGTAGATCTGTACTTTTAGATTTGTTTTTCTGTGTATTATGCATCAAGACTGCTATTAATTAGAATACTGTGCAACTAAAAACTGCTGAAGCATTTGGTACTGGCCACTGTTGGATACAGGAGGGTTAGACGTGTGTGACACCTACAGAATATTATTATTTAATCTTGATCTGCAGTTCAGCAAGAACTGCATTCTAAGAACCCCCTAGCATTCTAATTTGGGCTCATCCTATTTGTGATGCTATTCCCACAACACTGTCAATGGTTGGCATCAATTAAAATCCCCAGATGTTCGCATGTATTTTTTTCTTTTTTTGGTCATGTGGTCACACTGCACTGTAGGCTTTGTAGTCTTAAGACTGCATAGGAAGTTTTCATGCATACACATCTCCATCTTGAAAATGAAAATGGCACAGCAGGAAACCTGTGCAGAAGTGGATATATATTCCCACAAAAATATTTAAATATTACATGCCTGCAAACATACAGGTTTGGCTTGAATGGGTTGAAACATTGAAAGATGGACATAAAAAAAGAAAAGTTATATATGTAAGCATGCCTCATAAGCAGACATGGCAAAAAGGGTCAGGTGAGGTCAACTTTCAGATCACGGATGTGATCAAGCCATCATCACAACCCCAGAAAAGGCTGTTGTTGTTCCTGTATAATTGGCCCGTTCATGCCATAGTTGTCTCATGTGGTTGTGAGTAGAGATGTACAGGTTGTGTGAAATCCATTCCATCTGTGTTTAGAGGATTGTCAGGCACCTTTCATTCCGTCATCTGCCCATGGACGGAATTGGATTTTTTTTGTTTCCGAATTTATGCAAATTCAAATTTGCGCAAATACAGAGTTGCGCAAATTTGCACATGCAAAAATGTGCAAATCCCCCCCAATGCACATTTTCACACTTTTAGCCTATGAGGGAAATGTGCGTTTGGGGCCAGGTTTTTTTTTTATTTTGCATATTTTTCTACAACAAAATGTGTGCAAAATCCAGGAAAGTTAGAAAACCAGTCAGCAGGTCCATGGAATCCACCCAACAGGGGGAAAGCCATTCTGCTGCAGAATTCATGGGTCAGAGTCATGAAAATCCAAAATCATTTGGTTCCATTGAGGATTTCTCCAACATCCCTAGTTGTGAAACTGTTACTGATTGTGTGGAGAAAATAAGGTGTGTGTGTGTGTGTGTGTGTGTGTACATGCCCTATGGAGGAAACCCTGAGCAGGACAGACTGCTCTTCTGATCCAGCACAGCTGTTCTTATGGAAAGTGATCTCACTTTGGTGAAAGAGAAATGTCAGCCAAATCAACTATCCTCAGCAGGAAAAGGAGTACATTTTAATATAATTAAACAGAGAACTCTGATCTTTTTTTTAAAAAGCAGACAATTAGTCCCACAGGTGCTACAAACATTCTGTACTTGACACAAGCTCAAGCCATTTCATCCCCTTACAATTAGGGGACCGGCACATGATTATTCTGGAGATGATTTGTCTACTCAGACAGAAGAAATGGTAGCAGTGCACAGAATGAAGGTGAATGAGCTTGATGTGGGTGGATTACAATTACATTTTAGCCATTATGAGCTCTAAAAAGAGAAAGAGAGAGAAAGAATTGCTGTTCCATTTGTTTCCAACAATATCGGAAGTTCCGGAGTTCAAGTCCAATGCAAAATTACGGGTTGAATTTTACCTGAACTGCAGTACCTCTTGTATGTATTTAGGCTTCCTGAATTTAAAATGACATACCATGGCATACTTTGAAACTTCCATGTAACTTACATCAATTGTGCCACATACTGACCTTTGTAAAAACCACAGTTGGCCTGTTATTTCATGACACCTCCTAATGCAGCACAGTGGAAGGTCCACATTTAGGGCTGCTGGATTTGCAGAGTGAAGTTCCTCACATACAAGAAAAATTCCTTGTATACAAGAAGCTTTCAATATGCAAGTGCCACAGTCCATGCAAATGGAGAGCAGGGTGCAGAGCTGGGCTGGCGTCAAGAGTAGGTAAGGCTGGGCACTTGCAAAGGGTCCCACACCAAAGCAGGGGCCCACTGACAATGAACCTCCTGGTTTGATTTATGCTGTATTTATGCTCCTCCTCTTCACCATTGCAACCTGCTTGTCCATGTGCCTCTCGTTCTGGCCCAGACGATGGAGGTGGTGAGAAGGAGGAGCACTAGACGTCACTGCCTGCTTACACCCTGGCTCTCTGCCTGTCAAGCAAGCAAGTGGCAGCAATGGTGAGAAAGAGGATGAGGAGCAATAGCCATTGGTGACAAGGATGGTGAGAAGGTAAACTCACTGAGGAAGGGGGCCATGGAGGGTGTCTTGCCCAAGGGCCCTCCAAAACCTGGAGCTGGCACTGCTGCAGAGCAGAATCTCACATGGCTCCATTTTAATTCCACTCATCCAACTGCCCCCATGCACAGCATGCAACCCCTTTGCCTGGGGCACTGCCACTGTTCAAGGCTCTCCTATGTTCCCAGCATGACCAATGCTGAGGAATGCTGGGAGCTATAGTCCAAAACATCTGGAGGGCACCAGGTTGAGGAAGACTGGTTTAGAATATTCATCACCCCTCTTTTGCTCTAGGACCTCTTGCATATGTTCATCTAATGCACCACCTCAGTTCTCCATCTGTAAAATGGAATGATAAGTCCGGGCCTGATTCAAAGTGCTGGTATTAACATTTAAAGCCCTAAACAGCTTGAGCCAGGTTATCTGAAGGATCGTCTCCTCCCATATGTACCTGCTCAGATCCTAAGATCATCTTCAGCGGTCCTTCTCCATGAGCCCCTGCCAAAGGAAGTGAGGTGGGTGGCTACCAGGAAGAGGGCCTTTTCTGCTGTGGCATCCGGTTGGGGAATGAGCGCCCTAGAGATGTTCTCTGGCACCTACATTGTACTCTTTCCAGCCCCAGGTGAAGACCTTTTTATTTTCCCAGGAATTTTAGCATTTTAGCATTGTGGTCTTTTAGCCATGCTGTCCTAAATTTGTTACTGTATTTTAAATCTCTGCATTGCGGCTAGATTTTATGCTGGCTGCACTTTTATACTGTAGTTTTAAACTTTTATATTTTATATTGGTTAATGCTGTATTTGTAGCTTTAATTCTTGTGGACTGCCCAGAGAACTTCAGCTATTGGACAATACAGAGATGTAATAAATAAATAAATAAAATCTATTTATTTAAGATGTATTTTGAATTATTTAATTTAATTTAGTTTAGTTTATGTGGGCCAGCCCTTCCTGGGGGCTTTGTCTTCTCTTGGACACCTGTCTCTTATGCTATCTGGCAGTATCCCAGCACTAACTCTTATGCTGTCTTAACGTTACTGCACATGCACAATGTTACAGCAACAGAACAGAGCCTTCCTGTGCTCTGCTTCTAGTGACTAGAACCGCTGCCTATTCTCTTTGAGAAATCATGGAGGACGGGGAAGTGCCAGATGGCTGGAGGAGGGCTGATGTTGTCCCTATCTTCAAAAAGGGTGAAAAGGAGGAACCTGGGAACTACAGACCAGTCAGTCTGACATCAATCCCTGGGGAAATTCTGGAGCAGATGATAAAGCAATCCATCTGTCAGCACCGTAAAACAATGCAGTGATTACTTGAAGCCAACATCGATGTGTCAAGAACAAGTCCTGCCAGACGAATCTGATCTCGTTTTTTGATCAAGTCACCTCCCTTGTGGACCGTGGGAATGCTGTAGACATCATATACCTCGGCTTCAGCAAAGCTTTCGACAAAGTGCCCCATGATATCCTGATGAGCAAACTAGCTCAAAGTGGGCTAGATGAAACAACGATCCGGTGGATCCACAGTTGGCTACAGAATCGTACTCAAAGAGAGCTTATCAATGGGACCTTCTCAAACTGGGGAGAGGTAATGAGTGGGGTACCTCAGGGCTCAGTCCTGGGCCCAGTGCTCTTCAACATTGTTATTAATGACTTGGAGGAGGAGGTGCAGGGAATGCTGATCAGATTTGCAGGTGACACAAAAATGGGTGGGATAGCTAATACCCTGGAAGGCAGAAACAAAATACAAAGTGATCTGGATAGACTGGAGCGCTGGGCAGAAAACAACAGAATGACATTTGATAGGGATAAATGCCAAGTTCTGAACCTATGAGCCAACGATGTGGTGTGGCTGCAAAAAAGGCAAATGCTATTTTGGGCTGCATTAATAGAAGCATAGCTTCCAAATCCTGGGTAGTACTAGTTCCCCTCTACTCAGCACTGGTTAGGCCTCATCTGGAGTACTGTGTCCAGTTCTGGGCACCACATTTTAAGAAGGATGCAGACAAACTGGAGAGAGTTCAGAGGAGGGCAACCAAGATGCTCAGGGGACTGGAAACAAAGCCCTATGAAGAGAGACTGAAAGAACTGGGCATGTTTAGCCTTGAGAAGAGAAGACTGAGGGGAGATATGATAGCACTCTTAAAGTACTTGAAAGGGTGTCACAGAGAGGAAGGCCAGCATCTCTTCTCGATCATCCCAGAGTGCAGGACACGGAATAATGGGCTCAAGTTAAGGAAGCCAGATTCCAGCTGAACATCAGGAAAAACTTCCTGACTGTTAGAGCAATACAAGAATGGAACCCATTTCCTAGGGAGGTGGTGGGCTGTCCAACACTGGAGGCATTCAAGACGAGGCTGGACAGCCATCTGTCAGGGATGCTCTGACCTGGATTTCTGCAATGAGCAGGGGGTTGGACTTGATAGCCTTGTAGGCCCCTTCCAACCCTACTATTCTATGATTCTACTTCTAGAGCTTCTTTGTGTTTAGGGAAAGGGTCTGCTCCTATGGGTCTTCTTGCCACAAGTTAAGGCCGACATAAACAGTAGGCTGTTGTCAGAGCTAAGAACAAGAAATCTCCATCCAGAAGGATCAGGATTTGAATACAGGTCTCTTAGGTCATCACTCCAAAGCACTTAACTCACACGGTAAAAGGCAGTGGGGTTCTTGAATCGGGGATTCCATTTGTTTACTTATGAGAAGTATTTATATGCTGCCTTTCCATTACACTCAAAGCATATAAGAAATAAGATCCACACCTCAACTATAAAATTAAAAACTCGCAGCTCAGAAGACAGGAGGGCAGTGGCTGAAATGGACATAAAGTCGGGGGATCCATTTTTTTTTTTTCAAGTTAGCAGGTCAAAAGCCTGCTAACTTGAAAGAGCGACATTTGTAAGGGGGCAGAAAGCCATTAGAGAGGGGCAAGATGAGTCTCCCTAGGTAAGGATGTCACAGACCTGCTGGCTCAGAACACCCATGTGGTCCAGAATCCTATTTCTCACAGTAGCCAACCAGATGCCCATGGGAAGCCCACAAGCAGGACATACGCACAACAGCACTCTCCTGCTGTTTGTTTCTCCACAGCTGGTATTCAGAGACTTGCTGCTATTGTAATTAGGGGTGTACGGGTTCCCCACTGTCTGTTCCAGTGGGGGATCTGTGCAGGGGGGAGGGGATCCGTTCCTCTGCCCCAAAATCCTCCAGAGCGGCTCCGCAAGGGGGGGGGCGGCTTGGGGGCCATTTACCTTCCCTCCTGCCACCCATAGACTTAGACGCAAATAGAGTTATGAATCTTGCGTCTAAGTCTATGTGTCCATAGGCTTATACGCAAGATTCACGGCTCTATTTTGCATCTAAGTTTATGGGCACATCCTCATGATCGCCTTTTTTAAAAAAAAGAAAAGACATGGCAATCGACAGGGACAGGGAGGAGGCGAACGGCTCTGGCTGGCAAGAAACAGCCGAGTGCCGTTCTGCCTCCAGTCCTCCTGGAATGGAGGTAAGTGGTCCCGATCCGCTGTGGATTCCTGAGGCTGGATTCCAAAGAATCCGCCCTCATTTGCATCCGCAGCGGATTTCTCTGACATCCCTAATTGTAATAAGGATGTTGCATCATGATCCTGTGAGCTGACTCCAGTCGATTTCATTTTATTGATCTGTTTGACTATATTTGTATGACTGCCCAATAACACACATTGCCCTGGCAGTTTGCAGAATTTAAAGAGAGTAACATGCACTGCTAAAATATCGGATCAAAACAGTCAAAAGAAGTCACCACCCTAGCTGCCACATTTTGAACCAGCTGAAGGTTCCAGACACTTTTCAGAGGCAGAAAGAGCACATGGTATTAATCCAGTCTCCACTAGCCAGGCTTGGGGACTTTATTCCCTGCTCCACATTGTGAGCAAAGGGAACTGCTAGATGCACCTCTGCAGCAGCAGCACTGCACATGGCCAGATATTGGTACTGCAGCTTCCAACCCAGCAGGGATCAGATGACATGAGTAGCCAATAGAATGTCATCTGGACCTATAAATCTGCTGACTCGTGGCTGGTTCCTCCATCTGAGCAACTTGTTACTCAGTGCAGGCTGAGCTGCTCATGTACTGACTTTCTACTGAACAATCTGCTCCTTTACAACTGTTCCTGTGACATGATGGACAGACGGGAAAACTGCTGTTTCTCATCCTTTGAATTCTTGCTGGCCATAACCTGTGCGGGTTTTATGGGAATGGGTTGTTACTAGCAAACAGGATTACAGATACATGTGTTGGTGATCTTAAACTATGTTTCTTGCACCAGTGGGAGTAGCTCTGAAAGGAACTCAAACATGTTTAAGTAACTCTTAAAGAAATTACCCTCCTACGTCTTCAGTTGTCAGGTTCCCTTGGTAACCTTGAGGGCAGAAGTTTCTTGTTTCAGCGTTCTTTTCCTTGAAACTCTGCAAAAGACAATCAGCCCCATGACACCACTCGCTTTTGAAAAGTGTCTTCTACATCTTAAACGCTTCTGCCCCAAACATCAAGTGATTGTTATTGTTTATAACAGAGTTTCATTATGCAAGGGCAAGGAACGCTAAGAGAAGATAATGAAAATCCCTTCACAGGCCCGGCCCTATCATTAGGCAAAGTGAGCAATCAGCTCAGACAGCATTACCATCCCCCTCATCCTCCTGAGCCCCCAGCTGTTCCCCTCTGTTGGGGGACAGAGCTCTGTATGCCACCTGACCTGTTCTGGGCCCCCTAAACTAGCCTGCTGCCTCAGGTGCAATCCCACCACCACTGTTGAGGTAAGATCCAACTGCTGGTCTAATCAACTTCTGTATGTGGACTGGAGAGGGGAAACTATCTTGTTCTTTGCCTCAGTGACTGTGATGTTAATTAATAAATTATGCCAAATCATGCTGCCTGGGCTGATGGGAGTTGTAGTCCAACACATCTGGAGGGCACCAGTTGGGGAAGGCTGCACTAATGGAACACCACTATTGAATCCCTTCCTCCCTCTGTTGATCTTCTTTTCCTTTTGTTTTGTTTTGGTTTGTCCCTGATCATTCCTCTGCTCTTGTCTATTTCCCATCCAGATGTGTGCGCTCTCTCTCAAGATAATGAGTTGATCTTTTTGGTCTCTTAAAGAATGCTGGATGTGCACAGCTGTGTACACAACACACACTCACCAGTAATTGATGAGCTGTGCAATAAAAAGATAGTGGGCGAACACAGCTGGTGCTGGGATCAACATCCTGTAACCCCGAAGAGGATGGCTTTCATATCTGTGTAATATTGGGAGTAACCTTTATAACACACTTGTATGCTTGTCAAGTTATGAAGAGATACATGTGGGAGCTCAGTGACACAGGGACACGTACAAAACAGAAGAAACACTGGGCTTTAGTCCATTATTCATTGTACAAGAGCAAGTGACAGCTGGCATTGTCAAGTGTGCCGAGATACCAGTATTTATATACAATGAGCATTAAGATAAAATTTTGTCTAGCTAAACAAAGTTATTTGGAGGTATGACGCGCCTAACACTGAAAGGAATGGTTTATTTTAGGGCTGGGCTGCATCACACACAGGCTATTTTAGAAGACCTCCCTGTCAAAACCTGAGATGGATATGATGCGGAAATGCAGAAACCTGCTCACCTCGAGAAGCACGCAGCGCAGAAATGGAAAAGGGAATGAACAAGAGAAAGGGAGCGCCAGTGCTGCTGAGCCATTGCAAGGAAGTTGTCATCACAAAGGATCAAGGGAACGTAAGACGCTGCCTTATACTAGGCTGTATTTCGGTGTCTGCTGTCACCACCAGCAGCTTTTCAGGGTGTCACGCAAAAGTCTTTTGAAGACCCCTTTAACGGGAGATGCCAGAGTTTGAACCCAGGATCTTCTGTGTGTAGCACATGTTCTCTGTCAATGCGCTACAGCCCCACTCCCAAGGGTATAAGCATGGAAGAAAGGCATACTGGGAAGATCTGGCAAAGGGTGGTAGAAAATGTATGATTAGGAGCATGATCCACTTGACATTGAGCGCAGTGCTTTATTTATTCAGTCAGGCAGTCATACAGACATTTTAATGCCACATCTCTGGCCACAAAAGGAGACGCCTAAGGGAAAATCCGCAATGGAATCATGGAATCACAGATTTCTATTAATCCAATCCACAGATTCCACAGAGGGCTATCTTTTCCTGAGTTGCATGGATTCTGTGGACTTGCGGGCCAGTTTTTTTACTTTCCAGAATTTCACGCAAATTTAGTCATGGAAAAATATGTAAAATGTTAAAACACCAGCCAAAATTGTGCATTTTCCCCACAGGCCAAAGCACAAAAATGTGTGTGTGTGTGGGGGGGATTTTCACGTTTACACAAATGCAAATTTGTGGAAATGTGAATTTGCATGAAATGTGGGAAACTGGAAAAAATTTGGTCAAGCGATGGATGATGGAATGAAAGGCACCTGACAATCAGTGGAATGCAAATGGAACAGATTTTAGAACATCTGTACATCCCTACTCCTAAGTGGCTAACAAAAAGCAATATCTATAAAACAAGAAAACAAAACAAAACAAACAAGGGCAAATAATAAGATCATTTACAAACAAAGCAATAATTTCAACAAACTTGACAGTATTAGAGAGAAACACTTAAGTCAGGGGATCAGACTAAATTAAACTGCCTGAGCTTGTGTAGGTGAGGGAAAAGGGAAATGAACGTTTCCATTGAACCATATTGGAACCTCTTGCATAGGAACATAGGAAGCTGTCTTCTACCAAGTCAGAGCCTTGGTCCACCTAGCCCAGTACTGTCAACACTGACTGGCAGCAGCTCTCCAGGGATTCAGGCAGGAATTTTTCCTGCCCTACCCGGAGATGCTGGGGATTGAACCTGGGATCTTCTGCATGCAAAGCAGGTGCTCTGCCACTAAGCCACGTCCCCTCCCATGTGGTCAATGTGCACACAGTGAAGAGAGATTGATCTCGTGCTTTCAAGGATCTCAGGGTGGCTTATAAAGAGGTCATCTCATTTTATCCTCACAACAACTCAGAAAGGTAGGTTAGGCTGACAGAGAATGACTTGCCCATGACTACCTAGTGAGCTATATGACCGAGAAGGGATTGGAATCCGAGTCTCCTCAGTCTAAAATCCACCTTCTATTCACTAGACCATACTCTGTGCAATCCTATGCACACCTACTAAATTTACTCCCAGGTAACGTATAGGACTGCAATACAAAAACTGGGATGGGCTCACTGGTGATAATAAAGAATATATAGAAGAGTGCTGTGCTCAAAATTTCTCCCACATTTTTTTTAACCATTCTCATTCAATGTGATAGAAAATAAATTGCTTTTGAAAAGAAATTCAAAGGAGAAGAAATTTCAGAGAAATTCTCATGGGTTGGGTGTAGGGTTCTTGTGCTTGCCTTACTTACAAGGTGGCTGAGGAGTATGCATGAGTGTCTTGTCTGTCATCATATAGTAATCTGTAGCCTCCTCGGCTTCCCGTAATTCCGTTAAAGCCATCATGAGGAAGACATCATCATGAGGCAATTCTTCCCATGAGGCTTTTTCAGTTCAGGAAGTGCAGGTGGCCTGGGAGGCTGCAGAGCAATGGAAAGATGGGTAACAGAGAGAGGAAACATGCACAGCACCCTCGGCCACCTCACAGTGATTAGGTGAGCTCAAAAATACCAGCAAAAGACATTCAAAATTCTGCCTCAGAACAGTGGAAGCCTCACCACAGTTGATGCTGTTGCCACCCACAGAAGCAGTGCAATAAACCAAAAACCTTTAGGAAAAAAGAAGGAACCTGTGCTACGACCCTTGCCAGTAGTGAGCCCTCTCTGTGAGAAACCGTTGGAGAATTTCTCCTCACCTAGGAGAAATTCGGTGAAATTGTCCCCGCAATTTCTCTGCCCACAAATAGGCTGGAGAATTTTGAGAGGCCATTTGTGCATAGCTCTGATATAGAAGAATATCTGATAATATAATTTTATCCATCAAGCTAAATGCATATATTAAAACAATAGAGGAAGATACAATATTACTATGCTGTAATGTCCTACAATACTAGCAGTAACCAGTACCAAAAAGAACCAAAAACAAATGTGTTTCAACACTGGGGGGGGGGGTTCCACCAGCAATTTGCTCCCAGTCGGCTGCGTGTTGAGGTCATTAGGGTTACATGACGTCGTGGCCATCCAGCAGCCACCTCAGAGCTTATAGGGGAAAAACAGAATTCCTGAGACTCCTTAAAGTCCGGTTCTTTTCCTTAAGTCGGGTTCTTCCTGGTATAGTTGCTGTGTGCCCCAACCCCCGCATTTAGCTCTGGTAGGCTAGCCCTGCCCAGGGGTGTGCCTTTCACCATGACCCCAGTCAAGGGGTGTTTCCTCCCATTGTACTGAATGAGGCTTGCCCCCTCAATGACCACAGAAATAGCGGAGAAGCCCCTCAATTGATACAGCACATATCGAAGCCCAATTCCTTATTAAACGCGATCTCCGGGCTCCGAGATTCATTGCCTTAGGATGTCACTCTCCTTCACAGCTTCTTTATATAGATCCTGTGCATTCAAATGGGGGCTGGTTTTGGTCTCTTTCCCAAGACAAACCCATTAGCGTCTCCTCAGAAGTAACTCCCATTGCGGTCAATTAGGCTTGACTTTGAATGCCCACATCAGAACTCACAGAGATTCCCCCTCAACTGAAATGGCACACTTTAAAGCCCAATTCCTTAAGTGCGATCAAGCGACCAAGTGCAATCTCAAGGCTCCCAGATTCATTGCCTTAGAATGTAACTCCTTCACAGCTTCCTTACAGAGATCCTGAGGGTTACAATGGGGGCTGGTTTCTGTCTTTGTGTCTACTGGTCTCTTTCCCACAACAAACCCATTACTGTCTTGTCAGAACTAACTCCCATTGTGGTCAATGAGATCCTGTGGGTTAAAATGGGGGTTGGTTTCCATTTTTGTGTTCACCCCCCCTTTCCTAGCACAAGCATATGTGTGTCTACTCAGAAGTAACTCCCATTGTGCTCCATGAGGCTTGCTCCTGAAATGCAGGTGCATCTGGGCTTTCAGGGGAAAGGAGAAAGGAGAAAGTGGGGAGGGGGGAAGCCTCTCTCATTGGTTGAGCAGACCCTGCCAGTCAGATGACGTTCAGGAAGCATGTTCTGTGAAGCGATTTTTACTGCTGCGGAGAATCTGCTTGTGGAACCCTGCTCACAGCAAAAACGGTTCCTTTTTAAAAAATCCAGCACTCCTCCATTAGCTTCTCCTTCCGTTGTCGTGGAAACACGACCCAAGTCTTCATCAGTGGTCTAGTGCATAAGAAATGGTCTAGTATGTAAAAGCTATATCAGGAAGTAAGAAAGCTTATATATACAGACACACTTTACAGGCCAAGTTCCTCCCATTTATGAACATCAAAAGGCACTGCAGTATCTAAACCAATTAATGGACTTTGCCAGACCTGAGCTGATATGTGTACACGCCAAAGCATGTGCACATCAGAAGAGAAAAGCTGAAAAGGGGCCTGAGGCTCCACTATAGGTAATTAGTGCTGAGAAAGGCAAGGTACTGCAGTAATCTTGCAAAAGGTTAGCCTAGAAAATTATGGGGTCACTCCAGAGGTTTCCCTGGCAGGGACCTTCAAGCTCTCCACACAGAACTCAGCCATTATTGTTTGCACATTTTCTAAGCCCCATTATTTAGATGTGGGCTTTGCTCTGAAGAATCAGGGTTGGCAATCCAAAACACAGCAAGGGCTCCAATTTTCACATAAGTTCTTTCTTTTTTTTCCCCTTTTCTTGTTTGGCAACATTTCATCCATCTCACTGGCATATAAGGATATTGCGAGCGCTTGGGTTGGTCCAGGAGGCTGGCGGACTCCCTTGCACCCAGGCCCCTGCTCATCCTCGTTTCTAAGCCGAAGAGCCAGCGCTGTCCGAAGACACTTCCGTGGTCATGTGGCCGGCATGACTGAACACCGAGGTGCACGGAACGCTGTTACCTTTCCCGCCGAGGCGGTACCTATTTATCTACTTGCAATTTCTTGCTTTCAAACTGCTAGGTTGGCAGGAGCTGGGACTGAAGACGGGAGCTCACTCTGTCATGCGGCACTCGGGTCTCGAACTGCTGTCCTGCCGACCTTCCAGTCTGCAGTTCAGCATCTTAACCACTAAGCCACCCTGGCACATAATTAACACAGAGGGAGCATAACGTGCAAACACACTGAAGAAATGATCAGCAGTGTCGCAATTGTATATTTTGAAATGCAGGAACTCATCATGACAGCCCCCATCACCACGCCTCCTAAGGAGAACCCATAGTACCACCCTCTAGATATTTATCACTTATTTATTTACAGTATTTGTACACCGTTTCACATCCAATGCCCTCAGAGCGGTGAACAGCAGACAGGATAAAGAATTTTAAAAAATGTTGTTGTTTTAAAAATTAAAAGAAACAGAGTTTCCAGAAGGAAGGCTTCCTGAAATAACAATGTTTTCAGGAGGCACCGAAAGCAACACAATGTTAGTGGATGCCTGACCTCCAAAGGTAGGGAATTCCATAGGAAAGGGGCCACCACACTTGAGGCTCTTTTCCTGGTGGACTGCAATCGGGATATAGGTCCATGTGGAACCATCATGAACATACAGTATATCCAGCTTTTCTATTATTTATGCCAAGGCTGTTGAATTTTTTTGAGCCAGAGGGCAAAAATCAATTTCAGAGGAGTTCTTGGGGTGCATTCCAGTGGTGGGCGGAGCTAAAGGCAAAAAGGCCAATGACAAAATGGGTTGGGCCAAAATACCAAAAATGACTGCACAATTTAGCTTAAAGCTCTTACGGCCAGTTACGGAGTCAAAGGAGAAGCATTTCAGCCTTTTAGAATGGGAGAAAACTGCACAAAACCCGGGAGACCACCAAAAGTTTGGTGGTTGGGAGAAAGGGGGTATGGATATCTGGGAAAACCCAGAAGCCAGATTGTGACCTCAAGTACACCATATTTGGCCCGTGGGCTTGAGGTTCAGCACACCTGATCTATACTCAAGATAACTAACAGAAGTCCATCGTAAGACATAGAACTTAAGGAAGTCCGTCGTAACACATAGAAATCCAAAACAAACTGCTAATAGAATCTCACATTTAGGTTTACAGGGCATGACCACAATGGAGTAAGCTCCGTCCAATTCAGTGCTGCTTATTACTCCATAGGTCCAATTTGTTCAACTCACTGAGCCTTAACAAAAGATCTTCAGCCAGCTGAAATGCAAACAATTGTGCAAAAGAGTGCTACCATTTGAACTGCTAGCATGAAGTAGGAAAGTAACTAACATCAAAAGAAAGGAAAGACATGTCCAACCTCTGCTCAGTTATTTTAGCCCTGTGTTCTCCTCTCACATATTCTTCGAAATTCTCACTTCTCTGAATTTTGCAATGGAGTTCTCCAATCAAAAAATGCATGTAAAAATGTGTATATTAGGGGAAATAACACTAAAAAATGCATTATATTAGGAAAAGTGCTTGCAAAAAATGTGTATATTGGGCAAGAGTGCACACAAAAATGCATGTATTAGGAGAAAAGCGCACAAAAATGTTTATGAATTTTCATGCGAACTTAAAAAAAAAAAAAAAAAACCTCAGTGTTCAGGATGAACCAAACTTAAGACTGCAGAAATTCTCAAAGTTCAAAATAAGCCAAATTTAAATTTGGAAAAATGAGAAAATGAGAGAAACCAAAATTCACAGATTCTTCCATCCCTACCACTGACTATAATCTGCACAGGAGATAAAAACAGAACCACTGTCTGAATGCATTGATTCCATTTTAGAAACAAGGGCAGGTCATTTGGAACTTAAAAATTCTGGAAATATTTGGATGGAGAAAATTCCAGAAGGTTTTCTTTGTGTGGCATGATCCTATCTGTGTTTACCTAAAACCAAGTTCCAGAGAGTTCAATGACACTTACTTCCAGGTAAGTGTACATAGGATTACAGCCCTACAGTGCGTTGCTAAACATGTCTACTCAGAAGTAAGTCTCATTGTTTTCAACGGAACTTACTCCCAAGTAAGTGTGTAGAGGATTTAAGTCTGGCAGTGGAATGCTATGCATGTCTACTCAGAAGTAATGCCCACTGAGTTCAATGAGGCTTTCTCCCAGGAAAGCAGGTATGGGATTGCAGCTTAAATGTATCTATGTTCAAGAAAAAGGATATTATGGTACTCAGCACCTGTGTTATCTAGTAGTAACAATTCTGTATCCCATAATTAGTCACCAAGGTTGCTTGAAAACACAAAAGCATTTTTCTTCTTAACTCAAAATACATTCACAATTTATTATTGCTTTCCCACCTTTCCAAATAAGTGAGATGTGTGTGTGTATATACAAATAAATAGTGTTCACTTGCCAGCTAATTCTCAGCTTAAAAGTCCATCCATATATTTCCATTTACAGGCCAACGACTTCTTTACAGACATTATTACAGTCCTGCATGCCGTCCAATTTCAGTATGTATGCTTAGTGAAATATTTCTGCTGTTAAAAATCTGATTGGGACGCTGACGTGCCATTCAGGTTTTATTTATTGGGAGGAGGAAAGCGGAGATTGTCATTCCTAAAAAGGAAGGAAGGAAGGAATGCCTCTCAAAGCACATGTTTTATTTATTTATTTATTCATTTCATTTTAAAAGAAAAGGGGGTAAACATTCTGTCTGGGTTGGGTGCCTGCTTGGCTGTCAATAAACACAGGCATGGATCTGGGTCTGTGAGGTCAATTCTATTTGACGGAGTAACCGATATGCAATTACTTGCCAAACAGAACCAAGTCAGTCACTATCCAGAGAAGTGGCCACTGGTGGTGAAGACAAACATAGGTTCTAAAGTGTGGCAGAAGAACTGGTTTCAACACATACTTGCTGTTTTAAGGGTAGAAAATGTGTGTCAAAAGCTGAAATTCCTTCTACCACACATGGAACGGCTGTCTGCCTTTGCAATTGCCCTTTTCAGATGTTCATGTGGCCTAAAACAAACATATGGGGAGGGGCATTTTGGTGATAGGGTCTGCCCGTGACCTACATGGGCTTGTTAGCGCAACATGTGTGTGTGTGTGTGTGTGTGTGTGTGTGTGTGTGTGTCTTGAACTGGGGCTCCCAGCCATCAGGCTCTGGCACTTTACTGGCACCTTACTGGCACCTTACCAGTGCTATTTCTACTACACGTGGGGTGGCCATGTGTCCCGTTTTACTGAGGATAGCCCTCTATTTGAAGGACTGTCAGAGGACAGCCCTCTATCCGGAGGCATCCTCTACTTGAAAGAAAGTCCTTGAAGGATGCTGAAAGTCAGCATCTAGACAACAGACTGAGCACAGGTCACCCGGTCACTATCGTGATATATATTGTATTTCTATTGAAATTATAGTAATGATTTCTAAATTTGCATCTACATATATATTAGCATATGCAAATTTTATGCAAATTGGTGTCCTCTGTTGTCTTTTTTTGTGGCCTTAAGCTGCCACCCTAACTGCACATCTGGCAAATAGAACTCTGTGCTTTGTGGACACCATCTAGGCCAGGGCTGAGCAGAAGGTAGATCTCCAGATGTTTGGGTCTTCAACTCCCAGAAGCCCCTGCCAATATGGCCAATGGGTCAGGAATGCTTGTAGTTGAAGTCCAAAACAGCTGGAGATCTTCTTTCTGTCTGCCCCTGATCTAGGCTGCAATACTACTTTGACTGAGTATCATCAGCTGACCCTCCAAAAATCAATCCCTGTCCACCAGGCCCTACAGAGTCCTTGCCTCAAGGCTTAGACTTGGCAGCACCTTACCTCAGCCTTCTCCAACCTGGTATCCTCCAGACTGGGCTGGCTGCTGCTGCTGGGAGTTGTAGTCCATCATTCCTGGAGGGTACCAGATCAGGTAAGCCAGAATTCTGCCTTAGAATCATGACAATTGAACATGATTCACCTGGCAACTAAATATTATTTAAGAATATACACAGATAACAAGAAACATAGAATTTTTTTAATGATGCACAAAATCCAGCAGTAAAAAATGTATGTTTTTATATTTTATCCAGTTGATGAGTCACCCTTGAACTGAAGATCTATAGATAAAGCCAACACCAAAACACATTTAAAGTATTGTTTTAAAAGCAGCAACAAAAAACCAGCATTTAAAAGAGAGAAATAACTGAGCAGCTAAAAACAGAGTTGATTTTAAAATGCAGCATTACACATAATAACAAAGCAAGCAACAGGGGAGAAAATACTTTTAAAAGGCCTGGAAGAATAAAAAGGTATTTGCCTGGTGCTGAAAAGTCAACAAGGCAGGTGCCAGGTGGACCATTCGGGGGGGGGGGCATTCCACAGTATCAGGGACACCACAGAAAAGACCCACTTATGAATAGCCACCAACTAAATCTCAGTGTGTGGCGGAACTCAGAGCAGGGCCTCAGATGACAATCTCAGAACACAGGCAGCAGTATATGAGAAAAGGCAGCCTTTTAGATTCTGTGGCCCCAAGCTGTGAAGAGCTTTGCAGATTAACACCACAGCATCTTGAATTGTGCTTGGGCTTGGAAATGAACTGGGAGCCAGTGAAGACAGTATAATATTGGCCTAATATCATCATAATGCCCAGTTCCAGTCGGTATCCTAGCTGCTATATTTTGTAGTAACTGAAGTTTCCAGACTGTCTTCAAGGGAAGCCCCACATACAGTGCATTGCAGTAATCTATCCAGGAGGTTATCAGGTCATGGATCACTGAAGTCAGGTTGCCACTGTCTAGGAATGCACATGACACCTTGCTTAATGCTCTGGCTAAATTTAATCACTTGTTTAAATAGTAATAAACATACAGTCTTTCATGGAACTTGTGCATACTACAAGAGATAACAAGAATTACCATATGGGAAGCTCACATGCAGGACATGAGTGCAATAGCACCCTCCCAGTCATGTTCTCCAGCAACTGGTATTGAGAGGCAGATGGCTCAATCTCTTCTTCCAAGTTAAGAGGACCCACCACTGAAGTTGTTTTGTCCAAAGGTTCCCCAAATTCTGAAGTCAGCACTGACAAAACCCCACTTAGCGGGGAGAGGAAACCAGGAAGTGTTGATCTTGATGGTTTCCTGGTAGCAAGGGACCTCTTCTGATGACTTGCCTCCTTTGCTTCACTATAGTGGTGATCAGCAACTACCTCATAACATCAAAACTTGTGATAACAGTCATCATTAGCCTTTTGGCTTTATCTCTTTTAACTACTGGAAGACACTAAGATACATTCTGTTGCAAACACAATGTTTCAACTGCCAGGGATGATCCCCAAAGCAGAATGTGTTAGTAACCTGGATTATCTTCCCATCTGCTAAGTGATTTATGCCAACTGAGAGCCCAAAGCTCAGATTTCAGTTTAGTCAATCTCAGTGTTTGTTTAGATTTATCAAGCGTGTGTGTGTGTGTGTGTGTGTGTGTGTGACATTGTTTATTTAAGGAACTTGTCGATCACGCCAATGCATGGAATAAAAAGGAACACTGTCAGGAAATCCCTGTTGAGGTTGTCTTTAAAGGCTGGAAGGAGAGATGTTAATATGGATTTTTTTAAAGTAAGTATAGAAAGAACTTAGATTTATTATGAGCACTTTGGGGTACAGATGGTACTTGCAATCAGTACCGTGTGTGACAGGGAAACTCTTGACTTTTGTTGTGGCATGTTCCTCCCATGGGTATACTAGAGCAAGATGACCAGGTTCACAGCTGGAAAGTGAAGAAAAACCGTTTTAATGCCAGAGAGCTGGAAGAAGTCGAAGACAGAGCCAGCAGAAAGAACCAGATGGTGAACTCTGCTTCCAGGGCAGTCCAAAAACCCAAGGCTGTTCAAAATAATCAATGTAATTAAAACTTTACAACTGAGAGCTCAACATAACCTATAAACAAACCTAAAACAAGTTCCGCCTCCATTATCCCTTCTCCTTGAGGAAAAAAACCCAGCTTTCCTAAAATACCAGGTTGTATGTATATATTTATTTAGTTATTACATTTATATACTGCCCAACTGGCACATGCCCTCACAGTGGTTTATAATCCTAAAAAAAAAAAAAGAATAAATACAACAATCAATATATTAGAATATTAAATCATTAAAATTATTTTTAAAATATTGAAGAGCCAGCAGTAAAGTTAACAATCTGAGCAACAGATTAAAAATTAAGGATGCAATCCTATGTATGTTTAGACCCCCCCCCCAAAAAAAGTCCTACAACTCCCAGTATGCCCCACATGACTGGGGCATGCTGAGTGTTGTAAGACTTTTGTACTGTCTAAACATGCATAGGATTGCACCCTAAATGTCTGTTGGAAGAGGAAGGTCTTAACCTGGTATCTAAACATATACAATGTATTCAATGTTAGTCCTACTTAGAGTAGACCCATTGAAATAAATGGGACTTAAGTTAGACTAACATTGGTTACAACAACCTATCATATCCCCAATATGCCTACACTCAAGCCCTATTCATGTGATATATGTGTGGATATAAACACATGAAGAGGGGTGTGAGATGACTACATATTAACTCCAGTATCAGAGGCAGTATGCCTTTCAATACCAGGTGCTGGAGAACATGAGCAGTAGGGTGCTGTTGCACTCATGTTCTACTTTTGGTCTTCCCATAGGCATCTGGTTGGCCACTGAGTGCTGGACTAAATAGGGCTTTGCCCTGATCCAGCAGGGTTCTTCATATATGTTTTTAAGAGAGCCTACATGCATATAATTACAGTGTATGTACGTTCTCTCCACATGATCACAAGCCCAGCATTCTGCAAGGTTTGCCAGCTGGCTGTACAGAGCCTACATGCATCCACGTCTATATGCTTGCTCCTTCCAGCAATTGTTCATGGTCAGTGGGTGCAAACCCTCTCTCACCCACCCACTCAAACATGTTCATATCCATGCATACTGCAGGTTTCATGAATATGACTTCAGTCATAAAGAGGCACATCATACACAGCTCTTACTCAAAAGAACATAAGGAGAGCCCTGCTGGATCAGACCAAGGGTCCATCTAGTCCAGCATTTTGTTCACACAGCAGCCAACCAGCTGCCCACAAAAAACCCACAAAAGGACATGAGTGCAACAGCAACCACCCACCCATGTTCCCCAGCAACTTGTGTACATAGGCATACTGCCTCTGATACTGGAGGCAGCACACAGCCATCAGGTCTAGTAGCCATTGATAGGCTTCTCCTCAAGGAATTTGTCTAGCTCCCTTTTAAAGCCATCCAAATTGGTGGCCATCACTACAACTTGTGGTAGCGAATTCCATTGTTTAACCTGTCTTCAACAAGGGACAGTTTGGAAGTGCTAGACTGCAGTCCCATGCACCCTCACCTGGGAGTAAGTCCCATTGAACTCAGTGGAGTAGAGATGTGTAGGATTGCACAGTTAACTGAATAGCTCAACACCTGTGGCTATTGCAGAGAGCTTGGTATTCAGTGGAGCGTCTTCCTTTTTCCAGAGCAGGCTTTCCTGTACTGGTGCCCTCCATATGTTTTGGACTACAACTCCCAGCATCCTGACCATTGGCCATGATGGCTGGGGCTGATGGGAGTTGAAGACCAAAACATTGGAGAGCACCAGGTTGGGAAAGGCTGTCCCAGAGCTTCTGGGCTAGGCTAGACTCCCTTGACTGGGGTGTGTTGGCAAGGAATGTGCATCTCTTTTAGTATCTGGGCCACCACAGATATCTACTTTTACCACACATTCTCCAGAGCTATGTAAGATGTGAACTGGGTAAATAAAAGGTTGATCAGATGACCTTCAACGTCCCTTCCACTTCTACAACTCTATGATTCTGGCACATATACCTGAAGCGTTTGTTTTCTCTTCGCACAGAGTATTGCATCCAGACTAGGGGGATAATCTCCAAATAGTGGCAAAGTATACTAAAATGTGGACTGGGGGCAGGGCGGTCATTGCATATCAGGAAAGTGTCATTGTTGTTGTCATCCACAGGCAAGGAATGTGAACTTGTTCCCCAAGACTCAAATATGAATTGCTGATCTTCTAACCAAAATGTGCAACATGTCCCTAAGATCAGCCTGTATACCAGAGGACTGGAAGATGGCCAATGTAACACCAATTTTCAAAAAGGCATCCAGGGGGGATCCAGGAAATTACAGGCCCGTTTGCTTAATGTCTGTTTCGGGTAAATTGGTTGAAGGCATTATTAAAGATAAAATTCGTATAGAATGGCAAGCCCGGCTGAAAAAGAATCAATGTGGCTTCCACAAAGGTAAGACCTGTCTCACTAACCTTATAGAGTTCTTTGAGAGTGTCGGTACACATTGTCCGGTAGACATTGTTTACTTCGACTTCCAAAAGGCTTTTGATAAAGTCCCTCACCAAAGACCCCTGAGCAAACTTAGCAGTCAGGGAATAAGAGGACAGGTCCTCTTATGGATCAGTAACTGGTTAAAGAACAGAAAGCAGAGAGTAGGAATAAATGGTAAATTCTCCCAATGGAGGGAAGTAAATAGTGGGGTCCCACAGGGATCTGTATTAGGACCAATGCTCTTCAACCTGTTCATAAATGATCTGAAATTAGGAGCAAGCAGTGAAGTGGCCAAGTTTGCAGATAACACCAAATTATTTAGGGTGGTTAAAACAAAAAGGGATTGTGAAGAGCTCCAAAAGGATCTCTCCAAACTGGGAGAATGGGCATCTAAATGGCAAATGCAGTTCAATGTAAGCAAGTGTAAAGTGATGCACATTGGGACAAAAAATCCCAATTTCAAGTATAGCCTGATGGGATCTGAGCTAGCAGTGACCAACCAGGAAATAGATCTTGGAGTTGTGGTGGACAGCTCGATGAAACTGTCAACCCAGTGTGCAACCACTGTAAAAAGGGCAAACTCCATGTTAGGCATAATTAGAAAAGGAATTAAGAATAAAACTGCCAATATCATACTGCCCCTATACAAATCTATGGTGCAGCCACACATGGAATACTGTGTACAATTTTGGTCACCACACCTAAAAAAAGATATTGTAGAGCTGGAAAAAGTGCAGAAAGGGGCAACTAAAATGATCAAGGGGGTGGAGCATCTCTCCTATGAGAGAAGGTTACAACAGCTGGGATTGTTTAGCCTGGAAAAAAGGAAGGTAAGGGGAGACATGATAGAGGTCTACAAAATTATGCATGGTGTGGATAGGGAAACATTTTTCTCCCTCTCTCAAAACACTAGAACACAGGGTCATCCTATGAAGCTGATTGGTGGGAGATTCAGGACAGATACAAGGAATGTCTTCTTCACACAGTGCATAGTTAAACTATGGAATTCGCTACCACAGAGTGTAGTAATGGCCACCAATTTGGATGGCTTTAAAATGGGGGTAGACAAATTCCTGCAGGAAAAGGCTCTCAATGGCTATTAGTCCTGATGGCTATACCTGCAGTATCAGAGGCAGTATGCCTATATGCACCAATTGCTGGGAAACATGGGTGGGAGGGTGCTGTTGCGCTCATGCCCTGCTTTTGGGTTCTGGTCAATAACTGGTTGGCCACTGTATGAACAGAGTGCTGGACTAGATGGACCTTTGGTCTGATCCAGCATGGCTCTTCTTGTGTTCTTAAGATAATACACTGTCACTTAGTTGTCTGTTCAGGCAACAATTGTGCTGCTTTGGCAACGTTTGAGGATAAGTGGCCACCCTGGAGGCAGGGATGGGAGCATCAGCAATGTTTGAGGTCACTGGATATGCAGCACAACACAGCTTGTCATTGTGAGCTTGGACTTTCGAACTATGCAAATGGGACAAAGTGCAGGGTGGCAGGGGGCATGGTCTACTGGCTTCTGATTTCACAATGGCCCTTAAGTGTGCATTGACAAAGCCTTGGCTTTACTGCTTTTCCTACTGGAAGGGAGCATTTTCATGAAAGGTTCCACAAACACACTCTGTAACCTTCTGTTCAGCTTTTTGATAATACCTCTAGGTTGGAATTATGAGAATTTCATTGTGCTTGGTTTTTATTCAGATCTGCCGAGTTCCTGTCTCTGAATGTGAACATGAATGTGAGCAAATTTTTTCCGGAAAAGCTCACATGTTCCCGAACTCAAGTTCTCATTCAAGAAAATGCACACTTTTTTAAAAAATGTGCACTTTAAAAATGTACATTTTTGCCGAAGCATTTTCATGTGTTAGTCTAGGGGAAGTGCAGATTTGGATGCACACTTTCCAGAAATGCATACCAAAATTTTCCCATTCAAATGAAAAGCAGATCACAATCGGAAATGGCAGTGAGGGAATCTAAGCTTCAAGCTGGAGTTTGGAGAATCTCTGTGACATTGAACATTGCTGATTCTCCCATCCCTCCCTCCAGGATGGCCACTTATGAGTTGCCCAAAAGGAGGAAATGCACCACTAAATTAAAATAACAAAAGAGAATAGAGGTTTGCATGTGCTGAGTCATGTGTATAGATGTGCAAATTTAGAAATCTTATGTATATAATTGAAAGTCAGGAGTTAGCTGGGTAAACTTTTTGACTGCTTTCCTGTTGACCGATTCTCATGAAACATACTTCATTGGAAAGTTCTTAACATGCAGATTCCACAAATAACAATGGTTTTCACTATAATTCAAAGTCAGGAGTTTATTTATGTCCATAAATTTATTTATTTTTTAAGAATTAGGCTATCTTCTATAATGATGTACTATGAAGTTTTATTTTTAATATCAAAAGATGTCAAGTATAACTGAACAAACATAATTAATTGCGAATTAGAGCAAAATGAAATATGAACACAAAAAACCTGTCTGTATACCTTTATAAACACAGGTTCAGGCCAAAGTACAATGACATGCCACTAACATCTGGCTTGTAAACAAATCATGAAGGGATTAAGAGACACCTATAGTTAAAACTAACCCAGTCAAATTTGGTTTACACTAAGAACATTGTATTTAAGGAAGTTTTGTAAAGATAAAAGATGTAACACTTTGAATATTTCAATAAATGCAGTTTGTTAAGTTAAACCTTTCTTTTGATTTGATTTTTCTTCTTGAACTGTGTTTGTGGGAAACCAATTATCTTGTTATTATTATAATTTAAATAGAAATGCAGTAGTGCAGGAGGCTTATCAGGTAACCTGTGTGCTTGCCTGTTCAGTCTGCTCTCCAAGTTCTAACTAGTGATGGGCAACAGTTCTTATGGTTCTTTATCTTTAAACCAAAATTGGCCAGGACAGCCCTTCAAACAGAGGATTCCTTCAAATAGAGGATGGTCCTCTGTAAAACAAAGGACATAAGGCCACCCTGAGTACCTCTTTTGCCCATTCCAATGAAGCAGTTCAGGAGTCAGAGGTGGACAGATGTGCACACTTGCTTGCAGACATCTGGAACATTATTAGATCAGCATTGATGGCTCTAAAACATTTTCCTCCTGAGACCCTTTATGGCTTCCTCACTGGGGTATGCCTTGTGGATTGTACTGTGTAAACCTCAGGTGCTGAGTGAAAACAGCGATCTAACTGTTTAAAATTAACTCTCTCACTCACCAAACACTTTGAAGGGCAGAAGAGCAGAAGAAATGTCTCACAGTGATAAAGTCAAGTACATGGTCACCTGCTCATCAAGAGATGGCATAACAGTATTTACTGCTCTGGAGGTCAGGGGATGCTGCCATTTCCTCACTGGTCTCACTGTTTTTCCTATAAATGGTCTGTGGTTTGGACAAGAAGATGGATTTCTTTCCTGCTAGGCACTTCTGAATTACCATATTGCCACAGCGTGTGACATGGTTTCAGGTTATTTGGAGAAGGCCCTTTTCAAGGATTAATGCCTCCACTGAGTGGATGTATAGCTCCAATTTCATCTTTAAAATGTGCATCATATCACATTGTCTTCCTCCCCCTTGGCAAATGTTTTCCTAATTTTGCAGCCAGGTGATCCTTTCATGAGGTTCTGTACTCCCCTGTCGCTGCTGCATGGTCAGATCTGATTTTTGAAAATGTGCCACAATGTGTAGTAATGTATACATACTTATGTGATGACCATCAGCTAGAAACACCAGATTTGCCTGTTTTCTCTAAAACACGTGCTCAGGGCCATCTGTAAAGTCAGTGCCAGCCCAAGATATTTTGCTACCTGAAGCGAAGACCCAAATGGTACCACCCCACCCCATGCAAGGGCAGACACTTTCAAAAGTGTCACTGGACCGTTCAGTCATCAATTTGTGCTTAGTTTCCATGCTCTACTGCAGGGATAACAACCTTTGGTGGGTCCAGGGGCAATTACCCCCCCACACACACACACACAGAGAGAACTGTAACCCACTGGGGTTACCCTTCCCTGATGCTGAAATGACCACCACCACACCACCAGTTTTGCGGCCAAAATTCACTGGTGTCGCAGGGGCCAAAAACCTGCCATTTTATTTCAACTCAAGGTACATGGGGAAGCTTGCAGCTTGCTGGGAAGCAAGATTGTGCTCCCAGGAGACTTCTGGGAGTGCAATTCTGTGGCCCAACAATGTGTGCCTTTCCAGCATGCCATGTGGCAAAGGAAAAATGTGGCGGCATTGTGGCAAGGTGCCCTACTGTAACTTAGCCCATAACTTTTGTTGTACTTTAATACTGCCATTTTAAATGTTTATATTTTATATTGTATTTTATGATAAATTTGTAATTGTTGTGAACCACCCAGAGAGCTTCAGCTATTTGGTGGTATAGAAATGTAATAAATAAATAAACTCAGCCACCATTGCCTATTGCTCCGTTTTTTACTCCGTCCTTCCCCTTTCTTTGTTGCTTCTGCTGTGCAGGGCTGTGTCAAGGGGAGGCATGGTTTAGGGATGGCTCAGGCACCCGTTTCGGTCTGCAAATCTGTCAGGACCACCAGTGTCCGCGCCCACCAAGCTGCACCCACCAAGCCCTCCCCCCCCCCGCTCACTGGTCCCCGGACCACCCTCCCATGTTCAGAAAGCGCAACTTACCCAGGCCTGTCCATCTCTGTCATGATCGCCGTGTTTTTTAAAAACATGGCAATTGGCAGCCCATGCCCATAGACCTATATGCAACATAGTGCTGTGAAACTAGAACATAAGGGCAATTCACAGCACTTTTTGCATATACGTCTATGTGAGCACAGGCCCGGGTAAGTTGCGGGCTGCTTACCAAGGGTGGAGGAGGGCTCGAGGGCAGCCCAGAGGACCAGCGAGCAGGGGCAGGGGCTTCACAGGCACCCAGAGAACCTGGACAGGAGGGCACTCGTCTATCCTTAGCATGGTTGGGCACCTGTCAAGAGCACACACCACAGCAGGGACGCATTGAAAAGGGAAGCCAGGACTTATTCCTCCTCTTCACCATTGCAACTGGCTTGTTCCCCTGCCTCTCGCTCTAGGCCGGACAAGGCTGGTGATGAAAAGAGCAGTGGGTGCCCCTGCCTACTTGCTCCCTGGCTCTCTACCTGTTAAGCAAGCAAGTGGTAGCAATGATTAGGAAGAGGATGAGGAGCAACAGCAGCTGGTGACAACGGTGGTGAGAAGAGAGGATGCCTTGCCCAAGGGCTCTCAAAAATCTGGAGCTGATAGGGCCTCCGTGTCAAATTTTAGACTGTGAGCACCTCTTGTTCTCCAGAGAGTGCCATGCAAACTAATGCCATGATACATTCATCATATCATCATCAATCATCATCATCAATTTCTCCACCTTAAGCAGCCCTACATGAAGTTCTGTCTATTCCCTACATCCATCGGATTGCAATGAAAACATAGATTTCCGGCATCAGGCACAGACTCTGGCATCCTGTCAATTGGATACAAAGGCCAGGAGCCAAGGATTCCAGAGAGAGGCTGTAGCTCAGTGCCAGAGCACATGCTTTGCATGCAGAAAGGTCCCTGGTTCAGTTCTTGGTATTTCCACTTTAATGCCTTGCCAGATGACTAAGGGGCTGTTCCATGTATCTTCAAGCCCATGTTCAAGATTTAATGGCATCTAGGAGTTTCCTCCTCACACTCAAGCATCACAGGCACTATTGAAGCAGGTCTAGAATATGTCACCACTTTCTGAAGAGCCGAGTTTTTTTAAAAAAGCATTGAATGTCTTGCTAATAAATAAGAAGAAAGCAGAGGCGTCATACTGAAGCTGTGGCTTTCCCTCACACTTGCCTCTGGGACATAGCTCTCACTGGGATGGCAAATTTGATTAACATTCAAAATGCATATCGGGCAAATTGTTTGCAAAAATTGTTTGCAAAATTACATACAAAAATGCACATATTAGGAGAAATGCACACAAAAATGTGTACATATTGTCATGCAAATTTTTAAAAGAAAAAAGAATTCTCAATATTCGGGATAGGGATGGAAGGACTCACCTCTGTCCGTCCCTGCTGGGTGCTCACCAAACTGCCACCGCCCCCCACCCCTGCTCGCCATGCTGAACAAGCTGCTGCATAGCCCAGGGAGCACCCGGTGAGCGCCTAGCAACCACTCATCCCTTCTCCAAGCTGCCATTTTGCAAAAGAAATGGTGGCTCAGAGTTTTCTGTAAAAGCAGTGTTGCATAAATAGCAGCCATAAAGGGGCCATTTATGCAACATTACTTTTACGGAAAACCCTGAGCCACCATTCTTTCACAAAATGGTGGCTTGGTGAGCGGATGGGCGGCTGCCAGACACTTGCAGACTGTGTGACACTCAGCAAATGGCCAGGTAAGTGTGCCATGGCTCGGCGAGCTGGGTCCGGAAGGCCCAGTGAGGGGGAGTCCACCAGACTCCACCCCCCCACTCAGACTCCCACAACATCCTTCGTTCAGGATGAACTGAATTTAAGATTAGAAAAAATCTCAAAGTTCAGGATGAACCGAATTTCAGATTGAAAAAATGAGAATTTGAGAGAAAATGAAATTGACAGATTTGTCCGTCCCCGCTCCACACACCGACACCTGGATTACAACATCCTTAGCTGGGAGGTGGAAAGGTCTGTCTTCCCCTCCCTTTCAGGTATTTCCTAGCCATTCAAAAAATGTAAGCGAAATGGTCTAAGAAATTAAAATATCCTGCTACACTTTGTATTGTGTCTAAAGTCAGATGAAGAAGTTTCTAAATCATGAAATGGCAGAGGCATGGCTGAATGTAAAAATGCATGAGAATTCTGTTACAACCCCATAAACTGGAATCTTTAAACAAGCTTTGTTAACTGTTTGTGTTTAATCTACATGATCCAGGCTAATTCAGAAGATAAATTATTAGATATATATTGGTTTACTCTCTTTCATCTTTTATTCTTTCTTGCTTTTCTTTATATTTTTTATTTCAAAATAGATAATATATCTAGTATAAAATATATTACTGATGGTTGAAGGTTTATATTAAGTTTTATTATTATTATTATTATTATTATTATTATTATATATATATAACCAATAATAATATAGGCTTTTAGGAATGAATTGTAGACCTGTTTCTTTGATATAAGATTGATGATATGATATAGAAATGTAAGGTTGTTTATTAAACTGTAAGAATATTAAGGTTATAGATATAGTATTTAAAATAGAATGGCATCGGAGGCCAGGGGGTGTTGGAGTTTAAACTCAATTCTTTAAGGGGGAGGGAGAGGGAGAGGAGGAGGGAAGGGGAGGGAATTTTTTCCTTTTTTCTTCACTTCCTTTCCTCTTTCCTCTTCCCTTTTCCCTTTTTTTTTCTTTTTTTTCTCTTTTTTCTTCTCTCTTTGTTATTGTGGTGTCCTCATCAGAATATTGTACTTTTGGAAAATTGAAGTATTGATTAGGTTGTTGGTGATTCTGGTATTGTTTATTTCACTTATAAAGATAAAATAAATAAAAAATATATTTTAAAAAAAGAGAAAAGACATGGTCTAAGAATTAATTCCCATGGAAACACATTGTTGGGCTATTGACCCTCTTTTGTCAAATCCAAATCTCTGGCCAGGTGTTGCCTCACATACTGATATCCCCACTCCCCAAAATCTGATAGGAAACCCACACAGCAGTCTGATGTACTATTATCAAACCTTTGGATATGCACATAGCTACTAGTTAAGATGGATTTTTAAAGGGTTTGACAAATCAATGGAGAATAGGCCTGTCAAAAGCTATTTAGCCACTGCAGCTAAATGGAAGACCCACCCTCAACATCCCCAGCTGTACCAAAGAGCTTCATGTATAGACTGGAATTCCTGATCATAAGGAGGCTTGTAAGTACAGCCAGTTGAACATGCTTACAAATCCTGCCCAGACCAAGCATTAAACACATTGAGGTCTTTAGAGCAGGCATAGGGAACTTTTGTCCTGCAGGCTAAATATGGCCTGCGGACTTTGCTAGAGGATAAAGTAGCAGTTACGGGAACTCTGGGGGAAAGCAACCACATTATACTTGAGTTCTTGGTTATAAAGAAAGCAAAAGCCGAGTGTAGCCAAACGCGTACCCCAGATTTTAGGAAAGCCGATTTTAATAAACTCAGAACAATGATAAGTAAGGTCCCATGGCAGGCGACTCTAACGAGAAAAGGAGTCCAAGATGGGTGGGAGCTTTTAAAAAGGAAATTCTCACGGCACAATTACAAACAATTCCAACAAGAAAAAAAGGTGGAAGACAACAGAAGAAGCCAGTGCGGCTTCACAAAAAGCTTAGAGATGGCCTGAAAACAAAAAAGCACACATATAGGAAGTGGAAGGAAGGCCAAGCTACGAAGGAAGCGTACAGACAGGTAGCACAGAATTGCAGGGATGGCGTCAGGAAGGATAAAGCTGAGAATGAGTTGAGGTTAGCGAGAGATGCTAATAGCAACAAAAAGGCTTTCTTCAGATACATGCAAAGTAAAAGACAGAGGAAATAAATGGTGGTTCAGCTATTAAATACGGATAGGGAAATGATAACAGATGACAGAGAAAAGGCAGAAGTGCTCAGTTCCTACTTTGGCTCGGTCTTCTCCCAAAAGATGGTCTATGAGCCCCCTGGCAAAGGCGAAGTACAGGCTGAAGGGGCAGGATTGCAGCTTGAGATTGATAGGCATATGGTCAAGGAACACCTAATGACTTTGAATTAGTTCAAATCTCCAGGGCCAGATGAACTGCATCCTAGAGTAATAAAGGAACTGGCAGAAGAACTCTCAGAACCACTGTCTGGTGGTTCTGAGAACCACAGAGAAAAAAATTCTCTTTGAGAAATCATGGAGGACAAGTGAAGGGCCAGATGACTGGAGGAGGGCTAATGTTGTCCCTATCTTCAAAAAGGGTAAAAAGGAGGAACGTGGGAACTACAGACCAGTCAGTCTGGCATCAATCCCTGGGAAAATTCTGGAGCAGATGATAAAGCAATCCATCTGTAAACACCTTGAAAACAATGCAGTGATTACTCAAAGCCAACATGGATTTGTCAAAAACAAGTCCTGCCAGACAAATCTGATCTCATTTTTGGAGCACCTCCCTTGTGGACTATGGGAATGCTGTGGACATAATATACCTTGACTTCAGCAACGCTTTCGACAAAGTGCCCCATGATATCATGATGAGCAAACTAGCTCAAAGTGGGCTAGATGAAACAATGATCAGGTAGATCCACAGTTGGCTACAGAATCGGACTCAAAGAGTGCTGATCAATGGGATCTTCTCAAACTGGGTGAGGTAACAAGCAGAGTACCTCAGGGCTCAGTCCTGGGCCCAGTGCTCTTCAACAGTTTTATTAATGACTTGGAGGAGGAGGTGCAGGGAATGCTGATCAAATTTGCAGATGACACAAAATGGGGTGGGATAGCTAATACTTTGGAAAACAGAAACAAAATTCAAGGTGATCTTGATAGACTGGAGCGCTGGGCAGAAAACAATAGAATGACATTTAATAGGGATAAATACCAAGTTCTGCACCTAGGAAGAAGAAACTAAATGTACAGTTACAAGGTGGGGGATACGTGGCTCAACAACACTACAAGCGAGAAGGAACTTGGAATTGTTGAAGAGCACAAGCTGAATATGAGCCAACAATGTGATGTGGCTGCAAAAAAGGCAAATGCTATTTTGGGCTGCATTAATAGAAGCATAGCTTCCAAATCCCGGGAAGTACTAGTTCCCCTCTACTCAGCACTGGTTAGGCCTCATCTGGAGTACTGTGTCCAGTTCTGGGTACCGCACTTTGAGAAGGATGCAGACAAGCTGGAGAGGGTTCAGAGGAGGGCAACAAAGATGATCAGGGGACTGGAAACAAAGCCCTATGAAGAGAGACTGAAAGAACTGGGCATGTTTAGCCTTGAGAAGAGAAGACTGAAGGGAGACATGATAGCGCTCTTCCAGTACTTGTAAGGTGGTCACAGAAGGAAGGCCAGGATCTCTTCTCGATCATCCCAGAGTGCAGGACACGGAATAATGGGCTCAAGTTACAGGAAGCCAGATTCCGGCTGAACTTTAGGAAAAACGTCCTGACTGTTAGAGCAATACAACAATGGAACCAATTCCCTAGGGAGGTAGTGGGCTCTCCCACACTGGAGGCATTCAAGATGAGGCTGGACAGCCATCTGTCAGGGATGCTCTGACTTGGATTCCTGCATTGAGCAGGGGGTTGGACTTGATGGTCTTATAGGCCCCTTCCAACCCTACTATTCTATGATTCTATGATTCTACCACATGGCCTAGAGGAAGGGCTTATTTCCAAACTGCAGCAGTTTAGATGCCACCCCCCCACCCAGATGCTGGGGCAAGGCGTGTGTGTGCATCTGTATCCTTACCACACTTTTTATCCTTACATGGGGAGACCTCCTTCTGTACCGTTGTGGCAGGTGCGGGGGGGGGGGGAGTGCATTTCTTTCTCTACCTTCATAGAATCATAGAATAGTAGGGGTCTTCTCAAGAACCTCCTGAGTTTCTGCATATTGAACCATTTATTTTCAATCAGTTTCCAGATTCTGTGTGTAGTGGTTTGGTTCCTGTTCATGTTTAAGGCAACTAAGAGATTTTAGGTTCATTTCCAGTTCACTGGGGTGGCAGAAAAATCTCTCTAAACTGGCATTGGCATTCAAATTCTGTTTGACTCCCTGAGGCAGACAAAGTCAAGACCCAAACTATACATTCCCTTTAATAAGTAACATGCCCCCAAAATCCTGAAGCTGGCGCTGACATAACCCCACTCTTTCCACTTAGGGGGAAAAGATGGGAAAGTATTGATGTTAATGACCTACTCAGATGAATTTGCCTTCTTTCCTTCCCTTCTCTTTCTGTAGCTGCTCTTTGCAGACTGTGTGTGAGAGTGACTCCTGTAATACCCAGCTGGTAGCCAGAACAGAAATATTTGGGGCCTATTGTACTAGGTTCAAAAATCACTGTGTCCCTCAGCTCTTTTTTTTTTCAAAGCCCAAACACACCATCACTTTCATGTATTTTCTTTCTTTCTTTCATTAATTTCCAAATACATAAACAAACAAACAAAAACACATCAAATTTCAGGGTAGTTATGACAGAGGGCAGTATGCTTAATCCCCCACCCCCTTATTTTACAAACAAAATACAGATGGAATCCACTGGCTGCCTGGAAGTTTTCTTTATGGTTCTTCATAATAACAAATTATATTTTGGGTGCAATTCCATGCAAGTTCAGACAGTAAGAAAAGTCCTACAACTCCCAACATGGTCGGAGTTGAAAGACTTTTTTTCTGTCCAAACATGGATAGGATTGCGCCTTTGGTCTCGCTTCCAAAATCTGAGAAAAGGCTCTGACAAATATTGCCATATATGCCTCTGATTTGTAGATGAAATAAAAATCATGCCATATTTTATAAAAGTCTGAGATTTTGACTTTTACTTTAGCTAACTGCAGTTAGTAGATCAATTTTTCTGTCACAGCTGTTTGTCACAGCTCTATGTACCAAGACTTCTCTGTTAAAATTCCTGTGGTTTTCCAACTATTAGGGAGCAATCTTACGGACTGGGGCATGCTGGGAATTGTAGGGCTTCTTTCTTGTCTTAACATGCATAGGATTGTGCCCTAGGTTATTAAAAAGTGATTTTTGCAAATTCTAAATATCTAAAGAACAAAAAGAAGGTTTTGTTTGTTTGTTTGTTTAAGTGGTCTGCCAATACCCCCAGCAATTTTTCAGTGGTCTGCATGGGAGAAAAAAAAAGTTTAAGAACCTCTGCAATAGTGTAAGGAGAAGGAGGGGGTCTCAAAGGCATCTTGGGCCAAACCGTTTAGAGCTTTATAAGTGAAAATCACCACTTTGGATTGCTGAGCTAAGACCACAGGCAGCCTGTGGAGATGCTGGAGCAGGACTAGGATGAGAAGACAGAAATTTGGGAGAAGAAACTGGAAACAAAGTTGCTCCAGAGGGAGACAAAGCAAGGGAAAGCAAGGGAAATAGGGCTAATTCTTAGTAATGTGCGCCGTGCTTCTGTTTTACATATATGAAAGACGTTTTTGAGATCGAATATAAACCTATAGCTGTGAACGTGGTGGAAGCAGTGTCACTGTTTTGTAAACAGATTAGCTTTTTCCTCTTCTGAGGCACCTGTTGTTTCTTTAACAAAAATCTTGCACAAGTTTTTAGTACGTTGGAGCTTGAATGAGGGAGGTTTGCTGATGGCTGGCTGGCACCCTATGATGTCACAACAAGGGCTAGCACGGAGTTAGTTCTATTAAAATCGGTAGGACTAATTAGTTATGATGAATGAAGTCGAGATTCTTTCAGTGGGAGTGAAGTGAGACTTAGGTTGCAATCTGGGCCCTATTCAGGGTGCTGATGCTTATCTATAAAGCCCTAAATGGCTTAAGGCCAGGCTATCTGAAAGACTGCCTCCTCCCATATGAACCTACCCATAGGTTGTAAGCACCAAGAAATAAATCTTATGCACACTTATCTGGGAAATGTATTCCTGGAATATGGTGTTCTGGGAAAACTACATTTCCCAGCATCCCCTGGCACCTGCTGTAGCAGTCTTTCAAGTGCTAGGGAGAGAGACTATGACAGAGAACTCCCTCCATGCTGCCAAAGAAGGAGAAGCAGGAGCAGCAGCAGAAGCTGCTAACATTGCCACAGTGGTCAGTTAAGGGCATCTGGGGAAAGGGATTCAGACACTGTTGCACTCCTGGTGGTGCCATGAATTGTTTTTGCTATTGAAAACTGAATTTGATTTGTTTAGGCTGTTTAAAAGAAAAAAAAGCTCCGTTTGCTGAACCCAATTCCAAATCATAGTGAGAAGTAGGTTGCATATAACAATTGATGAGTACCCATCATCACACACACTAGGGTTGTCTGTTGTGAGGAAATCTGGCCCTTTATGGGCCCACCGGATCCCCGTGGCACCCCCAGCTCAGCTTACACATTCAAGCCGAGCCATGGGTCAGTTCCTGAAAGTTGAAAACTTTTTAAAAAATTGCCAAAGTTGTGATTTGCGTAAAATCGCAGCTGTTGATATTTGCGAATATCATGATTTGCACAAAATTTCAGCCATACATGGGGCAATTTGTGCAAAATTGTAACTGTGAATGGTCTAATTAGATCATTTACATCTGCAGTTTTGTGCAGATTGTCTATTTATGGCCACAATTTGCACAAATATTTACAGCCATGATTTTGCACAAATTGCGACTTCGGCAAATTTTAAAAAGCCCCCAAAAGCAAGCTCTCCCTACTCATCACGTGCCAAGTTAAGTCAGCTCACAGTTGAGCGAGTCAGAGTCTGGAGGGCTGAGCCGGTGAACACTCACTGAGCTCCACCCCCAAAACGAATTCCTCTGACATTCCTGTCATACTCTCTCTCACACACACACACACAGTGCATTGACCATAAGATCAACTTGGACCCCAATTCCGTGCTTCAGAAAATGGCTTGATTCTGCTTGGACTGATTTGGAGGCCATCTGCTTCACCTCAGGTACTGAACCCGAACTGAGAGTCAGAATCCTAATCCTTCATGCCTCCCATTGACTATCATAAGAAATAAAAAATGGCTACATATTGTCCTCTGTTCATCTGAAGTAGATGAACTCTGCAGGCACAGTAGCCTCTTATGAGGAGATTACGCCTGCCAAGTATCAGAAAAATGGGTGCAGTAGTTGTGCTGTGCACATTTTTATTTTGTTTATTTTTAAGGGAACTGCTGAAAACTGTATTTCTTAGCAGAACTGGAGGACATTTGCAGGGATAGTTCCTCTTTCTGAGGGGCATCAAGTCTGCCAAGCTTCAGATGAATATATTGAGGGACATTTGTGCAGGGCTACATTTTGATAGCATCCAGAAAGGATATGCTTATCTCCTATGTTCTTTGTGGACCGCTCTTCTGTAAATGGCAGGCAGCATAGAGGTGGCCCTAAGTAAGAAAACTGCAGTTTCAGAAGGGTAGGGGTAGAGGTCTATGAGGAAGGGGGGTTCTCACATTTGGGAAGGTGACTGATTTTCTCCCACACACACACACACCCTTGCCCTCCATTCAGTTTTTGAGGGATTTGAATGAAAACCGCACACATCATAGAGATGTGTCGAGGCAAGAAACCTGCAATGGTTCAGAAGGAAAGGTGCAAGGTCTATGATGACTGAAATCCAGAGTAAGGCTGGCTGGCTGGCTGGCTGGCTGGCTGGCTGGCTGGCTTTCTTTCTTTCTTTCTTTCTTTCTTTCTTTCTTTCTTATTACATTTCTAATCCATCCAATAACTAATGTTCCCTGGGTGGATTACAAACAGTTAAAAATCTAAAATATCACATAACAGTGAAAAACGTAAAATACAAGAAAATATTTAAAAGAATAAAATGCAATATAATGCATTTTGAAGCCTGGTGGCATTGGAAGAATGGCCATCTTACAGTCTCATCCTCGCTCTCCCACAACACACAGTGATTGGAGATCCCTGGTTAAAAAATGCCCTAGGATTAGAAAGTTGGCCTGTCAGTCACCCCTGCTCCCATCAGCATTCAGTGGAGGCTGGTGGCTCCGATTTCTGTGGGGCTGTGAATCCACTCTCAGTTTCACTCAGAACCAGCCATAACTCTAAAGGAGCTATCTAAGGTGCTGAACCCTATCCCCAAAATAGGTTAGCATAACCCAGAATGGATTCACAGCCCCACCAAAATCAGAGACACCAGCCTCCACTGTCAGCATTTAAAGAAAGCAAGCAAAAGATGCTATTTTTTGAAGGCACGTGGTCTGCTTTTCTGAACCCAAATTGTGAACAAAGCCTCATGCAGGGTCCAGCTTTGGTTCTGGTCACTTCAGATGGAAGCCGGCTTCACAGAAATGAGAGTGCAAGAAATCTGAAACAGCTTCTTCTTGGTCAGGTTGGCTCACAAAATTTTTCCCTTACTCCCCCCCCCGCCATATTCCAATTATGGATGGTGCTGGGTTTAAAGATTTCAGGGAGCAGGAGGGTGAGGAGGGAAACAAGGTATAAAAATTAAAAGAATAGCAAGTTCATACCTTCCCATTAGACTCTTTTCTTTTTACTTGGCCGCTATTCTAGACTTTGATTACAAACTGTGAGGTCAGGAAAGGTTCAACCACTGTTTTCCTGGAGTATATAAACTAACCAGATGCTACCCAGGAGATGTGCTTTGAGTCATACCGATGCAGAAAAAAGGAGCCTATGGGAGGTTTTGTGTTTGAGATGAAGATATTAGCTAGCAACAGGAAAACGGGGGGGGGGGGGGAATCTCCATTCTACAAAGCGCAGATCCCAAGAGTCATGCTCTGAAATCAGGTTCAGCTATCTAAATTTTTTATTACACAGTTATCCAATGTTCATAGTATTCCTTCCCAGCCACCAGTCTTTGCCAGCAATTCCAGGACATGGTCAGTTTGTGTGTTTGTTTTATCAAGTTCCAGAGACCTTGCTTTAAAACTTTCGAGTCCTACACCAGAGGTGGAGAACCTCTTTCAACCCAAAGAGGCAGACTCAATTTCAGAGAAGCTCTTGTGGGCCGCATTCCAGTGGTGAGCGGGACTGAAAGCAAAAGGGGTGGAGCAAAAGGAAAGGGGTGGAGCCAAAAATACCAGCATATTTTAGTTTAAATCTCTCACTGCCAGTAACTAAGGCCAGATTGACACCTTGTGTCATATCATTATGATCTCATAATCCCTCTTGTGCATAGGACACACGATGACATTTGTTGTGGTATTTGGATGATGTGGAATAAAAAGCAGGAAATAACACTATGGTAGCGGTATATAGAATGTGTAATGTGCCCTATAAAGCAGTAGTGTAGATCTAGCTTCAGTCTTAGGAGATGCATTTTAAGTTTCAAAAAACTGCAGAAAAGCTAGGAAACTAGCAAAGGATTGGTAGTTGGAGAAAAAGGACCGGGGCCAGTGGAAGGGAGCATAGCTATCTGGGGAACACTGGAAGGTCAGATTGGGATCTAAGGAGGGATCCAAGGATTGGGCTCCAAGGATTGGTAGTTGAGAGAAAGGGACCAGGGCCACTGGGAGGGAGCGTAGCTATCTGGGGAACACTGGAAGGTCAGATTGGGATCCAGGGAGGACTAAATTGGGTCCCCAGGCCTAATGTTTCCTCCTCACGCCCTATACCAGGGGTCCCCAAAGGTTTTTTGATCCATGGACACATTTGAGAATTTGAGAAACTGCTGTGGGCACCACCACAAAAGGCCTAACCAGTGGATCGCTGCTTTGGCATCTACTGTCACATCTTTGGATCTTAGGGTGCATCTTATTCAGCAAAAACTTTTGTGTCATGTCTGTTGGTCACTGCAATGTCTCTTTAATAAGAGATTGTCTAATTCGGCTGATTGGTGGTGGTGCATACAGCTTAGGCTTCTTTTAAACATATGTTTCGGCAGCATAGTAGCTGCTTCTTTTTAGGAGTGGGGAGGCTGTGTTAGGGACCCCTGCCCTACACAGTCTGGGCTCAGTTTACCTGGGGAAATACCTTTTCTTCCCACATGTTCCACCATGGCTAGATCAATGGGAAAAGTCCTAATTCAAGTTCCTTTACCACCAAGCCATGCCATGTAGGGCTTTTTCAATTCTGGCACCTGTCTTGGGGAACTCCTTGCCTAGGAAGTCTGTGTTCCTCACCAGTTCTTTGTGGATATTTAGGGAGGTGGTGAAAATGGTTCCCTTTAGAAGAACGATTTGTCTTCCAGGGGATGACAGTGGCCCTGAATCTCAGTGTCATCTTGGCTTTTTGGTCTTTGCCAGTTTGTATGGGGTTGCTGCTTGGCTGTTTTCTGTTGATGTGTCATCTTTAACAGCTACATTTGGTTGCTTGCTGCCAAAGGAACTCATGATGGGTTCATTTGACGGGGAGAAGAACATTAATATCCATAAACAAATAAATAAACCCACAAGCATCCTAATTCCCAATGAATACATGAATCAAGACAGAAATGCATTATTCACACATTGCATTGTCAACACTGGCCCTATGCAGGCATTCAGCTTGCACAAGTGAGGGCTAAAAGGGTGAGGTGGGGTGAGGGCAAGCATACAAGTCCCACCCCCAACATCCTCCAGTTCAAGTGAATGCATGTAGAAACCCTCCTCGGACCTTGCTGCTCAATCCAGCAAGGTCAAGAACAGGGAACACAGAGCCAGCATGCTCACAGCCATTGTGGGTAGGGTTTGTGTCCACACCCTTTCTGAATGCCTTCCTTAGGCTAGCCTTGTCTGCAATTGGCTAGTCTGTCTGAAATATGTATTGGGTTGTGTACAGATTACTTTCAAACAGGACTAGGTGTGCATTTTTCTGCTGTGGGGTAAGCACAGCTTTCCTTCCCTCCCCCCACCCCCATCCATCCACCCACCTTCACTCTTCTAATAACTGATGTTGTCCTGTCTAGCTCATCTCAGTGTTCCCCAGGTAGCCAATCTGAAGCTGTTGGGCTTACTAAAAGGGTGAGAGAGAGTCAAGTCCAATGAGGCAGGATGGCAAGGTCAGACCAGGCAGGGCTGTCAGGATATTGGACAGATCTTTGCTGACTGGAACTCACTGAGGGAGAGCTGTTGTCTCAGCATTATGCAGAGGTCTTCTAAAGCTTTATGAAGGCTGGCTGATCTGGGCCTGCTTTTGACCCCATCCTTTCTGAGGATCCATCTGTCTCTTAAAGGGCTAGTGCCTTGATTCTAAAGCAGCTGGTTCCTCCAGCATGGGGGTGGTGAGGAGTGCTTCAGAGATGGGCCCTCTGAGTCTGAAGAGTCTGCTATAGCTATGTTCTGGGATGACAGATCATGGTTCAGTGGATGATGCCTCTTCTACCTTGGAGTCCTCCTCTGAGACAGAGGAGGGATTAAAGCCGGAGAACATGACAGACATACAGCCTACCAATCTAGCACTCCCTCTCCCCATCATGTTTCAGGCAGGCTATCCACTTTTCTTTTTTACACTTTAAAAATGACACTGAGAAGAGAAGACAGGCTTCATGAGTGACACAAGGGCCAACCAATTAGTGTTGTGCGAAACCCTGCTTTGAGGAGATGTGATTGACACAAGGGATGGCCAATAAGCATTGTGCAAACACAACTTCTGCCAAATGTATCTGTCCAAAATACAGTGTGTGCATACTACTGCGGTTTCATCAGTGAATTCACCACTGCGGTTTCACTAGTGGCAGCTGGTGACTCCAGTTCCAGAGGGGCTGTGATTCCATTCAGGGTTTTAGTTACCACCAGCCAAACCTCTAATAGTGCTGTCCAAGGTGCTGAAAGGTGATGTCCAAGGTGCTGAACCTTATTCCCACAGTCCCTCTGGAACTGGAGTCCCCAGCTGCCACTGGATTCCAGTGGTACCTCCATACATACCTGTAATCTCTGAGCTGGTACTTCACTTGATTATGGCAATGGTCCAGTATTTAAATAACAAATACATCTGTAAACTGATGAGGGAAGCTGCAATTTGAAATAAGATTTGAAAAGACCCTATCCTCCAAAAATTTGGGGGTGGTTAAAAGTGGGATGAGAATTCCAAGGGAATTGGGGTGAGACTGAAAAAGAAGTGAGATTGTTACTTTTTTTAGTAGTCTAAGAACTGCCTGTGAGTTGTTGTTAATCTATAATATCGTTTATTGCTTAATAAGACAATGTATATCCTCCATTTATTTCTGCAGTCATTATACACAATAATTTTTAGGGCTCTAATACACATGCACACACACACACACACACACACACATGCACACACACGCACTCATTTTTGCCACTGGACACTGCTTGGAACAACTTTACATCATTACTTAGTATTATTGGGGGCATTACAGGGAATTCAAAATGGTGGTCAGCAACTTGTAGGAACAGGGAGAGTCCTCATGAAATACAATGTTGCCTCCAAAAATGTGAAAGTGGGAAAGTAGTTTTCATACTTTCATCATTTCAGCAACTATA